>NC_064627.1:328788412-330038412 GCF_023864275.1 Schistocerca cancellata | reverse complement strand
AACAATCACGGAAGAGGCTCTCAACAATGAAATATCGCGCGATACGTCATGAGCAGTTGCCTAGCACCATTGCGATACTTATTCGCGACTAGAGAACTCATTCTGAGTGGCTACTTGTGCTGTATTAAGTGTTGCGTGCTATTTAACTAACATCTTACAAAGGTACTTGCTTTCGAAGGTTATCTGAATTTTCTCGAGTTCTAACGAGAAGACAGAAAGCCAGTATCAGAAGGGATTCTGACGAGGAACAAGTAAGTACGCAGTCACCATTTTTTCTCCGGTTCTCCATATTCAAACAGTGATCTTCAGATGTGGGCAATCTCTACTACTGCTGAATTCTATGATAACTATGTGGCTGTCATGCTGTTGTAAAACTATGTCAGTTTACGTTGCACTTATTATGCGGATTATGGCTGATTTTATAGAAATGTTAACTTTTTTTATTTTGTGTTGATTTAATCAATTTCAGTGATACGTTCATAATTTCTATGTCCGGTGACTGGCTCTGTAACTGTAATTTAACATTTCGTTGTATGCGCTACGTTATTATAATAAGCAGTAATTTGAACATCTTTTGCAAAAGGCAGTCAGTAGCGTGTAAACGTCCAATTCTCTTTCAAGAATAACTCTGTCGCCCTGCAGCGACGTTTGCCGTAACCGAACTCCCAACTGAAGCCGTATACAAAACACTGATTCAAAACGAGAGCTGTGTCTTCCGCTGGTGACGCTGAGCTGTCCGAATATGTCTCCTGGCTAAACCTATAACATTTCGTCACAGAAACAAAATTTTATTTTCGCTTCTATGCTTTTTCTCTAAGAAGATATTTACACTCCGTTGTCACCAAAAAGCAGAATGTGGCATACACAATTTTAGTATGTCTGACCATAACCGAAACTGTTGTCTGCTTTTGTAGACATGTGTCAGTTACTGAATGTGTGTTCGTTTGCTTCCTCTGAATTCAGTGCTTCAGAATCACTTCACCAGAGATACTACTGGCCTTTGCTCTGTTGAAGATTGTCACTCGACGGAGTCTGCCATTTTCGCAACAACTTCACTTCCTTTACGTGTGCAGCGAAAGTGGTCTCAGTATCTATCGTCCTGTTACATAGTACCGAGGGACCTGCGAAACAGTAGAACAGTACGTCTCTAGTGCAACGTTGTTTCCTACTCTTGTCTATCAGACTGGGAGTACGTTTTTCAATGAAGACAGCTACGTTTATTTCTTCGAGAAGTGAGGGATAATCATTTGCTGTGCTTCCTGATTTCCTGTCTTCTTATTCTCATCTTTTCTCGATTTCAATTGACGTGCAGACATTAGTGGTTACAGGGTGAACGTCAACAGCAGATACGAGTGTCCGTAAATTCGAGTGAATTCAAGAAACCCCACTGGTTTTACTGTTTGTGAAAGATGAAGGACTTTCAAGTGTGGATCAGGTATTATTTAATATTAGTTGCAACAAGCAGACTCACCCGAGTTGTTTCCGTTTTATACATGTTGAACCACACCTAACTACAATATGAGCTAAACTGCGCGAAATTAATCTTACCAGCACACAGTGTAGGTGACATCATTAATTCTGGAGCGTTACTCATTTTTATTTGTCACATTCCTTGTCAGGAATAAAATTTATATGTTTATTCGAAATTCTCTGCCACATCAGCACTCTAAAGTTTTCTCTACACTGATAGATGGTCCTTACCAAGTGTTGGCAATACCAACATTCTCAACAGTCATTTCAGACCGATTAAGAACCAAACTTTCTCTATGCAGGTCTAATGTAATAGTAGAACTACGTCAATGACAGTAGCTTCCTAAATAAATGATGAGTTTTTCTGATAGTATGAACGAACTGTATTGTTTGCCATCATTAATTTCTGTGACCTATCAGGAAGCAGAACTGGAGGCGTAGTTTTCAAATGCATGTGACAGAACACTAATAATATATAATAAAAATGGGAGAAAGGCCTAAAGCAATGTTTCCCTGTTCACGCATAATACCAGCAATTTGTTTCGCCACAGATTAGTGTTAATAATATATAATAGGTTACTGAAACAAAATAACACACAATGGTAAGTTATATTATATTTGATCATTAGCTGCGGGAAGTGTGAGGCTGTACAAGTTTCACCATTTACTTGATATATTTAGAGAAATTTTATATCTAATTAGTTTTGTGGTGACACTAAAAGAGTTTCATCAGATACTCGATGCTTTTTTGCAATCTGGACAGCCGTTAAGACAGCTTCCTTGTCCAGTATGAGATCTCACTCACTATCTGATTATGTCATCGTCTATTCGACCATCAAACTTCCTTTCTTCCTTTCCTAGTACATTCCGCACGGGTACTAAAAATGGGAACACAATGAACATCGTGAAACTTTCGTTTCCTGTTACTGCACAACTTTGAATAGCTTATTCTGACAAGAAAATAAATCATCCCGTAATGCGTTGCAGGGCTACCAGATGTCGCCGCTGTGGTACCGCTGCACATTGTGGTTTGGCTTGCCAGTGGTAAGGGCTGTTAGTCAACGTAATTGGCCGCCCATTCTATATTATTTTTCTAAATCGACTGTTTGTGTATGATAATGTTGTCATAGGTGTATTTAGTGGCACCGTATTACTTGTCTGATAAACGAATACGTTCAGGCTGTTTTGTTACGACAATAACTTCCCTTATTTAGGCAGAGAACGGATGGAGTTAGACGCTAAACGTGGACCACTTATTCTATAAGGGATTACTGTGAATCACGTGCCAAAGAAAATAATCCGTGTAATGTGGAATCTTTTCACCCTTCCAACTAGGTCAGTACTGAACTGCTACCCACATCCCGTCTCAGTTAGATGATTGCAAACATTTCGAAAACATTCTCATGCTTTCACATGAGGTAACACTAGATGCAGGCAGGAGCGGAACACAAATTCTGTTCTGGGCTGGTGGGAGGATGGAGGGCATCCAGTCACCCTGTAACACCTACTCTGCCACATGCATATTAAGATGCCGAAGTGTGTCATGACATTTTTAGGATGGTGCGTCCCACTTCCAAGCTTCCGTGCGGGAAAGATGTTCGTGAATCTTAGTAGTAAGTGTTGGGACATCCCACTGTGGGAGATACTATTACGATATGTGCAGATGGAAGAACGTCTTAAACACATCATTTCTACAAGAGCGTCTCTCATCACCTGCTATGTGGGGCAGCTTATTCCTTGGCTTCACGTTTTGAAAGCGTTAAGAAAACTAGGAGGAAAAGAGGAAGGGTCATGGCTGCAATGGACACAGTGGAAAGTGACTGTCGAATTGGCCAATGTAAGAAAGATAGTTCTTGTCTTGCTTTTGCACAAGCTGCATATGTTTAAGACCCACTTAATATACGAGACTGTGTTATTGTAAACGGAAGTGTGAAAACAGAAGGTCTGAAGTTCAGTTGTATACCTCATTCAAGTACCTTGGAGGAAAATTAACACTCTCTTTCAGTACACATCCATGCACAAGGAGACAAAGTTCTGTGAAGATTGCTGGAACACGGATGGGTAGAACTGAATAGCAGGTCCACGTAACCAAACATCAAGAAAAATCGACCGAAATAAATGTTATTAAATAAAGCTACTGATATCAAATAAGAGAGGGTTACAGATCGCACACAAAAATGGAACATTGAAGCTACAGCAAAAACCGTGGACGTTCCATTCCGCTAATGACCACTGTAGTTGTGCGCCCTAAAACCACACGTTCCGTTACTGTGCCGGGCAGGGTAAAGACAAGCAAAAGAAGAAGAAGAAGAAGAAGAAAAATGTGCAATTTATAAGTTTCTAGATGGAATGAAATTTACATAAATTTGATTACTAGTTCAAAATATTGATACTTGCATTAAACACTTTCTACAGCTTTGCTGGAACGTTATTCGAATCGCCAACGCCCTTGACAGCGCTAATGGAAAGTGGGTTGAACGTCACTCCTATCCCCATGATGGGACTGGACAACGAAGTAACAGTAAATCGGCCATATCACTTTTGAAAACAACTTAATTAAACTTGCGTGTCCCACCAACTTCACCACGGTACTCACTGTTCTTCCTCGTTTATAAAACAAGAAATCCGCTACAATGTGATGCCAATAATTTAAGAATTCGGGGCTGGCTAACCAGAAATTAGGTACATACAGTCGCAGTACATGTCTCCGTTTCTTTCAGGGTCGTTTACGGCAAATTCACCGTAGTGCATGGAAATTTCGAAGTTGTCGTACACTGCCAAGTCGAAGTGTAATGCAAGTCAACCAATGGTGTCACCTGTTCGTAGTCTCTGCAATATCATTTAGCGTGAAGCATACCTACATTGCTAAAAACTAGTAAAGGGATAGTCATTTACGCTCCACTGTGTTTCACGTCACATACATCGTTCGTTTAGCATTTCTAACCGAACAGTGAAATTAAACTGTCTTTATGTGATGTATTAACATAATAAGCTGAAAATCATTTCTTTTACCGTTCAACTCGCCCTTGTAGTTGTAGAGAAACCCTTTCAAACCTCCCAAATTTCAAAGGCCCAGGAAGAAAACTACGTTAGATATCACGAAAATAGCACCATACGTTAAAGCATCTCAAAGAATTTATTTAATAATCGGCAGTACACCTCTATGTGTGAAACATTTGTAGCAGGAAGAATATCGAGACTGTATTTAATTTCTTGCTACGTTGTTAGTAGCATGTCTTCTGTCACTGTTACAATCGCTTCAACGATACTAGCCGGCCGTTGTGGCCGAGCGGTTCTAGGCGCTTCAGTCTGGAAACGCGCGACCGCTACGGTCGCAGGTTCGAATCCTGCCTCGGGCATGGATGTGTGTGATGTCTTTAGGTTAGTTAGGTTTAAGTAGTTCTAAGCTGTAGGGGGCTGATGACCTCAGATGTTAAGTCCCACAGTGCTCAGAGCCATTTTTTCAACGATACTACATCTTAAATATAGAAATATCTTTCAGTCTGGCCGCGTACTCGTAGTCCTTCACGAATCTCCACATAACGAATACCAGCGGGATAATCGCGGAGAAACGTGGTGGCCAGGCAATGTGTTGTCCGCGTCCGATCCAACGAATGGGAAATTTTGTATTCAGGAACTTGCGAACAGCCGTTGACCAATGTGGTGGAGCTCCATCTTGTTGAAAGATGATGTTGGGTAGCAAGTCTTATACAGACTGCTACAACATGTGCAGATATGCTGACCCATTAACTGTGTTTCTTTCCAAAGAAGAATGGTCCAACAATGCTGTCATGCATTATTCTATACGTCACGTGAAGTCTAGGACTATCACAAACACGGTCAATGATAGCATGCGGTTGTTGCGAACCCCAAATCCGAACATTATGCCGATTAACCGTTCCTGATACACGAAAGGTTCCCTCATCTCAGTATAAATATCTTTCCAAGAAGTTGGCATTCATGTCAATAAGCTGCAGCATATGCTTGGCAAATGGGTGTTGGCATCAGATGTTGCAGAATTTGCACTTCGTAAGCACACAAATGAAGTCGCTGGTGTACTATACGATAATATCTAGCTCTGGGTATATTAAGTTGCCTGGACACCTGCCGAAACTAACTTACGCTGACGTGGGCACGAGAAGCTGCATTTTCCTCCTATGATGTAGCATAAAAACCTGTCAGGAATGTAGCCACTGTATACGGTTGCTGTTAGCGGTGATCAAGAGGCCCCAGGCTAAAGACGGCCACGTGGCACTACCGAAGGGGCAGACCATCGTGTTCGTCGTATGGCTCTGGCGCATTATACTGCATTTGGAACAGCAATTTGAGCAGCAGATAGCACTGTAGTGACGCAACGAACTGTTACAAATCGGTTATTTCAAGCTCTACAAAGTGTCAATTTGCTGCCTTGGCCTGCTCGATCAACAGATCTGTCTCCATTCGAGCAGATGTTGGACATCATCAGAGGACAACTCCAGCGTCATCCACAAACAGCATAAACCTTTCTGTATAGATCGACCAAGCACGACAGGTATGGAACTTTATCGCACAAACTCCAATCCAGCACCTGTACAACAAAATGCATGCTTGCATTCAACATTCTTTCAGTTACACCGGTTGTAAATGTGGCAACATTTCACAATTTTTTGCAATGGCTTATCTTGTGCTTACATTAACCTGTGATCTTGCTATGTTAATTACTTACACATGTTACCTAGGTAAACGTATTCTCGAAATTTCGTTTACTCTGCGTTAATTATTTTTTAGTGTTGGGATCGTTTCCCGTCACCGTACGTCGGCTTCTGAGGATTACTTGTCTGGTATCATCCAAAGTCTTTTCCAGAACATTACGGCGTGCGCAAGAGTGTTTCAGAATACTATTAGTTGCCTGACACGTACGAAATCACTCCTTAATTAATTTTACGTCAACTGAATCCTAAGCAAATAACCTACAGTAATTTCTCCGCACAGCAATTGACGATTTTGTTTCAGCACACCACACTGCAATGCCGTGTGTCGTCATTTTTACTTCAGGCGATCATGCTGCACTCTGGCATCTTTGAGGTGCTCTAGCATATGGTGCAGTTTTTATTACCATCTATTGCAGTTTTTATTCCCTCGGCCGTCGCAATTTGGATTTGGAAGGGATTCTGTGTGCTGTTTTCCATCTTAAATTGTCTTCCGTAAAGATGTTTAATTTTCCTAATAAACGCTTTTGCTTTAGTCGGAGATCAAAACGCGGTATTTGTGAGTTAATATTTAAAGTTGCTGAAATTCCTGCAATACCAGAAATTCTGTAGGGACCGATGACCTCTGCAGTTTGGTCCCTTTAATCCTTAAACCAACCAACCAACCAGAAATTCTGTAGTTTCCAGACCTTTCGCTAGCATGTTGACGAGACGTAGTAGTTCCCGTAAAATTCAGTTCCAGTACCCACTCCAAATTTTCCGATTGCCTTGTAGTACACGCCTGAACCGCTGCATTTTGTTACAGTAATGTATGAGTTGATAACAAAATTTGATGTTATTTTTTTATATTCGCAGATGTTCTGCAGAGCCCTCGCGTTTTTCTGTCTCCCTTGTGGGCGGGAGACAGAACTTGAAGAGTTTCGTGTCATTGCGGTCAGCGATGAGGATGCTGATCCTGTAGAATTCAGTCCACAGGTGAGCATCTCCGGGGAGTTTGAAGAATATAACATACAGGATTAGGGGCAGCCAGACTGTAGATATAACAGTTATTAACTACCATCTCACATTGCAGATTACCATGAGAACTTTTTCATTTTTCAAAGGTGTCACAGTTACTGGCCATTAGTTATTGACAGCTGTGGTGATTTCTTTTCTACCAGGCTAGACTGGATTTTTATTGGCTCAGTGTCTTACCACTGTGTCTGGAATGGAGGCAGACGTGATGAAAGTGCCTCTCTATGCAGAGGACCAACGTCTACTGACTGGCTTATGAACAGCTCTGGCCGGTACACTTTTCTCTCTCATACAGTCATTTCTCATCTCTGGTATCAATATTGCTCAGCCAGCCTCTATATTATCCATTCCTTCAGGTTATCACACTTAAGTTCAGATTTCTGTCTGAAGACAATATTTGCTATGATGTGGGTTTGATGACCTTGGCGTTCAGGCTCTTAATCACCAATAACCAGATATCTTTTACTTCAAGCCGACTACGTATTGTCTGTGATACTTTCCTCTCAATTCTGAAGCAGTTGAGGTAGTAATTGTATTCAAAGTTGCTGAAACATGGCCAGAGTTCGTCTGCTGTATAAAAAGAAAAATCGTCCAAGCACACAGCTGACGACTATTGTCATCCTGCTCTACTGGGGCCTTTGAGCGGGTTAGACTAGATAATCCAAATTACAATTTCGTAAAGCATTTTTCATTGTGGGCAGAATACACAACAAGCATACAGTATGTATGGAACACTGAACGAGGTGGTGACAATCGACACTTTTCCATGACAACGGCTGTTTCCGTTGTTTCATCGGCAAATGACTGCATGGTGATTGGCGTAGTTAGTGACCTCTCACATCTTAATGACATTGACCTCTCTGTCCGAGCTGTACTGAAAATCGTCGGACGGGTGATTCGTGTTTCCGTTTTCTTACTAAGCAACGGTATATAAAAGGAGATTATTGAACTTAAGAAGCGGAGAGTGAGAACAGTTTGAGCACACAATTTATATTAGCGGATCAGTGCACTCGGCATTTACAGCTCCGTGTTGGCTAGGGTTGCCTTCAGTTACTTCATGAATTCGATGAGGTGACATTCTTGCCCTCATTACCATTTAAAACTGACAGCACAGCGTATTAACATCACACGTAACTTTTAAAGGAGCTCCATTGAAACACTATGTTAATTGCCACTCTTTAACTGTAACTTAATTCAAGCCACAAGATAAGTAACTGCGTGACTTTTATGGAGAAGTCTGTGATAGTTATATGACTCTAGTTACGTAATGACAAATTCTGAACAGCTTTTATTTGCAAAATATGGTTGTCTTAGATTATGAGTACATTTTTGGGAAAAAATAAAATAAAATCACTAAATGAAATCATGACGATGAAGACGAAACTCCCACAGGATTACAACGTGGTGCGACTGCAGTTCCGTTTGGGCCCAGGCCAACAGCGAGGTGTTGCTCCGAGAACACAGGAGCTGCAGAAGACGCTGACGTCACCTGACGCTGTGGACGTCAGTCTTGAGGAGCGTTCTGGGCTACAGGGCACTCAGCAGGAGGGGCGCGTCACTGGAAAGGTAAGCAGCACTGTGATAATCAGAGAGGGCAACAAGGATGAAACTATTTGAATAGTTAGGGCGGTCAAATCCCCAATGTCATATTGTCCACATCGTTAACTGTTCTTGTAATTCGTATGTTCTGGGAGTGTCTCCCTCATGGAACAGGACACCTTTATTGGTAAAGAGCACTGGTAGCCCCAGTTAACCGAAAAAGTTTAAAAAAGGGCTTCACTCAATTGCAGTTCGATATTAATGTTACGGCAGTCTTGTGGACACAACATTTGTAATATAACATAGTGAACAAACGGTTAGGGTAGCTGGATATTCCTTAGGACTCAACGCAAAAAAAAGTTGTGCATCAGTTATTTATTTATGAGTGTGAACAGTCTTCAACTGATGGGGAGCAGGGACGTAAAGAATATTTAAAATAGAACCAAAACAAAAGTTATTTGTTTCAAAGTAAATATTGATGTACTCTTCGCATTAGACTTCTCATCCCATTCAGGAGATCATTTTATTCTTCTTCATTTTCACTATGGACAGCAATGGCATCAACGAATATTATCATTGGTGTCCTTCACCGCGCATTTCAATCCCATTCTTGAACCTTTCCTTAAGTTTCAGGAGTGATTCCTGGAGATATAGACCGAATAACAGTAGGGGTAAAAGACTGCGCCCGAAACTCACGTCCGTTTTTTCTGTGTCTTGCTCCCATTATTACCTTTACTAAAACCAGGTCATCGTCATCTGACAGCTCCTCAATTTTTCTCTCCAGTCTTCTGTATGTTATTCTTGTCAGCATCTCCGGCCAGTTTACAAGTAGCACCTGCATAAAATTTCAGGTTAAGGAACAGTGAAGCTGTAAGCATTGTTAACACCGATGTTTGTTTTCCTTGCAACTGAGTGATGCGGCTGCTATCTCGACGGCCGCCCCAGACGCCGGCGCTTCCAGTGGGGAGGAGGCGCCGTCTGCAGTTCGCCGCAGACGCGGCTGCCGCCGTTGCTGGGCGAAACGACTGGGCGACAAAGTGGTGGTGCGGCCCCAGGGTCGCCGGGGCTACCGCCTCATCAGGAAGTAAAATGTTTTCGAGAGGAAGAGGAAATAAATTCCCGCAGAAGCTACACGTATTTGGACAGTAATAGAAAATTCCGGTACACGTGTCAAGGATAAAGTTCCAGAGTAGCAATGGGGTAGGGAGCTACTAAAGCTTTCCAAGTGTTAGTATGGAATAATAATATTCGGCAGCACACTGAGTAAAAAAAAAAATTTGCGCACATTGGTGGAGAACATGGTTCAATATGGAGATGAGATGTGGCCTAAAAAAAAGGAAAGGCATGCAGAAAAATGTGCTAGTGCAAAATGACTATATAAAAAGACGTTTGCAGGTAACGAGACAAGAGACGTATCGAAATGAGGTATGGAGGCACATGGAGATAACGCGCTACACAACAAAAAGATTTAGAAAACAGTGCTTCAGTGATAAGGGCACATGAGAATGCCCATCCATATATGGTCAATGAAGATTTAAACTGGGAGCTGCCCAGAAGAAGAAGGAGGGGAAGGCCAGCGCTAAGCTGGGAAAAGTACATACAGGAACAAAAGGAAGACAGAAGTCGAGGAGCGGATTACTGAAACGGAAGCAGCCCGTGGACGCCGAAACCTCCAACTACTAGGGTGAAACGCCGACGAAGGGGAGAAGAAATTTTTCGCTGCTCAACTTCGACTTACATAATTTTGTAAGTGTGTAGAAGGAAAAATGATTACTGACGTAACACAGGAAGATATTCTTAACTATTTCTTATCAGTGTTTCTAAAGGATTCATTGTGTCGATGCTTGTGCCCCTTGACGACATTCTCAACCGGTAATGGAAGACAGCGAAACCGAACAACCTACAACAATGATATTGCTACTCAGTGAGGTATGTTTGGGTAGTAGGTATCTGAATTTGTGCATATCCAGCAAGCTGTTTAAGGACGCTACTTGGTGCAGTGGAACATCTGGAGTTATTGAAAAAAATGCACATCTTTTTTTTTTTCATTCCATTGTCTGGAGAGTCATCTAAATCGCCGTTATAAAATGCACTGTTTTGGATATTAATAAACCTCTTGCTTAGTTGTCAATAAAATTTCCCACAAGCGTTTCAATAAAGATATCACTTAAAAGATTATTCTGATTTTTGTATTGACATTTAGCTATAGAGTGTTACACTATTTCACTTTTATGAAAATGTGATGCTATTGAAAATATTATGCTTTGCCATCAGCTGAGAATTTATCTACAGACGATAACGTTGTTGCTGATGCCAGGTTCCGACGTTGGGAGATATAGAAACTGGCGAACCAGTACAAATTCGCTATCCGATAAACGAGTAATTTTTATTCAAAATTTTCGTTGACTTTGTAATTTGTGACGAATCGCTTCGAGATAGAGAAAGAAGGCACCACAAGAAAATTCTTCAAAAAATGTTCAAATGTGTGTGAAATCTTACGGGACTTAACTGATAAGGTCGTCAGTCCCTAAGCTTACACACTACTTAACCTAAATTATCCTAAGGACAAACACACACACTCATGCCCGAGGGAGGACTCGAACCTCCGCCGGGACCAACCACACAGTCCATGACTGCAGCACCTTAGACCGCTCGGCTAATCCCGCGCGGCAGAAAATTCTTGCTTCGTATCAAAACATACATGTGAAAACCCCATGACTAAATGAAAATAATTTATTTTATTTTAAATTGCAAGCAACCGCTTCCAAGTTTCCACATTTTGAATGACAAAATCTGCACTGGCTGAAAATACTTCCATTTTTTACAGCTACTATGTATCATACCATTCAAAACGTGAAAAAATTTAATTAATGTCTCACAGTTGTTGCACAAGTATAATATTGTTAGGGTACGGCATGCATCACTATTTGTACGGTAGTTGATGATCAGATTTGATAAGAGACAAATTTTGGAACAGGAATTTACCTACAGTAGAAATGGTTCGACATATTGTCTAGTGTGTACTCATGGTTTTAAAAAAAATGCTTGGGTCTAAAACCAGTTTTCCCAGTGGAAACACGTATACCAACACGTGCAGTCACCACCAGCCATTCAATGTCTCGCTCTCCCCGCACCGCCCCGACACAGACATATAGTGTACATAAACAACAAACACACACTCTCCATAGGAAATACTGCAGCTGCAGACGCATGAATTCTGTGTTCGTGAATTAAAAGAGATAACTAATAATATGAACCTTTAATCTCCTGCAAAAAAATTCATTTATACAGGATTATGAAATGATTGCGATATTCGTAAGAAATTAGTGTATATTTATTTATTTTTCTTTTTTTAAATAACATTTGGAGGTGAAGGAAGTGAGAATTATTTATTTCGTAAAACCTACTGAGCCACAATTTATTTATTTGTGTCATTAAAGTGCAACCACACTTTATAAAGTACCAAAATTACCAGCAACCATATTCTAGTATGTATGAGAAGGCATACGACCACAGCGCTAAAACGAACAATTTGAAATACAAGAAAAGAGACAAAATACTCGTCTAACAAATTTAAAAATGCACAATCTAAAGGTAGTCTTGCAGGTTTCCCGACGATTATATGGCACAAAGAAATTGAAATCGTGTGATTTTCGATCGGTAGTTCGCTCCATAACATGAGTCACACAGGTTTAGATTTACATAAACCACAATATTTCTGTTATAATAACTGGTAAAGCTCGATTTTAGGTTACTATTATTTGACCTGGGCTTCAATAGTAGTGAAATGCAAGGGAGTCTGCAGCCCGAGTCGACACTGCGCTTAATGGCGTGCGGTACGCTATAAATTATTGTTTTTTTTCTTCATTTCGCTGTCCGAACCCTTCCATCTCTTATTTTAATGAATACAGCAACCTGCCCCTTTGTTATGTAATTTTGTTTAAGCTAATATGCATTTGGGACTTTCACCCACCTTCAGTTAGCGTAACACGTATTTGGGTCTTCAGTTAGTACACTGTTACAACATTGACAGAAAACTATGTTGTAGCTGCCCTGTGTAAAATAACAATTTGATTTAGCTAGTACACTTCGAGAGTTGTACTGTTTGTTTAAGGTGTATTGCTGTTTAGGTGTACTTACTTTCTACTCTGCTTGTTGTCATTCCGATTCTCGCCCGCATGGATGTGGTACAAACCCTTTTTTTTTACTTCTATTTTGCACAAAACAAGCCAGTATACGCCATGTTACCAACAGACATCTTTGCTCACTGCTGAAAACAGATCGATAATAAAAGATTACACTGTGCTTACAGGCTCTGCTATGGTTAAAGTTATAATTTGCTTACATTTTCTGCAGGACAAAAAACAACTGAAATTGCTGAACATTATTATGCTGAGTAGTCTCTGGGGCTATTAAATAAGTGCATTAGTGACTGTTTAGGTTATATGGTATATGATAAAATATAAAAGTAATACAGTACAATTACATAGAATAATTAATATTACCTTCTTTTCCTCCTTTTTTTTTTAACTCACAGTTAGAACGACGTTTATAAACAATGAAGACGGAGCAACAGAATTACATTAAAATGCGTTGAAAAACTAAGTTAGGACAGCAAATAATAACATTACACCGCATTATAAAATGTTTAAATCAAATGTAATTAGTCTAAACAGCACAATAGCCCCCCTTTCAACTACCCGTGCAGGCAGCTCGACTGAGAGCAAGTGAAGTGGAAAGAACAAGTCGGAAGTCTAAAATGTCTTCAGACAGAAACAATGAAAAAATCACAGAGAATATAATGTCTTAATATCCACAGTATCTAAGTATCTATATTAAATAATGGAAAATCCAGGATGGAATGTAACAATAACAGAGAAGGAAAGTTGCTACTCAACATATAGCAGAGATGCTGAGTCGCGTTAGGCACAACAAAAAGATTCACACAATTAAAGCTTTCGGCCATTAAGGCCTTGTCAGCAGTAGACACACACACACACACACACACACACACACACTCATGTAAATGCAACTTTCACACACATCTGCAGTCTCAGGGAGCTGAAACCACACTGCGAACAGCAGCACCAGTGCATGATGGGAGTGGTGACTGGGTGGGGGTAAGGAGGAGGCTGGGGAAGGGAGGGGGAGGGATAGTATGGTGGGAGTGGCCGACAGTGAAGTGTTGCAGTTTAGACGGAGGGCAGGAGAGAAGGTGGGTAGGGGGGAGGGGGTAAGTGGCGGAAAGGAGAGAAATAAAAAGAAATTAAAAGACTGGGTGTGTCTTTCCCCTCATAACTCAGTACCATCCAGGACTGGAGCAACTGAATTACATTCTCTGCCAGGGTTTCGATTATCTCTCGTCGTGCCCTGAAATGAGAAATGTCCTGCCCACTATCCTTCCTACCCCTCCTACCGTGGAATTCCGCTGTCCACCGAACCTACACAACATACTCGTCTATCCTTACACAACCCCTGCTCCCAATCCCTTACCTCATAGCTCATACCCCTGTAATAGACCTAGATGCAAGACCTGTCCCATACATCCTCCTACCACCACCTACTCCAGTCCGTTCACCAACCTCACCTATCCCATCAAAGGTAGGGCTGCCTGTGAAACCAGTCATGTGATTTACAAGCTAAGCTGTAACCTCTGTGCTGCATTCTATGTAGGCATGACAACCAGCAAGCTGTCTGTCCGCATGAATGGCCACCGACAAACTGTGGCCAAAAACAAGTGGACCACCCTATTGCTGAACACGCTGCCAAGCATGATATCCCTCATCTCAATGACTGCTTCAAGCCTGTGCCATATGGATCCTTCCCACCAACGCCAGCTTTCCTGAATTGCGCATGTGGGAACTTTCCCTGCAATACATCCTATGTTCCCATAACCCTCCTGGCCACAAACTTTGTTACTTTGTTAGTCACTGTCCTCACCCATCCAGCCCCCTCCCTGTTCCCATTCCAGCTTTACACAGCTATCATTTCACCACCACACCCAGTATTTTAATTTCTTTTTATTTCTCTCCCTTCCACTACTTACCTCCTCCCCACCTTCTCTCCTGCCCTCCATCTAAACTGCAGCACTTCACTGTCCGCCACGTCCACCATACTATCCCTCCCCCCTTCCTGCCCCAGACTCCTCCTTACACCCACCCAGTCGCCACTCCCATCATGCACTGGTGCTGCTGTTCGCAGTGTGGTTTCAGCTCTCTGAGACTGCAGACGTCTGTGCAAGTTATGTTTATGTGTGTATGTGTGTGTGTGTGTGTGTGTATGTGTGTGTGTGTGTATGTGTGTCTACTGCTGACAAAGGCCTTAATGGCTGAAAGCTTTAATTGTGTGAAACTTTTTGTTGTGCCTATCGCAACTCAGCATCTCTACTATATAAAGAATTTGTGTAATCACATTATCAGCTTGACTTTAGCCCTTCTCTTGCCTGGATGTATGCACTGATTGTTTTGGAAAGTGCGTCATAAAGTGGATGAATCTTCACCTGAGATAAGATGGCTCTCAACTGTTGCAACTGGTTCTTGGTATCCCAGATACCAGCACTGGGATAGAATTGACGCCTGAGCTGGTTCCTCACATGTTCTTTTGGAGATTGTTTCTGGTATTTTGTTGGTTATGGGAAAAAGTATATCTATGCCAACTCCTAGCCTCAGTTCAAGTTTCCACCATTGGTGGGCGCTGCAGTCTCCAAAAACAGCCATGATGGAGGTGGGAGGAAAATAAAATTGCAAGACGGCGGTGGCGGTAAATTTAAAAATGCAAGATGCTGATGGTGGTGGGAAACTATAAAAATGAAATATAACTGATTTTGTTCCCCGTCCTCTCCAGCCATTTTCAGTGTAGTATAAAAATCAAACAGTTGATCGTAGTACAGTATAGAATTGCAGCGGCCACTAAAATGAAATCAGAATGAAGCAACCAGAGCAGACATCTTAGCTGTGGTCGAAAGTATCTGAATGATGGATATTTTTCCTCAATGTTGAAAAGTATTTATCCAAATAATTATATGCTGGGTCTATCTTGTAGTATTTATACATTAAAATTATGTATGAATTATGTTACCAATAAACACACACACACACACATATATATATATATATATATATATATATATATATATATATATATATATATATATATATATATATACTTACATATTTTGTGCTGTACTAGGATATGCAAGCAGTTTAACAGCTGTTGTACTTAATTATATAGAAGTGTGTAATGGTTAAAGATGTTTCAGTCTTTATTACGAGTCAGATTACATTAGGAATCTTTTCATAGCCCTTATAATTTTCTTGTTGCTTAAGCTCAGGGCTTGCACATCACTACCTCTAAGGGTGATTGATGACTGCTCACAAACACATACTCCTTTCAACGTTATCACATTATTTACGCTTTTCTGAACACTGTTCACACCGAATGTAGCCTTCGCTAATGATCAGTTAAATAACTCTGTCATTCTGCACGTTCACAGGCATCTATAAATGCCGTAACGTCAGTGGATCCCTCTAGTGGGGGTTGGGCTCTCAGTTCTAATTCATTAGCCGTCAGCTTTTCTTCCATTCGGAATAAATTGTATAGCACTTGGCATACCGTGTACCGTCATGTTTCTTCATTCTCTTCTTTCCACGCGTCATGAACTCTCGCTTTATGTTTAGGGATATGGTTACGTGGATTGTATAGATGCTGGATGAAGCAAGTGTACGTAGTGCATTGCGTCCTTTCAACTGTGGCAGTATTCACAAAGTGATCAATCAAATTAAAGTTTCACTAGACACTTTCATATGTTCGTAAGCAGTAGGGTAGAGCGGGGCTATTCCGCTCATTTCAGCTGTAAGCTGTGTATAATATGATACGAAACTTTTAAAAAAATCTGTCAATGTGATAAAAGTATGATATTTTAATTGTGAATATATTTTAGTGTATAAAAGGTCGAAATTCCTTTACATGAACAAATTATTAAACGCACAAGTAAAGGAGGCAGAAATTACAATATATAAAAATAGTGGAGGTTCCTCCACCCAGTCATGAAGCTATTCCACCCAGCGTATTTCAGTGTCAAAATCATGAGCATTTACCACACGTAAATGTTTTTCATATTTTTTACACTCATATGCACGGCGTGTAGTATGTGCCGTATTGCTGACACTTCATCCAGGAAAGTTGTCTGCAACACTTGTTACAGCTTGATGCCTATCTTCCTCAGACCATAAAGCACTTGGCTTTTTCGGTGTGGCCACTTGGCTTTTTCCTTTTGTATGTACTGACAATCTGAAAAGGAACCAAGAAATCGTGTTCTCTATAATTTCACAGTAAAACATCAATTTAACTAATAATTTGAGTGAGCGGAAATAGCTCCTCGTGTCCGAAGCGAAATAGCCCCGTGTGCAGTTAAAATGGTTCAAATGGCTCTGAGCACTATGCGACTTAACTGCTGAGGTCATCAGTCGCCTAGAACTTAGAACTACTTAAACCTAACTAACCTAAGGACATCACACACATCCATGCCCGATGCAGGATTCGAACCTGCGACCGTAGCGGTCACGCGGTTCCAAACTGAAGCGCTAGAACCGCAAGACCACACCGGCCGGCCGTGTGCAGTCATTTCGAAAGATGCTGCTAATCAGACCTTTGTGAAAAAGAGCCAGCAGTATTTGTTGATACACTTACTGCACATCCTATGTTCCTATAGAAGTAACAATAAGACTTTAAAATTTAAAATTATTGTGCATCGCACACCTTAATTTGCTAGATCGTGTTGTTTAACTACGGCAGTAACTCATCACAATTCGTTTACCTCTACAATTTGTTCTTATGTCCTGTCAGTAATGTAACAGAAAACACCCACACTACAACCACATGCAGGTGACACGGAGATGCTGGTACACACTGAAGGCAAAACGACCTTGACTCTATGAGGAACTAGCGCATTGTTGCAATATTTTTTATTTCAGGCGGATTAGCCCCGTGAGAGAAATGGCCCCACTATACTCTAGTGTGGTCAGAGCAGCTCGACAGCTTTTATAGTCGTATTATGAAACGTCCCCCTAGAAAAAATTATACATGACTGTGCTTATACTGACACACAATATTTTTAGCGCAACGCAATCTGACTTTCAAAAATCCCTACAAAAGAATTGCCCTGACTAACATTAACCTATACCTTTCACAAATCACTTACCTCACAAAAATCTTCGTTACTCAAGCTACTGCAATACAGCGAGCGCCACTACTGCCAGCTAAATAAAAGATTCAAACTACTGAAGGCACTAACTACTGATAGGCATAGGTAGCAAATGAAAGATTTTGATAGAGAACAAACAATGTATTTAGCTTAATAGTGTTCAAAAGTCATAATATATGTAGCAGTTCATGACATCCAGTCTTACAAATTTCAAAACTCCGCCATTTCTCTCCCCACATCCACCACTGCTGGCGGCTCACCTCCAACTGCGCAACGCTACGCGCTGTTGACAGTTAACTGCCCAGCACTACAATAGCGAATATTTCAACAATGCCAACCAGCCACAGATTGCACACAGCACAGTCAGTGATTTTCATATAGAGCGCTACATGGCGTTACCAACATAAAAACCTAAACAGCCTACTTACAGTATATAGTGATATATATGATTCAAATGGCTCTGAGCACTATGGGGACTTAACTGCTGAGGTCATCAGTCCCCTAGAACTTAGAACTACTTAAACATAACTAACCTAAGGACATCACACGCATCCATGCCCGAGGCAGGATTCGAACCTGCGGTCGCGCAGTTCCAGACTGTAGCGAATATAACCGCTCGGCCACTCCGGCCGGCTATAGTGATTATAGCTTCGCTTATGAGACCATAGTATCAATTTTTGGCCTTTACTGCTTTGCTACAATCCTTAAGTGCTGTAATATGCACAGCGAATGGCAGTATAGGCCCTCTGCAAGGACGTCCATGCAGCTAATTTTTCAACTTATAAAATCAATATCTTGTGGTTCTCAGCTACTGTTTGCTGGCGTTCTAATTTGTCTTCACGTCGGCGGCGACGACTCGCGGGTTTGTAAAAGGTTCGCTTCTGCACCGCTAGAGGGATATTGCGGCGAATCCGTGCGTTACGCCCTGGTGGCAGAGACGACCGAGAATTTAATTTTACTGGGGATATAAGGCAAGCTCTTGGGCACTCTTATTTGCCGCACCCTAATACAACATGGTGTACCGTGGACTAATGTGAGCGAAAAAACCAGCCACAGGGAACGTTTTGTAACCGTCAATGTTGGCAGAAGAATTACTGCCGACGACCCACAGAGCCACTTTTTTTATAAAAAAGGAGCCGAAGAAAGACAGATAACAGAAAGAGATAAAGATCAGCTTTCATTGCTTTACTGTGCAACCGCTCCTCACTTGCATGAGCTAACATTTTTCAGTGACTTTAAGTGAATTCTATTCAGTGACCACAGATTCCGGTTTTGGCTTTCTTGGATAACTTTTTTCTGCAGTTGTGTGATTCAGAAGTGAGTTTAGAACAATTCACTGCAAATATGTTATGGTATTTAACTCAGATAAAGAAGCAGTTAGAGTATTAACTCCTCATATAACTGGACTAAACACACCCTTAAGAATGCTTTCTAATTAGTAGAAAGAATACGAGTTCTAGAAGAGTAGTAGTAATGACTAAACAAAGATCAAAATAAAACATAAATCTTTGATCAACAGCCGGCCGCTGTGGCCGAGCGGTTCTATGCGCTTCAGTCCGGAACTGCGCTGCTGCTACAGTCGCAGGTTCGAGTCCTGTCTCGGGCATGGGTGTGTGTGACGTCCTTAGGTTAGTTAGGTTTAAGTAGTTCTAAGTCAAGGGGACTGATGACCTCAGATGTTAAGTCCCATAGCACTTAGAGCCATTTGAACCATTTTTCAGATCAACATAAACTCACAGGGAAATTTCAAAAGCATTCATACCTACATTAAACATAAAGGTAAAATCACATTATTCTTTAAGTAAGTAATGTGGCAAATTCACGAAAGACTCCATATGGCGAGGGTTCGATGATGATTTGGGCAGCCATGCCATAGTATTCCACGTGTCCTATGGTTACTTTACAAGGTTACATTGTTTGCAACAATTATGTAACCATTTTGGTTAATCGGGTCAATCCTTTGACAATGTTTCTTCCCCAATGGTGATGTTGTGTCCCAAGACAGGGTCCTGTTCTAACAGCTCACGTCATCGAGAGCTGACTTTCCTAGCAAGAGGATAAATTGTTGCATCTCACTTGGTGACCACAGTTACCACATCTCAATATTACTGAGCGTTTGTGACCTGCTTTGGACAGACGGGCGCATGATTGCTAACCACCTCCATCGTCGTTACCAGAACTTCCCACTGCTTTGTAGGAAGAATGGTGTAGAATTCCCTTGAAAACCATACAGACCCTGTATTAATCCATTCCGACACGACTGGAAGCTGACTTGAGTGCCAGCGGTTTCCCTACACCATATTAGGCATGATAATGTGTTATATTTTTGGTAGTTCTATGTTTTTTCCACCCTTGTAGAATGTCAAGATATAATCTTATCATTGATATCCTTTCACCTTGAATTTCAATTATACAGCTGAACCTTTCTTTCGTTTCCTTTACTGCTTCTCCGATTGTAACTTATTTTCTCGCCTCGCCTGTGCTCTAGTCCTGTGCGCTATTGTGGTGCTCGCGACCAGGTTTCCGGCTGCAGGGGGGAAGGGATTCTTTGTTCGGCCTGAAGATAATGGACCGGTCTTTCCCTAATTCTCCTGAATGGGTAGTAGTTCGAGCTGACTAGGTTGATACACGTGTGAGTAATTTCCGCATGATTGTCGATGTTTTCCAAGAGCGTTTGCAGAAGCTGTATACGTAGGAGCAGTAAGTGGCCAATGAAAATGCCTACAATCCTTCTCAGAGCCCGAATCCAGCAGCCAGACTGTGGTGTATTAGTGAACGAGGCGGACTTGGCTACGGTTACTGATACCAATACATCACATTTGTTTCCGCGCAATATTTAAATGTGATTTTTGGGTACCCTTTCCTCTTACGTTGAACCGTGTTTCCTTTGTTAAGAGCCAGTTGAAGGCGATGCATTAGCTGTAGGGGGTCAATATATTCTAGTCGATTAGTCGTATCTCGGAATCTTTCTTAAAGCAGTTGGACCGGAATACGGCTTTAATTGCTGATGTTGGAGTAAGGAGTACTTTAACCTTTTCTCCCAGATCAAACCGAGGCCAACAAACCTTATTTAGACTTGTTTTACATACGTAACAATCCACAGAATTGGTTCTGCAGATAAACGTTTTTCATTAAATCTGCGGAGCAGTACACGTGTAATTTGTATCACGCGTCGCAAATCGCCAAGAATGCTTTGGCTCTGGCCACGGATGCGATGTGATTTTGGGCAGGACACTTACGTGAAAACTTTACGTCCGTTCTGTGCTTCTGCCAGATGACTCCATAGAAATTATATTCTGTGGTTATAATCCGCGAAAATTCTGAGTCCGACACCACGCTGGACATACAGCACTGTGTCGCGATACGCAATCGAGCTGCGACTCACAGAAATGCTCAGGGGTGCTTCACACAGAGGGCATCCCAGCGTGCCCCTGAGAGCTACAACACCAAGAATCGCTCCTCGACTTTTACCCAGGTCAGTATGCACCTTTTTTGGGATCAAGTTTATTTATTTATGATAATACGCAATGAAATCACCAAAAATCACCATCACGGCAGCTCTGTTGGCGCCATTAGCCCCCTTCCTCCCCTGACTAAAGTATTCACGGTATACCCTTTACACATTGGCACATGAAGCTCTAGTGTTTATGTTACAGTCAAAATCCGTTTTTAGTTAGAACGCGTTCTTACTAGTTAAAACTAGTTTTCACTGAAAACGCGTTTTGCCTAGTTAAAACTAGTTTTTACTGACTTTCGCTTTTGACCAGTAGCAAATTCTAGTTGTAACTAAGGCTATCAGTATCAACTAGTTTCAACTAGTAAGAACACGTTCTAACTAAACTAGACAGAACTAGTTTTCACTAAATTTATTTAGGGGCAAATATTAAAATTAAGAGCAACTACATGCTGACTGAAATAAGAGACAGCATTTTTGTATTGTGCAATGCAATATTTATTGGAATATTGATCATACATCCAAACACATTCCAGATAGTGAAAACAAGAAGGCGCCGACACGAAAATGGCGAGTGTTGCTGCAAACTGGATGACAATGGGAAAAACATAAAAAGAGAAACGCGTGTGTATTGTGAAGAGTGCGATGTTCGATTGTGTGCAATACCATGCTTTGAGCTTCTAACATTCTGCGTGGTGTCTGTCTGTTCAAAGTCGTGTCTCCCTACCACTTTCGCGCAACGACGCTCTGAGCGTGTTTTTTAGGGAATTGACTAGTTTGAACCTGGGACCTGTTGCTGGTAAGGAGACGCCAGACCACACATGACATGTAGAGTTCAGAAGAGTTCAGTGAGACTAGCGATGATATAATCAAATACTTAATGATTTCAGCGTCAGCTCCACTGCACTCCCTGTAAAAGAATCTTAATACTAACTAAATTTAGTGGAAGGGGTTCAAGGCTTTCCTATTTTTAATTAGCTGGTAAAATAACATCGAGAAAGTAGTTAAGTTTAGAATTGGAATTTTTATTCTACTCACAAAATATTGTTTATAAATTGCACTATTGATAAAAGGAAATATTTTAATACAGGATGATAAAAACCAACTGCGTTCAACAAAAATATGAACGAATATTCCCTGAATGAGTTTCCAAGTTCTATAATGGATCGAAGGATGACCTATGCCATATCACATCTATTATCTAGGTTTAAGTTAAGTTTCATAAAAAAGAAAACTATCAAAATGGTCTACAGTGACACTCAATTATCTTTAATTACTTATTTAACTTGTCGTAAATTACAAAAAGGGGATGTAACAGATGAGACTTCTGCAGTTCTGGGTGAAGCCTTATGACTCTTTTGCGGCATCGCGTGCGTTCATTACCTTGTCGGTGGCTAGTCAGCGTTAGGGGGCGGCAGGCGGCGCAGCTCCACACACCTCGCCGTCTCTGAAGCAACTCTCTCTAACTTCTCCTTACTATAATTTACCGAAGCTGGTTTAAGAAAAAGGTATCTGGCTGTGTTTCCAACCGACCAATCAGGGTCTCAATGTTAACCTTAAGCTCCGCCTACAAAAATTCTGTCTATCCAATGAGAAACGTTATACTTTTCGTGGTGGGGCAATGTTTTTAACGTTTGCAACGTAACAGAGACGCGTATAGTCTCACGCTAAAACTTGCAGCTGGTGTAGCCCTTTTAGTGTTATCGTAAGATCTATACTGTTCTTCTGCAGGGCTATATCTTTTAACATGGGCTGGGGGTGGTCTTGGCGGTCGGCTGGCGACGTGGGTGTCCGTTCCTTATCGTAGGGCCTCCAAGCCTAAACGACTCTGCTCTCGGCTTCTGTTCTCATTTCTCCCCTAGGAACTGCATCTGTTTCACTTTGGGAAGGTATGACATGCATTTAGGCGTTCTTGTGTTAGTCTGTGGTATTCCATTTGCTCACTCGTTGATCGTATTACTTTGGTTAATTTAATGTCAAGATTTATTCGGAGCTATGTGACATACTGACGGATTTGCTATCATGTCAGGGTTTTCATGGAAGGTGTTGAATTTGTCTGACACCCCTACAAGCTATACCATACAAAGAGTCAGTTCTAATAAATATTCTTCAAGAAACTGTGTTTACTTTAGATCTACCACTAAAACCCTTCCTCATTATATAAAAATTAATAATAAATAATTTTTAATTCTGCAATAACGTTATTATTGCGGGAAACAGCATTTTTGTATTGTGTAACGCAGTGTTTATTGAGAACATTGATCATACATCAAGTAATTAATCTTAACTACAGCAATACAAAAATAACCATACACTGGAGAAACATCTTAAGGAACACTACGGAGCCATATTAACAGTATTAGTTACGAAAGTGGAAACAAAATAATCATCCAGTAAAAGTACATTAATTACTCATACATTTGACAAAAGTTGCTACAGTCTTAATAAAAGAGAAACTTACCAAAAAATTTAACAATTACATTTTGATTATTTGTTATTGCAAGGCAAACTGTTGTGACAACATGAGTTACAAAGGTTTCCTTTTTCCCTACAAAAGCACTTTTTTGAAATACATGCCTTCTTACACACACAGCGAACAAATCCTTGTCCTGATCAAAAATGGTTCAAATGGCTCTGAGCACTATGGGACTTAACATCTATGGTCATCATTCCGCTAGAACTTAGAACTACTTAAACCTAACTAACCTAAGGACAGCACACAACACCCAGCCATCACGAGGCAGAGAAAATCCCTGACCCCGCCGGGAATCGAACCCGGGAACCCGGGCGTGAAAAGCGAGAACGCTACCGCACGACCACGAGATGCGGGCCCTTGTCCTGATCCTAAGGCTCCCATCTTGGCAGCAGTTCTTAATGATACCTCTATCTCTGGCGCGTCTTCCAGCAGCAAGAATTTCTCTTAGGCACGTCGAATTCGGATCTGGAAGAAAACTTTTGTTGTTAGATAAACACTTGCCCCCACAACTTTTAATTAGCTTGTTTGAAAGGAGATTAGGTACTTAATACATATTATAAAATATATTACAATGTAAGAATCTAAATTTAAAATATTAATTAGTTACTTGAATAGTTAGCAACATTTTCAGAACATTAAATCAATGAAATAATGAATATGTCTGACATTTGTCCTTAATTATTGAATTAAATTCAGAAATACATACCTGCAATACAATTTGTCGAGTATCCCATATTTCGTTCCAATCTTGTGCAAGCCCTGCTCAGCTTTCTGAAGAACAACTCCAATAATATTGGGGAGATCTGCTTTTGCTCTGTCGATAACAGGAATCGGTATAATTATATCGTCACTGGTTTCTATAGTGGCGTGTATTATATCTGAAGCCATCTTCATTATTTTGGCCTTTTTCGTCAGGTTTTCATGAGCGTTTTGTCTAGCTGTTCGTATCTGAGATTGCCGTTTCGTAATAGCTTCCGCTTCTGGATCTTCGTGACACTAAGTCATTAGCACAGCACTAAAATTGTCATTTTTGCATAATGCGGAAGGGTTTTAGTGGTAAATCTAAAGGAAACACAGTTTCTCGAAGAATATTTATTAGAAATGTCTCTTTGTATTGTATAGCTCAAAGCATGGTACTGCACACAATCCAAGATCGCACTCTTCACAAGACACACACGTTTCTCTTCTTATGTTTTTCCCATTGTCATCCAGTTTGCAGCAACAATCGCCATTTTGGTGTCGGCGCCTTCTTGTTTTCACTATCTGGAATGTGTTTGGATGTATAATCAATATGCCAATAAATATTGTATTGCACAATACAAAAACGCTGTTTTTCATTTCAATCAGCACGCAGTTGTTCTTAATTTTGATATTTGCCCCTAAATAAATTTAGTGAAAACTAGTTCTGTATAGTTTAGTTAGAACGCGTTCTTACTAGTTGAAACTATTGATACTGGTAGTCTTAGTTACAACTAGAATTTACTGCTGGTCAAAAGCGAAAGTTAGTTAAAACTAGTTTTAACTAGGCAAAACGCGTTTTGACGAAGTGGCTCAGTATAAAGTAGTTTTAACTAGTAAGTTCTAACTAAAAACGGGTTTTGACTGTAACATCTACATGTCGTAGGAGATAAAGTATACCTCGACACAAGTGCCAGTGCATGCGTCTTCCCAAACTGACGATCTACTGTCACAGCGACAGCCAGTTCAAGTCCGACATCCAAGTCAGCCGACTCCCCGAACAATTCCGTTTAACTTGGACACTAAAACAGCTTCCTCCAACACAGCAGCTATCGCTAACTCAGTTGCTCATGAGTGTACATAGCGGCCAAGTAAAGTGCGTACCTCGCACGAAACACACGAACTTATTCAAGAACTCGAGAAAAAAATATTCTAAGAAAATCCAAAGCGATGGTCTTGTTGCCTTGTCTCACTGAAGGTATAGGTCACGTGCACGGTACTGTAGGCAAATACACTGGATCGTACAGTAGGTTCCCGGATCGCTCGGTGCTGATAGGTAGAACTGAAGATTCTAGAAAGGGGGCAATCAAGGAAGTGGGGGTATCACTCCTGCAGGGACGCCGAAGACAAGATTACGCTAATTACAAATGATTCAAATGGCTCTAAGCACTATGGGTGTTAACATCTGAGGTCATCAGTCCCCTAGAACTTAGAACTACTTAAACCTAACTAACCTAAGGACATCACACACTTCCATGCCCGAGGTAGGATTCGAACCTGCGGCCGTAGCAGCAGCGCAGTCGCTAATTACAGCTCGCGAAAAGGTGTTTAAATGATTGTTGTTCCCACGCTTTGCATGTGATTGGCATGGGAGTAAACCTTATTATGGTGTCGTCCTCCGTAGAACGAGGTCCGTTGCGAAAGTTGGTACCTCTCGACAGCAACACAAGTGAAGAAAATCGCTGCCAGACGCATCAACGAATGTGAGACGTCGGCATAGACACGCCCCCATGTGTTACCTTACGCCGTTGCAGCAAACGAGTTATACAGGGTGTCCCAGCTATCTTGTCCACCCAAAATATGTCTGGAACAATAACAGCTATTGGAAAACGACTTTCACCGGTATCAATGTAGGGCTGGGGCCCATGAATGTACATATTTGGAAACATTCTAAAACGAAAGTATATGTGTTTTTTAACACAAACTTGTGTTTTTTTAAATGGACCTCCTATATTTTTTCTTCAGCAATCCATAGCATGACAAATCACATACACAATGGCGTTGATTGCATCGCAATATTCCGATTACATCCCGAGATATTGAGACGCGAAGTTGACGCTTGAAACACCCGACATGCGCTGCTAGCGCACGTCCTGAGGCTCAGGCGCGAACCCCATGCTGCCCGTAATCGCGATGTGATTGACATGCGTAATCACACTTCCACACTTATCAAGAGGTCCGAAACGAATAATACGGTCTGCTGCCATCCTGCATTAACGTCGTACATTCCAGCAGGTATTTATCCCATAGGCTATTTGTGATGCGAAAGGGGGGAGGGGGTTCAAAGGGCTCTGAGCACTATGGGACTTAACAGCTATGGTCATCAGTCCCCTAGAACTTAGAACTACTTAAACCTAACTAACCTAAGGACAGCACACAACACCCAGTCATCACGAGGCAGAGAAAATCCCTGATCCGCCGGGAATCGAACCCGGGAACCCGGGCGTGGGAAGCGAGAACGCTACCGCACGACCACAGGGGTGATGCGGTTCTGTAACATATCTGCGTACCGCAACGTTAGTCACAAAGTTAACTTCGCTTATCGTTAATCCGTTACTAAAAAGGTAATACCGTTCAACGTTAAAACTTTACTTTACTGTAGATCTAGCGCAAGTGACAGTTAATCATTCACTCGTAATAGTAAAATTCATGTTGATGGTTTTAGTGAAACGAGCAAGTGGACTAAAAGTTTTACCGTTGTTCTCTTCCATCTTGTCATTAACTGAAAAGATTTTTAGATCTTACCTTATTGTTCCAGTCCATATTTCATCCATTTTATTATCTCATGAAATTCATCTGTACTACCTGTATACGTAAGTTTTTCTTGGTTGCTGTCTGTATTGCGGAGCCATATAGAGTAGTACGCACAGCCATAATTGTATAGAATTTCAAATGTTTCTTTTCTTGTTTTTCTTCCCAAAGTTCTCCCAATTGTTCTACATATAGCTTAACACTTATAACCTTCTTGTCAATGCCTTCGTCACAGTTTAAACTAAGAACACGTTCTAGGCAACTGAAGTGGGATGCTTATTATAAAATTTTCTCATTATTATTATTTTCGATCTGACTGGATTCTTTCCTTTCAAAGCCATTGTCTTTGTCTTATTTGCTGTTATAGTTGAACTGTAATATATTGTGTTTTGGATCAATTTATATATTGCTCTTTCTAAATTGTCATCTTTTTCCTGTATAATTATCTGGTTATCAGCGTATAACAGTGTAACGGTACACTTAATCCTCTTGTAATTTATAAATGTAAGTCCTCTTTCCACTTCATAACTAGGACGTCAGTACATAAATTAAATAAACGGGGTAATAGACTGCACGCTTGTTGAATACCTTGATTTATTATAATTTCATCTGACATTTTCGAATCTTAACTTATAAGTATTTTTGTATTTACATATAGACTATTGTGTAAATAAGGTGTTTATGGGGACCTTTCATTTCTAGTATTTTCCAGAAAGTGGGCTCCTACCTTATCAAAGGCTTCCTCAAAATCAATTAAGGACAAATGGACTTCTAAGCCAAATTCCTGACGTTTTTCAGTAATTTATCTTATTGTAACTATATTGTCATTACATGAACATCCCTTCCTGAAACCTGATTGTTCTCCTGAGATTACTGCATCAGCGGTAGTTTCTAGACTTTGATTACGAAATTTCTCGAAAGTTTTATATCCAGCATTTAGTAAACTTATTCCTCTATAATTTCCTGTGTCCCTTCCTATTGCCTTTCTTAAACAAAGAAATTACTTTAGCTATGTTCCATTCTTCAAGTACAGAACAATTCTTCCAACACATATTTAAAAAAAATAGAGGAAAAAAATTGTAAAACGGTTCCTCCATATTTGATTAATTCAGCCTTAATGTCACCGAGAACAGTAGCTTTTCTGTTTTTTGTTACATTGAATTTAGAGTTTAACAGGTCGGATGAAACATGTGCAGTGCGTTTCACTTTATGACGAGAATGTTGACTCCGGCGTTGCGCTGGAACCTCTCCTGTAGGAAGGCAGCACATGGCGTTGTGGCCCATTGATCGGACAGTATAGGAGGGGTAGTCTGCAGTAGCAGTGACACCGACGTCAGGGGATTCCGCCGTCGACCGAAATCGCCCAGAGACGGCCGATCTTAGCAAAATAATATACCAGTACGTGCACAGTGAGAATGCAGTCGATTTCATAGTCCAAATGTACAGAGTTAAGACGACAATTGGTGAAACTCAAATTAGTTTGTTCTCTTCAGTTGAACTGGCTGACGTTCTCACACACGAAATTCCGACTGTGAGCAACTGTCACGTTTAGTTGAAAAAGTAACGAGTTTCTGTATGTAGAATTTTTCAGAGATTCTTGCAGGACTTGGCTGTTCAGTACGTGATGTCAAATCAAACATCTTTCTCCCATCTAATTTCTAAACTTGTTCGGCGATTTGCTACGCAATCTTCAGGCCCCTATGCACAGACAACAATGGTAACAATATGAAATATATGACCAAAAAGGGGCATTGTGGCGCTAATTTTGGAAATTTGTGGTAAGATCTTATGGGACAAAACTAGTTAGGTCATTGGTCCCTAAGCCTACACATTACTTAATCTAACTTAAACTAACTTCCATGCCCGAGGGAGGACTCGAACCTCTGACGGCGGGAGCTGCACGAACTGTGACAAAGTGCCTAAGACCATACGCCTACCCCGTGCGGCGTGGTGCAAATCTTATATACAGTCATATTATGAAATGCCATAACAATACCAAGCAGTAGAGGAAGTTACATAAAGTTACAGATAAATTAAGGAATAAAAACAGAGAACAGTTGTACACTGCGTTAACATAAGCTAGCAAAGTTGTCATATGTCTGACATTGGTATCTGCATAGTGTGTGTACTAAAGCGTGCAAACTTAGCTTACCACTTAGTGCGCAAATGGACAAAACATCTGAAGTGTTTTCTCAAACCCAGGGTGTCAACCACATTCTAAATAAATATGACCCAGGCCCCGTAAAGCAAGATAATTAGAAATACTGCTGTCACGTACCTAGAATGCATGAAGTAATAAACATGAAGGTTTGGAGTCTATTCTAGAAAGACAACACAACTATTCCCTTTTTTATTCTACGTATAATTTATCAACTGTTGCTTTCAGGGGTCAAGTGATAAAGAACAATCTTGTTCAATTACTTTTGACACTCAGTAACAAAATATTTAATTCTTGGAGATTTTGAAATGACGATTATTAAAATCGTTATATCGACACATGAAAATTTTTTATCACAGGAAAGAATGATAATTATAAATCCTCATCAGCTCATTAAAATCAACGTTGTTGTAGCTGCTCAATGCACTGAGTTGGTGGAGAATAAATGTACTTTTTGAACCAATGACAAACTCGTACTCAATGTGAGGGTAGGTTAGTATCCTATCTTCTGATATTCAATGGTCAAAACATACGCAAGTTGAAGTGAGCAAAATCTAGACTCAACATTTACTGTGGCAGCATCTGCGACGGCGTTGTCTCTGTGCTGGATCCGAAACGCTAATTCCCTACTCTGGCCTTGACTTCATTCAATCAGTCGCAACATTCCTGCGTTCCGTAGAACGTTAATCTTTCCGTAGTCGAAATAATGGCTATTGCACACTCGCTATGGGATGGAGCGATGTGCACAATTTCTTTGCCCACAAAAATTCCCACAGGAATAATTAACTACCGCTTTGCTATCTGTCGCCACGATACGTGAAGTGCATCGTCCTCACTTCGCAGAAAGCATAGCTCTCAATGCCCTTGATTATTTCCACACACTTGTGCAGTCCACCATGAGATGATAGAGAGATAGAGCCTTAATTATAGGTCTCAAAATGCTTTTATGTACTGAGGATCTCCCCGGCATTGCCAAGTATGGTTTCAGTCAATCACCGTCTCGCTGGAGGTGAATAAACATTTTTCTTGCTGGGTCGCAGCCTAGTCCTGTTAACGACGTGCAGCCACTTACCTTCAGTCCCGGGCTTATTTACGTTGAAAGGAATAATGTATTGTTCTGGTGTTATCCCTTTCTGTGCTGAAGTTCGCCATTCTCTTGCTAAATGGGAGATTTAACATATCATTAACCAGCTACTCTATTTGTCTCCAAAATGCGTTTCACTTCAGCTTGTTTGTTCATGCAGTCCATTTATTGGTAGATATTGTTTTGTTAGTGTTTGGTATACGAGATTAACTGCAATTGCCTTTTGTTGATATAATATAATTATTATTTTCCAACGATCTCATACTGTATCTATCTGTCGTTATGGATCAAGCTCTTGTAAGGTCGGTAAAATCCGGTATACACGTCATATAAATGTAAAAAAGAACCTACTAAATAGAGGTCAGTATTACATGTTATGCACAGATAATCCCGGTATAATGCTAATGCAATGCCCATGAAACCACTGGAGTAAAACAATATAGTCATATTCCGACGAGTACAGACTGAAGGTAAAACATTTGATTACATGTTATCGTATACTAGTAAAACATATACCCCATAACTATCTGTATCATCATGTTCCGTACACTAATAGGAGAATATAAGATCGATCACAGACTCATAAGATGCAACTTTTATTATAACATTTCTAATGGTCCAGACTATGAATCTAATGTAATATACCTAACGAATTCCCACTAGGCAGTAGGCAGTAAGAAGGAGTTTGTCGTATTCTGAGGATGAAAAATACCTTAACAGCTCTTGTCCGCCGCTCGTGGTCTCGCGGTAGCGTTCTCGCTTCCCGAGCACGGGGTCCCGGGTTCGATTCCCGGCGGGGTCAGGGATTTTCACCTGCCTCGAGATGACTGGGTGTTTGTGTTGTCCTCATCATTTCATCATCATCCAGGAAAGTGGCGAAATTGGACTGAGCAAAGGTTGGGAAATTGTACGGGCGCTGATAACCACGCAGTTGAGCGCCCCACAAACCAAACATCATCATCCACCTTAACAGCTCGGAATCGATGGACGGAAATTGCTGCTTTAATGGAAACCACAAGCAGGCAAAATCCTCATAAGATATTTTAGGCGTAAAGTATACCATCGAAGAATAATTCAAGTGAGAGGGGTGGTGTATGTTATACTTAAAGTTACTGTTTTGAATCTTTTTTGAGTGTTAGGTAGCAGTTAGCTGTCGACAAATTGTTATTGGTATCGATTAAAGGCGGTTTTTACCTGTAGGGTGGTGTTTCTGTTATATTAGCTGCTTTGCAAATGTGTATGCGTTTCCACTTTTTAAGACTTCAAGTGTTGAGGCTTCAAAATTCTAAAATTTGCGTTTATTTTTCAGGCGTTTGCTGAATGACAATCATTGAAGGTTACTTTATATATATCTGTTTTGCTGAATTTTTCTGATGTTTTGCAGAAAGTTTGCAACCTTGCTTTTCAGTGTCACCACGTATCATGTCGAATATGTAATAGAACTTCTCTCTCTTCATCTCATGCTGAAATTCTGATGGTATTAATTTTGTAACATGATATACGGAAACATTATCACGGTATAAGTATATATGTGTGGATGGGTGTGTGGCCACTTCTCACTGGACAATTATATGTTTTTGTTTTTATAATTATATTTTTTTATGATTTTGGATGGGGTGGCTCTAAATATTGTGGGCTAGCATGAGACTTTTAATTAATCTATACCGCGGTAACACTCGTACGGACATCGGCTGCCCCGAAGTACGTACAATATAATATTTTTTAAACACAAAGCTTGACTCACCGCCTTCTAATAAATAATTTGCGTGAGCGCTGCTATTTAGAAAAGAAAATATGCGTAGCCTTACGCAAACTGTAATTATTAATATGGGTCTCAGGGGCTACTGGTTATTTATGTACCAAATGTCACAAAGATTAACTGAGATATTGCGGAGCCTTTTAAATATACTGATTTTCAATATTTCTTGTTGATTATTTGCAAGGCAAAACTGGAGAGAATCTCATCTGCCGTTAGGCGGCCAAAATGAAACATACTGAACTCATTCAGGGCTGTGGATTTTAGTAAATGAAATTTATCACTACTGTCTTTAATTTTGAAATTAATGAAAAGATCAAAATTGAGAAGTCTCTCGCATTTACACTTAACATTATTATATGAAAATTTAATTAAATAATACAGTCAGCGTAATGGCCGACTAAATCCTGCTAGGGGAGATGAGCTCCCTGCATTACGAAGTTCTGTAAAAATTCTGATAATTATAATTAATGGCTGCGATCATGAGAGGTGACAACTAAGTCAATAATACACACTTTCTAATAACAGTTTTAAGTATATTTTACTAAATTACAACCAAACTTACATAAAATAATATCCAGCGCTACAATGGCGGCCTACCTCTAGACGAAACAAAACAGGAGAGCTCTCAATAAAGCATTTGTCTCTGGTCATGTTCATTTTCATTGCACAGATGAGAAGAATGTTCTTTTATTTTTATATCACATCTGTGATTGTGATTTTTGGTGGCATTATTTAACTTCTTTTAAATCTCTCTTATACATCGCGCACACATATGCAGTCTTGAAATAATTTATAATTCACACGTGACACAAGCAAAAACCTTTCTTCTTTAACTAAATGTCCACGCGTACCGTTCTGCATTTGACAATAACGAAATTATTATTGCAAACATACAGAAACAGAAAAATTATTCACTTCCACGAATCAAATAATCATGACTCAACTATCTGACTGCGAGATTTAAAATAATTCTCTAAAGTCTCCTAACAACTGTTCTGCAATGCTCCTGTAAGAAACAGACAACTTGTCTATACTCGGACGCAGCTTTTTTGCCACGTTCTTTTCGAGACGGATATTACTCAGCTGCACATACAGATTGAAACCTTTTAAAGTGAGGGCAGTGCACAGACAGAGCGATTTAGATTCTTCTTCTCTACGTCAGTACTGCAGCTGGTAATTTTACTCTGAGCAGGATGAAGAGGTTGGTACTTTCTTTCTGATGAAGCGCCAATGCTTGATGTGTTGACGGAAGTGTGATGTAGAATTAGTGCAGCACCAACTGCAGGAGGTCTTCTTCCAACATACCGAAACTTCTGATAGCTACGTGAACAACGTACTTCAAAATTATAGCTGAGTCAGGGAGGCTCGAGTGATTATTGAACTCCTTGCAGGCCTCGATGGCGATGTAAAGTGGTTGCCAGGACAGCAGATGCAGTAAAACCCGGTGGCTGGCTACCGTGGAATCATAAATACAGTGAGAGATATCAAATTTATTGAAGAGAATTCGTACAGCAGTCGAAGGTGAGACCAGCACCCAGCAGTGTGAGCTGGCCCTGGACGTTGATGCTCACCTAGCTCGGCAAGTGGCAGAGAAGCTGACCAGTGCATAGTCGCCACACCGTTCAGACACGCCACGGTGTAGAAGCCAGCTCCTTTGCGGGCGCGGAAAGCTGCCCCAGGTACATCAGGCGACAAGCACGCCGTGGCAAGTACGCCGGTCACACCGTTCGGCGCAAATACACTCCTGGAAATGGAAAAAAGAACACATTGACACCGGTGTGTCAGACCCACCATACTTGCTCCGGACACTGCGAGAGGGCTGTACAAGCAATGATCACACGCACGGCACAGCGGACACACCAGGAACCGCGGTGTTGGCCGTCGAATGGCGCTAGCTGCGCAGCATTTGTGCACCGCCGCCGTCAGTGTCAGCCATTTTGCCGTGGCATACGGAGCTCCATCGCAGTCTTTAACACTGGTAGCATGCCGCGACAGCGTGGACGTGAACCGTATGTGCAGTTGACGGACTTTGAGCGAGGGCGTATAGTGGGCATGCGGGAGGCCGGGTGGACGTACCGTCGAATTGCTCAACACGTGGGGCGTGAGGTCTCCACAGTACATCGATGTTGTCGCCAGTGGTCGGCGGAAGGTGCACGTGCCCGTCGACCTGGGACCGGACCGCAGCGACGCACGGATGCACGCCAAGACCGTAGGATCCTACGCAGTGCCGTAGGGGACCGCACCGCCACTTCCCAGCAAATTAGGGACACTATTGCTCCTGGGGTATCGGCGAGGACCATTCGCAACCGTCTCCATGAAGCTGGGCTACGGTCCCGCACACCGTTAGGCCGTCTTCCGCTCACGCCCCAACATCGTGCAGCCCGCCTCCAGTGGTGTCGCGACAGGCGTGAATGGAGGGACGAATGGAGACGTGTCGTCTTCAGCGATGAGAGTCGCTTCTGCCTTGGTGCCAATGATGGTCGTATGCGTGTTTGGCGCCGTGCAGGTGAGCGCCACAATGAGGACTGCATACGACCGAGGCACACAGGGCCAACACCCGGCATCATGGTGTGGGGAGCGATCTCCTACACTGGCCGTACACCACTGGTGATCGTCGAGGGTACACTGAATAGTGCACGGTACATCCAAACCGTCATCGAACCCATCGTTCTACCATTCCTAGACCGGCAAGGGAACTTGCTGTTCCAACAGGACAATGCACGTCCACATGTATCCCGTGCCACCCAACGTGCTCTAGAAGGTGTAAGTCAACTACCCTGGCCAGCAAGATCTCCGGATCTGTCCCCCATTGAGCATGTTTGGGACTGGATGAAGCGTCGTCTCACGCGGTCTGCACGTCCAGCACGAACGCTGGTCCAACTGAGGCGCCAGGTGGAAATGGCATGGCAAGCCGTTCCACAGGACTACATCCAGCATATCTACGATCGTCTCCATGGGAGAATAGCAGCCTGCATTGCTGCGAAAGGTGGATATACACTGTACTAGTGCCGACATTGTGCATGCTCTGTTGCCTGTGTCTATGTGCCTGTGGTTCTGTCAGTGCGACCATGTGATGTATCTGACCCCAGGAATGTGACAATAAAGTTTCCCCTTCCTGGAACAATGAATTCACGGTGTTCTTATTTCAATTTCCAGGAGTGTACGTGACCAGCTGAGAGCCTGCAGTGCGCCTGGGCAACGCCGTCTCAAAGGAAGGCCTCGGCGCTTGTTGGTGACATCACGTCAGCTAGGCACGGCGAACGCCAGGTCTGTTGCAGGCAGAAACGCCTGGGCGTGCTTATCACTATAAATCTCTTATTTTTGGACAAAATATTTTGTATTGTTAAGGGTTCTGTAGTTTTATTTGGATGAAAGATTTTCTTACTATCGTAAAGCTACAAATGAAGATCATAGTTCTGTATTACTGAATACTGTCGAAACAAACGTAGATAAATATGAGAAGATGCTTTGCCCCATTGCAAGCTTCGGAAATTTTACATTCAAGTAACTATATTTACTTGATCCATTTTGTTATCGAAACTTACCCCAACCCCCTTACAATTAACTCGTTTCTTTTATTTATTTATTTATTTTCGTTTGACATCGTCACTGGAAATGTGAACTAATTTACATGTGTAAATGTTGCCAGTCATTAGATTACAGTCGTTTTCAACGTAAGGAACTCTAAACAGGAAACAAAATAGCTTCATACATTGAAATTACTGCTGAGCTTAAACATGCACATGCACATTAGAAAAGATCAATATTCCCCTCTTGCAACAGAAAGGATAAACTTTAGAAGATAACATAATTTTATTTGATAAAACAATTATCTCTCTTTTGCCTCTTCTTCTGTCCTCCACACCCTCCCCCAGCGTGTACAATCGCAAGATATTTCATTAACATTCAGTGCTCCTCACCCCACAGTCAACCAAGATACCTAAAGAAGAGCACCAATATGTTCACAGTTTCTTGTGAAAGCAACCCAGTACAAACGTAACTTCCTCAGAGTTACAAATAAGGTAAAGAAGCACGAATTCTGTTGCTTCCGGACCATGAAGTTGTTTTACTATGTCAATCCTTAAAACGGGTGGAAATTTAAATTCAGGAGTACACTATTTGTTAAGAAGTGTAATGAATTGTACAATTAATTGATTGCAGAAATCTCTCAGAACAATGTGTGTTGGTCAGCTACCGCCAATAGTTTCACATTTTCCTGTGTCAGGGATTGAGACACACCATTATGAGTGTGCATGCAAGAGACCTGGCGTTCACCGTGCCTAGCTGACGTGACGTCACGAACAAGCGCCGAGGCCTTCCTTTGAGTCGGTGTTGGCCTGGGACACCCGACATAGGCTGCAATGTCATTGACCTGCTGATAGCGGAGTTCATATACGCCGGACAGGCAGCAGCTCTGTCTCAAGTCACGTGCGAGTGGCACCAGAACACGGGATGTGAACCATGGACCCAGGGTAGGCAATCCGATTTGGATATGAGCTGAGGAGAGAGGCGTGCTAGGGTAGTCTATGCAGTTGTGAAAAGCCTATTTGCCAGGGTCTCATAATTGTTAGCTCGTCTACCTACTGAGCAAGAGACCCGGGTTCGAATGCTGACCTTGATACAAATTTTCATTTGTCCCTTAAGTCTGCATATAAAGGGTGAGTCACCTAACGTTACTGCTGGATATATTTCGTAAACCACATCAAATACTGACGAAACGATTCCACAGACCGAACGTGAGGAGAGGGGCTAGTGTAATTGTTTAATACAAACCATACAAAAATGAACGGAAGTATGTTTTTTAACACAAACCTACATTTTTTTAAATGGAACGACGTTAGTTTTGTTAGCACATCTGAACATATAAACAAATACGTAATCAGTGCCGTTTGTTGCATTGTAAAATGTTAATTACATCCGGAGATATTGTAATCTAAAGCTGACGCTTGAAACCTCCGACGTTCAGTTGCGTGTTGTAACAAACACGGGCCACGGTCGGCGAGCAGTGTCATGAGCATACTGCATCGTCACCGCTTTCACCCGTTTCATGTGTCGCCACATCAGCAATTACATGGTGATGACTTTAATCATCGAGTGCAATTCTGTCAATGGACATTAACAGAGAATGCGTTGCAGTTCTACCTGTTTACTGATGAAGCGGGTTTCACAAACCACGAGACAGTGAATCTACGGAACATGCATTACTAGTCCGTGGACAATCCTCGCTGGCTCAGACAGGTAGAGCGACAGCGACCGTGGACTGTAAATGTATGGTGCGGAATTATTGGCGACCACCTCATTGGTCCTCACTTCATTGCAGGGGCCCAAACAGCTGCAACATACATCGCGTATCTACAGAATGATCTGCCAACGTTGCTCGAAAATGTCCCACTGGAAACGCGTCGGCGTATGTGGTATCAGCATGATGGTGCACCTGCACATTCCGCAATTAACACTAGGTTGACCCTTGACAGGATGTTCGACGGGCGTTTCATAGGACGTGGAGGACGTATAAATTGGCCAGCCCGTTCTCCTGATCTTACACCTCTGGTCTTCTTTCTGTGGGGTACGTTAAAGGAGAATGTGTACCGTGGTGTGCCTACAATCCCAGAGGATATGAAACAACGTATTGTGGCAGCCTGCGGCGACATTACACCAGATGTACTGCGGCGTGTACAATATTCATTACGCCAGAGATTGCAATTGTGTGCAGCAAATGATGGCCACCGCATAGAACATCTATTGGCCTGACATGTCGGGACACACTCTATTTCACTCCGTAATTGAAAACGGAAACCACGTGTTTATACCGAGCGAGGTGGCGCAGTGGTTAGCACACTGGACTCGCATTCGGGAGGACGATGGTTCAATCCCGTCTCCGGCCATCCTGATTTAGGTTTTCCGTGATTTCCCTAAATCGCTTCAGGCAAATGCCGGGATGGTTCCTTTGAAAGGGTACGGCCGATTTCCTTCCACATCCTTCCCTCATCCGAGCTTGCGCTCCGTCTCTAATGACCTCGTTGTCGACGGGACGTTAAACACTAATCTCCTCCTCCACCACGTGTGTACATGTACCTCACCCCTCATGGTAATGTACATGTGCGTCAGTGAAAAAGACCAATAAAAAGGTGTTAGCATGTGGACGTAATGTGCTGTTCCAGTCTCTTCTGTACCTAGGTCCATCACCGTTCCCTTTGGATCCCTACGTAATTCGGTGCTCTCCGATACACACGAACGAACAGCGGAGGAGTGGTACTCAAGCGTCAACTTTAGGTTACAATATCTGCGGATGTAATTGACATTTTACAATGCAACAAACGGCACTGATAACGTATTTATTTATATGTTCAGATGTGCTAACAAAACTATCGGGGTTTCATTTAAAAAAAACGTAGGTTTGTGTTAAAAACATACTTCTGTGCATTTTTATATGGTTTGTATTAACCAATTACACTAGCCCCTCTCCTCACGGTCGCTCTGTGGAATCGATTCGTCAGTATTTGATGTGGTTTACGAAATATATTCAGTGGTAATGTTAGGTGACTCACCCTGTATACATCACAGATGTTCGAGACTTGCAAAAGTTCCTTGAACCATAGAGTTTCTTTGACTCTGAAGTCAACAAGCAGATGCCAGCTGGCAGATGGTCCCCATCTAGAAGGCATCAGCTGAGCTACCAGCAGCATCAGGGGTAGGTGAAGCGCCCAGGCCACAGCTCGTGTAGGCGGCAGTAGTTAGGCGGGATGACCCACGTCAGGTCGACGAATGGCCTGGAGTTCTTGTCACAGCTGTCTGTGGACGGCAATAGACACGGCACAGCTTGGGAGTCCAGTATTTATGCCAGCACTTGCGACAGTTTATAATATTTTACCGTGTAGATCACGGAAGTGGTTAGTGCGAGGATCGGATGTGGTGTAATCCAGGTCAGCACTGCTACGATCTGTCCCTTGTGTATCGATAATTCAGTTGCAGGATTCGGAGCTAGCTACGTGGCAACCAAACTCTCTTTAGCGCCTGGGCGGAGACTCGTCCTGTCATCTTGCCGCCTTTCAACTTCTGGTCGAGAAATGTGGTAGCTGATTTCTGTGCACTAGGCAACAGGTTACAGACGCCAGCTGCGCAGACAGTGGTGCAATGAAGTGGTTCGTTAGAAAAAAGAGAATTTTTGGATCAACCCTTCCATCATACACAGACTGTAATAGCCAGTGGCATTCACCATGTGTGTCTGGTAATTTATATCTCATGACAGAATTTCCTCCTGAAACAACCAGAAGAGAGCGTGTGTGTTGAACGTGAAGAACTCTGTGCATGACATTTACCACGAATCCGAACTAATTTATACTTGACAGAATTCTGAAAGAAGCTTGGAAGGAATGATACACACTTCTCTCCTTTTCTCACCGGAAATGTATTCTGAATGTCGCTGATGTCGACACAGTACGCAGAATGCGATCACAGACGAACAGAATAAGAACTGAACCCAGGAAGTCTGTGGATATGCTGCACAAGTGGGAAAATGCTAAGCTCACCGTAGTACGATTGTGCTCCGGATAACACATCGAATGTGTTGCCAAATAGTGCTCTGGTGCTTCTACGGGCTGCCTTACGACAAATGTAGCATTTATCAAATAGATTTTAGACTTAAATTATAACTCACAGGTTCTTTACATATCCAACCTACCGGGTGATCAAAAAGTCAGAATAAATTTGAAAACTGAATAAATCACGGAATAATGTAAATAGAGCGGTACAAATTGACACACATGCTTGGAATGATATGGGGTTTTATTAGAACCAAAAAAATACGAAAGTTCAAAAATGTCCGACAGACGGCGCTTCATGTGATCAGTATAGCAATAATCAAAATGTCCACGGGTGTGCTGCCGGTCTATAGTGTCCAACGGGCCCGTTGGACACTATAGACCGGCAGCACACCCGTGGATATTTTGATTATCAAATACGCCGGGAGAAACTCAAGAATCACAGAATAGCAATAATTAGCATAACAAATTAAGACAAAGCAAAGATGATGTTCTTTACAGGAAATGCTCAATATGTCCACCATCCTTCCTCAACAATAGTTGTGGTCGAGGAATAATGTTGTGAACAGCACTGTAAAGCATGTCCGGTGTTATGATGAGGCACTGGCGTCGGATTTTGTCTTTCAGCATCCCTATAGATGTCGGTCGATCACGATACACTTGCGACTTCAGGTAACCCCAAAGCCAATAATCGCACGGACTGATGTCAGGGGACCTGAGAGGCCAAGCATGACGAAAGTGGCGGTTGAGCACACGATCATCACTAAACGACGCGTGCAAGAGATCTTTCACGCATCGAGCAATATGGGGTGGAGCGCCATTCTGCATAAACATCGTACGTTCCAGCAGGTGTTTATCAGCCAGGCTGGGGATGATGCGATTCTGTAACATATCGGCGTACCTCTCACCTGTCACGGTAGCAGTTACAAAACCAGAATCACGCATTTCCTGGAAGAAAAAAGGCCCGATAACGGTTTCGGTTCTAATAAATCCCCATGTCATTCCAAGCATGTGTGTCAATTTTTACCTCTATATCTACATTATTCAGTGGTTTATTAAGTTTTCAAATTTATACTGACTTTTTGATCACGCGGTATATTTATTTTAAAATTTGTTATAATCGCCGTACGACGAACCGATATGTGACTTCGAGTGAAATGTTAAGACGTCCACAGTGTGTTTCGTTTTGTAGTTTTGATGTTTGGTGTTAGAACGCTACAATAACAACAGAGTAAAAGCAAAACAGAGGAAGTAGTCGTATTTATCTGACATAAGTTACTGAATTTCTAAATGGTTGCGTATTATACATTAAACTGCGAGTGCTTTCAGGCTTTGTTTTCTGTACTTTTGCGTTGTACGTTCATTTTATACATAAAAATGTTTGGTTTCAAGATATGTAGGAATTTTATTTTGTTTGTACTGTAAGTTTAGAAAATAAATTCAGCTTAATATTTGATTTGTTGCTCTGCGTGAATATTGGTTTACCCTGTTTTCATCAAGCGTCTTAGTACCTGATGGGATACTACTTTTATTTTTAGTAACCAATGTATTATGGAGAAATATTCATTTCTGTGATAGGAAATTAGCAAATTGTTTTCCTGTTTATCGGTGTACAATACGCTTCATTTGCACTGGAATTAACTGTTTAGAGATATGACAAAATTTTAGTCATTTCATAGACGTGTGTGAGCTAATAAATTCGCATTTCTCTGCCTCAATTCCAAAGTTCAGAAACATATTATGGTAATCTTACATGAGAAATGGTATGCTAAAGAAAGAGGAAATATTTTCCGTAATGGTGTGGAATAAGTTTAATGAATTAGGTAAACTCGTGTCCAGTTATCTCACTGCAGAAGGCAAGCCGAAGAAGTGCAACCAATAGGTCTCTATCTAAAATACAGATATATCACTTTTTTAGAGTCATTTAATGATGTCTGTGAAGAAGATGTAATTTCAGAGAAACACAGAACAATGTATAATTATTATTTTTAGTTAAAATATGTATACTTTCAGTCTCGTAAAATATATAAACATTACACTTCGTTGTAAAATCTGTATCTGAAATAGTGTATCAAATGTTGAAAGGTGGCTACACTGAGCCACAGCGCCAGAGATCGCGCCAGAGAGTATTGTTCCGCCACCTCCACTGGCAGTGATTATTGAGAGGTAGCGGCAGGCAGTTCTTGCCGAGAAGTTGTGGTGGGCACTGCTTGTCGTGAAGTCGGAGTGGATATGTGGTAGTAGGGAGTGTTTGTTCCTTGTTTTATGCAGTTATTTGATGGGAGAGATAGCAGATGTTATTCTAATGAAGATATTGTAATGATCAGAGTGCATTTTGTCAATATATATATGAAGGTAAAAACCACTATGTTCTTTTATTATTTGTGTGTCTCAAATAATGCATCATTACAGGTTCAGTCAACAAAGCATCTGGCTTGTGTTCTTGTATTAGAGTGTAATTCTGATTTTCTTGCGCAATTATAGTATTTCTAATTTTTTTAATTACTTCAATATAAATGGTACTTGAAATTTCTTGTCTTATTGGAGAAGAACCGTGCCAGATGTGTACGTTGAGTCACACTTCCACATACAGAACAGTTATACTTGTGCTTTGGTTTCGTTGGTTTTATAGTTGCTGGGGACTTAATTAATTGTGTTAACGAAAATTTCATTTCATTCTTTGTTGTTGTTCTTTGCAGTCAGATAGCGTAATAATACTAGTCAGGGCCAGCCGTTTACGAGACTTGCGTAATCGGATATACAGCTACTAAAAATATTTGCATAAATATTTTAATTAAGCCCCCATGCACGTGGCGACCGCTGCTTCGGATCGTCCCTTGGAATCTTCTGATTGTAAAAATAGTAGACAGTAGTATTGTAGTAGTAATTTGTAGTTTAGTAATTGTAGTCTATTTTGCATGTGTAGATTTGGTAATTAGCATTCTTCTATTGGTATTTTTCAAAATTTAATTTTTATTGCCTTGTATACGCGTTTGACGATTTAGTACAATTATTTCAATTGTTCATTAATCGTGTTTGAGGGAAACATTTCGAGTGAATGGTATTGTTGGAGATAAGGAGTCATTGTGTGTAATTTTCGTATAGTGACGAATTTTTTATGTTTTGTAAATGATTACGCGGTCGATGAAAAAGGCGAAAATGATGAATAGTGAGAATGACGAAATTGTTGACATGGCGAACTCGCCAACAGAGGAAAACAGTATGGTGGATAATGAGGTGGAAAACAATGTAATAAGTCGGGAAAATAGTCCGGAACCATTTCAAAATTTTTCTCAATCAGAAAATTCACAAAATCCGAGATTAACGACAGAAGATTCTGGAATAGTATCGAACACAGATAGCCTTATGGCTATGCAGAAGGAAGTTAGTTTTGCGGGAAATGTTAGGGGCGAAAAGAATTTTGAACAAGTTAATATGGAGCAGTTGATGAGTGCAATATTAAATTTTCGATCTGAATTTAAAGCTGAGATGGGAACAATGGGATCACAGTTACGATCTGAATTAAAAACTGATATGGGAACAATGGGATCACAGTTACGATCTGAATTAAAAACTGATATGGGAACAATGGAAACACGGTTTAGATCTGAATTAAAAACACAGATGGGAACAATGGAAACACGGTTAGACTCACTTGGATCACAGTTAGGATCTGAATTAAAAACAGATATGGGAACAATGGCAACACGGTTAGACTCACTGGGATCACAAATGGGAACAATGGAAACACTGTTTGGATCTGAATTAAAAACAGAGATGGGAACTTTGGAAACACGGTTAGATTCACGAATAGGGACATGTTTCAAAAATATGAAAGATGAATTAAAGAAAGAAATTAGAGAAGAAGTACAACCGATTTTGAATTCTCACAATAATAGATTAATTGCAGTAGAGATTAGACAAAGGGAACAGGTTAGAGAACAGGAGGAAAGAGATCGCGTGATAGTACAGAAATTTTCAGAATTAAATTTACAATGTGCACACGATAAGGAAGAAATACTTGAAAGAATCGAGGAATCCGTACCAAATGACAGAATAAATAACCTAACACAACAGTGTGAACAGTTAACTACTAAATGTGACCATACCGAAACCCGAATCGCGACACTTACGGAAGACGTACATAAACAGAAAGAACAAATAGGTGACTTATCGGAAAGAGTGGAGGAGATTTCAGATAAATTGACAAATCTTAGTTTAAATGGGGACAGATTCAGATGATACAGCACCATTGCCATTTGCAGAAACCGAAGAGTACCAGAACATAAATAAGCATGTTGAAAATCAGGGAAAAATTAATGAACGCATTAAAAGGGAAGTTGAGCCATTACGAAAGCAAGTCAAGCAAATTGAAGGCGAAATCGTAGGAAAAGATAGCAGAAGAAATTTAGAATCACAGGTAGCAGAGGGGTTTGAAGAAAGTAATTTGTTTCGTGTACGGGATGCAACAAGAGAGCGCCAGGCGCGTGAATTTAACAATAATCGTCATTGTGTCTGGGACAGACGCGGTAGGTCTTTGTCGCAACGAGGCGAAAACTTTGACTATAAACACTTTTTGACTGTTCGGAAATTTAAGATCTTCCGCAATTCTAAGAATAACATCTGCTATCTCTCCCATCAAATAACTGCATAAAACATGGAACAAACACTCCCTACTACCACATATCCACTCCGACTTCATGACAAGCAGTGCCCACCACAACTTCTCGGCAAGAACTGCCTGCCGCTACCTCTTAATAATCACTGCCAGTGGAGGCGGTGGAACAATACTCTCTGGCGCGATCTCTGGCGCTGTGGCTCAGTGTAGCCACCTTTCAATGTGTGTCATGATCATTTAACGGGGCGCACACGGGAAAAATGTTCGCATATTCATTTCCCTAAATGATTTAGTCTAATCTTATCTTAAAGATACAAATAGTGATGGAGTGTATCTGTTTTTTTAGCTTTCATGCGGTGGACAGCCACCTATACTGTGAAGTTGAAGCAGCCAGTTAGGGAACAGGAGGGAGGGCGTAGCGTATTGATTATTGGACGGAGGCAATCTAGTCATCAACTATGCCTTGTGTATGTGGGTAGAGTTTGGCGATTAACTAACTGCACCACAACAAGGTTACCACAGCGGATGTTTTGGGGATACGAATTGCGCCTGATTGAAGCAGTTTAACACCCCATAAACAGCGAGCGGGAGACGCAAACAGGTACATTCAGCTGGTAGTACCCAAGGATTTTATGCTACCTGCTACACCTTGAGAAACCACGTGTGAGATTTTCATTTTCTCTCTCTCGCTTTGCGCAAACTTTCAGTCCTGCAGAAGAATGAACAGGACCATTTAGTAGGAAATTTAAAGTAGTTAAATTTTATACTGGGGCCCGTTCTCGATGGACGCTACAGTTTTCGAGTTATTCAAGAAAAACGCGTTTGAATGTCACTTTTGTAGTTTTTTTTTAATAATTCGAAAACTACGGCCTCTATTGAAACCGTATCCCAGTACAAAATTTAATTACATAAAATTTCCTACAGAAAGGTAAGGTTCATTTTTTCTGTTGGACTAATAGTTTTCGTGTAGCGAGATGGAGAATGTGAAAATCTTACATGTGGTATTTGAAGGCGTTGCGGGTTGAATCATCCCGTGTATCTTCGAGATACGCACACATAGGAAAAGAAATCCGCTACTGTGCAGCTACACTATTGATGAAAAACAGCTGGAGACAGCGTCTGCCGTAAAATATCTAGGCATAACTATCCAGAGTGACCTTAAGTGTAATAATCATATAAAACAGATACTGGGAAAAGCAGACACCAGACTCTGATTCATCGGAAGAATCTTAAGGAAATTTAACTCATCCACGAAAGAAGTGGCTTATAAGGCGCTTGTTCGCCCGATTCTTGAGCATTGTTCATCTATCTGGGGTCCCTATCAGGTAGGACTGATAGAGGAGATAGAGAAGATCCAACGAAGAGCGGCGCGTTTCGTCGCGAGATCGTTTGCTGGCGAGAGATCGTTACGGAGACGCTAAACAATCTCCACTGGCAGACGTTACAAGAGAGGCGTTGTGCATCACAGAGAGAGTTACTATCGAAATTTCGCGACAGCACTTTTCAGGAGTCAGACAACACAGAACTCCCCCCCCCCCCCCCCCAAACACACACACACACACACACACATCTCGCGTATTGACCACGAGAAGAAAATTCGAGAAATTAGAGCCACTACAGAGGCTTACCGACAATCATTCTTCCCACGCACTATTGGCGAGTGGAACAGGGCTGGAGGTATCAGATAGTGGTACCAAAAGTACCCTCCGCCACACACCATTAAGTGGCTTGCTGAGTATGATGAAGATGTAAAAGTTATGCTAACTTCTTATGAATAGAGATCAGCCATATTTGTTTCGAGGTCGTGCAAAAATAATTAACAGTAAAGTTACCAGTTAAATCCCCTATTTAATTGACCTATTCTCAATGGTTCAATGGCTCTGAGCACTATGGGACTTAACATCTATGGTCATCAGTCCCCTAGAACTTAGAACTACTTAAACCTAAGTAACCTAAGGACATCACACAACACCCAGTCATCACGAGGCAGGGAAAATCCCTGACCCCGCAGGGAATCGAACCTGGGAACCCGGGCGCGGGAAGCGAGAACGCTACCGCACGAGCACGCGCTGCGGACGATCTGTTCTCACAGAGGTAGTATAGTTCCTTATGCTCCAGAATTAGTCGTGTTTAGTGTGTATATCTGATCGGAAATTTAAGTGTAGAGTATTCACTGATCTCAGAAACTTACCACTTCTTTTCTAAAAACATTTAATTTGTTGATGTTTTTGCAAAGTCATTCCCATGTGCATTATTTCAGTGGTGTAATATGAGTTGGACAGTGAAAAAAGTAATTTATCTGTATACTAGAGAAAAGTGCTTTTTTCTAATCACCTGTAACTAGCTGCCGCTCACTCCATGGGACTGAAACCGTAGGAAGACAGTTTGGAAGTTGATGAAATTGAAGCAACGGTGGTCCATTCCTCCGAACAATACGATTTTCTCTTAAGGTACTCCTACCAACAATAGGTAACTCTGGCCTTAATGTGTAGTGCGAGGCACAGGAAACGTCGCATACTGTAGGTAATCAAGTTCTGCCACCATTACACGTTCTTTATGTGTGTTTTAAGAGATGAGACAGTTACATACTTTGTAATGAATCATTCCCTTTCTTATTCGCTATATGATAGTAAAATCAATAATTTTACAAATAGACCAACACATTAAATGCCTTTCCTAAGTTGTGCAGTTATTTTGATCAGAAGTGGAATAACCACATAAACCAATGTATCGAACAATGGCGTAAACGTTGCGTTTGGGATATTCTGCTGATTACAAGTCACTAATAGGCGGCAGAAGGCCAGTAGTGATTCTACTGTTCAGAAAGTGAATCAAAGCTGTTCTGTCTCTTACTGCGCTCTTGAATCCGAAGACTGATTGACTAGTCTATTCTGCACAAGTCTCTTCATCCGTGCATAACTACTGCACCCTGCTTCCACTTGAAAACTTTATTCTCCCCCTCAGAATGAGTTATAAATTTCTTTTTATCCCTATTCAGTTCAGTACCCCTTCATTAGTCACTCGTCTAATCTTCTGTAACATCACGTTTCAAAGCTTCTGAGCTTGACTGTCTGAACTGTTTATCGCCCACGTTTCACTTGCGGACAAGGGTACACTCCAAATAAATACATTCAGAAAAGATATTTTAAACACTTGTATCCTATGTTAACAAACGTATCTTTTTTTGCTATTGCAATCCTACATTTTATATCATCTCTACTTCGTCAATCGCCAGTTGTTTTGCCGACCAGACAACAAAAATCCATTTGTAAATTTTCGTATCACATGTCCTAATCTAATCCCCTCGGCCACCAATCTAAAACAAAATAGTGAATCAATCGACTATCAAGAGCATATCTGAAACGTAAACATGCAGTGAAAAGTGCTATATGCAGCAACAACATAGCAACATGCGGAATTCATCAATTAATACGAGAAAAAGTAATAAAACCCTGTTAAAAAACCGCAACCGAATCCATAAATAGCAAACTACATCAAATAGTTTTTCAAAGATAAACCTCACGAAATTCTACCAATGTCCACAAGTAATTTTAAATATCAAAACAGTAAGAACAATACTCAGCAGGCAAATAAAAAATCAATTTAAGCTCAAGAAAGATGAACTACTACAATAGTAACGTCAAAAAATGGGGGATATGTCTATATTTTATCGGTTTATTATAAACAAAAAATGAATTCAGACGTTGCCCTAACATCCGTGTGTCGCGGATGACACATGTATTAATTTAGACTTGTGGCTGATTTCAGTCGGCAGTCATAGAGCAATTGTAATGTGAAACCAGACAAGTATGAGCAGGACTCGCACTTTGAAGGTTCCGTAGAACTTACAGGGTAACAATTATTGAACTATACTAAAAAGACGTAAATTAGCTACAAACTAAGGCAGGCGCACACTTTTTTCAACATGTAAACGTCACTTCCGATATTCGGATTTAGGTTATGACATGTTCGATAAGCCTGCCATCATTGGAGATGATGTGGCGCAGACGAATAGCAAAATTCTGCATGACCCTCTGAAGTGTAGGAACGTCGATGCTGTCGATAATCTTCTGATAACTGTATTCAGCTCAGCAATGGTTTTGAGATTATTGTTGTACACCTTGTCTTTAATATAGCCTCACAAAAAGTAGTCACGTGCGTTCAGATCCGATCAATAAGCCAGTCAACCGAGTCCCATGCCAGTGGCTTCTGAGTACCCAAGATCCAGAATGCTGTCCCCAAAGTGCTCCGCCAGGACATCAAACAATCTCCTGCTTCGATGGCGTCCAGCTCCCTCTTGCATGAAGCACATGTTCTAGAAATCAGGGTCACTTTGGATAATGCGGATGAAATAATCTTCCAAAACCTTCACGTACCGTTCGGTAGTCATCGTGTCATGAAGGTATATCGCCCCGATTATTCCGTGATTAGACACTGCACACCACACATTCACCGGTTGAGGATGATGAGACTTCTTCATCGCAAAATGCGGATTCTCAGTCCCCCAAATGCGCTAATTTTGCTTCTTGATGAATCAGTCCAAATGAAAGTGTGCTTCGTCGCTAAACCCAACCCCGCAGCACATACTAATTCCCGTCATGCCCCCCGGCGAACCGTACAGTGTGAACGTCCTAACGCAAACCGTTCAAAGTTATGACGTTTTATTTCATGTAGTTCAGTAACTGTCAACCTGTAATATTTAAATGCCATATCTCAACCGACTGACTTACTCACTCAATGACTAATCATCACCCGGCCCAAACCACTATGGACAGAAACTTTAAATCTGCGCAGGGTGTTGATCTGATGCTGTAGGCGTCGTTTAAGAAGGGATTTTTCGAAATTTTGTCCTAAGGCGGTGAAATAAGGGATGAAAAGTCATTTGAAAATATGTCGCTATTAAGATGATTTTGAAGCTAGACCAACTAAAATTAGTACTTGACTTCTCGGTCAGAAGTAAAGAAATATGTGTTTCAGCCTTTTTGGAAATTTAATCACTTCGGGGTGAAAAAGGATAAAATGTTTTATGAAATATTTCATTATGAAAGAATTTTTAAAGCTAAATCTATGAGTATTTGTATTTGGTTTCTCGTTTGGAAGTGAAAAGATAGGTGTTTCATCGTTTTGGAAATTCATTCCCTAAGGGGGTTAAATGTTGTTGAAATTTTTTATGAAATATTTCATTATGAAAGCATTATTAAAGTGGAATATATGAAAATTTGTATCTCGCTTCTCGGTTAAAAATAAAATATAGTGTGTTTCAGCATTTTGGGAACTCGTACCACTAAGAGGATGAAATAGGGCCTGGCTAACTGACTCACCATCGCCCAGTCGAAACCACTAAGAATAGAAACTCTAAATTCGGAGAGGTTGTTCATCTTGTACTGCAGGCATCGTTCAGTATGAGATTTTTCGAAATTCCACTTCTAAGGTGGTAAAATAGTGGATGAGAAGTTTTTCAAAATATGTCACTGTTAAGGCAATTTTGAAGCTAAGCCTTTCAAAATTATGTTCTACTACAATTTCAAAAGAACTATTTCAAAATTTACCGAAAATTTCGAAAACATATATAAAATAAAAATCTCGACACTCGATATTGCCATTTCGATTTCAGTATCCATGTGCCGATGTAGCACACGTCGTATATACCCTTCCGGTTGGCCGTGCGGTCTAACGCACGGCTTTCCGGGCGGTAAGGAGTGCCTGGTCCCCGGCACGAATTCGCCCGGCGGATTTGTGTCGAGGTCCGGTGAACCGGCCAGTCTGTGGATGGTTTTTAGGCGGTTTTCCATCTTTTCAGCGAATGCGGACTGGTTCCCATTATTCCGCCTCAGTTACACTATGACGGCGATTGCTGCGCAAACAAGTTCTCCACGTACGCGTACACCACCATTATTCTACCACGCAAACATAGGGGCTACACTCGTCTGGTGTGAGACGTTCCCTGGGGGGTCCAACATATTTTATCAACAACCCTACTTATCACGTTTCATCCAACAATCGATATCAACAGAAAGCATCAGTTCGTTTCTCGTCGCAAAGAAATAAGTTTTAAAGAGATGTTTTACATGTTCATTCGATAAAGAGGTTACATATTATTCTAGTGAGATTATTTTTATCGTTATTTATTAACAGGGACTATAAAAGACGAAGAATAACCAGTACTCCAATAGCAGTCCTTGCCAGACTTTCCTTGTGCCACCCTGACCTGTGCTGTGTGCTGCCTTGAAAGTGGTGGGGGATGGAGGATTCGTGCGGTGTTAAATAAATGTATGAAAATGGCTATGTTCATCTGACACAATTACATCGTTGCTCTCTAGAATAATAATCAAGGAATTCGGTATTTACGAAATTATACGAGAATCCCAATTAACTTAGTATATTCCTTTAAAATGCACCGAACGAGGTGGCGCAGTGGTTACCACACTTGGCTCGCATTCGGGAGGGTGACGGTTCAATCCCGCGTCCGGCCATCCTGATTTAGGTTTTCCGTGATTTCCCTAAATCGCTCTAGACAAATGCCGAGATGGTTCCTTCGACAGGGCACGGGCGACTTCCTTCCCCGTCCCTCCTTAATCCGATGGTTAAAAATGGTTTGACAAACATTGACAAGTACAAGCCTGGACAAGTGATCTAAATTCGATTCGTGAATGCGTATCGGGATAAACAGTTATATTCGCTTTAAGTCGTACCGTGATTGCGAAATGATTAGTGATTAAAGACAGATAGCTCTACAGAAGGATGTGAGTTTGCATCTGGGGCCGGAGTTCAAAGCATATTGACCACTTAGCTGTAGGCAAGTCTTCAGAATGAAGCTTGAAATTACTGAATCTCGATAAAAAAGACTCGACTTTCGCTACAGTTCGTCTCCCTCTTGGGGCTAGAGCCCACCATATTAATGTACAGATGGAGGCTGCAGTGAGTGCAGAATCAGTCATTGGTTTCGTGCTGTCAAGTTGTATTTGCGTCTAAGTTCAAGACAGCTAGGGAAGTACGATCATCAAGTCTCCTGTAAGAGGCACCTGACGGGGAAAGCGCTCGTCCGAAGAGATCGTCCACTGCTGGCTCCTGGCTGCAGAGTAATTTTGTGCCGTCTGCTACCTGCAATGAAGGCTCGGATCTCTGCGTTTTTCTTTCTTCACATAACTTTGATTGGCTGAACGATAAATATTGCGAGTGGCGAGCAGTGCAAAGTTGTCTTTAAAGGCGCTGGCCGCCATCACTTACCCTCATTTCAGCACACTTTGTAATATGCGGTGCTGAAATATTATGTCGTATTCTCCTTTCTCTGTTTTTGGCCAACAAGGATGGACCTCTGTAAAGACAGCCATGTTTCTCTTTCTCACTTCTAAATTATTTATGTTATACAATCAGAGATTTTCACATCGCTTTTAACATTTTGTGTCGTAAGGCCTGGCTCGTTGGCAGTGTCCCACACTCTTGAAAGGTGGCCTGACTTCGCTGTTCCCCACTTCAGTAACAGAACTATAGCAGTCTGTGTATTTTGATAAAGTCCGGCTTTCTACCACTCTATTCACAATAACGTTCTTCAAAAACGACACGCGCACCCTCCCTCCACGCACAGCTCGTTAATATCAGATTCTTGTCCTGGAATAACCTGGAGAGACAATCTGTATTGTGACTTTTAGAGTCTGGCGCCCAGACCGGCTCCTCAAAGCACAGCTGTTCTGGCCGTCCGGAGAGCGGCCCAGCCTTTGAGCTTGTTGGCTTTCTGCGAATTCGGCTCAGGGCTGTTTCCCGTGCCGTCCGCTCACTCTCTTTCAGCTCTGTGCAAGATGCTTTCATGGAGGCTACTTATTGTGGTGGCTACTTATTTAGGAGAACAAGCAATTCAATAAAGGAAACTGTAATCTAAGTTAGTTAACTACTGGTACTCTGATACACATTTCATTTATCGTTAGGGATTAATTGTTCTGATTTCATTTGTCTGTCTAATTCTGATTTTACGTCAGCTATGAGACAGTTTGAGAAAAACGGTCGCACAACATCGGCATCCAGCAGCGGTATTTAGTCGCTACTGGTGTTACGTTTATTCTTATTTTCCGCTTTGAAATTAATTTTCTTCGTCAAGGAGAACAAACCGACGTCTTTAGTTGATACTGAGCGCCAAACGAAACACATCATGAGCAGTACTTGTTTGGGTCGATTCAGTCTACACATTCTCAAAACGAATTTGCAAATATCTGACAATACCTTAGAGAAAATGCGACTTTTAGGAGAGAAAACAGAGAATCTGCTGCTGGGTGACATGTGTAACTTTCAGCACCACAACGACCACCGTAATATGTCTGAATCCTTCCTCACGTGCTATCCACAAGAGCCGGCCGCGGTGGTCGTGCGGTTCTAGGCGCTCCAGTCCGGAGCCGCGCTGCTGCTACGGTCGCAGGTTCGAATCCTGCCTCGGGCATGGGTGTGTGTGATGTCCTTAGGTTAGTTAGGTATAAGTAGTTCTAAGTTCTAGGGGACTGATGACCACAGCAGTTGAGTCCCATAGTGCTCAGAACCATCTGAACCATTTTTTTTTATCCAGAAGACAGTTGGGACTTTGGTCATCAAGCGTGTCCCACTCTATGAAAGCGGTCTTAGTAAGTTCATTGTTGTGTGAGATGGAACTACTACGATGACTCACCGCAAGTTTTAACTGATTCCAAGCATGATCAGTCAGATTCATATAAAAACATACGGCAGAGCACACCATTCGTTTGATTTCTGCCGCTCGCAGCAAGGTGCCTATAAGGTGGGCGCGGCGAGCTCGTGTGTTACCTTCTTGTAACAAGAACCCCTCGTCGAGATGTTGGCACCAGGACGGCAGATTGGAGGTTTCTGTCTCGACATTGCAGAGCTCTCTGTTTACCCTAGATGGCGATGAGAGGCGTCCGAAATGTATACATGACTGTCACATCTCCCTGCTAGTCTTTAAGGTGTATGTAAAACACCACTTCAGCTGCCGGTAACATTCGCTGAACATCTTGACGTTATAACCTCCCCCTTCCTAATCGGCCTACTGGATTGCTATATAATAGACTGTGATCGTGTATGCCTAATGAAATTTTACAGTGAGTAAGGCTATCGTTACCGAAAGAAAATAATAGTTGTCTGTAGGAGGAATGTGCACAACAGATCCTTCTGAAGGAAGATTCTATTTTGAACGTAATCTAAATACTGATAATTTTTGAAGTGTGTGAAATATAGTGCAGTCGCTCACGAAGCACACTGGGGGCAAAAGGGTACCACGCAATATTTTTAATACAAAAAATACCGGTAATATAAAAAATAATCGTTAACAAAAAAGGAATAAATTAACGGTCACCAGACTACTAGCGCAATGAATCCCCAGAATCTCAAGAGGGTAGTGGCAAAGAAAATTAAGCGAATAATCACTGTCATGAGAACAGACCAGTTCACAGAGAAACTAAATGAATCAAAAAGCGCCGAGATTGCTGTTACTTAATCTGAAATATTAAATTTTAAATGCAAAGTTAAGTGAAGTTACTGATTAAATAAATGATTCGGTGTAAATGAAAGTTTGTTAAGTAAAACAATGATTTCAGTAACCTCAGCGTAATGTAAAGCAAAATGAAAAAGGGCAAGCAATTTACTTTTAATTATTGAAAGATTGAACTAAATTTATTTTAAGCAAATGAGCAACTGATTTTACTTTTAATATGACAATAAAATACAGACAAAGCCAACAGAAGTCACTAGCTAAGCTAAACACAGAATAAATGAAACTGTGTGTTCTTAATTTGTGCTGTATCTTTAGTTATTGGTTTTTGCCAGCGAAATTTTACCTCACTTAAAGTGATTGAAATTAATATTCAAAATTTTAAATTAGTTAAGCCTCTTATGGAATATATGAATGAACAGTTATTGAGGCAGCAAGTAGTTAACCAATTTTCATGTATTTACGAAACTCAGTGATTGCATGGAAAGGAAAGCTTGGTAACAATGACGACAATGAGAGCATAGGTGCCCTATAAGTTTTAACTATTGCAGGTTGTTATTCACGAAAGTTTGTCGAAAATTGTGAAATAAATGCCACTGGGTAATGCCTCTGCAATACTAGTTATATTTGTCAGTTAACAGTCTTACGATGTTGTGGCTGTGCAGGTGATGATGAATGTAGCCGAACAGTGTTGAGCTGCTACTGTTGCTGCTTCTGGTTGAGAACTACGAGTAGTCTCCAAAACCACGGATAATTATGGGACAGGCAGTAATTAGAATTGTAGCTTTCCTCAGCCTCATACCGTGCTCTCAATATTCGAGGGTTAACGAAGTAGGTGCGCCTACACTGGTGCGATCATAGCTGCACAACGCGTGTGCGGGAGCACCCAATAAGCACTTCCCCACTCTTTCATGACTCAAGCTGCTCTGCTTCCCCTCTGTTTGCAGCACGACGGAGGCCCTCCATGCACCAAAATTAACAACGGCACAGCTACTGTCATTTCTAATATATCCGCCGTCCGCGGATAGGAAAATCTCAGAGTGTGAGTTATAGCAGTTTTATTTAAACTAAAGTGTTTCTTCAAAATTTACAAAACAATATTCGTGAGGTAGGACTGATCCTCCAAGCCTACCAGTAACTAAATCAGAGATTCTTCCAAACATATACTGTCTGTAGTAACCATACAACTTCACTAAACCAAGCCCCGGGCGTCTCTTGAAGAGCGGCGCGTAGTCCTCTTTGCCGTCACCTGAGTCAGAGGACGAGTAGAGGCCCTGCGGGGATGGCTCCGGTAGGCTGGCTACGATGACACCAGTGGGCTCTTTTTTTTTCTTTACTGTAATTTCATTCCCCTGCCCCATATGGGCAGGGGAGGGCTGTCAGCAGCACAATCCGCCGCTCTTCAGCCGAGTGACATGACAACTAAAACAAGAATAAAATAATACATACATAAGGAGATAAAAAGGGGAACATAAAACAGAGTAAGGGGAGAAAATGGAGGTAAAAATACGCTGACACGTAGACGTTCATTGGGGACAGATAAAAAAGTCACCAAAAGTTAAAAAACACAGTTGGCGATTCTTAAAACACAGAGAAGACACTGGATGCGCATGCACAGGTTAAAAGTTGGCCACAGTATTAAAAACACTCCGAAACAACACACTTAAAACCCACTTGGAGCACACACGACGAAGAATAAAACTACCAGTTGGTACCTGCCGAGGGAAAGGTCAGAGAGGATGGAAAAGGAGGGGAGAGCATGGGGCAGCTGGGGAAGCGGCGGGATGAAGAGAGGAGGAGCAACCGTGGGTTCACGAAGAGGCAGGAGACACATGGGGCGGGAGAGGAAAAGGGAAGACAGGGCAGGAGGGAGCGCAGAGACACTGAAAGAAGGCACAAGAGATGGAGGGGGAGTAGGAGGGGAAATCCGCTCAGAAGGAGGGAGGGGGGAGAGGGAGCCCTGAGGAGGAGGCAGGAAGAGGGGGTTAGAGTTGGTAGGAAGGGTAGATGTCAGGGCGAAGCTCATCATCCGGGAGGGGTAGACGGTGGAAGTTGTGTTGGGAAAGGAGATGGAGGGTGTGGAGATGGAGAGAGGGAGGGACACAACCGTAAATGCGCGGCAACTGGTTGGGAGTGGAGAGGAAGGGAGACACCAGGGGGTGAGGGGGATCAAGGCGGCGGACAATATATAGTGTGCGGATCCAGTGGGCTCGCTCGGCGCCAGCCTAAATACTGCTCGGCGCCTGTATGTGGCTGGCTCTATTTCCAGTTACGTGTCGAGCGGAAGGAAAGAGGTCCGCGGCTGTAGCGACCTCTTGCGGCGCCGTGGACGCCTCCTGGTGGTCTCTGGGAAGCGTCTGTGTTTCCGGGACGACCGGCCAGGCTGACCCCTACTCGGTGCGGGGCCCGCTGTACCGGTCTGCTTCGCGGGAAGCGGGAGTTGCAGGCGCTTAGTCTGGACACAGTAATTTCGTCGTTGCTACTGATACAATTGAAAAGAGTTCACTTGGCTATTACCCAGCAATTTACAATATTTTCATTATAATTAGAATCAATTATATACATTCAGGAATATATACTCTATTACATCCATTACGTATTAAATATAATTTCTGTAATAAAGCTTACAATTTCAGAATCAAAAGTACAGTACAAGTTATCAACGGATATAAAACGGCGAAACATTTTGGAAAGTGCAGAAGGTATTTTATCTGCTTATCTGTTACAGGGTGAAGAGTGTCTAGTACCTTGCCAAGTGCTTTCCTGCACGTGAAAACGGCTTTAGTGGGATTCGCTTTTATGACATGTCTCATGATGGAATAAGGACTGGCATAAAATTACCTGCCACTGAATCTGTGTACCAAAAACCTCAGCAAGAGCCCAGACAATGCTCCTTAAAATGTTCAAATGACGTTAGCAATAGTGAAAATTAACGCATTTCTTAACAGCAGCTGAGGTGGAACGTTAACACACGTGGCAACCCCATGCAGAACATGCATAACATTATTTGTTGCTTATCTCAGCAATGGTACGCCTGAAGCTTTGGTACCTGGGCTGTTCTACACCCCTCTACGGCTACACCTTGAATTTTAATCCCGTTCTTGAAGTTTTCTTTTATTTCCGTCATAGCTTGGTTCAAATGGTTCAAATGGCTCTGAGCACTATGGGACTCAACTGCTGTGGTCATCAGTCCCCTAGAACTTAGAACTAATTAAACCTAACTAACCTAAGGACATCACACACATCCATGCCCGAGGAAGGATTCGAACCTGCGACCGTAGCAGCAGCGCGGCTCCGGACTGGAGCGCCTAGAACCGCACGACCACCGCGGCCGGCGTCATAGCTTCTTCGATGGACAGACTGAGCAGTAGGGGCGAAAGACTACATCTCTATCTTACGCCCTATTTAACCTGGGCACTTCACTGTTGGTCTTGCACTTTTATTGTTCATTATTGACTTTTGTACGTGCTGTATCTTATCTGTCGTCTATAACTTACCCCTATTTTTCTCAGATTTTCGAACATGTTGCATCATTTTACATTGTGGAATGCTTTTTATTGGTCGACAAATCTTATGAACATGTCTTGATTTTTTTCAGTGTTGCTTCCATTATCAACCGCAACATCAGAACTACCTCTCTGGTGCCTTTACCTTTCCTATATCTAAAATGATCGTCATCTAAAAGACCCTCAGTTTTTTTTTCCATTATTCTGTATGTTATTTTTGTCAGCAACTTGGATGTATGAGCTGTTAAGTTGATTGTGCCATAATTTTCTCTTTTGTCGGGTCTTTCAGTCTTCGGAATTATATGGATGATGTTTTTCTGAAATTCTGATGGTTTACTGCCAGTCTCAGACGTTGTACACAAAAACATTAAAATCAATTTGTTGCCACTTCACCAATAATTCTAGAAATTCTGATGAAATGTTGTCTATCCCTTCTGCCTTAGTTGGCTTTAAGACTTTCAAAACTTTTTAAAATTCTAATTCTAATATTGGATCCCCTGTCTTCTCCTTGTCGTCTCCTGTTTCACTTGTAACGTCATCAGAAAGAAGCCTTCATTGCACCCTTTCCACCTACCCGCTTTCTCCTCCGCATTTGACAGTGAAATTCCCGCAGCACTCTTATTGTTACCGTCCCTGCTCATAATTTCGCCGAAGGTTGTTTTGATTTGTTACCGTCCTCGCTCATAAATTCGCTGAAGGTTGTTTTGATTTTTCTATACACTGTGTCAGTTCTTCCGACAATCATTTCTTTTCAATTTTTACATTCTCCATGCAGTCATTCCGCTTTACCTTCCTCGCTCTTCATATTTACTTCATTCCTAAGTGACTTCAATTACCGTATTCTTGAATTTCACTGAACCTTTTTATACCTTCTTTCGTCAACCAACTGAAGTATTTATTTTGGTACCATGGTTTCGTTACAGTTTTACCTATTCCAATGGCACCTAAGCGCTCAGGATAAATTACGTGGAAGGACTGGACCGGCGTCGGGCAAACCTCATTCACCATTCGTCTTCTACTTGCGGTGTCTACATCTATGCATAACTATTGTCGTCGGTGTCTGTTTGCTGCTGATTCCGATGATAACATCCTATTACTGAACTGTTCACAATAACTCAATCCTGCCTTACCTTCCGATTCATAATAAATCATTTCATATTCTGCTGATATTACCCTATACTCATCTGACCTGAAAGCTTTGTCTTCCTTCCATTTCACTTCACTGATCGCCACAATGTATAGACTGAGCCTCAGCATTTCTCTTTTCAGATTTTCTAGCTTGCCTACCATGTTTAAACTTCTTACATTCCACGCCCCGACTCGTAGAACGCTATCGTTTAGTCTTTCATTCAATCTTTCCATCTCCTCCTTGGCCTCCAAACTAGGCTGCAATCTTTTGCCAATGGAGAGATCATCATGAGCCTTTTTCAATTACAGGCGACATGTCTCCCTTGAACATATTATGTGTTTTTAATGCAGCAGTTTTCATTGCTTTCTACGTGCTTGTGCCACTGATCATTGATGATTTTTCCTCCTTTTGGGGCAGTTTCCCACCCCACGGGAAAGTGATTGCCCTGAAACTCAGTCTGCTCCTCTGTCCTCCTTGACAAGGCGTTGGCGGAAAGAGAGTGAATTCTTATGCTGGAAGTCTTCGGTCATCATTGCTGATGATTTTTATTCAAAATTATAGCAGTGGTGGCGTTCGAACTCGGGACCTTAGAGGTTTTGATTATTAGTAAAAACGCTACTCCAGGTCCACGGGTGTCCTACGCTATCCGTGAAAGAAACCCAATCCCGATGGAGGTTTTGATGAAGGTGTTCCCTTGTATAATTACTGCGAGCACCACAGTATTATTTTTTATCTTTAATGTTCGTGAGTACTACTAGAGGCCAAACTGATCGTGTGGAGATGGTCACGTACTATGTGGGTTGATGTAGCCCTCCCAGCTGCTTACAAAAAGGTAGCATGTAATTGTGTTGATTATCCTCTAAATACCTAACGCTGAAATGGCTGTTCGAGACACGTTGACACACTGAACGCTTAGCACAAGACGCACTGCCCTGTTCACGAACTTCAACACAACATGTTACGGTGAAGTATAAACAGGAAGGACTTTATATTACACATATGGCCGCAGACTCATATGGACAGCTGACAGTCGTAGTCTGCCTTTGGCAGGTCAGCAGTGGAGGCAAGCTGTTGTGTTTCTCTGTGAAGAAGGCTAGTTCGCCTTGTTTACATTCTGATGAACCTTATTCACTTCCTGGCTAAGTGTCTACAATACATGGCGAACCGTTACCGTAAATTTGCACTCCTGTCATGCCGATGGCAGCGCCGGTGCTGTGACCGTACACACATAATTGAGAAAGATCCTATCACTACGGAGGGCGCCTCGGTCGGCCCGCCGCGTCGTCCGGCCGTCGAGCCCTCTATGACGGTGTCAACACTGTCGACCGCTGGCTCAATTCTTGGCAACAAGTTGAAGATCGACTCGATCATCGTCCCTACGACGGCCTTATTGCCAGTCGTCGGACGTAGAAGATCGCGTGAGGAAATAAATCCTCGCAAAGAGAAGGCGCTGAAGCATCCCCAGCCAAGAGGATACGTTGCAGACGGAAGATGAGATTGCCGCCGACCAGAATGTCACCTACGAAAACGGCCACCGCCAAGGAGACAATGTGAGCGTGGTGACATCTACCGGTGTGCCTGCAACCTGTCACCTAAGGCACCATGAGGACACTGGACTGTTTAATGCACTTAGTTCCGCTGATACCATATCACAAACCACTAATCAAGTTTTAGAGGATAAAATGGACGACACAAAGATGCCTGGCTCCAAGGCGTGGGACGGGGAGCAGGTCGAGGAACAGCACCCGTTATGCGATCTTGCATTGTTGGCGCCGTTCCACTATTCATACTCTTCCTTGAACCCACTGGGGCCAAGTGGGATGGCATTCTACCATGATGCCCACGTCCTGCTGACGCCAACACAGATCCGCCTCGAGCAGTTCACCACCAGGCCTATCGGACAGCTTCGATCAAGACCACCAGCGTCAGTTATGGGTGAAAATCAGCGCTATGTGGGAAATGTTCTGGGCTTCTCAAGTTGATTTCACCTTTCTCCAAAAGTTCACATAGCTAGTGTCCTGGATGTAAGCTGCTACACCACTCACGTCTCTGCATTTGATCCCATGTACCACTGAGTGGCTATCTACGTCCATGACGGGACTCCTGTCACAGATCTTACCTTACTTCCATCAGATTCAGAGGCATAGCACTCACTGCCACGGGGATATGCTTCATTAATGTCTGTGCCACATCGGGCACTGCTCAACGACATGAAAGGACCAGTTTTATTCTGAAGACATTGGCCCTGCTTTGAGGGTGAAATGAACACTGCCTACTGGGAGGTGATTTTAACTGCATTCTGCACCTGAAAACTCAGGCTCCCCACTGTACCACATGCTAGGAAATACCTGGGAAGTCCGACATAGTTCAAAATGCGACCGTAGCAGCAGCCCGGTTCCAGACTGAAGCGCCTAGAATCGCTCGTCCACAGCGGCCGGCCATGCCAAATATGCTTTAACATAAGTTATCACAGAAAACTGCCACGAAAAATCATACATTGTTACAAAATTAAAATATGGTGGCACATTGACATCTATGACATTTGATACATCTATGGCAATTTTCCTGCCGTTGAGGTTCAGAACAGAAACCGGTAGCAGAGTAAAACATAACATTATTATAGACAGCACAATGTAAGGCATTTCTTAAAAGTTGGTTACATAGGCGGCAAAGTCGCATTTCACGCTATTACGAAAATATTTCCCTCTAACCTCTAACGAATTTTGGAAAAAAAACTCAAAAGTTACCCTACTGATGCAGATGGTATAAATTAACAACTTTATTTCTTCAGAGTGTGAATTAAAATTAATAAATTAAACATAGTACGCTGTTTTAATCACCAATTAATGCATAATTTAGATAGTTATTTCATGAATAATATCCATAATTTAAAATTAATATTGATTTCAAAGTTTTACGACATGTGTTCTGTATTTCGCCTCGATCTGTAAATGTGTAACACTATACTGAAGTAACAGATAAAAGCATGAGCAGTTTCCCTGTTTATAGAGTAAATAGAATAGACTTACAATTAGAGAGCACTAAGCGCAAAGGACTGACACGTGAAGTCTGTGTGCAGTTCTTCGTAGCGAAATATTGACGGAAATGGAGCAGTTAAGAAGAATAAGGCAGTTTTAAAAACATATTCCTGTGTTAATACCATTTGTAGTGTTCTGTCAACTAGAAATACCGCGAATAAGTGGAACAATCAGGATGCCGTAAATTACTAACATATTAACGCAGGAAATATCCATTACAAAATGAAATGTTGCGTTTCATATTCCTATTCGGGATACATTCATGTGCTGATAAGCAGATTATGATACATACTACAGAAGACTTTCAGAAATCATTTCTATGTTAGAAGTTATATGTCATCATCTGATTTTCACACTGAACAAAGATAACAAAATCGTTAATTTCATCTGCTTTCCAACAGTTTAGAACAACACATAACGACGTTGGAAAAATGTGAATTGTAATAAGAAAGTTGTAGAGGCATCTTCTCAAAGCGAGTTTCAGTGATTATTCCGGTACTATAAAATGGCGTCAAACGCGTGGAACAAGGAAGCCATGAACAGAGGAGTTATCCATTACGAGAAGGAATGTACCAATTACGAACAGCATTCTTTATTCAGTTGTGTCACCGAAGTTAGAGTTCGGGATGTGATGAGACGACTTATGGTCTACTGTTAGACGCATTGACAGACAATGGACGACCTATGCAGGCGATTAAATGGTACTCATGGAATATCCGTGTCAGGACGCTGTCTAGAGCTTGTGTCCTAGAATGCCTCGAAACGTAGTTACCTGCTTAGCCCTAGCCACAGTCATGAACAGTGCCCTACCGTTTCGTATTACACAGATGATACTGCAAGGTTCTTTTGTTTACTTAATATTAGTGTCACGTGTTGTATGGGCCGGACTGACAGTTAATGATTGCACTTACATGTAGCTCTTCGTGATCGCGAATGCGTCAGGAAGAAACATGAAACACTCAGATACACGAGACTAAAAAGTCCCGTGTAAAACCAATAACAGAACACTATATATAATAATTTTACGCGGCGATGTAAGAGGGAATAATACGAGTAGTCACGAAATGCTTCACAAAGAAAATAAATTCCAGTGGATTTGCGGCACAGCTGGAGTCAAAAATTAAAGCAACAAACTGCTGTTTCCCCGTGCTGTGTCTAACTCACGATATAATCATACAAACTGTCAATTATATGTCCGTACGATCGTGATCTGCACGGAAGATGGCAGTCCGGTCAACGGACAAACCACGCCAACGATGACGTCATGGCTCCTATGAAACGAGGTAGTGTTTGCTGTGTAGCCCCACATCCACAATCGCTGTGTACACAATCACAGACGGTGCAGTACGGCACAGAGTAGTTGCCTACCAGGTTCTCTGCGGTGGAGGGCCAGAGAAAGAAAGCAAGCAGGACAGTCTAAATTGATGTGGCCCTATGGCTTAGTGTCAATCGTTCTGTTGTTTCTCCGATGTGGCGACAGTTTATAGAGACCGAAGCTGTATCCCGAAGAACAGGACAGAGCCGACCACGTGTGGCTTCAGAAGAGCGAACGGTTTTGGCTGTTAAGGGCACGACAGTACCGCCTTAGTAGCGCACGGTAACTGGCATGTGAGCTCGCAGTATCCACTGGACGTTTTGTATCGAGGCAAAGGTGCGCAGAAGGCTTCGGCAGAGTGGTCTTTATTGTCGGAGACTTGCTGTGTGTCTACTTCTAAAGCAGCTCCACAGAAGGGAACGTCTAGAGTAGTCATCAACATGCCACCTGGACGGTCGAACAATGGGCCAATATTGTTTTCACAGATGAGTCCTGATTTAGTCTGGAGAGTGATTCTCGTTGGATTCGCATGTGGAGAGAAGTGGAACACGATTTCGGGACCTAATCATTGTAGAAAGAGACCGAGATCGAGGAGGATCCCTAATGGTGTGAGCAGGGATTATATTTACCACTCGAACCCCTCTCCATGAATTGTGCGGGTGAATCAGCAAGGTTTAACTGCTTTCAGGTAGCACGATGAGATCCTGGGACCTCATTTGCGGCTGTTGCGAGTTGCTATAGGCCCAGACTTTGTATTGATGGACGATAATGCTCGACTTCATAGAGAAGGGGTGGTTGATGTTTACTTGGAAACAGAGGGTATTGCACACATGGTGTGACCTGCTTTCTCTCCCGATCTAAATCCTGTAGAGCATGTCTGGGATGCACTAGGGAGACGGGTTGCATTACGTCAGCGTCCACCAACCACTCTCCAAGACTTGCGAGCAGCTCTGCAGGAAGAGTGGGCGTTATTGCCTCAACATAAGACTGATGACATCATTCATAGCATATACTGTTCTTGCCAGGCCTGTATTGGTGCCAGAGGTGGTCACACCCCGTACTGAGCACATTAACCAGTTATCAGAAGGTGTGTGCAAATCCGTTAAGTTGGAAAAAAAAACGAAGAACATTTTTGTCTACCGTTATGCATGTTGTAGTTGTTTACTTTCTGCATTCGTTCCATTGTTTCTTTTTTTACCATCATCTGTTCATACTGTTTTGTACAAAAATAAATGCAACCGTGCAAAATTTTCCTTTGTTGCTTTAATTTTGGACACCAGTGCATTTTCTCAACACATAGCTTGCATGTATTCTAGATAGAGACCATTCGTTACAGTGATAATGATATAAGATTACGAAGAGTAGTAGGTGAGAGAAAATTACAGTTGCAAGATATGGGGCCTTTTTTGCGATCAGATCATTCGGAATGGCTTGCAAGGATGCAATGCGAAGTCGAAGAAACTTACGTATTGGTTGCTTGGAAGAAGGGGTCTCAATATTAAATGTGATGTGTAACCGAGGTGTTGGAAGAGATATAAGCCGATACAGAAAGCGCTAGATCTAGCTGCAGATTGGCTTGCTTAGTCTACTGCAGGAGTACGTATGATGTTTTGCAGACTGATTGTGATTAAATTTGTTGTGTTTATGATTTCATGATATCAAGTGCAGGCTTTTGTAAGATATTAATTTGATGATTGTATCTTGAACTCTTCAGCGAGTGCCGGCCTCGGTGGCCGTGCGGTTCTAGGCACTTCAGTCCGGAACCGCGTGACTGCTACGGTCGCAGGTTCGAATCCTGCCTCGGGCATGGATATGTGTGATGTCCTTAGGTTAGTTAGGTTTAAGTAGTTCTAAGTTCTAGAGGACTGATGACCTCAGATGTTGAGTCCCTAGTGCTCAGAGCCAAGCCATTTGTCTTCAGCGAGTGTACAATGTTACGAACTTCCTGCGAGACTCAAGCTGTGCGCTGAACCCATAGCCGACATCGGACCTATTAATGGATATTGTTCTTACGAGCTGACCATTCCAGATGCGACCCACAAACCACCTTCACAGCAGACATTCTGCGAACAGCTCGCTCCTACCTTCCAGATTCAGCGGAAGCTCTTTCATATACACTCCTGGAAATTGAAATAAGAACACCGTGAATTCATTGTCCCAGGAAGGGGAAACTTTATTGACACATTCCTGGGGTCAGATACATCACATGATCACACTGACAGAACCACAGGCACATAGACACAGGCAACAGAGCATGCACAATGTCGGCACTAGTACAGTGTATATCCACCTTTCGCAGCAATGCAGGCTGCTATTCTCCCATGGAGACGATCGTAGAGATGCTGGATGTAGTCCTGTGGAACGGCTTGCCATGCCATTTCCACCTGGCGCCTCAGTTGGACCAGCGTTCGTGCTGGACGTGCAGACCGCGTGAGACGACGCTTCATCCAGTCCCAAACATGCTCGATGGGGGACAGATCCGGAGATCTTGCTGGCCAGGGTAGTTGACTTACACCTTCTAGAGCACGTTGGGTGGCACGGGATACATGCGGACGTGCATTGTCGTTGGAACAGCAAGTTCCCTTGCCGGTCTAGGAATGGTAGAACGATGGGTTCGATGACGGTTTGGATGTACCGTGCACTATTCAGTGTCCCCTCGACGATCACCAGTGGTGTACGGCCAGTGTAGGAGATCGCTCCCCACACCATGATGCCGGGTGTTGGCCCTGTGTGCCTCGGTCGTATGCAGTCCTGATTGTGGCGCTCACCTGCACGGCGCCAAACACGCATACGACCATCATTGGCACCAAGGCAGAAGCGACTCTCATCGCTAAAGACGACACGTCTCCATTCGTCCCTCCATTCACGCCTGTCGCGACACCACTGGAGGCGGGCTGCACGATGTGGGGGCGTGAGCGGAAGACGGCCTAACGGTGTGCGGGACCGTAGCCCAGCTTCATGGAGACGGTTGCGAATGGTCCTCGCCGATACCCCAGGAGCAACAGTGTCCCTAATTTGCTGGGAAGTGGCGGTGCGGTCCCCTACGGCACTGCGTAGGATCCTACGGTCTTGGCGTGCATCCGTGCGTCGCTGCGGTCCGGTCCCAGGTCGACGGGCACGTGCACCTTCCGCCGACCACTGGCGACAACATCGGTGTACTGTGGAGACCTCACGCCCCACGTGTTGAGCAATTCGGCGGTACGTCCACCCGGCCTCCCGCATGCCCACTATACGCCCTCGCTCAAAGTCCGTCAACTGCACATACGGTTCACGTCCACGCTGTCGCGGCACGCTACCAGTGTTAAAGACTGCGATGGAGCTCCGTATGCCACGGCAAACTGGCTGACACTGACGGCGGCGGTGCACAAATGCTGCGCAGCTAGCGCCATTCGACGGCCAACACCGCGGTTCCTGGTGTGTCCGCTGTGCCGTGCGTGTGATCATTGCTTGTACAGCCCTCTCGCAGTGTCCGGAGCAAGTATGGTGGGTCTGACACACCGGTGTCAATGTGTTCTTTTTTCCATTTCCAGGAGTGTACTTTGCTGAATTAGTGCATCTGAGGACCCTCATGAAGTTCCATTCGTGTTATAGGCTGTACAAAAGAAAACGAATTTAATACCTTCAACAAAAATCAGAGTTATCGCTCAAATATCTCGGTTTACGTCACTAAGCAATTTAAACTTGTGCAGTCAGTTAGCTATAAACACGGACATTTCTTTTCCTTTTTCTCAGAGTGGGCTAAGATAGCGTAGAATTACGCTCTGTAGCACATTACTATAGTTAGTGTACAAGTCCCGGTCTGACACATAGTTTTATTCTATCAGGAGATTTTATTGCTTTTGATGTTTGCACAAGTTTCGTCGATAACTGGTAAAACACACACACACACACACACACACACACACACACACACACACAGACACACACACACACACACACACACACACACACACACACACACACACACACACAGAGTGAGAGGAGAGAGAGAGAGAGAGAGAGAGAGAGAGAGAGAGAGATAAAGATACGGACTGGAATGGAAGGAAATATTTTCAGTGCACGGAATGTTTCCCGAACCAGAGAGCTCTTATTGAAGTTAGTTTCCTCGCCATGGACTTATCGTATTTCATCACGAGCCGGGAAAATATCCATCCCAATACAGAGAGAGCATCGTAGTCGTAACAGAACAACGTAAAACAGTCAGAAGTGGGGTTGAACAATACGGCATTCCTCGGTGTTTCCCTCACAGTGGTAGATTTTACAACCTCTTGACCGCTTGGCAATCACTGTCCAGTGCGTGTCAGCACAAACTTGTGTCGTTCTCTCCGGAGCCCGTAACGTTATCCAGAATGTATTCTCTTTTACGAGTTCGACCACTCAGCCGTTAAATTCCCTGCGTTTGTTTTCTGCTCCGAACGGGATGGTCCGAACACCGTTACCTCTGCCTAGTATGTACCCATGAAAATGCTCATCGTGACAAAGAAGGGCTACAACAAGCGTCCTAATTAGCTTTAAAAGTACCTTTCACGGATATTTCTAAGCAGACTTGAACTATTTAAGACTGTTCTCGTGATATTTAATAAATACGAAAGTCATTGACGTGAGACAGAATACGTTTTGCTGTAAGTGAGACAACTAAGCCCAGTACTATCACCCCTTTGCTACAATGCAGCAGTAGTAAGAGTTCAACTTACTGCCGCAAATAATTAGTGCGCCAGTATCCAATGAGGCCACGAATTGAGCTCTTTGAACGAGAATTATCTCAAAGCGCCAACCCCCCTTTGTCAGAGTCAGCTTAGCACAAGATGCTTCAGTGCCAGGTGAATATATATATAGTGTGAATCTGTTACTTTGGCAGTCCCAAACCGAAGCAAGAGGAAACGGAGAATAGTGGTGTAAAGCGAACTGGAACCGATTATAGATATTGTACAGAAAAAATATTCCTTTTTTGTTCACATTATGAGGACACCAGTAACCAGAGTACCAATAAGAATTATAGAAAAACTTTGGAAAACGAAGCAACTAGTAGGATGGATAAAGAAAGTCGGGGAGGATATGAAAGAGCTAGAATTAACCCTTGACGATACGCAAAACAAAACAGAAAAACAGAAAATTTAAATACACTAAAAACGCAAAAGTACGATTTAGATAAAAAATAGACATATATATTGGCCACGACATCTTGGTAGATGATTGTTGCAGTGTATGTGTGTTTATGGGATGTTTTTTTTTCATATGACTTGTCAAACCAATGGCAGCACGGCATCTCTTGCAGCAATTGTCACAAGTGTATCTGGCTGCTGAGGCAGGAGCAGTGGTAGCATTGCGAAACTTTTTTTGCCTTAATCTGTCTAACAAGCCTTCATCAAGCTTCGACATTCCAGATGATATATCATCACGCCACTCTGGTCTCATGCTAGCCCGTGCCTCCCATCTGTTTGTGTCGATTCCAAAGCTCTCCATATCTCGTTTACAGGAGTCCTTGAACCTCAATACAGGACGTCCTACAGGTCTTTTGGCTATAGAGATCTCTCCAAGCATCACTTCATGTGGTAATCTGTCAGGATCCATACGGTGGACGTGTCCCAGCCAGCGGAATCGCCTCTGCTTCGAGGTAACTGAAACACTGTTGCAGTTAGTTTTAGATAGCACTGCTTCGTTGGTCACTCGGTCCTTCCACGTTACTCCGAGGATAGATCTTAGGCACCGCATGTGGAAAGCATTAAGGCGACGTTCCTGTTAGGCATAGGTAGTCCATGTTTCCGATGCATACAAAAGGATGCTGAGGACGCAAGTTTGATATACAAGAATTTTTGTGGTCAAAGAGAGTTTGTTGGTTTTCCAAACACTTGTAGAGAGTTTGCCAAAAGTTGTCGCAGCTCTTCCAATGCTAGCATCAATTTCCTTGTCAACAGACATGTTTGATTCTATAGTAGATCCAAGATAGCAGAAGTTATCTACGACTTGCAGAGTAGTGCCATCTAGTGTGATATTCGGCTTTGTGTTAGCACCCTGAACCATAATTACGGTCTTACTGCTGTTTACACTCATCGAGAATAGATGGCATGCGTGACTAAATCTTGATACTAGCTCTTGCAGCTCTTCTGCGGAGTTCGCAACAATTGCAGCATCATCAGCATACAGGAATTCACGAGCGACTATCTCGTAGCGCTTTGTCTTACTCTTCAGAAGACTGACATTGAAAACCCTTCCATCTTTCCTAGTATGCAAATGTACTCCAACACTGCAATTCTCGAAAGCCACTTGGAGCAGACCCGAGAGGAAAATTCCAAAAAGTGTAGGTGCCAACACACAGCCTTGTCTTACTCCACAATTCATACTGAATGGTTTAGATGTACTGCCATCGAAGATTACAGAGCCACCCATATTGTCGTGAAAAGATCTTATTAAAGATAGCAAAGTTGAGGGACATCCAATTTTTTCCAATATGCTGTAGAGTCCCTCCCTACTGACGGTATCAAACGCTTTGTTGAGGTCAACAAAAGCCACATATAATGGCACTCTGTGTTCGCGGCACTTCTCTTGTAGTTGGCGCAAGGTGAATGTCATGTCACTTGTGGATCTGCCAGTTCGAAATCCACACTGTGACACAGGGTAGATCCGAGTAGCCAAGGTTTCCAGTATCTTCAGGATTATCCTTGCATACGCCTTTCCAGCAGTGCTCAAGAGAGATATTCCTCTATAGTTGTTACAATTACCTCTGCCGCCTTTTCCCTTATAGATTGTTACTATATTTGCATCTCGCATGTCTTGAGGTACTGTGCCTTCTGCCCAGCACTGCAGTAGGATTTGATACAATATCGGCAAAACGCAGTCAAGTTTGATGATTTCTGCTGGTAAGTCATCACGGCCTGTACTTTTGCCTAGCTTTAGACTTTTAAGTGCGAGTTTTAATTCGTCGACAGTGGGAGGATCATCAAGCTCAGACATAACAGGGTAAGTTGGTAAAGTACCCAAAGCTTCTGAAGAAAAGGTTGACCTCTTCTGAGTATAGTTTAGCATAGTGCTGCACCCATCTATCTAGCTGCTGGTTTGTATTGTTGATTAGGTCTCCATTTAGATCTTTTATTGCAGCGGACTTCCTGCTTGTTGGTCCAATGGCCTTTTTGATGCCTTGATACATGCCACTATAATCTCCTTTGTCTCGGCAGATCTGAATAGTTTTCAAAGGTTGGTCCAATATCTATTTGCGCAATGGCGAGAAACTCGTTGCAGATCTCCTTTGCAGGCCTTATATTCAGCTATTGCTCGTTGGTCTTTAGGATTATTCATAACCTGTATATGAGCATTACGTTTCTTGTCTATATATGGACACAACTCACTTTCACATTCAGTAAAGTCACTTTGAGTCCTACCCTGCTTCCCAAATGTTTCGATAGCTGTCTGCATAATATTTTCTTTAGCTAGATGCCTCATATTTTCGGCGCTCTGTGCAGTTATAAACTGCTCAGGATTCAGTTTCATCTAAATTTCTTCACTGAACGTTTTGTATAGCGCATCATGTTGAATGGCTTTGGTGTTGATCTTCACTCTTCGACAAACGCTCTCAGCTGAGTGAATCTTCTTTGGTGTGAACCGTGATTTGGTCATAACTAAAGAGTGATCAGTATCACAGTCAGCACTGTGATATGTGCGGGAATTAAGGACATGACGTAGGTCGCTTCTTCTGGTTATGACGAAGTCGAGCTGATGCCAATGGCCTGAACGTGGGTGTTCCCATGTTACTTTGTGCACGTTTCTGTTCTGGAAGTAAGTGTTAGTGATGCAGAGAGAAAGAGAGGTGCAAAGTTCCAGCAGTCGCTGACCGTTTTCATTCATATTTCCAATGTCGTATGGGCCAATGCAATCGGTCCAGTTGTTCCGTTTATTCCCAACCCTGGCATTAAAGTCTCCCCAGGCATTTCCGCAGGTCTTCATAGAACATGTCTTTGACTTCAGGTGGCGCTTTCATAGTGGGAGCATATGCAGAGTTAATGTGACGGGGCCTGCTGTTGTCTTTAATCTCAAAGTTGTTAATCGTTCAGACATAGATTTTGGTTGTTCGCAGCAGCTGAGAAGACTGTTTCGCACTGCAAAGCCAACTCCATGTTCTCGTCTTTCTCCAATTTCTCTCCCTTTCCAGAAAAGGGTATAATTATCTTCACGCAGGCTGCCTTCCCCAGAGAGACGAGTTTCCTGTAATGCAGCCAGATCAACGCGAAGACGCAGGAGTTCTCTGTCAATTATGGCTGTTTTTCTAACTATAGAGGCAGCATCTGTAGGAGTGTCATATCCGGGTAACATAGTTCTGACATTCCAGGTGGCAAATCGTGTTATTGAATAGTTGGTTCTGCTCTTATGAGCTGCTTTTTTGTTGTTTTTTCCAGGTGCCTCAGTAACCCACCTTGTATCAAGCACTGCGAGATACTTGCTGCTCCATACACCCATAGAAGCACAAGGTGGGGAACGGACTGGTACCTTACTGGCTGGGGGCTGCCCAGCTTGAGGCGGGCGGTAACCAGTCAGTTAGCCGCAATGGGCTGTCCCACCAACGAGAGTCACCCCTGGAGCCTGCACTCAAGTCCCTCAGCGCAAGGCTTAAAACCAGTAACTGCGACTCCCCATGTTGTTATCCGCACCTTTGCAGGCACAGGCGGAGTGTCCTCTCCACAGGCACTGCATCGCTTGGGTCGTATTTAAAAGCCACGAATTTGCCCAGCGTTCATAGCTTTCTCTCGACCCAAACAACTGTTTCCACAGGAGTGACGGGTCACTACGTGTGGAGTTGAGTGGGTTGCAGGAGTTGCCGACTTGTTCAGGTTGAACCGTACTGTCGCCTACAGCACTCCGGATCTGTTGCCTCATCCGCCAAGCATATGCAACGTACCAGAGATCTCCTCCCCCGCCGCAGCTGCCGTTGGGGACTTCACCCACAACCTTGGGCTAGGGTCCTGCATCAAACCCCACAGCACTGGTGTGAGAGAGATAGGAAACTGAAAGACACCCTCAGGCCTCGAAACCTAATACCATTGTGGTCGAAAAGCAAGATTTGGCCAAGGGAGGCCGACAGGAAAGAAAACAGGAGGGATTTGACGCAAGTAAGTGGAAGCAATGTCAGACTCAGCTCAGGGCCCCACGGATGCCACCCGCGAACTTCTAGATGAAGTCCCCTGGGGGAAAAATGGCAAGCAATAAAAAGGATATTTCCAGCTGAGGAATGACAAAAAAGTTCAGAACGAATGAAAAGATACTGGGCAATTCAGAAAGAAAACCTATTAAAGAAGATGGTCAGAAAATGATTGAAGCTGTCAAATGAGGCCGAAAAAGATACAACAGAATGTTTGGACTAACTATCACTACTTGAAAGGTCGACTCTTTGCTTTTGAAATTGTCTTTGCAGAGTAATGGTGTTATCTGATACAATGTGAAAATAAGAGCAAGTGAATAAATGTGCATAATCAATGTAAATTAGTACCTCGGTTTTTAATACGACATCCGAACTGAAGCTTACAATAACCATTGACAGCTAAAATGTCTGATGTGTATCAAAGTGGCAATCTTAACAAAAAGTGAGTTATCGTAGTATCAAAAGGACACTTCTGGCACTGGATGATAAAAGTACTTCTGAAGAAAATCTCAGACTGAAATTAGATTTGAAGTGACTATTGCACGCCGCATTATGTTACATCTTCAATGGTGTTCTTGCCAAGAGAAAGTGTACTGGTATTTTCCTCTACAACACGCACAATGTGTTTAGTAAATATTTACTTCTGTAATGACATGGTTAATTATTTCACTAAAATTTTAGTTTATACATAAGATGTAATGTTTACATAGTTCCCATTATGAGGTAAGATCGAAAATCTAATTGTGGAACAGTTTGATGCTGAACACGAATATACAATGAAAAATCTATTCGTTTCTTTTCTTAAGGAATGCAAAAATACACTGCGTCAGCGTCTATGTAATAGTTTGTTAAGATGGTTTCACATGCCGCAGTTTAGATATCACTGGAATATTCATCTGTCTCACATTTCGCTGTATTCGGCGAGTTGGATGGTCTTTGATGACAGCGCACTTAGTGTGAGTTTGACAAGCGCTGGACTATAGCAAGATGGTGGTTGCTACTTCCTCAATAGGAGCCGTCCGCGGTGGCCGTGCGGTTCTAGGCGCTCCAGTCCGGAGCCGCGCTGCTGCTACGGTCGCAGGTTCGAGTCCTGCCTCGGGCATGGGTGTGTGTGATGTCCTTAGGTTAGTTAGGTTTAAGTAGTTCTAAGTTCTAGGGGACTGATGACCACAGCAGTTGAGTCCCATAGTGCTCAGAGCCATTTGAACCATTTGAACCTCAATAGGAAAATTAATTAACAAAGTGCGAAATAAATTTCTGCTTCTGCTCTGTCTTGTAGCATTGTGTTGGGCTGAAATACTACAAACACAGTTTCGCATTCTCAATAACGATGACTGCATAACTACGTATTTAAGTGTCAAGCCGTCACTTTTATTAGTAAGTTTTGGTCCTTACACTGATTAAAACTTTTGAAGGAGGTTGACAATTCAACACACAAACAATAGGTGTCAGTATCCACTTGCAGCACAATTCAGACAACGAGCAAAAATCTGTCTGCCGTCTGAACAAAATAATAACGACAATAGCTCGGTGTATTACCAGGAAAAACCAAAGTACGTTTGCATTCTCTTTATGATATTGTTTCTGGCACTATGCTACTCATTGTGTTATTGGGTTCGGCTCTTGATGCATTCTGTGGTGCATGTTCGCTCTTGTAATTTCTTGGTTCTTACTTTTCTTGTTTTCTTCATCTCTTGCGATATCCTCTTTCGCGTCGAATTTCAGAATTAGTTCTCACAAAATTTCGGTAAGCTATTGCAATAATGTCAAAGCAGTTGTTATCCAGAAACCCCTTAGTTCTTTTCTTTTCATTTTATGACTACATTCACTGCCTCGATGTAACGTCTGTGGTCTCTTTCAACTTCTTCGCTTTCAAATGCAATTAAAACTGTCTGCCCTTCCACAAAATAATAAACTTTTCAGTAATTAACGCCAGTTCACGACCATCTTTCCATGCGCATCCGAGTCTCGACCAAGATTAGATCTTTCACTTGTCAGTTCCTCATACAATTTTTTTCGAGATTAAACTTTCCATACTGGACCGAAGCTTCAGAATACACAGAATTACACATCACTGCATTGACAGAATAATATTACAGATTAATACAACATTTTCCTTACATTTTCAAAGAGGCTAAGACAGGAGATGAATTAAAGAAATTGATGTGACTGGCTAAACAGTCCTGCTAAGTATTAGATTGGCAGGAGTCTGTTCTGTGGTCAAAGAAGGGGCTGATTATATATATCAGCCGCGTGGGATTAGCTGAGCGGTCTAAGGCGCTGCAGTCAGGGACTGTGCGGCTCGTCCCGGCGGAGGTTCGAGTCCTCCCTCGGGCATGGGTGTGTGTGTTTGCCCTTAGGATAGTTTAGGTTAAGTAGTGTGTAAGCTTAGGGACTGATGACCTTAGCAGTTAAGTCCCATAAGATTTCACACACACATTTGATTATATATATCACTCCCAAATGATCGTACCAGAACGTCATTCTTTCCGCTTTTTGTTCACTGGCACAGCGGGAGGCCACCACTAACCTCATACAAGTTACACAATAATTTACGGTTCCTATCATTCACACACATATCCAAAGTTTCTCGATAACATCAGCCTGCAATATTCCTTCAGGAGGACATGTGTTTAGAACTTTCTAATCTGGATGCTGCTGTCTTCCCCCGGCCGATTGTGTTTCACACTGGACTCTCAAGAACAAGATTTCAGACTCGAGGCTAAAACATTGATCTGTACTCCATCTGTTCTTAGAAACTCAGTAGGAGCCCCTTCCTGTTCCATTACCGATTGATACCTTGGGAAAATGTATCTGTTCAAGATACCTGTTCAAGACCTATTAAGTTTGTTGGGCGTTAATTATTAAGCTATCATAAAAGAAAAGAAACGAAATATCAATATCAAAACATAAATGATCGAAGAAAGTATTTCCAGAGAAATTGAGATATTAAGAAGAGGTCTGCTGTGGACGTAAATGTATATAGGACCATTTTATCGCTTGAAACCGAAATTGTGAGGTCAAGGTTTCGGAACACTTCCTCGTATGGGACTTTTTTGTGTTCTGACGTATGTGAAGATGAAATACACAGCAACAAGCGTTGAAATAGTTGACCATATGCCAACTCTAATTCACACAGCCTCTTTTTACGAAATCTTATGTTCTGCCGTAGTCGATGGTATGGCATCAGATACGCGATTTAGCTTTAGGTTTCCTCCGATTAGTTATCTTCTTTGAATCTGTGGTCCTGGGACGCGTAAGAATTTGTAACTTACTTAACACATCATAAATCTGAGGTGTGAGTAGCAAGGTTGCTGGTAAAACTGTAGTTCACGAAAAACTGCAAAAAATCCTATGAAACAAATTAAATAAATTAATATTAACACAAAGATTTTACGCACATGACATTAACTACCAGTTCTACCAAAATGCAAACGAAAACATTGTATGCACAAAAGGCCACGGTTCATCATTACAGAAAAATCGGAAGTCTACCATTGAATTTACTCAATATCTGGAAAATTAAGCAATGTGGTTGCATTAAATTTTGTTGCAAAATTTGGAAACTATTTTTGCCGCAGATTTTAGGTTCCAGAATGGAAAGTGTATCTAATTACGGATGTATTTATCCTTCTTGCGCTCATCTACGGCTGGAATACTACTCTTCTATTGAAAAGAGTCTTCTGGATTAGATTTTAGTGTCAATAATTTCACAACAGCTATAATGTCCCATTAAATAAAGGCTGTTCTACATATTTTGAAGAAAAATTAAAAGTTCAGCTGTAAGTAGGCTGTTTATGTTTTCTTATTGGTAACGCCACGTAGCGCTCTGTATGAAAATCACTGGCTGTGCTGTATGCAGTCTGTGGCTAGTTTGCATTGTTGTCTGCCATTGTAGTGTTGGGCAGCTGGATGTGAACAGCGCGTAGCGTTGCGCAGTTGGAGGTGAGCCGCCAGTAGTGGTGGATGTGAGGAGAGAGATGGCGGAGTTTTGAAATTTGTAATACTGGATATCATGAACTGATATATACATTATGACTTTTGAACACTATTGAGGTAAATACATTGTTTGTTCTCTATTAAAATCTTTCATTTGCTAACTATACCTATTAGTAGTTAGTGCCTTCCATAGTTTGGATCTTTTATTTAGCTGGCAGTAGTGGCGCTCGCTGTATTGCTGTAGCTTGAGTAACGAAGATTTTTGTGAGGTAAGTGATTTGTGAAAGGTATAGGTTAATGTTAGTCAGGGCCATTCTTTTGTAGGGATTTTTGAAAGTCAGATTGCGTTACGCTAAAAATATTGTGTGTCAGTTTAAGCACAGTCACGTATAATTTTTCAAAGGGGACGTTTCACAGCTTGTAAAATTCAAATTTTTTGCAGTAGTTTCCTAACGAGTAAGTTATCTGACTACGACTTATATTAGAAGATAGATTAAGGAAAGGCAAACGTACATTTCTAGCATTTGTAGACTTAGAGAAGGCTTTTGACAATGTTGACTGGAATATTATCTTTCAAATTATGAAGGTGGCAGGGGTCAAATACAGGGAGCGAAAGGCTATTTACAATTTGTACAGAAACCAGGTGACAGTTATAAGAGTCGAGGGACTTGAAGGGGAAGCAGAGGTTGAGAAGGAAGTGAGTCAGGGTTGTAGCCTATCCCCAATGTAATTCAATCTGTATATTTTGACAAGCACTAAAGGAAACAAAAGAAAAAATTGGAGTAGGAATTAAAATCCATGGAGAAGAAATAAAAACTTTAAGGCTTGCCGATGACACTGAAATTCTGTCAGAGGCAGCAAAGGACCTAGAAGAGCAGTTGAACGGAATGGACAGTGCGTTGAAAGGAGGATATATGATGAAAATCAACAAAAGTAAAATGAGCATAATGGAATGTAGTCGAATTAAATCAGTTGATACCGAGGGAATAAGATTAGGTAATGAGACACTTAAAGTAGTAGATGAGTTTTGCTATTTAGGGAACAAAATAACTGACGATGGTCGAAGTAGAGAGGATATAAAATGTAGACTGGCAATGGCAAGAAAAGCGTTTCTGAAGAAGAGAAATTTGTTAACATCGAGTATTGATTTAAGTGTCAGGAAGTCATTTCTGAAAGTATTTGTATGGAGTGTAGCCATGTATGGAAGTGAAACATGGACGATAAATAGTTTAGACAAGAGGAAAATAGAAGCTTTCGAAATGTGGTGCTACAGAAGAATGCTGAAGATTAGATGGGTAGATCACGTAACTAATGAGGAGGCACTTAATAGAACAAGTTATGGCACAACTTGACTTGAAGAAGGGATCGGTTGGTAGGACATGTTCTGATGCATCAAGGGATCACCAATTTAGTATTGGAAGGCAGCGTGGAGGGTAAAAATCGAAGAGGGACACCAGGAGATGAATACACTAATCAGATTCAGAAGGATATAGGGTGCAGTAGTTACTTGGAGATGAAGAAGCTTGCACAGGTTAGAGTAGTATGGAGAACTGCCTCAAACCAGTCTCTGGACTGAAGACCACAACAACAACAAAAACAACAGCAAAAGCAACAACACTTCATTTGAATATTGCACTTCGTTGTTTTGTCATGATCATCAATTTGTAATATTCCTTCTTCCTACTTCTTTCTACCTGATACTTTATTCTCCAGAAAATGGGCGGGCAAGGTATATTATTAAAATTACATTCGAAGGTTAATGACTATAGAAATATGAGGGACATTTCATAAATAATCCACAGGTTGGTATTACTGTGGACTGTTTGATGCAATAACAATGAAAAATACGTCAGATGTAAAAAATTTGGAAGTTTGTGCTAAGGTCTTATGGGACCAAACTTACGCTAAGGACAACACACACACCCATGCCCGAGGCAGGACTCGAACCTCCGACGGGGAGAGCCGCGCGGACCGTGTCAAGACGCCCCAGACCACGCTGCTACCATGCGCGGCTATGTCAGATGTAGTTGGGAGCTTGAGGAATAGGGATGTGTTATTGTATTTTCTTTGTGTTGGCGAGAGATAGAGATGGACTCTACAGGTGTCTCGGGTACGATGACTCTTGAAGACCAGAGGTCGTACAGAAGGATGGAAACATTACGCTGCAAAAATCCGACAGAAATCCATTGCGCGTTATGTAAAGTTTGTGATGTGTTTCCAGTGGGCCGTAGTACCGTGTAACGCAGGGTTAATCGTTTCCGTGGTTGTCATATGAGCACATAACCCACAACCTGGAAGGCCAAAAGTGTCAACAGACGAAAGAGGTGTGAAACTTGTGACAGATGTTCTTGAAGAAGATCCAGTGACACTTACGAGGAGCTCTCTGAAGTCATGGGAATTTCTAGAGCATTAGTATTCTGCATTCGGACAAATGATTTGAAGAAGAGAAACATTTCTGCGAAATAGGTCCGACACGGACTGTTGAAAAGAAGCAGAAGCGCCTGGACGTTGCAACGTTGCTCAAACAACGATTCGATCTTGGATGTCAAGGATTCTTGTGTCGAATTGCCGTTACTGATGAACGTGGACTATTGACTCTGAACCGGAGTTTCAATCACAGTCCAGTGAATGGAGAGCTTCAGATTCTCCACGTCAGAAAACATTTCAGCCTGTTCAATCAAATCTCAAGCGGACGATGATTTTTGCTTATGATCACCAAGGAATCATCATGACATATAGAGCCCCATGTGGTACAAGTGTCACAGCAGTGTATTCTTGTAACTTTATGCAAAACCTGCGCAGGAAAATATACACAACCAGATCTCAGTTGCTCGAGGCTGGGCCGCTCATTCTCTACGATAATGGTCGCCCGTATATCGGCACTGCCGTAGCCCAAAAACTGCTCGAATAAGTCCTCCAGACTTTCTTGTTCCTGAAGTTGAAAAAACCTATGTGTAGACGTTGTTATCTCTGTCCGGAAGAGGTTCTTATCACCGTTACCCGAACAGAAGTGGTGTCCTGGATGGAATAACAGAGCTTCCAAGACGTTGGGATTCAGTCATAGAGAAACAGGGAAACTATACTGAAGGACATACTGAAAAAAAGAGTGATAAAAAAACTGCATGCATTATTTATGAAATGTCGCATATTCTAAACACACTATTCAAGAATTTTCATTAATTTCTTCTTTATTTGCCCTCTAAAGCTAAAATTATATGAATGGCGATATTAGCGCCTTGACAGAGTAGTTTGCTAGCATGACTGACCTCAAACAATAGGTGGAAGTAACTGAAGTCACTTTCAGCCTTTCTTGGTTCGTCTCGAAGGTAAGAAGCGGAGGAGACGCGCAGAGCAACTATTTATCCGGTCAAACAGAACATCCTTTACTGGAGAAAAGCGGTAAAAGACCCTAAACAGAAAGGTAATTGTCACCGTTAGGGTCGGCGCATATTAAAATGGCGAGAAACCAATGCAAGCAGATTTGTAGGAAAATACGACTTTGACAGAGGCTCACTGATACTGTCTCTCATAGTGTAATGGTATCTACAGATCATATGAAATCTACATCGTACGGTTTATCAAAAAGATGTAAGTGATCTGGGATTAGAATTTCGCCATTCAGAGATATTCCGTCTCCAACAGAAAGAAACTGTGACTCCCAGAGGTTGTGTGACATTTTGATAGGGACACTGTTGTCGTCAACAGCCTCCTAGCAGTCATCGTATAATGAAGATTTATCATTCGAGAAACATCGCTTTTTTGAGAATGTTTGCAGCTGCGTTATCTATACGTTACAGTTTTTTAAATAAATGGGTAATCCAGCGAAGATTAATTACATGCTTCCTCCTTCATATTTTAAAAGTTGGTGCTATTGGCAATTTCTCCCGAGTCGACACCATCTATCGAAATTCAGCCTTCATTGTCTGTTATACGTACTCTTGGATCTTCCCTCTACAAACGTCCAGTAACTGTGCAGGTGCTGTTGATGGCATTTTCTGTTTTCAGCATTAAGCTTTTCAAATGGAAAGGCTATCTGTGGTCAATACATAGTTCGAGTCAGTGATAGGTAGAGGGCTAGACACCCTACTAACTAATGGCACAGTGATTTCGCAGTGTGATGGGATTCCGAGAGAATTAGCACGGGGAGTGTGATTTGGCTGGGGGCATATATCACTACACATCGAAGACTGGAAGATTCTTGTGAATGTGGGTGTAAGAGACATCGTCAGAAGGGAGGCTGAGAAGTGGTCTCATTACCGCTTCTTCTAACTGTTGCGAGCAATCATATTACTCCCTCCCACATATGTCTCGCAAAGTGTCTGCAACGACAAAATTAGCGGCTATACCTCAACTCATCAATGAACTGATTGAAGACGTACAAAAATTTTCACAGAAAAACTATGATGACGCTCTGGGTCATATACAGGGTGGTCCACTGATCGTGACCGGCCCAAATATCTCACGAAATAAGCGTCCAACGAAAAAACTACAAAGAACGAAACTTGTCTAGCTTGAAGGGGTAAACTAGATGGCGCTATGGTTGCCCGCTAGATGGCGCTGCCACAGGTCAAACGGATATCAACTGCGTTTTTTTAAAATAGGAACCCCCATTTTTATTAGATATTCGTGTAGTACGTAAAGAAATATGAATGTTTTAGTTGGACCACTTTTTTCGCTTTGTGATAGATGGTGCTGTAATAGTCACAAACATATGGCTCACAATTTTAGACGAACAATTGGTAACAGGTTGGTTTTTTAAGTTAAAATACAGAACATAGGTACGTTTGAACATTTTACTTTGGTTGTTCCATTGTGATGCGTGTACCTTTGTGAAGTTATCATTTCTGAGAACGCATGCTGTTACAGCGTGATTACCTGCAAATACCATATTAATGCAATAAATGCTCAAAATGATGTCTGTCAACCTCAATGTATTTGGCAATACGTATAACGACATTCGTCTCAACAGCGAGTAGTTCGCCTTCCGTAATGTTCGCACATGCATTGACAATGCGCTGACGCATGTTGTCAGGCGGTATCGGTGGACACGATTGCAAATATCCTTCAACTTTCCCCACAGAAAGAAATCCAGGGACATCAGATCCGGTGAAGGTGCGGGTCATGGTGTGGTGCTTCGACGAACAATCCACCTGTCATGAAATATGCTATTCTATACCGCGTCAACCGCACCCGAGCTATGTGCCGGACATCCATCATGTTGGGAGTGCATCGCCATTCTGTCATGCAGTGAAACATCTTGTAGTAACATCGGTAGAACATTACCTAGGAAATCAGCATACATTGCACCATTCAGATTGCCATCGATAAAATGGGGGCCCATTACCTTCCTCCCATAATGCCGCACCATACATTAACCCGCCAAGAACGCTATGTTCCGCTTGTCGCAACCATCCTGTATTTTCCGTTGCCCAATAGTGCATATTATGCCGGTTTACGTTACCGTTGTTGGTGAATGACGCTTCGTCGCTAAATAGAACGCGTGCAAAAAATCTGTCATCGTCCCGTAATTTCTCTTGTGTCCAGTGGCAGAACTGTACACGACGTTCAAAAATCGTCGCCATGCAATTCCTGGTGCAGAGAAATATGGTACGGGTGCAATCGATGTTGATGTAGCATTCTCAACACCGACGTTTTTGAGATTCCCGACTCTCGCGCAGTTTGTCTGTTACTGATGTGCGGATTAGTCGCGACAGCAGCTAGAACACCTACTTCGGCATCATCATTTGTTGCAGGTCGTGGTTGACGTTTCACATGTGGCTGAACACTTCCTGTTTCCTTAAATAACGTAACTATCCGGCGAACGGTCCAGACACTTGGATGACGTCGTCCAGGATACCGAGTAGCATATATAGCATATCCCCGTTGGCATTTTGATCAAAATAGCCATACATCAACACGATATCGACCTTTTCCGCAATTGGTGAACGGTCCATTTTAACACGAGCAAATACAGTCCGCACTGGCGCAATGTTACGTGATACCACGTACTTATACGTTTGTGACTATTATAACGCCATCTATCACAAAGCGAAAAAAGTGGTCCAACTAAAACATTCATATTTCTTTACGTACTACGAATATGTCATAAAAATGGGGGTTCCTATTTAAAAAAAACGCAGTTGATATCCGTTTGACCTATGGCAGCGCCATCTAGCGGGCCAACCATAGAGCCACCTGGTTTCCCCTTTCAAGCTAGACAAGTTTCATTCTTTGTAGTTTTTTCGTTTGACGCTTATTTCGTGAGATATTTGGCCCCGTCGCGATCAATATACCACCCTGTATGCACAAGCTCCGTCCCCTAGTTTGGCAGGAGCCAAAGGAACGCTGTATCCTTGGGAAAATCCAGGTCTTCATGTTCATACACATTTGAGATAGTCCTTTGACCTTCCTGGAAATACATATTTAGTAGTCTTTCTAGGATTACAAGCTTCGCCAGCGTCTTTCAAGTGAACAGTTATTCCAAGAATCACTTTTTTCTTTTTTGATGTCTTTCAAGTGCACAGGTGATGGTGATCCAGGAATAAGTTTGTTCGATGTCAATATCTTTCAGGTATGCAGATATTCCTTGAATGACTTAGTACTTTGTCAGTATCATTCAAGTGTGCAGGTGGTCACCGATCTTCCAGGAATCCTTTTGTTCTTTGTCAGTGCCTTTCAGGTGTGCAGGTGTTCCACGAATCCCTTTGCTCTTTGCCAATGTCTTTCAAGTTTACAGAGGTTGCAGGAATCACAAGCCCCCTGAAGGTTACTCAGAGCAAACCGTAGGGGTAGCCCCAGTACAAAGCAAACTGTTAAAGGTTTGCATGAGTTTCAGACAGGGAGAGCCACAGTGTTTCCTGCCAGTTACAGAGGTCGGTGGCACTCAAGTGTGCAAGTGTTCAAGGAATTACTTTCTTTCAGTGTTTCAGGTGGCACTTTAGAGCATATTATGAGTGGCCAGTTAACAAAGAAAGCTGCTATCAAAGCCAAAGCATTTGGGATGAGCGGCTCTGCAGGTAGGTACTTTACTATTGTTGACATATTTAAGATCACACACAAAGAATGCTTCGAAAAAATTTGGAAATTTGTGGTAAGAACGTATGAGACCAAACTGCTGAGGTCATCGGTATCCAAGCTTACACACTACTTAATCTAACTTATACTAACTTTCTAAGGACAACACACGCACCCGTGCCCGAGGGAGGACTTGAACCTCCAACGGAGAGAGCCGTGCAGACTGTGATAAGGCGCCCTAGACCGCGTGACCACCCCATGTGGCAAAGAATGCTTAATAATTTGACAGGAAGTTCTTTGGTGTTTCCCAGGAGCTCTGAAGAGCGCTGATTGATACAAGGCAAATTGCCACCAATGCATGTCTCCTGTATTTACAAAGCGCAAGGCAGGCATTCGGGGCTGTTGGGGCAGTTCACATGAATAATAGACTGCTCGCTTCAACAGGCAGCCAGCGTGAGTCACCAGGGGTTTCTTTATGGCTCTCAGCAGTCTGGTGGGGCAGTCCATGGGACAATAGGCCGCCTGCAGATGCATGGGTCTTCCAAGGTCATGGCTGCCAGTGCTCAGGCCTCAGTTGACTTGCCTGCAGCTAGATGGCTCAGGTGTGCAGTCTCAGGCAGGCTGCTGCAGTGAGAAATGGCTGCACAGAGTGCTAGTGACTAGTGAACATCCTGGACAGCACTGCAGTACGTTTCAGACATTAGTGTGGCAGCAAGGAGATGGGAGGGCTGTGTGCTCCACTCTGCCACATATCATGGAAGATGCAGTTATTATTATGTGCAATTTATTGACTCCTTGTGGTGTGTAGGAGTGTGTAGGAATGTGTAGGTGATGTTTATTATGATCAGTTGCTGTGACGGGACACTGTTTTCTGCAGTGTGTTTGGCCCTGTGTACTGGATCTGTTGCTGTACATATAGATGTCTATGATTTTTTAAATTGGTTACTATCGATGAATAGTTATGTAATTAGGGCATGTAGTTGTTGATCGTCAAGCAATGTCATATTTGCACCTTCAAAAAACGACGAAATAAAGACAGTACTCTACATCCTTCCACACCAACATATATGCAAATTGAATTTTTAAAAATTAAAAAAGATTTTATTATTATTATTATTATTATTATTATTATTATTATTATTATTATATCCCCTGCAGTGTAATGGAAGTTAGAATTTAGCATGAAAATTTGAATTTACTACAAAACATTAACATTTCCACCAAAATTTCCACCATTAGGGGAAGGGAGGTGGTTGAGGGGAGGGAAGGGGATATGAGGAGGCAGAGATGGTGTGAGAGGGGGATTTCCCAATGGGGAGGGAGGGGATTTCTAAGGGGCATGGGATGGGGTATTAATTGATCAATTTAATTGATTAGTCAATTAATTTGATATCAATATGATTTCCAAATTGCATGACGACCTACTTTATCCTGTTACTTACATAACCACTCACAAGCCTCTACGACTGAATTGTGGCATAGAACTGGAGTACAGAATAATGTACCTGCTTCTGTCTTCCAAGTAGAATTCGACTTAATGCACATTCTGGTTAAACATGTTGTTACTGCAAGTGGTAGCTGTGTGTACCAAACTGCACCTACAAATTTAATCACGTGTTTCTCCTACTGTACTGCAAACGCACAATAAGTAAAATTTCGTATTTTTCTATTCTTGCTGGCATTATAATAGACAGTAGTAAAAGCCTAACCAAAGTCGACGAGACGAACAGGAAATAAATTACATAGACGTTGGTGCTGTACAGGCCGTTTTCTTGATGATGTTGCAGACTTTCAAGGATGGTTGAAGAAGGTAAATGTCTCAATCTGACGCGTGGGATCCTAGTCCGGACACGACTGAGTCAAAAGTTATAAGCGAAAACATTCTGATACCTCTGACAATGTAATACATGTGAATCGCTTACTATAGATAGGCAACATGTCCACATTTCCTACTTTTGCAGTAGAGAAAAAAACTAAATAAGGTAGGTTTAATGCAATTCATCTCGAGGCTCGAATTTCTGGCTTCTTGATATAGGTGTACTAGCTAATATATCGGATGCTTGTAATTAAAGTGCAGCTAGTCACAGAAATCCATTGTGGGCATAATTATCATATGGCAGCGAAACTTTATAGATATGCGAATGCATTAATCTGTAAAAAAATAATTCCAATTTTCGCCACCAGGTGCAAATCTCACACTATGCACCATCTCATCAATGCCACCAATGTCCATACTTAACAAACTGCATAAGCAGCGTTTAATCAAAATCAAAATTATGCCTTTCTCACTTGTTTGATCTTTTCCGCACATAACCCATTTCCATGTGTCTTTCCTGCATTTACAGTGACAGATTTACACTCTGTGGCCAAAATTGGACCTAAATTTTTTCCTGTGTAAATGGGTTCTGCATTAACGCATTAGAATGTATAGCAAGTTTTGCTACTGTACGATAATTGCAGCCCATTCTAGAGGTCTGTGACTAGATGCACTTTAATTATAACCACCTCACGCATGGAAGTCAAGCATGACAGAAGGGAAAGAGGAAGATGAATTTGTTGGCGTTGGACATCTTCCCTTTTCGCAGTACACTTGATATTCAGATTAATTTTAAGGTTAAGACACTTGTTTAAAAGCAGAATCTTACATATAAACGTGTTTCATTGTAATAAACTTTGTTTGTTAGATATATGAATAATATTTGACGTTTTGCGTTGTTGCATTATTCATTCATTTTCATCTACATTACAAAATGCCTTTGTTGTCGGCCATGATATGACAATTTCAAAACGGCGTTTCGTATGCCCATATTGTAGTTACAATAATTACAGGCGGTCAGATATGTATGCTTTCTTTGGAGTTCCAAACGTTGTATAGCTTTTCTCAGCCTGAAAGTGTCCATCGTCAAGCCAGAAATATTCACTTAGCACTATGTGAATTTTCAGCTGAAAAGGAAATCTCATGGTATTCTGAAATAGTGAGAATCTTTTCCAGGTGTCTAGGAACGACTTTGCCATAAAAATGTAGGTCTCCAGGTACTAAAGTCGATAAAAGAAACCACTTTCATATGAGCAATGGAAAAATTTTATCAGATTTTGAGGAATGTTTCAAGAGATTAGCAACAGCATCCTCGGTATAGTGTCTTTCTTCATTGCACCAACATGTCATTGATGGCGCTGTCACTCTCATCTTATCGTGCAAACAGGTTTCCTTTTTGCGGTGAACAATGCATTGATCCACTCAGAAACCTAATCGTAAAAAAAGTAGATTCATAGATTTGGGATTAGTTGCCTTTCTTCAGTAAGCGAGTTGTACACCAGTACCGTTGTTGCCAAGACTGTAGTGTAGGCAACATGGACGAGCACTTGGACGTAGAGGTTGGGTTAATAGCTCAACTAATCCAATGCAGGTGGTGTATTCTGTACTGACAGGAGCGATCCTGGTATGCACTATCTGTACTTTATTCGACTGACGTATATGTTTACAAACTGAAGTACTAAAGTCCCAACCATCTATATGGGAGAGAGAACGGTGAAATAAAGAGAAGAGGTGGGTGGGAATTCGCGAGTTCCAGCCGCTCAGTGCATTGTGGTAATGCAATGGCAGAAGTAGAAAATTTGTGCCCGACATGGACTCTAACGCTGGTTTACCGCTTCTCCCGAGCGGCTGCCTGAACCGAATTTTTAAAATTCTTTTTGTTTTCACGCTTTACGGGAGGTGTCGGCTTAACTGTTTTTTAAATATCTTGTAGCTGCCTTTACACAGTGTATGGCTCTTATTTAATTTTTTAAAGTTTTTAATTTTTTGAAGGAAATATAGTAGTAATCTTCAGGCCAGTGAGTGAGGGTGACGAGGGTTCAAAACCTGAGGCCTGGGCACTATGCCTCCCCATTCCTTTCCCTGAACCGCCATTTTTTATTTATTTATTTATTTTTATGAGCAGGAAGGAATTTTTTTCGAACAGTTGTATCCCTCTTGATGTAAAGAAAATATCTAAAAAACAAAAACAAAATTAAATCATAAACCACATTAGACACCCATGTCTACAAGATGTCGAAGGATCCTTCTAGCCCATCGTTAGGGCCGGGAAAGTCTTCACAAGGAATGGGTCCATATGATTGTGTCACTTGTTCTGGTCCATAAAACTAACATGCACAGAAGGTTAACTTCACATACCCAACGCAGCCCAACTGCAGGAGGGATTGAAGAGGGCACTACCCAGATAATTAGCAAAGTATTGACGGTATCGCGGGTGGTGCCGGAGATGCGTGAATCTTTCGAATAGGAATATCCGAAACTCGAGGAAGTGCTAGCCACCATCCCAGTGAAGATACAATATTGTCAAACCCTTGATCGGTATTATTGCATGCATCTTCCTACATGGATAAAATGCCATATTTGGCATAGGAAGATATGTCAACGTGACTACAGTTGGGGTTATGCGCTGAATGAGAGCCAACGCCTTGTCAGCCTCTACACCTCCACAGTAGACCAAAATTGCAGATGGTGTTCATGGCACTGGAGACACAATGGAGAATCTGCCACACCTATTGAGTGTGACGATTCATGTATTTGTGGTTGACCACCAATACAAGGCCCCTCTGGTGTCCAATTCGAAGAGAGCGCCATGTACTGAACGCCTGACCACCAACTAAGTAAACGAAGGTAGACGGCTATCAGTCAGAGTTCGCGGATGGCCACGCAACATGCGGCAACTAACGTCATGGGCCTCTGCAGCTGCTCACTCGTCAGGTCGGCATTGACATAACTGAAGTCCACAAGAAACTTCTAAAATTGACAAAGAGTCAGGGAAATGTGCCACTGCAAATGGTGGTTCGTGAGAGGGGGGACCCAGTTTTTTGATCAAAATTAATGTGAAGTTGCACTGGCAGCGAGTCCACATGTTCATCATTGTCGCGACATAAAAGCAACGGCTCAAACCCTTACATTGACTACTCTGAGACTGCTCTCATTGATAGGCAGGGTGAGCATATCTTATCACATTTTCATGATCATTCCCTCACTGGTGAAATGACCAAAGACCGCCTGTAAACTGAATGCTATCGTCTTCGGCATCTGAGGGACCATAGCAAGATGGGATATCCTGCACGCCAGACAGACATTGACTTAAGCCACCTGCTAGAACATGTTCAAAGATCGCAGATAGTTGCTACAGACATCTGCATGTGTGCCTTATAGGAGACAAGTATTGTTAAGGTGTGCTTTCCATTGACTGCCGCACTTAAAAATAACTTCCAAAAATTTGATCGTACTCCAGAGTTGGTATGGGGCCAAGCTCATTTCCAGGCAGCAGCTGCCAATGACCATCATCCCAGATTTCTCCAGGTTCACGAGGCTTCTGGCTGTGGCAGCACACTTGGCAATCTAGTCTAGTGATCTTTGGATTTCGTATGGTGCATGCACTAAAAACAACTGATTATCTGCTTACAGATAGGAGACAAAGGTACGGTATCTCAGTGTAAGTCCCTGCAGCCAGGATTATAATCTGTGTAACAGTGGCTCCTTGGCAATTGTATACACAATCACTGCCAGAGGACAACTTTCCCTCACAGAGCAGGGGATAGTGACTGTGTCTGTTGCACATCCATTGAATATAAGCTGAATCACAGTGAAGGCGTTTGGTGTTCATGAAGGACTAGAATAATGCAAGCTGCCACTGCACCTTCTCAGGATAGTCGTGGCATACCCTATCAAAGGTGTGGTCTAAGTCCTCAAACACCAAGGTCCTGTGCATGCAACATGCGTCTGCCAGCGCGACGACATTACGATAATACGATAAGTACGAAATGTCATCTGATGTTGCTGTTACCAGGAAGACATGTCTGGTCTCTAGAGACTACTTGACTACTTGGGGGAGGACACTCCAAATGTGGGCAGCCAAAATCCTTGTAAAGATCTTGAAATCACTGTTGAGCAGCATAAGTGGCAGGTAATGCTCAACTCCCCTTCTAATAACGGCTTTGGGACTGATATAGGGTTGCCATTGACAAAAGGAGGTGGCATCTGCACTCGAGGGGGTCATCAGTCCCTTGTACATCATAACCCACTGTGGCATCGTAACATCATGGAACGTATGATGAAACTCTATCAGGAGACCATTTGTGCCCAGTGATTTGTTGGTCGTCCTTAGTGGAGGGCGTCTGCGACGTCCTCCACTGTTATAGTGTCCAAGGACTTAATAAGTTTCTAGAGCGTTGTGGCCTTCTGTGGCATAGAACCACCGGTAGTGATCCAAGAAGGCGTTGGCGAGATCCTTTTGGGCCGTCAGGCTTCGGCCATCTAGAATATCCAGGGGATGGGGAAGACTGGTGCTCTTCAAGATGTAATAATGTGATGCACGACAGCGGGGCACTCCTGATTCCAGTCCTGACCATGAGTGTTTGCAACTGTGCCCTTGAGATAGTGATATATCCACGTAGTAGCATAAAATCATATTCCATGATCTTCCATTACGCACACATAGCTTCTCAACTGCAGTGCGTCATCGTGCCCCACATAGCAGGTTTTGCGCAATTGAAAAACCGGATCGTGGAAGGAAACGTTGAATGCCGCCTCTCACAGTTCCTCCACGTCTCTTATATCTTCCACTGACACTGCAGATCCTCGAGGAGCACGACATCCATCTTCCATGAGCTCTTGCTCAGCAACTCCATCTGTCTTGGGAGGAAGATGGTGCAGAGATAAAAAAAAGTAGAAAATTTTCTACTTTTGGGAAAATTCGTCAGCCGAATCTCAGTGTCAAGCGTCCTTGGGAGATGAAGACCCAGTCAAAGCGACTCCCCAGAGTCTGGTAACATATGTGTATCCCTGTCTGTCGCCATGAACACATGATGAGGCGAATCTGCTGCACCAGCCTCTGCATTTCCCAGTACATGCTAATGTGTGGCATTTGATCCTCTTCTGAGATGACACAGCTAAAGTCCCCCTTAGGATGATATGATCATAGTGTCCCTTGAATAAGGACGTGACCTTCTCTGCATAAAACCTTGATCAGTCTCTTCTCCTGTCTGTATCAGAGAGGGAATTTACATTCACGATAACAAGTCTTTGTGCTAATAGGAGGTAGGTCACATTATCGATCATGTTGCCTTCTTTCACAAGAAAAGCTACATCACTGCTGTTGTCTGTGATTGGCGCCTGGTAAACATGTCCATAAATAGATGGGAGCTGGTCGAGGTGCAATTCCTGTAGAAGTGCGATGTCGAGATCCACCATCCACAACATATCATGAAATGTCTGCAGCTTGATCTTGGAACCGACGGACTGAAACTGATGGTGCCATCTGGTAGATTTTGCATGAGGAGGTGGTATTATTGGCGTGTGTTGAGTCAGAGGTGGGAGACCCAAAGAAGGCTCCACTATCGATAATGAGTCCTCTCATACATATGTCGGCATTTAACTGTTATAGCGCGAACCAGCTGCAACCATTATAGCTGCTGCAGTGTACACCACATCCCTAACATCGTTGGATCACGCAGTGAGGCTTGTGTGGTGATCATTCCTCGGAATTAATGGGGCAACTGAAGACTTCGGCATGTCCATGATGGGAACAGAGACCAAATCCGTTTGCTGTCCATCATAGAAAAGCATGGCGCTGTGAGAGGTCTCCTGCGAATCTGCTGCTCTTTAAATCTCATCAGGACAACTGACAATCGCGTCTTTCTGCTGGGGATGGTCGCCACCATCGAGATCTTCGTCCTCTGTAGACGTTGTCCTACAGGTATCAGACAGAACCAGTTGGCTTTTCTACCGTCACTTTGGAGCGTGTTATTTCCAGACGTGAGTGTCGGTATCTGACGGTGACTGGGGGTCGTAGAGATAGGGGACAAAAGTGTCCATTCTTATCGCCAAACCTGCGGCGACTATCCTATCCTGTGGGGCCATTCCCTCTTCATGTTGCAAAACCAGTACAAGGGGATGCTCTGGCTGCACAGACTGTCCATCTGTAGCGCACCACAGCTCAGGTTCGATTGGAGACGATGCTTCTGTCGACAGTAGATGATCAGGCAGTACAGATCGATGGGCTCCAAGTACGCCAATGGGAGCACTGTTGGATAGGGCAACATCTTCTCCAACAGCGCCAGTTGATGATGTGACATTGCGTACGGCTTGATCTGAGATGACCCTCTTTCCTGCACCCTGAACAGGACTTTGGCTGACCATCTTAAATTACGATGTCACGGTATCCATCTATGTGCAAATGGCGCATCCAGTTCAGAACTGTGTTCGTGGTAAAGTGTGCCCATTTTTCTGCTCTATGGTTTAGCACTGTGCCATAGGATATCAACGCTGCGACCACCATCTCTGCTGAAAATAGCAGCTCAAGGACAGGAACAGTCCTCTGACAGAGACCTGCATGCCCACTTTCATGGGTCCAATGTATCCACCTGAATGTCTGAACTGAAGGATGCTCATCTTATTGAGGATCCATTCACAAGTTGTGTCATCCACCAGTTACATGTAGGCCATGCTACACATCAGGAGGTGAGCCCCATTAGTTCACGATGATCGATGCGAACTTCATCTTCTAAAAATTATTCAATTTACAACGCTCTTGGTCGAGCATACTCGGTCGTAAAACTGAACTTCAGTGTCGGGTTTCGTTGTGAAAAGGTCATGGTGCATCGAAGAAAGCAAACAGCATGGAGATGACAGTAAACCACAACACCACCACATGCGTGCTATCACTGCGGGGACGTAAACAAGGCGACCGTGTCGCTCCACTGCAAAGATAGGTTACGGCGGATCGGCCACCAGGACACAATCACTGAATGATTCAAATTTCCAACTTATCACATGCTGCAATGCAGCGTCCCCTGTCTATTAACCACCTACTCCCGAGTTATGGATTCCTGTAGTAGTATGGACTTATATCCGACAGAACAAAGACCACTCTGATATGAGTGACGGCTCCTTGACGTTTCAGTGCGGATGCACTAAATTGTGCGAACACCTGTAGAAATCAATAATTTGTTAGTAGGTGGTTAATGGACGAGGGATGATACACAGCACTGTGCGATAAGTTGCAAATTTGAGGCGGTCAGGGACCGTGTCTGGGCGGTCAAACTGAGGCAATCGTTCATGAGAAGCGGTAAATCTGGGTTCGAGTCATAGACCGAGCGGGGTGGCGCAGTCGTTAGCACACTGGACTCGCATTCGGGAGGACGACGGTTCAATCCCGCGTCTGGCCATCCTGATTTAGGTTTTCCGTGATTTCCCTAGATCACTCCAGGCAAATGCCGGGATGGTTCCTTTCAAAGGGCACGGCCGACTTCCTTCCCCATCCGTCCCTAATCCGAGCTTGTGCTCCGTCTCTAATGACCTCGTTGTCGACGGGACGTTAAACACCAATATCCTCCTCCTCCGAGTCATAGTCCGTCATAAATTTTCAACTTTTGCCATGGCATTACCACAATGCCCCGTGAGGCTGGAGGCCACGAATTCCAACCTACTCCTTCCTTTTCTTTCCTCATTCACTAGCACATAAATATATGGGGCTGCCACATCACCAGTTGTCTTCCGGTGATGGAACTCTCAGACATGATTTACGTGCATGAGCAAGCAAATAAAAGCAGCAGAGAAGCGAAGAGGTTATACAGAACCAAATATTCGCGTAAGAGATACTCGACTCCCACCATGTTTCCAAGACTGTTCAAACGATTAAGTGAAACGGGGCAATCAATGGACCACAGTACAACGAGCGAGGAGGATCACGAACTTCACGGACTCTCGACTTACCGTTAGAAGATGTGGTTGTTGCCGTCAGCACTCGATCGGTAGCACGTGGAATGAATGTTTCCAGAGTAGTGTGTAGCTGCACCCATAATATACACAGAAAGTGCCTGTTTTGACTCCTGCTGACTTCGTAACTCGTGTCGTGTTCAGCCTATAACTCTTAGAGAGTAAAATGGAAATGCCGTGTGGCTAGAGCCTCCCGTCGGGTAGACCTTTCGCCTGCATCTACATCTACGTGATTACTCTGCTATTCACAATGAAGTTCCTGGCAGAGGGTTCAATGAACCACCTTCAAGCTGTCTCTACCGTTCCACTCTCGAACGGCGCGCGGGAAAAACGAGCACTTAAATTTTTCGGTGCGAGCCCTGATTTATTTTATCGTGATGATCATTTCTCCCTATGTACGTGGGTCCTAACAGAATGTTTTCGCAATCGGAGGAGAAAATTGGTGATTGAAATTTCATGAGAAGATCCTGTCGCAACGAAAAACGCCTTTATTTTAATGATTACCACTCCAATTCACGTATCATGTATGTGTTACTTTTTCAACATCATCCGTCAGTCCCACCTGATATGGATCCCACATCGCACAGCAATAGTCCAGAATAGGGCGGACAAGTGTAGTGTAAGCAGACTCTTTAGTAGATCTGTTGCACCTTCTAAGCGTTCTGCCAATGAATCGCAGTCTTTGGTTTGCTCTACCCACAACATGTGATCGTTCCAACTTAGGTTATTAGTGGTTGTAATCCATAAGTATTTAGTTGAATTTACAGCCTTCAGATTTGTGTGACTTATCGCGTGATCGAAATTTAGCGGATTTCTTTTAGTACTCATATGAATAACTTCACACTTTTCTTTATTCAGGGTCAACTGCCACTTTTCGCACCACACAGGTATCTTATATAAATCATTTTGCAATTTGTTTTGGTTATCCGATGACTTTGCAAGACGGTAAATGACAGCGTCATCTGCAAATAATCTAAGAGGGCTACTCAGATTGTCTCCTATGTCGTTAATATAGATCAGGAACAATAGAGGGCCTATAACACTTCTTTGGTGAACGCTAGATATTACTTCTGTTTTAATCGATGACATTCCGTCTATTACTACGAACTGTGAATTTTCTTACAGGAAATCACGAATCCAGTCGCACAACTGAGGCGATATTCCATAGACATTCAGTTTGGTTAGCAGACGCTTGTGAGGAACGGTGTCGAAAGCCTTCTGGAAATCTAAAAATATGGAGTCAGTTAGACATGCCCTGTCGATAGCACTCATTCCTTCATGAGTATAAAGAGCTAGTTGTGCTCCGCAGGAACGATACTTTCTGAATCCGTGCTGACTATATGTCAGTAAATCGTTTTCTTCGATGTATTTCATAATGTTCGAATACAGTATATGTTCCCAAACCATACTGCAAATCGAAGTTAGTGATATGGGCCTGTAATTCAGCGGATTACTCCTATTTCCGTTTCTGGGTATTGGTGAGGCTTGAGCAATTTTCCAGTCTTTAGGTAGGGATATTTCTGTGAGCGAGCGGTTGTATATAATTGCTAAATATGGAGCTATTGCATCTGCATAGTCTGAGGGGAACCTGACTGGTATACTATCTGGACCGGAAGGCTTGCCTTTATTAAGTGATTTAAGCTGCTTTGCTACACCGAGAAGATGTACTCCTATGTTTACTTATCTTGGTAGTTGTTCTTGATTGGAATTCGGGAATAGTTACTTCGTCTTCTTTGGTGAAGGAGTTTAGGAAAACCGTGTTTAATAACTCTGGTTTCCTGGCACTATCATCAGTGACTTCACAGTTGTTATCACGCAATGAAGGTATTGATAGCGTCTTGCCACTGGTGTGTTTTATGTGTGACAAGAATCTCTTTGGGATTTCTGCCAGATTCCGAGACAAAGTTTAGTTGTGGAAATTATTAAAAGAATGTCGCATTGAGGCACGCGCTATATTACGAACATCTGCAAAACTTTACCAGTCTTCGGGATTTTGCGTTCTTTTAAATTTGGTATGCTTTTTTCGTTGCATCTGCAACAGCGATCTGACCCGTTTCGTGTACCATGGGGGATCAGTACCATCACTTATTAATTTACGTGGTATATATCTCTCAATTGCCGTTGATACTATCTCTTTGAAATCATTCCACATCTTTTCTACTGTTGCAAGTCTTTCGAGTTGACGCCACTACGGCGACTTGCGTGTCAATGGGGATGAAATGTTGATGATAAGGACAACACAACACCCAGTCCCTGAGCGGAGAAAATCTCCGACCCAGCCGGGAATCGCACCCGGGCCGTTAGGTATGACATTCTGTCGCGCTGACCACTCAGCTACCGGGGGCGGACACTATTAGAGAGTCTTGCAGCATCAAGTAGTTCTTACGGCCGAAGTCAGTTTCGTGTAGCATAATTTTCTTCGATTCAATTGATTATTATGAAGATACATGTCTGATCTCGATGTAATATCGATGTCATATTTTCGTTCATCTTATATAAAACAAACAAGCTCTTTCGAGTCCTTCGGGCTCTTCTTTCTGTCATCTGTTTTCTTAAAATTAAGACGTCCGTATTTGTAATCTTAAGCTAATTGCTAATAACAACTATGTTTTTGAGATACAATAAGTAAATGTTCATTAGATATTCCCATCATGCTAACTGTATCTAGAAATTCATTCTGTTTCAGTTATTTATTTTCGTTGTGAAGCTTAAGCTCGGTGATGTGATCATTCTGCGCCATCTGCACACTGCTACGTGCTTGATGACATCAAATATTTGAGAACCTGTTGTCTGATTTATTTTAAATACGAAGTTTGAATACTCTTGCTGTGCACTGATACATATTTCGTCACACTGTACAGCATTTTCACACGGCCATGTATCACCTAGCTTATCGCTATCGAACAGCGATCCCTGGCCTTGACTTCATCAAAGAAGGGTCAAAAACGGTAAAACACATAGAATCAACCACGGAGGGAATTTTATTCAAACGCAATTCAGTTCACAATCAAGCGGAGTCATTTACACTCCCGCTGTGACTAGACAAACGTCCTTGTTGGTGCCTCACATTTGATGTTGGCTCTGTGCGCCAGTGAAGTTTCCAACCGTTCTGGCAGATGGCAGAGCTGTAGTACAGCCTCAAAATGGCGTCTACATACGACTCACGTTACTAGCAGCATGCTGTTATTGAATTCTTGTGTGCAGAAAAAGAAACCGTGGTGAATATCCATAAACGTTTGTGTGCGGTTATGGCGATGCTGCAGTTGATAGGAGTACAACTGGATGATGGGTAAAGAAAGTTACAGTCTCAGGAAATGCAGAAATAGAGCTCCATGATCAGCCATGCTCCGGACGTTCTGTCACAGCCGGTACTCCAGACATGATGAATCGTGCGGATGCAATTATTCGTGCCGACCGGCGCATCACAACTCGACAACTGGCTCTACAGTTCAAAAATGGCGCTGAGCACTATGGGACTCAACTGCTGTGGTCATCAGTCCCCTAGAACTTAGAACTAATTAAACCTAACTAAACTAAGGACATCACACACATCCATGCCCGAGGCAGGATTCGAACCTGCGACCGTAGCAGCAGCGCGGCACCGGACTGGAGCGCCTAGAACCGCACGACCACCGCGGCCGGCGGCTCTACAGTTGTCTGTCAGCAATGGAAGTGCGTGTGTAATGATCGAGACTCTCGTATAATCAAGGAGGTGCTCACGATGGGTTCCACGAGTGCTCACAGCAGACCACAAGATTCAAAGGCCATTTCATCTGAATTGTTGGAGCGTTTTGAAAATGATGGAGAGGACTTTCTGTCACTTTGAATATGACGAGAGTGTGAATCATGCAGTGGAAACATGGCTATGCCTACAGGACAAGAGCTTTTACCAGTAGGGAATACATGCTCTCCTACAGCGTTGGCGTACGGCCCTAGGACATGATGGAGACTACGTAGAAAAATAGGACATGGACATGTTGATGTATTGTCACCAGATGCTGACTCTTAGCAAAATTTGGGGTATTACTTACTGAACGGCCCTCGTACTATCCACGTTTCATACCTATCATTCGTCAACGGATGTAACTGCAACATTGTAGAACCCCACCTCACTTTGGAATGACGATTCGTGAACACCTGGATTACACATTCCTGGGAAATGGATAGGCAGAGGAGGTTCCGTGACCAGTACGTTCATGTGATCTCATTCCACTAGATTTCATATGGGGGGGGGGGGGAGGCATGTGTAAAGTCTTGTTGAGAATCAGCTTCGTTCTTCTTCAGTCGTGGACGGGTGGGTGGGGCCTATGTATCTTCCTTGGGCCTTTGTTGATATTAAATTCTTTACAATTCAAACCGAAGCTGAATGCTTAATCTCAAGAAACCGAAGAGGAAAGGTACAAGTCCATTGTCATTTTTTTTCTGCCAGCACCAAAGATACCCACCCTCGATGACTCTGCGAAGGACGACTTGATTCTAGGGCAGCCAGGGGAGTATAAATTAATTGACAGTGTGGATTGTGATGTATGGGACGTACTTTTCATACAGACCAAGACGTTGCATGAAACACTGACCCTATATCAGCCTGCCGCAACCTGACAAATATGTCATGGCCCAGCATAGTGTTCAGCCATCAGCCACGGTATGGACTACGAGACAAGGAAGGGAGATTAGGGTTTAATATCTCGCCGAGAATGATGTTCTTGGAACACAAGATCGGATTGTTGCTAGGATGCCAAAGGAAACCGACAATGGTATTTCAAAGAAACCGCCTAGCAATTTTCCTGGGGTTATTTAGGGAAATCATGGAAAACTTAAAAGCAGAATGGTCGGGCGCGATAACGTACCGTCGTCCTCCCGACTGCGAGTGTAGTCTACTACACTAATGGCCATTAAAATTGCTACACCAAGAAGAAATGCAGATGATAAACGGGTATTCATTGGAAAAATATATTATACTAGAACTGACATGTGATTACATTTTCACGCAATTTGGGTTCATAGATCCTGAGAAATCAGTATCCAGAGCAACCACCTCTGGCCGTAATAACGGCCTTGATTCGCCTGGGCATTGAGTCAAACAGAGCTTGGATGGCGTGTACATATAGAGCTCCCCATGCAGCTTCAACACGATACCACAGTTCATCAAGAGTAGTGACTGGCGTATTGTGACGAGCCAGTTGCTCGGCCACCATTGACCAGACGTTTTCAGTTGGTGAGAGATCTGGAGAATGTGCTGGCCAGGACAGCAGTCGAACATTTTCTGTATCCAGAAAGGCCCGTAATGGACCTGTAACATGCGGTCGTGAAATGAAGGGTTCGAGGGATCGAATGAAGGGTAGAGCCACGGGTCGTAACACATCTGAAATGTAACGTCCACTGTTCAAAGTGCCGTCAGTGCGAACAAGAGGTGACGAGACGTGTAACCAATGGCACCCCATACCATCACGCCGGGTGATTCACCAGTATGGCGATGACGAATACACTCTTCAAATGTGCGTTCATCGCGATGTCGCGAAACACGGATGAGACTATCATGTTGCTGTTAACAGAATCTGGATTCATCCGAAATAATGACGTTTTGCCATTCCTGCACCCAGGTTCGTCGTTGAGTACACCATCGCAGGCGGTCCTGTCTGTGATGTAGTGTCAAGGGTAACCGCAGCCGTGGTCTCCGAACTGATAGTCCATGCTGCTACAAACGTCGTCGAACTGTTCGTGCAGATGGTTGTTGCCTTGCAACCGTCCCCATCTGTTAACTCAGGGATCGAGACGTGGCTGTACGATCCGTTACAGTCATGCCGATAAGATTCCTGTCATCTCGACTGCTAGTGATACGAGGCCGTTGGGATCCAGCACGACGTTCCGTATTACCCTCCTGAACCCACCGATTCCATATTCTGCTAACAGTCATTGGATCTCGATCAACGTGAGCAGCAATGTCGCGATACGATAAACCGCAATCGCGATAGGCTACAATCCGACCTTTATCAAAGTCGGAAACGTGATGGTACGCATTTCTCCTCCTTACACGAGGCATCACAACAACGTTTCACCAGGCAACGCCGGTCAACTGCTGCTTGTGTATGAGAAATCGGTTGGAAACTTTCGTCATGTCAGCACGTTGTAGGTGTCGCCACCGGCGCCAATCTCGTGTGAATGCTCTGAAAAGCTAATCATTTGCATATCACAGCATCTTCTTCCTGTCGGTTAAATTTCGCATCTGTAGCACGTCATCTTCGTGGTGTAGCAATTAATGGCCACTAGTGTAACCACTGGGCCACCTCACTCGGTACGGACCACGAGATCGTTCAGACTGACACATCTGTATCATTCTTCTTGGGTTCGGTGTTCGGAAAAATCGGTTAAATACGTTTGACGAGTGATTTAATTAATTGTGATGACGATTTCAACCTTGATAAAATGAGGAATCCGGCTCTGGCAATAGTTTGCTCTCACTGACAGCGACGGTGTTTCCCTGTTGACCAGAATTTGTGACGAAATATTCTTCACAGAGGACGTCATGTCAATATGGCCTACATCTCTATTTCTTTGACTATGATCTTCCCTGTATGCTTTTGTAACTGGCTCGTCCTACTGGTAGACAAGATAGTCGGGAGTTCTTTACCGTCTGTCTTTACGGCTAGCTCCGAAAGTCGGTTGAGCGGTTGAGAATTGAAATATTACCGGAAGACCAAGTTTCTTTACAGCTGTGTTCTGTGGACCAATATTTCTGTAGTTCCTGCAAATCAAGTGCGGTGAATAAAATAATATTTTTGCTGCTGGGAATAAACTTAGCAGAGAATGAGAATACGCAGCAATTAAGATCCAAAACCTCCAAGCTATTATCTGTTTGCTCTGCGAGAAGTCCGACGCTTTTAGACACCGTGATAATCAGCGCAGAAGCGGCCCTAGTGTTTCACCAGCCTGCCGACCCAGTTCTAGTTTAACAAGAGTTTGCGGGGCGGGAAATGTTTCACGGACTGTCGAGCAAGAGCAGTGAATAAGATGCAGCGGTCGTAAATACTCCGGCGACAGCTAACGCAAGGAACAGCACCAGCATCGCGCCCTCGATTACAACTGAAATAAAAGCGCATTAAAGTACTGGAATAACTAAAAGAACCAGCAGAGTCTGTGGCATTGCAGTTTTATAAACGCGGACTCAAAGTTCAAAACCAAAAGGAGAAACGTGGATGGACGATCGTGCGATTATTCAGTGCTGTGAATAAATGTGGTATGTTATCTCCGTTGAGATCTGAAGAACATAAAAGATGTACGAGGGGTTGTAAAAAAGCTTTAATTATCATACCAAAAATAAAGTCACTTAATTTCTGGCTATTGGTGGTATATGTTAAATGGTTATTAATGAGTGAATGGTTAACTAGAGAATGTTGTACAAACAGAAACGGGGAAAAATGTGGAACTCAGAAGTCTACTGTAAGTACAGTGCGCCACAAAATTCTGCCGGGTCGCCACCCAATGTAATTGAAACTGGGGGAGTTTAAGAACTGCATCAACCACTGAATTCCTTAGCATTATTTGCATGTTAGCATTAGTAAAAAGATCCAAGTGAATAGATGGAATGAGCATATGGGAATGGTTTCAGTACACAGGATAAATCAGATAATTCAGATCGAGTACGAGCTTAAGCCTCTACGAAAATATAGGATAATTGGACAAAAATCTAGAAATATAAGGCTTACCTTTTGCGCTTCAGTAACGCCAGGTTGGATGTACTACAATAATCTTACAAAGGGCGAGGGTTTTGTTTGAGAAACAGTCGTCAAAGTTTCACACAGTTTATTGAAATAAAACATCATGTTAAAAATTCGCAAAGTAATTTTCAACTATGGTTGCTTGTTGAATGTTATTTAACTCACTTATACTATTATTAAACTGAGTGCTGAGGTATATTGCGGTGATTAAAAGGGAAATCTTAGGTGCGCATTGGAAAGGTACAAAGAAACATACACGATTCAAACAAGCAACCTACATCTACATCTACATCCATACTCCGCAAGCCACCTGACGGTGTGCAGCGGATGGTATTTTGAGTACCTCTATCGGTTCCCCCTTCTATTCCAGTCTCATACTGTTCGTGGAAAGAAAGATTGTCGGTATGCCTCTGTGTGGGCTCTAATCTCTCTGATTTTATCCTCATGGTCTCTTCGCGAGATATACGTAGGAGGGAGCAATATACTGCTTGACTCCTCGGTAAAGGTATGTTCTCGAAACTTTAACAAAACCCCGTACCAGGCTACTGACAGTCTCTCCTGCAGAGTCTTCCACTGGAGTTTATCTATCATCTCAGTAACGCTTTCGCAATTACTAAATTATCCTGTAACGAAGCGCGCTGCTCTCCGTTGGGTCTTATCTGTCTCTTCTATCAAACCTATCTGGTACGGAGCCCACACTGGTGAGAAATATTCAAGCAGTGGGCGAACAAGTGTACTGTAACCTACTTCCTTTGTTTTCGGATTGCATTTCCTTAGGATTCTTCCAATGAATCTCAGTCCGGCATCTGCTTTACCGACTATCAACTTTATATGATCATTCCATTTTAAATCACTCCTAATGCCTACTCCCATAAAATTTATGGAATTCCAGTTGCTGACTGGCTATATTGTAGATAAATGATAAAGGATCTTTCTTTCTATGTATTCGCAGCACATTACACTTGTCTACATTGAGATTCAATTGCCATTCCCTGCACCATGCGTCAATTCGTTGCATATCCTCCCGGATTTCAGTACAATTTTCCATTGTTGCAACCTCTCGATATACTACAGCATCATCCGCAAAAAGCCAAAGCGCTAAAAAGAATTTCGCCCATCACAATAGGTCAAAGGCTCAGAGGTTCACCCCTATCGCTGTGATTGAGTTACTGTGAATACGAATACTATGAAACGTCGTGGTCTCCTGACCCTCATTGCTTACATATTCCGCCCTCACAATCATATTCCGCACATCAAGACGCTTCATTCGAACCCAAACTCGATAAGATAAAGTCAGTGTTGTATGAATTCATGTAAACGATTCACAAATAACAAGTGCGCACCAGGGTTGAGATACTCGAGGCTGGCATACACACACACATTCAAGACACGATAGTCACAAGAGCTTTTAGTTCGGGAGAGGCGGACCGCACGCTGAGAGGCCGGTCCCTTCAGAGGGCGATTCAGCCTATCTGCATCGGACAGTGACCGCCCGTGCAGCGGACAGCGTTTGCCCTTGTGAAATGGGAAAACGACCCCATGTTCGGCTTAAAAGCAAATTCCGCTACATTGTGTTGGAGCGTCCAGCCTACGCATTCTTTACAAACATAGCATGCAGTTTCAGAGGTTTTCACATGAGACAGCAAACGCCAAACGCCGATGCTACAGATTTCCGGATTGGTCGCCTTAAACGAAATGTCATTCTCCCGTTTTAGAAGAGCAATGCTGATTGGCAGACGATATTCCTGACGCCTTGAGCTGAAGGAGTAATGGAAGAGACCGAAAGATATACCCCTTCACGTCTGGCGTGGAGAAGGGCCGTTCCGTTGTCGCTTTTGGAGTGAGAACACGTAACGAGAGCGTGTGCGCTCGTACGTGTACTCAAAGAGCGAGGAACAAGTCTCTTGTCAGTACTTCACTGGGAGAGCACCTCTGTCGAGAGCGAATCGGAATGCGACTCTGTATTGAGTCCTTGCGATTAAGCGTTGCTCACTGTGTTGGCCGCCACACTTATTGTGCGGTGTGAACAGACAGAGTTATAGTTAAACGCCTGCGAGCGAATTTTTGAATGGCATCGCAGTGGACTGGTTATCTGACCGGTGTACCACGCCAATAGTTAGACTAAGGGCGAATAGGAGTCCTTGACTTCATCAAGGCATAGGGAGAGTTTGATTGGCAAAGGTCAATCCAGATAGAATGAGAGTTATCTTATTTGTCAGCAGCGAGTGGCGCAGACAGCAGTCATCGCAGCTTACGGTATTGTGTGCTACAGCTCTTGCAAACCCCATATTTCCTCCACAACAGTATACTTCACTGCATTTCACATGCGACAGCCTCGACCGTACCTAGCGACATTCTAACGGATAATTATTCAAGTTGAGTAGGCGCGGCTCTCAGCCATTCTGCCAAGTCAACAATCATCTTAAGCTTTGTATAGAAATTTCACTAGCGAATCCTATCCTTAAGAGGTAACTTCACATTCCGAAAAGAACCCGGAAATAACTTGTTCAGTTCATAACTAAAAATGCCATTGTGATTTCTCAGAATTTTTGCAAAATAAATAATAATTTTCGTTAGTTTCATGTTTTTCTTACACTAACTAGCACTACTCCAGTACCCAAGTACCCCACTAGTTACGTAAGAAATTTTGTGAATTTTTGTGTCATTTCCTTACAGCGGACGACTCCAGAAGTTATTTATTGCTGCAAGTTTTTCAGGCATTTTTCTTTAGAACGTTAGGAGCGTCTGTCTGACTTCTGTAGTAGTGTGGGGGTGGAAATTGCATCTTGAAGGAGCCACAGGGTAAAGGGTACATCTCAGATTAATCCGTTGCGTAGAATGACAGAATAGCACCCACATGCTCACAACTTTCCTAGAAAGAGATTTATCTGTATCATCTTCCACATCAACTGAGATAAGCCGGCGTGAAACACCCGCAAATGGCATTGAATATCCAACAACAGAAGCAAAATTACTAGAATTCGTGGAAACTTCAAGAACACAAATGTAAGCCGTATACACAAAGAGCAATTAAATGTCACGCGATTAAGAATAAAACTTCTAGAAGATGATAGTGAAGTTACACAAAATGGAATTACAACCATGTGGTATCAGCAGAGGTACACAACCGCAAGGTTGAAACGAAATGAAAGACTGAAGAAATAAAACACATGCACGCGAGAAACGTTCACACATACATGAAACTTAAAAGAAAAGTCAGACAACTGAATTTGGACCTGTGCTGGAGTAACGAACTTCCTACTCCATGTGTTCCGGCTATACAAAGCGAGGACCGGAAAACTTACTAAAAACGGAACACATGATCGTGTCTAAACTCTGAAAAATATAAGAATTCGACTACCGAGCTTGAAATTGAACTAGCAAATCAAATGCGTACAGCATGTAGAACAACTACACATCATCACACAGCTGTAAATATTTTTATGCTGCTGAAAACGAATTACTGCACGAGACTGCATTTTACCGACGCGCAATTTTATTTCCGTTCTTCTCGCGGTATACTGCAGTGGCATGGCACGTTATTTTTCAGTATGTACTACGACCGCAGACACGTAATGGAAAAAAATGCACAACATTATTTTTTCTGGTCGATAACAAACTTTATCATTAGCCCCCGTACGTCCATGAATTAAAATCCTTTAGTCGCAGCATTCATGGAGAAAATGCGGCGATGTAGCTACGCTTATTGAAGCAGCATCTTTGAGACGGAACGTATGTTATAATACTGAATTTCCTTGTATGGGTCTACAGCAGAGCTAGGCAAAGAAATTTTCTCTTTAGCACCCAGTATCTCGAAGAAGATATTCAGTCGTGACAAGTATAGCTGCAAATAATGGCGCAGCTAGGCTCTACAAAAATACACTATGAAATTTTTGAACTGTTTGGCTGTTAATATCTCACTGAATGTTTTAATATCAACTCAAAATAATGATCAGGATAAGACCAATGCATGACGACAGTAAATTTGTTCTGAAGTTTACTGGACGTACGAGAACATAAATAAAAAAGGGGCAGTGTAGAAATAAACTTAGAAAAATTCCATCAGTAATCAAATCGATAGCAAACTTGAAGCAGCTGAAGGTACACTGGTGTGCTAAATTTAAGAACAAAAGTAACTTGTCCATGATGTGTCACTGGCATGTAACACATTTAGATAAAAGTTGTTTGACGGACCTCTCTTTTTACAGTGGGGTGACAGAGAAACTTGGTGAAATGAGTGAAAGAATGACTGTGGCAATAAATAACACAGACTCACTGCGCCTAGAAACGCCGGGGGCGGGGGGGGGGGGGGGAGGGGGGGAGGAGAGAGCGAAACGGAGAGACATAGCAAACATGTGGATAAACGTTTAACCATTCGGGTGTGCGACCAACTACATCACTTCAGGCAAACGTCGAAATGGTTCCTTCGAAAAGAAACGCTATCACTTCTTTCCCGTCTGGCCCCCCCCCCCCCCCCCCCCGGTAGCTGAGTGGTCAGCGCGACAGAATGTCAATCTCAAGGGCCCGGGTTCGATTGCCGGCTGGGTTGGAGATTTTCCCAGCTCAGGGACTGGGTGTAGTGTTGTCCTAATCATCATCATTTCATCCCCATCGACGAGCCAGTCGCTGAAGTGCGTCAAATCGAAAGACTTGCACCGGGCGAACGGTCTACCCGACAGGAGGCCCTAGCCGCACGACATTCTGCTTCTTTCCCAGTTATTGTACACCTACGTATTTAAGTTTTATATGTTGCTCATATCCGTATAAGATACACACATCAAAAAGTTTTGCATCTCCTCGGTTCCGAGGGTTCTGGAACCCGTACAGAAAATTGTAATAGAGATCAACAGAAACATCATTTCCTCCCTTTTTAGCTCATGAAAACCACACATTGCATGTTGTACCACCATAGATCGAGACCTTCAGAGGTGTTGGTCCAGATTTCTGTACACACCGGCACCGTAGTACGTCCTCTTGCATTGTAGCATGCCTGTATTTGTCATGGCATACTATTCAAAAGTTCATCAAGTCACTTGGTCCAGATTGTCCCACTTCTCAACGGCGATTCGGCGTAGATCCCTCAGAGTGGTTGGTGGGTCACGTCGTTCATAAAAAGCCCTTTTCAATCCATCCCAGGCATGTTCGATAGGGTTCATGTCTGGAGAACATGCTGGCCACTCTAGTCGAGCGATGTCGTTACCCTGAAGGAAGCCACTCACAAGATGTGCACGATGCGGGCGCGAATTGCCGTCCATGAAAACGATTGTGTCGCCAATATGCTGCCGATATGGTGGCACTATCGATCGGAGGATGGCGTTCACGTATCGTACAGCCGTTACGGCGCCTCCCATGACCACCAGCGGCGTACGTCGGCACCCCAAAACAGCATTGAACCTCCACCTTGCTGCACTCGCCGAACAGTGCGTCTAACGTGTTCTGCATGACCGGCTTGCTTCCAAATACGTCTCTGACGATTGTCTGGTTCAAGGCATATGCGGCACTCATCGGTGAAGAGAACGTGATACCAGTCCTGAGCGGTCCATTCGGCATGTTGTTGGGCCCATGTGTACCGCGCTGCGTGGTGTCGTGGTTGCAAAGATGCACCTCGCCATGGAAGTCGGGCGTGAAGTTGCGCATATGCAGCCTATTGCGCACAGTTTGAGTCGTAACACGACGTCCTGCGGCTACACGAGAAGCATTATTCAACATGGTGGCGTTGCTGTCAGGTTTCCTCCGAGCCATAATCCGTAGGTAGCGGTCATCCACTCAGTAGTAGCCCTTGGGCGGCCTGAGCGTGTCATGTCATCGACATGTGTATATATTGAAACGTTCTCAACCGATTTACTTCAGACTTATACACGATACTGGATATGGGATACCTGAAAAAATTTGTGGGTCTCTTCTCACCGAATTGAGGCCATTGTGAAGGTTAATGGTGGTGTTACGCAGTATTATTCCGAAATCTCCTGGGCATGGCTAATGTTTTATCTGGCGCGCTCATGTTCCTGTCTCTCTGTATCTCCTCCATGCCCGAACAACATCGCTTTGGTTCACACCGAGACGCCAGGACATTTCCCTTGTTGAGAGCCCTTCCTGGCACAAAGTAACAATGCGGACGCGATCGAACCGCGGTATTGACCGTCTAGGCATGGTTGAATTGGAGACAACACGAGCTGTGTACCTCCTGCCATGTGGAATGATTGGAACTGATCGGCTGTTGGGCCACCTCCATCTAATAGGCGCTGCTCATGGATGGTTGGTTACATCTCTGGGCGGGTTTAGTGACATCTCTGAACAGTCAAAGGGACTTGTGTCCGTGATACAATATCCACAGTCGACATTTGTCCTCAGGAGTTCTGTGAAACGGGGTGATGCAAAACTTTTTTTGACGTGTATATATCGGAACGTTCTCAACCGATTTACTTCAGACTTATACACGATACTTCGATAAACAGCAGACGGACGTGGGTTATGTATTTTTTGAAACAACAGTGTACAGGTTCTCTAATAAAATCGAGTGCAACAAAGAAAATTACGTCAATTGTTCAACATATCCTCTTGGTTACGTTTGGTTGGAATGCACAGTGTTTTTTGTTCCAGCTGAACGAAGGTAATGTTTACATGTGACTTCATTTCTGTGTTGTGCCAGTATGCGGTTTTGTTTCCTTTCTCGCAGTCATTTTTAACTGAGGTAACTAAGCGTATAAACAACTAGACTTATTTGTTTTCCATTCTTTCTCCTTGTGTACAGCAATGTGCTTTTTTGCTTGTTTCCTCGCAGTCCCTTAACAGAAAACAGGAATGTTGTGTTTACAGCTTAAGGGACACGATCAACGTCGGACGACCGAGCACGACCTAATGAACAACAACACGCAAATACCAACGGGGTCACAAGTGAAACCTCACGAATCCACAACATCCACTCGTACATGGAAACAAAGTAATGTAAACACGCTGTCTGTAGGCAATTTGTCGATAGACTAACGCGAATATGAGACTGCCTGATGAGCGAGAGGCAGGCCCTTGAATACATGATAGACTACGTTGCTTTTGGCCACTGGGGCCACGCGCTCCACCGTGGCGCCCTCATATTATACGCGGGCCAGGAGCGCGTGCGCAGCCACGGCTTACGACGCGACGACCGGTGAGACCTCTAGCGGTAATCGAGGTCCATGCCGTCTGGCGCGGATTCGAAACCTGCTGCACTCGGTACCAGACCATGTACTCCATATACCAACGACCTCAGTCGATTTACCCATTTACTTTAAGCTTCAATTAACAATGAAGGTTTCATTGGCTACAACAATGAACAAGGCTGATAGTCAGTGAGAGACAGGAAGAGGAAATGGACAAAAAAGGATGGGAGACGCATAGAGAGGGGGAAGGAGGATATGGACAGAGAGAGGCGGGAGGAGAAAGTGGAGAAAGGTAGTACGAGGAGGAGATGGATGGAGAGAGGGGAAGGAGGTGTTGGAGAGGGAAAGGAGGAGAAGATAAACAGGGGGGAGAGGAGGAGATGAACGGAGAGACGAGGGAGATGACTATCAGGACATAAATCCAACTCCCATACATAATTAGCAATCATTTACTTTAAGCTTCAATTAACAATGAAGGTTTCATTGGCTACAACAATGAACAAGGCTGATAGTCAGCGAGAGACAGGAAGATGAAATGGACAAAAAAGGATGGGAGACGCATAGAGAGGGGGAAGGAGGATATGGACAGAGTGAGGCGGGAGGAGAAAGTGGAGAAAGGTAGTACGAGGAGGAGATGGATGGAGAGAGGGGATGGAGGTGTTGGAGAGGGAAAGGAGGAGAAGATAAACAGGGGGGAGAGGAGGAGATGAACAGAGAGACGAGGGAGATGACTATCAGGACATAAATCCAACACCCATACATAATTAGCAATTGAAAAGCAATGCCAGGTTCACCAGTACCTGATATCGATATGGGTCCAGAATGCTTTATTTCCATGTTTGGCCTCAGTTTTTATAGCTCTGAACAATCCGCTTTGAAACGAAGCCTATCCGCAAACAGCACTTCTACACTAAAGTGAGGACTGACACATTGTTGAATTTGCAGAAGTGTACCAGAGCAGGAAAATCAGCTGCTGGTAGCGCGAGCAAACGCTGTACATGGTATGGATACAACAGTTTCTCACGTAACACTCTCCAGTCACGTGGTGAACATTACTTGAGCCAGCTGGCTGTCTTACATTGACACTAGGGTTGTCGTCAACTGCACGAAGAAGTTCCTCATCTAGCTGAGGTGTCCTCGTCCTTCTAGGCCTCCCCCCAATCGCGAGCAGTCGGTTTAAACTTCCCATGCTCACTACGACGAGGATCAAGTGCTACAAACGTTCTCTTGTCTTCCTGGAAATCTCCCCCAGTAAAAAGCGCCACTGCCATTATCGTCTGCTAAAACGTACAAAAAATGGGCGCCTACCAGCTATGCATTTGAGTTCAGTTCCATTGCATCGTACCGGAAACCAAGTCCGGGATGAAGACTAAGCAGCTGACGCTACCTGTTTGACAATTGCAGAGCAATGAAATGAGTCACATGTGAACATAACCTTCGTCCAATTGGAACAAAAACACTGGTGGTGAACCTAAGAATTACAGCTTACGGTGCATTCTAACTAAACGTAACCAAGGGGGTATTTTGAATAATTCACGTAAGAAAACGTTTCATGTCATACTGGTACGTTTTGTTTCTGTACTGTATGTTTCCCATGATTAATATCATTATGAAGAGAAGTACAAACTGATCTGTCATTGAAATAAACATTTTCCGGACCCATGTCCATATAACACATTTCATGTCCCCAAGTGCGAGGGATGTTTCCTGGAAGTCAGGCCATAGCTTTGTGTTACGCTCTGTAACTCTTTTTCAAAATAATCAGCTTTTCAGTATTAGTCCTCTGAAGCTCACTGGACAAAATATTAGTCAGCCCTCAAAAATGCACTCTGGAGAGCCCTAGATGATATGGAACTAGTACCAGGCGGTGATGTAATCCTCCTCCGCTGACGTACGTCGTGGCAGTGCAGAGGTGTGTATATGCTACACGGTTCTACGAAACCAGTCCGCAGCTCGTGGTCGTGCGGTAGCGTTCTCGCTTCCCGCGCCCGGGTTCCCGGGTTCGATTCCCGGCGGGGTCAGGGGTTTTCTCTGCCTCGTGATGACTGGGTGTTGTGTGATGTCCTTAGGTTAGTTAGGTTTAACTAGTTCTAAGTTCTAGGGGACTGATGACGACAGATGTTGAGTCCCATAGTTCTCAGAGCCATTTGAACCATTTTTTTTAAATCGGTGCAGTAAGATGGATCGACCTTGAGACATGGCAGAATAGCAGAAAGAACGTGCTCATGACCACACGGTGAATGAAGTTGCCCCTTTGAAAATGCATCATCACGGACCGTGCAACGTATCTACAAACATTGGTGTATTATCATCACCCACGTAAGCTTGCACAAGAACAGTCGTCGTAAGAGGATCCTGATAGGCGTCGGAAATAGGTGTCACGCCTTGTCAATGACAGTCAATTTCAGTGCGGACAGGAATGGCTGCTGCCTGTGAATCCAGATTCATCTCAACCATTTTCTGACCGAACGTTATGAAAGGAATTTCATCAATGGACGTTTGGTGTAGGGTACGTCGTTCACAGCGACTTTTAGGAGCTACAGTTATTCAGTGGCCCAAACAACATAGAAATTTGACAGTTGCTGACTGTGGATGAGTAGTGTGATCTGACAAGTCATGATTTTGTCTCTTTTCAAATATCGCAAAGCTTCGAGTGCAGCGATGAATCAATGAGAATTATAACACGTGTAGCGTGTAGAGGGTGTAGTGCTGGCCGGAGGGAATTCTGTGACATTCTGGAGGTGTTTCTCGTACCATCATTTAAGCTATGCTGTGGACAGTCCCATCTTCCGAGACAGCAAAAGCTGTGTTCACAGGTATGCACGCATTTCTGGTTCGACGAAAACTCAGTCGCCCTACCGCACCCAGATTGGTTCTCTACATCACCCAGTCTCAGTCGCAAAGATGAAATCTGGAACTATTTGGAATAGCTGGTGAACGGTAGCAATGAACAGCCCCGTAGTCTGAAAGCTCAAGGAAATGTAATCCTGGCGTTTTCTCTTCAACTGGATATGGGATACCTGAAAAAATTTGTGGATCTCTTCTCACCGAATTGAGGCCATTGTGAAGGTTAATGGTGGTGTTACGCAGTATTATTCGAAATCTCCTGGGTATGGCTAATGTTTTATCTGGCGCGATCATGTTTACCGTATTGGCGCTTTGTTAACAGAAAGTAAGGCCAAACAAGTACACAAAACCCCAGAACTAGGTGTCCTGTATTTGTGCAAGCACACAAGAGATGACCGGAATGTTAACACCAAACAAAAATAAAGTCCGAAGTGTGGTACAAAAGCAAAGTCCATGTGCAAGACGTGGATTGCCACCAAGTGCAGATGGCAGGCAGTAAATACTGAGGAACATCGTGTCTGAGGTACGGAGTCGTCTCGCAGCGTTCGCAAGTTACTGTCTCATCGTCGTCACTGCAAAAATGAAGGGTTCTTCCGCATATCGCTATAGGCCTTAGCTGAATCTTTGAATATCCGTCTGCTTGAGTCTTTGTATCTATCTCAATGACTGTGGTACCCGGCGCTGCAGTTCAGCTTGTTCGTTCAGGACAGTGGCCCCCTCAGTATTAAATAAACAGAGTGGCATTTAAACCGATAGAATGTGAAAGATTTCATTAGACATCCACATAGAACCACTGAAGACGTAGCGATGGAAGAAAAACAATAGTCGTAAAGAGCCAGGCTACAAATTTAAAGGTCTCGGATTCGATGCCCGGTCAATCCGAGAATTTTAATGTTTCACTTATTACTATGGTGTTCAAAACGATATTCGGATTGACGACTGCGTTACATACTTACACATCTTTAAGTAGCATTTCGTTTTCACTAGTTTTATTCGTTATTGTGATATCAGAGTAAGAAACAGGTTGGGAATCGAGAAATTCGACCTAAAAAAAGGAAAAAAGGAAAGAGAAACTGATTCTTATGTACTGAGAAAAGCTACAAGTAAACGAGTGCAGCACGAGATCATTTGGAACAATGCGGACCTCATTTTTATGGCTTACGATACTAGAAGAAAATACCACATGAAAGCACTGAGAAGTTCCTAACTTAATATTAAGCATGCAAAATGGTTCAAATGGCTCTGAGCACTATGGGACTTGACATCTGAGGCCAACAGTCCCCTAGAACTTAGACCTACTTAAGCCTAACCAACCTAAAGACATCACACACATCCATGCCCAAGGCAGCATTCGAACCTGCGACCGTAGCAGTCTCGCTGTTCCGGACTGAAGCGCCTAGAACCGCTCGGCCACAGCGGCCGGCTGAAGCATGCAATGATGACGCTGTACACTAACATAAATGACGTTAAATTCAGTTACACCGGAGGTGCTGCGTTTAATTCTACTCAGTCTAATTTTTTGCGAGGAACCTTTATCTGTTCAGTTCGAAGCGAATTCTTATTTTTGAGAAACAAACCCCAGGGGCTGCTCATGGTCGCAGCTCCTTTGTTGCGAACAGATTTTCCTGTAACGAAACCGTTTTGCCCGCAGTCGCTATAAAAGAGACGGCGGCCGCTTGCCTGCTACATGGCTGCAGATGCACTTATTCTACCTACAGCACCCCTACGTCCGAGAGCGGGTTACTGTAGACAGTATGAGATTCCATCACCAGCTTCCTCCTATACAGCGGCAGTAGTCGCAGTCATAAAGGCCGTCAGATACTCTTTAACTCAAAATCCATCCCTTGTGCCATAGAGAACAGGTACTTCGGAAAACAAAACTGTGAATTTGCTGTCGACATAGCCCAGGAAATAACTCAATGTTCTCGAAGAAATTACTGTATTATTTTCTTTTGGATAGAATCTAACACAAGCATTTTGTGCAGTATAGTTAACCAACAGACCAGCTCGCCAAGGAAATTGCTCTAATTGCTCTATCAGAAGCTTACCGTGATGTCCAATTACCATTTACACGTTTCTTACATCAAGTACAAATGGAAGACAAGTCTCAGTGAGACGAAGAATGGAAATCGAAATGTCGTGTGGCTACGGCCTCCCGTCGGGTAGACTGGTAGCCTAGTGCAAGTCTTTTGAGGTGGCGCCACTTCGGCGACTTGCACGTCGATGGGAATAAGATGATGATGGTGAAGACAACATACAACACCCAGTCCCTGAGCGGAGAAAATCTTCGCCGCAGTCGAGAATCGAACCAGGACTCCTTGGCATGACAGTCCGTCGCCCTGACCACTCAACTACCGGGGCGGACAGAAGAGAATGAGAAATTTCAAACGCAAGTAAAGAGAAGTATTATGAGTGGGTTGAGCCTCATGTATTGCTCGCCAAAGCGAAGTGGAAATCTCGCCACGGTCGCGGCATCGTCGTGTTTGCGACCGTGAAACAGAGAGGGGGGAACTAATAGTGTCCTAACTCCAGTGTTGTTACAAGTGGGCCGGTGTCACACGCCGTCCACTCGTAACCACGTTTACCGCGACACAGTTTACGAAAGATGAAAATCTAATTTTGAAACCCAAATGCGATGTTCACTGTCCTGTTTACATGTTAAGCCTGTGTCTATTTTGCTAACTCGATCAAATATCTGTTTCCGAGTGTCACTTGCCTAACACGAATGGATTATATAAATGTGCTGTTCCGATTTAGTCGACTCTTGGACGTGAGTTACCAACGCCTTCGTAGTTTTTTATTTAATAGAGGGAGGGGAGGTTGTTCAAGCAGAGATGTCTGAAAATGTTATTCATGCGAGACTGTTTTATTGTTAACGCCAGATCACATGCATTATGGAGAATAATTGCAAAGTGATCACTTGATAAGCAAGAAGCTGTGAGTTCGAAACCCTTCCTGTGCTTCGACATTTTCATTTTGAAATCTTTATTAAAATGACTTCATTCATTATTTTTACTCTATCCCTTGCATTTATTTTGTTTCTAACTCTTTGCTACATCATTTTAATCATCATATTAACTTTTACAGGTGCCCACTACAGTATAGACTCTTTAAAAAGTCGGTCCCGTCCCTTCCGTTGTGAATTACCGAATAGTTTGTTACCAGCAAATGATTACCGTTGAGAGCGTTTGCCATTAAGAGAAAGTAGAAATAATAATTCGCAAATTAGCCTGCTACGAAGGGTAATGCTGTTTCCACCAGTTAGTTTTGTTTTGTTAGTTTAGAATATATTTTAGCATTTGTATAACTTGTTTCGTCAACATAAGGTGAGATTTTCCTCAGATAAGAAAACAAAAAACTTTATGCACCACTCCTGAATGGTAGTCTGACGTTTTGGAGTCATATATGACAAGTGAACACTCAATGATCAAACCCATGTCACTATTTGCGTGCACAACAAACGCTGACCGACACTTTCATTCGACAATATTTCTCGCCATACTGTTACTTTTCCAACGTTTTTTTCGCGGTGTAATGTGTGTGAATCCATGTTTCATGTAAGTAAACTACTGTTCTCTTTGATTCTGAGGCTTCATTCTCCCGTAGAGACCTAACGTAGCAATCTCATTTTGCATCTATGTCCACTCTTTCGCACGTAGCAGGTCTATTTTGCCATCTTTAGGATTAAAAAGTAAATCCCATAGACAGGATTACTTTTCCGAGAGTTTCCTTGCTAGACTTGAAGTTCAGTTATGGGCGACAAAAGCTGTCTAGTTTTCGCAAAATTGATATTTCTTTATGTTGTTCGTAACAGCGTAGAAATTGCTGCCCGATAACACATTTCTCCATATCGTCACTGGAGTACTTATCTTGAGCACCTTCTCCTTCTCCTTCGCTCACGTACAAACTTGAATTCAATACTGCTTGGCTTCTCCTTCTATGTCTGCATTTCGGCGTAGCAACGAGCACTACTTTAATCGGAGTGTGACTGTACCTAGTTACCAGAGGTTGAAAATAGCGCTACAGTTGTAAGGTTCTTTTATCATCACACGACAGGTTTCGGGCTCTTGTACGCCCATCTTCAGGTGTCGTGATTTGGCGCTGTGACCCCCGAGCGCCGCGGTGGACTAACAAGGCGCGGTGTGTTACTTACGAGCGCGCAGGTACGTAGGAGACCGCGCCTTGTACACGTCCACCGCGGCGCTCGGGGGTCACAGCACCAAATCACGACACCTGAAGATGGGTGTATAAGAGCCCGAAACCGGTCGTGTGATAATAAAATAACCTTACAACTGTAACGGTATTTGGCCGGCCGGGGTGGCCGAGCGGTTCTAGGCGCTACAGTCTGGAACCGTGCGACCGCTACGGTCGCAGGTTCGAATCCTGCCTCGGGCATGGACGTGTGTGCTGTCCTTAGGTTAGTTAGGTTTAAGTAGTTCTAGGCTCTAGGGGACTGATGACCTCAGAAGTTAAGACCTATAGTGCTCAGAGCCGTTTGCCATTTTGTAGCGGTATTTTCAACCTCTCGTATAATGCTCAGTTGCGGATGTTCCTCGGACAGGATTGTTTGTACCTAGTGAGATGAACAAGTTAGTTCTTGCTATTGCTGCATTACCATTTCACCTCGTTTGGTGATACTTTGTTCTCCTAGTTTTCATAAAAAACCAGTACACTGCACAGTTACAAGAGACATTTAATAAGAAATTCAACAATTTTTTTTCTGAAAGCGGGTCGGTTTTATTCAGGATTCAAATGCATCATGTTATGCCGCACTCTTCTGGCTACAAAATCGTAGTTTTCAACGCAACGTTTAATGTGACGGCCTTACGCCACCTTACTGGGAGGAACTGTATGCCCGCCTCCCCATCATCCGGGTATTGCCTCCAGCGTACTGCGTCCTTCATTGGGCCAAACAGCAAACCAGTGGGCACACACCTTTGAATACACAACTGGTAGACGAGTGTATCGACACTACCAGTTGAGCAGAGAGGTGTTTCATTGTGATCCTTTGATCCGTTCGAATGAGAGTGTCCGTACGTTCCGGCATTTTTGTATTAGGCTTGCCGGCATGCGGTAGATCGGACAGGTTTGCCCGATCTTGGTGAGATGATGGCAGACGTTTTGCACAACAACTCACCGTGGTTTTGTTAACTGTCAGGTCCACATTGAAATTCTGCAAGAGCTTATGAATGTATTAGATGCTCTCGTTCCCCGCCAAAAGAAAAATGACGGCTCTTTGCTTGGAATGCACTTCCTTTAGAGACGCCATTTTGAAGGCTACGTATAAAGCCGCCACCTACAAGAACTTCGTAAAATTAAAGCGGGAATATTCCACGATGTCCCATTGCATGTTTTCCATTACTTACTGAATGCCTCTCGTATCTCTGCAATAACTCGGATGAGATTGTCATAGTAGCTTCCTTTCTCCCCTGCATCGTTTAAAACGAAGAAATCCAGACAACGGGGTGATTGCAACGTCAATATTCAATTGTTCAAGTTCCAGTAACACAGAACAGTTTCCTTCAGAATCGAGAAAACGTATGTGCCGTCACCTATGTATTTTTGATCTTCTGATCAAGAACTGTAAGGCAGTTCTTAAATTAATTATTTTTGAATACATTGAGGGAGTGAACAGTGATCAATACTGTTACAAATATTTAGTATCAAAAACAGTCTTGGTCACAAATTATTTATTCCGGTGACCGGTTTCGACCACAACTGTGGTCATCTTCTGACCAATGAGTAAGGACCTCCTTCTGATTTACCACCAGGAGGAGGTTCTTACTCATTCGTCTGAAGATGACCACAGTTGGTCGAAACCGGTCACCTGAATAAATAATTTGTGATGAAGACTGTTTTTGAAGCCGGCCGGAGAGGCCGAGCGGCTCTAGGCGCTTCATTCTGAAACCGCGCGACCGCTACGGTCGCAGGTTCGAATCCTGCCTCGGGCATGGATGTGTGTGATGTTCTTAGGTTAGTTACGTTTAAGTAGTTCTAAGTCCTAGGGGACTGATGAGCTGAGATGTTAAGTCCCATAGTGCTCAGAGCCATTTGAACCATTTTCTGTTTTTGATAGTAAACAGTTCTTAAATGTCTGATATTTATTTTAGATAGAAATTTTAAAAATCTGACCGCAGACCTATAGAGAAAGTGCGGCTCCCATTATTAGTGGTTGATTATTAAAAAAATTATCTCAAAGAGTTGTCACCTTACAAGTCTGCTTGTAAATATTTTTTGTCGAGAAAAATTTTAATTATTACTTCTGTTTTCATAAATTGAGAACCTTTTTATTTTGTCTAATAGTGAAGAAATATTGTATAATTAGTTTAAAGCAACATGTTCACTTGTATGGTAAAAAAAATCATTTATTGGTAATTGTAGGTGACTAAATAGAGTAATAGTTAAAGGCTAAATAGTGTAATTATTGACGGATAAATAGTGTATTCTCGCTGAAGGCCAAATAATGTTGCAGGAAGTGTTCAGCCAAGCGGGATGCACGGTTTGACACTGACTGCTAGTATCTATTACACATGGCTTTGGGTAAATGATAATCATGCGTGTATTGCACCTCGCCGTGACCGTTGGATTGTCCCGCGTAATTTCATATGCGATTGTTGCGATTTAATTGAAAAGGAGACCATGTAGGCCGAAGTATTCAAGAGGGCGTGTGTCTTTTAGTGCACTTGTTGGTGAATGACAACTTTGAAGACTCACAGAAGACAGACAGTAAATACTCGTGTGTGAATAATTTCCTTTGCGTAAAGATAAACTATTTTTGTTACAGCACATATTATTACTATTGATTAATTATCTTGCTGGTCAACTAAAGTTTGTGAAGCAGCGCAGTAGCTTTACTAGCTGTAACCTATGCGAGGCTGTGGTGCGGCGTGGTTGTCGTACCATCGCGCTGCACTGTCGTAAAGAGCGACAAGCGTGTATTACACCAGCGGAGACTGAGTGACGCGTTCAGCGCCTGTCGCATGTTGAGAGCAAGAGTTTGACAGGAGAATCGTAAATTGCCTATGAACACTATATAAATATGCAGCACTCAATAAATGGATGATGAAGTGCATGTTGTGCCTCTAATAGTAAGTGTAAACTCGATCTACAATGTGCATCGATGAGCTGGTCTAAACTTTTCAGGACTGAATGATGAATTGGGGAAAAAAGACCTTAATCGCTTTCACTGCTACCAGAGGTCTGGCTCTCGTCTACTAGAATCAATACTGGCCATTTTGATACGTCAAAACCATGAGCCTTTTGTGCAAATGTTTTCGATTTTGTGTACGAGTTTCAATGATTTTCCATCGGACAATTTGTAGAGCGGAGCAGAGTCATTATAGAATATCTCTTACCTTAAAAGTCTTGTTTTATCTTGTTAATGATAAATCACTCTAAAAGCACGCCGTCGTCAGACCACTACTGGCCTACCGGGACCATCCGACCGCCGTGTCATCTTCAGAGGAGGATGCGGATAGGAGGGGCGTGGGGTCAGCACACCGCTCTCCCGGTCGTTATGATGGTATTCTTGACCGAAACCGCTACTTTTAGGTCGAGTAGCTCCTCAATTGGCATCACGAGGCTGAGTGCACCCTGAAAAATGGGAACAGCGCATGACATCCCGGATGGTCACCCATGCAAGTGATGGCCACGCCCAACAGCGCTTAACTTGGGTGATCTCACGGGAACCGGTGTAGCCACTGCGGCAAGGCCGTTGCCCTGTTAATTATAAACATTGAAATAAATTCAGTGGCACCACAGATGTTCAATTACTTTGTCTGGAGAGCGCCATACGCTCTACGAAAAGGATGTTCCTGTAGACCCTACATTTCTTTTAGATGTGACAATATCAAAATTCTACGACATAGTTTCACAGTCAGTCAATAAAAAAATTTCTTTCGTGAAACTGTCATTATTACAACACTCACAGATCTATTGCCTAACATTACGAGAAAACTCTTGAACCACTCTCCGTAACGTGTAGCATTTTCCCAAGTTGATAATCTGCGTTATATTTTTGTTTAGCAAAGCATGTCAGCATTTTGCACGAACCCATCTTCGTCTCCAATGTGGCACATTATCGCAGACCTCTGTTTCCAGAACCAGGTGGTATTTCAATACCATTTTTCCAGTCGTTCTAGTTTTTGAACACATCCTCTGTAATAATCACGTCAATTTTAAATATACGAGTACAAAGCATTTTCCGTTCCTGTTGTTCAAACTTTCATCCTCTAAGGTAAAATATTTCGGAGGTAAAACACTCAATCATTTGGATCTCCAAGAGCTGACTACTCAGAAGGGTATTGTCATCAGGAGAAACAAAACTGCCCTTAATGGATTAGGGCGTGCAACGTTAACTCCTTTTAACACCGTAGGTAGGTTAGCGAATTAGTAAACGTATGTGGTGAAGGTAGATATAGTGGGAATTAGTGAAGTACGTTGGCAGAAGAAACCAGTACCACTGGTCAGGTAAATACAGGATTATAAATACAAAATCAAATAGGGGTAATATAGAGGTAAATATAACAGTAAATAGGAATAGGAATGCCGGTATGCTACTATGGAAAGCATAATACATCATAATACATGTTTATGTGTCTCATAGCTCCGCAGATGATGACATGGTTGAAACAATGCATAATGAGATAAAAGTAGTTACGGTACTCAAATAGTTCAAGAAAACATACTATAACTGTAATGAGCGACTGGAATTCAATAGTGGGAAATGTAAGATAATGATGAAAAGTGATGGAGAAGATGGGCTGATCATGGAAAGGAGTGAAAGGGTAATATATATTAGAATTTAGGGCAGAGTACAATTTAATAATTGCAAACACATGGTCTATGAATCAGAAAAAAACATGGTTTATTTGAAAGAGACCTGGAAAATCGACAGGTTTCAGACAGCGTGTAATGGTAAGACAGAGATTGTCAACTAGATTCTTAACTGTTAACCATTTCGAGTAGCACATAGGCTATCCGAACATAATTTATTGGTCACGAACTGCAGATTAAAACCGAAAATACTGTAGAACCCTAGGAAAATAAGGAAATAGGAACTGTATAAATTAAAGCAATTAAAGGTTACTGAGAGCTTAAAAAGTGAGCTTCAAGCAACATTTGAAAGAATAGTAAGGAATATAACAGAAGACGAGAGAACAGAAGGCTGCAGGGGACCAAACAGGCAAAAAACAAGGTCCAGCAAGAATCCTTTGGTAACACACGGGGTGTTTAGTTTAATTTGTTAAACGGGGAAAATATAAAAATTCTGCAAATGAAACAGGCGAAAGAGAACACAGACGTCTAAAAGTGAGACTGACAGAAAATACAAAATGATTAAATAGGTATGGCGATAAGAAATAGGCTTGACAGAAGAATATCCATGACTATGGGAAAGATAGTCGCGGGAGAGCCTTCGGGGAAGACGCAACTTGGTTTCCAAAGAATTATAGGAATATGTTGTGTTGTTGTGGTCATCAGTCCTGAGACTGGTTTGATGCAGCTCTCCATGCTACTCTATCCTGAGCAAGCTTCTTCATCTCCCAGTACCTGCTGCAACCTACATCCTTCTGAATCTGCTTCGTGTATTCATCTCTTGGTCTCCCCCTACGATTTTTACCCTCCACGCTGCCCTCCAATACTAAATTGGTGATCCCTTGATGCCTCAGAACATGTCCTACCAACCGATCCCTTCTTCTGGTCAAGTTGTGCCACAAACTTCTCATCTCCCCAATCCTATTGAATACTTCCTCATTAGTTATGTGATCTACCCATCTAATCTTCAGCATTCTTCTGTAGCACCACATTTCGAAAGCTTCTATTCTCTTCTTGTCCAAACTATTTACCGTCCATGTTTCACTTCCATACATGGCTACACTCCATACAAATACTTTCAGAAATGACTTCCTGACACTTAAATGTATACTCGATGTTAACAAATTTCTCTTCTTCAGAAACGCTTTCCTTGCCATTGCCAGTCTACATTTTATATCCTCTCTGCTTCGACCATCATCAGTTATTTTGCTCCCCAAATAGCAAAACTCCTTTACTACTTCAAGTGTCTCATTTCCTAATCGAATACCCTCAACATCACCCGACTTAATTTGACTACATTCCATTATCCTCGTTTTGTTTTTGTTGATGTTCATCTTATATCCTCCCTTCAAGACACCATCCATTCCGTTCAACTGCTCTTCCAAGTCCATTGCTGTCTCTGACAGAATTACAATGTCATCGGCGAACCTCAAAGTTTTTATTTCTTCTCCATGGATTTTAATACCTACTCCGAATTTTTCTTTTGTTTCCTTTACTGCTTACTCAATATACAGATTGAATAACATCGGGGAGAGGCTACAACCCTGTCTTACTCCCTTCTCGACCACTGCTTCCCTTTCATGTACCTCGACTCTTATAACTGCCATCTGGTTTCTGTACAAATTGTAAATAGCCTTTCGCTCCCTGTATTTTACCCCTGCCACCTTTAGAATTTGAAAGAGAGTATTCCAGTCAACATTGTCAAAAGCTTTCTCTAAGTCTACAAATGCTAGAAATGTAGGTTTGCCTTTCCTTAATCTTTCTTCTAAGATCAGTCGTAAGGTCAGTATTGCCTCACGTGTTCCAGTATTTCTACGGAATCCAAACTGATCTTCCCCGAGGTCGGCTTCTACTAGTTTTTCCATTCGTCTGTAAAGAATTCGTGTTAGTATTTTGCAGCTGTGGCTTATTAAACTGATAGTTCGGCAATTTTCACATCTGTCAGCACCTGCTTTCTTTGGGATTGGAATTATTATATTCTTCTTGAAGTCTGAGGGTATTTCACCTGTTTCATACATATTGCTCACCAGATGGTACAGTTTTGTCAGGACTGGCTCTCCCAAGGCCGTCAGTAGTTCCAATGGAATGTTGTCTACTCCGGGGGCCTTGTTTCGACTCAGGTCTTTCAGTGCTCTGTCAAACTCTTCACGCAGTATCGTATCACCCATTTCATCTTCATCTACATCCTCTTCCATTTCCGTAATGTCCTCAAGTGCATCGCCCTTGTGTAGACCCTCTATATACTCCTTCCACCTTTCTGCTTTCCCTTCTTTGCTTAGAACTGGGCTTCCATCTGAGCTCTTGATGTTCATACAAGTGGTTCTCTTATAGGCAGTATCTATCTTACCCCTCGTGAGATAAGCCTCTACATCCTTACATTTGTCCTCTAGCCATCCCTGCTTAGCCATTTTGCACTTCCTGTCGATCTCATTTTTGAGACGTTTGTATTCCTTTTTGCCTGCTTCATTTACTGCATTTTTATATTTTCTCCTTTCATCAATTAAATTCAATATTTCTTCTGTTACCCAAGGATTTCTACTAGCCCTCGTCTTTTTACCTACTTGATCCTCTGCTGCCTTCACTACTTCATCCCTCAAAGCTACCCATTCTTCTTCTACTGTATTTCTTTCCCCCATTCCTGTCAATTGTTGCCTTATGCTCTCCCTGAAACTCTGTACAAACTCTGGTTCTTTCAGTTTATCCAGGTCCCATCTCCTTAAATTCCCACCTTTTTGCAGTTTCTTCAGTTTTAATCTACAGGTCTTCACCAATAGATTGTGGTCAGAGTCCACATCTGCCCCAGGAAATGTCTTACAATTTAAAACCTGGTTCCTAAATCTCTGTCTTACCATTATATAATCTATCTGATACCTTTTAGTATCTCCAGGGTTCTTCCATGTATACAACCTTCTATGATGATTCTTAAACCAAGTGTTAGCTATGATTAAGTTATGCTCTGTGCAAAATTCTACCAGGCGGCTTCCTCTTTCATTTCTTAGCCCCAATCCATATTCACCTACTACGTTTCCTTCTCTCCCTTTCCCTACACTCGAATTCCAGTCACCCATGACTATTAAATTTTCGTCTCCCTTCACTATCTGAATAATTTCTTTTATTTCATCATACATTTCTTCAATTTCTTCGTCATCTGCAGAGCTAGTTGGCATATAAACTTGTACTACTGTAGTAGGTGTGGGCTTCGTATCTATCTTGGCCACAATAATGCGTTCACTATGCTGTTTGTAGTAGCTTACCCGCATTCCTATTTTCCTATTCATTATTAAACCTACTCCTGCATTACCCCTATTTGACTTTGTGTTTATAACCTTGTAGTCACCTGACCAGAAGTCTTGTTCTTCCTGCCACCGAACTTCACTAATTCCCACTATATCTAACTTTAACCTATCCATTTCCCTTTTTAAACTTTTTAACCTACCGGCCCGATTAAGGGATCTGACATTCCATGCTCCGATCCGTAGAACGCCAGTTTTCTTTCTCCTGATAACGACATCCTCTTGAGTAGTCCCCGCCCGGAGATCCGAATGGGGGACTATTTTACCTCCGGAATATTTTACCCAAGAGGACGCCATCATCATTTAATCATACAGTAAAGCTGCATGCCCTCGGGAAAAGTTACGGCCGTAGTTTCCCCTTGCTTTCAGCCGTTCGCAGTACCAGCACAGCAAGGCCGTTTTGGTTATTGTTACAAGGCCAGATCAGTCAATCAACCAGACTGTTGCCCTTGCAACTACTGAAAAGGCTGCTGCCCCTCTTCAGGAACCACACGTTTGTCTGGCCTCTCAACAGATACCCCTCCGTTGTGGTTGTACCTACGGTACGGCTATCTGTATCGCTGAGGCACGCAAGCCTCCCCACCAACGACAAGGTCCATGGTTCATGCGGGGTGAGGAATATGTAAGGCGATATTAACACTAGGACGCGTCTTAAAATCAGGGTTAAATGAAGTTTAACCCACTTTTATAATATCTGTAGATTAAGATAAAGCTTTTGACAGTTTTGACTGGACTTGACTTGAAATTCTGAAGGTAACAGTGATAAAATAAACGAAGCGAAAAGTTACTCACAACTTGTACAGGAAATAGACTAAAGTTATGATGGACATGAAAGGTAAGCAGTAGGTCACTAGGAAGTGAGGCTGGGTAGTAACCTATCCCAGATGTTATTCAATCTGTGCGCCGGAAAACAACAACTGTAGAGGAATTTGGCAAGGGAATTAAAGATCAGAAAGATGAAATAAAAATTTGCGGCTTCTCTATGACTTCGTAACTGCATCAGAGACTGCAAGGAAGAACAGTTGAACTTAACGGACAGTGTCTTGAAAAGAGATTGTATTAACATCAACAAAATGAAAACAAGAGTAAGGTAATGTAAACGAATGAAACCAATTGAAACTGAAGAATATAGATTGGGAAACAGGAAAGTAAACTTAGTAAATGTGTTACGCTATTTGGGCAGCAAAATAACTGATGATGGCCGAGAGAGAGAGAATGCGAAATGTAGACTGACAATACCAAGAACAGCGTTTACGTAAAGAGAAATCTAGTAATATCGAATATGTTTAAATGTTATGAAGTCTCTTCTGAATGTATTTGTCTGAAGTGTAGTCTTGTATGGAAGTGAAACTTGGATCCTGGAAAATTTCAAACAAGAAGAGAATAGAAGAATTCGAAATGTGTTGCTGTAGGAGAATGTTAAAAATTAAATAGTTCGGTCGTGTAACTAAGTGGGAGGTACCGAATTGAAATGAGGGAGGGGGGGCGGGGAGGGAGCGGAATTATGGAACGACTTCACTAAAAGAAGGGATCAGTTAATAGTATATCATAAGACATGAAGAAATTTCGGTTTGGTAATGAAGAGAAATAGGAGGGAGGGGGGGGGGAGAGGGAGATCAAAACTCGGCTACAGTTGGCAGGTTCGAATAGGTTATATATAGATAGAGAGGTTTGGACAGGACAGACTAACATGCAGAGCACCTTAACAGCGTTCAACGGACTGAAGACCACAACAAGATTCAAACTTTTAGACTGGTTTGTATCAAGCCGAATCTCATCAGCGTGATAAATAATACAATTGGTTTCTCACCAGCGTTTTTGATCTCTTGTACGGAGTCTTCTTCCTGATGTTATTCTATTATTTATCATAAGCAAAATTTTTTTACTGAACTTTTTGTATCTGAAGCTCAATTATCGAACAACAGGCCAAAATATTGTTCCATTTAAATCACAGAAGTATTCTTCCACTTAATCTCTCAATTTTCCTGAAACACACACAAATGTTAAAAACTGATTTTCCACATGGAGGTGTGAATTTTTCTTCTTACGCACCTTCGAAAAGGCGTCCAATTCAAACTTCTGTCTTTTACAAGAATTTCATTTGTTTATTTTTTGGTGATACAAAACGCTGGTCGACGTTATCTTATATTCAGTAGCGGTACTTTCGCTAATACTGAGACAGTCACCAGTTCTCCGTGATGGCTGTGACCCGGAATTTCTCATGCGTTGTTCTTTTTCGGTACTGTAATAAACATACTCTCCGACTCCCATTGACATCTCTCGGTTCGGTAAGTGATGCTTTTACTTATATAAATAAAAAGCAACATCCTGTACACGACGACAGTCTCACAAGATTACAAAACAACGAGTGGCGGCACGTTTGTTAATTATGTGACGGGAAGCCACCGACGTGAGCAGGGCGACAATTTCTAGCAAAATACAGATGCAAGGTCCGGGAACAAAGCACGCTAAAGCACGCGGCTTGTAAGGATGCAAAAAGTAAATAAGTGCACCATACGCATAAAAAAGGCGGAAGGTAATAGCAGAGCGTTCATTTAAACTTTTAGTCTTGTTCACATCTATCACCGTAAGGTGAATTGCAACGATCTACAGCCTGAATCGTTACGCCAAAAGGAATAAGAAGAAAGCAACGAAAATCCAGCAGTAAATTGACAACTGCTGTTTCTTTTTAACTGTGCATAAAGTACTGTTCTCGGAAATACAGTCTGGTATCTGTAAACTACACAAATTGACAGTTCCTACAAAATTTCCTTAAAAGCACGATTTCATGTAAAAGTTTCCACATTATTCCACGTTAAATCAGGTATTGAGATTTCAAATGAAAGAAGGTACTTCCGCAATGTAGGAAACGTGCGACACATTGATGTTTCCATTGAGACTGAGTTTGAAGAGGAGCTCGAAGCCAGGGGTCAACCACTATGAAATGCATAACAGTCGGAGCCACGCAGTGCTCGAGCCGAACACTGCACGAAGCGCCACGAACCCCGAATAGTTTGGCACTGGCTGTGGCGAGGAGGTGGCAGCCAGGTATCGGGAGCTGCTGGCTTGTCGACTCCTACAGTGGATGGTCTGGTAGCTGCACATGGAGTTGCTTTCGTGGACTATCGTGCCCAGCAGAGACGCTCTTTTCTAATTTAAGTATCGCTATACTCACTGTAAACAACTTGAAACTATGAAAGCCAAATCGAGATAATCTTGTATCCCTGATAAAAATGGGAAAATTTGCCCCTCACCTCTTGTAGGTATTTTTTCTACATGGATTTAGCAAATTTCATAACCTTTAATAAGTAAATATAAAGCAGTGCTCAAAAATTTTGCATTAAGAAACTGATGAAAATTATTAGGTACAACCAGTTAAAAGTACCATTGCACGAGGGGCGTTCAACAAGTAATGGAACACTGTTTCCTGAAAGCAGATTGGCTTTATACAGGATTCCAGTACAGCATATTATTCCTCAATCTTGAGGCTACAAAACCCTATTTTTCAATATAATCTCCGTTCAATATGACGGCCTTAGGCCATATTACGTGGAGGGTGTGTATGCCCGCACGACACCACTCTATTGGTGGACGTCGGTACCAACGTCTTGCTGTATCAATAACCTCCCCATCACCCACCCGGAGAGTGCATCCTGCTTTGGGTCAACAGATTGCAGATGTGGGATCCGGACTGTAGGGTGGATAAGGAAGAACAGCCAATAATGTTTTGTGAGCTCCTCTCGAATGTGCAGATCTGTGTGAGACCTTGCTTTGTGATGGAGGGTAAGAAGTTCGCTTGCATTTTTGTGGCGACGAACACGCTGAACTCGTTTCTTCAATTTCCCCCGAGTAGCAGAATACAGGGTGTCTATAAATGAATATCGGGGCCTTAACGCTTTATAATATTTATTATATTAAACTTACAGTTATAAATGATATATCAAATGAAAGAGCAACTCATCAGTTTTACCAAGAACCTTGTAAATGTTCAATGTGAGCACCAATTGTCATACGGCACACACCAAGTCTATAGCCGAGTTCTTCCCAAACACTGATAAGTATGTCTTCAGTGATTGTGGCAGCAGCTGCTTCAATCCAGTTTCTTAATTCAGGGAGGTCTGCTGGTAGCGGAGGCACTTACACACGATCCTTGATGAAGCCCCAAAGGAAAAAAAATCATGGCGTTAGGTCGGGTGAACGTGGAGGCCATGCACAGCAAGCCCTGTCATTGGGCCCCTTGCGGCGCTTGGGTACAGTGAAGTTCAACCAGTCGCGTACTTTGCTATGCCAGTGAGGTGGCGTACCATCTTGCTGGAAAATGAAGTTCTCTGGCTTCTTCCAAGTGAGGGAACAGCCATTTCTCTAGTGTATCAAGGTAAGAAGTGCCATTTACAGTAGGTTTACCAAAAAAGTAAGGCTCATAAACTTCCCGCTGGGATACGGCACAAAAAACAATTGATATGTGCCGTGTGACAAATGGTGCTCACATTGAACATTTATAAGATTCTTCGTAAAACTGTTTGAGTTGCTCTTTCATTTGACATATCATATATAGCTGAAAGTTTAACGTAATAAATATTATAAAGCGTTAAAACCCCGATATAAATTTATACACACTCTGTACATTCCAGAGTTGATCATTGCACCATGAGAAAGAACATCAAACAGAATAGCCCTCTACAGTCCCGGAAGATAGTGGCCATGACCTAACCGGATGAGGGTTCAGCTTTGAACGTTTTCTCGGAGGAGAGATAGTGAGCCGCCACTCCATTGCTTTCCGTTTTGCTTCAGGAGGCATGTTTCATCGCCTGTGACAGACGACGTTCGGTAAAAAATTTTTACGATCAGCCTCGTAAAGTGCAAGTAATTCCGCACGGATGGTCCTTCCCTGCTCTTTATGGTCTTTCGTTGGCTGGTTTAGGTGGCGAGAAAGCCAGCGGCACGCAGCGCGAACTGGGGGGCGAGTGTGTAAGTACTGCCAAGAGAAACGCCCAGTTGTGCAGCGATGTATTTCTCTGCGACTGTCGATCACCTCGAATGAGAGTGTCCGCACTTTCCAACATTACGGGAGTCACAGCTGTGTGCGGCCGGCCAGCATGCAAAAGATGGGACAGCTTTGTGCGACCTTATTCGCTTACGTCAGACGCATCGCCCAACGACTCAATGTGCTTTTGTTCACTGCCACGTCTCCGTAGACATTCTACAAGCGCTTACGAAAATTTGCGATTCTCCCTTTGTCCACTAAGAGAAACTCAATGATAACTCTCTGCCCGGAACCCACCTCCGTTACAGACGCCATTTTGAAGGCCACCCGTCGGAACTTTATGAAACTATAGAGGCTGAAGCAGGAATATTCCACGAAGTCCCACAACGAAATCCACATTTTTTTGCAACCGAAATTGGCCGAAAAAAAATGTGTCCCATTACTTATTGAATTCCCCTCGCAGTAAATAAATTATGAGCAGTATAAACACTCTAAAAAGTAAAACAAAGTCTATATATTACTCTTTACGGCAGCTACTGTAAATTGGTTACAGTATGATATATGACAAAGAATACATTTTATTTGTTTCTCATAAATTAATAATAGTTTGTAAATAACTAATTATAAATAAAAGAAAAGGCTCTAATTATGAACTGAGAAAATAACAATTTTACAGGAATTGTGTTTGCATTGTGTTTGAATCACATTTTTTGAGGAGCAGTAGAAGTTCTGGCTACGGGAGCAGGTGAATTACATGTCCACTGCTTGCGTCCTCCACCATACGGCATTGTTCCAAAATTCAGCTGGCAAAGACCAGGTGCCCTCGATGTAACAGCATATTTTGCTTCTGCAACTCCTCGCTGACCTTTGAGATTCTACAACGCCAAAGTGCAGTAACAGCAAGAACTACATCGCTGAATATGACCCAGCTGTGAAGGTAGCAGTTGTGTAAACCGTGTGCAGTACCGCCATATACTTGAAGTTAGACGTAGTCGTCTGTTCGGTGGTATCCATTCCTTTATTGATGCTTCTTGGACAATCTCACACTGTAACAATGACACTGTTATACCCGCGTGCATTCACAGTCCTGCTCTCAGCGAATGGCTTCTTCATGAAGGCAGACGAAGGGAGCACTGGCGTACCTCTTTCGTTTACCTCACTTATCTCTCCACATCTCGTCGAGGCCCCTGATAAATACAACTGCTTGTACTCGTTTGCTTTGGAATAACTCATGGCTATTTTCAACACTCGTATTTAAATTTAATTCCCATCCAGAATTTATTTAATGTCACCATTATACGTTTTAATAGACCTATATTTGCATGTAATAATAAACTTGTATCATTTAATTGCGTTAACCCTAACAATATCAACACACGCGTTTCCCATAACGCGCATTACCAGTGTGAGGAGGGAGGGGGGGGGGGGGGGAGAGAAGAGACAGGGTACTTTGTGATCACTGTAAAAAAATTTTAAAAGTGCAGACTTCATTAATTTTACGTATTTTATGAATTCTATAATTTTCTCGGGAAAGTGACATAAGATTTCAATTTTTGGGTTAAGTTTGAGTGAAAAATTTGAAATAGTCAGGGAGTCTGGTAGAAGAATTAATTAAAGACAATATTTTTTTCAAAATTTTCAAATATAAAGTAGGTGGCTAGATTACAATATAGAATTTTCTAAAGGTGGGCACGAAGCATTCCCTCCACCTCTCCCCCCCCCCCCCCCCCCCACCCCTCCTTACGGCATCAATCCCTCCTTGGTATTGCGAGAGTTAACATAAATTTAGCTTACACTTCCTTCTCTTCATAATGATTGAGTTGGAAGAGCACAAACACAATGTTTTGCTGCACCTAATCAATGATCAGAATAACAGTGATCAATTCGAGATATCCAAGATATATCCTTCCCCGTCCTATGTAAATTACTTCATTTCTTCATTTCTTATTTAATTGCCTGAATTTTTAGACCTCTCATATTAGATTAAGTTAAAGTTTTAAATTGTCCACTTTGCACTGCTAGCGAAGTGTAAGGATCTGGGTTCTATTTCTGGTCTGACGCACTTTCTTAACTTACTACAAAAAGTCAGTAGTTTCTGTAAAGTAGAACAACTAATTTCTTTCTCTTAGATAATATGCCTCTAACATTTATTCGTTGTTACTCTTACTTACGTGAAGATGTCATTTAACACAACTTAAACTAAAACAAATCTACTGAAACAATTTCATCTAGAGCATTATTGTGATCTCTGAACCTTGCAAAAACTTACGTCTTTTGTTGTACAAGAAAGATGCACGTCTTCTTTGTTCGTTGCCCTTGATTAATTATTACTTTTTTCCTAAATCTTAGTGTAGTTTGCCTCTCTTCTGTTTGCATCGTGATAAAATCATTTGAATTACTGTTTCTAAATGGTCCCAATCCAACTCAGCTGCTTTAATTCCAATCGTGTTGTTCCTCTTTATCCTCGAAAATTTATCTCGATCTCCCCAGTGATTAATGAGCGTATCTCTGTCTCTGTCTGCGTCAGCTTAAAACCCCTGCCACCATCTGCAAAGAAAACAATGCTATAAAAGGGGTACTAATCACTCATTCGTTACCAAGTGGACTTTGAATAAATTGTTTAAGGGATTGTCTAGATCTTTGAATCGCATACAAATTAGTATTTGTCTTTTCCTTTGGGTAAGTAGACGAATACCTCCATTAGATTACAAAGGGAAAATACAGGTGGACCATATGTTTCCAATTAGGAATAACTGATGAAGTGTAGCCCATATAATGCAGCTTCAGACTAACGTTTATAACATATTTAAGGAACATTGACAATGAATTTTCTGTTGTATTTTTACCATGTTTCACGGTGTAGAAATATTTTACGCAAATTTTTAACTGTAAAAAATGTTATTATTATGAACTTATCAAGTGATGGGTGAATCACGGACAGAAGACATGTGATCAGAAATGCAATGCAACATTTTCGATTTTTCATTTGTTACAGTACAAGAGGTACTATGTGGTATAGGTTTGTAAACTTGCTTATTGGACTAAAGTGGACTAAAAATATGTGGAATAGTCAGAAATGCCACATCTTATTTTATTTACCAGAGTCCATGTATTCATTGTTTAATCCCCCCTCCCCCCTTCTCCATATGGCAGTGACTAAAAATATGTGCAGAATTATCTACGGAAATAAGCAATAATGATTATTTTGTGGTCAAAAGATAAAGCATAATCTCACTGTTATGATTTCCGTCTACTTGGATTACGTACAATAGACAGTATTTATTTATGTATTTGATCGTATGGCTAGGGCCCACCGTCGGGCAGGCCGTTCGCCGGGTGCCGGTCTTTCAATTTGAAGTCATTTTGGCGACCTACAGTCGATGATGATGATAGGCTGATGATGAGGACAGCACAACACCCAATCCCTAGGCGGACAAAATTCCCCGACCCAGCCGGGAATCGAAGCCGGGCCCAGAGGATTGACAATCCGTCACGCTGGCCATTCAGCTACCGGGGGCGGACAAAGTAATAACGATTTTTGTTATTGGTACGAATTGTAGATGGAGTCCCATCATGTTGGCTGGTATACATTGCGCCCTGGAGAGGATACAAGTGTTGCTGATATATGGATAGGTTAAAGATGGCGAGATGCCTTTGTTCCTGCTTTTCGTCACTATTACACGTACATTCTACTTCCGATGTACCACGTTTCTTATTTTGTCTGCATTAGCAGCTCCCACTTATCCAGTTATTGAAAGCTGCCACAAAGTGACATGGAGGAATTCCGGGGACACTCCATCCTTTGTAACACGCTTCATGTTCTGACTCTTGTTCTTGTTTCACCTATGATATGAATACTGAACGGTATAAAATCAATGAATCTCTCAACATTTCTCTTAAATATGTTTGCAAGTAAACATTACAAGGATTATTACTCTGAGACATGTAGCTCGTTAAGCCCAATGAGATTTATGGTGAATTAGTGTATACTTCATAAACGAACTACATAACAAAGTTTCGAAGGTATCCAATATGTGACGACAACTTGTAACGACTTCCTTTGACTTCCGAGTATCACGGAAATGTTCTGCAGAAAAGTTCACAAAAATCCGTTTCAATATTTACTACAGAAACTTGCAACTTACGGAAAGTAACAAAACTGGTGAGAGAATATGCTGAGGTCTGAACCTTTGATGTTTCTAAAACGCCAACGGAATCTGACTTCAGTACAACTGACCAGGGAACGAATCTCATTGATAATTTAAAAAGACGTTTCAAAGCTAGTGGTGCAAAGATCTAGTGGAAGGCATGTAGGTGAAAAGAGTCGCTAATCATACTTCACGAAAAAGTACATTTATTAACCGGAGGTTTACTCACTTCAAGGTTAATAACAATTTAACAGGCGAAAATTACGGTTCTTCATGGGGGTTGATTTATTAACAATGGACATCATTCATTCAGCGAAAGATCGTGCGATCAGAAAGATGGAACATAGTTGCTCCTGTGAGAGGTAGCTAGTGACCGTTCTCCTCAAGATAATCTGTAGAGCACAACGGAGGAATACTAACAGATGTGGTTATTTAAAAAGAAGTAGGTCTTCTAAAACCAAGACGAAAACTGATAACAATTACACACGCGAACACATAACTCGCTTCATAACTAACTAAAATACTGTAGACTGTAGATTATTACATTATGAGACTGTTTGGTTGACAGGATTCCCACCAACTGTTTTATCTTAAATGCGCTCAAGAGCACATCACACCGTCAGACCGTGACTAACTGTTCCCAAAAACTTTCTAAAACATCCTAGACGCTGTACTCTGGTCCAGCTTCTCTCAGTGGATGCTAAAAATGCCAGCGTCTGTTACACAGCCTCCCATCAGTTTCACGAAGAAGAATTCGAAAAAAGTTCTGTGGAGAATTCCGCAGTTGGAGCGTTGGTCTGAACGACCAATCAGAAGGCGAACTTCTAAAACAGTGTAACAAACAATTGTCTCTGGTCCAATCATGCCACAAACCAGCTTTGAAAACTAGAATTTCAGCGAGACTACGATCGAATATGCAGTCTCAATTAACCATACATTCATACACCACAGAACTAATCGTGATTAGGTTATGGTAAAGAGTGACAGCTTTCTAACGAGAGGTAAAAAGAAATACAATCAGTTAAGCTGGTTCCCCAAGCAATCCTTCTCTCAGGCGTCTTTACATGGTAGCAAATAGCAGGAAAGCAATATACTAGACTCGGTGATGCTAAGTTAATCATTGCAAATAATGATTCATTAAAGGTGGTTGAGACACATAGTTTCAAAGTTAGTACTCAACCCATAACCTTACAGCTGTAAGATAATATCAAAACTAAAACATTCTTTCATGAAAGGTGACTGATAGAGACAGTTTCAAAGTAAAACAATAACCTAAGAACCGTAATATTATATCAAAATCAAAACATAAATTACATAGTTACACAAAATTAAAACAATATGCTATAACTAACGAGGCACACTGTAATGCTGGCGTTAGTCAAATTATTAGACTAACTGAAAACCTTCTTTGCACATACACATAGCATCCAACATTTTGAATACAATGACTAAAAAAATCTCAACACCATAAAATAATGAATGAAAAGTAATGAAATTCCGGGAATACATTTGTCTAGGTAATATATTTAAGTCAGTAACATTGCAAAGACCACAGGTTAATGTAAATGCGTTATAAACCATTGAAACGCGAAACGCTGGTGTAGCCGCCAGACTGTTGAATGAAAGCTTGCAGATGTGCATGCATTGTACTGTACAGGTGCCGGATGTCATTTTGTGGGATGCAGTCAGTACAGGGACGGTTAATGTTGTTTGTGGATGTTGTTTGTGGATGTTGTTTGTCTTCAGGTGGTGTCCTCCATTGGAGACAGATCTGGTGATCGACTAGCTCAAGGCAACTCTGTAGAGCATGTTGGATTTACAACACCGGTATGCAGCCGAGTGGTATTCGATTAAAAAAAAAAAAACCCTGGAATGCTGTTCATGAATGTCAGCACAACGGGTCGAATAACAAGACTGACGTACAGATTTGCATTTAAGGTACATCGGATAACTCCGAAAGCGCTCTCGCTGTCATACAGATCACATCCTGGACCACAATTCCAGAGGTAGGTCCAGTGTGTCCAGCACGCAGACAGACTGTTCTCCTTCTAACCGACACACGACTATCAATGGCACCGCGTCAGAACCAGCTTTCATCAGAAAACTCGTCAGGCCTCCACCCCGCCCTCCAATGAGCTCTCGCTTGACACCACTGAAGTCGCTATGGCGGTGGTTTAGGGGCCAGTGGAATGCATGGTACAGGTCGTCTCACTTGGAGCTGTCCTTGTCCTTGAAGTGTCAGTGTGGTGCCAACTGCTGCTCAAATTGCTGCTGTATATGCAGTAAGATGCGCCAGAGCGATTCGCCGAATGCGTTGGACTCCCCTCTCGGTAGTGCCGCGTGACCGTTCGGAGCCCGATCTTATTGCGACAGTACAATCCCATGAGCACTGCTGCAGTAATCATGTACAGTGGATACATTCCTGTCAAGCCTTTCTGCGATGTTACAGAAGGAACGTCCACCTTCTCGTAGCACTATTACATGGCCTCATTAAAACTCAGTGAGGTGTTGACAATGGCGTCATTGTCACCTGAAAGGCTTTCTTGACTAACATCGACACACCATTTCCAATCTCAAAGATAACTGGTGCTCACGACCGTTAAAGCGTTTATTTAGAACGATCCTGATTTGCGTCCTCATAGTGGCGCTGCTAACGCCACTCTCATGTGAGTGGTGAGACATTTAAATAGACATCATCTTTCAGATGCAGAAACACGCCTATGAACTTTCATTTACATCGTACAACTCCTTTTTGGTGTTGTGATTTTCTTCCGTCAGTGAAACTTCAGACAGTAAGCTTATAATTGGCTCTTAACACAGTTGAATATCAATCCAGAAAGGTCTCGTGGTACCAGTCTCAAAACTTGGCATTTTAAGAGGCAATGTTTTATAAGTATCAAGATAAATATTCCCAAACGTTTTTGCATGAACAACTGTAATGAGATTGAACAAAGCAGGAAAAGTCACTGTGCTAACGATAGTGCATCTTCAGTCGCCCGTCACTCGATGGTGTGCGATGAGCTGCACAGATTCAAAACAGAAATAGCACACAACGAAACAAAGTCACCGTGGTGCGCCATGGAATCCATAACAAGTATCAAGGCTTGTTAATTGCACATTCCAAGGCCTGGAAGCGTCCGTGAGCAGTCAAATGGTTCAAATGGCTCTAAGTACTATGGGACTTAACATTTGAGGTCATCAGTCCCCTAGTCTTAGAACTACTTAAACCTAACTAACCTAAGGACATCACACTCATCCATGCCCGAGGCAGGATTCGAACCTGCGACCGTAGCAGCAGCGCGGTTCCGGACTGAAGCGCCTTGAACCGCTCGGCCACACGCTTGAGCAGTCCTGTGTAAAGGTGGCACACAATGTTATTTCCAGTCACGTCGCCGCACCCCAGGCAGTCTTATCGCGAGGCAGAAAAACACTGTTCGCCCCACTTGTCATGTGTTTCAGCTGCCAAGCCACTCAGCTCCGCAGGCATGTTTACAGACGTGGCTGCACCGCAGCTTCCCTACACGCTCCACGAAAGGTTTCTCGGAACCAAGCAACACCAAATGACTCATCTCGTACGCTCGGAGTCTGTCAGTATGTGAGCAGTCACCAGCTACCCATTAGACAGCATCGGCCGGAACGTCCTCGGAGCACTCAACACGACGATCCATGTGTCATCGGTCAGCAACCCATTCCAAGGCGCCGTATTCCTGCTCCGATCCGTCTGCTGCTTCACACAAGAGTCTGGAGCTAACCACCTCAGAACAAGACGACAATGGACAGAATGTCTTCCGTGCGTCCGGTGCGGCTCACGATGTGTTGTCAGTCAGCTGGCGACCATCGACCCGGGGCTGCTATCAAATTCGTGCTGGTGTGTTTCACACGCAAGACTTCTTCACGCGGTCGTGTTCGCCCATTCATCAGCTATGTTGGCGCTGTGCTCGCCTGCTTCGATGCTCCGTGCGGCATCTGCCGCGGCAGGAAGGTACTAAAAGGCTTGGCACCAACTGCCGAGTAGGGTGGGACTTTTAAGTGTGCCATGAAACAACAGCACAGGGCAATGGGACTGGAGACTGGTGCATGTGAATAGCGGAACGCTTTTCAAACAGTGATGAGTTTATCGGTACTGTGGTGCTGAGTTTTGCATCTGTCATCAGCACCCGCGTTTTTGTAGAACGTTAGTGTCTTCTTGTATCCGTTGGTGCTTAGTAAGGGTCGACAGCGTTGACAGATTCTCTGAGAAGGAGAAGAGCACGTTAGGGGAGTGTGGTCTTGTAGGAAGTAGGATTGTAATGTAGGCGGATGGGATTTCGAACATACTCCAGAGAAGAAAATGTGTATCTTCGCGGTTATGCAGGGTAAAATGATGACTTCAAAGTGTGGGTAGGTATCCTTTAGGCACCACAGTTGGTGTGGGAGCAGTTTGACTTTTGGAGGGACATTGAACCGTCGATTTTTACTTTCAAAATCGTTTCTTGAAGTATTTACTTTATTTACTAGCGATTCATCAAGAACATTAACACATTTAATGACACTAGGTGAGCGTGGAAGTAGTTGCCAGGAAGTAACTGATGGAAAATGAAATTACTTTTAACAAATGTGAATTTTATTCCTAAAAACTTTCTCAAAAACAGATTTAAAATTATGAACAGGAAAGCACCCTCGAAATATCAAGTTACAATTTTATTTGGAGGCAAAAAGAACAATATTAACAGTAGGAGCCTTCGGGCTGAGAAGCTTGCCTGCTCCCTTTCAACACGGCCGTAGTCATGACCGCTCACAACAACCTCTGAAAAACTACACTGGTGCAAATCTGCAACACACCAGATTACTTTAAACTAAAAAAATTTCTAACAACTCACACAAACACGTAAACTATGCACCCCGTAAGAGGGATGGAAATGGTACAACACTCAAATTATTTTCCACCGAAAGTGCAATTTTTTTTGAAGGACTCTTACGGTGGAAGGGTGGCAACCTTATAACCTAAAATGACTATTTAAATAAAACCCATAAAATGCAGACTTACATAAAAAGTACAAAATACTCTACATTACATTTATATCACCTCGCAAGATGATAGGCAAGATAAAAACATATTTCAAGAATTCAGCCTTTAAGCAATAAATTCGTTAACACCGAATCCGACAAACATGACAGAGGCAGCTATTAACGTACGGCAGACACTAACTGCCTAACAAATGCGGACGGGAGACAAACGAGCAAGCTAGGGACGAGAGACTGACCACGAAACAAGTAGAATTTAACAAGTAAATGAAACAACATATCACGAATCACTAAACTTCTAAAAACTGCGATGTCTGGCGAAGACCTGGCGCAGGACCCACAAAACGCTCTCCCGAACCGTCCGCTGCCAGCCGCTTCAACGGACGCAGGAAGGCGCGCCGATCTCCCGTCTCACGGCGTCGCAGCTCGCACCGGGCAGACCGATGTCGTACGTTGGCTCCTGCTGCTCTCGTGTCGGCCGCGAAGCCACTACCCCCGCTATACGGCGCCGCCCACTGGCCTGCCATGGCGACCTCACATGCGCCGACGCTCATGCCGGTGTGACGTCGGTGGCATTTGTTACGTCATATACAAAAGAAATTACTTATATATTTTTTATATATTTTTATTTTTAATTTATCAGCATGATTCTTTCTCTCAGGGATATTGTCTTGTCTTATCACTTTTACTTACGTGCATAAGTAAATATGAAACGGGTTCTTGAAGGGCCGCTGTTATTCATGTACCAACTTCAGATTTTGAACGTGGTGACTAAGATATAGTTGCCGATAACTGAATTGAATGTAATTTTGTTAATGTCTATTTATGGATTGCAAAGCAAGGCTTGAGAGAATTTCGATTGTTGCCGTGGAGCGGCCAAGATAAAACTTACTGAACTCATGGAATCTGTATAATTTAAAAACATGAACTGTAACGTAAATTAATTATCTGTTGCAATTTAAAAAGGTTGTTATAATGAAATCTCTCGCATTTACAGTTACTGTTAACACTCTGAAAAATAAATTAACACTTCGGCGCGTAATGGCCGACCAGAGGCTGCATGGGAAGTTGAGCTTCTCGCAGCGCAATTACTGAAAAAATGCTTATTAAAAATAATTAGCCACTGCGAGCATTTGAGGTGACAACTACTACAAGGAAATTCAATTTGTGATAACAATACAAGTTTATTGTATCAGAAATACGAATAACTTACATAAAATATGTGTAGCCACTCAATGGCTACCTTCCGTATAGCGAAATAAAACAGTGTGTGTGTCATAAAAAACGTCCTTCCTCCTCGGCCGTACATTCGCGTCTCTTTCGATCCTTTTTTTATTTTCATAGACATTAAATAGAGATGCTACTCTTAAATTATCGCTGCATATTAGTTGTTTCAAGAACATTAACTATATCCTTTACCCTAATTATATTCATAAAATACTTTAACTGCGGTTTATAACCGACAAAAATGTCAATATTTATGTGACGTACCGTCACACCGGACAAGTCATCTGTGTCCCAGTACGCGACCGACCGACCGACCAACCGCCAATGAGCGTTGTCCGAGCAACTCGAGCAGACTGGCGGCCTAACGCGCAGACTCAGATGCAGGAACTCGGCTCCGACCGGGCGACCACTAACTGAGTTCTGTTACTGGCTGTTGTGGATTGGCAAGAGAGCCAACCCACTATGAGAGGAAACCGAAAGGCACCCGTTTTAGCTCACGCAGGCTGGCGTGAGGTCTGGAACAGGTCAAGGAAATGAGACTAGCAAAAAAAGTACGTAGCTGCTGGAATACTCAACTTCAATCCATAATTGGTGAACATCGCTCTTGACGATACATGTTTTACAGCATCAATAGTAACTGGTAATGGCGCCTTGCTAGGTCGTAGCAAATGACGTAGCTGAAGGCTATGCTAACTATCGTCTCGGCAAATGAGAGCGTATTTTGTCAGTGAACCATCGCTAGCAAAGTCGGCTGTACAACTGGGGCGAGTGCTAGGAAGTCTCTCTAGACCTGCCGTGTGGCGGCGCTCGGTCTGCAATCACTGATAGTGGCGACACGCGGGTCCGACGTATACTAACGGACCGCGGCCGATTTAAAGGCTACCGCCTAGCAAGTGTGGTGTTTGGCGGTGACACCACACTGGCGGAGTGGCAAGACTCTCATTTTCTGGCTTTAAAGTTCGATCCAAACGACAGACATACTAGCACTCTGACGACAGACAGACACTAACTGCCACACAAATGCAAACGAGAGACAGACCAGCAACTAGTGACGCGAGACTGACCTAGCCTCACTCCGACTGACGCCCTTAACGTACGGCAGACCGACTGCCCGACCGACAGACAGACAGAGAGACAGACACTGACTGCCCGACACTGAGCCGACTGACCAACTGACTAGACTCAGACTGACAGACTGCCCTGGCTGACCAACAGCCTCCGACTGACTTCATCCGACTCACCACTGCCGAGGTTTTTTTTTTTTTTTTCCTTTATTGATTTTCAATTCCACCTGAAGGGGGCGGGCTGGCAGCAGGTTAGTTCGCTGCTCTACAGCCTACAAACTTTTATTTTAAAAAACGGAAGAAGAAAAGAAACAAGAAAAACAGGCGATAAAATGATGACGTCAAGTGTAAAATGGCGGAAAAATGCGGAAAGTTAAAACAGAAAGCAAAAGGGGTTGGCAACGTTAGTAAAAGACACAGGAATCAGACAAGTAACATAGTACACACACAATTAAAAAACGCGGCGACAGTAATTTTTCTGTTTGCAAGAGATAAAAGGCACACCCAGCGACAGTATGACGGCCGTTCGCAACACTTCCCAAAAAAACACAACACGGAACACCCACTGTAAAACACTCACTGTAGAACACTCAATGTAGAACACTGCACGAAAGTGGCGGTACAAAGATGACACTCCCGAGCCAAAGGCAGATGGGGGGGGCGACCTGGAGGAGGGGGAAGAACAAAGAGGGAGGAAGGAAAAAAACGAAAAAGGGGGGGGCACCAAGGAGGGAGAGGACTAATAAAGGGGGAGAAGGGCAGACGCGAGGGAGAATGAGAGGAGGCAGAGGAGGGAAATGTAAAAGGACTCGGGGGAGAGAAGGGGGCAAAGAGAGGGGAGGTGGGGAAAAAAGAGGATGGAAGGGGGGGAGAGGGAGCCTGGGAAAAGAACAGAGGAAAGGAGGGGGAGTGAGGATCAGAGTTGATAGGAGGGATAAATGGAGGGAGAGAGGGCATCATCCGGGAGGGGGAGTTGATGGAAGCCACCTTGGGAAAGGAGATGTAGGGTGTAGAGATGGAGGGTAGGGGGGGCACAACAGTGAAGACGTGGCTGGGGGCAGGGATGGGAGAGGAGAGGAGCAACCAGGGGATGAGGGGGTTCAAGGCGGTGGGAGGTGTAGAGGATGTGGATATGTTCGAGGAATAGGAGCAGATGGGGGGAAGGAATGAGATCATAGAGGATCCGCATTGGGGACGGGAGGCGTATACAGAGGGCATGACACTCAAGGATCTGGAGGGACTTATAGAATTTGGGGGGGGGGGGGCAGATATACAGGCAGGACTGGCATAACAGAGGATGGGACGGATTAAGGATTTGTAGGTGTGGAGGATGGTAGAGGTGTGCAACCCCCATGTCCGGCCAGAGAGGAGTTTGAGGAGTTGGAGGCGGTTGTGGGCTTTGGATTGGATGGAGCGGAGATGAGGGATCCAGGTGAGCGCTGCCGAGCTGATAGCGCCCCTTAAATGCATGTTAACAGGCAACCTTCTCCCTTTCACACCAGAGAGAGACACCAAAGCTGCCGTTGCCACAGCGGCGCCACCGCCAGAAACGGAGGGCGATTGCTTTACACTACGCTCTGCGGCGCTCTTTTCAAAACAGCAATTTTTACTACGGCTCAGACATGTCGACTCAAGCCATTGCGGCTTCAGTGGTGTCAAGCGAGAGCTGATTGGAGGTCAGAGCGGAGGCCTGTTGTATTTCCTTATGAAAGGTGGTTCTGACTCGGTGCCAGTGATGGCCGCGTTTCGTTTAGAAGGAGGCCAGTCCGTCTGCATGCTAGACACACTGGACATACGCCTGGATATATGGTTGAGGATGTGATTTCGTATGACAGCGGGAGGGCTCTCGGGGTTCTCCCACGCACCTTAACTGCAAATCTGTACGTCAGTCTTGTTATTCGACCCGTTGTGCTGCCATTCATGAACAGCATTTCAGTTATTTCCCTATAGGATACCGCTAGGTTACACACGGTGTTGTAACCCTAACTCAATATGCTCTACAGAGAAGCCTTGAGCTGGTCGATCACCAGATCTGTCTCCAATGACAACCCCAGTGTCATCCACAAACAACATTAACCGTCCCTATATTGACCGATCAAGTGCAGCAGGCATGGAACTCCATCCCACAAATTGATATCCAACATCCAACACAATGCACACATGTTTGCACGCTTGTGTTGAACACTCAGGCGGTTCACCGGGTTTTAATGTACGAACATTTCATTTTGGAAATGGTTTGTCTCGAGCTTACATTAACCTATGATCTTGCCATGTTACACATTTAAATATGTTAGCTAGACAAATATATTACCGAAATTTCATTACTCTACATTAATTATTTTTTGGTGTTGCGGTTTTTTTTCCCGGCAGTGTACTTGAAATCTGCTGGAGAACTGAAGGAATCTTTCTCCAGTCTCATTTCTACTGCCTGGACTGTTTTCTCCTACCACTTCACAATGTCCTTCCCCTAAGATAACATTCTACTCCCCTCGCTTAATAGATCTCCTCCTTTTACATACCGATTTACCCGTTCCTTGCCCTCATAAGTTCCCTCCCTCTCTTCATAATTTGCTTGTGACATCGGTGCATATATCCAGATTACTGTTGTTGGCTTTGTTCTGTTGTCGTTCATCATGAGAATAAGCTAATCACTCTGCTGTTTATAGTAACTATTTGCCGCACTGTCCTGCTCGTAGTGAATCTGTTGTGGGTTGGCAGGAGAGCCAACACCGTGTTAGTAGAGGAAGCCGAAAGGCACGCGTTTTAGCTCACGCAGGCTGGCGTGAGGTCTGGAACAGGACAAGGAAGTTAGACTTTAGAAAAACGGACGTAGCTTGTGGAATACTTAACTTTAATCCATTAATGATGAGCGTCGCTCTTGACTGTACATGATTCAGTATCAATAGTAACTGGTAATGGCGCCTTGCTAGGTCGTAGCAATTGACGTAGCTGAAGGCTATGCTAACTATCGTCTCGGCAAATGAGAGCGTATTTTGTCAGTGAACAATCGCTAGCAAAATCGGTTCTACAACTGGGACGAGTGCTAGGAAGTCTCTTTAGACCTGCCGTGTGGCGGCGCTCGGTCTGCAATCACTGATAGTGGCGACACGCGGGTCCGACGTATACTAACGGGCCGCGGCCGATTTAAAGGCTACCACCTAGCAAGTGTGGTGTCTGGCGGTGACACTACAGAATCCTATCTTCGTTATAGTGTTTGCTGCTGGTAATGTTTTATTTTACTTTCATCTGTCTTCTCACTGGTTTCATGAGGCCCACCACGAATTTCTCTCCTGTGCCGATATCGTTTCAGAGTAGCAGTCGCAACCTACGTCTTCAATTGTTTGTTAGATGTATTCTAGTCTCTGTCTACATCTATAGTTTTCACGCTCTACAGCTCCCTGTAGTACCATGGAAGTTGTTTGGTTGGTTGGTTGGTTTGGGGAAGGAGACCAGACAGCGAGGTCATCGGTCTCATCGGATTAGGGAAGGACAGGGAAGGAAGTCGGCCGTGCCCTTTGAAAGGAACCATCCCGGCATTTGCCTGGAGCGATTTAGGGAAATCACGGAAAACCTAAATCAGGATGGCCGGACGCGGGATTGAACCGTCGTCCTCCCGAATGTCCAGTGTGCTAACCACTGCGCCACCTCGCTCGGTGAAGTTGTTTCCCGATGTCTTAAAACATGTCTTATTTTTGCCAGTGTTTTCCATATATTCCTTTTCTCGCCAATTCTCCGGAGAACCTCCACACTCCTTACCTTATTAGTCCACCTAACTTTCAATAGTCTTTTGTAGCACCACATCTCAAATATTTCGTTTCTCTTCTTTTCCGCGCCGCCCCTCCCACCTGAGGTTCGAATCCTCCCCCGGGCATGTGTGTGTGTGTGTGTGTGTGTGTGTGTGTGTGTGTGTGTGTGTCTGTGTGTGTGTGTGTGTGTGTGTGTGTTGTTCTTAGCATAAATTAGTTTAAGTAGTGTGTAAGTATAGGGACCGATAATCTCAGCAGTTTGGTCCCTTAGGAATTCACACACATTTGAACATTTCTCTTCTTTTCCGGTTTTCCCACAGTCCATGTATCACAACAATACAATGCTGTACTCAAAATGTACCTTTTCAGAAATTTCTTCCTCAAATTAACTCCTAAGTCTGACACAGCAGACTGCTCTTGGCTAGGAATGCACTTTTGGCAATGCTGGCGTGCTTTTTATGTTCTCCATGTTCAGTCCGTCATGGGTTATTTTGCTACCTAGGTAGCATAATTCTTCAACTTCATCTACTTCGTAATCACCAATTCTTACGTTAAGTTTCCCCGCTGTTCTCATTCCCGCTACTGCTCATTACTTCCGTCTTTCCTCTGTTCATTCCATTCAGCATATCCTGTAATTAAGCTTCACTTTCAATGACGATAGCAATGTCATCTGAGAATCTTGTCATTGATATCCTCTCATCCTGAATTTTAATCCTGTTCTTGAATCTTCATTTTATTTCTGTCATTGTTTCTTCGACGCGTAGACTAAACAACAGGGGCGAAATACTGTATGGTGTCAGGCAAATCCAACACCTTCCATGAAAACCCTGACATGATAAGCAAATCCAGTAGTATGTCACATAGCTCCGAATAAATCGTGACATTAAATTAACCAAAGTAATACGAGTAACGAGTGAGCAAATGGAATACCACAGACTAACACAAGAATGCCTAAATGCATGTCATACCTTCCCACCGTGAGACAGACGCAGTTCCGAGGGGAGAAACGAGAACAGAAGCCGAGAGCAGAACCGTGTTAAGCGAGATGGCCCTACGATAAGGGGCGGACACGCACGTCGCCAGCTAACCGCTAGGACCACCCCAGACGCAAGTTTTAGCGTGAGACCTTTTCGCGTCTCTGTTACGTCAGGACCACCCCCCAGCCCATGTTAAAAGCTAGAGCCCTCCAGAAGAACAGTATAGATCTTACGATAACACAAAAAGGGCCACCCCAGCCGCAAGTTTTAGCATGAGACTTTTTCGCGTCTCTGTTACGTTACGACCACCCCCCAGCCCATGTTAAAAGATAGAGCCCTCCAGAAGAACAGTATAGATATTACGATAATGCTAAAAGGACCACACCAGCTGAAAGTTTTAGCATGAGACTTTTTCGCGTCTCTGTTACGTTGCAAACTTTAAAAACATTGCCCCACCACGAAAAGTATAACGTTTCTCATTGAATAGACAGAATTTTTGTAGGCGGAGCTAACGGTTAACATTGAGACCCTGATTGGTCAGATGAAAACACAGCCAGATAGTTTTTTTAAACCAACTTCGGTAAATTGTAGTAAGGAGAAGTTAGGAGAGAGTTGCTTCCGAGACGGCGAGGTGAGCGGAGCTGTGCTGCCCGCTGCCCCCTGACGAACACCGACTAGGTAATGAACACACGCGATGCCGCATAACGGCGCATAAAGCTTCATTCAGAACTGCAGAAGTCTCATGTGATACACCCCCTTTTTGCGTAATATTAGTGTCGATCGTCAATTAAAGCTCATGGTGTTCACATTTGCCACTTGAAGTAAAAATCTGAAACGCGATGATTTTTCTGTTATATAGTTATTGAGAAGCTACATCAGCCACTGTAATTTACAAGTTAGATAAGTAATTAAAGATAATTGAGGGTCACTGTAGACCATTTTGATAGTTTTCTCTCTTGTGAAACTTAATTTAAACCTAGATTATAGATGTGATATGGCATAGGTCGTCCTTCGATCCATTGTAGAACTTGGAAACCCACTCAGGGAATATTCGTTCACATTTTTGTTGAACGCAGTTGGTTTTTACCATCCTATATTAAAACATTTCCTTTTATCAATAGTGCAATTTATAAACAATGTTTTGTGAGTAGAATAAAATTTCCAATGGTAAACTTAACTGCTTTTTCGATGTTATTTTACTAGCTAACTAAAAATAGGAAAGCCTTGAACCCCTTCCACTAAATTTAGTTAGTATTAAGATTCTTTTACAGGGAGTGCAGTGGAGCTGACGCTGAAATCATTAAGTATTTGGTTATATCATCGCTAGTCTCACTGAACTCTTCTGAATTCTACATGTCATGTGTGGTCTGGCGTCTCCTTACCAGCAACAGGTCCCAGGTTCAAACTAGTCAATTCCCTAAAAAACACGCTCAGAGCGTCATTGCGCGAAAGTGGTAGGGAGACACGATATAGAACAAACAGACACCACGCAGAATGTTAGAATACTACTCGTACATTCCTGTCTTATACCCTTTTTATTCTGACACATCGTTGTTCCCACTTGGCTCTTCTACATATTGCATATTACCCATCCTTCACTGTAGCTACCATTACTTTTTTCAGAATTTCGAACATCTTACACCATGTGTCACTGCTGAACTCTTTTTCCATGTCGATAACATGTTTTGATTTTTCTTTAGCCGTGTTTCCGCTATTAACTACGACGTCAGGATCGTCTCCTTAGTGCTTTTAGCTTTTCTAAACACATACTGATCATCACCTAACATATCCTCAATTGTATTTTCCATTCTTTTTGATATTATTCTCGTTAGCAACTTGGATACAACATTAGCTGTTAAGCTGACTGTGCGATAATTCTCGCACTTGTCGGCTGTTGCTATCTTCGGAATTGTATAGATGATGTTTTTTCCAAAAGTCAAACAGTATATCGCTAGACTCATATATTCTGCACACCATTGTTTTATTGCCACGTACCCCTATGTTTTTAGAAATACTGAGGAAATATTATCTATCTCTTCTGCCTTATTTAACCTTAAGTCTTCCATCTTCTTTTAAATTCTGATTCTAAAACTGGATCCCTATTTATTTTTTTATCGAATGCTGTTTCTTCTCCTATCACATCAGACAAGTCTTCGCTCTCATAGAGGCCTTCAATGTACTCTTTCCACCAATCCTCTCTCTCCTGTGCACTGAAGTGTGGAATTTCCATTGCGCTCTTAATGTTACCACCCTTGCTTTTAATTTCACCGAAGTTTGTTTTGACCCCATCAGCTGAGTCAGTCATTCCGATTATCATTTCTTTTTCGATTTCTTCACATTTTTCATGCAGTCATTTCACCTTAGCTTCCCTGCACTTCCTGTTTATTTCATTTCTAAGTTACTTGTCTTTCTTTATTCCCGAATTTCCATGAACATTTTTTTACTTTCATGGATCACCTGAAGTATTCCATGTGTTATCCACAGTTTATTTTTCACAGTTACCTTTTTTGTACCATGTTTCTTCTTCCAGCATCTGTGATTGCCATTTTTTGAGGCGTCCATTCTTCTTCATATGAACTGCTGACTGAAGTATTCCATATCGCAGTATCTATAACCTCAGAGAACTTGAAGCGTATCTCTTCTTTCCTTAGTACTTCCGCATTTCACTTCTTCCTCGCTACTCTCTTAAATTCCAGCCTACTCTTCATCACTATTAAATTGTGATCTGAGTCTATATCTATAGAGTACGTCTTACAATACAGTATCTGATCTCGGAAACTCTACCTGACCATGATGCAACCTAATTGAAATGTTTAGATATCTCCCGACCTTTTGCAAGTATACCACTTCTCTTGTGATTCTTGAACAGAATATTCGCTTTTACCATCTGAAATATCTTGCAGAACGCAATTAGCCTTTCTCCTCTCTCCTTCCTCTCCAAGCCCTTATTCTCCCCTAACCCTTTCTTCTACTCCTTGCGTCACACCGTGTTCCAATCCCCGATGACTATTAGACTTTCATCTCCCTTTACGTTCCGAATTACTCGTTCAATGTCGTCATATACTTTCTCTATATCTTCATCTTCGGATTGCAACGTCGGCATGTATACCTGAATTATCTTTGTCCGTGTTGGTTTGGTGTCGATGCTGATGAGAAAGACACCTATGATATGTTCGATAGCCCACTGCTACAAAAGCCTGCTTCTGTTTTGTCTGGTTATAAAGGACGCGAAATACCAGTACCAGGCGTGCGCAGTTTGTCAGCAACTTTACGTGACATAACAAAGTGTATTTCATTCTATGTCCTATGTTCTAGAAACAATACGACCATTTTTTGCTTAGACTTGTGTGATTTGTTCAGCGTGTCAATACAGTGTAATGTGCTGCAAATCAGTGTTTCAGTGCCTAATACCCATGTGTCTGATTTGTGCAATAAATCGAATGAACTGTTTGAACCATGATTATGAAGGGCTAAGGATTTTGAGATACACACTACTGTTAAACATAATGTTCAACCAGGATTTTATCATGCTAAGCCCAGCCCTATGCCATAAGTGATCAGGTTCAAAGAAAACAGTGATCATGGAAAGACATTGGGGTGATAAAACCCATTTCTGCAAGCCAGCTGGTGTCCCCTCTGGTAATACTTAAACCGCCATCAGGAGGTTTATGTTTGTGCGCTGATTTTAAAGCCACGGTAAACCAACAAATTGTCGCGGATTCTTTTCTTTTCCCACGACCGAGGAATTAATGGACATGTTGGGAAGGAATGTATTCTTTTTTAAGAGTGGTTTACGTGAGACATATTTACATTTACAACTGGACGAGCAGTCCAAGCAATTTTATGCGATAAAACACTCTCCTGAGGTTGTTCCGGTTTCACGGACTACCATTTGGAAGTGCTTCAGCTCCTGCTATTTTTCGACGTTTCGTTGAACAATTAAGAGCTAAAGTCCCTTATCATACGAACTATTTGGATGCTATTGTTGTCGTGGGTCTTATGCCTGTTGAATATTTGTCAAATTTATAGTTTTATTTTAAGTTGTCACCGAGTCTGGCTTAAAGGGTAGCGGGGTAAAGTGCTCCTTCTTCCATAAAGAACTTGAATATTTAGGACGTACAGCGTATTCGTTCTAACTTACTCTTGTTTGCGATTAAAGATTTGTTGTGCTCCATAACGTCAAGGAGTTAAAGACTACATCGGAGAGAGTAACTAATTACATAAAATTTATTGCTAAAACTGTGCTGATGGCTCCTCCACTGAATCGGCTGTATCAGAAAGGTGTTCCCTTTATGTGGCCTCATGAATGTCAGAGCACGTTTCAGGAGCTTAAGGACACTTTGCTAAATTATTGTTGTCTGATTGATTTTGATCCAACCAAACCATTTGTGTTAGCTGTGGATGCATCTTCTTATGGGATTGAGCAGTGCTCTCCAGTAGAACTGCCTCGAAAACATTCAACAAAGCGTAGAGCGCAACTATAGTCTGCTTGAAACAGAGGCTCTGGCCATTGTCTATGATGTTATCGAGTTCCACCAGTATTTGTACAGTTGAGAGTTCTATTTGATTATGCATCATCGGTCTTTAACGGTCTTGTTCAACCCTTACAAGCCTGTTGCACCACAGACAGTGGAAAAATTGCAGTTCTTTTATTGTTTATTTTTCATTGAGAGTTGTCGTACAGACTCAATGCCCGACGTTAGAACGCTGGCTTCTTGTCTCAAAATGGTTCAAATGGCTCTGAGCACTATGGGACTTAACTTCTGAGGTCATCAGTCCCCTAGAACTTAGAACTACTTAAACCTAACTAACCTAAGGACATCACACACATCCATGCCCGAGGCAGGATTCGAACCTGCGACCGTAGCGGTCGCGCGGTTCCAGACTGTAGCGCCTAGAACCGCTCGGCCACCCCGGCCGGCCTTCTTGTCTCGGTTTTCTGTCGGTACCCAGTATGTGATGAGGAATCATGTTATCAAATTAACGCTCAAGATTTTGAATATCCTCAAGGTGTTCCTCTTTCGGCATATCTCTGTAGAAACTTCTTCCAATCCAGCTGTTCCGGAGTTTTGCAATACGTGCGCCATTGGCGGATATGTAGTTTGTAAAAATTTCCTGCCCAGTAGCATCGTAATGCACTACCTGCACTATCACGTGTTTTGTAGCTACATGCAGACAATGACGATGCACGGGTTGTGACTAATCATTCCCTCCAGCATTTGCCTCTGTTTCACGAAGGTGACAGGGGCGTAGTTCGCTCAAAGCAACTCGCACGATGTCCTTGTGCTTGGCAGGGCTCGGACGCCCAAATTCAGCAAATGACCTCTCGTTGCACAGCTTGTGCGGAGCGTCAGTCTGTTCTGCTGCAACACTTTTTCCAGTGGCCACGTCCATCCGCACCATGGCAACGGTTGCACACTGATTTTGCGCGCCCTTCTGGAACATGTGTTGACTTTTGGTGGAAAATGTAATATAGTACATTTCCTTTTGTAGTCCCTACCACTACCGTCAGTGCTGTATTGATTTGGTGTATTTTCCTTTTGTAGTCCCTACCACTACTGTCAGTGCTGTATTGATTTGGTGTATTTTTTTTGTCTCGAAAGTCTTCCCGAAGTCTTTGTCTCGGACAACGGACTCCAGTTCACATCAGCCGGTTTTCAACAGTTTGGAGCCGACAACGTTATATACCGTGTAACTACTGCTCCGTTTTTCTGTCTAGTGGCGAAGCTGAGCGGTTTGTTCGAACGTTCAAAAGTCACATGTAGAAACTCTGTTCCTCTCACACAAGGAAGGAAGCCTTACGGTTCTCTCTTTCCCTCTTCGACTCCTTGCCATAGGACGGGAAGTCGTCGGCAGAATTATTATACGGTCTTCGTCAGCTTTCCCCGTTGCATCTTCTTTGTCCGCTGCATAACTGTTCGTTCCGCCGACCCAGACAAAATTTTACCCGCAGAACAAAGTTTTCGTCACAGTTTTTGTAAACAAACAGCGCTAGGACCACGCTGTCATCACACAAGTCTTGTGTCCTTCGTCTTACGTCGTTCAAGGTTTCTCCCAGCTGCACCGTCGTCACCAGAATCAGCGATCCTTCCGCAGAACTTTTGCCCACAGACCCAGCAGAGGGGCAATGCACAACTGACCAAACAGTATTCTTGACATAGAGTTTCACTTCTGAGAAAGCCATGACCTTCTAGGTGATGCGTCATCCAACCAACCAAAATAACAACATTAAAACCTCAATTTCAGATGCATTTCTGGAAATTGAAATCCAGTTGCCTGCAATTTTTAGAGCCAAATTCATCGTTTCAAGATTCCTGTGGTTACTCCACTTAATTACTAAGGAGGAGGTCTTTTCATTCTATACATAGAAGGAGCCATTTGAATGAAGGAAACGAGACTCCTTTGAAAGAAGTTTTCGCTCATCTTAACTCCATGAAAGTTATAAGCAAAGGCTTCGAGTACTTTTTTTGAAATCTATGACGGAACTATTTCCATTTTACAGCAAAGAAAATTTTGAAGCAGAAACCAGAATCTGGTATGCTTTAAGAACACCTAAGGACTGCACGGAAAAGTAACATACTTCCAGAAACTGCATTTATTCCTTCGGTTGCGAGGACTCTGCTAAATTATATGATAATTCCATCAACAATCTGTAATGCCGTTAAACGATTCAGCGCCCTCAGGTGAGTGGCAATATGGATGAGAATCAAAAGGGTCTTTCAAGACTGTTTTTTACGCTCTCACAGAGAGGAATAAAAGAGACGAGTTTCAAAGTCGTAGTCTAAGTATGTGTTCTAAATGCATGCAAAATATTTCTTATTTTTTATGGGATGTACAAGATACCTTGGTGTAATTATTGTTTCACATAACAAAAACTGATTACATCTTTAATTCTGTAGTTTAGTTTTAGCAACAGTTTTTGTTATTTGTTGTAGTTTTTCTGTTAAAATATGTCAAACAGAACAAAAATTTAAATTTTGATACAGACCAGTATCTATGACACAAAACCAGCGAAAAGGAAGGAAGTTCAGTGTCCTATCGACGCTGATGTCATTAGGGACGGAACATTATCGAAGTGTTGGCATTTTCTCCAAAAGGCTATCACTACCTGGTTGAATCTGTGTCACGTAAATCTGATGTCGTTCACAGCCGTAGAGTATTATGCATATAGTTGATACACTAGTTTGATTTCATACTTCATCTCTTCTTATTGTGTATTCAGCGGTTTGTCCCTGCGCATGTAATATATGTGAAGCATCAAGCAATTTGTTTTGCATTTTTCATTATTTCTCTGGTCTACAATTTTAACACTTACTGGTTGCTGTGTATGCGTTCCATAGTCTCTCTTTTCTTCAGATCTTCTATGTTCTATTTTTGCATTTTCATTCTAATATTTACCTTTGCTTTTTCTGTCCATCGTATTTTTAAAAGGTCTGTTGCACCAACTTTCAGATACACCCAATTCCCGCTTTAGTTTCGCCAGAACTGAAACTTTGCTTGTATATAACGATATTGTCCAGACGTAGGGCACTTTTTCAGTTCGATGTGAATATTTGATACCATTGCAACACTTTCGTGGAAGAAAGCTTGTTTCGCATCCTCTGCACAGTTCTCAACTATTTTGTGGGTATGGCTTCTTATTACAGACATTATTTCATGCCTTATACCAGATTATGATGTTTGTCGTATGACCAACGGCCTTTCACTTCTTGTCTAGTCGGTGAATAGACTAAATAACGAACAGGAAGTCGACTTCGCATCTACAGTGAGTAGCTTATGTGCAAGGTTGAAGGCCCACAATACCATAAAATGTCGAGGATAGATCAGTTACACCATGTGATCCTGATCATTCTACAGACTTGGGAAATATTCGTAGAATGTGATAATTTGGGTAATTTTGATGGCTACCTGTGCAAAATTACAGTCCTGGTAACATTTCTCGAGTGTCTTGCTGAAAATGAAGCATTTCATCCACCACTGTCTATTGTAGACAAAAGACATCTGTCTTATTAGGTTACTGTCACCTCATTTCAGGTAACTGCTGAGGTGGATAACGCATGTAGCTCTGCGACTTCTGTTTTTTCTTTATTTTTAGTACATACATCACAGGAAAAAACAGATTTACAGGAATAAATAAGTTTTCATAATGTTTTATATTTAATTTTAAAGGTTAGCTGCAATTATTTTATTTTATCAAAGCACAATAGAGACTGAGTAAAATCAATTTCAGGAAATGACATAACTATAACTGAGCGACATCGTATATGATTTGAAGTTCTTGATAATGGGCTCTTCGTACTTTTATTATTTAATATATATATAACAGTAATTCATTTCAACAGACTTTCGGTACATGCTCCATTTCATTTCTAGAATACGAAGTAATCAATAGAAATAATGCTTTCACAAACAGCTAGTATAAAAGAAAGTCTACCGGCAAAAAAATAGTTTTTTTTCTGAATTCATGAAAACCTACTTACTGAAAAAAAACGTGGAAAATCCCCAACACGAAAATCTGAAATGAGCTACGAGCCACCAAGCAGTAAGCAAACGACAAGCAGAAAACACTGCGGTAGCGCCTTCTGCGCATGTCCAAGTTATCGCTACCTAGTGCGCATGCGCAGATTGACGGCAGTTTAGAACTGCACCCTATCCTGGCGAGTGGATAATGTGTCTGCTAATTTTCGTACTTTCACCCGTTCGACCGCTAGATGTCTGTCGTACTAGATCGCTTCCGTTCGCAGCTGATCGTCGTGTAATACCAGCTTAAGCAGTTTCTTTAATGGACCTATTACATTTTGTAAGTGTTCTGACACTAAATTACAGTCTTTGGTTTGCTTTCTCCACAACATTATTTATGTGATCGATCCCATTTAAGTTATTCGTAACTGTAATACTTAATTATTTAACAGAGTTTACACTCTTTAGATGTGTGTGATTTGTCGTGTAACTTAAATTTAGCGGATTGTTCTAGTACTCATGCAGATGACATCACACTTTTCATGATTCATTAGAATCAATTGCCACTTTATGTGCCTTACAGATATATTGTCTAAATCATTTTGCAATTGGTTTTGATCTTGTGATGTCATGACATGACGGTAAAGGACAGCAGCATCTGCAAACATTCTAAGAGGACTGCTCAGATTGTCTCCTAAATCATTTATGTAGGTCAGTGACAACAGAGGGCCTACAACACTTCCTTGGGGAACGGCAGATTTTACTTTAGTTTTGCCTCGTTGACTTTCAGTCAGACAACTGAGAGGATACCGCATGTGCACGCCATTTGATTAGAAGTCGCTTGTGAGGAAGGACATAAAACCGACGTGAGTAGAAACAAACTTACAAGAGAAGTGTAATATAAATATAAAAATAGTGTACATTAGCTAAAATACATGAGTAATTGTAAAAGCAAGTGTACTATTCTGGATGAAAATGCACATTAATGTAAGTACGCGAGTACAACCAGCTGGTAGTTTGCTGCGTTCTTTCGAGTAGGTCAGTATGAACATGACCTGGTTGCTCGTCTGTATGCTTTAGCTGTGTTAGCTGACAAGTTACTTCAGTGCACAGACTATTTTCTTATACTGATGTGCATTTTCAGTCATCGTGGTAGGCTTGCTTTCAAGAATACTTATATATTTTAGATGACGTATACTATGTTTTAAGTTTACATTGTGTTCCTATAGTCCGTTTGTTTCTAGTCATGCCGTTTTGATGTCCTTACTTTTATAGGTTTAGAGACACTTGCTCTTCTGCTGATGTGTTCTGTCGCTTTCTGCCGCTTTCATGAGATTCCACTGTGGTATACAAATGTTCATTTTATATATTTATGAATGTGCTTCCTGATATTCAGAAGCTGTGTTTTATCCGTTTATACTAATTTTCTGTTTGCTTAGTATTTTTAATTCTGAAAGTAGTTAATTTTTCAACCAACTCTAGTTATCTAATTATCGTTATCTAATTGAGATCTAGACAGGTAAAAGTTTTTAAATAATTAAATTTGTGATGACTCCTCTCCACTCTGAGAATGTAAGGTAATACTTACAAATTTTTCCAGCTTTTAGGCTGCATACTAAATGTAAAACCTCTTATAATACTTGTATCATAGTGACTATAAAGATAAAATTTTATGTTTGCATTATTAGATGCTAGAGAGATTATTATGGCCCAAATCTTGTCAGGATATATATATAAAGACTGGATTGGTGCAGGAAAATCGATAGTTGTTGACTGGATGTTTTGGAATATTTGGGAAAGGGCAAACCCATTATTGGCTTCTACCACTCAACATCATTAGTTCAAAAAAAGTGCTCACTCGTCTGTACAAATCTCCAGCCAGGACGTAACGTACTGCAATACCAAAACCGCTCTAATTGGGTTTCGAAACAGTTTCTCACCCATTTTGTTGCCCGAATTGGCATGAAGTGACTTCTGTTCCCTAACCTCCAAATACTGAGTCGAAAAGAACAAGCCCTTTTCCAATTAACAAGTTATTTGCGTTTCGTAGGAGTATCATGTAGAGTTGAGCTTTTATTAGGAAATGAAAAGACCGAAATGTCATTTAATCACTTGAATGGAGCCCGGCTTTGATTATATTGGAAAATAAGTTTTAGTTCTACACAGAACTGAAAGAGAGACCAGAAAAAGGTTGCCTGAACCGCAACAGCAGTTACTGACCGAGCAGTGACCATTGACTCGGTTGCTACGCAACGCTCCTGCAAAAGTGCGCTCGAGTTCAGATCCAGTGCTGCACTCGACTCAAGTGCTTTAGCTGTTCACGCGTTCGTATTTATTCAGATACGTTCGAGTGGCGTTTGCCTCCAGGTTAATTTAGCCGAGTTCCTACTCGTGCGCTTTGTCGGCGGGCGCCAAGCGCTCCCGTGCCTCGCAATTCACGCAGCGCCGGAGCGAGTCTGCTAACGACTTTGTGCCAGAAATGTATTTAGTGTACTGAATAAGGCTCCTGCGTTTCATTGGCTGCCGTTCCTGTACAGAGTCGTAAAATAAACGAGAAATATGCTCAATAACAGAAATGGAAGCTGCAGTTCAACAGAATGCACATGCGAATTCAGTATCTAAGAGAAAATGTGATTCCATTCTATCCTGTTCTTCTGCGCTCAGTACGTCCCCTTCTCTCTTGTTTGATTAATTATCGTTTAATCTCAACAGATTTAACGTGGAAAAAATGTTACTGTTTAATCTTTCTCTTGGTAGCTCCATATCTGTATCTATTAGAAGCTGACTCCTTGATTCCTCCACGACGGTTGTCTCCTGCGTTACTTGGTTGTTTTAAAATAATCGCTGCGGATCTTCCCAAGACTTTCTTTTCTTATAGTGCATCTTCTAGAATATTTACAACGTATTACTATTCACTCGTGCATTATTCGTTCCGTGCTTTTCCTGAATGTTTCTACGCTATGTGATCAAAAGTATCCTGACGACCCCAAAAACATACGTTTTTCATATTAGATACAATGTGCTGCCACCTCCTGCCAGATACTACATGTCAGCGACCTCAGTAGTCATTGGACATCGTTAGAGAGCAGAATGGGGCTCTCCGCGGAACTCACGGACTTCGAACGTGGTCAGGTGATTGGGTGTCACTTGTGTCATACGTCTGTATGCGAGATTTCCACACTCCTAAACTTCCCTAGATCCACTGTTCCCGATGTGATAGTGAAGTGGAAACGTGAAGGGACACGTACAGCACAAAAGCGTACAGGCCGACCTCGTGTATTGACTGAGAGAGACCGCTGACAGTTGAAGAGGGTCGTAATGTGTAATAGGCAGTCATCTATCCAGACTGTCCAAACTGCATCAGGATCCACTACAAGTACTATGACAGTTATATGACAGTTAGGTGGGAGTTGAGAAAACCTGGATTTCACACTCGAGCGGCTGCTCATAAGCGACACATCGCGCCGGTAAGTGCCAAACGACGCCTCCCTTGGTGTAAGGGGCGTAAACAATGGACGATTGAACAGTGGGAAAACATTGGACGGAGTGACGAATCACGGTACAAGATGTGGCTATCCGATGGCAGCGTGTGGGTATGGCGAATGCTCAATGTGCGTCATCTACCAGCGTGTGTAGTGACAACAGTAAAATTCGGAGGCGGTGGTGTTGTGGTGTGGTCGTGTTTTTCATGGAGGGAGATTGTACCCCTTGCTGTTTTACGTGGCACTATCACGGCACAGACCTACATTGATGTTTTAAGCACTTTCTTGCTTCCCACTATTGAAGAGCAATTCGGGGATGGCGATTGCATCTTTCAACACGATCGGGCACCTGTTCATAATGCATGGTCTGTGGCGGAGTGGTTACACGACAATAACATCCGTGTAATGAACTGGCCTGCACAGAGTGCTGACTTGAATCCTGTAGAATACCTTTGGGATGTTTTGAAAAGCCCATTTCATGACAGGCCTCACCGACCGACATCGATATCTCTCCTCAGTGCAGCACTTCGTGAAAAGTGGGCTGCCATTCCCCAAGAAACACCTTCCAGCACCTGACTGAACGTATGGCTGCGAGAGTGAAAGCTGTCGTCAAGGCTAAGGGTGGGCCAACATCGTATTGAATTCCAGCATAACCGGTGGAGGGCGTCACGAACTTGGAAGTCATTTTCAGTCAGGTGTGCAGATACCTTTGATCACATATTGTATCTCCATGAACCCTTATCGCTGTTTCGCGGTTCTGTCCATTCATTATATCTTTATCACCAGTATCCAACACCATACTTCAAACGCTTCAACATGTTTAATTTCTCGATATGTTTTGAGGAGTTGGTGCCCCAACGATCTTACAGATTTGAAAAACCTTGAGCTGTGTTTAAAATACTTATTTATATAACAAGGTTCATAAAACTAGTCACAGCATCATGTTACCTCAAATATAAAATCGTTATATTCAGGTAATAAAACCGTGATAGTAACTTACCATATATTAATACAAATTACCTCGTCAGTCTATAAAAACTGTGCAAGTGAGTGTATGTTCTAACATGAATGAATGCACCCACTATCACAGTTTTTATAGACAGATGAAGTTTATATTACGAAATAATAATCGTGTACTATTCAAGGTTTTATCACGAGACATTAACAATTCTATACATTTCACACAACATGATGCTGTCAATACTTTTATGAACCTGATGATGGTCAGACGACTGAGTCTGGTTGTATAAATAATTTCACCAGCAGCTCAATACAGTAACATGACACAATTTTGCGTATTGTTCATGTTTCACAGCCGGAAGAGTTGTTCTCCAAATACAGCTTTTAACCAATTCGTCCTCTCTTCAACGTTTATGTTCTTTGAACAAAGTATTTTCCCATTAAACGACAACCACTGTTATTTGAAATTAGTACTTCATTTAGTACTACTAGATACCTGTGAGCGTGTGCACATTCTCGCGTGCACAACTGATGACCCGAAACATTATTGCGACCTGCTTAATATCGTGTTAAGCTACCTTTGGAACGCAGTACAGCAGTAACTATGCGTGGCAGGAAATCAACGAGTCCTTGATGGTTTTCCGCATGTATGTGTCACCACATGTTTACGGACAGGTCACTCAATTCCCATAAATTTCGGGCGGTTGGTTCGTGGTCTCAGATTTGGCACCCGATAGCTTCCCAGATGTGTTGCATCGCTCAGAGATCAGGTGAATTTGGATACCAGGACATGAACGTAAGTTCACTGTCACAGTCCTCAAACTAGTGTAGCACGATTATGGCCTTGTGACAGGGATAGTTACACTGCTGGATGATACAATCGCCGTCGGAAAGACATTAAGCGTGTAGGGTTGCAGTTGGGCTGCAATAATATTCATGGCCACATGGGAGGCCAGGTGAATTTCCCACACTGCGTAACACTACCCTCACCGGCATGCACTCTAGAGGCGGCACACGTTTCGAGCATCCTTTCGCCTTGTGACGACTTATGCAAACACAGTCATCGACCTGGTTCAGCAAGATATGTGATTCATTCGACTAGATGACGTGATCCACGGTCCAGTCTCGATCATACTGTGCCAGCTGCACTCGTAAATGACGATATGTGTTTGGACATTTGAGCACATGCTGCTGCGAACCTCATGTTCGGTAGTGAGCGCACAAGAGTGATTTAAGAAATGTGCCTGCACCAGCACTATACTTCGTCGTCAGATCTGCCACAGATTGGTGCCTGTTCTGTTTTACGAGGAGCTCAAGCCTTTGACCTGCCCGTTCTGTGATGAGGCCTGGACTTCCAATATCACGTCGCCTACTCGTAGTTTGATCGACCTTCAAACACTTACCGAAGACGATCACGACATTAGATCGCGAACAGCCGATCATTTACGCCGTTTCCTAGGAGCTGGGCCAAAACAGTCTGCCTTTTGTCAAAGTCGCTTGTGGCAGTGGGTTTTCTCATTTACTATCCATACCACAGACAGGTATGAAATGGCTGGGTCTGTACCCATGATGCATATGAAGAGCCAACGTCCTTGAAAACGCTCTGTCTTTCGAAGCGATCCTCATTGGTTCGGATTGGCGGATTATGTAGTATTGGCTAGGGGTGGTTTGTCACCTGGGTACATAATGGTAGTGGAGGCGGCAGCGATGATGATGTGATTGGTATATGTATTTAAGAGTTTCTTAGTGACTAGCGCCTGAATTGGCGGTGGATGGGAGTGAATGGTGCTCTGTGGACAGGGCTACCATCCCTTCCCAGAGAGTTGATGAGTGGATGTGGTGATGCATTAGATGTTTCGTAGAATTTTGTTGATTTCTGCTTAATGAGGTGATAGAAGCATGGTTGTCCTAACATTGCTCTGTCTCCTCATTACATGAGAACCTCAGGGCAGCTGTCTGTCGACCGGATTTGGCATGGCGGCCTGCTACACGAACTATCGAAAATGAACTGCCCATTTCAAAATAGCTAAAAATAGTCCATTCGTTCTTAGTGGAAAGGAAATTCTACTCTTCCGTAGACAACGAAACCAGCGACCTAAAACCACATGGATCTGTGCTAGGCCCCTTCCTATATCTCCTGTACGGAAGGTCTTATCTTGGATAATTTCAAGTTGTTCGAAATTGATGTCTGCTGTCATGCTCCACACTTCTGAACCGTAGAGGATGGCAGGCAGAATGATGGTCTTCCATATTTTAAGTTTGGCAAGGACTGGTAAGTCCCCTACGTTTTAGGAGTGGATATATCTGATAGACCCGGGTGGAGCCCTTATTTCTGGCTTCCTTGATGTGGTGTGTGAAGGTCAGGTTTTTGTCCAGTTTTAGCCCCAGGTATGTAATGACTTCTTTCCAGGGTAGAACCTGGTCGTTGTGGGTGATGTTAACTATGGGTCGTTTGATTTTGTGGCTGAATAGAATTGTCTGGCATTTGTCTGGATGAATTTTTATCTTCCACAGATTACAACACTTCGTCACTTTATCTAGGTGGCGTTGTAGGTTGTAGGCTAGATAGTTTATGTTCCTGCCACTGTGGTACAGTGCAGTATCATCTGCATACAGGGCTATGTTGCCGCCCAGTTGTTTCGCCAGATCGTTGGTGTACAGGAGATATAGGAGGGGGCCAAGCACAGATCCATGTGGGACACCTGCTTCTATAGGTTTTAGGTCGCTGGTTGCGTTGTCTACTGAGGAGTAGAATTTCCTTTCTAAAAAGAACGAATGGACTATTTTTAGTAGGTGACGTGGGCAGTTCATTTTCGACAGTTTGTATAAGTAGGTCGCCTTGCCAAACCCGGTCGAACGCCTTTTCTATGTCCAGGAAAATAGCCGCAGTGCTGTTACCCCAGCTCTTCTCCGTGCAGATGTGCTCCACCAGACGAATGACTTGCTGTGTTGTGCTATGCCCAGCACGAAATCCGAATTGCTAAGGGATAAGGATGTTGTTTGCAGATAGGAAATGTAGTAGGGAATTTTATATGAGGATTTCAAGTAACTCGGACAGCTGGTTGAGCAGAGATATGAGCCGGTACTTTTGAGGGAATAGATTGTCTCTATTTGGTTTGGGGCTTGAAATTACTTTTGCATCCTACCAGGTTGAACCAAGTACTGTGCAGTGAGGCAGTTGTTTAGGATGGCTGTGAGGCGGCCCCTGCTCCGCTTTTATACGTTACTTACTGTGTCACATGCCCACATCGTCTCCAGGTGACCTTCAATCTCGTGGTGAGCTGTGGGCGGAATGTATCGGCTCCTCAGTATGATGTGGAATATGCACAGCTGAGCGTAGCATAGTCGTCCGTGTTCACGACCTCGGAATAGGTATCCATGAACCATTTATACGCAGGTGGCGGGGTTCCAAGCACTCTGTATGCGTCGTTCGTGCGTACTTGTTCCGAGATCCTGTACGCTGAAGTGGGCATGAGGTGTTACAACAGCTCATAAATGGCTCTGAGCACTATGGGACTTAACTTCTGAGGTCATCAGTCTCCTAGAACTTAGAAGTACTTAAACCTAACTAACCTAAGGACATCACACACATCCACGCCCGAGGCAGGATTCGAACCTCCGACCGTAGCGGTCGCGCGGTACCAGACTGTAGCGCCTAGAACCGCTCGGCCACACCGTGTTTTATGCTATAGCGTCGTGCAAAACTTAAGTAAGAAAGTAACTTCCGCGTGATGTCTCACTGCCGAATAGCACAGCTTGATGAAACTCGGACAATACCTGGAAAAAAGTGCTACAGTATTGGACAGAACGTCACTGAATAAAATGTACAATGAGACGAAGAGGAATGACTCCTTTATTCAAAGTGTACAATTACACTGAAGTCACCGCGATTTATGGTGCCCCACTGGAAATTACAAAAGACGGAAAACTGTTCTTCATTGGGTGTGTGATCACCACCGACAGCAGTGCATACTCTGCAACTTGCTCCCACAAGGTCAAAAGATCGATAAGAACTTCTTGTGGAAAGGCGTTCTTTCCTCTACCTGCGCAGCTGACGACTGTTGTATGGTCGTTGCGCTTGTTGAGGTGCTGCAATAATCTTCCCAACGCATCCAAAACGTGCTCGATGGGACTGAAGTCGGGGAACGGGCAGGCCAATCCATTCTCCGAATATCGTTCCATGAGCTCATCCACCTTCACTGTTCGATGCTGTCGCGCATTGTCATCCATAAAAAGGAAGTCATCGCCGAATACCCCCTTGGAAAGACGTAGATGGAAAAGGAGTGCAGTGCCAAAATAACACTGTCCGGTGAGAGTCCCGTGTGCAAAAAATTTGGAAGTCAGTACGCCCATGCAGTATTATGCCTTGTCATACCATAGCACTTGGAGCACTAAAACGATCATGGATGACAATGTTCCTCGTTGGATTGCGTTTCCGCTATATGAGGATACGTTCAGAATCATTACTCAGACTGGTTCTGCTCTCATCCGAGAAGAGCACGTAACCCTCCCCCCCCCCTCCTCCTCCTTGGTCCAGTCCGTACTCTCTTGGCACCATCGCAAACGGTAACGCCGATGCGTGGGTGTCAACGGAACATACTGGTCGTCGGGGAAAGAGACCAACCACACTACAGTCGCCGTGGCACTGTGAAGCCCAAGACGTGTTGCCTTGAGGTCCTGTTAAATGTGGCTGCAATGACACCCGCTGTGTGACGTGATACGAGTGTACCAGGCACTACACATTGAAGTCTGTGTAGTTTGGCTCGATCCCCCACGTGCTATGGCATGAAAATATATATATACTTGTTACACGTAGCTTGATTGAGCGGCCCAGAGATGTGACTGTTCTCAATGTTTGGCTACGTTTTCGTCATAGGGTGCCAGCTCATAGCTATCGTAAGCTCAACTTTTTAAGTTGAAATAAGATATAACAAAACAATGCAGCAGGTATTGCGGTGAAATTTAAAATATTGAGTCACTCACGTTGGTTTTTAATTTGAACAAGTAGTTTATTTTTCTTCAATATATTCACTAAACACTTAAAATGCAGCCTAAGCGGCTTTACGTAAGGGCGGCCGTTAATAATTGATGCTACAACCCTTCACTATAAAATTCATGTGTCGCGATCACAGTACTCGACAGTCTGTTCACAATTCACAAAATACACTGTTGTCTGCTGTCCTAAACCACTGTACTGCATTCCATTTGACGGCTTTCGAACGTGGCTACCAACCGACTCCTACCCCCCGATGGGCGGCACGTCCGTCTCTTAGCGTCGCTCAGAACCAACTGTCCTGTCATCAAAGATGGCCGCCCTATGCATCCTCGAAACGACTGCCTAACTCAAAACAATGTTTGACAAAAAGAATTACGAACATTCTAAAACTAAACACAAAAACATACATGATACACTGAAAAATGTGGCACAATCTAAGGTCCAATTTCCTGTATCTGCCACCGTTTCTTCACAAATAATATTCTTGTGGCGTGATATTGCTTGTCCAGGATTTTTGATACTTAACATAAATAAACAAATAAAAATACATATTTAATTACTTATCTACCGCTTTAAACTTTAGAATGCTGCCGCTAGTTTCGTCTCTTTAAATTTATTTATTACCAAAAACACAGATTCTCTCAGTCGAATCCCATATTCCGACCTCTCATTAAAAAATGGTACAGACTCTACTAAATCGCCTATGATTACTCGATGCAGCTCTACTAGCCGCATCCGTAGACACTTTATTTATATTTATATTAATCGGCCAAAGCATTGCCGAGATATTAGCTTTTGAACTTTCACAAATTTACAATTTTTAAGACGACAATAACTTTTAAACTATTATACATTTTTGTGACTCGTCTAGATAATTTAGCTATTCATATTTTTCTGTCCGTGAGTGCCAACTCGCACCTCCGTGTCACTCTCAGTTTTGTTTTTATCAACTTTTCTCCAAGCGCGCAAACACGGCCATACGCGCCCCTGCCTAGCGTCCGCTCGAGTTTTTCCAAGGCCGCGTAACGCTAGCCGCGTAAAGGCCGGTTCCCACTAGAGCGCGGCAGCGCGGCGTGCGGCAACGGCAGCGGTAAGCGTTTTCCGCGTTGACGCGGCGGCTCGCGGAATTGGCGTTCCCATCTGGAAGCGGCAGGCGCTAGCGGTAGCCAATGACGGACAGCCACTGAGGTACGGGGCAGGACCCACTGAAACGCGCGCTGCGTTTGATTAACTATATCTTACACCTACATGAAGGAAAGACGAAGTTGGGTGAAGACATACCAATTTTTCATTTTCTGTACAATGTACTCTTTCACATATTTCATTATTCATGTTTTCTCATTTCACCATGAACAGATTTCATGACTACCATTCACGATTGTTCACTATCTCCTAACACATTGAAACAATGTACGACAAAAGAAATTATTCAGATAGTTAAGCGAGACAAAAATTTAAAATGTGATACGGTAGCAGGTACACGAAACACTAAGAACACAAAGGCTAGGTGGAAGGGATGAAAGTGGAAGCCACCTGATAGAATTTCGCACAGAGCATAATTTAATCATCGCCAGCACCTTGCTTAAGAATCACGAAAGAATAATATATATTTGGAACAGTTTTCAAAACCAGATTTTAAATTGTAAGGCATTTCCTGGTGCAGACGCAAACCTGGCTGAAGACTGTCAATAGCAAGAAAAGCGTGCTGAAAAAGAAAATTTGTTCACGACGAATATAAATTCTAATGGTTGGATACTATTTTACAAAGGTATTTGTGTGGAGTGCAGCCTTGTATGTACGTGAAATGTGGATGAAGTACAGTTCTGTCGAAAAGACAATAGACGCTTTCAAAACGTGGTGATTCATAAGAATGCTGAACATTAGATACGAGGATCGTGTGACTAAAGAAGAGGTACGGAATTAAATAGAGGAGGAAGAGGAAATTACGACACAACTTTGACCACAATAGGGGTTAGTTGACAGGACGTATTATGGGGCGTCAAAGAGTGAGGACAAAGGGGTTGGGTGATACTATTCTGATAATAATCATCTGTTGAAATACTATTCTACTATTTTATCTATTAATGTAAGCAGTGAATTTACTCTTCCATGCACTCCTCCACAAAACATTTAAACTGAAACTGAAATCAGCTGAACACCAAATCTTTCAACCACTGTCTGACAACTACTGGATTCACTTTCAACTTTCTATAACTATCACCGGCTAGCCACACACGCATACAGATATAAGGAGAACAAAAGTAAACAAACATTAGTTTTCAGCATGTAATTCTGCAGTTTGGCAACATGTACATAAACAAACCAGACAGGAAGGGACATGAGGCGAACACACTGTAGTTACGACTTCAAATCAGAGTTTTCAGTAAAACGTCTACTGCTAGAGTGACAGAAGAAAAAAGAGCGAACATGAAAATGTGCTTATGTTCCATAATCTAAGTTTTAGTTCAAACTCCAGCATGTGACCAGGTGAGGGGAAACGTATATGTCCGCCAAAAACTCGATTCACTGTAAGTAGTCAGTCATTCACATAAAAAAAGATGTGAACTGTTTTATAATCTGCAAGTATCACATATCAAAACAAAACTGATTCATTCTAGATTCCACCGAAGATGCCTTAAAGTAAAAGGAGAAACGCGTCTTGAATCAGTAAAGTACACTGGATAAAGAAAAAAGAAAGGAATAGCTCTACATATTTAGTAAATTACATCTTATGACATACCAGCAAATTAGTTTCGGTTTAACTTCTCATTCGACATGCTATTAATGCCGTTTAAAAAAATTCATCTATCCCTTCTGAAAAACTGTAGTTACTTTCATATCTCGGTAGATAAACAGATTTAGGATATTTATCATGCGACAAAATACATGACTTTTCACAAGTTATCGTTTGCAAAAAAAACACGTTTCGATTTCTTGAAACGTTTACGAAATTTGCGGTTGATACAACCACATGGTTTACGACGAGCAGGACGAAGTATCGGTCGCGTCGCGAGCGAGCCGCCTGCGGTCACGGCACAGCCCGTCCGCCGACATATTATTCAATATCTCGAGAACGGTGATAGCTATCGATCTGCTCTCAGCTTTAAAAACAATTTCGATATGTTGACTAAATTTCATACGCAATAATGTATAACCTAAAATGAACTGTACGCAAAGTCCACGCAATGCGTTTTCACCTCTGCACACTTATTAAAATTTCGTGTAAAGGTTTATGTAAATGCGATACAGCAAGTAACCACGACGAATAACGAAAAGAAATTCGGTCCTTTATCGAGAGAAGATATCAGGCTATAACATGCCCAAGAATCAAATTTTTCTACCGAATAGTTTCCTTGGAATCGGATGATATGTTTTTCATAGCTGCCGCCGCGTCCGCGCCAGCGCTTCGGCGGAAGTTCGTGAGGCCCGGGGTGCCGTACCTGACGTCACGCTCAGCGCGATCTGTGATTGGCGGCGCGCACCTGGAGCGCGTCAAGGCCGGTTCCCACTAGGGCTGCCGCGCGTCAAAACCGCGCGTCAGCGGCGTGGTTGCCATAGAAACGGCGTCAGCAGCAAGGCGCGGCGGGCTCTGCGTCGCGGTTTGCCCATGTCGAACCGCTTCCGCTGCCGCGTGACGCGCTCCAGGTGCGCGCCGCCAATCACAGAACGCGCTGAGCGTGACGTCACCCCGGGCCTCACGAACTTCCGCCGAAGCGCTGGCGCGGACGCGGCGGCAGCTATGAGAAACATATCATCCGATTCCAAGGAAACTATTCGGTAGAAAAATTTGATTCTTGGGCATGTTATAGCCTGATATCTTCTCTCGATAAAGGACCGAATTTCTTTTCGTTATTCGTCGTGGTTACTTGCTGTATCGCATTTACGTAAACCTTTACACGAAATTTTAATGAGTGTGCAGAGGTGAAAACGCATTGCGTGGACTTTGCGTACAGTTCATTTTAGGTTATACATTATTGCATATGAAATTTAGTCAACATATCGAAATTGTTTTTAAAGCTGAGAGCAGATCGATAGCTATCACCGTTCTCGAGATATTGAGTGATATGTCGGCGGACGGGCTATGCCGTGACCGCAGGCGGCTCGCTCGCGACGCGACCGATACTTCGTCCTGCTCGTCGTAAACCATGTGGTTGTATCAACCGCAAATTTCGTAAACGTTTCAAGAAATTGAAACGTGTTTTTTTGCAAAAGATAACTTGTGAAAAGTCATGTATTTCGTCGCATGATAAATATCCTAAATCTGTTTATCTACCGAGATATGAAAGTAACTACAGTTTTTCAGAAGGGATAGATGAATTTTTTTTAGACGGCATTAATAGCATGTCGAATGAGAAGTTAAACCGAAACTAATTTGCTGGTATGTCATAAGATGTAATTTACTAAATATGTAGAGCTATTCCTTTCTTTTTTCTTTATCCAGTGTACTTTACTGATTCAAGACGCGTTTCTCCTTTTACTTTAAGGCATCTTCGGTGGAATCTAGAATGAATCAGTTTTGTTTTGATATGTGATACTTGCAGATTATAAAACAGTTCACATCTTTTTTTATGTGAATGACTGACTACTTACAGTGAATCGAGTTTTTGGCGGACATATACGTTTCCCCTCACCTGGTCACATGCTGGAGTTTGAACTAAAACTTAGATTATGGAACATAAGCACATTTTCATGTTCGCTCTTTTTTCTTCTGTCACTCTAGCAGTAGACGTTTTACTGAAAACTCTGATTTGAAGTCGTAACTACAGTGTGTTCGCCTCATGTCCCTTCCTGTCTGGTTTGTTTATGTACATGTTGCCAAACTGCAGAATTACATGCTGAAAACTAATGTTTGTTTACTTTTGTTCTCCTTATATCTGTATGCGTGTGTGGCTAGCCGGTGATAGTTATAGAAAGTTGAAAGTGAATCCAGTAGTTGTCAGACAGTGGTTGAAAGATTTGGTGTTCAGCTGATTTCAGTTTCAGTTTAAATGTTTTGTGGAGGAGTGCATGGAAGAGTAAATTCACTGCTTACATTAATAGATAAAATAGTAGAATAGTATTTCAACAGATGATTATTATCAGAATAGTATCACCCAACCCCTTTGTCCTCACTCTTTGACGCCCCATAATACGTCCTGTCAACTAACCCCTATTGTGGTCAAAGTTGTGCCGTAATTTCCTCTTCCTCCTCTATTTAATTCCGTACCTCTTCTTTAGTCACACGATCCTCGTATCTAATGTTCAGCATTCTTATGAATCACCACGTTTTGAAAGTGTCTATTGTCTTTTTGACAGAACTGTTCATCATCCACGTCTCACTTACATACAAGGCTGCACTCCACACAAATACCTTTGTAAAATAGTATCCAACCATTAGAATTTATATTCGTCGTGAACAAATTTTCTTTTTCAGCACGCTTTTCTTGCTATTGACAGTCTTCGGTCAGGTTTGCGTCTGCACCAGGAAATGCCTTACAATTTAAAATCTGGTTTCGAAAACTGTTCCAAATATATATTATTCTTTCGTGATTCTTAAGCAAGGTGCTGGCGATGATTAAATTATGCTCTGTGCGAAATTCTATCAGGTGGCTTCCACTTTCATCCCTTCCACCTAGCCTTTGTGTTCTTATTGTTTCGTGTACCTGCTACCGTATCACATTTTAAATTTTTGTCTCGCTTAACTATCTGAATAATTTCTTTTGTCGTACATTGTTTCAATGTGTTAGGAGATAGTGAACAATCGTGAATGGTAGTCATGAAATCTGTTCATGGTGAAATGAGAAAACATGAATAATGAAATATGTGAAAGAGTACATTGTACAGAAAATGAAAAATTGGTATGTCTTCACCCAACTTCGTCTTTCCTTCATGTAGGTGTAAGATATAGTTAATCAAACGCAGCGCGCGTTTCAGTGGGTCCTGCCCCGTACCTCAGTGGCTGTCCGTCATTGGCTACCGCTAGCGCCTGCCGCTTCCAGATGGGAACGCCAATTCCGCGAGCCGCCGCGTCAACGCGGAAAACGCTTACCGCTGCCGTTGCCGCACGCCGCGCTGCCGCGCTCTAGTGGGAACCGGCCTTCACGCGGCAGCGGAAGCGGTTCGACATGGGCAAACCGCGACGCAGAGTCTGCCGCGCCTTGCCGCTGACGCCGTTTCCATGGCAACCACGCCGCTGACGCGCGGTTTTGACACGCGGAAGCCCTAGTGGGAACCGGCCTTAAAGCTAGCCGCTCGCCATGGACCCATTGAAACCGCCAGCCATGTGTTCTGCGGCAGGAAACTGCCGCTCTAATCTCACCCCACAGTGGGTACCCTCGTGCCTACTGAACAAAACAGCGGTTATCAGCTGTGAACGGTACCAAACTCCTGTGCTACATTTAGCTTCTCCTTTCTTCCAGTTTACGACGATTTTCACCGTGTGAAGCCATCTAAAAGTTGTCTCCGGGCTATGTTAGAACGGAGAACCACTGTGCACTGTAACTGCTCCTGATATGACACACACTGCATTTTTACAATCCTTCAACTGCCGCCTGTTGCGGGTCAGCCCCATCTGGCCCCAACAGTACGCTGACACCACGCCTTGTCGTCCAGTCCTCTGTGCACTACTGGCATACCTATGGCAACATGCTCCACATTTTCATTAATTTTCAGCGAGCTGTTAATATGTTATCTTACTTTATATTTCTTGTCCCTAAGTTTTCCAGAGCAGTGAACTTAAAAAGATGATGTAGCCACATCTTCCAAAATGATAAAGTACAGCAATCACTCGTTCTTTCCTTTCAGGCTTTATTAAAGTAAATCTAGATTTCGGCTAGTGCCTAGCTATTATCAATGCACTATTTTATAATTTCAGTACCTGTCCAGGTATGTCCGTTTCCTGTTGTTCCGGCTTCTGTCACAGTTCATTCAAGAGTGTTGAATGAACTGTGAGAGAAACCCAAACAACAGAGGACTGACATACTAGGATATGTATTGAAACTATGAAATAGAGTATTGATAATGGCTAGGCACCAGCCGGAATCTAGGTTTGCTTTAATAATACCTGAAAGGAAAGGACAATTAATTGCTGTGCTCCGTCACTTTGAAAGTCGTATCACAATCGTTGAGTGCATCCCACACTCCAAATGGAAGGTAACTTGATGTAGCCATATCTTTTGTGCACTTTCTAAACTAGCTTGAACTGTCAAATAATGTGCTAATTTAAAATAACAGCCAAATGGAAATGATGTTGTTCTTTACATTTATAGAGTCTGTGGTACCCAATTTCCTTCTCCGTAGATGAGTGTTCAGCGCATCTGTCATACGAAGGATACGGGTTCAGTTTCCGGTACGGCGAAGGATTTTGTCCTGGTGTAGGACTCCCCTTGTGAGAACAGTGATGTTCCACTGGAGTGGAAACCGAAAACCGCTGGAGAGTGGTGTTCTAACGCCCTGTCTCTTCGTACTGTGACCTAAGGCAGAAGAAATATATATATATATATATATATATATATATATATATATATATATTATTGATAAATAATGTAAGTACAGAACATACACTCCTGGAAATTGAAACAAGAACACCGTGAATTCATTGTCCCAGGAAGGGGAAACTTTATTGACACATTTCTGGGGTCAGATACATCACATGATCACACTGACAGAACCACAGGCACATAGACACAGGCAACAGAGCATGCACAATGTCGGCACTAGTACAGTGTATATCCACCTTTCGCAGCAATGCAGGCTGCTATTCTCCCATGGAGACGATCGTAGAGATGCTGGATGTAGTCCTGTGGAACGGCTTGCCATGCCATTTCCACCTGGCGCCTCAGTTGGACCAGCGTTCGTGCTGGACGTGCAGACCGCGTGAGACGACGCTTCATCCAGTCCCAAACATGCTCAATGGGGGACAGATCCGGAGATCTTGCTGGCCAGGGTAGTTGACTTACACCTTCTAGAGCACGTTGGGTGGCACGGGATACATGCGGACGTGCATTGTCCTGTTGGAACAGCAAGTTCCCTTGCCAGTCTAGGAATGGTAGAACGATGGGTTCGATGACGGTTTGGATGTACCGTGCACTATTCAGTGTCCCCTCGACGATCACCAGTGGTGTACGGCCAGTGTAGGAGATCACTCCCCACACCATGATGCCGGGTGTTGGCCCTGTGTGCCTCGGTCGTATGCAGTCCTGATTGTGGCGCTCACCTGCACGGCGCCAAACACGCATACGGCCATCATTGGCACCAAGGCAGAAGCGACTCTCATCGCTGAAGACGACACGTCTCCATTCGTCCCTCCATCACGCCTGTCGCGACACCACTGAAGGCGGGCTGCACGATGTTGGGGCGTGAGCGGAAGACGGCCTAACGGTGTGCGGGACCGTAGCCCAGCTTCATGGAGACGGTTGCGAATGGTCCTCGCCGATACCCCAGGAGCAACAGTGTCCATAATTTGCTGGGAAGTGGTGGTGCGGTCCCCTACGGCACTGCGTAGGATCCTACGGTCTTGGCGTGCATCCGTGCGTCGCTGCGGTCCGGTCCCAGGTCGACGGGCACGTGCACCTTCCGCCAGCCACTGGCGACAACATCGATGTACTGTGGAGACCTCAGGCCCCACGTGTTGAGCAATTCGGCGGTACGTTCACCCGGCCTCCCGCATGCCCACTATACGCCCTCGCTCAAAGTCCGTCAACTGCACATACGGTTCACGTCCACGCTGTCGCGGCATGCTACCAGTGTTAAAGACTGCGATGGAGCTCCGTATGCCACGGCAAACTGGCTGACACTGACGGCGGCGGTGCACATATGCTGCGCAGCTAGCGCCATTCGACGGCCAACACCGCGGATCCTGGTGTGTCCGCTGTGCCGTGCGTGTGATCATTGCTTGTACAGCCCTCTCGCAGTGTCCGGAGCAAGTATGGTGGGTCTGACACACCGGTGTCAATGTGTTCTTTTTTCCATTTCCAGGAGTGTATTAAGAAATCTATAAGTCTTTAGCATTTTTACAAGGACTGAACACATTAAGAAATGATATAAAAGGCACACACACTGTGTAAGTCTTTAGCAGTTTACAAGAACTGAACACATTGAGAAATGAAATAAAGTGCACATGCACTGTATATGTCTTTAACATTTTACAATAATTTAAACACATTGAGAAATTAAATAAAGTGCATACACACTGTATAAGTCTTCAGCATTTTTACGAGAACTAGGAAAGGAATGGGAAGGATAGATCATGGTTGTAGCACAGTGGGTTGCACATAGCTGCACTAAAAGTCCATATCTTTCCACAGAAGCACAACACCAAGCGAGACAATCTGAAGTTCTCTTCCCTGAAGCATTTATCAGTGTAGCCAAGACACTGAAATGTTGTATTAATATGGTATGTTATCATTTTGGTAGTACATTAGGTACACCAAACAGTAGGTCCATAATAACATCTCCGTCGTTTAAGATGGTGGACAGCTTGATATGTCAAAACCACATTCTTCTAGAATCCATAATCTTATATCAAGGTAGAATTAGTGCAAAAACCAAATAGAGTGCTCCATGGTCATGAGGATGGACAGCACATAAGGATATCGCAGTTATTGGTGGTAGTTAGGTCAGAAGGTGAAGGACACATTACGTCTTATGCTAGTCATCATTCAGAACTACACTAGTGCATCATCGGATTTGTACAATTATTGGCACTCATTGCCAAGTTACAAAGCATGTATGGAGTACTCTAGAACATTATTCACAAGTCATCTCATTGCAGTAATAACTGGCTCTCGTTAGCCAGTTACAAAGCATTTATTATACATTATTCAGAAGTCATTATTCAAAATAGGAGTTATTGCGTGTAGCAACAAACTACTAGCGACTATATTAGTACCATGCAAGTGACATAAGACATATTTAAAATGTAAGACATTAGAACTATTTCTCATGGTGTTTAGTCTAATAATACATAGACATAATGGAATCGATACATCAGAAAAATTTGCATTATATTTAGGACTAGAATTATATCTTAAACTGGTAGCATTAGTTAGTTGTATACTGGTAATAGCTGGGACTAATAATAATTTTTTGTGCTAGTAGTGCATTGCGTTGGGATCAATAGTCAATTGCAGGAGAATGAAAATATTTGCTTTTGACTTTTTTTAGAAATAAGGATTATTAACATCATTCGTCATGAGTCAACTGTAGCAAGGTTATCAAACAAGTAGAGTATATGTGATCACATTCATGAATGATAGAGACAACTGGGTAAAAAAATTACAAGTACTAGAACAGGTTTAATAACTAAGTGCCTGTAGCATATAACGTAAGAACATATTTCAGAAATGATGTTAATATCATGAAAAGCTTCTCCTGGGAAAAATACAAAGTGGATTATTGAGCTGAAAGAAGAAATGTATTCATATTATGCTGAAAAGTAGTTAACTTCCAATTAACAGGTAATGAAACGTGTACTTAATGTGTATGTACTCTAGCTGTCTTTCCCAAAACATTCAGTCATTATACTATGCATCATATGACATACTGTCATAAAGATCTGCAACAAATACTTAAATAATTACATAGCATCTCTTGACTAATAAAAAATATATAAACTTCATCATTATCATCATGTGCATATTACCATATTCTTCATACAACTATTCATTATCATTCATTATTTCATATATTATAGTTTCTTTCTTCTAGCACATTTCATCACTAAAATTAACATGTGTAGTTTTGTCTGACAGCCTGCCACAATTGCCTTGTATCCTGAAAGAAAAATAATTAGTCACGACTGCTATCATACAGTGTGTATAGTATATTCTTGTTAATGCTTGTTAATTCCGATCCATTTACTTTCCATGACAAAGTATTGCATTTTCTTTCGTTCATTCTGATAGTAAAATTTCCATTTCATAGTAAACCTCTGTGGGTCTTTAATTTATTTCTTTTACTTGGTATCGCTTTCTGAAAATGATGAATATGGATTAATATCTTGCATTTAAATCATATACCCATCAAATGAAAACTTGTTTCTAGCGATGTGACTAAGCATACAGCATAGCATGACAGAAAACGTATTAGGTCAAAACCATACACAATTTTCAAGTGCAAAAATGTACACACAATATCATAATACAGTAGCAAAAAATGTAGAATAGTCAACATGTTAGGAGATCATAAGGCAAATTGTCAAAGTCAACTGGTGTTTGTTATATCTTAAAGATTTCATAGTGCATACAGAGAAAATTCTACTTTCAATAGAAAAACCATCATATATACATCTGGAAAAATGGAAAATGTGCACGGTCTGACATATAACGACAAGAAAAGCGACCTGCTAACCTTACCTTGCCGGGTACTTACCAAGAAAAAAATATGATCATCATCAGTAAGTAGTCCCATAGATATAAATGCATAAGTGGTCACACAATATGTAAGTTTATCTGGAAAAATGTGCACGGTCTGAGGTATAATGACAAGAAAAGCGACCTGCTATCCTTAACTCGCCGGGCACTAGCCGAGAAAAAATATGATCATCAATAAGTGGTCATATAAATATCTAGAAATGGCATTACAGTGTGATAAGTCATAAAGTATGTTTATTCAATAAAGGGTTTAATATTGGAAATGTGGTGATTGCCCTTGGTTTCTCTGGTTCTCAAAGTTTCGCAATGTACTACATTAGGGTGAGGAATGATGCCAATTCTATATGGACCAGCGTATAGAAGCTCAGATTTACTGCATCTGCTCTTTCCTCTGTTGGATAAATAATGTGTGCGTACTAATATCTTCTGTCCTATGTGAAATTCAGGGCATGTACAAACCAGTTTTTGCTGTCTTTTCCGGCGTTCTGCGGCACGTTCGATGTTGTTGAGCACAATGTCAATTATTTCATGGTGGCGTAGTCGACGAGATGTAGGAAAAGATACTAATTATTTAATTTTGTTGGGTGGTTCAACATTTTTCAATAAAACAGTCGGAGATTCATTTGGTACGGAGTTAATTACATCCTGGAATGAGAGTATGTGTGTGTCCCAATCAATATGTCTTTTATGGCAGTACATTCTACATAGTTAACCAATTTCTTCCATCAATCGTTCAGAAGGGTTCGAAGAAGCGCGATGCCTGGATATATAGACCGGAGAAATGTTTCTAGCTCGTAACGTACGTGTCCACATCGCAGATCGAAATTGTGGTCCATTGTCGGAAATTACTGTCAATACATGCCCTACATGAAATAGAAAATGTTTTACAAATGCATTCGAAATAGATTTAGCAGTAGCTTTGCGTAACGGAGTGAAGATAACAAATTTCGAAGTGAGTTCAACAGCGACGTAGATGTAGCGAACACCTCTGTTAGATCTGGGAATCGGTCCAAAAATGGGTACAATGGGATATAACGGAAGAGTATGTGAAGTCGTGTCTCATTTAGCTTTCTGGCAGATTTTACATGACGCTAAAACTCGTTGAATACGTTTTTCCATGTTGGCAAAATAACAATTCTGTCTCAGTATAAGAAAACATTTTCTGGCTCCATAATGTGCGTAACTTAAATGAGTACACCAAATTAATTTGATAACAAGCTCGTCAGGAATGCATAATAACCAGTTGTTGCTGTCAGAGTGAGAGCGGCGAAACAAAATGTTGTTGCGTACAGTATAATGGTTTCTAATGGTAACGTTATTCCTATCTTGCCAAAGGTGTTTAATTTCTTTCAATACGTTGTCTTTTCTCTGCTCTTGTGCTATGTCTCGTAATGACGACGAAATGAAATTTTCAAATGCAACTTGTTCAATATACATGAGGCTAAAATTTGCTTGGCAGAACTCGGTTGCGATGTCTTCCCGAGAGAACGGGATAATGCGTCTGCTACAATATTTTATGTACTGGGTATATGAACAATTGTAAAATTAAATTCCTATAAATAAAGCTTCCATCTGCTTAACCTGTCATATGTAAATTTAGCGGAAAGTAAAAACTGTATATCTCTATGATCTGTATAAACGGTAGTATGTATTCCATAAAGAAAATGCCTAAATCTGGTAAATGCACATACAACACATAATGTTTCAAGTTCCATAACAGAATAGTTGCGTTCAGCAGGTGACAGAGTGCAACTTGCAAAGGCGATGTTTTTAATTACTGTAGTACAGTCTTCTTCAATTTCCTGAAAAATGTGTACGCCTAAAGCGGTGTTAGAACTGTCGGTGGCAATGGAAAAATTTCTGGTAGGACCTGGGTGTGATAAAAGTGGTGCGTTTAACAAGGCTTGTTTCAGTTATCCCAGGGACCAAATATCGTTTTTACCCGTCAACTGGCATAATCTAGGGGTGTCTAAGGTAGAGTAATGAATAAATTTGCGGAAAAAGTTAATTAAACCCAGAAGGCTGCGTAGTTGTTTCTTGGTCGTTGGAACAGTAATGTCATGTAAAACTTGAAGTTTTTCCGGGTCAGGCGCAATGCCTTCTGCTGAAATTACATGCCCCAGAAATTTTATGGAAGTTTTTCCAAAGTGCGATTTGCTAAGAGTGACTGTGAGTCCTTGTGCAAGAAAAGTTCGCAACAGCTGTTCAAGAATCAAATTTTGTTCAGATCAGTTAGCTTCTGCTATTAGGATGTCGTCTACATATGTTGTGATTCTGCCTTTAAGTTCTTTCGGAATTATGGTATTCAAACCGCGAATAAACGCTGCTGAAGAAACTGTTAGACCGAACAGTAATTTTCAAAATTGATAACAATCACCAAAACAGAGAAATGCTGTGTGCTTTCTGCAGTTCAGATGGAGGTGAATTTGCCAAAATCCCGATTTTAAATCTAATGGGGAATAAATAATAGTACCATGAAATTTCTGTAGAAGTTCTTCTAGTGTCTGTGGGCGATCTGTTTCATTAATAATAATGTCGTTGACATGACGGGAATCAAGTACAAGGCGAAATGAGCCGTCCTTTTTCTGAACAATATGGAGCGGGTTTATGTACGCCGCGCAGGATTAGCCGAGCGGTCTATGGCGCTGCAGTCATGGGCTGTGCGGCTGGTCCCGGCGGAGGTTCGAGTCCTCCCTCGGGCATGGGTGTGTGTGTTTGTCTTTAGGATAATTTAGGTTAAGTAGTGTGTAAGCTTAGGGACTGATGACCTTAGCAGTTAAGTCCCATAAGATTTCACACACATTTGAACATTTTTTACGTTTATGTAAGGACTAACTTCCGGTTCAATAACACCTTGGTCAAGCATAGCTTGCAACTCCTTCTTGACTTGTTCTCTGTGAATATTTGGAATGCAATAATGTTTGGCTTTAAATGTGTCATGCTGTTTAACTTGAAATTCATACATAAAACGGGACATAGTACTAGGGATATTGTCAAAAACTGGAGCTTGCTGTAAAATAATTTTGTGTAGTTGAGTACGTTGGTATTTGCGATGCTTTGTTTTACTTTCTCAGAAATCATTTGCATAACGTCATAGTCGGCTTCGTCTGGTGTATTGTAGTTGTGTGCATACGTATCTGTGAACAATGTGGAATGACAGTCTGTGTTACGCGATGTAGAAATGACCTCTGTCCGATTAATTGCTTGTTCTTCAGCAGATAAAAAGTGCTGAAATTCTAATGCCAGTTGTACCTTTTTATCCTTTAACATTAAATAGGAATTTTGAAAGTCAGTAATTGCGTCGTGTTATACCAAAAAATTCGTACCTAAAATAACGTCTGTTGTCAATAAGTTAACAATCCAAAAATTTGATTAGAACGTATGACCTGCAATACAAAATAAGTGTGTCTGTAATTTTACAACTACTCCTTTACCAGATACTGCTCCTTCTACTTCAGTTTTGCCTAGTGGTAACGTAGGATAGGTATTCTCTTTGTTACATTCGTTGAAAGTTTCTTCATTTATAACTATCGTAGGTGATCCAGAATCGATTACTGCTGAAAATGTGGATGATCCAATCTTTACTTCAACAACAGGGTGGGAAATGGTTTTTTGTATAACCGGTTTTTCATGTAAAAGTGTGTCTCGTGTATCGTCAAAAGTAATAACATTTTCATGAACAAGATTCTGTGTATCAAAATTATTGCTTACGTTGCTGGAAGATGCAACCTGTACTGTATCTAGTCAAATACTTTCTGACGTGCTGTTATTTGTGGGAGGATGCTGTGGTATTTCAACTATTTGTACTACTCTATTACTTCGTCCTGACGTATTAGGTTGGAGATGATGTCGACTGTCTGGTTCATTCATGATAATCTGTTGTTGTGGATGATTCTGCTGCTGACAAGACCTACTGTTATTAAACGTGCGCAGAAAACTCTGCTCATTACTTTTACGTCTGTCATGATAGTCATTACTATACGGCGCGTTGCGATAGGAGTTGAAATTATGTGTCTTCTGTATGTAGCGATTTCCTTGTTGCTGTGCGTTACTATTTGGCGGAGCCGACGCTATACGTGTAGGCGACGAAACATTAAAGCTTGGTTGACCTTGCAAACCACAATGTTGGTTAGGTATGCTAGCTGGCTAGTTTTGTTGTTGTTGTGAGGAAAAGCCTCTATTGTTGCCAAAATGAGTTTTCTGTTGCTGATAATTTTGACGACACTAAAACTAAAAATTTTGACTGGTACTAAAGTTCCAGTGGTTGTCATTTCTGGAGCGTATAATGAAAACTGTCGCTTTCAGGTAAAACTTATCATATCAGGTTTTCTTTGCTCACTCCTAATCCTAGATAGATCGATAGTTGAAGAGTTGCTTTGATAGATATAAAGGATAGTAAAAGATTAGGCAGCAGTGCAGAAAACTAAACAAGAAACAGCACTACTACGGCTCGGGGCCCTGTGCACGCTATGGCACATATTCATCTAAGCGTAATGAATCCCCTGAGGTCAAAATCGGCAAATAAATTTTAGTTTCTGCGTTACAGGCCAACCCGGTGGAAATGCAAAAGCAAATTGTTGTATCCAGTCCAAAGAGTGTATTTGTGTTCTGTCATTTTTAAATAGTTTAAATTGTAGAAAGTGCTTGTAATCAAAATTACCGTCTCTGAATTTATGAGCAGGTTCAGGATTGTATGAGAATCTATTTGTCTGTGTCTTTTTAGAATCTAAGTCACGTACTCTTTGTAAATTACCTAAATTATACTGTCTACGTGAGTGTGACAGATGTTCATAATGTGGCGTATGCTGTGACGTGTTAGAGGCTGAAACATTTTTCATTTCTGTCACTTCTTGCTCTGAAGATAAGAATTTTCTACGCAATGTATTATTGGACGTACCTCTCTCACTGATTGTCTGCTATATGGTTTGGAATTCGGGTGCTTGATTAAACGAAACTGGTGACGTATCGTCTGATCTGGTGTCATTGTTATTTTCGATAACGTCAGCACGACTGGCCAATTCATGAAATTTTTCAGTCAGTGCTTTTACCTGATCCTCATTTTTAGTTTTTTCATTTTACGTGTGGTTTTCTTTAATTTCTTAACATCTGCTTAAATGCCATCGGTAACCTGTATTAACTCCAATTGTTCAAGTCTGCTGGTCACTGTTTGAAAGTCTATTGTGTATTTACTTTCCAAAGTCTGAATATTAGTGTCGGTTTTTGTTTTTAGATTGGAGATTTCACCATGAAAATCAGCGTTCAACTGTTTGATAGTATTGATTTCGTCTGATACTGTAGCAATGTTGGTGTCTACGTATGTTTTTGCTTTCGTAAGCAAACTACGCTAGTCTTCCTGTCTCTGTGTCGTAATTTTTTCCATGACTTGTATCTTTACTCTGTTCTGTTCCTGTATGAATTTACGGTAACGCGTTTCACTGTTTTGTAGATGGTGATTAAAACGTTCATCAATTTGGCTGTTCTGTTGTTCAAATTTCTTGGCGACTTTCGCATCCAGAGTGCGTGAAAGTTCTGCTGACATTAATTTAAACTCGTCGCGTAACTGTGTTGCGTTTTCAGAACATTGTTTAGCAACTGCACTAATTTCATCTCTAAGTAATTTTGATGTGGCTGTATGTGTATTACGTATTTCTTGTGCAACGGATCTAAATTCTTCACTACTATTCCTAGCACAAGCCTTAATTTCCTCACGTAATTGTTCTTTAGTTTCATTACATTGCATGGCAACAGCTGTAATCTCTTCATTAATCTGTTTGAAGTTCTCATTAATTTGATTGATCGACATGTCGTGTTTTTCATTCGACTGTTTGAAACTTTCAATAAATTGTTTGTTCGATTCATTACGTTGTTTATAATTGTTGTCTTGTTTTTCATTCGACTGTTTGAGATTTTCGTTAAGTTGTAGCAATACTGCCATAATTTCATACATGCCAATATTAGCGACTCTATTCTCTGTGCTATGTGATGGTGTATTTGCATTTGTCACTTTTGTGTAACTATTTGGTCATTGTCTGATTCACGAAAAAGTTTGCTAATTGGATGTGCTCCGTTGGTCACTACATCGGAATCAAATAAATCTGACGTATTTTGAGTACATTGTTCGTCTTCATTAGAAACATTTATCTGTTCACTATGTAAATTTTGTAAATCAGGTGTGTCAAACTGGGCAACGTTCATTGTAGCGGAACGAGCCGCGTCTTAAATTGCCGTTAAATTTACTGTGGGCATAATTGAATTTGTTTGCTCACCATTTAGACTAAAATCATTACTGGTGGTCGGCACGCACTGATTATCTGTAATTGGAGGATTATCATTATGATACTGATCAGTCAATTTATTCAAGTCGGATTTTTCACTCATTGCGAATCGCGATGTGCTGTTAGCAGCTTTTCGCGGCATTTTCACACGTCAAAGGTAGGCAGAAAATCAAACAAAGACAAAGAAAAATGGAACAAATACAATAACAACAAGGAGCAAGAAATTGCCGATGATCTGTGAAAAGGAGTGACAAATTAGTAAATGCGTTGCACCAGATGCAAACTACATTTAACATTAGGTAAATAAGAGCAGATATATAACTGACTACTTCTCAGAAATTAAAAAAGAATACGATCCTGGCCGGCTGTCGCCAAGAGTAACCTCCCAACAGTTTAGATTCCGTAACCTCGCAATAAAATGTGACTAACGGCCCAATGAAAATGTGGCTCATATATAACCTCTCAATAATTAACTGACTGTGAATCTAAACGGGTAAATCTGGACGCCATGAATGCTGCGTCAAGGCCCTGAAAAATCATTCTGAATAAATTGAAAATTCTTACATCAAAGAAGTCCCTGGATAACGCCTATATATCTGCTCCTATAAGAAAATTTTCTGGCACCGCCCAGTGCAATGCTGGCCGCTAGGTTTGTTATGTAAAAAAAGAAACAACTGATTTTTCTTAACGGTAATCGGGATGACCATGGATAGGAGAAATTAGCAAAATCTTTAAATTCAGATGAATGATTGTCAAAAGTTAATTTTATAACAAAGATTATTATTAAAAGATTTTTAAAACATTTACATGCGATTTGATATAACAATAGTACAAAATCAGTTGTTACAAATTACATATGCGCGCAGCTATAAATAGTTATTTTTGGTTTTACATTAAACTAATCCCTCAGGCTCCGCCATCGCTCTCCACGACCGGCCCAACTGCCCGACTGCGAGCTATTGCTGCTACCAGGGTTGTGATATCCAGACAGCGCGATTATCGTACCAACCTTATGAAATTCTCGTATTTTAGTAAAAACTCTCGTACGTTTTGAAAATTTTTTATTCGTACTATATATATATAGCTTTACAAAACCTTATTTACAATGAATAAAACTATGGACAAGAATGTGTAATTATGAAACAAATTCGATGTCTACATCTTCTTCTTCCTGTTTCGTTTTATAAAGAGTGTCTGACGTCATTTTCTCGTACATTTCGTGTGTTGGCTCAAAAGTTACACATGTTCCGTTGTTTCCTGGTCGTTCTTTAATGCATTCAGAGGCAAGAAGTGCTCCATTCAGTGTACTGGTTTGGAGTCATGAGGTTTCCCTGAAGTTGAACATGAAACTTCAATAACCTGACAAGTATGAAATCATATTATTAACTAGTTATTAGCTTCATTGCTTTACATACCTTAGAAAAAACTCTTTCGCAGTCTGCATTTGAATGAGGTAAACTCAAAATTGAGAGAGCGAAAACGCTCATTTCCTTAAATTCTTCAGATTCGTTATTTAATATATACCACATTTTATCCGGTGATTGTTCCTTTTGTAGTGAGTCTGGGAGACAAGCCAAAACCAGAGGGAGACGCCTCCACTGGTCATCTGTAGTTTGTGCTAAATCGAGATCTGAGGGAGGAATTATACGTGGCAACAGTTCCATTAAAGGCATGAGTGAAGGTGTTGTATCTCGGAAACTTTGTGACAGGGCATTTGTAGGTTTGAGTGCCGATAGTTTGGACAGCACTTTATCTTCCATATCATACCGTAATTTGATCTGGCACGAAGCTGTCTGTAATATTTGAGAATTAATAGCTTTCATTAGATATGCCACACATAAACACACAAATGTATAGAAAACAATAAAACACAAATTATATATGATTTCAGGCAAACGAGGTGTACTGCATCGATGATAAAAATCCTTGCTAAGATGTGGGTGATTCTTTATCTCTGGTGTGCCAACGTTCTTCAGAATTTTCACACCCAAATACAGTTGTGAATCTTCCAGATGATGAGGTGCATTTTTTGGGTCAACATCACTGAGATTTTTTCCCATGACATAAATGGGTTTCATGAAATACAGAAGTATTTCTGTATAGAGAGCTCTAATATTGTCATGAAGGTCAACAATTACTACTGCTCTAGGCTGGAAATACTCGCTGAAAGTAGTAAATTTTGGTAGAATCCACTCTAAGAACATATAATACATTTTTGCAAAGGAGTCATGTTAACAGTTAAAAACTTATTCAGCACTTAGAACTCGCTCAGAAAGCCATTTTTGGTTAAAAAATAGCATTAGAGCATCCTAGTTTTCCAGCACTGTCCTAACAACCGCGATCATTGACAGCCAACGTGTCTGTGAAGGATGTAGTAATTTGTGTGGTTCCAAGTTTAAAAATACCTGGAATAAAACATAATGTTTAGCCTATTTCCACACGATCGGACGTAAAATAAAGTCTATGAGATATAAAATGCTAAAATACCTGAAATTTCTTGAACTCTGCCTGCCTCTTTGCACTGAGTTTGAAAAAACCATAAATATTCCTCGCGAGGTCCTCACAAGCTCTTGGAAGGTTCTTGCACGCCTCGCTTGCGCATATATGCACCGAATGACGAACACACTTCATTACAAAAATTCCCGGGCAGCTATCTCTGAACCTGCTTGCTACAGAATTACGAACTTCCATCATAGTATTGCAACCATCTGCTCCAAAGCCAATAATATTGGCAAATGGAATGTTATGCTGCTGAAACGCTTTTACTACACCATTATAGAGATTTTCTGCAGTAGAAGCTTTCTCAAAATTTAAGTCTCCATCTTCATAAACTTTATATAGCTCCAAAAACTTACTTTCAATACAACCTGTAAAAGGAGAAGTGATACAAAGTGGTAACTTAACAGGAAAATTTATTTTAGAATTAATTTGGTAATTATTTCAAAACTAGCTCTTATTATTACTCCCCTGAATCTTTGTCATAAAAGCGGATCGCCACGCAGGAATTTTTCACAGTTCCGATATCGGTGAACTCGTCCGTCATTATGCTAAATTTGGCGTGTTGTAGTTTTTTCGCCAACACTTCTTTGTGTGACGCCCCAATAACATTAGAAAAAATGGCACGTGCTTTGTGCCGTTTAAGAGTCATTGCCCTTGCAATATCCGAGTCTGGAAAAATATCTTTTAACAAATCGGATAAATGGTCAGCAACTAAAAATACCACATTATGTTCTGCTAAGAATGCTGATAATTTGATTTCAGCTTTAGCAACCTTCCTCTTAACTGGTTGTGCGTTTGTGACAAATTGAGCAACTGAAGGCTGTCGCACGGTAGCAGACTGCACCATGTTTAGGTGCTTCTTACTTCTGGAATGGTTTTTAATATTCTGGATTTCGGAAACCATGCTGGTATTGCAATATCTGCATCGCGCCCTGAGCGGATCACTATCGCGCACCAGCCAATTACGTAAACCTGGCATATGTAGCCACTCATCACGAAATTTTTGTTGTCGATAGACAGGCCGTTCTGTCTTCGAGATTTCACCTCTTTTTAGACGTTTTTTCTCCGGCGTGCACGAAAGTTTCGTGCTTGTGTTTTCATATTCACTGTCACTTCCCATTTCTCCACTCACAGTAACACACAGTAACCCGAAACACTTACAAAAAGAAACTACACAGTAAATGAATTCAGCTAAACGTACTCTTAATGACTATACGCGAATTACGCATTGTTAAGAGTATCGTTTGTTGAAGACGAAACAATACCGTCTGCTGAAATGTCTTTCGTTTGTACTTAACAATTCCATATTATAGGGTAATTAGGTCTACTGTTAACTGCTTTCCAATAATATTCGATTAAAGTTCCATTTAGTGCTTTGAGATTCGTTGGCCGCTCTATTCCTGAAACTTAACAATTCGAACAGAGTGAAATATGTCATGCAAAGCAAAGTGATTCGTTATTGTTAGCTTATTTAATTTATTTTCCAGGGCCAGGCTGAATTGCCCTCTCTGTTTATTGATTGGATAGCCACTGAATTGCTATTTATTTATTTAATGGGATAATAATAATTGTTAAAAGGTGGCAATTTTATTTAAGCACTGTTTTTACTCTTTCGATTGTTGCGAGTCAGCGATAGTGCAATGCTGCTCGCTTTGGAGAATACACATTTTATAAGAATTATTTGGGCCAGGAAACACTTTTGCGATAACGGTTGCGTTTTAGACGGTATTCGCGTAATTGTACTGATTGAAAGTTATCGTTTCCGAAAGACGCAGGTTCGATTAAAACTGTGTGCACTTTTGCGCGTATAATGAAAATATTCATAACACGTCGCATAACAAAAAGAAACATGCGAATCACAACCGTGATCAAACGAAGAAAATATATGGTAAAATAAATGTTCTTCGTTGTTATTCAGGACAGGCTCAGATTAGACCTTGCAATTTTTAGTTGTAGGAAATCACAAGACGTTACACTTTAGAGATATTTGTTTTGAATAGCTTGTATTTACCTTCTCTCTCTCTCCTTTTTACAGCCTTTATACCTTCACATCGATTAAGGAATTTTTCCTTCTCTACCGACCAGTACGAGAACAAAAATCAGACTAAACAAAATGTCTTACATCGAATTATTACATGCTTAACCCTCAACAATCATATATAGTTTCGTAGTACAAACAATGCTAATTTATTCCGTGCACTAGAAAGCATTTGATACACTGAGCACAAAAATGAAAATAATAAAATTATAATTACATTTTTAATATCATGAATACTTCTTTAAATCATGAAAATAAGGTTTGACATCGTCGTAATACTAATTTTCATCGTTGTAGCACTACATTGCCCCCTTTGGATGTACAGTCACACTTGTTTGACTGGACACCCAAGCAGGCTTATTTTCCTTGTCTGTTCTGTTTAAAGTTCACTGTGTTCTTTCACCTGGAAGCATGTGCTTTGTTTACTTTTAAGTCTCAGTGATTTTGAGTTACGCTCTCCCATTCGGGCAAAGGCCAATGGGAAAAACCCCGGAAAAAAACCACGGCGGAGAGAGCACATCTTCCATACCCTCTTTTTTAATTTTGAGCATTTGAATATTCACTTCGTATGACATTTAATAATGGTACAATTTCGTGATAGTGCTGCTGGTGACGACGACTGGCGATTGGTGTACTGCAACACCGATGTCTCGCCCCATCAGGTAAGTCTGCGATGGACTGCGATGACGTTGCAGGGTGCGGCAAGCGATGACGGATGATGTCGCTGCAGTATGCTGCTCTCACCGACACGTGTGCGCAGCATCCCAGCATAAAGTCCCATGAAATTCAAACAGCAGTATCAGTTCCTTAAATTAACATCTAAATTACATCATATTTCACGCACTCTTTCACTCAACAAGAAGAATGTGTTTTTTTTTTTTGTGAGGTGTTCGACTGTTTGTGAGTTTCTTAGTTTCTTTATCACGATGCAAGTCCATTCGTCCTTCCGACGTAACTGACTATCTGCAATTAAAGGTTCATGTAATTACGTTCCAACATTGATACCGTTCTGCGATGGGTTTAATGATATAGTCAGTAGCAGTTCCCAACACTGTTACGACTCACCACTGTTGCTAACTGATCGATAAAAACACTTGCTCTTGAGTTTTAGTTTGCCTGGAATGTTACGTTCACGCATGTGGTCCCAATAACACTCTGAATACTTGGAATTACTAAACACTCGTAGCACAAAATTTGAAAACGAAATCATGGTAACACAATGCACTCATTGAGCGTCCACTTTTGTGTTAAATTCCACTCTTTCGCCAGTGAAATAAAGTTCGTACGCGCAGAGGACAATGTTCACAGGAAGTCTTTGTTCATAGGTCATCTGTGACATGTTCACTCCACCACGTAGTCACTTGATCACAGTTATCAAGTCTGACAAGGTAAAGTCCTTGTGCTGCCCATAAGAATGTCTTTACACAGTCTAGTTATATAATGATTAATAACTGAATGATTGTACATATCAAATGAAGTACATAATTGTAGTCATTTACAATATAAAAGCAAATCCTAAGTCATATATTTTCTCGAAAAGGTGCTCCTGGACTTACAAAGAATTGTGCAGTGATAAACACAAGTCTGTATATGTTTGTCTGCGTAATGATCTGTTCAGTCATGGACAACATCTGGTTCGACCTGGTTTATAGCTCATGCAAGTCCGAGCACTAACTTACGGTGGAAAATTTGTTAAACCTATACGTACCTTGCATAAACTTTACATGTTGTAAGTTTATCCTGTACACAGTCTGAAAGAAAAAAAAAAGAACATAACCTGCTCACCCTAGTGAGTTCAAAATAGTTAACAATCAACAAAATGAAACGTTTATTTTCTAAAGTCACTATAGCCTACTGTTGTGTGAAATAGGCAGTTCTGTTCACTGTTCGTAGTTTTACACGCATAAGTTCCTGAAAGTTTACTAAATCTCAATAAGTTTGTATTATGTTTGATTAAGTGTCTTAGGGTGGAATCATCTTGAAGCAATTCTTCTTCTCCTTGTTGGAGCTCGGCGTCCTCTTCTCCGTCGAACCGGAGCTGAAGTTTTCTTACAACTAATTGGTATTCTGAGAGTCTCTTCCTCCAAGCAGTACTGATGCTTCCAATGTTGTATGTTCCTATTCTCCCACACGCCACATCACAATGTGTCCATGAAATACTTATACACTAGTCCATTAATTAATAATTGTCACTTAGCCTACTCGCACAGTACTTGAGTCTTTGATGTTTGACTTCACCTCATGACGACACACGTAAAAGGTCATCTACTGTACTTAAGATACATATCATTTCAAGTCCTTGTGATTGTATAGTCCTTTCTGTCTATTTGAGTTGGAATAGACCAAGAAATAACTATTTTTATGTGGTGTACCTAAGATCACAGATGGTCCTGAATATAACGGAAACCACTTCTTTATTTTTCTCTTTAATAGTGACGACTGCGGATAATTCCTTCCTAACACCATATCTCCCACGTTAAATTGTTGAGTATTCTGTAGTCTCCGGTTGATTCTTGCCATTTCTGTGCATTCTCGTATAGTGTGACCAATGCTTGTCCAACTTTGTCCTCCCAGTCTTCCGGTTCGGTATTTAGTTTTGAAAGTGGGTTGACCCAACTATTGTTCTCTTTTGTTTTAATGTGAGTTCTGCTGGAGTAAAACCTGTCGATAAATGTGGTATGTAGTTTACAATACTTTCAAACGGCTCTATGTATTCTACCCACTTAGTTTGTTTAGCTGAGCAGTACGTTCTCACAAAGCGATTAAACACGCGGAACACACGTCTGTGGGATTACCTTGGGGGTGGAACTTCGAAATGAAAATTGGTTTTATATTATGTTTCTCTAAGAATTTCTTCCAGGTAACAATCGTAAAATTTGAGGCATTGTCAGAGAGTAATGTTTCTGGCGTTCCGAAATGAGGTATGTAATCCTTTTCCAATCGGTTTATTATCGTTCTCGTGTCTGTCGTTTTTGTAGCAAATAGCTTTACAAACTTAGTAAAGTTATCTAGCACTGCTACGAGGTATTTGACCCCTCCTCTGGCAGTTGTTTCTCTAAGAATTTCTTCCAGGTAACACTCGTAAAATTTGAGGCATTGTCAGAGAGTAATGTTTCTGGCGTTCCGAAATGAGGTATGTAATCCTTTTCCAATCGGTTTATTATCGTTCTTGTGTCTGTTGTTTTTGTAGCAAATAGCTTTACAAACTTAGTAAAGTTATCTAGCACTGCTACGAGGTATTTGACCCCTCCTCTGGCAGTTGGCAGAGGTGCAGCGATGTCAATACTTAAAAGTTGGCGCGAAACAGTTGGAACAATTGACTGCATTAATGTCTGCGATGATAAAGCATACGGCTTTACGCGCTGGCAAATGTCACATGCTCGCGTCATCCATAGGATCTTTCTATACATGTTATTAAAATGACAATACATTCTTAGTTTCGCCAGGCACTTCCTTGAATCGAAATGACCCCAAACATTATGTGTATATATTATTAATTTTTACTCACATTCTGCGGAATACATACTAGCCAGTTTCGTGAATCCTCATTTCTTCTAAAGAATAACACATCCTGATGTAACATGTAATATTTATGCAATTTCGAAGTAGGATCCGTCCTCAGTTGATCCTTGATCTCGTGTCAAATATTATCTATATCCTGTTTTTGTGCCATATTTTTACACCTGTCTAGAAAATATTTACGATTAACATTGTCCGCCATTAGTAACACTTTAAATTCCGATGCTTGCTCTGTGAGTTCACTAAATTGAGGTAAACCTTGGGGTAGCCTAGACAAAGCATCTGCCACAATATTATTACTTCCTTTGATGTAAATAATCTGGAAATCATACTCCTGCAACGCTAATGTCCATCTTGCCAAACGTGCATGGAGAAGTTTACAGGTCAGCAGGAAACTCAAAGCCTGATGATCACAGTATACCCGAACGTGTCTACCATAAACATAATAATGAAATTTGCGAAACGCCCATACCACTGCCAATGCATCAAGCTCTGTAGTGGAATATGCGCGTTCGCATTCCGATAATACACGACTTGCGAAAGATATTATTTTTATTTGCTCGTGTCAGTCTACTGTTTCTGTTTGAAATAAACACGCACCTAACCCAGTACATGAAACATCTGAGGTTATGCAAAAATCCTTACTGAGATCTGGATGGTGCAAGATTTCAGCATTTGACAAGCAATGCTTGATCGTGTCGAAATCATGTGCACACTGGTCAGTCCACACCCACGGCGCATTCTTTTTCAGAAGCCCCAATATATGTTCGCTGTTAAGCCATTGATTAGGCACGAACTTTCGGAAAAAGGATACAAGACCCACATATGCCTTTAATTGTCTTTTGTTGGCCGGATATGGACAATTTCTGATAGCCTCGAGTTTCGTACTATCCGGGAAGATTCCTTCTGATGATACTATATGTCCTAGAAACTTTATCTCCGTTTTTCCAAACTTGGACTTCTTAAGGTTAACCGTAACACCTGCAAGTTCAAATTTTTGTAACACCAAGTTAATTAGTTTGATATGCTCGTCCTACGCTGGTGAAGCAATTAATAAATCGTCCACATAGACAGTAACTTGCTCTAACAAATCCGGGCCTAGGACAGTGTCAAGCGCATTAATAAAGACTCCGGCACTGACATTCAATCCGAATGGCAATACTCTGAATTGATAGTTTCTTCCTCTATAAATAAATGCTGTATATTTCCTAGATCTTGGCGTTAAGACCACCTGCCAGTATGACGCGCGGAGGTCGAGGCTTGATAGATACTTTATCCCATGGAACTTCTGTAATAGTTCTTCTAGATTCTCAGGCCGCGTCCTGACAGGCATAATAATTTGATTAATCCGGCGAGCGTCGAGAACCAACCTTACGCTTTCATCGGATTTCATTACCGATAAAAGTGGGTTACTATATGGTGATAACGAGGTCTCAATAATTCCCCATTCCAGCATTCGTCTGATTTCTTTTGTTACTGCTTCCCTTTTCGAGCTGGGTATTGAGTACGTCTGACGACAGTAAATTTAATGGGGAAACACTTGCATGTCGTACACGTAACCTTTAATTAGTCCAGGTTTTTTCAAAAATCTTTACGATAATTGGTAAGTGTGTCTAATAATTACTTTTGTTGCAGACTGTCAAGACCAGAGGATTGTTGTACTTTTTCTACTATTTCACAGAGGTGGATATTCTCCTCGTCCTTCACATCTTCCATGACCGGGAATGTACTGCAATTGAAACTATCTTGAAGCCGCCATAAATGTGCGCAATCGGTTCTATCTTTAAAATTTGACAATATTTGCCATGCAGTTCTTTGGTCTTTACCAAGTCTACCCTGACTCTCGTGTCACCGAAACACATGCTGCATTCGCCCTTTGCGAGATCGATTATAGTTTCCGTCTCTCACAATATCTAATCCGAGGAGACAGTTCACGGCTAAATTTCTTACAATAAGGAAGGTGCACTCTTTGGCTCCCATTCCAAAATTAACACAAATCCGTGTCTGTTCCCGAACTAGTTGGGCTTTCTGACTAATGGCTCCTGTAACTCGACAATTAGTGACTGGAAAAACCGGAATCTTTCTAATCTTCTTTAAGTGAAGAAAGAACGATTCATTCAGCACAGAAACAGATGATCCAGTATCTAAAATCACCGTAGTTTGAATACCATAAATATCACAAACTATAGCTGCTTGTACAACTTCCCGTTCAAATAAATTACACTTCTTCCGAAAATATTGACATAATTCCTCTCGTATATCGACTCCGTCATTATATCTTAACATCTGGATAGTTGAACTACGTTGCTGCCGGCCGGTGTGGCCGTGCGGTTATAGGCGCTTCAGTCTGGAACCGCGTGACCGCTACGGTCGCAGGTTCGAATCCTGCCTCGGGCATGGCTGTGTGTGATGTCCTTAGGTTAGTTAGGTTTAATTGGGGACTGATGACCACAGATGTTAAGTCCCATAGTGCTCAGAGCCATTTTAACCATTTGAACTACGTTGCTGAGCAACATCAACAGAATTATTCCTACACACTACATCTTTTGCGTTGTTAGACCCGATCGCTGCTGATTCTATGCGACACATATTCTCATTGTTACTACAGCTGGTTGTCTGCACGCTTGGTTGCTCGTTATTACTAACATCATTCATGCAAATGCCCCCTAGACACCCTGCGACTGACACACGCGAGCAGAATGTCGTCGCATCTAGTTTGACTGACTGGTACTGGTTGACGGTTGTGGTTCACTTACCTCAATGATCTTGATATTTTGATTCGGTGGTTACCATGGCTGCGCATTCATATGCTGCTGCATTTTATTTGACATATTTGTGTTGTACGGGGGTTGTACATGATTGTTGCTGTGATACTGCGGTGGCCTAGGCTGCTGCCATTGCTGTTGTGCATAATTCTGTGTTGACCAGTTATACGGTGGTTGCATGTTTTGCTGATTATTTGAAAAATTACCATTATTGTAATTGGCGTTAACTCTAAAATCTCGTTTCCGTTTCTTTGAAAAGTTTCCGTTATTGTTTTGTCCACTATTGTTCTGTGGATGATAATTGTGATTCGGTGCATTACCGTACTGTCCATTTGTGTTCATATTGTGGTTCTGCCATCCTGAATAATTCGGACTATTCCAATGATTTTGATTCCCATAGTAGGTGTTTCTATTACTATTGTTCTTGTGGTTTCGCCCGTTGCCATTACCATTACCATTATTCGACGAATTATTCCCATAATGGTGTCTGTCCTCTTCGATAACCAAATCTAAAGAGTCCAGTACAGATAGAAAATGTTCCGCGTTGTCTTCAGGAATGTGAAACAATTTCTCCTTTAGATCACGCGGTAACTTCTCCTTTAATATCTTTAAAGCATCACACTCAGGAATTGGTGTGGATAAATATTTCACTTTGTCCAGATACTTTTAGAAATATTTCCGCAAAGTACCGCCTTTCCTATTAAATGGCTCAGAACTATAAACTTCTTTTCTTAATCGTTCTTGTACCCCACGCGAAAAATACTTGTTTAGAAAAGCTTGTTCAAGTTCATCGAAGGAGCTGCATTGTTCAGCTTTGTGTGTCGCGAACAACGCTGGCTCACCTTGAATATGGGTAATGGTAAATACAATTTTCTGGCAACGGCCTTGCCGCAATGGGTACACCGGTTCCCGTCAGATCACCGAAGGTAAGCGCTGTCGGGCGTGGCCGGCACTTGGATGGGTGACCATCCGGGCCGCCATGAGCTGTTGCCATTTTTCTGGGTGCACTCAGCCTCGTGATGCCAATTGAGGAGCTACTCGACCGAATAGCAGCGGCTCCGGTCAAAGAAAACCATCATAACGACCGGGAGAGCGGTGTGCTGACCCCACGCCCCTCCTATCCGCATCCTCATCAGAGGATGATACGGCGGTCGGATGGCCCCGATGGGTCACATGTGGCCTGAAGACGGAGTGCTCTCTAAAGACAATTTCCTCCCTTTCGTTCCAACTTTTTGGCATTATTCCGCGGATCCCTTTGATAAACACAATTGGATGGGGTCCGTTCTTATCTTTGGTAAACTTCTGAAACTGTGAATTCTTCACTAAAGCATCCTGAGTGACCAATGATTGTGTATGGTCTTGATAAACGGATGTTACTCCACGTATTGGATTGAAATTATTACCGTCTGCCCCCTACTTTCAGTTAAAGGCGTTTCATAATGATCAGGGCGTGTTTCTGTGATACTAACACACTCTGGTGAACTGTTATGAGATGTTTGCATACGTGTTTCATTAAGCACTTTCTGCACGTTTTGTAATTCAGTCTGCAGTTCATGAATCTTTGTGTTGTTTTCATGTATCAGTTGTGTTCCTGCTCGTTGTAATATCACAGGTAGTTCCTTCTGTATAACAGTACTAATTTGTTTATCTTTGTCTTTGTCTTTTAGCCATGTGTTGAATGTGGTCACAACGCATTCTTCTTGTGCTTTGCATTATTGTTCTATTACGTTTTGATTATCAACCGTAAGGTTTTCTGTACGTGTACTTATGTTGCGTATTTCTGCTTCCAAAGAAGTGTGTGTTTGTTGTAATTTGTCCACATCCTGGGTTACTTGCTTTAAATTCTGTGGTAAGTCATGGTATGTTTGTTGCATACTTGAAATGTTGTTCTGTACAGCAGACAACTGGGCATTTATTTGCTGTCGCAGCTGGCGATCGTGTTCTTTTAACCGGTTTTCAAGCTTTTGATCTATCTCTTTTGAGAACTGTGAAAAGCTTAACTGCGTACGCTCGTATAATTGACTGATGCGTTCATCCAAGGTCCTAATCCGTTCATCTACTCTGCTAATCCGTTTATCTAAATTATTATTAATCTCAGTTGCAAGCTGTTTAGCAGTTTGTTGTTCACGCTGTATCTGTAATTGTTCCTGTATTTTAAACATTGTTCCATTTTCATCATTAAGAGAGAAAATGGATCCATTAGTATTTGTGTTGGCTCTACCGTTGGTAAATTGACTGTAACTGGTAACAATAAAATTATAATTACATTTTTAATATCATGAATACTTCTTTAAATCATGAAAATAAGGTTTGACATCGTCGTAATATTAATTTTCATCGTTGTAGCACTACAAGGCTTTGAACTAAGTCTCATTCTTGACTTTAATCGTTTTGTCATGTCGGTAGTTTGGCGCTCTCTCTCCTGCCTGAAATATGTTGATTGACAGAGACTGCATGGATCCGTAACAGTTTCTAATCATTTTTAAAATAGAACAGATGAATTGATTATTTTCCAAACAAATGTGTATAATGTATATTTGGTAAAAAATTTGGACCCGCCTCCATAGCCACACGATATGGTGTGTATGGTGTGGTGTCACGAGCCACGAGCCCGCAACTACTAAGGTTCGAGTTCCCCCGTGGGCATGTATGTTTCTGTGACGTCTGTAGACTAAGTTAGGATAGGATAGGGTAGAGTAAGTCGTCTGTAACGACTCCAGTTATCGATCAGATTAAACGCTAAAAAAAAAAAAAGTTTAGGCAAAAATCACGTATTTTCGTGTACGATATTCACTTTTGCCTCGTGTATCGTACAAATGGCGAAATTCTCGTATGCGTACGAGAATTCTTGTACATATCACAACCCTGGCTGCTACTACTACTGCCGACACTACTCTCCGGTCTGCGATTCTATTTTAACTTACGGCAGCGCGTGAGCAATCCATCGAAGTTATATCTGCTCGAGTGCGCTAACAATAAATTCCTTAGTCATGGACCTCTTACAAACTGAAAATCGACCAGCACTGATGGCGGGGGAAGTTGCCTTTCCCGGTAGACCACTAACGATAACTGCTGTGCAGGATGACTTAGAATCGATTTCTCCTCTAGACCTGCAGAACAGTGTGCAGAGTTTATGTAGATTCTGTCCATTTGCATTACCTGCGTTAGTGTTGTTAGTAACATGTATCCTTTTAGTGTTAACGCAGTATGTGGAAACTAAGCATCCTCCAGATATAGTCAGCGCACTGCCTCGCCAGTGTTTCATAAGACGCACTGTGGGGGTCGGCGTAGTTTTGTGAGACACCCTGTAGTTGCGTCTTGTGACGTAGTGGAAGGAGGGGAGTGTACGAACATCATCCGGCATCTACATTAAGCACTCAGTCTTCAGGCGAGAAGTGGCCCATTGGGACCATCCGACCGCCGTGTCATCCTCAAATGAGGATGGGGATAGGAGGGGCGTGTGGTCATCACACCGATCTCCCGCTATTTACGATTGTTTTCTGTGACCGGTGACGCTACTATTCGGTCGAGTAGCTCCTCAATTGGCATCACGAGGCTGAGTGCAACCCGAAAAATGGCAACAGCGCATGGCGACCCAGATGGTCACCCAAGCAAGTGCTGGTCACGCCCGACAGCGCTTAACTTCGGTGAGCTCACGGGAACCGGTGCATCCACTGCGGCAAGGCCGTTGCCGGCATCTGCCTTAACACGCGCTTATACCCCGTACATCCCTCCTCCCCTCCCCCTTCATTTATTTCACCCCTGAAACGCAATTTACTGTCTAATACGACTCTCCTGCACTCAGACATTGTACAAACATTTAATAATTGTTCTAACCCACTTCATTTAAAGATAAACATTAATTTTATACCGTCAAAACAATATTTTTAATAATCCGCACTTTTTTCGAACCTAGTACTAGTACTAGAGAAAAAAAGTATTAATAGGAAATGTTTTGTAGGAAATTTAATGTATTTTCATTTTGTGATATGACAGATTTTCGCTAGAAGGCGAGGTTTTCGAGTTATTCGAGAAAAATATAAAAATTTTGACTTTTAAACGCCCCGCCCCCCTCCCGTCCCTTCCCTCAACGCTCACACTCCATCTTTCAGAATTTTTAGTCTGTTGTTCAGGATACTCTCTCCTAACACTGCCCAAAAATTTACGACCACACTTTTTTTCCCTCTAATCGACCTTTATTTTAATCCCTGTTGGCTGGGATAAAAGAGAGCAATGAGTTGCCACTGATTTGCATGTGTACTTCAATAACTGAAAGAGCATCACGCCTGTTTCTTGTACTTGCAGCAGATGCTAATGGAACTATTGTTTCGTTTTCGATTCAATGTAGATATTCACATTCCATTCCTGCCACGCTTCGAGCCGCAGGATCTGTTCTGAATGCATCCACCGCCTCGATGATCTCTTACATTCTTTTCTTGCCTTTGGAAACGTGGTTAAGAGTTTTTTCTTCGACATCTTTCAAATGGTACAAATGGCTCTGAGCACTATAGGACTCAACTGCTGAGGTCATTAGTCCCCTAGAACTTAGAACTAGTTAAACCTAACTAACCTAAGGACATCACAAACATCCATGCCCGAGGCAGGATTCGAACCTGCGACCGTAGCGGTCTTGCGGTTCCAGACTGCAGCGCCTTTAACCGCACGGCCACTTCGGCCGGCTCGACATCTTTCTTTATACTATACAATCGACCCAGAGTCTGTTAAAACTTGAATTTCACCCTTTAATGAATTCATTGCTTAAAATGAGCCATCTGCAACTTGGGGAGTCTCTCTTGTCTGAAGATCTCTCATCAGGATTTCTTCGTGTTGAGAAGTATGAACCATTTACACGTTGCGAACGAACTAATGGAGCGGAAAAATCAGTAGGAAATAGCACGTTGTTTGGAATTCATGCTTTTGTGAATAATTTTTTGACTCCGTCTTAACGACATCTGAGTTAATAGTCATTGAGAGACGAATCTGATTCATCGTACATTAGTAGACTGGAGTAGTAGACTATGGAATGTTTCGTCTTACACATGTACATCTACGTACATACGCCGCAAGCCACCGTACAGAGCGTGGTGGAGGGTATCCTGTACCACTACTAGCCATTTTCTTTCCCTTCCGATCGCAAACAGAGCGAAGGAAAAATGACCGTGTATATGCCTCTGCAAGAGCCCTCACTTCTCGGATTTTATCTTCATTCAGATGGTTAAAATGGCTCTGAGCACAGTGGGACTTAACATCTGAGCTCATCAGTCCCCTAGACTTAGAACTACTCAAACCTAACTAACCTAAGGACATCACACACATTCATGCCGGAGGCAGGATTCGAACCTGCGACCGTAGCGGTCGCTCGGCTCCAGACTGTAGCGCCTAGAACCGCTCGGCCACAACGGCCGGCTTATCTTCATTGTCTTGATGTGAAATGTGCAGAATCGTTCTGCAGCCAGCTTGACATGCCGTTTCTCTAAATTTCCTCAGTTGTGTTCCTCGAAAAGAACATCATCAGCTTCCCTCCAGGGATTCGTTTGAGTTCCCGAAGAGTCTCCGTAATATTTACGTGTTGTTTGAACGTGCCGGTAACAAATCTAGCAGCCCGCCTTTTGAATTGCTTCGGTGTCTTCCTCTAATCCGACCTGGTGCGGATCCCCATCACTAGAGCACTGCTCAAGAACAGGTGGCACCAGCATCCTCTATGCGGCCTCCGTTACAAAAAAAAAAAAAAAATGGTTCAAATGGCTCTGAGCACTATGGGACTTAACTTCTAAGGTCATCAGTCCCCTAGAACTTAGAACTACTTAAACCTAACTAACCTAAGGACATCACACACATCCATGCCCGAGGCAGGATTCGAATCTATGACCGTAGCGGTCGCGCGGTTCCAGACTGTAGCGCCTAGAACCGCTCGGCCACTCCGGCCGGCGCCTCCGTTACAGATGAACCATACTTTCCTAGAACTCTCTCCCAATAAACCGAAATGGATCTTTCGCCTTTTCTACCAATATTCTTAAATGTTCGTTCCATTTCATATCGCTTTGCAACGTTACGCCCAGATATTTAAACAACGCGACTTGTCAAACAGGACACTACTAATCGTATATGCGAACATTAGGGGGTTTGTTTTTCCTATTAGTCCATATAAGCTTACATTTTTCTACATTTTTAGCTTCCTGCCATTAATAAGATCAGCTAGGAATTTTGTCTACGTTCACTTCTATCGTCCTACAGTCACTCAATTCGGGACCTTCCTGTAGACCGCAGCATTATCAACAAACAGCCGCAGATTACTGCGCACCTGTCCACCAGATCATTTATCTATATAGAAAGTAATAGCAGTCCTATCACATTTCTTCCTTGGGGCACTCCTGACGGTAACCTTGTCTCTGATGAACACTCGCCATCGTGGACAGCGTGCTGGATTCTATTACTGAAGAAGTCTTTGAGCGACTCATATTTGGGAACCTATTCCATTAGATTTTATCAGTATAATGACACATTCAGAATTGAGGGGAAGTCACTTAGGATTTTATATCACCAAAACTGTTCTTATCAGTTCCAAAGGAAATTTTGGGGCACTTAAGCCAGAAAATAACGAATGAGTACACGTCAATGGAAGATACCTGAAGCAATTTCGTTTTGATGATGTCCGTGGTCTGCTTGATTCTGGTGCAGATAGACAGAGCGAAGAACGTAATAGAATCAGGGTGAGGGTAGGACAAAAATCAATTATTGTAAAAGTACAATAACTGTATCTTGAAAAAAAAATTGCGCAAGTTAGCAGTGAAGTTGATGACATTGACTGGATGGACACACAAAGAAAGAAACTGAAGTTTTAAAATGGTCTAGTGCTGTTGAGAAAGTAAACCAGGTTTCGGAAAATAAAACGAAAGTTTACAATCAATGCGTACTTCTTATTTTACAGATAGTAATGCAAAAAAAAAAAAAAATTGAAACTGAGGGTTGTTCATTGGACGAACGGGAATTACTATGGGAGATAGGAAGGGAAACAAGTGGAGGAGCTACGTGATTGTCTATACTATCTGATCAAGCTCGCAGGCACCACTGTGTAATGAGGAATTGATCACTAGACGTCACGATAGTCGGATTTGCCAGTGCAAACAGAAGCAGGGTGTGTTGTGGTTTCAGAAGAGAATAAATAACAGCGGATTGTGTGGATCAGAATGGTTCAAATGGCTCTAAGCACTATGGGACTTAACATCTGAGGTCATCAGTCCCCTAGACTTAGAATCTACTTAAACCTAAGTAACCTAAGGACATCACACACATCCACGTCCGAGGCAGGATTCGAACCTGCGACCGTAGCAGTCGCGCGGTTCCGGACCGAAGCGCCTAGAACCGCTCGGCCATAAAGGCCGGCTTTTAGCGGGGTCAGGAGAGCTCAGTGACATCTAACGTGGACTAGTCAGTTGCTGTCACCTGAGGAAGAAATCCATCAGGGACACTTCAACACTTTTGAAGCTGCCCAAGGCGGCTATTGGTCATGCGATTCTGAAGCGGGAACACGAACGAACAACTACAGGTAAACCAAGACACGTTAGAACATATGTACCGATGGACACAAAGCATTGAAAATTGCGGAGGGTGTACGAAAACAAGCGCTTGAAATCAGCGAAAGAAATCACTCGTGAGTTTCATGGTGCTGTTAGCCATTGAGTTATCAGTATGTGCGTAGGGAGAAAACGAATTGGGTATGAACCGTGGCGGCTCATTTCTTCTTCCCACTATCGATAACTTATAGCTGGCGTCACACCAGGGAACGCGGGTTTCTCCCTTGTGCGGCTTTAGCTGCCTCGCCTAGTCTTCAAAAGCGACCGCTGGAGTCACGTCTAGAGAAAGTCCTCCGAAGAGCCCGGCGCAGGGAGTTGACGGATGGTTTTCGCACAGTGTGGAGCTGAGGCAGCAGCAGTGCTTGGAGCAACGGACACGCGGTGCAGATCTGCACGACGTCTTTTCCGGGGCGTCGTTCACTCTTATTCTCCAGGACTGGGCAGAAGGCTAAAGCCGTCGGCAAACGGACCGTGGTGTAGAACGTCAACGTTGAGCGTGCTGAGTTCAACGTGCTGCTGAACGCTCAGGAATGATGCGACTTGTGCATACGGTACGTGGATCCCAACGTGGTATACGCGATCGCAACGCATTCCAGCGGCAGTTGCGAGATGTTTCTAGTTCGTAAATCACACCGTTTACTCAACAGGCACGCATAAAATTCCGACGTTAGCTCTATTAAAACGCACATTTCCTCCATTGTTCATATCCTAGTCGCGTTGTTCTACATGTAATATAGGCTACACAAATAAAAACTTCAATATCGATGTAGATGTTTTAAGACAAAAAGGAAAGTACCATGTCCAGTCAATAAGGACACAGGCTTATAAAAGTTCCATTAAACAGTACGACACAAATATGCAATAGTTCTCCACATAGGATACACCCTATTTTAACTTTCCCACATTTTAGTAACACCCTAAGGTCATTATTACTTGATAACTGTTCCTACCCAGTAGCAGATTCTTTACAACATGTAAATTACGAAACTCAAAAGAAAATTGAACAAAATATCTTTATACAAGTAGCGCAAGCTGTCTTGTAGATTAAGCCCATCGAACAAACTCACTCCACAAAAAAAGGTGAACTTGTATTTACATAACATCAAATATTGCAATCTATACTTACATTAAACTAATAATAAAGCATCAGAACCTATTATATACGCGAATGTTAGGAAAAAAATATTTAGACTCGGCAAGACGCAAACCACCAGCAGATCACCTATCTGGTCATAAATCATCAATGCTGCTCACCATGCTAAAGTGACAACAATTCGTTAATAGCCAATTCTAAGATGTTGTCACTTGCGAAATGCTTTAATCGTAGCTATGTTACTAACTGAAATTTAATTACAACAAATATTACCAAGAACAATGTGTTTTTGGTGGATCCTCAGTGTGTCGCTACCTTCAAATGACATACTCTCATAATACGAAAATTACAATAATTCTTTTGCCACGAATGTGATGTCTGTCATTATTTTATTGCAACGCATCACGCAGTTAACAAAGGGTTTCGAGTGATTCTCAATTTGCTGGTGCTCAGAAACGACATATATACGTATAGGCTTGAACTGAATGCCAATATGGCGCCTCACAGCTCAATGCTGAAAGGAGATGGCGTGCATGTGACGTAGGTGGCGTTGTGCTATCTCATTGGTCAACGCTCAGATGGACGCTCAGAATATCTCATATGCTAGATATTGCGCTGCACGTTCGGAAAGACTCCCGAACGTGCTATTCCACGCTATGACGTCAGAAACTCGGCACGCTCAACCCCCAACGTTCGGATGCACGGTCCGTGAGCCGACGGACCGTGCTGTTGAACGTTAACGTTGAGCGTGCCAAGTTCAGCGAGCTGCTGAACGCTCAGAAACGATGCGACTTGTGCATACGGCACTGGGACCCAACGTGGTATACGCGATCGCAACGCATTCCAGCGGCAGTTGAGGGATGTTTCTAGTTCGTAGATCACACTGTTTACTCAACGGGCGCGCGTAAAATTCCCACGTTACCTCTATTAAAACGCACATTTCCTCCATCATCCACGAAAAGGAAAGAGCCATGTCCAATCAATAAGGACACAGACTTATAAAAGTTCCATTACAAACAGTGCGGTGAAAATTTGGCATACTTCTCGGCATAAGATAAACATTATTTCATAATTCCCACATTTTAGTTAAACTCCAAGGTCAGTCCTACTTGATCACTGTTCCTACCCAGTACCAGAATCTTTGCAACATGTAAATTACGAAGCGTAAAAGAAAAAGGAGCAAAATATCTTTACACAAGTAGCGCAAGCTGTCCTGTAGAATACGCGAACCGCTGCCTCACCTAACAACTCAAGAGAGGAAACTGACGCTACTCATTACGCTAAACCAACACCAGACCTTTTGCATCTAATCATGTTACCTCACGCCATGCTGAAAACCTTAATCGTAGATATGTTACTAATTGAAATTTAATTATAACAAATTGTACCAAGAACAATGCGTTTTGGTGGATCTTCAGTGTGTCATGCCTTCACATATCCTACTCTCATAATACGCAAGTTACAATCATTCTTTTGCCACGAATATGATGTTTCTCATTATTTCATTGGAAAGAATCCTACAATTAACAACGGGTTTTCCAGTGATTCTCAATTTGCTGGTGCTAAGAAACGGCATATATACATATAGGCTTGAAACGAATGCCAATATGGCGCCTCACAACTCTGTACTAAAGGGAGACAGTGTGCGTGTGACGTAGGTGGCGTTGTGTCATCTCATTGGTCAACGCTCAGACGCACGCTCAGAATATCTGACATACCAGATATTGCTCTGCACGTTCGGAAAGACTCCCAAACGTGCTGTTCCACGCTATGACGTCAGAATCTTGGCACACTCAACGCTCAACGTTCGGATGCACGGTCTGTGTGCCGTCGGCTTAAGGTCTGGCTCGCTTGTATTGTGCTCAACTAGTTGTGCCTAGTTGTCACGCGTAGCTCTATCAGGGGCGTACGTCATATATACTTCTTTAAAACTGTGTTTATTTTATAATTCTTATGCGAGAGAACCGCTGTTAAATTTGTTTTCGCAATGTTTTAGAAGGTGGTGGGCACTCCCGTATCACTATTATCCAGCCCTTTTAGGCATGTTATGAGCTGCAGATAATGGTAAGACCCTTGCGAGTTGTTTATTATATTCTTCCCTGGAAGAAAAATGCAGCTCCATTTCGTCGTTCTCTGTTAGCAATGCTTATTTCCTATGACGTTTCAGTTTATGTGAAAGGCTCTACAAGTGCAATCACGGTTAAACCATAACTTCACTTGTAGTATAATCCAGTCATACACTTATCTTTCTTGTTTGTTAACATCACTTACTAAGTTCCTGGGCGAGTGTGTTCCGTTTCGGTTGCTTCTTGCCACATGGGGCCCGGTGTTCTTGCGGCCGTGTACACGACCCTAGCGCGGCTTGCTATTTGTTTGCAGTCGCGCGTCCTGCCTGTCTGTGCTCAAGCTGAGTATCTTACGTTATCTGACTTGCACTGAAAACGAAATTTTCCGTCGGCCAAGAGGCAGTTTGATTAGCTGGCTTCGCACAATAAATTTTCCCTTTAATGTTTGGTACGTATTGTATTCTTGCTCTAAGTTTTGTTGGAAATTTTTTGGTGCAAACATTTTGGGACACTGCGCAATGTCTTGAAGAAATTTATCGAGAACTGTTTCAATAATTTTTGTTGGCTGGTTTATTTAACATTGTTTAATTTAAAAATTTTAAAAAGGGCAATATTGTTAAGGTCTTATTTTTAAGGTCTTATTTCATGAATTTGTTTCTTAATGTAGGTTGATTCTTACAAAGAACAATGGCGCTATTTACTCAAATAAATAGCAGTATTAATGGTAGCTGGTTGCTGTCTTCTCCTTTGTAAGAATCAACCTACATTAATTGTACACAGCCACGGTGTCACCATGTCAGTTTTAGAAAAATAGAAATTTGTTTCTTCTTCTTATTATTATTATTATTGTGATTCAACGGCTGTCTAATTCACCGATTTGAACGCTTCCATTTTTGTAATGGCAAGTCAACTTCAATTTCCCTACCTGTCTCTCGAAGAGGACCTGTTGTTACAAAAAAGTGAATGATGTTGTCCCAGGATAAATGATGTTAGTTAAATGGGCATAGTCCATGTCGTTTTCCTGGTCCTGATAATTCTCGATTTTAGGGTACAACGATCGAACAGCTCCTCATAAGCCGCACATTACTATTACTGCAGTCATTTCTAAGGGATGTGTGCGTAGCGTAAACAGCGATGCCACGGGACTGTGTATGACTGGAAACGAGTGATCTGGAGATGAGTCCTGCCACATCCTATGATAATACGATGGGAGGGTTTGGGTTTGACGAATGTCTAGAGAACATTACTTACCACCATGTGTAGTGCCAACAGTGAAGGGCAGAGTTATTCGGTGTGTTTTCGTGGTTAGGGTATAGTCGCCGTTTTGCGCCTAAGAAAACGCTAAATGAGTAAGGATATGAACACTTCTTATAACACTGAAGTACAGACGAGGTGGTATTACAGTAAGAGGATATTTTTAGTGGTTTGGGCGTGGTCCTCTTTTTGCGCTGAACAAAATGTTAAATTTGAAACGATATCCTTTTACAGAATTGTGTGCTGTGTACAGTAGAGGAACAGTTCGGAGACGATGACTGTATCAACATGACAGCACACCCTGATATAAAGCAGCTCTTGTGGGGCAATGGTTTGTGGACAATGACATTACTGAAATGGACTGACCTGCGCAAAGTCCCGACCTGAACCCTTTGGAACTCCTCTGGAAATGGCTTACCGTTCATTCAGACGCCTCGTTGAAAGTGTCCTACCAGAGTTCACGGCATCATAAAGGGAATTGTGGACATATCCTATATTAATGTCCACTAATTGGTATCCGGATATGAGCCGTGCTGCAGGGTTTCTCCTTGAGAGGGGGAGCTTGAGCCGTGCTGCGGCTCGCGTTGGTGCCGTGTGTAGGTTTCTGCCAGACAGTGTCGTTTACTTGGCGTGGTTACGTTGTTTGTCTTCTCGTGTTCACTGGCGCCACTCGGTTTCGTAAGCGTTGCCTGTCCGCTAGTGGCAGCAGCGGCGCTTATCGATATGTAGTTCTGCTGTCCTATCTTTGGGGTGACCTCGTTCTTCTCCTGTGTGGTGAGTGGGGAGTTCGGTTGGTGACGGAGGAGCAGCGAGGCCCGCGCCGAGCGATAACAGGACAGGACCACTGGCGACGCGTATGGACTGCCGGATCGAAGGGCAGTGGTCACGAGGGTGCACGACCTCGTCGAAACCGGATCCTGCATGTTTAAGTTGACTGCATTGCAATTCGCGTAGAGTAACCTCCACCACTGTGAAATGTCGCGATTCTCCAGTGACTTGGGTTCATGTCGCTGCTTGTAGTGTCACCGAGGTGGAAAGAAGCGAGTGGAGTACCTGGGGAAGGCGGATTTGGTTAGCCTTCCTGAGCTTCTAATTACTATTCACTATTTTCAGCTTCTAACATTGTTGAGTTCAACCAGCGGTATTTTTCTGTCTTGTGGCTGCTAACGCCCCAGTTACTTGCCCTATGGGTTAGTGTATGTAATGGCAGTGTACATTTCCTCGTCTTGCCGCCGCTGCCCGGTGAGGCGTGTATGTTTGACAGCTTCTTGATTATAGGTTGGTTAGCGGTCTTATACCTTAGTGAGAGTCATTCCTTCTTGTTCCGGGCTCAGTATTCAGCGGGCGGAGCCCAGATCGCCGGTTCCGGCTTTGGCGTAATTTTACATCTCGCATTTGTTCTGTTGGATGTCAGGTAGCCTCACCAAAGTTATCATTAGTCGCTCGTTAGTCTGCCACTAGTCCGAGTTATCATCCTGTGATCTGAGTGCAAATCTTGGCTGCCTTTCTCTTCGCTGGCGAAAGTGTTTTTGGTGTGACCTACTCAGAGTTCGATTCCTGGAGCACCATCTGTCACTGGCCCTTGTGTTTTATTTTATTTTTATTTTTATCGTTTCACCTTACTTGGTTGGTTGGTTGTTTTGGGGAAGACCAGACAGCGAGGTCATCGGTCTCATTGGATTAGGGAAGAACAGGGAAGGAAGTCGGCCGTGCCCTTTGAAAGGAACCATCCCGGCATTTGGCTGGAGCGATTTAGGGAAATCACGGAAAACCTAAATCAGGATGGCCGGACGCGGGATTGAACCGTCGTCCTCCCGAATGCGAGTCCAGTGTCGAACCGCTGCGCCACCTCGCTCGGTCTCACCTTACTTCAGCTATTGTTTATACACTACTGGCCATTAAAATTGCTACACCAAGAAGAAATGCAGATGATAAACGGGTATTCATTGGACAAATACATTATACTAGAACTGACATGTGATTACATTTTCACGCAATTTGGGTGCATAGATCCTGAGAAATAAATACCCAGAACAACCACCTCTGGCCGCAATAACGGCCTTGATACGCCTGGGCATTGAGTTAACCAGAGCTTGGATGGCGTGGACAGGTACGGCTGCCCATGCAGCTTCAACACGATACCACAGTTCATCAAGAGTACTGAGTGGCGTATTGTGATGAGCCAGTTGCTCGGCCACCATTGACCAGACGTTTTCGATTGGTGAGAGATCTGGAGAATGTGCTGTGCAGGGCAGCAGTGGAACATTTTCTGTATCCAGAAAGGCCCGTACAGGACCTGCAACATGCGGTAGTGGATTATCTTGCTGAAATGTAGGATTTCGCAGGGGTCGAATAAAGGGTAGCGCCACGGGTCGTAACACATCTTAAATGTAACGTCCACTGCACAAACTGCCGTCAGTGCGAACAAGAAGTGACCGAGATGTGTAACCAATGGCACCTCATACCATCATGTCGGGTGATACACCACTATGGCGATGACGAATACACGCTTCCAATGTGCGTTCACCGCGATGTCACCAAACACGGATGCGGCCATCATGATGCTGTAAACAGAACCTGGATTCATCAGGAAAAAATGACGATTTGCCATTCCTGCACCCAGGTTCGTCGTTGAGTACACCATCGCAGGCGCTCCTGTCTGTGATGCAGCGTCAAGGGTAACCGCAGCCATGCTCTCCGAGCTGATAGTCCATGCTGCTGCAAACGTCGTCGAACTGTTCGTGCAGATGGTTGTTGCCTTGCAAACGTCCCCATCTGTTGACTCAGGGATCGAGACGTGGCTGCACGATCCGTTACAGCATGCGGATAAGATGCCTGTCATCTCGACTACTAATGATACGAGGCCGCTGGGATCCAGCACGGCGTTCCGTGTTACCCTCCTGGACCCACCGATTCCATATTCTGCTAACAGTCAGTGGATTCGACCAACGCGTGCAGCAATGTCGCGATACGATAAACCGCAATCACGATAGGCTACAATCCGACCTTTATCAAAGTCGGAAACGTGATGGTACGCCATTTCTCCTCCTTACATGAGGCATCACAACAACGTTTCACCAGGCAACGCCGATAAATTGCTGTTTGTGTGTGAGAAATCGGTTGGAAGCTTTCCTCATGTCACCACGTTGTAGGTGTCGCCACCGGCGTCAATCTTGTATGAATGCTCTGAAAAGCTAATCATTTGCATATCACAGCATCTTCTTCCTGTCGGTTAAATTTCGCGTCTGTAGCACGTCATCTTCGTGGTGTAGCAATTTTAATGGCCAGGAGTGTATTTTCTGCGTGATTCCGTTTTGGCCGGAGTCTAGGTGTCGAGTCTTTTGCTGGTGTGTACCCGGTCGTCGCCCCCGTTTTCCCGCCCCGGGGGGCAGCCGTATCTGTTGGTGGGAATTATTTGGCAGTGTGTTCTTTGCGTGTACCCGGTGTGCTCACGCGCCCTGATTCTGAGTTGAAATTACTGTGGTCAGGCTGGCTCGGTTGCTGGAGTGTGTGTTATTGGTTTTCTGGCTTTCTGGGGACTGCGCCCGCGCCTGTTTCGTTTTGTGATGTGTCAGCAGTCTGATATTTTTGTGTGTGTTTGTTAAGTTGCTAGCAATTGCTTTTAGCCTTGTGCTTCCTTATTTTTATATAAATGCTGGGCATTGTCATTTTCCTGTTCTCTTACCTTTATTTATTTGTAGTGTCAATGAAGCCTAAGACAATGTCCAAGGTGCTAGCAATTGATTTTAGCCTCGTGTGTACTTAATCCTATTTAAAGTCTTGGGCATTGCCATTTGCTTGTTCTTTTACTCTTATTTATTTGTTGTGCCAGTTAGACCTAAGATGATGTCAGACCTTGGTATCTGTCAACCTTATTTTGGCTACTAGCGCTCAGGTGCAATATTGCCGGGCCTATCCCGGATTTCGCCATTAATTGAGATCCTTTTATACTGTATTTTTAGTAGTAGGTTTGGCAAGTGCACTTGCGTATGGTATTTATTATGTTTCACCCCCCCCCCCCCCCTCTTCATCCTTCGTGTAAACTGATTTTGGTTAGATTGCTAGGTGGCCTGTGTTCTTTTATTACCTATGTAAGTTTGACCGCTGCCGCAGTCGTAATATGTTCTGACCGACAAGCAGCCCATGTTGGCTAGAGTTTGAATGTGGTCTGCGCTGTTGAAATCAGCAAACTTTCTGTAAGAAAATGAATGTTGGGGTTTGCCGTACATATATTTATTATTCGAGCTAGTCATGTCCATTTTTTTGTGTTAAGGGCTTTAGGGCATTTTTTAATTGAGATACCTTTTGGAAATTTTATCACTCTTTTAAAGAAGGTATAGGAAGGAGTAACTTCGATTGACAATGTAATTGTAAGTTACACATTTATGCTTCACATTATAAAATTTAACTGTATTAGGTGAAAGTATGTAGTTTAACGCACAATTTTTATTTGTTAATGTATCAAATTGTAAACAATTTGTTTGGCAGTGATTCAATCGACACAAATAAGTTTCTCTGTTCACCTGTGGCATATAACCTTTTTTATTACCTCATATTGTAAGCAGCTTGATTTGTTTGTGTCACTGTAATTTGTAAGCCACAGTGTAATTTATTACAATTAATTAATTGTTTTGGGGAAATAAACCTTGAATAGTATGTCCCCGTTTCATTAACCGAATCCCATCCCAATCGTCCGCTCAATGGTAGCAGAGCTACCATCCTTCGTTTGGGGGGATTTTGCACGCAAGTTGCTTTAATCATAAGTATTTTGGCCTTGTTTGGTAGTGTACTCATTTGTTCTTGTACTGTGTTTTCAGTTCAGACTGCTGTCATGAATGCCCGACCAGTTCCCCGACTAGGATATCTGCGACGCGATCAGCTCCGTAGTGAGCTGCGCATTCGCGGCCAAGCTTTAGATGGCACCGTTCCCGAGTTGGCGTCACGATTGCGCGCGGCGCTCGGGTTACCGGTCAACATTGTCGCGGACAGTTTTCCGGCGTTGGGTGAGTTCTTGGCAAGCGTAGCACATAATATTCAGCTATTAGAGCCGGTTCTGGATTTGTTTACGAGACAGTTACCCACTCAGAAACAGGTAGCTCGTATTCAGGCACACCTTTTGCATTGTAGGCAGTTTCTTATACACTCCTGGAAATGGAAAAAAGAACACATTGACACCGGTGTGTCAGACCCACCATACTTGCTCCGGACACTGCGAGAGGGCTGTACAAGCAATGATCACACGCACGGCACAGCGGACACACCAGGAACCGCGGTGTTGGCCGTCGAATGGCGCTAGCTGCGCAGCATTTGTGCACCGCCGCCGTCAGTGTCAGCCAGTTTGCCGTGGCATACGGAGCTCCATCGCAGTCTTTAACACTGGTAGCACGCCGCGACAGCGTGGACGTGAACCGTATGTGCAGTTGACGGACTTTGAGCGAGGGCGTATAGTGGGCATGCGGGAGGCCGGGTGGACGTACCGCCGAATTGCTCAACACGTGGGGCGTGAGGTCTCCACAGTACATCGATGTTGTCGCCAGTGGTCGGCGGAAGGTGCACGTGCCCGTCGACCTGGGACCGGACCGCAGCGACGCACGGATGCACGCCAAGACCGTAGGATCCTACGCAGTGCCGTAGGGGACCGCACCGCCACTTCCCAGCAAATTAGGGACACTGTTGCTCCTGGGGTATCGGCGAGGACCATTCGCAACCGTCTCCATGAAGCTGGGCTACGGTCCCGCACACCGTTAGGCCGTCTTCCGCTCACGCCCCAACATCGTGCAGCCCGCCTCCAGTGGTGTCGCGACAGGCGTGAATGGAGGGACGAATGGAGACGTGTCGTCTTCAGCGATGAGAGTCGCTTCTGCCTCGGTGCCAATGATGGTCGTATGCGTGTTTGGCGCCGTGCAGGTGAGCGCCACAATCAGGACTGCATACGACCGAGGCACACAGGGCCAACACCCGGCATCATGGTGTGGGGAGCGATCTCCTACACTGGCCGTACACCACTGGTGATCGTCGAGGGGACACTGAATAGTGCACGGTACATCCAAACCGTCATCGAATCCATCGTTCTACCATTCCTAGACCGGCAAGGGAACTTGCTGTTCCAACAGGACAATGCACGTCCGCATGTATCCCGTGCCACCCAACGTGCTCTAGAAGGTGTAAGTCAACTACCCTGGCCAGCAAGATCTCCGGATCTGTCCCCCATTGAGCATGTTTGGGACTGGATGAAGCGTCGTCTCACGCGGTCTGCACGTCCAGCACGAACGCTGGTCCAACTGAGGCGCCAGGTGGAAATGGCATGGCAAGCCGTTCCACAGGACTACATCCAGCATCTCTACGATCGTCTCCATGGGAAAATAGCAGCCTGTATTGGTGCGAAAGGTGGATATACACTGTACTAGTGCCGACATTGTGCATGCTCTGTTGCCTGTGTCTATGTGCCTGTGGTTCTGTCAGTGTGATCATGTGATGTATCTGACCCCAGGAATGTGTCAATAAAGTTTCCCCTTCCTGGGACAATGAATTCACGGTGTTCTTATTTCAATTTCCAGGAGTGTAGATGCCGGCCGGTGTGGCCGTGCGGTTCTAAGCGCTTCAGTTTGGAACCGTGTGACCGCTACGGTCGCAGGTTCGAATCCTGCCTCGGGCATGGATGTGTGTGATGTCCTTAGGTTAGTTAGGTTTAAGTAGTTCTAAGTTCTAGGGGACTGATGTCCTGAGAAGTTAAGTCCCATAGTGCTCAGAGCCATTTGAACCATTTTTTCTTATAGATCTTCTCTCGTTGGGTCAATCTGGTGAGGGTAAGAAGCAAATTGAAGACCTATTGACGTCGTTGCAGTCATTTCAGATGCGCTTGTTATCATTATCTTTGATCGAGAATCAATCCGGGGAAGGTAGTCAAGAGGCAGTGGATGTGTCGAGTTGTGCTTCCTTGGTCAGAGATCGGACAGCTTCCTTCGACAGTAGTATTGCCCGTTTACAGCATCCGCTAGCTTTGTTAGTTCAGAGGATTCAATGTTTAGATGTTGATTCATTGCAGCAGCTTAAATATAAGCTTTGGCTGGTGGTTGAGTTGCAAGATCATGCTGACGCTTTGCAGTTTTCACATTCCTTGATCCTAGCGTTCCTTTACCCGTTAACTAAAGGTCGTTTAACTTCCGCCTTGGCTGAGTATCTGCAAAAAGGGGGACCATTGGTGGCATTGAGGAGACGTATTCGCACTGAGTTTATCTCGGCACGCATGCGCAACCAGTTATTGGCTGATTATTTCTGGAAGGTGCAGGGTGCGGAAGGAACCTTAGCTCAATATTTTGAAACAGTTAACGTAGCCAGGCTAGCCTTGGACGTTGATATTCCGGAACAGGAGGGAGCTGCTATGTTACTTGAAGGTATGAGACACAAGGATAGGGTATACTTTGTATGGGCCAGAATCACAACGAGATCAGAATAATCTTACCTCCAATATTACTCCCTTGCGCACTCCACAGAGCTCGTCTGAGCGTCATGTTGAGAAGCCCAGGGAGCGGCGTTATTATCGTTGTGCTTCTTCCGAACATTTGATAGCTCAGTGCCCGGTACAACGGAAACATCGTGTTTCTCAATGACGCCAGGTTATAGGGAGGAAAAGGAAGCGCGTTAGGAAATGGCCCGTTAATTGTAGAGCCATTTCCTACCCGAAAAGGCGCTCAGTACCGTATTTATGCCTTGCTATTGGGCAAGAGCCTCTGTGTGCTCTCTTGGATTCCGGGTGCGTCCTGTCGGCCGTTGATAGACGTGGTTATCATGAATTTAGACGTTTGTGTGGTTTTACTTTACCCAAACCTTATGATGGTAGATATCGGCTCGCGGATGGGCAATGGTTACCTATCTTCGGTTTGGTGAAGGCAAAGGTCTCTATGCAAGGTTTTTCATGGCCGACCCCTTTCTTGATTGCTGAAAAATTAGGCACCCCGGTTATTTTGGGTTGTGATTTCATTCAACGTATGAGTTTGGTCTTGGATTTCTCTGGGCACACCTTTTATTTTAAATTCAGTCCTAGCACTTCTATCACCCTGTGTTCCTGTAATCGCGAGAATCCAACCAAAACCCTTTGTGTTACAGAAGATGAGGCAGGTGTTGATCTGGATCATCTTGAGCAGGTGACTGCTAGCCAACTTAAGCAATTAATTGAGAAGTTTCCTGAGGTAATTACTCAACGCTTGGGTATGACTGCCCTGATTCAGCATGAAATACAGTTAACTGATAACGTCCCCGTCCGTCGGGCACCTTACCGCCTTTCTCCATCAAAAATGGGCGTTCTTCGGCAAAAGGTTGAAAAGATGCTACAACAGGGAGTCATTCGCCCTTCTACTTCGCCTTAAGCTGCCCCAATGTTTTTAGTACCGAAAGACGACCAAAAGGACTTTAGGCCGGTGGTAGATTATCGCGAACTTAACAGAAGGTAATTTTGGAGTCCGTTCCTTTACCCGATTTACATAACTGTTTTTGCTGGTTCAAGGGGGCTACCGTTTTCTCGGTACTGGACCTTAACCAAGCATATTACCAAATACCTCTCGCTGAATCATCAAAGCGAGTAACAGCATTTTGTACGGACTGGATCCTATTCGAATTCAACCGGGTCCCTTTTGGTCTCGCGACCGGTGCAGCTGTGCTTTCACGCTTGCTCGATAATGTACTACACGACTTAAAGTTTAAATGTGTGTACAAATATTTAGACGATGTTGTTGTCTTTAGTAAATCCTTTCCTGAACACTTTCACCATCTTGAACAAGTCTTTCAAAGGCTTAAAGACGCAGGGTTAACGGTCAGCCCCGCCAAGATGACCCTATGTAGAGATAGGATTTCGTGTTTAGGGCATATTGTTTCAGCCAAGGGTGTCGGCATTGATCAGGAGCGAACCAGAGCCATTAGGGAATTTCCTCCGCCCCGCGATCAACGCGGAGTAGCTCGTTTTGTCGGCATGGGTAATTTTTTTCGTAAGCATGTCCCTAACTTTGCTCAGTTGGCTGCTCCTCTTAATTATTTAAGAAAAAAGACCGTGCCATTCGTTTGGGGGGAACAGCAGCAACAAGCCTTTTCTGCTCTTAAGACCGCTATTAGCAATCCCCCTGTGTTAGCGATCCCAGATTTCAATCTCCCCTTTGAGGTTCAGACTGATGCTTCTCATGCGGGCATAGCGGCTGTCTTGTTGCAGGAGGAAAACGGTGAGAGGCGTCCTGTAGCCTACGCCTCTCGTCGTCTCACTGGTACTGAAAGTAAATACTCTGTGTACGAACGTGAAGCTCTGGCTGTTCTGTTTGCCTTTTTCCTCGAACATCGAGAATTCAATTTGGAAACTGATAACCAGGCTTTGAGCTGGGTCTTGACTCGTCCCCGTAAAACAGGTCGTATTGCTAGATAGGCTATTAGGTTGTCAGCATTTCGTTTTAGGGTTCGTCACATCAGAGGTGTCGATAACGAGGTGGCCGACGCATTGAGTCGTATGTTTACTGAAGAGCCCGAGGTTGAAGTACATGAGGTGGCCGTTAACACCATACTGAGCGAAGTGCCTGATCTATTTTGTGATTTACCTCAAGAACAGAAACAGGATTGTAAGTCGAGTGATATTTACACTCGTCTCCAGAGTGGACAGGGGGTGTCTGGCTTTTCCTTGCGTCAGCGGGTCCTCTGTAAACAATGTGCTCCCGGAGCGGATTGGAAAATTTGTCTTCCTAGTAGACTCATTTGAGTGTCTTGCACTATTTTCTTAACTCGGCACTGGGTGGTCACCTTGGTTTTTTTAAAACCTTAGCGAAGGTCCGCGAGAAATTTTTTCTGGGAGGGCATGTATCGCGATGTTCGTTCTTACGTCAACAATTGTTATGATTGTAAAAAGGCTAAACCCTACTCCGGGGCTCGGAAAGGTCTGCTACAGTCTACTCGCGAGCAGTATCCTTTGGATCGTGTATACATTGATTATGTCGGACCTTTACTGCGTAGTCCGCAGCTCGTGGTTGTTCGGTAGCGTTCTCGCATCCCACGCCCGGGTTCCCGGGTTCGATTCCCGGCGGGGTTAGGAATTTTCTCTGCCTCGTGATGACTGTGTGTTGTGTGATGTCCTTAGGTTAGTTAGGTTTAAGTATTTCTAAGTTCTAGGGGACTGATGACCATAGATGTTAAGTCCCATAGTGCTCAGAGCCATTTTTGAACCTTTGCTGCGTACTAAGAGAGGAAACATGTATATCTTTGTGGCCGTTGATGCCTCCTCTCGCTTTCTCTGGTTGAGGCCTACCACTGGAGTTACTGCCTCTGTCACCGTTCAGCATCTAACCCAGATTTTCGCCTGGTTTGGACCCCCGAAGAGTTTGGTTTCCGGTAACGCGCCAGCCTTTTTGTCTCACCACTTTAAGGGATTTTGTTTTAATCAAGGTATTAGGCATATTATTACCACCCCTTATTATCCCAGTCCTTCGTTTGCAGCAAGAGTTAGCCGCAATTTGAAGGCGGCTCTTTGTATTTATCATGCTCGGGCCCCTTCTAAGTGGGATACCACCTTAGGTTGGCTCAATCAGGCGCTCAATTCCGCCAGACACGAATCCACCGACTCTTGTCCCAACAAGCTGATGTTTGCCTATCAGGTCAATTCGCCACTCTCTAATCTGTAGGCCATCAATGATATTCTTGCGGAGCAATTTACTCCTCCGATACTCCGGGAAAATTGGGAGAAACGTCTTCGCGGCCCACCAGAAAGAGGCCGACTGGTATAATAAGGGAAGACGGCCATTTAATGCTAAGATTGGCGATATAGTTTTTGTCCGTACGATTTCTGAGACTGGTGGACACTGTTTGGGAGGCAAATTTACACCGCGGTTTCGGGGACCCTGTCGCATTGTTAAAATCTTGGGACCTGTTACCTTTGAGGTAAGAGATCTCTCTTCCGGTCTTCCGGACGTATTTCCAGGGTGCACCTCAGCCAGATTAAATGCCCGTCTTATACTCAGTACTGCCCCCCCCCCCCCTAGTTTAGCCTTTGGGGGAGTGAGATTGTACCATTTCTCTGGCGCGTTGCGTATCCGGCACTATCGATCATCATCATCATCATCATCTTCATCATTTAAGACTGATTATGCCTTTCAGCGTTCAGTCTGGAGCATAGCCCCCTTATAAAATTCCTCCACGATCCCCTATTCAGTGCTAACATTGGTGCCTCTTTTGATGTTAAACCTATTACTTCTAAATCATTCTTAACCGAATCCAGGTACCTTCTCCTTGGTCTACCCCGACTCCTCCTACCCTCTACTGCTGAACCCATGAGTCCCTTGTGTAACCTTGCTTCTCCCATGCGTGTAACATGACCCCACCATCTAAGCCTGTTCGCCCTGACTGCTACATCTATAGAGTTCATTCCCAGTTTTTCTTTGATTTCCTCATTGTGGACACCCTCCTGCCATAGTTTCCATCTACTAGTACCTGCAATCATCCTAGCTAGTTTCATATCCGTAAGCTCAACCTTGTTGATAAGGTAACCTGAATCCACCCAGCTTTCGCTCCCATACAACAAAGTTGGTCGAAAGATTGAACGGTGCACAAATAACTTAGTCTTGGTACTGACTTCCTTCTTGCAGAAGAGAGTAGATCGAAGCTGAGCGCTCACTGCATTAGCTTTGCTACACCTCGGTTCCAGTTCTTTCACTATGTTGCCATCCTGCGAGAATATGCATCCTAAGTACTTGAAACCGTCCACCTGTTCTAACTTTGTTCCTCCTATTTGGCACTCAATCCGTTTATATTTCTTTCTCACTTACATTACTTTCGTTTTGGAGATGCTAATCTTCATAAAATAGTCCTTACATTTCTGATCTAGCTCTGACATATTACTTTGCAAACTTTCAATCGAATCTGCCATCACAACTAAGTCATCCGCATATGCAAGACTGCTTATTTTGTGTTCACATATCTTAATCTCACCCAGCCAGTCTATTGTTTTCAACATATGATCCATAAATAATATGAACAACAGTGGCGACAGGTTGCAGCCTTGTCTTACCCCTGAAACTACTCTGAACCATGAACTCAATTTACCGTCAACTCTAACTGCTGCCTGACTATCCATGTAAAGACCTTTAATTGCTTGCAAAAGTTTGCCTTCTATTCCACAATCTTGTAGAACAGACAATAACTTCCTCCTAGGAACCCGGTCATATGCCTTTTCTAGATCTATAAAGCATAGATACAATTCCCTGTTCCACTCACAACACTTCTCCATTATTTGCCGTAAGCTAAAGATCTGGTCCTGACAACCTCAAAGAGGCCTAAACCCACACTGATTTTCATCCAATTGGTCCTCAACTAATACTCGCACTTTCCTTTCAACAATACCTGAGAAGATTTTACCCACAACGCTGATTAAAGTGATACCTCTGTAGTTATTACAATCTTTTCTGTTTCCATGTTTAAAGATTGGTGTGATTACTGCTTTTGTCCAGTTTGATGGAACCTGTCCCGACTCCCAGGCCATTTCAGTTATCCTGTGTAGCCATTTAAGACCTGACATTCCACTGTATTTGATGAGTTCCGACTTAATTTCATCCACCCCAGCCACTTTATTGCACTGCAATCTATTGACCATTTTCTCCACTTCCTCAAATGTGATCCTATTTCCATCATCATTCCTATCCCATTCTACCTCGAAATCTGAAACATTACTGATCGTATTTTCACCTACATTGAGCAACTCTTCAAAATATTCCCTCCATCTGCCCAAGGCATCCACAGGATTCACCAGCAGTTTTCCTGATCTGTCCAAAATACTTGTCATTTCCTTCTTACCTCCCTTTCGAAGACTGCTAATTACACTCCAGAATGGTTTTCCAGCAGCTTGACCCGTAGTCTCCAACCTGTTTCCAAAGTCTTCCCAAGATTTCTTCTTGGATGCTGCAATTATCTGCTTGGCTTTGTTTCTTTCTTCAACATAACTTTCTCTGTCTACATGAGTTCTAGTATGTAGCCATTTTTGATACGCCTTCTTTTTACTTTTACAGGCTGCCTTGATTGTGTCATTCCACCAAGCTGTTTGCTTCATCCTACTTTTACACACTACTGTTCCAAGACATTCTTTAGCCACTTCTAGTACTGTGTCCCTGTACCTTGTCCATTCCTTTTCCAATGACTGTAATTGACTACATTCAACTAACTGGTACCTTTCCGAGATCGCTGTTATGTACTTGTGCCTGATTTCCTTATCCTGAAGTTTCTCCACTCTTATCCTCCTACATATGGACCTGACCACCTGCACTTTCGGCCTCACAATCCCAATTTCACTGCAGATTAAATAATGATCAGTGTCATCAAAGAATCCTCTGAATACACGTGTGTCCCTCACAGCCTTCCTGAATTCCTGATCTGTTATTATATAGTCAATGACAGATCTGGTTCCCCTGCCTTCCCAAGTATACCGGTGAATGTTCTATGTTTAAAAAAGGAGTTTGTGATTACTAAGCCCATACTGGCACAGAAATCCAAGAGTTGTTTCCCGTTCCTGTTGGCCTCCATATCCTCTCCAAATTTACCCATAACCTTTCCATACCCATCTGTTCGATTTCCAATCCTGGCGTAAATATCACCCATGAGCAGAACACTGTCCTTGTCCTTTACTCTAACAACTACATCACTGAGTGCCTCATAAAAACTATCCATCTTATCTTCATCTGTCCCTTCACAATGCGAATATACTGACACAATCCTAATTTTCTTGCTAGACACTGTCAAATCTATCCACATCAGTCGTTCGTTTACATACCTTATTGCAACTACGCTGGTTTCCATTTCTTTCCTGATGTAAAGCCCTACACCCCATTGTGCTATTCCTGCTTTGACTCTTGTCAGGTAGACCTTGTATTCTCCCACTTCCTCTTCTTTCTCACCGACCCGAATGTCACTAACAGCTAAAACGTCCAGCCCCATCTTACTTGCAGCCTCTGCTAGCTCTACCTTCTTCCCAGAGTAGCCCCTATTGATATTAATAGCTCCCCATCTCATTACCATTTGTTTGCCAAGTCGTATCTTAGGAGTCCCTGGTTTGTCAGTTAGAGGTGGGACTCCGTCACCTCCAAAGGTCCGAGGCATTTTGCTCTGATTGTTGCCAGTATCATATTTAAAGTACCAGGGAAGCAGGTTGCTAGCCTTACTTGCCCCGAGTCCCATTGGGTATTACCCCTAACGGTTGAGGGACTAACCGGTGGATTTGGTAGTCTTTGCCGTATGAGCACAAAGGTGACCACGACTCAGAATATGTCCGAGATGCCCTGCCTTATTCCAAAGTAACTGGTATCCCAACTGTCGGGACCACTTACTTGGCCACTCATACGTTGCCCGTGGTTCATGAACTAGGACATGACTACAGGAACCCACACCATGAACCACAGGCACTATCAATAGCGACTTGTATTTCTGTTTCCGTCTGATTCGGCCTGCGCAGGCGCTGAGGCGGCTGCTGCCCTCTGGAGCGGTTTTCGCGGTGTGCCGCGCGCGCTCGGCTCGGCAGTAGGATTCGCACCGAGCTGGTGGTATTTTTCCTTCCGCCCCGGCACGGAGATGTGGTCTCGTTGTTGGCGGGCCTCGTTGATTTGGCCATTGGGCGGTGTGGCGTGTTGGTGATGTGCTGTAGTGAACAACTGATGGATCACGCACGCGATCGCTCGAGGTTCTCCGCCTCTGAAAAGGGTGCCACGATATCGCTTGGGTTTCCGCACCCAGGAGTTGTAAGGACTGGAGGGCAGGCTTTCTGTGTGTTTGCTCTGTCCGGTCTGCGTGGCGGGGTTCGTTTCACCTTACTTCAGCTATTGTTTATATTTTCTGCGTGATTCCGTTTTGGCCGGAGTCTAGGTGTCGAGTTTTACTGCTGGTGTGTACCCGGTCGTCGCCCCCGTTTTCCCGCCCGGGGGCAGCCGTATCCGCTGGTGGGAATTATTTGGCAGTGTGTGTTTTGCGAGGACCCGGTGTGCTCACGCGCCCTGATTCTGAGTTGAAATTACTGTTGGTCGTGCTGGCTCGCTTGCTGGAGTGTGTGTAATTGGTTTTCTGGCTTGCTGGGGGACTGCGTGCGCGCCTGTTCCGTTTTGTGATGTGGCAGCAGTCTGATATTTTTATGTGTGCTTGTTAAGTCGCTAGCAATTGCTTTTAGCCTTGTGCTTACTTATTTTTGCTTAAATTGCTGGGCATTGTCATTTTCCTGTTCTTTTACCTTTATTTATTTGTAGTGTCAATGAAGCCTAAGACGATGTCCAAGGTGCTGACAATTGATTTTAGCCTCGTGTGTACTTAATCCTATTTAAATTCTTGGGCATTGCCATTTGCTTGTTCTTTTATTTATTTGTTGTGCCAGTTACACCTAAGGTGATGTCAGACCTTGGTATTGGTCAATCTTATTTTGGCTACTAGTGCTCAGGTGCAATATTGCCCGGCCTCTCCCGGATTTCGCCATTAATTGAGATCCTTTTATACCGTATTTTTAGTAGTAGGTTTGGCAAATGCACTTTCGTATGGTATTTATTATGTTTCACCCCCCCCCCCCCTCTTCCTCCTTCGTGTAAACTGATTTTGGTAAGATTGCTAGGTGGCCTGTGTTCTTTTATTACCTATGTATGTTTGCCCGCTGCCGCATTCGTAACATGTTCTGGCCGGCGAGCAGCCCATGTTGGCTAGGGTTTGAATGTGGTCTGCGCTGTTGAAATCAGCAAACTTTCTGTAAGGAAGTAAATTTTGGGGTTTGCCGTACATATATTTATTATTCGAGCTAGTCATGTACGTGTTGTTGTGTTAAGGGTTTTAGGGCATTTTTTAATTGAGATACCTTTTGGAAATTTTATCACTCTTTTAACGAAGGTATAAAAAAGAGTAACTTCGACTGAAAATTTAATTGTAAATTATACATTTGTGCTTCACATTATAAAATTTAACTGTATTAGGTGAAAGTATGTAGTTTAACGCACAGTTTTTATTTGTTAATGTATCAAATTGTAAACAGTTTGTTTGGTAGTGATTCAATCGAAACAAATAAGTTTCTCTCTTCACCAGTGGCATATAACCTTTTTTATTACCTCATATTGTAAGCAGCTTGATTTGTTTGTGTCACTGTAATTTGTAAGCCACAGTGTAATTTATTACAATTAATTAATTGTTTTGGGGAAATAAACCTTGAATTGTATGTCCCCTTTTCATTAACCGAATCCCATCCAAATCGTCCGCTCATAAAGTACTTTTAACCAACAGTGGATGTCAAATAACTGATAATGATGATGACAATAGAAGAGTTCTGTAGAAATTATAGCATACACAAACGTCGCGAACAGAAAGTGCAGATAATGTGTAGGTGAAAATTCCCATGTCATTTGTTTTGCTGACTAAAGATTTATTCAGCAATTAACGTGAAAGATTTTTGTTTATCGGACTGATATTCAGCTGAACCAAGTTAAGGAATGCTGCTACATAGGCAGCAAAACAGCCCACGACGGGCAGAGCAATGAGGACATCAAAAGCAGACTAGCACTGGCAGAAAGGGCATTCCTGGCCAGTAGAAGTCTATTAGTATCAAACATAGGCCTTAATTTGAGGAAGAAATTTCTGGGAATCTACGTTTGGAGCACAGCATCGTATGGTAGTGAAACAGGGACTGTGGGAAAACCGGAACAGAAGACAATAGAAGCATTTGAGATGTGGTGCTACAGACGAATGTTGAAAATTAGGTGGACTGATAAGCTAAGGAACGAGGAACTTCTGCGAAGATTCGGAGAGGAAAGGAATATGTGGAAAACACTGACAAGGAGAAGGGACAGGATGACAGGACGTCTGTTAAGAAATCAGGTAATAATTTCCATGGTATTGGAGGGAGCGCAGAGGAAGACAGATATTGGAATAGATCCACCACATAATTGAGGACGTAGGTTGTCATGGCTACTCTTAGAAAAAGAGGCTGGTGGCACAGGAGAGGGATTTATGGCGGGCTGCATGGAACCAGTTACAAGACTGATGACTAAAAACAAAGGGGGGGATGGGGAGAGATACTTCAAGGTTTGCGTTGACAATACTCACTGTGCATGAACTGTAGAAGAAAAAGTATGTCACACCCGCTCGACTGCATACGCCAAGTAGAGCTGACAACCTAGCCTGAAGGGAGTGCGGTGATTCTAGAGCTACGAGTCTTCTACTGGGCTGGGTCTTTTCAACATGCCCTGGTAGTTACACACTGCAGAAAGACGACAAACAAGTTGTTAAAACACGAACACATGGAACAAGAGTTAAGGCTCGTATTATCAGGCTGCAGATGTTCCAATGTCCCCTTCCGTTTTAGGAGAAATTATGATGTAGTGCAAGGCGAGCGACGATGGAGATTCCTGTGTTCTCCTAGCAACTACTGCGCGAGCGCTGCCACCACCAAACAGAGCTGGATGTAGAAGGCACATGACCATTCCACTTTATACGAGAAATGCTGCCTGCGCAGTTTGAAAGCGCCGAAATAAATTCATTCTAGAATCACTACAAGCTGCTTAGTGAATATTATCTGGCACATTGCCATTATGAAATCCATGGAAGATTCTTTACCTTCCAAATGTGTAAAGAAAATAGCTTTATATATCACATCCAAGCATTAGAAATGCTGTTTATGCATTATTTATAATAAATGATCATTCGTAAATATCACTAACTGACAGATTTGCGTTAGGACCTTGTTGGCTAATCAAAATAGTGTCATTCTTAATTGCTTTAAATTCATTACCCTGAATTCTGTTCCCATCAATTAATGAAATATTTAACATTAGTATTAAGTAATGTCACTGACTGCCAATATTAAGCCATCTACTTTTACATTAATTCCTCCTCTTTACTAGCGTCTGTTTTGCATGTAGTGTTTTCTGCGGTTTAGCTAGCTACATGATGAAGGATTGGAAGAGAGGCCCAGGGCAGTGCCTTGGGCCCAGCAGCATCCCCTTTGAGTTTCAGCCTGGCTTTCAGAGGAGAAAGAGAGTAGAATGAGACGAAACATTCGCTTTTTAAACTAAAAACGACTCGTGTGGCCTATTCCACCTTCCGCTCAAAGACATGCGTTGTATAGGAACGGTGTGTTAATTAATGTCGATTGACTGTTATCCCTTTTTGCATTAGATACTGATAGGCAAATGTTCTCATAACTGCAGAATTACGTTAGGTGTAATATTCACCTTCTCATTGCGACGTATAAAGCTCTCATGTAAAGTGCGAATCTGACCATTTATTCTGCCACTTTACACGATATTGACAGGTATACGCTGTAATCCAAGCGTTGTTCGAGCCGGGCGTCTGGGGACCATAGTCTCACAGTTTCATATATAATGCACCCTGTGCAGTATGTGATCCTAGCTTTAATTCAAAGAGGTCATGTAACGTAATGTGGCGAAAATTTGCACTCGTGCAGAATCTTAGTTTTTACAATCGGTGCCATCCAGATAAAACTCGTTTCAAAGAACTATGTGTGCTGTCACCGCCAGACACCACACTTGCTAGGTGGTAGCTTTAAATCGGCCGCGGTCCATTAGTACATGTCGGACCCGCGTGTCGCCACTGTCAGTAATTGCAGACCGAGCGCCACCACACGGCAGGTCTTGAGAGACGTACGAGCACTCGCCCCAGTTGTACGACGACTTTGCTAGCGACTACACTGACGAAGCCTTTCTCTCATTAGCCGAGAGATAGTTAGAATAGCCTTCAGCTAAGTCCATGGCTACGACCTAGCAAGGCGCCATTAACCATTTCTAGATAGTCTCACTTGTATCATCCAGAATGCTGTATACAAATGATGGATTAAAGTTAAGTATTCCAGCAGCTACGTACTTTTCTTTATAGCATTCATTACGTATCCTGTTTCAGACCTAACGCCAAGCGGCGTGTGTAAACGCGTGCATTTCGGCCTCTTCTTGCAACACAGTGTTGGCTCTTCTGCCAACACTACACTATGCTTTGTGCCGACAGGTTACCTTCCAAGAAAGCTGTGCAGGAGAAAGTCAGCGACAGATAAAGATCTCTGCGTTTTGCCATGGAACTGCATCATGGTGAGGAGTGCTTTCCTGTTTGTAAAGCGATGGGCTGACTTTCTGGCGCCACCTCATGCAGGATGAACAACGCGTTGTCTACAAAGTTGTAAGAGAGCTCCTCATTGGTTACTCTTGAAAAATTAGCAGAGAACGTGAAGTAATGATGCCATTCTCTGCGAAATCCAGACGTGGAGGCAATCGTATTGGCTGAAGTAGAAAACTTAGCTGAAGAGAGGGACTGTAACTCAGAAGCTCTGCGTATGCAGGAGTGAAGCGATTAGACAACGTTGTAAAAGTGTTGCTAGAAGGGGACTCTGTTGCCTTGATAGCAAAATTATCATTGACTAGTATTCTCAGGGGTTATTTTTTTTACTCATGGGAATTGTGCGAGCATGTAGAAATGGAAAAGAATTCTGTGCTAGATGAGAACACTTTGGCTAGAGACACAGAATGATAAACTGATCCATGGGAGAGGAGCAGAGGACAGCACCTGCAGATGTAGAGAAGGGCTATTCCAACAATTGGCAGCTGATCTGTTGCAGTCTACTGCACATCACGGCGCTAGCAGTTTTCCATTAATATGTGCAAAATACGGCGAGAAATTGCAAATTGGGCAAGGAAGGTATGAGAATTTCCAAGCATTTTTAGGCGCGTTTTTAGGGTTTATTACGTTCAGCGAATCATACATTTCTCTAGCGACCGAATGCTCATTTACGTCTCGATCAATGACGTTATTTGCTCATATTAGTTTTTCGTGCTTCTGGAAGATTCAGATAATCACTGTTTGTTTTCCCATAACTCATTCGTAGATTATAGCTCATTTGCAGACTACAGTTTTATCCCATTCTCCTACACTATCCAGTCTTTGCTGGGATATTGAAGTGTTAGATTAGTATTGTCCCATAATTAGATGGTCACCCTGTCTTTTTACCTTTTAAGTGGTGCAACACCAGTGTCTTATGTTTGCTAGGGCTACTCCTGTCCTATTAGTTATCGATCGCGTGACATCTTGTCAAGCCCATGGGAACAATTGATCTGCCAGTCCAACCGCTGTGGATCGTTCTGACATCCACAGGGCTATGTCGAATGCTGAGCTATACCCTCACAGCCATACCTCTACTGACGGATATAGCAGATGAATTGCGGATGTCATGTGTCGACTAAATAGTAGTAGTGTGACTGAAAGAAGTCATCTAATGATGATTATACAGGGTGTTTATAAATGAATATTGGGGTTTTAACGCTTTATAATATTTATTATATTAAACTTACAGTTATAAATGATATGTCAAATGAAAGAGCAACTCAAACAGTTTTACCAGGAACCTTATAAATATTAATTGTGAACACCATTTGTTAGATGGCACACATCAAGTCTATAGCTGAGTTCTTCCCAAATGTTGATAAGTGTCTCTTCAATGATTGTAGCAACATATGCTTCAATCCGGTTTCTTAATTCAGGGAGGTCTGCTGGTAGCGGAGGCACGTATACATGATACTTGATGAAGCCCAAAAGGAAAAAATCGCATGGCGTTAGCTCGGGGTGAACATGGAGGCCATGCAAAGCAAGCCCTGTCATTGGGCCTCTTGTGGCCTATCCAGCACTTGTGTACAGTGATGTTCAACCAATCGCGTACTTCGGTACGCCAGTTAGGTGGCGCACCATCTTGCTGGAAAATAAAGTTCTCTGGCTCATCTTCTTCCAACTGAGGGAAGAGCCATTGCTCTAGTGTATCAAGGTAAGAAGTGCCAATTACAATAGGTTCACCAAAAAAGAAAGCCCCATAAACTTTCCACCAGGATATGGCACAAAAAACAGTCACTTTCGGGGAATCTCGTTGCATTTGTACCACCTTGTGAGGATTTTCTGAGTGTCAGATGCGCACATTGTGAGTGTTAACATGTCCTCTAAGGTGAAACGTCGATTCATCACTGAAGACTACATGATCCAGAAAATCTTCATTGTCATGAAACAACATTCGTTTGCGAAGTTGGCGCATAATCCATGGTATGCCGGCTTTAGAGCCTGTAATAACTGTAAACGGTAAGGACGTAGGTGTACGCGTTTTTTTTTTTAACTTTTCAAACAGTCGACACGGGAACTCGTAATTCACGACTAGCCTTCCGGACTGATTTCTTTGGGCTACGAGTGAACGACTCTCTCACTCGCACAACAGTCTCCTCACTAACTCTTGGTCGTCCTGTGCTCTTCCCTTTAAAAAGGTAGCCGGTATCTTCAAACTGATGATACCATCTACAAATGTTATTATCACTTGGAGGATCACAACCGAACTTCAGCCGGAATGCACGTTGCACAGTAACTACAGATTCGGTCTTTGCAAACTGCAAAACACAAAACGCTTTCTGTTCACTAGTCGTCATCTTCGCTACTACCGCTGTCTAGCAGGTTGCGGCGTAAACACTGCGCGTTGCACATGCGCACTGGTGCCAAACACAACTATTTGAGTTGCTCTTTCATTTGTCATATCATTTATAACTGTAAGTTATAAAGCGTTAAAAACCCGATATTCATTTATAAACACCCTGTATTCAGTGACAGTTCTGTCAATATCCTGTTGACTTGATTTGATATTGCTCATCACGATTTTCTCTTCTATGCTACCACAGAGTAACATTTATAATCTGTATCCTCGATTATTTGTTGCGTATATACACCCCAATCTCGGTCTTTGCATACAATTTTTTAACATCAGTGGTTGTTTTGAACCATGGAAGTTATTACCTGATGTCTTAATGGGTTTATTATCCAGTTCTTTCACCTATTTAGAGATTTCGACATATTCGTTTCGTTGCCGATTCTGCAGAAAACATTTTCTTTACACATCAGCCATTTCAGTTTTTAGATTTTCTCCTTTTCCAATCTTTCCACAGTCTGTAATTCTCTCTCGTTCAAGACATTGCCCATGTTAACCTTTAGAGGAAGTTCTCTCTCAAACTGTCCAGAAGGGCAACTAAAATCTAGGATTTATAGAAGTATACAAGCTTCAAAAGCACAGTTCTATATAAAACTGTGCGTTTAAAGACAGATTTGTCTGAAACTAAGTACTTAAGAATTTAATTTGTTGTATTTTGGCAGTAAGATTAAACTGAACTGAGAACGTAGATACAGAAATTACCATCGCATTATTACTGGGAGATGTGTAATATGTGTGGAATGCGAAATTTCATATTACTAAGAAAAAAATAATAGTGAATTATTTATAGATTATTTTTGAGACAACATTTTGCGAAAAAATAGCTTTTAAAATATTTTAGACATTGTTTCGAACCGTTATTGATACCTTCACTGATATTTCTTCGATGGGAGATGATCGCATTTTCGGAAGAAAATCGGGATGTCAATAAATGATTTAGTTGAGTTGCTATATGCAGGTTATTGTACGCTGAAAAGGAATTACAGGCCGCCCAGAGAGTCACGAGAGATGAAGATTGACAGTAAAGAACCCTGGTTGTCTAGTCATGGGTAGAGCTGAACCCGGTCGTCAATTTTAAGGGAGGTTCTGCAGCATCAATTTATAGCTGATTTATAAAGCAGCATACAGAAACAGGTACAGCTAGTCGGCTGATGAAATGGAGGTACGACCTGGAACTTGGGATATTTCGTGGAATCACCGTGTACCACGTTGAGGAACACTTAGAATAAGTCTATCTGAGTGAACATGCGATTGCAACATTAACTTCCTGATAGTTCGTGTAGCCACACTAAAAATTTAACACGTTTTTAAAGTTGTTCTATGTCATCCTTGTTAAAACAAGCGAAGTTATTTTAGAACTGACTTCGTCTTTCTCGGTGGAGGTATCTTCTTTTGATATTTATCTTTGATGGCTAGCAATGAGCAACTTAGGTGTAATAAATATACATAGAAATTCAATTAATTAAAACAACAGTAGTCCCTAGAAAATATCATTCTTGATAAACATCTAGGAATTTTAGAAACCGTAATGTAGCAGCTGAAAAAGGTCTGATTTGTGCATTTCTGTGGTTTTATTGAAGCGTATACGTGCATATGTTGTCAGAAGTAGGATTTTCATATGGCAGCCAGCACATCCTAGCTCTTTTTTTTTAATGAATATCAGACCAGCAAATTTGGAACATTTTCGATAAGAAACGGCTAAGAAGACAGGACAGGCTGCGGGGTATAGTGATTTCTTTAAAGCCATTTTTCCCCTACTGGCATAATTTCTGCGAGCAGCCCTTTCCTAAGTGACAATGAAAAGCCCAAAGTGATGCAATGGCTACGAAATGATCATTTTAACGAGTCATGCTGTCAAATTATTCCTTAAAGTACTGCATTTAAGAATATACCCTACATATTAGGAGAGCACTGGGGATTCTCAGTATGGGTTTAGGAGAGATTTCGGGACTTGGGAGGCGTTACACAGTCTTCAAGTTGTGCTGCTCTTCTTGATGCCTGTTTCATCGACGGTGAAATGGATGTTAACATTGCTGAGGATGATAGACTGATACATATCTTAGCTGAACTAGGTCTGGGTGGTTGTGAGACTCGATTGACTGGAAATCTTTACTTGTGTGCGTGTCGATGGTCAACAGAAAGGGGTTCCCATGGCTTTTGAACATCTATTTTGAAAAGATTTTCCGAGATGCTCTTGATGGAAAGTAGTAAGGACTAGTGGTTGACGGAGTTATCATCAATAACATCCGATAAGCTGGTGAGACTATCTTACTTGCAACCAGACTGGAATATTTGCAAGAACTACGAAACACCGTTACTGGTGAGAGCAACACAATGGGATTACGATCAAACGTTAAGAAGACAAAATGAATGGTTATCAGCAGCAATAGAAATGAAATTCAGGGCACCCTTGCACTTGCTAATGATAAGACCGAAATGGTTCCATCATGAAGATATTTGGGATGTCAAGTAAACAATAACTTCTCTCAAGAAACTCGTTGCAGAACTGAACAGCCCAGAAATTCTTTCCAGAAAATGAAGGAAGTTCTGACTAGTCGTGACATGCATAATACACTTCACACTCGACTTCCAGGCTACGTTTTCAGTGTCCTACCATGTGCAGTTGAGACATGGACACTTAACGCAGTGTTACATAAAAAATTGGAGGCTTTTGAAACGTGGGCATGTAGTAGGATATTAAAAGTGCCATGGACAGATGAAGTCACGAATGTGACAGTACTGTGGCATATGAACAAAAATTGCCATTACCATCAGGAGAAGAAAACAAGAATACATTGGTCTTATAATGCGCAACAGAAAATTCCATCTGTTGCAGCAAATACTTCAATAAAAGACGGATGGCGGACGTGGCCCAGAACATAAAAGATTATCCTGGCTAAATAACCTAATCCAGTGATTTGGATTGATCATCACTGTTCAGAAAAGCCCTTGACAAACAGCGGATCATGCTAATGATCGCCAGTGGACGAGGAACTTAAATAAGAAGAAAAATGAGTCGCTTCAAATGTTTCATAAAACATAACACATATCCCTGGGCCATTCTCTTTCCTGCCTCCCGCACATAACAGATATTCCATGTGGCCACAAAAAATAAAAATCAACAAAGCAAGGAAGAGCGAATAATTAACACGTTCATTAAATGTGTGTAGGCTTGCATATTAAATAGAACGTCGGAAATATGTAGTCGTAAATCTAGGATAACAAAGATGGAAGAGTGGCGTTTGTTCAGTTGCTGAGACAGGAGGCGGATAGGGTTGAGCTACTCATCGGCGGAATATTGGGTGTTGGGGAAGAGTAGCTGGCGTTCAAACTGTTTGTCAATTCGGTTGGTGAGGACTAGTTCAGGTACACTGTTAAAGAAGAATTTAATGCTGGTGAACCAATATGTAAAAGCAGAAACTAGTGGGCTGTTAAATTTTAAGATGATTACATCTATCTCGTAAGCTAATGACTGGATAACAATTCTTTTTAGCATAACTAATGGGAAGATTCAAAAACAGCAGATACTTTATGAAATGTAAACCAACTGACTTGAAAGTTAAAAGTGTGGCCCAAAATTGGCGCATGCGTGCCAACTGATGCTATACACAGCAGACGCACAAGTGCTGCACAACATGGCGTCAGTTCGTGCTGTGACAGCGAGCAAAGACAGCTGCCACAGCCATGTTGATCGAATGGCTCTAAACATTAAGCAGAATGCCCTAACCCTAACGGTTTCTAAATTAAGTACTCTGAGATAAGTAACTGACTATCCGAAATTTATTTAACTTTTCACTACATAAACAACTTGCACCTTTCAGTAACTACTTAAGCTCATAGAAACTGTTCGAAGAGACGACTACCACCCTCAATGATTCTGTAGCAGAGGGGCTTAAAAAACTGCCGCGCTCTCTATCACATACCCTTGTTGCCTACTGTAGAGTGAAATGGGCAGCTACGACCATTTCAGTCACTTACTCATCAGCTACAACTGCGGTTTCTTACATCTTAAGTAACAGCATAGAATAAAATTCATACGAGGTCCGCGGATGCCGTTAGCCGAAGGACAGGTTTCTCTTTAAAATACAAAGGTGAGGGTACTGCTGTTCAGATCATCAAGGACATTAATATTTCTCTGCCTCGTGATGACTGGGTGTTGTGTGATGTCCTTAGGTTAGTTGGGTTTAAGTAGTTCTAAGTTCTAGGGGACTGATGACCAATGACCATAGACGTTAAGTCCCATAGTGCTCAGAGCTATTTGAACCATTTTTGAAGGATGTTGTTGTTGTTGTTGTGGTCTTCAGTCCTGAGACTGGTTTGATGCAGCTCTCCTTGCTACTCTATCCTGTGCAAGCTTCTTCATCTCCCAGTACCTACTGCAACCTACATCCTTCAGAATCTGCTTAGTGTATTCATCTCTTGGTCTCCCCCTACGATTTTTACCCTCCACGCTGCCCTCCAAAACTAAATTGGTGATCCCTTGATGCCTCAGAACATGTCCTACCAACCGATCCCTTCTTCTGGTCAAGTTGTGCCACAAACTTCTCTTCTCACCAATCCTATTCAATACTTCCTCATTAGTTATGTGATCTACCCATCTAATCTTCAGCATTCTTCTGTAGCACCACATTTCGAAAGCTTCTATTCTCTTCTTGTCCAAACTATTTACCGTCCATGTTTCACTTCCATACATGGCCACACTCCATACAAATACTTTCAGAAACGACTTCCTAACACTTAAACCTATACTCGATGTTAACAAATTTCTCTTCTTCAGAAACGCTTTCCTTGCCATTGCCAGTCTACATTTTATATCCTCTCTACTTCGACCATCATCAGTTATTTTGCTCCCCAAATAGCAAAACTCCTTTACTACTTTAAGTGCCTCATTTCCTAATCTAATTCCCTCAGCATCACCCGACTTAATTCGACTACATTCCATTATCCTCGTTTTGCTTTTGTTGATGTTCATCTTATATCCTCCTTTTAAGACACTGTCCATTCCGTTCAACTGCTCTTCCAGGTCCTTTGCTGTCTCTGACAGAATTACAATGTCATCGGCAAACCTCAAGGTTTTTATTTCTTCTCCATGGATTTTAATACCTACTCCGAATTTTTCTTTTGTTTCCTTTACTGCTTGCTCAATATACAGATTGAATAACATCGGGGAGAGGCTACAACCCTGCCTTACTCCCTTCCCAACCACTGCTTCCCTTTCATGTCCCTCGACTCTTATAACTGCCATCTGGTTTCTGTACAAGTTGTAAATAGCCTTTCGCTCCCTGTATTTTACCCCTGCCACCTTTAGAATTTGAAAGAGAGTATTCCAGTCAACATTATCAAAAGCTTTCTCTAAGTCTACAAATGCTAGAAACGTAGGTTTGCCTTTCCTTAATCTTTCTTCTAAGATAAGTCGTAAGGTCAGTATTGCCTCACGTGTTCCAGTATTTCTACGGAATCCAAACTGATCTTCCCCGAGGTCGGCTTCTACTAGTTTTTCCATTCGTCTGTAAAGAATTCGTGTTAGTACTTTGCAGCTGTGGCTTATTAAACTGATTGTTCGGTAATTTTCACATCTGTCAACACCTGCTTTCTTTGGGATTGGAATTATTATATTCTTTTTGAAGTCTGAGGGTATTTCGCCTGTTTCATACATCTTGCTCACCAGGTGGTAGAGTTTTGTCAGGACTGGCTCTCCCAAGGGCGTCAGTAGTTCCAATGGAATGTTGTGTACTCCGGGGGTCTTGTTTCGACTCAGGTCTTTCAGTGCTCTGTCAAACTCTTCACGCAGTATCGTATCTCCCATTTCATCTTCATCTACATCCTCTTCCATTTCCATAATATTGTCCTCAAGTGCGTCGCTCTTGTATAGACCCTCTATATACTCCTTCCACCTTTCTGCTTTCCCTTCTTTGCTTAGAACTGGGTTTCCATCTGAGCTCTTGATGTTCATACATGTGGTTCTCTTATCTCCAAAGGTCTCTTTAATTTTCCTGTAGGCAGTATCTATCTTACCCCTAGTGAGATAAGCCTCTACATCCTTACATTTGTCCTCTAGCCATCCCTGCTTAGCCATTTTGCACTTCCTGTCGATCTCATTTTTGAGACGTTTGTATTCCTTTTTGCGTGCTTCATTTACTGCATTTTTATATTTTCTCCTTTCATCAATTAAATTCAATATTTCTTCTGTTACCCAAGGATTTCTACAAACCCTCTTCTTTTTACCTACTTGATCCTCTGCTGCCTTCACTACTTCATCCCTCAGAGCTACCCATTCTTCTTCTACTGTATTTCTTTCCCCCATTCCTTTCAATTCTTCCCTTATGCTCTCCCTGAAACTCTGTACAACCTCTGGTTCTTTCAGTTTATCCAGGTCCCATCTCCTTAAATTCCCACCTTTTTGCAGTTTCTTCAGTTTTACTCTACAGGTCATAACCAATAGATTGTGGTCAGAGTCCACATCTGCCCCTGGAAATGTCTTACAATTTAAAACCTGGTTCCTAAATCTCTGTCTTACCATTATATAATCTATTTGATACCTTTTAGTATCTCCAGGGTTCTTCCATGTATACAACCTTCTATCATGATTCTTAAACCAAGTGTTAGTTATGATTAAGTTGTGCTCTGTGCAAAATTCTATCAGGCGGCTTCCTCTTTCATTTCTTAGCCCCAATCCATATTCACCTACTACGTTTCCTTCTCTCCCTTTTCCTACACTCGAATTCCAGTCACCCATGACTATTAAATTTTCGTCTCCCTTCACTATATGAATAATTTCTTTTATTTCATCATACATTTCTTCAATTTCTTCGTCATCTGCAGAGCTAGTTGGCATATAAACTTGTACTACTGTAGTAGGTGTGGGCTTCGTATCTATCTTGGCCACAATAATGCGTTCACTATGCTGTTTGTAGTAGCTTACCCGCATTCCTATTTTCCTATTCATTATTAAACCTACTCCTGCATTCCCCCTATTTGACTTTGTGTTTATAACCCTGTAGTCACCTGACCAGAAGTCTTGTTCCTCCTGCCACCGAACTTCACTAATTCCCACTATATCTAACTTTAACCTATCCATTTCCCTTTTTAAATTTTCTAACCTACCTGCCCGATTAAGGGATATGACATTCCACGCTCCGATCCGTAGAACACCAGTTTTCTTTCTCCTGATAACGACATCCTCTTGAGTAGTCCCCGCCCGGAGATCCGAATGGGGGACTATTTTACCTCCGGAATATTTTACCCAAGAGGACGCCATCATCATTTAATCATACAGTAAAGCTGCATGCCCTCGGGAAAAATTACGGCCGTAGTGTCCCCTTGCTTTCAGCCGTTCGCAGTACCAGCACAGCAAGGCCGTTTTGGTTATTGTTACAAGGCCAGATCAGTCAATCATCCAGACTGTTGCCCTTGCAACTACTGAAAAGACTGCTGCCCCTCTTCAGGAACCACACGTTTGTCTGGCCTCTCAACAGATACCCCTCCGTTGTGGTTGTACCTACGGTACGGCTATCTGTATCGCTGAGGCACGCAAGCCTCCCCACCAACGGCAAGGTCCATGGTTCATGGGTTTTTTTTTAAGGATATTAATATCAAAAACGGAAAATGCACTGTTGTGCTGAAACCACATCATCTCGCCGACCACAAGCGGTACAGTTTCCAAAACTGTAGCTGTACATCTAAACTAAGCACAAATATTCAAGCAAATAATGTTCTATTAGTTGATCATGTACAGTTCTGATAGAAAGTAGTTACTGAGGCGACACTCATTTGCACCAGTTGTTGGTCGGCGGATTAAATAAATACGTAGAATATAAACATATTCGTCGCCGTCTTTTTACAAGAGCCTGAGAATTATTTTTGCGGTCAGCCAGAAAACGAAGGGGAAAATACTGACCATAATTTCCATTCTGCAAGTCCACGTTCTTCTTGTGCTCACTGAAAAAAAATGTTTTTTCTCTTTATTTACTCAACGGGATCAGGAACTTTGGTTACAAATAAAGGTTTTGAGTTCTGTTCATATATTCAGTAAAAGTTTATACGCACAAACATACTACCGTTCCTGACAATAATATTAATAGTAATAGTAATAACAATAATAATGTCCCTATCGTAATAGCACGATGAGCATTTCAGAGGCGACGTGTACAGTAAATTCTCATTAAATGTTCTTTCTCCCTGACTTCTGATGGTCAAAGTTAATTGCTGGCCACAAAAGCGGAAACTAATCTTACCACACGTAATTCTCTTTTTTCGAGATTCACCATGAACTGTAAACAGTTAACCTCCACTGCGGACGTCAAAGAGACCTTCGGAGGACAGAGTAGCACCTGTATGAACATCGGTAGCTCAGACAGAAAGCCAGTATTAAGCAAAAAAGGGAAGACTGAAGTAGAAGGAACTTATAGACGATATGAACATTTGAAGGCAGTTTTATAGAAGGAGAAGAGAAAGTTTATGAAGATCATTTGGGAGATTACGATACTGCCAGATTAATCCTAAAGAGCACTGAAAGACCTAATTACAAAAAAGGTACCAGTAGTAAATGACATTCCGTCATAAGTATTGAGATCCTTGGGATAACCAGCCATGAGAAAACCACTCCACCTGGTTTGCAAGATGCAAGAGACAGGCTAATTATCATTCGACTACCAGAAGGATACAATAATTTCCATTCCAGAGAAGGAAGGTGGCGAGAGGTGTGAGTATTGTAGAACTATCAGCTTGATAATTCATGGTTGCAAGATACGGACACGAATTACACTGACGGAAAATACAGCAATACCAAAAAAATAATTAATGTAGAATTACAAAATTTCAGGAATACATTTGTCTAGGTAACATTCTTAAGTTATTAACATTACAAGATGACAGGTTAATGTCAGCGCGAGACAAGCCATTGCAAATGTGAAATGCTGGTTCATTAATAACCGGTGTTGAATGTCGAGTGCAAGCATGCAAACGAGGATGCATCGTGTTGTATAGGTGCCAACTGTCAGTTTGTGGGATGGAGTTCGATGTCTGTTTCACTTGGTATGTGATGCAGTGACGATGCTCGTTGTGGCTGAAGCTGAAGTTGTCATCCGATAATGTCCCATATGTGCTCGATTGGAGACAGACCTGGTGACCCAGCAGGCCAAGGCAACACGTCGACACTCTGTAGAGCATGTTGGGTTACAACAGCAGTATGTGGATGAGCGTTATCCCGTTGGAAGACACCCTCTAGAATGCTATTCATAAATGGCAGCACAACAGGTCGAATCACCAGAGTGAAATACAAGATGGAGTCGGAAAGCATGGGATAACCGAGAGAGTGCTCCTGCTGTCATACGAAATCGCATCCCAGACGATGCGTAGAGCCAGTGAGTCTAACACGCACACAGATTGGTTTCAGGCCCTCAGTTGGCCTTCTTCTAACCAATACACGACCATCACTGGCACCGAGGCAGAACCAGCTATCACCAGAAAACATAACAGACCTCCACCCTGCCTCCAGTGTGCCCTCGCTTGGCACTACTGAAGATGCAGATGGCTGTGGTTTGGGGTCAGTGGAATGCTTCAGGGCGTCTGTCTCGGAGCTGTCCTTGAATTAAGCGATTTGTAACAGTTTGTTATGTCACTGTGGTGCCAACTGCGGATTCATTTGCTGCTGCAGATGCAGTAAGACGCACCAGAGTGGTACGCCGAATACCGTGGTCCTCCCTCTCAGTAATGTCACGTGCCCGTTCGGAGACTCTGTCTTCTTGCGACCGTACATTCCCGTGACAACAACTGGCAGCAATCATGTGCAGTGGCTACATTCCTGTCAAATCTCTCTGCAATATCACAGAAGGACCATCCACCTTTCGTAGTCCTATTACACGACATCATTCAAACTCAGTGAGGTGTTGATAATGGCGTCTTTATCAATGAAAGGCATTCTTGACTAAAATCAACTTACCACATCCAGTTTCAAAGGGAACTAACACTCACCACTGTTACAGCGTGTACTTAAACCAAACCTGGTTTGCATCCTCATTATGGCGCTTCTAGTGCCACTTTTAGGCGACTGGCCTGAAATATGAATAGACATCATCTTCAAAACGTAGAAACAGGCCTACCAACTTTCTTTTACGTCGTACAACTCCTTCTTGGTGGTGTGTTTTCTTTCATTCAGTGTGATTATCGAAGAATGGAAAAACCGGTAGAAGCCGGCCACGCAAAAATTAATTTGCTTTCGAGTGAAATCTAGGAAAATACGAGGCAGTACAGACGGTACGATTTAGGAGATATATTGAAGAAAGGCAAGCCCTCATTTACAGCAGATTTGTAGATTTAGAAAAAGCTTTTGACGATGATACCTGAAATAGGCCTTTTGAAATTCTGAACGTTGCAGGCATAATATACAGGGAACAAAAATTAATTTACAGCGTGTACAAATATTAGACTGCAGTTGTACGAATAGAAGGACATACAAGAGAAGTAGTGGTTGAGAAGAGGGTGAGACAGTGCGGTAGCTCTCCTCGATGTTATTCGTTCTGTACGTTCAACAAGAAGTAAGAGGAGAATTTGAAAAGAGAATTAAAATTCAGGGAGAAGAAATAAAATGGTGTCTGCTGGCCCATCCCCTTGAAACCACACATTTCACGCCGAAAACGTCAGTTAGCTGCGTGTTAAGGGTGGTTCAAATGGCTCTAAACACTATGGGACTTAACATCTAAGGTCATCAGTCCCCTAGACTTAGAACTACTGAAACCTAACTAACATAAGGACATCACGCACATCCACGCCCGAGGCAGGATTCGAACCTGCGACCGTAGCAGCAGCGCGGTTCCGGACTGAAGGGCCTAGAACCGCTCGGCCACAGCGGCCGGCTCATGTTAAGGAACAAGACGATGATCTCACAACGTTTGACTCAGCTGACATCGCTGTGTTTAACACTTCACAAATGTACGTGTACAGCCACAAACTGTGACGAAGTATAGGCACTTGCATGCAGGCAACCTGTTGACAGCCCTCTGTTTCAGCATGCATACTAGCAGGCGCAAGAGCGAAAGAACAGCAGTGTAGCCTGACTGCTGCACCGAGGACTCAGGTCACACTTTGCCTCTGTACACATACATTTTTAAAGTGCTCATGACAGGTGGGCAGGTGACACCTGTAGTGTCTCCAGACTGAGGGGCCTTTTAACGACCGTTTGTCATTTTATCCTCGCATTTATCAACGTCGCACCCCTCTGTAACCACATAACAGGGGGGCTCGAAACAGGAGGACTGTAGAGTCATAAGCACCCTTTGCTGCTTCGGATTGTGTTCATATTTTGTCGAAAGGCTTTGAACGGTCCTTAGTGGTACCTAGCTGTACACCAGAATAAAGACTGTGCTCGCACTGCACTCCAAAGGGGAGTGATAACGTTCAGTGTGGCTGCTGGCTCACAATGTCCTCAGGGAAGGGCGCCAAAGAAAGGGGTGGCTTCATTGACGCCCTTTATGCGACGTCCTAAAACCTTTTCGTGTCATTTACGAGTGGCAGTGTCTCTGAAATGTTTTCCTCTATCATATTTAAGAAAAACGCGTGATTTCAACGGTGGGCGCAGAGGTTCTGACTTCCATCGCAGATGCGCCAAAAGAAGTTGTAGGTGACGGTAGAGGAAGTTGTAGGTGACGGTAGAGGAAATGTGAAGACGTTACCATTGTTTGAGAAGTCCGTGGTGGCATTGGGCAGCGCTGTGGTGAAGTGTGGTTGACATTGCGACAACATCCTTACATCTTGCATGAACTTGTGAGCTTCGGCCTTTTTCTTCACATGTGTCACACTTTGCTTTTTGAAGCTAATCGAATAACTAATGAAGTGGTAGTCAATTGAATTGGGAAAAAAGAAAGTTTTGGTACAACTTGATCAAAAGAAGGGATCGATCGACAGAATACATCCTGCGCTTTCAACAGAGGGGAAGCAGGTTCAGAGGAATGTAGGGTGCAGAGATGAAGAAGCTTGCGTAGGGTACACTATGGTGGAGAGCTTTATCAGACCAACTGAAGCTTTCGGACTGAAGACCACAACAGTGACACTCTCCAAGGAACAGGACTCTGAGCTCATCCCTATTACGTGTCTCCTTGGTTGTAACTTTCGGAAGGCCGATAACTACATAGGTGTCTGTGTAGAAAGTCCTTAAGACAACTTTCCTAGACAAACGCATCATGAGGCTACCATTTCTGTTTTATCATCATTTGTGAGTGCAGGGATATAGTCACCAGGTCATATTTATACAGTTTTCTGTTAATTTAAGATTCTTTTAATCATCATTCTTACGCTTAAATTTGATTTTCATACGATCCGTTAATGTCTCTATTTCTAATGGGACTGCCGATTCCTTGAATTCGATATCTTGATTTATAACGTTCCGGTTTCGAGATACGGTGAGACAAGAAGTACTAATACATCAAGAAGCCTCAAAACAGATTATATCCCGGTGTGCAGTGGAATATCCCTCCTGGAGGCTTATTTGAGTTTTTGTTTAAGGACATACTCTCTTTTCGAGCACCCCTTTAAGGCCCAACGGCACCGACCGACAGCCTTGTCATCCTCAGTCCGTAGGGGTCACTGGTTGTGTTTATGGAGGGACATATGTTCAGCACACGGCTCTTCCAGCCAATGTCTGGTTTCGCGACCGGAGCCGATATTTCTCAATCCAGTAGTTCCTCAATTGGCCTCACAAGGACTCCTTGCTTGCCAACGGAGGTCGGCAAACCCGGACGGTCACCCATCCAAGTGCTAGCCAAGCCCGACAGCGCTTAACTTTGGCGATGTGACGAGAACCGCTGGTACCACAATGGCAAGGCCGCTGACAAACACTGTAAGTTGTACTTAAACTTTTGTTTGCCAAACCGGTGTTCGAGTGTATAGCCCATCATCAGTGGCACATGTACCTTTGTGTCGATGCTATGAGTGTTAGTTATAAATTCTTTATGATGTTCAACTTGGTGTTCATCTCACATTACCAATGTTTTCGTGTATTTTTTAAGTGCAGCGCATGTTATTAAAAATGTGATTTAACAAATATTTTCAATTGAGTGGCTGAACTTTTCTACTAGCCATAGGCCTACAACTGTATCAGAGGCATTTTTATAATTTATTTCATAAATGTATAACATCACGAAAAATTAGAAAACGTACTTAAAAACGATTGGTTGAATGAATCGAACTTTATTCCATGTATGAAATCTTAACACCCACTTTAGAATATTTTGAAAGAAACTGTTAATTTATTCGCATGATTAGTACCCTATGGTGGACAAGGCATACTGCGTACAGATGATTCAAGAAAAAATCTTGCTCCTATTACCCCTCCACTATCTCGTCGATTCAGACTTGACGTGTTGTTTCTGTTAACCGACGAATGGGAACGTTAAGCTGGGCGACTCTTCAGAAAGGCTAGGTTAAGTGAGTGAGTCACATCATCATGCTTTATCACTCAAGCCTACAATCATCCATAACAAGACACCAACGTCACCATAATGTCAACATGCAGAAGCGCTTGTGAAAGTCACCATAAATTCGGTCCTAATACGGCTCGTTGAGACACGTAAACGAACTCGAGATTAGCATTTTAGCATGTTTCCATGGAAAGGAGTACTAACGATTAAACAATTTGACATCGAAAACGATACAGGCTTAATTCGATTAAAAGCTTTTCGCAAATAGAAGGGCAAATCAAATTTATTTTTGGATATGACACAGATTTTACAAGTGAGATGTGTAACAGTTCAGTACAACAAAAAAGTAAATTGAAGAGGAATGACAAAAATAAATTTTTACATAAAATATCAGCTTCATGTGACTATTAGGCTGCAAAACTTCATTATCAAAGCTTACCGAGCGAGCTGGGGCAGTAGTTAGAACACGGGACTCTTAGTCTGGTGGACGACGGTTCAGATCTGCGTCTGGCCGTCCAGATACACGTTTTCCGTGGTTTCCTAAATCGTTCCAGGCAAATTCTGGGATGGTTCGTTTGAAAGGGCATGGCGGATTTCAGTCCACATCTTTAAACATTTCGAGCTCGAGGTCCGTTTCTACACATTGGTATAGCTTAATGATGAAACTATCAATTGCATGAGTGTTCTGTAGAACACACAGAGAATTCTGACTGGATCAGGTAACAAGTTGGATTCTCATAAGTAGTAATTTACTACTTTACCATTCATTTCAGTGAATTACAGTAACGAGAAACTGAACTACACTCCTGGAAATGGAAAAAAGAACACATTGACACCGGTGTGTCAGACCCACCATACTTGCTCCGGACACTGCGAGAGGGCTGTACAAGCAATGATCACACGCACGGCACAGCGGACACACCAGGAACCGCGGTGTTGGCCGTCGAATGGCGCTAACTGCGCAGCATTTGTGCACCGCCGCCGTCAGTGTCAGCCAGTTTGCCGTGGCATACGGAGCTCCATCGCAGTCTTTAACACTGGTAGCATGCCGCGACAGCGTGGACGTGAACCGTATGTGCAGTTGACGGACTTTGAGCGAGGGCGTATAGTGGGCATGCGGGAGGCCGGGTGGACGTACCGCCGAATTGCTCAACATGTGGGGCGTGAGGTCTCCACAGTACATCGATGTTGTCGCCAGTGGTCGGCGGAAGGTGCACGTACCCGTCGATCTGGGACCGGACCGCAGCGACGCACGGATGCACGCCAAGACCGTAGGATCCTACGCAGTGCCGTAGGGGACCGCACCGCCACTTCCCAGCAAATTAGGGACACTGTCGCTCCTGGGGTATCGGCGAGGACCATTCGCAACCGTCTCCATGAAGCTGTGCTACAGTCCCGCACACCGTTAGGCCGTCTTCCGCTCACGCCCCAACATCGTGCAGCCCGCCTCCAGTGGTGTCGCGACAGGCGTGAGTGGAGGGACGAATGGAGACGTGTCGTCTTCAGCGATGAGAGTCGCTTCTGCCTTGGTGCCAATGATGGTCGTATGCGTGTTTGGCGCCGTGCAGGTGAGCGCCACAATCAGGACTGCATACGACCGAGGCACACAGGGCCAACACCCGGCATCATGGTGTGGGGAGCGATCTCCTACACTGGCCGTACACCACTGGTGATCGTCGAGGGGGCACTGAATAGTGCACGGTACATCCAAACCGTCATCGAACCCATCGTTCTACCATTCCTAGACCGGCAAGGGAACTTGCTGTTCCAACAGGACAATGCACGTCCGCATGTATCCCGTGCCACCCAACGTGCTCTAGAAGGTGTAAGTCAACTACCCTGGCCAGCAAGATGTCCGGATCTGTCCCTCATTGAGCATGTTTGGGACTGGATGAAGCGTCGTCTCACGCGGTCTGCACGTCCAGCACGAACGCTGGTCCAAGTGAGGCGCCAGGTGGAAATGGCATGGCAAGCCGTTCCACAGGACTACATCCAGCATCTCTACGATCGTCTCCATGGGAGAATAGCAGCCTGCATTGCTGCGGAAGGTGGATATACACTGTACTAGTGCCGACATTGTGCATGCTCTGTTGCCTGTGTCTATGTGCCTGTGGTTCTGTCAGTGTGATCATGTGATGTATCTGACCCCAGGAATGTGTCAATAAAGTTTCCCCTTCCTGGGACAATGAATTCACGGTGTTCTTATTTCAATTTCCAGGAGTGTACATGATCCAGCAGTTCTTGTAAAGAACAACCATTTAGCTTGAAAGCAGTCTCAAGTGTAACAAAATATAGGAAAAATTTGCGTCTAAACCTGGTAATAATTTACACTGCATTGTGAAAATTTCTTTTGCATATTTGGTTTAATTAATCTCAGAATTTCGTGGAATAATGAAAATCTTATCTTGTGCCTTCACATTTGTTTTTCATTTGTTTGTAAGAACTGTAGCACGGGGGAAAATAGCCTATTGTTCTTAGATGCTTTTGAAAACTCCAAGCCTTGTGTGATGGAATTTTCTTTCTGCGATGCCGCAAGTGTTTACTCTCAACAACAGCGGAGCCTTTGTTTCCAGAACACAAATTTGCTAAACGCCTTACAGCTACAGTTAATTGCACGGTATTGTGGAGTAGTTGGTTATACGTTAAATACGCCGCTACAGAGGCAGAATTTGTGGCTTTTAACACGATGTGTGGTATTTTATGCATTGCTGTTTACTTTTGCGGAGTAAGTGGATTGCGCTTATGAACATTGACTCCGTCCACACCTGTTAATTTTTCCGCGCGTTTTTCGAGACGTGTTGAACATTACACCTCGCCGTTCACTTTCTCTCTCTGCTTCTCTCTCTCTCTCTCTCTCTCTCTCACACACACACACACACACACACACACACACACACAAACACCACACACACGTGCGTGAAGTATGTGGTGCGCTAACGTATGCATGTGAAAGTGTGTGTGTGTGTGTGTGTGTGTATACCGAGTTAGGTGCGCAGTGGCCAGGACAGCTGACTCCCATTCGGCATGATCGTGGGTCACATTCTGTGACGTGCAGGAAGTAGCAATAGTAAAGTGCCAATCAGAGCTGTCATTACCGGCCAAGAGGCACGTAGTGCGGGAAGGTGGAGCATAGCGAATACGCTGCTAAAGGCGGTCATTAGTGCTTCGGAGGCAATTATCTAGGTTTTGACATTTGTGTGCCAATGTGGACCCTTCTGAAGTCGCAAAGATCCATATGCAAATTTTGTGGGACAACCAGGCCATTTAGGATTAATTTGTGCAATCGGAACTTGACATAATCGAACAAACTATTAGCTGACACTTTGTAACCGGTTGTGATTATGTCATTTGATTGGCCAGCATTCTACGATCTTATAAGATGTAGGCGAGTTTGGAATGTGTAAATAATGGATTATACTATCATTCATTGAAGCTATTGGCGTTTTGGAGAACGTTCTCACACTTTGTAGGTTGCTGTTTGTAAAATAGATCCCATGAATATCACTCTGCGGGCTACTGGAATCTACTAATAAGAAGAGAAGAAACTTGTTTGTGGTCCGACGCTAAATCGGCGAGGAACCATTGCTATTCAGTTAAGAATCACAGGTTTTAGACCAACTACGTACAGAGTGAGAACTTACAATTCCCATGTGACACTCTACACTGCCAAAAGAATTAACGGATCACTTTATCGATATACCGTCACTGTCTCCCATTACGACGCATAAGTGAAGTTGAGAAGGTCGTAGCTCTGAAGTTCATTTGAGGTGTAGGGCGGGTTAATGATGACACATCGCCACAAAATTTCACCACAATTCTGCCCATTGCCAACGTGGACGTGTCAAACGACGTAGGGAAGGTCATCACAGCCCTTCTTACCCCATTTCATTCATTCTGTCCGCAGCTGGTGGTCTCACGGTAGCGTTCTCGCTTCCCGAGCACGGGGTCCCAGGTTCGATTCCCGTCGGGGTCAGGGATTTTCGCCTCCCTCGAGGTGACTGTGAGTTGTTGTGTCGTTATCATCATTCATCCCCATTACTGTCGGAGGAAGGCAATGGCAAACCATTTCCACTACGACCTTGCCTAGTATGGTGATGCGGGTCTCCCGCATCGTTCCCCTATGCTCTGTCAAGGAGTATGGAACTTCATCATCATGATTCTTTCTTTCGACGCCCATGCAATGGAAGTCAGAACCGTGACGCCCAGCTTTGAAATCACATTATTTGTTTATGACTGGCCGAGTAGAAAATTTAATACAGCCGCCGTTCAGAATCGACTCGAAAAGGCCTCGGGTGACGGGATAAAGGGCGTCAATGAACCAACTCCTTTCCTTGGGACGTTGATTCCCACATATTTTGCGGTGGGAAAAGACAATTCGCAGTGCGCTCAGCGACAGTAAGACGTAGTTGACAATCTTTGATACTGCTGACAACTACCTGACACTTCAACCCATCTCCTAGGACTTTGTGGTTTAGTAACCACGTTGAACTTCATCTCACCCGTTTGGAATGTACTGCGATTGCGATGTTTGCTCTGGTGTACGGGGTGTAATCTGCTCTGGTCTACAGGGTAGAACACTAGGGACCGAAACGAAACTTCCTGGCAGATTAAAACTGTGTGCCCGACCGAGACTCGAACCCGAGTTCGAGTCTCGGTCGGGCACACAGTTTTAATCTGCCAGGAAGTTTCATATCAGCGCACACTCCGCTGCAGAGTGAATATCTCATTCTGGAAACATCCCCCAGGCTGTGGCTAAGCCATGTCTCCGCTATATCCTTTCTTTCAGGAGTGCTAGTTCTGCAAGGTTCGCAGGAGAGCTTCTGTAAAGTTTGGAAGGTAGGAGACGGGATAATGGCAGAAGTAAAGCTGTGAGTACCGGGCGTGAGTCGTGCTTCGGTAGCTCAGTTGGTAGAGCGCTTGCCCGCGAAAGGCAAAGGTCCCGAGTTCGAGTCTCGGTCGGGCACACAGTTTTAATCTGCCAGGAAGTTTCATATCAGCGCACACTCCGCTGCAGAGTGAATATCTCATTCTGGAAACATCCCCCAGGCTGTGGCTAAGCCATGTCTCCGCTATATCCTTTCTTTCAGGAGTGCTAGTTCTGCAAGGTTCGCAGGAGAGCTTCTGTAAAGTTTGGAAGGTAGGAGACGGGATAATGGCAGAAGTAAAGCTGTGAGTACCGGGCGTGAGTCGTGCTTCGGTAGCTCAGTTGGTAGAGCGCTTGCCCGCGAAAGGCAAAGGTCCCGAGTTCGAGTCTCGGTCGGGCACACAGTTTTAATCTGCCAGGAAGTTTCATATCAGCGCACACTCCGCTGCAGAGTGAATATCTCATTCTGGAAACATCCCCCAGGCTGTGGCTAAGCCATGTCTCCGCTATATCCTTTCTTTCAGGAGTGCTAGTTCTGCAAGGTTCGCAGGAGAGCTTCTGTAAAGTCTGGAAGGTAGGAGACGAGATACTGGCAGAAGTAAAGCTGTGAGTACCGGGCGTGAGTCGTGCTTCGGTAGCTCATTTGGTAGAGCGCTTGCCCGCGAAAGGCATAGGTCCCGAGTTCGAGTCTCGGTCGGGCACACAGTTTTAATCTGCCAGGAAGTTTCATATCAGCGCACACTCCGCTGCAGAGTGAATATCTCATTCTGGAAACATCCCCCAGGCTGTGGCTAAGCCATGTCTCCGCTATATCCTTTCTTTCAGGAGTGCTAGTTCTGCAAGGTTCGCAGGAGAGCTTCTGTAAAGTTTGGAAGGTAGGAGACGGGATAATGGCAGAAGTAAAGCTGTGAGTACCGGGCGTGAGTCGTGCTTCGGTAGCTCAGTTGGTAGAGCGCTTGCCCGCGAAAGGCAAAGGTCCCGAGTTCGAGTCTCGGTCGGGCACACAGTTTTAATCTGCCAGGAAGTTTCATATCAGCGCACACTCCGCTGCAGAGTGAATATCTCATTCTGGAAACATCCCCCAGGCTGTGGCTAAGCCATGTCTCCGCTATATCCTTTCTTTCAGGAGTGCTAGTTCTGCAAGGTTCGCAGGAGAGCTTCTGTAAAGTCTGGAAGGTAGGAGACGAGATACTGGCAGAAGTAAAGCTGTGAGTACCGGGCGTGAGTCGTGCTTCGGTAGCTCATTTGGTAGAGCGCTTGCCCGCGAAAGGCATAGGTCCCGAGTTCGAGTCTCGGTCGGGCACACAGTTTTAATCTGCCAGGAAGTTTCATATCAGCGCACACTCCGCTGCAGAGTGAATATCTCATTCCCACTAGGGACCGTTTCCGAACCATTCGACAAAATTTAAACGTGAGCCCAAACAGCAAAAGGTGTTTATGCTTTTTAGTCTCCCATTTCACACCCTCCTGTGGCGTGATCACAGAGGGATGCGACATTGACATGTGTGTGAATAAAACGGCAAAGGGCCCCTCTTAGCAGCAGCTGTCAACATTTATTGAGAATTTTAAAAATGTGCCTTTACAGAGGAAACCTGCAAAGTAGCACTAATGCCTCTAGGTAGGCAACCACTTGACACACCTCTGATGCCATTTGACTGCCTGCAGGAATCTAGGACTACTTCCTCTGTAACGGCACATTTTTAGAATTCTCAATAGATGTGGGTGGGTACCACAGAGGGTGTTACTGAAGGGCCTTGTATTCATGAATATGCCAATGTCACACCTATCCATGATCATGCAAGAGAAGGGCGTGAAACAGTAGGGCTGAAAAAGCACAAGGGCCCTTTGCCACTTCGGATCACTTTCAAATTTTGTCGAATTGTTCGGGAAGATACCTAGTGGTTCCATCCCGTACCTATATGCAAAAACTGTGGCTACACTGCATTGCAAAGGGATGAGATCATGGGGGTTTCTGGCCCACGATGTCCTTAAAGAGGGGTTGAATCCTCTTGGTAGTGTCACCATATTAAAAGTTGTCAAAATGTCATTCTGTTGTTAGTCACTCTGCAAAATGTTGTTTTCGATTGAGAAATATGTTGGAATCAACGTCCCAAGGAAAGTAGTAGTTTCATTGTCGCTCTTTATGTCACTCCCTAAGGCCCTTTCGTGTCGCTTCTGCACAGCGTTGTGTTTGAAATGTTTTCCTTGGCCACTCATAAGAAAACCGTGTGATTCTAACACTGGACATCGGGGTTCTGACCTCCATCGCAGAGATGTCAGAAGAAGGGGTGATATATGAGTAAGAGGGGTTGCGACGACGTTTCCATCGTTTGACGCGATCACAGTGGCGTTGGGAAGAATTATGGTGAAATTTGGAGCCAATGTGACGTCATCAGCCCGTGTCACATGAGTTAAGCTCCGGCCTTTTTCTCGCCTGTTTCGAGACCTTGCCGTTTGAAGCGTCACTGAGCCCGAGGATGACGTCGCAGATTGCCACGCTTTTGCACCGTCACAGAGGCAGATTTTAGACACTTTTGAGTCAAATTTCAAACTTGTGCGTAACAATGGAAGACAACTACGGGATTTCGAAAAACTGATCCTTTACTTCTGTTGCAGAGTGAGGATTCCGAAGTCGTGTTCCGATGCGAGACATTAACTATTTTTCCTTCTATCTCTCTCTCCCTGTCTCTTTCTCTTTGTGTTTGTGTTTGTGTTTGTGTTTGTGTGTGTGTGTGTGTGTGTGTGTGTGTGTGTGTGTGTGTTTGTGTGTAAAGTCTCGCTACTTGCAGGTAGAGTAGCCTTGGGGCCCTTGGAATAACACGATATGGCTGCTCAAATACTCATCAAACCCCCGACATATTTCATTCTTTACCGTAAACTCGTCCAGAAGTTGAAAATAGTGTGATCAAGACCCATCGGACCAAATCATATTCCTCCATTGTTACACAGTTTAGGTTTTATGGCTTGGGAACCATGTTTTCCTCTTGCGGGCATTTGCATTGCTGGTGAGTGTTTTGGAATTCCAGAGTGCCATATGACTCCCTGTTTATGGAGCTCCCTATGTGTTGTTTTGATGCTGACAGGATTCGCGAGTGCAACGTTCAATTCTGCAGTGAATTTAGCAGCTGTCGTGCTCTTATATTTCGTCAACATTCTGTTCTGTGACGGTCTGTCACAATCACTCAACAAAAAATTTCATCCGCGTTGTGACTTTGTGGGTGCTGTTCTTCCGCTTTTCCTGTGTGCCGTGTAAATCTTCCATACGGTGGCTCTCGAAACAGCTAACATTTCGGCAACCGTGGTTACGCAAGCACTCACCATACGAACACCAACAATTTGCCCACCTCGGAATTAACTTGGCTCCGTCATAATCCACTCTCAACTACAAAGAACACTGTTCCGACCAGAGCTGACATTTGCAACATATTGAGGACATTGCACAGGTGCCGTTCGTGGTCAAATACAAAAGTGACACATGCAGGGACGGCTGGCAGCACCATTTATGTTCAAGCAAGCGTTTCCGTATTTTTGTCCTACTTCTGAATTTCTCTCTGCCTGTATTTTTTGTCTGCTTCCTGAATGTGGCTAGTATCTTTTTTTTTTGGAAAGGTGGAATAGATGTTGCAGAGTATACTGAAAAGAGCTCTATGAAGCCTTAGAAACCTCTCCGCACACAATGAAAGCTTTCTATTAATGAGGAGGCGTGCTGACCGCTCCTCATTCCACAATCCGCCAACTCACAGCTCTCAGTTGAACCTTTCGCAGTCCTCGTGTACATCAAGTACTTGCTCAACAATAATGTAGTCTTCCCTGACTTTTCGTATTCCCACACGTTCCCCGTCAACAGGGGGCAGCCTTCTGCAGGACTGCTGCTCCCAGTAACACGAGGGGGTAGGCTCTGAGCACTATGGTTCAAATGCTTTTGAGCACTATTGGACTTAACAACTGAGGGCATCAGTCCCCTAGAACTTAGAACTACTTAAACCTAACTAACCTAAGGACGTCACATTCATCCATGCCCGAGGCAGGATTCGAACCTGCGACCGTAGCGGTCATTCGGCTCCAGACTGAAGCGCCTAGAAACGCTCGGTCACACCGGACGGCTCGAGGGGGTAGGTTAAAAAGTAATGCATACATGCCTATAGAACGCGAACAAAAACAGTTAGGAAGATCGGCCAAAAATTACATTAAGGTACAATTATTACGCTTCAAAATCAAATATTCATTTTGCAATATAGTCACCGTTAATGGTGACCATGTCTGCCAATATGTAACAAGTTTTGCATCCGTCACTGAAAAATACTTCCGACTTTTCACGAATCTAGGGTTTGACAACTGCCTTCACATCGTCCGAGGTGTAATGATTACCCTCTAGGTGTCTCCTGAGTAGAGGAAAAAAAACGCAAGGCGCAAGATCGGAGGAGTAAGGGCTGTGTGGAATCGGTTCAAACTTCAGGTTTCGCAGAGCCTCTTTAGTTGCGTGCAAGGTGTGTGCACGAGTGTTGTCACGTTGCAAGATTATTGGCGCCAAGCTGCCTCTAACACGACCAACTCGGCGTTGGAGGTGTTTTAGATTATCTGTGTACGGAGAAGAATTTACTGTTGCCCCTCGTATCAAAAAATCGGTCACATATGCTCCGTGAGCGTCCAAAATCACAGTCAAAAGAATTTTGTTGCGGATAGTTGTGTTTATAACTTTTCACCTCAAGAGAAGACAGATGTTGATATTCGGCCCTGTGTCTTTTCTCTTCTGGGTCGTAATAATGGACCCATGATTCGTCCCTCGTCACAATACTCAAAATGAAGTCGTCGTCTTCATCACGGTAGTACTGCCCGAGTTGCTCGCAGCATTCCAATCGACTCTCATCTGTGAAACGCCATGCTACACATCGCTCACATGTTTTGCGGCCTCCTAATTGTTCAGTAATGAAGCCGACACGTTCCTTGGACATTCCAGTATGATTTGCGATACGCTTTTGAGTGATTCTCTTGTCTAGTTGAATCAAATAGTTGACGAGTTTGCGGTGTTTGTCTTATGTGACCATGATTGGACGTTCTCTGCGTGTTTCAGCAACACGTATGACTTTTCCAGGCTTGCAACCACTTAATTTTACTAATCATCGATTTACAGCAGACCTACAAACATCATCGACACCATAATCAGCCTTTAAACGACCATGAATCTCACTAGGAGTCACTTCTTCACCAGTTAAAAATTCGATACCACCACGATGTTTAAATCGCGTTGGCATAGCACTAGACGATGCATGTTTCCATACTTACGCTAGTCAAAATACACCATATGAATGCAACGCATTCAAACTGCGCTTCCATACTAAAAATGTATATGTCGTGTGACTAGGGCCGGCCGTCGGATAGACCGTTCGCCGGGTGCAAGTTTTTCGATTTGACTCCACTTGCCCATCGATGGGGATGAATTGATAATGATTAGGGCAACACAACATCCGGTTCCAGAGTGGAGAAAACCTCCGAACCAGCTGGGAATCGAACCTGGGCTCTTAGGATTGACATTCTGTTGCGCTGACCACTTTTTAAAAAATCTCATCTTGTTCTATATTGTTCGCTGAATTTGTTCGGGACGGACGTCCGATGGCACCCGTTCAGGTTCTTCGTTGATCCGTTCACTCAGTTTTTTTTATTGCAGAGGATAGCTAAACATCTGACCGAACACGCTGAGCTACCGTGCCGGCGCCACTCAGCTACCGGGAGCAGACGCATGCGTACTGTGTGGTAAGTTACCTTTCACATGCCACCTAGCGCGTTTCTCGAGGTCACTTAGGTCACGTTCTACAAGCATGTTTGCATTAGTTTTCAGTCTACCCTCTTATCATAGTTTACTCTATCTTCACAAAATTACTTGGGAATAAGACAGCAGTATGAAAATAAATTCATCGTTATTATTCAGGTTCTTTTTCCAAAAGTTTCAACCGATTTCGTAAGAATATATCCACACCGTCCAATCGCATTAGTGTGACCACTACCTACGTTCGACGTCAACGAGTAATAACTACTCACAGACGGCAGTTGGCATCACTGCTAGCGGAGGGGGAAGCGAAAACAATGCAGTAGTTGTTGTAATGAGAAAACTGAGCGATCTGTCTGTCGTCCAAAAGGGCACGATCATTGACCTACGGGCCAGGGATAGAAGCATTTAGGAAACTGCTAAGTTTGTAAACTGTTCGCGTGGTGCCATGGTTAAAGTATAGCGTGAATGGCGAAGTGGTGTTATCCAAAAAAGGCGCTGAGACAAGTCTGCTGCACCACGGGCCATAGATGAGTTGGGTGGACGACGGATGGGGAGATATGTACTGGCCAATCTTGAGCAGCTGGCTGCCCAGATGAACCAAGGGCTACCAAAGGTATCATCTCAACGACCTTTCAGAGAACGCTGCTGCTTATGGCACCCATGCTGACTTCCGTTCACAGCTAGAATTTGCACGCCACTATCGCAAACGGACGTCCACTGAATGGCTTACTAGCGACAGGTCACTTTTTCAGATGAATCACATTTCGTGCTCCATCGAACAGATGCCATTGGTATATACAGCATGAAACGTCTTAAACCAACAATCCCGCAACAATCGTCGGAAGGGTTCAGGTCGGAGGAGGGAGCATTACGCTGCGGGGAATGCTCTCGTGGCATTCCCTGTGTGACGTCGATATTCTGGAAGAAACAGTGGATGACCACAAGTAGGCATCTATCCTTGGGGCCTGTATCCACCCCTAAATGCAGTTTGTTTCGGTCGGCACGATTACGTATACCAGCAGGACAATGAATCGTGTCACGCGGCTCGCACTGTACGTCCGTGGTTCGAAGAACACCGGGATAAGTTTACCGTACTCCCCCGGCCAGCAAACTCACCGGATTTAAACCCAATCGAGAATCTGTAGGACCACCTCGATCGAGCCTATCGGAGCTGTCACAGCACTGCAATCGACATGGCTCCACCACATCCCTGTCGGTACCTTCCAGAACCTCACTGGCTCTTTTCATAAACGTATCGCAGCGGTCCACGCTGCAAAAGAGAGGTGTTCAGGTACTGACAAGTGGTCACATCAATGTGAATTTACAGTGAATATCTCCCACACGAATGAAGACAGAAATTATTGAAGAATTTTAGCTTAAGCATCAAAACTTGAAGTTTATATTGCGCCATTTATAAGTTACTGGTTCATTTCGTTGCCGATAGGGATGTGGTGGAGCGGTCGTTCATTACTCACTGCGAGTCTAATCGAGGTGGCGACAATGCACCAATACAGGATGTTTTGCGTTCTCCATTTCAACAGCTGTACGAAGGGCGTTTGAAAAGTCTGTGCAAAAATTAAATCTACTTACGTGTTTGGGGTAAACCTTTTTTATTTTTCGACATAGTCTCCGTTTAGACTTGTACACTTCGTCCACGCTGTTCTAATTTGTTGATCCCTTCCGAATAATAGGAATTGTCCAAGTCTGCAAAATAGCTATTAGTTGCTGCAATCACCTCCTACTTTGAATAAAGAAGGTAGGAATTTAAGGAGATGGGACTCGGATAAACTGAAAGAAGCAGAGGTTGTAGAGAGTTTCAGAGGGAGCATTAGGGAAAAATCTACACGAACAAGGGAAAGGAATACAGTAGAAGAAGAGTTGGTAGTTTTGAAAGATGAAATAGTGAAGGCAGCAGAGGATCAAATAGGTAAAAAGACGAGAGCTAATAGAAATCCAAGGGTAACCCAAGAGATCACTGGATTTAATTGATGAAAGGTTAAAATATAAATATCTTGTAAATGAACAGGCGAAAGGGAATACAAATGTAGAAGAAAAAACACTGACAAGGAGTGCAAAATGGCTAAGGAGGAATGGCTAGAGGACAAATGTAAGGAATTAGAAGCATATATCACGAGGGGTAAGATAGCTGACGCCCACAGGAAAATTAAAGAGACCTTTGGAGAAAAGAGAACCACCTGTATGAATATTAAGAGCTCGAACGGAAAACCAGTTCTAAGCAAAGAAGTGAAAGCAGAAAGGTGGAAGGAGTATGTTGAGTGTCTATACAAGGGGGTTGTACTTGAGAGCAATGTCATGAAAATGGAAGAGAACGTACATGAAGGTGAGATGTGAAATATGCTACTGCTTGAAGAATTTGACAGAGCACTGAAAGTCGAAACAAGGCCCTGGGAGTAGGCAACAGTTCATTAGATCTACTGGTAGCCTTGGGAGAGCTAGCCACGCCAGACTCTTCCATTTGGTGAGTAAAATATATGAGACAGGCGAAATACCCTCAAGAATAATATAATAATTCCAAATCCAAGAAATCAGGTACTGACAGGTGTGAATACTACAGAACTATCAGTTTAATAAGTCACGGTTGCAACATACTAACACGAATTGTATATAGAAGAATGGAAAAACTGGTAGAAGCCGACCTTGGGCGAGATCATTTGGGATTCCACAGAAATGTAGGAACACGCGAGGCAATATTGATCCTACGACTTCTCAAAGAGTATAGGTTACAGAAAGGCACACCTATGTTTATAGCATTTGTAGACTTAGAGAAAGCTTTTGACGGTATAGACTGGAATACTCCCTTTCAAATTCTAGAGGTGGCAGGGGCAAAATACAGGGAGAGAAAGACTATTTACTGTTTGTACAGAAACCAGATAGCAGTTACAGGAGTCGAGGGTCATGAAAGGGAATCAGTGGATGAGAAGGGGGTGAGACAGAGTTGTAGCCTATCCCCGACGTTATTCAATCTATATACTGAACAAGCAGTAAAGGAAACAAAAGAAAAATTTTGAGTTCACGGAGAAGAAATAAAAATATTCAGGTGCACCGCTGACATTGTAATTCTGTCAAAGACAATAAACGAATTGTAAAAGGAGTTGAACGGAATGGACGCTGTCTCCAAAGGAGGATATAAAAATAACAGCAACAAAAGCAAAACGAGGATAATGGAATGTAGTCGAATTAAATCAGGTGATGATGAGGGAATTAGATTGGAAATGAGACACATAAAGTAGTAGACGAGTTTCGGTATTTGAGGAGCGAGGTATGGTGGTCGAAGTAGGGAGGATATAAAATGTAGACTGGCAGTGGAAAGGAAAGCGTTTCTGAAGAAGAGAAATTTATTAACATCGAGTATTGATTTAAGTGTCAGGAAGTTGTTTCTGAAAGTATTTGTACAGAGTGTAACCATGTATGGAAATGAAACATGGACGATAAACAGTTTAGGAAAGAAGAGATGTCGTGCTACAGAAGAATGCTGAAGATTAAATGGGCAGCTCACGTAACTAAGGGGAGGTGTTGAACAGAACTGGGCAGAAGAGAAATTTATGGTACAACCTGAGTAGAAGAAGGGATCAGTTGGTAGGAGAAATTCTGAGGCATCAATGGATTACCAGCTTAGTACTGGAGGGAAGTGTGGGGGTTAAAAATCGTAGAGGGAGACCAAAAGATGAATACAGCAAGGATATTCGGAAGGATGTAGGTCGCAGTACTTACTCGGAGATGAAGAGGCTTGCGCAGGATAGAGTAGCATGGAGAGCTGGATCAAAGCAGTCTCCGGACTGGAGACCACCACCACCACCACCACCATCACCACTACAACAACAACATATTAATCAGTGGGTTGTACTAAGTAATTCATCAATTTAATGGGAGGTACTTATAATATTAGAAGCCATGATCACTTGATGTGAAGTAATTTATTTCATAGCCTGTTTGGACAGAAACAGCTGTCATCTTCAGATTCTCAGATCTCCCAGAAATATATAATTACACATCAGTCTCGTCGACATATGCCCCAGTTGTAATAACATAGTTCCACAGTGGTTTGCCAATATAAAACTGGCTAAATAAGATATCCATGCACCAATAAGGAGCACAAGAGCAAAAACAGGTACATCAGTGCAGATGATGCGTCGACAACAACTCAGGAACATTTGCGCTATGGATATTTTACGTAGTAAGTATAATGTATTTGATAAACCACTGTGGAGCTGCACTATTGTAACTGAAGTATGTTCTCGGTATGTTGACGAGACTGATGTATAATTATATATATATATCTGAATGTGAGGATGACAGCTAGTTAGTATCGAAATGGCTCATGAAATACACTATTTCACATCAAGTATCTTGGCTTCTAAAATTATAAATTAAAACGTTAGATCGCACCAACACGTGTAAATCATACAGGAGTTGAAGGGGTTAGCCAACAGAAACCCTTTAGAGTCCTCTTAAAGTGTTCCTGAGTAATGGACACCTTTTGTACCAAAATAGGTGACTAAATCTTCATCAGGTTTCTTCTTATTTCCAGTATTGATTCCATGAACTGATGTGTTGATGTGCAAAAAGGCGTATTTTTGACGTCAAATTTCGTTTGGAAATAAATTTATTGGGAAATAGTAGTTAGTGTCCCTAGTTCCCTAAACAGACCGAAAACTTTGGCTTGGCTTGATGAGTAATCCCAAAAAATAATCCCATACCTCATTATGGAATGAAAGTAAGCCGAGTATGCTCAGTACGCCAGATTTTTTTATATTTATTTCACGTATGCCTGACAACATTCACATTACAAATAGAGATGTGTTACGGCGCTTCAACAGCTCTGTGGTATGCTTCTCCCAGTTGAATTTATTATCAAGCTACGAGTATATCCTCAGAATTTAACACTGTCCCGTTCTTTTATCTGTGTGTCGTCGTATTGTAGGCAAACTCTCAAGGTCGTGTAGTGTATTTTTTTTAAATTTTAGCGACAACGAATTGGCTGGGACCATTTTATTAACGTGAATGAAATATTGATTTACAAGTCTTTCTAAGACTGTGCTTGCTTTGCTCTTTGTTGCAGTGTTTGTATCATCTGCAAACAAAACAAACCTGGTATCTTGTGATGTTAAATATGACAAAAAACACAATAAAAAATAAGGGCTTTAAGATGGAATCTTATGAGAATCCATATGTAGTTAATTTCCAGATGGATGAGGCCTGACAGCTCAGTACATGTCCTTTTCCTGATACCCTTTGTTTCCTGCTTAGAGATATAAGATTTGAATAATTTTGCAGCATTTCCTGTAAAAACCTAATATTCTAATTTATTTAAAAGGATACTGTGATTCACACAGTCAAATGAGTTTGATAGATCACAAATTTATGAGTAGCCTGTAATTTATTGTCTAACGAATTACCTACATTCTCGCTGTATCCGCAGATAGCCTTCTCAGTATCAAAAATGACTCTGAGCACTATGGGACTTAACATCTGAGGTCATAAGTCCCCTATAACTTAGAACTACTTAAACCTAACTAACCTAAGGACATCACACACATCCATGCCCGAGGCAGGATTCGAACCTGCGACCGCAGCGGTCACGCGGCTCCAGACTGTAGCGCCTAGAACCGCTCGGCCACTCCGGCCGACTTCTCAGTATCAGAACCCCTTAGAAATCCGAACTGTGACACTGACGATATATCATTTTCTGTCAGATGATTAAGAAACCGATTGTATGTTACCATTTCTAAAATCTTCAAGTGTGGTAGCAGAAGCGAAATTGGTAGGAAATTTGAACATATTTCTTTTCCTCCTTTGTTAAATAATGGCTTAGCTTCAGCATATGTCACTTATTCAGGATATGTTTTACTGATAAACGACAGCTTACACAGATAACGTAATACATTGCTAAACTCAAAAGGACAGTCTTTAATTAAGTATGTTGACATAATATAGTAATCACTATAATTTTTTGATTTTAAATATTTTGTGCTGGATTACTTCTAATGGTGTGCTGTGGGTCATATTCATATTACAGAAGTTTTTCTATAATGGCTGGTCTGAGATATTCCATGTGAGCGTCTACTGAACCGGACAACCCCGTCTTTTCAGTAAATGCTTGTTAAAAAGTTTTGCACACCGCACACATCTATTAAAAATGTGTTATTTACTCTTAACGCTATCTGCTCCTCTTCATATTTGGTTCTACCAGTCTCCTTCTTCACTATATCCATCATTGTGTTTATTTTGTTATCTGATATGATTATCTTTTTCTCATAAGACATTTGCTTTCATGTCCAAATTACTATATTTGATATTTTGCAGTATGTCTTGTAATGAGTTGGAGCCTCAATGTCAAAGCTGTTTCTTTTTCCGTAAGCATTGTTTACATCTCTCCAATTCATGTTTTTGAGGAGTGTCGCAAAATAATCAATTTCTGGCTTATTGGCTATACCTCTGAACTCAGGTCTAGTACATTTTATATGCTTTTCACTATTAAAGTTTAACAGTGGTAACTGCATGTCACCACCCTGCAGTCCATTGGCTACTGTTTTTGAAATTTAATTTTTTTTCGTTAGACTTCTCTACAAAGATATCATGTATGGCAGTTTACACTGAGAATTACGTTGAATGATAGTCTTACTGACTGTAATAAATTATTACTGGATTAATTTTTGAGGAAGTCTATGTTAAAATCACAAGCATGCACTGTTTCTTTTTTTGTTATTAAATGGGTCAAGAGGGCTTCAAGAAGATTTATAAACAGATTAAAACTACCTGCAAGCGTTCGGCTTTCACTCACCATTATGAAAGATTTACTATGAATTTCTACTTTTGGTCACATGCTTCCATGTTCTGCACAAAACCAATGACTACAAAACGACGCCCCAGCAAAAAAGCAAGGAAATCTGCAAGAGCCATCGGAAGCTGGATTTGTAAGAAATCCAGAACTGGCAATACTTCGATTTAAACAAACTTTTTGAAACCATACTTGTGGGTGGTTAGTGTTACAAATTTTAGCTCATAATATTTTATGTACAATGGTTGTATGTGCATGCATGTGAAACACACATCCTTCAAAAATAAAATCTTTATAGTCTGTGTAAGTTGAAATTCATCCCAAGTCTCTATCTTTAATCATGCAGGATAACCGTCTTTTGAAGTTCACTGTATTCTGCCGAGAGCACATCCTGCATGCTCTGATAGTAGCGTTTGCTTTACTAATATAGAAACGGTTTTTTGTGGAGATTTGTTTCATTACTTCTCCTCATATCGGCAGCGTAATGACATAAAAATTAGTATTTCGCCTTCAGTCTTTAGGGATTAGCATGATTATTACTTTTCATTACAGTTTCATAATTTATTTTTACGACACAGTTTTTTGAGAACACATATTATCATATAATTATTTGCTTCACGGAAATGCTTCCTGCAAAAACTGCCACTGTTGTTGGCCATATCGGGTCGCTCGTGCCATTGTGGGTACAGAATTCGCTCCACAGAATAACTAAAACCTAACTATGCTTTTAGGCCGCTGTGTACTGCCTGTTTGACAAGGAATTCGCGTTATCGGCACAATAGTGAGGAACTGCAACATTCCTGGGAGCCGCTTTTGTTCTCTCGGGGAGTGGGGGTGCCGTAACATTACCAGGCTTTAATCCATGGCGCGGCGAGGCTTGAATAGCTGTTACTTTCCTCATCACATCTAGTTCTTTCAGACCCTCTCTTAGACCAATAGATCCTACGAAATCAACGAACTTTTTTGACTTATTCGTAGAAATGCTACTAAAATTTTATTTGCTCATTATTACTCAAAATCTGCACCTATACAGTTGTGTGTCACAACTGTATTAGATACTTAAATCATTTAAGACATCTATATTCAGTACTACACAACTATACTTGAAACTTCTTTATTAAAAGTTTACTTAAACTGCTGAGTGAAATTGAATTCACGTGAACCTACTTTTTCTTTACTTATTCTTATCCCGTCAACACTGACCCACAATATTCTAGCGCAACGCAATCTGACTGCTCAAAAGAGGATAACCTAACTTCAAATAATTAATTCAAAAGAATGGCCCTAACTAAAAAGAAATCTTAACAATAACGTATACATTTCATTAAGCACTTACCTCACGAAAATCTTCATTACGCGAACTACTGCAATACAGCGAGCGTCAATACTGCCATCTAAATAACAGATTCTAACTACTAAAGTCACTAACTACTAATAGGCATATGGTTAGCAAAGGAAAGATTTTGTTGCAAACCAAATAATATATTTTTTAACTTAATAATGTGACATCCAGTTCAGACACAAACATAAATCGTCATTGACGTCCAGTACAAAGGTATATAATCATGAATAATATTCAATCTCCAGGTCGAACATGTACAGATCGTTACCCTACGCTAACACTTCAGACCTCTACCCTCCATCAATGCTAACTTCTCACATCTAACATCCATCACTGCTGGCTGTTCACCTCCAACTGCCCAACTCTACTTCCATCACTGCTGGCGATTAACTTCCAACTGCCCAACACTACTAACTTCCAACAACGAGTGCAACCACCCAGAGAGTCTCTTAGAAAGAAAGCGCAGTCAGAAATCCAATGCGAAACGCTACACAGGGCTGCCAACACAGAATCAGCCCACTTACATACTTTGCTTAATATTACGCCTCAGGCATTTTGTTCTTATCCCGATCTTCTGTTCTTTTTTCATATACTATTATCGGGAAGCTCCTCATGAAATGCTCTTATACACTCTTGACCTATAGCTGAAAAAGGGAATCTCCAGGTCCCTGTAGGAAACCCAAAAGAGCTACAGACTTTTTTATAGGTTTGTGGCTGTATCCACCCTTGTATTGAATACAGAAACTGCTAGAATTAATTGAATCAATAAAAGAATCAAAATTTTAAAGTCCAATTTTTGGTCCTCAAGGAAATCCTGTATATCTCCGTCATTTGATCACGGTTCTCAACTTCCCCTATACACTGGTTGCACCTCATTAAAATTGCAAGGCTTTGGACAATAATGCATTTCTTATCAGAGTTACTCCTATTCTGAACTTTTTCTGCGGGGTCACGCCATGTTGTCTCCGCTCGTCAGTTTCTTTCCCTTCCGTCATGAGAACAAGTTTCCATCGGTTTTTCATCACGGTTCCTATCTCCCGTAGGACACATGAAGAAACTGTTGCAATAATGACACGTTTGTGATTTTCCAGTTAAAAAAAGTCTCCGATATTGAATTAAAGTTCCTGAAGGCTATCACGGAAAATTAAAACCAAGGGTGGTATCTGCCGAAGGTGCCGATTTCTCTTGATGGAATTCAAACTCGAGTACTAAACCTTTGTTTCTAGGACAATTTTTTTAAAAGTCCCAAAGGCCACGCTTTGCTAGGACCATACAGGGACGGTGTGCAACGTCCAGTAAATATTGCTGTCTGCTCTTTAGTGGAACAAAGTAGTAGGATGTCTCAAACAAGAACTCTGTACAAAGCTAATTGCAGGCTGTACGTTACACACGGCACGTGGTCAGTGTTAGTGACATGCAGCGCTTGTTCTGAGAAAAAAGACTTGTTGTCAGGTATGTAATCTGCAGTTGCCGGTTAACGTAGTGCACACGGGCAGTACCTTTTCTGGAAGAGTTATACATTCTGTAATTATAAAGGTTGTAACAAAAATGTACGGTACAAATTGCAGGAGACATTCCTCGTATGTAGACGAAGAAATTATGTCATTTGAACATGGGACTGCAAACGCTTTGTTTCCATGTTAGAACTCATTTTCTGAGGTTCCGTACACAAGAGCTTTCAAATGCCCCCACAAATAAAAGTCCAGTAGGTTTAATTTCTGAGAGCGTGGAGGTCAGGAAACTGGATCATCTCTACCTATCCATCTGTCACCAAATCTATTACTTAGAAACACTAAAATGAGAAGGTGTATGAAGTAAATGTTTCTTCGCAGAGCCAAAGGCACACTTGCTAACAGATCAGGTAGAGCGGTCTGTAAGAAATTATGATAACTTTATCCGTTGAGCCTGAGTGGAAGAAAGTGAGGCCGTACTAGTCACCAACAATCCCGGCCCAAATATTGACACAAAATCTTTTTTGATGACTGCGTGAGGATTGAGGTCTGGCCACACATGTCGATTGAGAAAATTTACAATATGATCTCGTTGAAACGACGCCTTATCTGTGGACACCATCGTTGCACTAAAATTAGGATTGACATTTTCTTGAATAAGCCATTCGCAGAAGACTACCCGTGCAGGAAAATCAGCTGCTGATAGTGCCTGAAATCGGTATAAGTGGTGTGGATACAGCTGGTCAGTCATGTGGTTAACATTCAGTGTTGCAGCTACATGTCTTGTACTGACTCTACGGTCGTCGTCAACTGCGTGAACAACTACCGCCTCCCGTTGCGGTGTTCTCGTCCTTATAGGTCTCCCCTGTCAGGGTTAATGGTGGTTCAAATGGTTCTGAGCACTATGGGACTTAACATCTGAGGTCATCAGTTCCCTAGAACTTAGTACTACCTAAACCTAACTAACCTACGGACGACACACACATCCATGCCCGAGGCAGGATTCGAACCTGCGACCGCAGCGGTCGCGTGGTTCCCGACTGAAGCGCCTAGAACCACTCTGCCACCCCGGCTGGCTGTCAGGGTTAAGTTTCCCATATTCTCTAAGACGACGATCAATGGCTTCAGATGTTTTCCTGTTGAGGCACTTTCGTCCTGGAATTCTGTTCCGGTACAAATGTTCTGTGAAAGCGCCATTACCGTCAGCTAATCCATACATCAGATGGGCATCTGCCGTCTCTGGATTTGTGTACACTGTCACTGCAACAGCCAAGTCTGTGATTGTACGTAGTAACCCGTGAGCTTGCAACGGTCGTACTGATTGCTGGAACAGGTGATATTACCTGTAAACAAACAATGACGTACGTCCCATTGCAACAGGGACATGCAAAACTAGACACTGGTGGTGCACAGCGAAACCAGATGTCACCAAAAGTGCATGTTCCCCATGATTCTAAAGTTCTGGATTTACTTTGAGATTCAAGTGTCTGTTGAAGAGTCTTACGATCTGTTGGTTAGACCATTTATCCTAAATTTCTCTTGTACCTAGTTTTGGAGGACGTTTCCATTTGATATTTTTCTTTTCAAAGGAAGGTTCAGAGCTTTCTTCTTGTCTGGATTTGTTTCTTAGAGATGCCTAGCTAGGGTCTTCCACATCGAATTAAACTAATAAGGGCCATCTGCTGTGGCCGAGCGGTTCTAGGCCTTTCAGCCGGAACTGCGCTGCTGCTATGGTCGCAGGTTCGAATCCTGCCTCGGGCATGGATGTGTGTAATGTCCTTAGGCTAGTTAGCTTTAAGTAGTTCTAAGTCTAGGGGACTGATGACCTCAGATATTAAGTCCCATAGTGCTTGGAGCCTTTTGAACCATTATAAAACTAATAAGGTTAGCAGCTCATCATTAGTTCTGTCATAAGTGAAGTCAGTGAACGGGTACAATCATTCCATTTAATCTATTGTAGATCAGAAACTAAATATAGCAAACAGAAAGCTTAAATATTAAATTACCCTTTTAAAAATATATTTGTGCATTAAACAACTACATACAGATGCTCATATTCACGAATAAGAGGTATTAAAATTAGCTCCTCCAATATCTTTTCGCGAGAAATGATCTGATAGCCGGTGCTAGCTATACACGACGGTGTAGGACAAGTCGAAAACAACAATTTGACACAGTACACTTGCAGTCTATCAAGCCGGGAAAATCTCAAACTGGCCTATGAACGCCATCTTAGCCAAAGCGCATGCACGCCACAAGAGATTTTGGATTTCCTCTGCTCCTTAACTATTTGAATTTCATTGATTTTTCTCGCTAAATTCTCCCTTAACACTGTAAAATTGACAGTTTTACTTCTCTGGTATTAATACTACGAGACGATTGCGCTTGAAAGTATTAAGTTTAGACGAATTGTGAACGTAATTAGCTTTTTCTTAATGTTCGCGAAAGCCTTTTTTCTTTTATTATCCAGAGAGGGAAGTTTAAATAACAAGGGGACCTGTCGGTCTCGGAAATTCAGTTCGGGATGAGACTTCGCAAGTTAGTAGTATACGTCGAGTGTGTCTACTCACAGAAATCTAAAACCGCATTATCCAGAGAATTCCGAAAAAAGGTCTCTGAAGTTTTAATCGTAGCTCATACACACCTCGTCTACGGGTTATAAGTAAAAAGATATTCAATAAGTGAAGCAGTTTAGTCAGTAGTGTGCTAGGCTGTCAGGTGGCTCATCGGGATTCGATTCTATCTGCCTGTAGGGTATCATTTTGTTTTTTTAATTGTTTTAAAATTATAACAACTGTTAAATAAAGTTAATGACCTAAGGCATTATCAATTAAATCATAAATATTTTACTATGTTTACGAAATGCCTGTACAGCTACGTGGTTCAAATGGCTCTGAGCACTATGGGGCTTAACATCTGAGGTCATCAGTGCCCAATAACTTAGAACTACTTAAACCTAACTAACCTAAGGACATCACACATATCCATGCCCGAGGCAGGATTCGAACCTGCGACCGTAGCAATCGCGCGGTTCCGGACTGAAGCGCCTAGAACTGCTCGGCCACCACGGCTCGCACAGCTACTTGAAATGTGAATTACACGCATCAGTATTTTATTTTTAAAAAAGATGAATAATTTTAAATGCATTTGAATGGAGGTAAATTAATGACCACTGTCACCGGAGTTTCAATTATATAAAATCTTTTACAATATCATGTTCATTTGTCAATTTTGTATTTTATGTGCAAGTACCAGCTTGATAAATGTTATAAAAATATTGAAAACAAAAATATTTTGACATCTTGCACAATTTATGGACGATTGTTTACAGGAACAACTTTTTTTTAAAAAGATTTGTTGAAAGACGTACTTCTTTGGCATCCCTGAAAACTTCTCTGTCATCAGAAAACCTGGAAGCATACCAGGCATATCGGATCATTTCCTTAAAAATTGGCGAAGACAACTTATCATGGACTATTGATTATATTTTTATACAGCCTTCACGAGAATTTATTTCTTTATCATTTTCAATAATATAATCGCAGTTTTGTATACGCTATGTCAGATTTTTTACTTGTCTATGAAAATAGATGTCGCCTGGTTGAAAAAGTGGAGTATATTTCGGAGGAATCACTTTAATTATACATGTTGGTGATTTCTCGTCATCCTGAAAGATTTCGTCCTATTATTCAGGCTTTGCTTGTCCACCCCAAGGGTCAATAATTAACAGAAACCGTTCTTGACCAACATAAGACTTCAAAAACCGGTTGAGAAAGTCATTATACGTTTCTGTCGTTAGCATCCCACATTTGGAAAGCCTTATTACAATTTTTTTATAATTTTGCTCATATTCTTTTCTGTTTATTGAACTCGGGGACCAAAGTTACCGGTTGCCTCCTGTTAACAAAGAAACACTTGCGACAGGATGTTTACAGACAGAGCGAGAGCATATTGAGCGGTACATGTATGTGTCACTTTATTCAGGTCGTGTCTTTTGACGAAAATAGTTTTGCTTCGTTTGACAGCCAGTCCTGTTGTATACCGACTGATACTGGCATCCTGGAAAGAAAAAGTAACCGAAATTGAAGTATTTTGCCGGAGAATTGTAAAAATAGAGAGCAAAATGAACTTTTAAACACCCTACAATAAACACTTGTCTCACCAGTGTTGATAACAAAATCTTTGTTGAAATTCGGTGTCAATTTTAGCGCCTGGATGCGGAAAGTGTCTGCAGTAGCCAAGGATTCTTATAGCATCGCTGTTTCTTTTTTTGAAACAAATCTTGTCACTTTTCACTGACGCATTCCGAGTTTATTTTTGAATGTATGAACCCAGCTGTCAGAAGCTTTAAATTCAAAATCAATGAAGTTTTGTGCTGCGGCTAAAGCCCACTGTCGTAAATTTCCTGTAATCACTTGCAGATAATTCTCTCGGGCTTCAACAAAAGAATCATACATCCAGTAAGCAATTGCTGCGTACTTATCAGATTGATTGCCTGCCTTTTTTTAATTTCCTCTCACCACTGGAATAACTGTTTCTTCTTTCTTTACCGGCTGCAGCTTTTCTTGTAATGTTTGTTGTTTGCACGTGGGATGAGCCTTCGCGATATTAACAACATTAATCCTGTAATGTAAAGAAAGACGGTATACTTCTTTTGCCTTCTTTTCTTCTGGTTCATATTCATCTAAGGAGCTGCGCTCTTCGTACTTTTCGAAAAGTTCACCTGCACAGTTTTCACTTTCATGAGTAAGTCTGCAAATTTCTTCACCGATGAACATCGCTTCACGAGAAATTGTCGTTATAGAATTCGATGCAATCAAATTATTTGCAGCAAGCAAGCTTTCTTAATAAACACTCACATCTTTTAAATCACCCTCGACACTTCACTGTATAATGAATCTGCAGCTTCTGATACTTTCGCGATGTCTTCATTGACAGACATTTTTAATTCACAATATTGTAAAAATTCCGATAATATTTCACAGTACAGAACGCTCCAATCTCTGCGAAAGTATGGAATGAACTAGTACTGTAGCACGTAACGCCCATTGCTCGATTAGTTCCGTGTGGGCCTTGATACTTGCTGACCGTCTGCCTGTTTGTGTATGCAGTAGGGCAACAGGTATATTCCATGGAAACACCGGTTCCTCGAATTTACAATGAATATTACTAATCTTTCCAATTTTGGAATAACACTGTAATGACGGTAATTAAAGCTTTAATTAACTTCCATTAAAATGCATTTGAAATTATTCAACTTTTTAAAAAGGAAGTATTGAGGAGTGTAATTCACATTTAAAGTAGCCTGTGACAGCCATTTCATAAATAAAATAATTTACTATTTAATTGATAATACTTTAGGTCATTAACTTTATTTAAAAGTCGTTATAATTTTTAAAACAATTAAGGAAACAAAATAAAATCGAGCCTGTAGGAAGGATCTAACCCGGCAGGCCGTATGACATTGTAACGCGCTACTGACTGAGCTACTTCAGAGCAAAATCTCTGAGGTCCATCTGATGCAAATTGCCAGAACATGATATGAGGTCAATCAACATAACGTTCCTGGAGGAAGAGACTCTTCTGCCAAAGAATCAGCGGGAGTTCAAGAACAATACTCGTGTGGAAAACAGCTTGTTTAATTCAAATACAATATCTGGCAAACTGCAGATGCATGGGTGGAGAGGTAGATTTTATCTCAGGATCTCCTAAATTTTTCATTACGATTAGACTGTAAAATTCCAAAAATATCAAACAGAATAAAGCATGTTTGCTTAACGGAGAGAAATCTTTAGATGTAACAGTAGTCTTGTAACCTTAGGGAGTGTGTATGGGAAGATTAATTTTCGCAGTAAATATAAATGATCTAGTGGATAACGTCGGAAAGTTCCATAACGCATTTCCCTGATGATCCTGTTATACACTGAAGTAACAAAAGCCATTGGATACCTCATAATAGCATATCGGACCTCCTTTCGCAGGGCACAGTGCAGCAGTTCGACGTGGCATGGACTCAACAAGTCGTTGGAAGTCCCGCGTAGAAATATTGAGCAGTGCTTCCCTTATAGCTGTCCATAACTGCGAAAGTGTTACCGGTGCAGGAGTTTGAGCACCAACTGACCTCTCGATTACGGCCCTTAAATGTTCGATAGGTGGCCAAATCGTTCGCTCGTAATGTCTAGAATGCTCTTCAAACCAGTCACAAACAATTGTGGCCCGGTGGTCATCCATAAAAATTGCGTCGTATTTTGGGAAAATGAAGTCCACGAATGGCCGCAAATTGTCTCCAAGTAACCGGACATAATATTTCCAGTCAGTGATACATCTGGACCAAAGGACCCAGTCCATTCCACGTAAACACAGCCCACACCATTATGGAGCCACCATAGGCTTCCACAGTGCCTTATTGAGAACTTGGGTCCATGGGTTCTTGGGGTCTGTGCAACATTCGAAACCTACAGATCTCTTAACAACTGAAATCGGCAGTCATTTGACCAGGCCACAGTTTTCCATTCGTTTAGTATAATACCAATATGGTCACGAGCCTAGGAGAGGCGGCTGTAGGCGATGTTGTGCTGTTAACAAAAGCATTTGCGTCAGTCTTCTGCTGCCACACCCTACTGAAGCCAAATTTCGCCGCACTGTCCACCGCATTGATTTCTGCGGTTATTTCATGCAGTATTGCTTGGCTATTAGCATTGTCAACTCTACGCAAACACCGCTGCTCTTGGTTATTAAGTGATGTCGTCGACCTTTGCGGTATCCGTGGTGAGTAGTGATGCATGAAATTTGTTATTCTCGGAGACTCTTGAAACTGTAGATCTCGGATACTGAATTCCCTAACGATTTCCGCAATGGAATGTCCCATGCGTCTAGAACATTTCCACGTGAATCATCGGAGTACAAATGACAGGTCCACCAATCCTCTGTCCTTTTATACCTTGTGTACATGATATTACCGCCATCTATACGGACCCCAGAGAAGTCGGAAAGCTAGAAAACTGTAGCGATATACAGAAAGACCTGCAGACGTCCGACATAAACAAATGCAACGGATTGCACATAAATTATCAGAAATAGCCTTAATTGTATGATTACACGATTGCAGAACAATCGGTGGAAGCAGTCACATCGCATAAATATCTGTGAGTCACATAAAAATATTCATGCCAGACATATTCATTGGAAGAATTCTTTTTGCAAGCGTATCCCATCCACATAGGAATTAGTTCTCATAACCCTCGATACTTTCCGTCTGGGATCCGTACCATATAGTACTGATGGAGGAAATAGCACGTTTCGTCACTGGTTGATTTAGAGCGAAAGCGTCACGGAGATCCTAAGCGAACTGCAATGGCAGATAAGAATGGCGCTATGCATCAAGGTCTGCTTTTCTGATAGAATTCCAAGAGTTCTTTGATAAGTAAAAAATTGTAAATTTGTGGTAAGATCTTGTAGGACTGAACTGCTTAGGTCATCGTTCCCTACGCTTACACAGTACTTAATCGAACTTAAACTAACGTACGCTATGGACAACACACAAACACCAATGCCCGAGGGAGGACTCGAACCACCTCCGACGGGAGGGGGGGTTCCGATAAGTATACTTCCCTAGTCAATAAATATTCTGCTTTCCTCCTACCTATACATCCCGCGAAAAAACCATCAAGGTAAAACGAGCAAGATTCGAGTTCACGCGGAGGCTTACCAGTAATTACAGACGTATCAGGGGTCCCATATCACTTCAACTGCACACGTCCCACATCATTACAGAGCCTCCACCACCTTGAACAGTCCCCTGCTGACATGCAGGGTCCATGGGTTCACGAGGCTGTCTCCATACCCGTAAACGTCCATACACTCGACGCAATTTGAACCGAGACTCGTCCGACCAGGCAGCATCAACAGTCCAATTTAGATATTGACGAGCCCAGGCGAGGCGTAAAACTTTGTGTTTTGCAGTCGTCAAAACCCATATCGATGAAATTTCGTTAAATGGTTCGCACGCTGACACTTGTTGGTGGCCCAGCATTGAAATCTGCAGCAGTCTGCCGAAGGGTTGCTGTTCTGTCACGTTGAAAGTTTCTCTTCAGTCGTCTTTTTTCCCGTTCTTGCAAGATCTTATTCCAGCCGCAGTGATGTCGGAGATCTGATGTTTGACCGGATTTCTAATATTCACAGTACACTCGTGAAATGGTCGTACGGGAAAATCCCCATTTCATCTCTACCTCGGAGATGCTGTGTCCCATCTCTCGTGCGCCGACTATAACACCTCGTTCAAGCTCACTTAAATCTTGATAACCCGCCATCGTAGCAGCAGTAACCGATCTAACAACTGCGCCAGATACTGGTAGTCTTATGTAGGAGTTGCCGTCCGCAGAGCCGTATTCTGCCTGTTTACTTATCTCTGTATTTGAATACGCATGCCTATACCAGTTTCTTTGGCGCTTCAGTGTATATGCCGTAAAAATACCTTTTGCGAGCTGTAGACCAGAAATCCTTTCATTGTTCATTTTGAAAAAACAAATAAATTGGCAGCATATCACAACAGTAACTATGTGATGGCTACTACGCTGATGTAGTGCCTGCACAGTTTTACTATTATTATTGTTATTATTATTATTATTATTGACAGTGGTGACATACAAATTTTGGCAGTCTCAAGTCTTCCAATTTCTAGCACTTCAGAAGTAAAGAGTTCAGCAACAAGTAATTTACAAACAGTAAGTGTAGTGCACACATTTTAACTTGATTGCCGGGCGGGGTGGCTGAGCGGTTCTAGGCGCTACAGTCTGGAACCGCGCGACCGCTACAGTAGCTACAAGTAGCTGTGCGAGCCGTGGTGGCCGAGCGGTTCTAGGCGTTTCAGCCGGAACTACGCTGCTGCTACGGTCGCAGGTTCGAATCCTGCCTGTGGGATGGATGTGTGTGATGTCCTTAGGTTATTTAGGTTTAAGTAGTTCTAAGTTCTAGGGGACTGATGGCCTCAGAAGTTAAGTCTCATAGTGCTCAGAGCCATTTGAACCTTTTTTTTTAACTTGATTAATTTGGAATGGGGGTACAGTGTGTGTGTGAAGCAAGTGTCGCCCGCATCTCGTGGTCGTGCGGTAGCGTTCTCGCTTCCCACGCCCGGGTTCCCGGGTTCGATTCCCGGCGGGGTCAGGGATTTTCTCTGCCTCGTGATGGCTGGGTGTTGTGTGCTGTCCTTAGGTTAGTTAGGTTTAAGTAGTTCTAAGTTCTAGGGGACTTATGACCACAGCAGTTGAGTCCCATAGTGCTCAGAGCCATTTGAACCATTTGAAGCAAGTGTCGCTAGGGAGAGGAGTTGTGCAGAGGAATCAATGTTTCTGACGAGTTGTAGGTAGGACTCGCGATGAATTCAGAATTTCTTTATCAATCCATAAAAGTTCAAAATGGCTCTGAGCACTATGGGACTTAACATCTATGGTCATCAGTCCCCTAGAACTTAGAACTACTTAAACCTAACTAACCTAAGGACAGCACACAACACCCAGTCATCACGAGGCAGAGAAAATCCCTGACCCCGCCGGGAATCGAACCCGGGAACCCGGGCGCGGGAAGCGAGAACGAATCCATAAAGGAAGTTGTTACAAATAAGCGGTACCAATTTCCTCACTGACTCAATAGTTCGTGGTTTAATAAAACACATACGAAATATAATGACATTAATACTTCATCCCTTTAGAAAGAAATGGGGTTCTAAAGTTTAGTTAGGCGCTAATGTTGACAATGGGGAAGGAGGACTTGCTGATTGCACTCAGGGGTAATGGTCTCAGAAACGTTTGGAAGCACAGCTCTATTAGGTGACTTGTCGAGTATATGAGATATGTACCCGTAGGAAATGTAATGCGCAGAAAACTGGCCGGAAATGGTCAGGGGGGGTTTAATGTGACGCTTCGGCGTGTATCGACAGGCCACACATGCTGGAACTCGTGCATTGTTCGCTGAACGCCATACAACTTTAAAATTTACAGCCTGTGGGGCGCAGAGCCCGCCTGAAGTTAACCGCCTCACTTTCCGAAGCTCAGATTACCGCCTGTGAGCTCCTCCCACACGAGTTTGTTAGCGAGTTACGGGCGGGATATTTTGCGCAACCGCTGTTGATGGATGACTCACGTGGGAAAAGCGGTTAAGCGTGCCGAAGCTCTGAGCGGCAAATTTAACTCTTAAATTAATCGCGTGCGCTTGGCGGGCCGATGTTGTTGCCATATCTCACAGACGTGGGGTAAGATTGGGAAGATGGGGGTGGGTGGCAGCTGATGCTACTGCACGTACAAGAGCTTGCTTACTCACCATCACACATCATAACAAAGCTACTGATATACGAGCGCGGTTGCAGGTAAAAACTAGTAATTAAGTAAAATAATACTGTTGACTGTAGCACGCAAATATTATGAAAGTTCGTTTCATTAAATAGTGATCTCTAATAAATTTAGCAACTCCTGCTTTCTCCTTATCTGTACAAGTAACATATTAAGTCCCGTAACCCGTAGCAAAAGCGCATTGGATACACATAAAGAAAAAAAAAAGAACGAATCATCTTCAGGAGCCCGCACGCTAATACCGAGCAACACCGTTTCCAGCCTTTATAATGGCCTCTGCTCGATGTGGGAGGGACTCCAAACGTTTCTTCGAAAACAAACAAAAAGCACCGTTGCCGGCCAGTGTGGCCGAGCTGTTCTAGGCACTTCAGCTACGGTCGCAGGTTCGAATCCTGCCCCGGGCATGGATGTGTGTGTGATGTCCTTAGGTTAGTTAGGTTTAAGTAGTTCTAAGTTCTAGGGGACTTATGACCTCAGATGTTAAGTCCCATAGTGCTCAGAGCCATTTGAACACCGTTCGAATAGGCCTTGAAGGCCGTGTCACCCTAAGCCGTTTGGCGTCACCAGGTCTGCATACAGAGGGGCTTGTGATCAGCACACTACTCTCCTGGCCGTTGTCAGTGTTCATGACCTGTGTCGCTACTTCTCAATCCGAAGCGCCCACGTAGTGAAAGTAGACGTCCGACTGAACTCAGCTGTGAGAGTAGTGGTACAGTCCGGTCTACATCTACTTGCTGGCTACCAGTGCTTTCAAACATCCGTCCATCAGATCTCCGTCGAAAGGCTGCTCTTTACAACTTCTGTCAGCAAGTTTCTGAAAACAACTCGATCCCTCTTCATGACGGTTTGCTATCACTGCCCAGGAAACGCCTTAAATCTAGAACACCAGCATATTAAATGGGAGTCCAAATGCTGTCCACAGGATTCGACCAGGACGCAGAGTGGAAACATGAGTGGCAAGCTACAAGATCCCTAAACCACGAACTTGTAGACAATCCAACAGTTCCAGTTCCAGGCTGCCACCAGCCAAGGGAGGTGTGGGTGCAGTTAAACAGATATCGGACTGAAGAGTGTAGGTGCAAATACAACAGGCACAAGTGGGGCTTGGGCTTTTCAAGTGACAGTGTATGTGACTGTGGTGACACCCAAACAATGAGCCACATTGTGAATGAATGCCCAATCAGACGCTTCCATGGTGGCACTGACAAGCTCCATCAAGCTTCCCACGAGGCACTCCGGTGGATCGTGTCCATCAACATCCGAGTGTAGTCTGAGCCTTTTTAAAACCTGTGTACTGTATATACAGGGTGTTTCAAAAATGACCGGTATATTTGAAACGGCAATAAAAACTAAACGAGCAGCGATAGAAATACACCGTTTGTTGCAATATGCTTGGGACAACAGTACATTTTCAGGCGGACAAACTTTCGAAATTACAGTAGTTACAATTTTCAACAACAGATGGCGCTGCAAGTGATGTGAAAGATATAGAAGACAACGCAGTCTGTGGGTGCGCCATTCTGTACGTCGTCTTTCTGCTGTAAGCGTGTGCTGTTCACAATGTGCAAGTGTGGTGTAGACAACATGGTTTATTCCTTAGAACAGAGGATTTTTCTGGTGTTGGAATTCCACCGCCTAGAACACAGTGTTGTTGCAACAAGACGAAGTTTTTAACGGAGGTTTAATGTAACCAAAGGACCGAAAAGCGATACAATAAAGGATCTGTTTGAAAAATTTCAACGGACTGGGAACGTGACGGATGAACGTGCTGGAAAGGTAGGGCGACCGCGTACGGCAACCACAGAGGGCAACGCGCAGCTAGTGCAGCAGGTGATCCAACAGCGGCCTTGGGTTTACGTTCGCCGTGTTGCAGCTGCGGTCCAAATAACGCCAACGTCCACGTATCGTCTCATGCGCCAGAGTTAACACCTCTATCCATACAAAATGCAAATGCGGCAACCCCTCAGCGCCGCTACCATTGCTGCACGAGAGACATTCGCTAACGATATAGTGCACAGGATTGATGACGGCGATATGCATGTGGGCAGCATTTGGTTTACTGACGAAGCTTGTTTTTACCTGGACGGCTTCGTCAATAAACAGAACTGGCGTATATGGGGAACCGAAAAGCCCCATGTTGCAGTCCCATCGTCCCTGCATCCTCAAAAAGTACTGGTCTGGGCCGCCATTTCTTCCAAAGGAATCATTGGCCCATTTTTCAGATCCGAAACGATTACTGCATCACGCTATCTGGACATTCTTCGTGAATTTGTGGCGGTACAAACTGCCTTAGACGACACTGCGAACACCTCGTGGTTTATGCAAGATGGTGCCCGGCCACATCGCACGGCCGACGTCTTTAATTTCCTGAATGAATATTTCGATGATCGTGTGATTGCTTTGGGCTATCCGAAACATACAGGAGGCGGCGTGGATTGGCCTGCCTATTCGCCAGACATGAACCCCTGTGACTTCTTTCTGTGGGGACACTTGAAAGACCAGGTGTACCGCCAGAATCCAGAAACAATTGAACAGCTGAAGCAGTACATCTCATCTGCATGTGAAGCCATTCCGCCAGACACCTTGTCAAAGGTTTCGGGTAATTTCATTCAGAGACTACGCCATATTATTGCTACGCATGGTGGATATGTGGAAAATATCGTACTATAGAGTTTCCCAGACCGCAGCGCCATCTGTTGTTGAAAATTGTAACTACTGTAATTTCGAAAGTTTGTCTGCCTGAAAATGTACTGTTGTCCCAAGCATATTGCAACAAACGGTGTATTTCTATCGCTGCTCGTTTAGTTTTTATTGCCGTTTCAAATATACCGGTCATTTTTGAAACACCCTGTAATTTCACATGTTCATTTTTGTATATATTTCTTCGTTTTGCTAAATGTTTATTACTGCAGTTGATGCATACGATAATAATAATAAATCAAGAAGCTCCTCAATTGCCCCGATCTCCAACAGAACTTGGCAGACACGGCCAGAGACCCACCCAAGTGCTAGCCAAACCTGACAGCGCTTAACTTCGGTGATCTGAAGGGAACCGGCGTTACCGCTGTGGCAAGCCCGTTGACAGTCACATGTTTCTTCAGGTATGCCATATCCAACTGAAGCCGTCCATCAATGATTAGATCCCGCAGAGCTACCAAATGCACAGACAGTGACCTCCGCGTTTCATCTGATACTATTGGTCCCAGTTATTTTCTATAGCATTATGATGAAGGGGAGAATGGCAGGATGATTAGCGGGACTACTCAGTTGCGATAGAGAGCTTAAGTGTTCGTTAAACCAGCAAAGTATGCTTGCGGCCCTGTTAACACGTTTGCTATCTTGTAAGATTACAGTTTCCGGAATATACTCATCACGAAGATGGGCAGCATTCCCTCACAGAGAAGAAATAAGTTTTACGTTCACAGTAACCTGAATAGGTGGGCCCAATACATGGTTAAAAAGCACCCCAAACGTTGTAGAGCCATTTCTGGCTTGAACTACAACCATCTCACACTGCAGGTTAATCACCTTATTGATCCTTGAGGCAGTGGATGTCTTGAATAACTTAAAAAGAGGCGAAATAGAGACTCGTCGGACCCTAGTACACGCCATCAGGCAGTTAATGTCCAATCTTTGTATTGTTTGACCCACAGAGGTTATGCAATTTTGTATAGTGCAGTGAGCAATGGCATTTTACGAGGTACTCCAAATATCCATTACGAGCAGTACCCTTCGCAAATTTCTAGCGGAAACGGTTTGAAACAGACTTAAATTCACTGACAACATCAATTCGTGTCGGATTTAAAGCCGACTCTCATTGACAAAGCTTGACGCTCATTTCGAGTCCCTATCAGTCAGGGTCTTTTTATGACCACCATTCTTACTCCGAATTATACAGCAGTGAGTCACATATCAGTTCTTGTGGATGCAATGGACAGTTCGTCTCGATAGATGAACTAATCGGGCAACATCACTCACGTTGTGACCTTCGGAACATCCAAAAAGTGTAGCTCTGACACGTTCCATGTCGAGCCATATTAGTGTGCTGATTTAATAGTATGGACCGAGCGAGGTGACGCAGTGGTTAGCGCACTGAACTCGTATTCGGCAGGGCGAAGGTTCAAACCCGCATCCGGCCGTTTTGATTCAGATTTTCCTTGGATTTCCTAAATCACTTCAGGGAAATGTTGGGATGGTTCCTTAGAAGGGCACGGCCGATTTTCTTCACCATCCTTATCTAAATTGAGCTTGTGCTCCGTCTCTAATGTCCTCGCTGCTGAAGGGGCGTTGAACACCAGTCTCCTCCTCCTCCTCCTCCTCCTCCTCCTCCTACTGCGTATAACAAAGCGAAAATCCCCATTAATGTGCGAGTACAAAATAAATGTCCAGTCTTTGGAAGTGGTAACATCCGTCAAGTATCTGGGTGTGACTATTCGAAATGATCTCAAATGGAATGATCAGATTACACAAGTAACGGGTAAGGCGAACCGTAGATTGCGGTTTATTGGTAGAATCCTGAAGTGATGCAGTCCTTCAAGAAAGGAAATTGTTTACATTACGTTAGTTCGTCCAGTCTTAGAGTATTGTTCGTCTGTATGGGACCCTTACCAGTTGGGTCGCATTCAAGAGATTCTGAAGGTCCATAGAAGAGCGGCATCTTCGTGACTGATACTTTTAGCCATTACGAGAGCGTTACAAACCTCATAGAAAGTTTGAAGTGGGACACACTTGCAGATGGACGGAAGGGTCTGCTCACTAAATTCCGAAATCCGATGTTCACCGAGGATGTAGAGCATATATTATTATCACCAACTTTCAGATCGCGCAATGATCACCATTTAAAGATAAGGGAAATTAGAGCTCGTACTGAGGCGTTCAGACAGTCGTTTTTTCCTCGCGCGATCCGCGAGTGGAACAGAAGAGGGGTCGGGGGTGGGGGGGGGGGGTGGGGATTGCTAGCGAAGTATATATGTACATGTAGATACGATGACTGGCACAGACATTCTACTTCACTACATCGCACACGGCATTCCAGAGTTACCAATGTTCTCTTTTATTGAGGTGATTAATATTTCGTTAGGTCATCTTACGTACATCAGTGGCCTCTTGATACTTAGATAGGCAGGTATGGACGCAGCTCATTAATTAAAATAATTTAATTAATGCAACTTGTACTGAATTTATTCTTTTTTGCATGCCTCGAATATTCTAGTCCCACACCACTGTCGAGTAATTAAAAAATAGAGAAATAGCATTTATGGAATTTCGAGCGCTCATAGTGACAGGTATGTCGGCAGACAATTTGGAATTCAGCGTAACAGTCTATACGGACGGTAACAGCCATTTGATAACTGCCAAGTCGTGGATATCTGATGTACGCGTTACTTCGTCTCTGTAGAGGTGCTAGAACTGCGGGTTACACGTGCCACTGTATTGTGTGCTATGGTTACTTTAATTCGGAAAACACCTCGGACGCCAACTGTAGCCTAGATTATGACACGGCAGCCGTCGACTAGCGCGTGGTACAAAGACAGTGCAGAGGGCACTGCAATGCCGGATAAGATCTAGGGAGCAGAACCGGCTGGTTGAGAAGACACTGCACCAAAGATTTACTCCAGTGCATCACGCGTCGTACGGAAGACAACCACTGGATGCTCAAATCGTGGGTAAAGATTTGTTCGCTCGAACAGCCACGGTACAAATTGGAAGCCGCGCGGGGTAGACGCGCGGTTTCAGTCGCCTTGTCACGGTCCGTGCGGCTCCCCCCGTCGGAGGTTCGAGTCCTCCCTCGGGCATGGGTATATGTGTTGTCCATACCATAAGTTAGTTTAAGTTAAATTAAGTAGTGTGTAGGCTTAGGGATCGATGACCTCAGCAGTTTGGCCCCGTAAGACCTTACCACAAATTTCCAAATTTTACACATTGGAACACACCAAAGCAAGATAAGAAAATGTTCAAATGTGTGTGAATTTCTAAGGGACCAAACTGATTAGCTCATCGGTCCCTTGGCTTACACACTACTTAAACTAACTTAAACTAACTTATGCTAAAAACAACACACACACCCATGCCCGAGGGAGGACGCGAACCTCCGGCGGGAGGGGACGCGCAGTCCGTGACATGACGCCTCAAACTGCGCGGCGCAAGATAAGAGTGCGTCTAAACTCATATGAGGCGATGCTTCCCGATTACCATAAGTCCGCCATTGAAACACGTGGTTGAAGCATTATTATCAGCGCGCTGCTTGCAAGTCATGAATTTGGCCCGTTAACTGGCGAAAGATACACGTACTAACGTATTCAAGACTATCTAAACGACCTGAATTGCGTTCCACCTGATTTTTATGCAATCCACATAACTTAGCTTTCTTGCAGGTTCTCTACGCTCTTTTAGATATAGTCGATTGACTACAGAAAATGGTTACTTCAAGAGTCCACTAAAGAACGTTGTTCTCCATAACTGTCAGTCCAGATGAAAATTAATATCATAGTAATACATATATCAGCGAACACATTATGACAATGACAGTCTTTAACCATTTGTAAACTCAAATTTATTGCAATAAATAACATCACTGTTCGATATTCTCGTCAGAACTGTTTCTTCTTTCATTTTATCAGAATACAGAATCGAATCTGCAATGTACTCATTCACTTGTTTAATTTTTTCACGGCTTTTTGAGGTCTATTTTTCGCCCACTGTACAAATTTCATTTGGAATCTATACGTCATTCACAGATTATGAAATTTCTTTGTGGATGTTAGGAATTTGTAATCACTGCATGTGTCCTGTCATTTGTTTCATTATTTGCAAGAGATGGTTCCAATAAAAGTAATCTCAAGAAAAATTAGTTTTAAGTGTATATGAAATGAAATGTTACTTACTACCAACGTTAATAGCATGTGGTGATGTTGGAAAAAGCGAATTGCTGAATGAGCTTTACAGTTTGTAGTACGCTTAATACAGGAAATGAAAATGGCAGTCAACCATCCGTTACCCAAACTAGAGGAAGAAGATACTTTCATTAATGAAAAGTTTAACCTAGCCCCACAAAACAGTGTAGGACCATGGATAAGAACAAATTGAGCAGTTTTAGAAACCGCTCTAGTTTCGTTCTTTTTACCCTTGGAAGGAGATGTCGAAGCACCAAGAGTGCCGTCCACATTAACAAGTGATTTGTAAACCAGCAATCGCCGGCGACGACGATAACAATGTTTACGCATCATTGTAAGAAGCAGTGCCTCAGTGGCTATTCACTCAAACCGAGTGAATGCGCTAGACAGAACAGTGTGCTATTTATAGCATCAGTCCTGGCGCACGCAGCAGATGTGGACTCTTATCAGCTCCGCGTAATCGCAACTTGATTTTCGAGCAACACACTCCTAGTAATACTAGGTAGCGTTCAAGTGACGGCGCGCATTCAAACGGGAAGGAAGAAGATACTTTCATTAATGAAAAGTTTAACCTAGCCCCACAAAACAAGACAAGGACAAATTACTGTGAGGAAAAAGGTAGGAACCCTCATTGGCAATCATAATCTCAGGAACAGGAATTGTTCTGTATGCTAAGATTTCTCTGCTTTCAAAGGATTCAAAACCTGCTCTCCCTGCATTGTTACAGGCATCGAAAGCTACAGTCAACCATCCGTTACCCAAACTAGAGGAAGAAGATACTTTCAATAATGAAATGTTTAACCTAGCCCCCCGTTTGAATGCGCGCCCTCATTTGAGCAACACACTACCTAGTATTACTAGGAGTGTGTTGCTCGAAAATCAAGTTGCGATTACGCGGAGCTGATAAGAGTCCACATCCGCTGCGTGCGCCAGGACTGATGCTATAAATAGCACACTGTTCTGTCTAGCGCATTCACTCGGTTTGAGTGAATAGCCACTGAGGCACTGCTTCTTACAATGATGCGTAAACGTTGTTATCGTCGTCGCCGGCGATTGCTGGTTTACAAATCACTTGTTAATGTGGACGGCACTCTTGGTGCTTCGACATCTTCTTCCAAGGGTAAAAAGAACGAAACTAGAGCGGTTTCTAAAACTGCTCAATTTGTTCTTATTCATGGTCCTACACTGTTTTGTGGGGCTAGGTTAAACTTTTCATTAATGAAAGTATCTTCTTCCTCTAGTTTGGGTAACGGATGGTTGACTGTAGCTTTCGTTGCCTGTAACAATGCAGGGAGAGCAGGTTTGGAATCCTTTGAAAGCAGAGAAATCTTAGCATACAGCAACGTGCCACAGCAATGCCTCGGCGACGTGCTTGGCGACGTCGCTTGCGGCACAGCGTTCCTGTGTATCGTGCTTTGAAGGCAATAGACATTGATCTGGCTGGACAGTTCAATAAGCAACAGTTAATTGGAGGCCCGAATGTGTTTCGAGATTACAGGTAGATTAGAGGCTACTGAAGAGGACTATCGCCCAAATAATTCCCTCTGCTCTTTATTTGTCATGTTTGATTTCCAGTCAGTGCATCTGGATATATTTCGTAGCTACGCTTAAGACCCAAATTATAGTTACTAAAACGCGAATAAAACTCATTGTCTTTTACTTCACGTATTTCAGCTCCAAGTTGACATGGGACCAGCCTGAGCCACCTCGTTTTTGATACGCCACTTCGCAACTGCCAGCCAGCTGAAGGATCATAGTGGCTGTACAAAGGCATCCTTCCTCTCTCTCTCTACTGTAATAAGGAATTGCCAACATTATAGAACACATTGAGCAACTAGGTGAGTGTCGACTTACTACCAGTTCACAATTATCCTCCTGAATTCATTCATTATTTTCTTATCATTTCCAGAAAATAATCTTCAGATGTACAATGGTGCTACCGCAGCTGCTGTAGATTACAGGTTTAAGGAGACCAAACAACTAAGGTCATTAGTCATCTCCCAGGATGGAATCAGTGTTCGCCATTGTCTGTGTCTAAGGTAAATTCTGTGAGAAACTGTGAGGAAGGTTTCTGAATGTTTACGCACCATGTAACTGAGGCGAGATGTGGGTACCAGGGCAGTATACACCTAATGCGACGTTGGTCACCGCCTAAAAACGACATCCAAGCTGGCCGGAACACCAACCTTCGCCGATAATCCACTGGGCAAATTCGAACTGGTGCATCTCTCTATCCCAGAAATAGGCTCTTTAACGCTCATGGCTCTCCTGTTGGGTAATACTGGGTCGTCAACATTTTGATTGGATTCGAGGAAAGTCGTTCCACGGAAAATCTACAACTAATCTCATACTTTATATTGTGAATTGTCTGTGTTATGATAATGAGAGTGTATCTGAGGCAGCAATAGCTTGTTAGCTATGAGGAAGTGTTGCAAACTTTGTGAAGCAGAAGATGCAGTTGCTTTTGATTTCAGTCCCACTGTGTACCTCGGCACATTCTTCCGACCCAGCTACAAGCTTCCAGATAAAATATAAGTACGCAAATCTTAATTTCTCCATCTTAAATCTTCAGAGAACCTTAGTTTAGTACCACCTAGATCCAAAGGTGAAAAATGTAAGGAATTGTGACGTAACATCCCTATCAAAATTTAAAATTTTCTGCTTATACCGACAAATTCTTAGTTTTTTTGTGAATGTACAATTTTATTTATATCTCACTCTGAATTATTTAACTGTATTTCCTTCGGGTTTACTCTCACTTCCAAGTATACACGTTTCTTTGGTAGAAATGCTTCTTGTCTATGATACAGTTCGCATAGACCATATCAGAATCAAAATTGCATAATATCTGACTAATTCGTGAAGTTTAGGGAAAGCTAATATTACAGATACTTTTTTTTTATTAAAGCAGACTTTCATCGTAATGCTACCGCAGTACAATGTAATTCATTTGTGTTAGAGCAGGGTGTCATTTTCTAGGGTTTCTCGTTGTTTTATTGAATATAGTAGAAAAATATGAGACAGAATTCAATCACCAACATCATATTCTTCCAAATTAACTGAAACAGTCTGTTGTACTCAGGCAATTTTTGGATTCCATAGCTGCAGAAAGCTACTGGATCGGAGGTAAAGATGTCATCAGTCCATGTTTCAAGTGCATTTTCGTTCAGAAAAATATTTTCTTGGTATTTGGTCTATAAAGGGAGAGAAAGGTAAACGTTAGAAGGGCTGAATAGAAAAATATGTGTAGTATAGATTGCTTTACAGCGAAGCTCCTGGATAGGTTGTTTAGTGAAATCACCAGAGTGCAGACGAACATTCTTGTACAGTAGCAACACTTGCCGTAGTTTTCCTGGTCGATTTTCTTAAGTGGTGACAACAATGCGTTTCATTTGTTGGCAGCTGGAGCCAGCTGCATTGGATGCACCACTGGGGTGTATTCCATAGAACCAAATTCAAAAAATAATACTCTCGAAGACAAAAAAGAAAACGACGCACCACGAAGAAATTATCCGAATGGGACGGATCACGGTAGATACGGTGAACTATATACAGACGAACAGCTGATTACAATTTCAGAGAAAATTGGATTATCTATTCAATATAAAGATCTTCATAAATTGAGCGAGTTAATAACGCTTTTATCCACCTGTGACACTTATGCAAGAAGTTCTTGGGCTTGGTACTGTTTGAAAGAGTTCTTGGATGTCTTCCTGAGGAATGTCGTACCAAATTCCGTCCAATTAGCACGTCAAATCGTCAATGTCCCGAGATGGTTGGTGGGCCCAACTACACTGCTCCAAAAGTTCTCAATTGGGGAGAGATACGTCGGCCTTCCTGGCCTTGGTAGGGTTTAGCAAGGACGAAGACAAGCAGTGGTAACTCTCACCTTGTGCAGACGGACATTATCGCCACCAAAAGGGGCCCTTCTATGAAACGAAATGCAGACCATCACTACTGGATGTATGTGTGTGTGTGTGTGTGTGTGTGTGTGTGTGTGTGAGAAAGAGAGAGAGAGAGAGAGAGAGAGAGAGAGAATTCCTAAGGGACCAAACTGCTGCGGTTACCGGTCCCTAGACTTACACACTACTTAAACTACACTACTGGCCATTAAAATTGCTACACCACTAAGATGACGTGCTACAGACGCGAAATTTAACCGACAGGAAGAAGATGTTGTGATATGCAAATGATTAGCTTTTCAGAGCATTCACACAAGATTGGCTCCGATGGCGACACCTGCAACGTGCTGACATGAGGAAAGTTTCCAACCGATTTCTCATACACAAACAGCAGTTGACCGGCGTTGCCTGGTGAAACGTTGTTGTGATGCCTCGTGTAAGGAGGAGAAATGCGTACCATCACGTTTCCGCCTTTGATAAAGGTCAGATTGCAGCCTATCGCGATTGCGGTTTATCGTATCGCGACATTGCTGTTCGCGTTGGTCGAATCCACTGACTGTTAGCAGAATATGGAATCGGTGGGTCCAGGAGGGTAATACGGAACGCCGTACTGGATCCCAGCGGCCTCGTATCATTAGTAGTCGAGGTGACAGGCATGTTATCCGCACGGCTTTAACGGATCGTGCAGCCACGTCTCGATCCCTGGGTCAACAGGTGGGGACATTTGCAAGACAACAACCATCTGCACGAACAGTTCGACGACGTTTGCAGCAGCATGGACTATCAGCTCGGAGACCATGGCTGCGGTTACCCTTGACGCTGCATCACAGACAGGAGCGCCTGCGATGGTGTACTCAACGATCAACCTGGGTGCACGAATTGCAAAACGTCATTTTTTCGGATGAATCCAGGTTCTGTTTACAGCATCATGATGGTCGCGTCCGTGTTTGGCGACATCGCGGTGACCGCACATTGGAAGCGTGTATTCGTCATCGCCATACTGGCTATGGGGTGCCATTGATTTCACGTCTCGGTCACCTCTTGTTTGCACTGACGGCACTTTGAACAGTGGACGTTACATTTCATTCGATCCCTGGGAAACCCTACATTTCAGCAGGATAATGCACGACCGCATGTTGCAGGTCCCGTACGGGCCTTTCAGGATACAGAAAATGTTCGACTGCTGCCCTGGCCAGCACATTCTACAGATCTCTCACCAATTGAAAACGTGTGGTCAATGGTGGCCGAGCAATTGGCGCGTCACCATACGCCAGTCACTACTCTTGATGAACTGTGGTATCGTGTTGAAGGTGCATGGGCAGCTGTACCTGTACACGCCAACCAAGCTCTGTTTGACTCAATGTCCAGGCGTATCAAGGCCGTTATTACGGCCGGAGGTGGTTGTTCTGCGCGCTGATTTCCTAGGATCTATGCACTCAAATAGTGTGAAAATGTAATCACATGTCGATTCTAGTATAATATATTTGTCCAATGAATACCCGTTTATCATCTGCATTTCTTCTTGGTGTAGCAATTTTAATGGCCAGTTCAAATGGTTCAAATGGTTCTGAGCGCTATGGGACTCAACATCTTAGGTCATAAGTCCCCTAGAACTTAGAACTACTTAAACCTAACTAACCTAAGGACATCACACACACCCATGCCCGAGGCAGGATTCGAACCTGCGACCGTAGCAGCCCCGCGGTTCCGGACTGCAGCGCCAGAACCGCTAGACCACCGCGGCCGGCTTAATGGCCAGTAGTGTAACTTATGCTAAGAAAATGTTCAAATGTGTGTGAAGTCGTATGGGACTTAACTGCTAAGGTCATCAGTCCCTAAGCTTATACACTACTTAACCTAAATTATCCTACGGACAAACACACACACCCATGCCCGAGGGAGGACTCGAACCTCCGCCGGGACCATCCGCACAGCCCATGACTGCAGCGCCCTAGACCGCTCGGCTAATCCCGCGCGGCACTTATGCTAAGAACAATACACACACCCATGCCCGAGGGAGAACTGGAACCTCCAGCGGGATGGGCCGTGACATGACGCCTCTAACCGCTGGTATGGGCTGCCATTTCTTTTCATAACAGGAGCCCTTTAGTTGTCATCCGTGACACACTTGCAGCACAGCGGTACGTCAATTCTACGCCCATTTTGTTGCCTTTCGTGGCAAGAATTCATTGACTTACATTTCAGGAAGATAATGATCGCTCGCACAAGGCGAGAGTTTCCAGTGCTTCTCTTCGTGCTTGCCAAACTCTTCCTTGGCCAGCAAGGTCGCCGGATCTCCAGCCAAGTGAGAACGTTTGGAGCATTAAGGGCAGGGCCCCCCAACCAGCTGGGTATTTTGACGATCTAACGCGCCAATTGGACATAATTTGAGACGATATATCTCAGGAGGATATCCAACAACTCTCATTCAATGTCAAGCCGAATAATTCCTTGTATAAGGGCCAGAGGTGCACCTCGCGTTATTGACTGGCTCAATTGCTGAAGCCCCTGCACTTGAATCAATCACCTAATTTTACTGAAACTATAATCATTTGTCTGAGTGTACATGTGTATCACGTCTTACTGATTTCCGGCCCATTGGAATATTTATTTCCTGCTGCGTCGTTTTGTACTGGAACGAAATCTAAAACAGAAATATCTGGGAAAGAATTCATGTCATTGCTAGATGGAACTTGGTGACACAGAGGGCGTTCATCCAGGTATTGTTGTTCCAGGTGAGATCACGTCATTACTCTCCCACGCTGCCTATTGGCTACCCATAGCAGGTGCATAGTAGGCATGTTGTCATTAGATCTCTTCCCTCATGAATAAACAACCTCTGATGAAGTGACGATCCTACTCGGCACGTAGACCACAATGAACTGTGCCTGAACATTATGAGTATTACAATATTAAACGATAAATTTAAAAAAATGAAAAAATCAAATACCAAATAGACTGGACAGATGGCGTGTACACAGTATATTTTCAGTACAGATAAAAGCTGTTCATACAGATGAACAATGTTATTGGTGTATTATAGCTATTAGCTGTTAATAATGTTAATAGAGCTTGTCATGTGAAGATCGCAACACTGCATGATCCGAGGACGTGCATATACGTCTTATCGCCATATTATAGACTTAGTGAAAATTCGAATCGTTGGGATGAGTAACATGGGAGCATCATACTTACAGCTCACACGTACGTACAGTTCACTGTAGTGTAATGACTGCAGAACGAATGGTGAAGAGATGTACTCTGGATAGCCGGCCGTGGTGGCCGAGTGGTTCTAGGCGCTATAGTCTGGAACCGCGCCACCGCTACGGTCGCAGGTTCGAATCCTGCATCGGGCATGGATGTGTGTGATGTCCTTAGGTTACTTAGGTTTAAGTAGTTCTAAGTTCTAGGGACTGATGATCTCAGCAGTTAAGTCCCATAGTCCTCAGAGCCATTTGAACCATTTTTTTCTACTCGGGATAACAGTGTGGCCAGAAGGATACGCAGAGGTTCATCCTAGTTGATTACACCACGAGAAGATAGTTGGATTGTTCGACTTGCCCTGATGTGCAGACGGACGGCGCTAACTCAAAAATCTGAGCATATGTACCATGCCGAGTGTCACCACAATCTATTGAGAACAGATTACAGACAAATTGGGTTTATACTTGAATTGGCATGTGCAGTTTACCGGTAAAACTATAGCAAGGACGAGACTTATACATGTTGTAGAGTCGTAGTCAACTGTGACTTTTGAATTTTAGCGAAGAATTTCGCTTCTCATTGAATCAGAAATAAAGACATTAGAAGCTGCTATTTTCGAGGTCATACACTCCTTGAATCACGGTGAGTTATGGGATGTAACAACAATTTGATAATTGTTGAGAGAATCTGAATGCTTATCAGTCTGTGGCAAGAATGGTAAACCTTTTATGCTCAGTGAACCTAAGTGCCGTATTCCAGCAGGATAATGCACGACTCCAAACTAGACTTAACGCCACAAACTTCTTGAGGACCATACAAATACTTGGCTGGCCCACCACCCATAGGGGACGTCTGGAATGCGGTGAGAAGAGATATATTTTCATACCAGCCACTAATACTCGTGAAGTAACACAACATATTTTTCGAGAACAGCAAGAGTTATCTCAATACGACTTTCTGAGGATTCCAGAAACAATAAAAGAGTGTATTCATGTGTGTAGGGTCACCCCTCATACTCATCTTGATGGTGGACGTGTTCCGACTGGAATGAAAGTTTAATCGTTGAATGTCCGACACGTTGTGAACATATCAATTGAGTTTGATAAATATCGGGCTTCTGTTTCATGTTGTAACACTTTCCACCCCCGCGTGTAACAAGAAAAATTGTCGACAGCCTACTATATTACGTCCAACTGTAATTTGCTTCTGAACTTTGTGAGGCTGAATAATGCGACTCTCTGCTTCCATTTAGAGCAATATGCGGTTACGCAGTAACCACACATTCTTGTCATGCCAAAAGTTTTTAGTTGATGTAATGTTAATGCTTTAATTTTTAAAAAGTCAGATGGTTACGCAGTCCATAAAAATAAATCTAAACGCAGCATTTCACACCATGCACGACACGCAGTACAAATAGCCCTGGGTTTTGCACACTATAGTGTTGGATATGTCCGCTGCAGATGTAACTGTAACTGTCTGAAAACTTTAGTATCCCTGCACGCGTTATAAAGCTAAGTCCCTCTGTTGTGGCAGTGCGATGTTGTTAGTGGACCGCAACCACGTTGTGTGACATTACTCGAGATTGCAAGAATGTTGCTTCGCTGCCGTGACTCGCTACATAGAGGCTTATTTGTGGCCGAGTTTACCGTAGTTGTCTGGTGCTAGAAAAGAAAACGCACGAGAAACGTGTTTTCATTTAGTTCCGACAGTGTTGCGAAGCGAATATTTGTTCCTCTCGCGATATCGCTTATAGACTCGCCAGTTGTGTTAATGCTGCACGTTTTTGGAACAATGATGCTATTCTGTCTGCATCCACACACGTAGTTACGTTTTGTATGTATTTCGTTCGGCAAAATAAGGATACACTGGCAATGTCAATATCTAGCAAAATGTTATACACAATATTTACAAATCACGCTGTACGTAATATTGCTTTGGCAAATCGAAGCGCAAAGTCCATTGTTTATAGCCAGTTCACAATATCATTATTGGCACTGTGACATCTTGTTTGGTTTTTGTATATCTCCTCGTTGCACACTCCAAAGCAACGCGATGGATTGCCTGTGGCACACGGTCAAAAGCACAGAATGAGTTTTCAGCTTTCCCCCACTTATGATGTGTCCTGCTTCTATTTACAGGTGAACATTCTTTCTTGGTAAACTGAAAGCAGATAATGCTTTGCATGGATAACTGATTAAATATAGGAGGTCGGGATTTAGAAAGGGCCATTCTTCATGCAAGATATGATCAGAATTAAAATTTGATTTCGTGACATTCTCGCCAAGCTTTCTGGGTTTCAATATCTCTGGTTTTTGGAGAGTTGCATCCTGATGTGAGGGCAGCTGAGCCCTACTGTGCCATTTCTGTCATGCTCTTAGCGTAGCTGTTTGGATGTGAATGGGTGAGGATGTTGAACAAGATTGGCAACCATTTCAGAGGTGATGATTTGATAGCGTCTAATATTGTCCTCATTCTATCGTTCAGTTGGGTGTCAACTGTACGTGCGCTTTTAAGATACACGGGATGGCAGCAGTTTGGAACTGATTAGGCCACCCAAGGGCAGCTGTTCGTAGAAGCGCTGCGTTTGTTCCCCATCCTTCTCAGTGAGACTGTGCAGTATATCGTTCCTCCGTTTTATCTTTGCTGCAGCATTACGCAATTGTTATTTATACAACAGTGCCCGGTCAGTTGTTAGGCCCAGATATTTTGAGGAAGGATTGTAATGTAGTTGTGGGCAGTTGAATTCCACTTGAGGATCTTTGATTGTCCAAATGGAAACAGCTTTTGTCAATTTTATTGAAGTAAGATTCAAGTCCTCATGTACACTTACGATGAACTACCATGTGGAACTAACTGAATACCCGGCGTTACCTCACTAAGTATTTACTCTACTTCTATTAGTTCATCTCCTCCTTCCACCTCTCTCTGATCATCTGCTCCGCCCTCCTATGTGTGCACCTCCTTCTACCCCTCTCTCTGTCCGGCTGCTACTCCCCCCTCTCTCTGTCCAACACTCTATACAACTGGAATTAGTCTTTCTTCTTTCTCATTCCTACCGCCAAACCCATACTGTCCCGTAACACACACTTGATAAAGACTAAAATCTAGAGCAGTAATTCTTCACACTAGCCTCTCGTTAAGTAGTTTCTTCCACACGGCTACATCTGCACTGATTTCACGTGTTCATCTATTATAGCAGCATAGTACTACCCGCAAATACAATGTGAAGGGCTCCAAAAGTTCGCCACTAATCTTGTACTCGGATACTGTTAAGTTATTTACTTTTGTTTTGGACGTTATTCTGCACTGATTCACACTGCTACCAACATTCAAGTCTCTTTATCTCTTCACACCTAAGCCTGCTTACAGTTATCAAGTCTTAGTCTCTATGTACAACTTTTAGCAACAACACTACGGAATTAGCTATTGCTTGATGCATTAGTATGCGATCTATCAGTCTTTAGCCAAGTTGAATCAATTCCAATAATCAACATTCTTTAAAAGTTTTTATTCCATTCTTGTGTGTATGTACATACTGTTTATCTTTCGTATTTCACTTTCATAGAACGTTGAAAGTTATACTGTAGAAAAGTAATTGCAGAAAAGGTCTCCTTGCATTTAAATTTATATTCAGTGTTAACTTGTATACAATTTTCAGAAAAGCATTCCTTGTCACAGCTGGTCAGCATTTTATATCCTCTTGGTTACTTCCGTCAACAGTTACTTTAAAGCCCAAATAACAAAATTCGTACTGCTATTAGCATCTCATTTCCTGACATAATTTTCTCAATACCACCAAACTAACTTCGTCTACACTCCATTACCCTTGTTTTAGCGATGTTCGTCTTATTGCTCTTTTTTCCCTTTATTTTTTAAAAAAATTATCAGTCGTCTGATGTTGGGGTTGGTACATAAATTGTAACGTTTTTGTTTTGCATTTTGGTATTCCGACTGCGATGGGTTTATTTATCGGTTGTCATTTCTACACTCCTGGAAATGGAAAAAAGAACACATTGACACCGGTGTGTCAGACCCACCATACTTGCTCCGGACACTGCGAGAGGGCTGTGCAAGCAATGATCACACGCACGGCACAGCGGACACACCAGGAACCGCGGTGTTGGCCGTTGAATGGCGCTAGCTGCGCAGCATTTGTGCACCGCCGCCGTCAGTGTCAGCCAGTTTTCCGTGGCATACGGAGCTCCATCACAGTCTTTAACACTGGTAGCATGCCGCGACAGCGTGGACGTGAACCGTATGTGCAGTTGACGGACTTTGAGCGAGGGCGTATAGTGGGCATGCGGGAGGCCGAGTGGACGTACCGCCGAATTGCTCAACACGTGGGGCGTGAGGTCTCCACAGTACATCGATGTTGTCGCCAGTGGTCGGCGGAAGGTGCACGTGCCCGTCGACCTGGGACCGGACCGCAGCGACGCACGGATGCACGCCAAGACCGTAGGATCCTACGCAGTGCCGTAGGGGACCGCACCGCCACTTCCCAGCAAATTAGGGACACTGTTGCTCCTGGGGTATCGGCGAGGACCATTCGGAACCGTCTCCATGAAGCTGGGCTACGGTCCCGCACACCGTTAGGCCGTCTTCCGCTCACGCCCCAACATCGTGCAGCCCGCCTCCAGTGGTGTCGCGACAGGCGTGAATGGAGGGACGAATGGAGACGTGTCGTCTTCAGCGATGAGAGTCGCTTCTGCCTTGGTGCCAATGATGGTCGTATGCGTGTTTGGCGCCGTGCAGGTGAGCGCCACAATCAGGACTGCATACGACCGAGGCACACAGGGCCAACACCCGGCATCATGGTGTGGGGAGCGATCTCCTACACTGGCCGTACACCACTGGTGATCGTCGAGGGGACACTGAATAGTGCACGGTACATCCAAACCGTCATCGAACCCATCGTTCTACCATTCCTAGACCGGCAAGGGAACTTGCTGTTCCAACAGGACAATGCACGTCCGCATGTATCCCGTGCCACCCAACGTGCTCTAGAAGGTGTAAGTCAACTACCCTGGCCAGCAAGATCTCCGGATCTGTCCCCCATTGAGCATGTTTGGGACTGGATGAAGCGTCGTCTCACGCGGTCTGCACGTCCAGCACGAACGCTGGTCCAACTGAGGCGCCAGGTGGAAATGGCATGGCAAGCCGTTCCACAGGACTACATCCAGCATCTCTACGATCGTCTCCATGGGAGAATAGCAGCCTGCATTGCTGCGAAAGGTGGATATACACTGTAATAGTGCCGACATTGTGCATGCTCTGTTGCCTGTGTCTATGTGCCTGTGGTTCTGTCAGTGTGATCATGTGATGTATCTGACCCCAGGAATGTGTCAATAAAGTTTCCCCTTCCTGGGACAATGAATTCACGGTGTTCTTATTTCAATTTCCAGGAGTGTATTTGTATTTCACTGTAGCTATTTGAGTTTGCGTATTGTCGTTTAGTCATTCGGAGATAGTGAGTAGAGCTGTGGACGTTAGAAATGTGGAGAAATCGGAACATTTCTGGCATATTCTTATGTTTCAGTTCCATAGAGGAGCGACAGCAGCGGAGAAAGTCAGAAACATTTGCCCCGTGTGTGGCGACAAGGCCATTGGACAGAGCAAGACAAGAAAATGGTTTTCTCATTTTAAGGAGTATGATATTGACATTAGTGACACTCCATATTCAGGAAGACCTTCGGGGTTTGATGAAGATCGTTTAAAGGCATTAATCTACAATGATCTACGTTCGTGTACTCGAGAACTGTCAAAAGTGATGAACTGCGATCAATCCACCATTTTGCGATATGTGCATGCAGTGGGAAAGGTTCTAAAATTCTATTTATTGGTACCGCGTGCTCTAAGTCAAAATCACAAAAATCAGCAGGCATCAGCTGTTGCATGAAGAACGCCGGCCATTCTTATCCTGTGTTATTACTGGCGACGAGAAAAGGTGTCTTTATGCTAACATAAGGAAAAGAAAGGAATGGCTGAGCATGATCAAAACAGCAACTCCCCGTGCAAAGACCTACATGCATCCATGAAAGATAATAATATGCATCTGGTGGGACAGCGATAGTGTGATTTACTACAAATTGCTTCCCCTATTTCAAAACACCACTGCTGACATTTATTGTCAACAGCTGAGATATCTTGCAGATGCGGTGCAAGAATAACGACTAGGATGCCTGTGGGAAATCATGCTACTTGAAGATAACGCCCTTCAGAATTCTGCTAGACTGACAAAAAACTCTATACAGGAGTTGGGGTGGTAAGTCATTTCGCACCCATCTCATTCAGTTGATCTTGCGCCCTCAGATTTTCACCTTTTCCGCCCTATATCTAGAAACTTTCTTTCCTGATGAAAATGCGTTCCGAACATTACTTGACGAGTTCCTCGCCTCAAAACCACGTGATTTCTGTAGTCGCGGAATCGAAAAGGTACCCCAACATTGGTACATTGTTGTAAATAGTAAAGGAAAATATATTATTTATAACTAAAGTCACTGTTAGGTGTATCTCATGGAAGAAAGCTACGAACTTACGCACCAATCCAATAATTACAATCTAGTTTCTGTACAAGTTGTATTTAACGTTTCTCTCCCAGTATAATATGCGACTGAAGTCCAGAATTTCAAATAGTGCATTCCAGAGAAAATTTTCCAAAACTTATCACTCAGCCTTCAAGTGCTATAAATTAAGTTTGGTGCTTCTTCATATCACGGTATAAGTGTATATTTTTATTTTTATGATTGTATATTTTATGATTTTGGTTTGGGGTGGCTTTAAATACTGTGTGCTAGCATGAAACTTTTAATTAACTTATACCGCGATAACACTCGTACGGACATCGGCTGCCCCGAAGTACGTATGATGTAATATTTTTTAAACACAGCGCGCGACTCACCGCCTTCTAATAAATAGTTTACGTGAGCGCTGCTATTTAGAAAAGAAAATATGCGTATTCTTACGCAAACTGTAATTATTGATATGGGTCTCAGGGGCTACTGGTTATATATTCTCAGGGGCTACTGGTTATATATGTTCAAATTACATAAAGATTAACTGAGATGTTGTGGAATGTAATGTTTTTCAATATTTTTTATTAATTATTTGCAAGGCAAAACTTGAGAGAATCTCGTCTGCCGTTAGGAGGCCAAAATGTAACATACTGAACTCATTCAGTGCTGTGAATTTTGGTAACTGAAATTAATTTTAACTTCGAAATTAATGAAAGATCAAAACTGAGAAGTCTCTCGCATTTACATTTACTATTATGGTATGAAATTTTGATTAAATAATACAGTCAGCGTAAAGACCGACTAAATCCTGCAAGAGGAGATGAGCTCCCTGCACTACGAAGTTCTGTAAAAATTCTGTTAATTATAATTAATGGTTGCGGTCATGAGAGGTGACAACTAAGTCAACAATACACACTTTCTAATAACAATTTCTATTATATTTTTCAAAAATACAGATAAAACTTACGTTAATTGACAGCACTACAATGGCGGCCTACCGCTAGATGAAACAAAACAGGAGAGCTAGTTCAGTCGAAGCATTGTCTCTGATCTTCATGGCCTATGTTACACAGAGATTATACCAAAACAACTGGTTTGTTAATCACATCGATATTTGTGTTTTAATAATAATAACTTACGTTCTTCACTGTTTGTTATACATCGCGCACACGTACACAGTCTTGAAATAATTTATAATTCACACGACTCATAATAAACACTTCCTTCCCCTTTCTCCAAATGTCCATTTGTGTGACATACCGTCACATTCAGTCTTTGAACATGTGTTGTAGGTTCGGTATTAACTGGCGTGTTCGCACGTCTTTCCGGAACAAGTGGATGTGTTATTCTGTAGGTAATGCGTGTTTATCCATTTAGTATGTCTGATAAAACATTTCTAAAACAGATTCCTTAAATTAGTGCACCGAAACAAGTGCTTGTTTGCTTTTTCGAGAGCTGATGGCTGATTGTGTCTTGAAGGGAGGATATAAGATGAACATCAACAAAATCAAAACGAGGATAATGGAATGTAGTCGAATTAAGTCCGGTGAAGTTGAGAGTATTAGATTAGGGCCGGCCGCGGTGGCCGAGCGGTTCTAGGCACGTCAGTCCGGAACCGCGCGACTGCTACGGTCGCAGGTTCGAATCCTGCCTCGGGCATGGATGTGTGTGATGTTCTTAGGTTCGTTAGGTTTAAGTAGTTCTAAGTTCTAGGGGACTGATGACCTCAGATGTTAAGTCCCATAGTGCTCAGAGCCATTTGAACCATTTATTAGATTAGGAAATGAGACACTTAAAGTAGTAAAGGAGTTTTGCTATTTGGGGAGCAAAATAACTGATGATGGTCGAAGTAGAGAGGATATAAAATGTAGACCGGCAATGGCAAGGAAAACGTTTCTGAAGAAGATAAATTTGTTAACATCGAGTATAGATTTAAGTGTCAGGAAGTCGTTTCTGAAAGTATTTGTATGGAGTGTAGCCATGTATGGAAGTGAAACATGGACGGTAAATAGTTTGGCAAGAAGAGAATAGAAGCTTTCGAAATGTGGTGCTACAGAAGAATGCTGAAGATTAGATGGGTAGATCACATAACTAATGAGGAAGTATTGAATAGGATTAGGGAGAAGTTTGTGGCACAACTTGATCAGAAGAAGGGATCGGTTGGTAGGACATGTTCTGAGGCATCAAGGGATCACCAATTTAGTATTGGAGGGCAGCGTGGAGGGTAAAAATCGTAGGGGGAGACCATGAGATGAATACACTGAGCAGATTCAGAAGGATGTAGGTTGCAGTAGGCACCAGGAGACGAAGAAGCTTGCACAGGACAGAGTAGCATGGAGAGCTGCATCAAACCAGTCTCATGACTGAAGACCACAACAACAACATGTCAGCTGCTTCAATTATGCCTGAATATTCCAGAAGACAAACGAGGGTGGAAGGGAGTGAGAGCAAAGGCAGCACTCCAAAGGACGTGGCGACTCGGCGACAATGGCTGGCAGGTGGACGCGTGTAGTTAGTGGCGTGCTAATGAGCGTCCTCTCGGCACAGCGGTGTGCGGCTCCTTGCAGACAATTGGGGACACATGCAGCGCCAGTGTCCCTCGGCGGCCGCTATTGTGCGCCCTGCTGTCGCATGCTAAGCGGCCGGACACGGACCGAGCCGTGCTGCAGCGCTGCCTAAACTGTTGGCGCGCTTCCACCGAGATGCTCCCTCGAGGTGTGGGCATGCAGAGCGTTACAACAAGCAGCTTAGCTGGCCACCCAACTAACGTACAGTATATTTCTTTACTGTCGCTGTAACTGGCGCCTGAGGTAGTTGTTTTGCCCGAAAAGATTCCGATGCACGATGCAATTTATGTAAAAGCAGTCTCCCCCCTCCCCCGTTTTGTTTTGGAACTGCCGTTCTCCTTATACTAAGGACTTTGGATACCTGAGAGCCATCTGTTGCACAAATATCGTGATTGATATTATCTACCTGGCCCTCAGTGCCAAATCATCTAAAGTTCCACGAATATTAATCGACTATTAGCCGTGGTCTATGTCTCAAGGAGAAAAGCGTGGAACGGAAATTTAACTCTAGAATGACCGATAGTGGTTTACAATTCACTAAACATCTCAATTAGTTTTCTGTCACAGGTTACAGGAGGTTAGGGTTTGCAGGAGTAGGAAAAGCGTGCTGGTTTGCACGTTGTAGTGTAGTTCAGTGAACTAAGTAGCTGTGTCATGAATATTGATTTAACAGATGGAGCATTCTCCATTAACATGAAAACGTAAATAATAGTACTGAACCTATGATTTCCTACGACCAAACTATAGTACTGTGAGAATGACTATTTGTTACAAAAGAATTGGTAGGACAAAAGAAAAGTAACAAGCAAACGCATCTGCTCACACACCAATTCATCAAGTAATCGAAAGCCAAGTTTATCACTTTCCATTGATAAACGAATCCTCAAAGCCGATTCGTGGCTCTCAGCGAAAAGAATCATGAAAGTTAACTGTGGCCATGATGCATGTATGATTGAGTTCAGTTTCATATGACTTTACAGAAAACGATACTAAATGAAATTATCACTCGCTAGAATTCCGCACTGCTCCTTACGATTTAGTGTAATCGTTGTAGAGAATCCAAACTAAAACTGAACTAACTCCCAGCCAAAAATTCACTTTTCTCGTGTGTAAACAAACAGCACGCCGTACTTACTTGCCCACAGAACAGTGACTGATGGTGCGACTCGACTTCTTCCCGCCACAGTAAGTTCTTTTTAAAATCTAAACTGCCTAACGTTTGCGTACAGAGAACAAACAAACTTGTTGGGGACGCACTGTCCAATCACCAAGACGAGTTTGCCAGTAACAGAAGAGTCTCCTCCAATCAGTAGATAACGCCTAGTTCTTTCGGCATATAATTTACGACCGTTCGACGGCTGAAATTTTGAAGATGGCAGTGATTTCAGCTCCTTATGATGTCTCCACTGCTGGCAACTGAGATTGAAACGTCGAGACGGACAATGAATAATGAAATTTCGCTGACTGTGCTCATTCAGTGTGGTAGGACGAATACATAAACTCTTAGCTGATGTGCACATACACCGGTTGCAAAGTTTTCGTAAACAGAGCTTCAATCTTTTACAGCAAACGTGACTCTGGCCCATGTGGGCATTGACTCAAACGGAGTTTGGATAACAGATACAGGTACATCATTCCACACTGCTTCAGCTCCATTCACACGATCATGATGATGTTGGTTCCTAGGGCGCTCAACATCGAGGTCATCAGAGCCTGTACAAGTTCCCAATGCAGATCCAATCTCGCCACTTACCGAATGATGATGAGATGATGAAGACAATACAGATACCCAGTTCCCGGGCGGAGAAACCTGGGACACTGCGATCCAGAGGTAGCGAGCTCCATTCAGGAGATATCATATTGGCTAACTAGTGATGGCGTCTCTCCTTGGTCCATGGCGAGAAGTTTTCAATGGATGAGAGATGTAGAATGTGCTGGATGGGTCAACAGTCGAAGACACTGTAGGTCTATATAGATAGGTCAGGTCAGCAGAGTAACATGCAGTGTTACGTTATCGTACTAAAAGGTAACTTCATAGAGACCTCGAAGATAGGACAGGGCCACCGGCCTTAACCCTTCTGACATGTAAAGCCTTATGTCTGTTCTACAGGCTGTGCTATCCAGAAGTTATTATATTGAGTATGCCAACGCACCATGGATTGCACCCTTATGACGACGATGGATGCAATCTGTCAGCGTTTGTTCTAAACTGGGACTTGTCTGAAAAGTCGTCGTGGTGCCACTACTGTGTCTAGTGTCGTCGTTTGTCACGCCACTGTCGACGCCGTGCTGACAGTCTTATACAAATATATTTCGAGTAAATATAAAATTATATTGTTTATTTATTTTGCGTTTTGTAATGTTATTTTTTAATTTCTTTATATTAAAATCCCCAAATACCATAGCACAATATAATATCATTCTGTCGTCGTACTAAGAAGACAGATAAAAGCGGAGACAGTAGAAGATTCAGAGAGGTCTAAGAACAATGATCTGACTCGTAACAAACAATGTATATCTATGTCTTTTTGTGTAGAGAAAAGGTTTAATGTCTGTTTTATCGTATCTTATAGCGTCGTTGGACATCGCCCAGACTAAACGTTGGTTGTGTGTGGTGTTCTCTTAAATGAGTAATAAGCCATTTCAAGATTAAATGTGTCGGAAAACTTATTCAAAATTACCTTTCCTAAAAATTAATGAGAGGAATAATAAGGTAGTTTAAATATCTGCGTCTTTAAAACGGAATCCATCCGTATCGTGTGATAATTTTGAGTTCCTTTGGCTCGAGTTTATTCACAAACATTTTAAAATATGAGTCTGCCGAATTAAGATACGAACTCCGAATGTTACACAAAATAAATTTTCATGTAAAGAATACCATTTAATAATCACTTGGCAGCACAATTATTAAACGCGTCGATTTCATGAAGGTTATGAGCCTACCTGATATTTTTTAATGCCATAAAAGGTCCGTGTAACCCCACTGATGTACAAAGCGATTCATTTAAAGGAGAATATCCGCTACAGATATTGCACTTAGGTTCGTAATGAAGGCAAAGCATAATTTGACTTTTTCCCTTTAACATCGTCTGGGAATACTATTTCACTAGCAGTTATGTTGTTGCTGTAGTTTTCAATCCAAAGTCTGGTTTGACGCTACTCTGGCCTGTGCAAGCCTCTTCATCTGCGAATAACTACTGCAATCTACATGCTTCTGAATCTGCTTACGTGTATGATTTTTACACCCTCCCCCCCCCTGCACCCTCCAGACTTCCCTTCAGTACTAAATTGGTGATGCCTTTATGTCTCAGAATGTGTCCTACCAACCGTTCTTCTAATCAAGTTGCGCCACAAATTCCTTTTCCTCTCAGTTATGTTCAGTACCTCCACATTCGTTACATGATGTACCCAAGTAATTTTCAACGTTCTTCTGTAGCACCACATTTCAAAAGCTACTATTATTTTCTTGTGTTAACTGTTTATCGTCAGTGTTTCACTTCCATACATGCCTACACTCCTTACAAATACTTACGAAGAGTCTATATTCGATGTTAACAAAATTACTCTTCTTCATAAACGATTTCCTCACCGTTTTTACATCCTTTCTACTTCGGCCATGAGTTATTTTGCTGTCCAAAATAACAAAACTCATCTCCTATTTTAAGCATCTCATTTATTAATATAATTCATTCAGCGTCATCTGATTTCGTTCGACTTCATTCCATTATCCTTGTTTTGCTTATGTTGATGTTCATCTTATAACCCCCTTTCAAGACACTGTCAAATTAGGTCAACTGCTCTTTCAGGTCCTTTGCTGTCTCTGACAGAATTACAGTGTCATCGGCAAACCTTCAAGTTTTTATTTTTTGTCTTTTGAACTTTAAGTCCTACTCCTAATTTTTCTTTGGCTTCCTTTTCCGCTTGATCAACGTACAGATTAAATAACATAGGTGATAGGCTACAAACCTGTCTCACTCCTTTTTCAACCATAGCTACCCTTTCATGTCCGTCGGCTCTCACACCAACCGCCTGGTTTCTGTACAAGTTGTAAATAGCCTTTCGCTCCCTGTATTTTACTCCTGCTGTGTTTAGAATTTCAGATAGTACTCCAGGCAACGTTGTCTGTAGCTTTCTATAAATCCAGAAATGCTATACACGTAGATTTGCCTTTCCTTAACCTGTCTTCGAAGATAAGACGTAGGCTCAGTGTTGCCTCCCGTGTTCCTACATTTCTCCGGAATCCAAACTGATCTTCCCCGAGGTTGGCTTCAACTAGTTTTTACATTCTTTTATAAAGAATTAGTGTTAGTATTTTTGCAACCATGACTTATTAAACTAATAGTTCGGTAATATTCACACGTGTCAGCGTCTACTTTCTTTGGAACTGAAATTATTATATTCTTCTGTCTCATACATCTTGCACAGAAGACAAGAGTTTTGTCATTCACCAAGAGCTATCAGTTGTTTTGATGGAATGTCGGCTAAACCCGGAGCCTTGTTTCGACCTAGGTCTTCCACTACTCTATCGGATTCTTCCCGTACTGTTATATCTCCCGTCTCATCTTGTTCTACGTCCTGTTCCAGTTCCATAATATTGCCTTTAAGTTTATCTTCTTCGCATAGACCCTCTATATAATCCTTCCAGCTTTCGGCTTTCCACTCATTGCTTAGGACTGATTTTCCAACTTAGATCTTGATAATCATAAACCTGCTATCTTTTCTTCAAAGATCTCTATAATTTTCCTGTGGGTGCTATCTATCTATTGGTAGCAATAGGCCATATTAAAATGTACAGAACAGGAAATTATTATAATACTTTTAGAACATTAATAACACACACACAGAGAGAGGGATTAATAACATACAAAGAATCAATTGCAGAGAAAATTTAATCAAATATAAACTGAGTGTAATAACAATAAAAACACAGGGATTAATATTTACAACAAGAATCAGTAAAATACAGTCAGGAAGATAAGAAGAATGATAAACAGCAAGATAATTCTTCTCACGTTCTGTGGAGAGCCCAATATTCGGCGGTGCTGGCTAGTGTTTTGTGGCTGCAGCGAGGTCATGGGTAATGCATGTATTCATTTGGTGTGTCTCAGGCAAAGAATCTCGCCAAAGCTCGATTCAATGAGTTACGCGAGATGGAGGAATTTCTGTAGTGTGGCGATGAGCTATGGAAAATAAGAACTTTGCTGTGTTTTCGTAAGAAGTGGACACCCAACTCAACGTGCCAAGGATGGAAACATGCCCGTAATATGCAACGTGGGTAAGAGGCCACGTATTCTCAGTAGTTAATGAATCATAATGTAGTAAAAATCGTGTCATTTTCAGTAGAGTAGTTGGAGGCAATTGTGCGACTGCAGCTCATAATACTACCCATTAACGTAACCTAGTAAATGGGCTTTATTGCACAACTAGTGTACTCGGCAATGTTTCGCATTTACTAAATATGTACGGGAATTAAAAATACCTCCTGATCTTTTTCTCCCCATTCTCTCTGTCCATCTCCTCTCCGCTCTCTCTTTGTCAATCTCTTCTTTCTCCCCCTCTCTCTGTCCGTCACATCCTCTCTCCTATCCCTGTCCATCTCCTCCTTTCTCTTTCTACATCCAATTCCCTCCCTCTTTCTGTCCATCTCCTGTGCGCCATCTCTCTGATCTATAGCCCTGTTTATAGTTATTACCAACAAATCCTTGAAAATCACGTAAAATGAATCTGCAAATCGACTGGGATCATTAGCATATTCTGTACAAGAGATGTCTCTTGCTGCCGGATCTGTGAGGACCATAGTTTCATTGATAGTACTTCGCATGGTTTTAATCTTCCAAAGTTTCTATCGATTCAGATTCCGATAAACCATAAATACAATTTCCTGTTTTCTATGAAAACAGACTGCGAGGAAGCATGTATCTCTGTATACAATTTTTGTTTGAAATTATATATAAAGTGGAAGAACATTAGCGAGAAAAAAGTTTGTCTAATGCTTTAAATGCCCGCTGTTGTAGTTATAACTGACTGCAACAAAGACAACGAAACTACACATTTTGCAGCACAGCATACCAGGACATTTTCTTTCTCGCAGTCGGTTTCAGCATAAAACCTGCATTATGATATTTAAAAATTTATTAATCCCATTTCCGTCTGAACATTTATTAACGTCATGTAAAAATTTCAAGTAAATAGGTCAAGAAATTTTCTACTCATTTTATTTCAACGTTTCAAGTTTATATTACATATTTTTATAAACCACGTATATATTAAAATATTTACCTTATGTCTGAACTTTTTTAGACCATTATGTAAATATCCGAAGTAAAGTGTTCAAGAGCTTTCTGAAATTTTTGGTTGCGACGTTAAACAACACACTGACGGCAAATAAATCGCAGCATCAGGAAGGAGTTGTGCGACATGAACGATAGTTGGTAGGCGTCTTTCTACATCTGAGATGTGATGTCTATTCAGATTTCGCGCCAGTCGCATATGGGTGGCGCTAGTAATGTGAAGCAAATTTGCTTTAAATTCACGCTGTGACGGTCATGTGTGTTCTTTAGCTTTGAGACTGGATGTGGTGAGCTATTTTAGGAGTGCCTTTACGGCGACAGAGACGCCCTTATTCCCACTGGATTTGGATGGGGTCGTGTAACAGGGTCCGGAGCTATTGCGGCCCGTTCTTCCTTCCTGGGTTGCATCTCCCCTCCCTCTCTTTACCCTCTCTCGGTGTTCTTTCTTATGTCAACCTGGCTATCCAGCTGGTTTCTTGCATTCCTTCCAGTTTTTGTTCCCCTTGTCCTTTCCTTTTCATCCTTTCTTTCCAGCGTTTTTGGTCCCCTTTTAGGGTTTGATCTCTACTTCTTAATTACACGTCTGTAGTGTGAGACATTTGGGGATGAATTCCCTCCCTAGCATGTATAGCGTGGATTTCTCTTTCCCTCCTACCCTCTTACTTCCACATTGTATCCCCCCCTCCCCCCCTCATCTGCCATGTTAGGTCGGCAGTACATGTAACCTGAACGTTCGATGGTGCTGTTATGTACCCATCTGGCTGAGCTGACACTTCTGATACATGAGCTGTTTGCCTACCTGTATATGCCTAGGTGTAGTTGTTTGTGTCTCTGGAGCATCAGAACTCCTGGCAATGGTCTTCATACCAGACGGCCCTGACTGGTGTTGGTGGTATCAGGGTAGATACTTTGTGTATGAAACATATTAAGCTCAAAGGAACTAGCCATTCTTCTCGAGCCATCTCTTCAATTCGTAATGGATCATTTAATCTCATTTAATGCTGCTTCTTAAGGCCCTGCGGCCTTCCTCTCCCAAGTTATACTCTGGGAGGATGGTTAGGCTCGCCGACTTGAGGTGAAACATTTTAGCCGCTACCAGGTCTGCACTACAACTGACGACGACATGTTCACTGCCACCAAGCGTTTATGTTTTGCGGAAATATCAAAGACGAGTTTGGCAGAATCTCTCAGTAAGGTGCAGTTGAGTTCACAGTTGATCAAAACCTCTTCTGTCACCTTGAGAGGTGGCATGAGCCCCCTCTCATATTTCTATCTTACGATTTTCCTCTCTAATTGCATGCAGTGAAAAGTCGCTATTCCTTCACACGCGGACTTCCCACGCAGCGTCTCTCGTGACCCGGGTGGTCCAGTGACAGGCGGGCTCTGCTGATCTGGAAAGCATTAAGCCGACGGGTGTGAGGAAGTCGAGTGAATGCTTTGCAGACGCCGACATTGTCAAAAGACACGCCCGGAGGGGTCTGAAGTAGCGGCTGGGCTAGAGGTTCCGTTACTTCGCAGAAACTTAGCGAAAACACTTTCTGGCGGGCTACCAGCGAGGCGTGGGAATGACTTGTGTACCCAGGCAGTTGTGGCGGGAAAATTCCCGCGCTTTCTGCTTGCTCAGGGCATAGCTCCGTGACGTAGCAAAATCAGCGCAGAAATTGGCGCCAAGAATCTCCATTGGTGGAATGGTACTGCTCCGGCAATAGAGTGGAATTTTCCGCCGGTTTTCGAGTTGCTGATTGGAACGTTTAACCACGGCCACTGTCGTGGGGGCGGGAATGTTGTGTGTTCGGCCTGTACGGGTGCTCTAGGTAGTCGGCTCTCGCCTTTCAGTCGAGGACGTCGAAGCAACCAGCCATCGCCTCCGGTACGCCAGATCGTGTTCTGGCAGTTAAGAAGACAGTTTGGTAACGTATGTCCGCAGCACCGGCAGATAGGGATTTTCCTAGGTGATAATCAGAGCTCAGCAGAGCGCGCCTGTTTGTCTTTTTCTAACTTTGTTCTGTCTTGAGTAACAGCAATTAATGTTGGGTTAGCTGTGTGTCTCTCTTAAGATTTGAGTGGCAAGGAATTAGCTCCACATACCGCTTCGTCTTAAACCTCACAATCTAGTTTAGGGACAACTTCACCTTCATAGCGTTTGTTTGAGTATCCAATTTGAGCCAATTTGATGTATTATAAATGTTTCATGTGTTTTTGTTTATTATTTTGTGTTTAGTCTTAATAAATCATATTGTTATTTTGGACAGAACTTTCATTCTGTTAATTGGTACAGCAACCCATCATTTCTCACTACGTTAATGAAACCTTCCTTTATTTAACTTATTTATCAAATTAAATTATTGCAGGTGCCAAACTCTTTTCTACTCCACTTGCAGGGTTGATTACAGTCAGTTTGCGTATATTTTTTAATCCATGTGCAACAGCAAAAGTCGGAGTTAGAATAGGGGGGGCTTAGAGCATCATTTACATATGGAGATTCTAGAAGAATTTAGTGTTAAATACACTGCTTGCCCTGGCACCTCGCATAAAATGGCGATCCTTAGCCTCGGATCTTTCCTGAGAATCACTGATTAACAAACAGTATTCTTAGTACGAACATTCAAATTTTTTTCCTCTACTTTTTTATGATTAATACCCTAGTTCTTTTTCTTGTAGTTCCGTGATTAGTTTTAGTAGCGGCGCATGATTACTGTTTTTGTTTTAAGCGTATATATTTGTTTGTTTGCTCATTGTTTTATGTGGTTCTTTGATGTGGTGTCCGCACCACATCACATTTTGTCGTGTTTGTGTGCAGTTTCTGTACCACAACAAATCGTGCATGTAATTACAGCGTTGTTGAAATTTTATGTCTATGTGTAAAAATATATGGAGTAGGTTATTTTTATTGTGCATCGTAGATAAATTAGTTTTTCATGAATGATCACGAGAAGTAAGGTACGACTATTATCCAGCGAAGCTAAAACAAAAGAGGATACATAATGGATAAGGGGCAATTTACTGACGGGGATAGGTTCGGAGATGAGATGGGTACATTTTTAGCAGGACAGGACGGCAGGTTCATTGATGAGGAAGGTGATTTGGACGCGATATTAGAGCAACGTCGCGGCCGTGATATGATAGTGAGCTAGAGGATGAAACAGAGACAGGCACTCAGATCGAGACGGTAGCAGAAGTTTATAGTCAAACGAACGAGAGCAGACAGAGGCCAACTTGGTCACGTCAGAGCTCTAGCGCCCAGGTGTCCAGAGTTACATCGCCCATGTGTGACGAGGATCAAAAAGATGACATTAACCCAATACTGAGCTTCCTACGATCAATGAAAGAAGAGGCTGACGAACAACGTAAGAAGGAGAAGGAAGAAGCGGACGAACAGCGTAAGAAGGACACTCAGACTATAATTTCACATAAAGGAGCAATTCGTGGGGAATTACTAACAATAAAGAAAGAATGTGGAGAAGCAAAACAAATGTCAATGGTAGCACAAAAAGTAGCAGGCCTAGCCAAAACGGCGGCAACAGGGGCAATGAAAATCGCAAAAGTAACTTCTCAACTCGCAGGACGCTTGCGACGTGCAACACAAGCTCACTCAAAATCCCTAGCGTTCTTAAAAACCCAAGGTAATATCGCGGTTACGAACATCGCGAAACGAATGAAAGAAGTAGAGAGTCGGATAGCAAAACTAGAGCGAAACAGGCACATGAGCACCGCGCGTTCGGATACCAATGATGGAGTACACAGAATTGTGTCTCCGAGGAAAAGCTCGCCGTGCTCTAGCCCAATGACCGAGTGCGGAACTAACAATGCACACGGAGAAACAGCGAGTAATAGCTCCAATAATTGTAGCCCACTTAGGAGAGTGAATTCTGAGTGCCACTGTGATACAGAGGTAGCAAATCACAGTTATCAGCAAGATAGATCAGGACACTCAGCAGACGTGCAAGTATCGGAAACGAGTGACAACACCAGTGCGAGGATCAGACAGGATTTTGATCACTATCACTTCCTGTCGATACTAAAATTCCAGAAATTCAAAGATAATGGAGGGTCGATGCATCCGAAGAGCTGGGTGATGCAGTTTACAAATTCATTTACCGTCGTCATGGCCATCCCAGGCAAAATTATAATTCATGTGTGGACACATCGAAAGCCAAGCCGCGGAAAAGATGAGGGGTGTGGCAGTGGCGTGTCGGACTTATCAGGAATTTGTTGGTGCATTCCTGCGGACTTACTGGTCAAAGGAAACGCAAGACAGGATTAAAGAGGAAATAATATTTTGTCCTGAACTGAAAGTGTCCGGGCATAGGAGCGCAACCAAATTTTTTGATGATTTACTCAAGAAGAATCAGTTTTTAGATAGTCCATATAACAACGGAGAAATCATTAAATTTTGTTTTCCCAAATTGCCAATTAGGTATCAACAGACACTTGTCGGGAAGTGTGGATCTGACATAGAAGCATTCAAGAGTCTATTGCGCGAACTCGAAGTAGTCTTTGATAAACAAGACGCAAAGGACAGGAAGAAGGCGCAAAATAACAAATACCACGGGTCAGCAAGGGAAGACAACAGATCGCATAATCGCACTGGTCAGTTAGGAAACCAGGGTTACGGAAATCAAGGTTACACTCTTCAAGGTTATGGAAACCAGAGACACGGAAACCAGAACGTCAGGGAACAGGATCAATCTAGACAAGGAATCTGGGACAGGAGGAATAACGAACGGCAAAGCGACCGTAACTGGAGAGAGTGAAACCAAGGACAACAGGAGAACCAGGAGATTGAAATTAGACCTGCAAATCCTAATGCACGTCAGAGGAGGGGGAGTCTGACAAGGGATTGGCGCTAGTCCATAGGGCTCCACCACGTGTCTCACATAAAGGAGTTCGTGGAATAGTAGTAGTAAGTGGTGTACATAGTAGAATGGGCAAATACATGAACCTTGCTATAGTAGTAGTGTAAGTGGTGTACATAGTAGAATAAGCAAAGATATGAACCTTTCTTCGGGGAACAATAATCGTTGCATTAATAGATTAAGATTGTTAAAGTATTAACACGCTGCGTTTTCTCGCATAAGAATTTACTGCTGTTAACCTTTTTTGTCTATGTTCGGGATCTCCTCTGTCGTTGCGATAAGAGGCACTACCTTTCCATGAGCAATATTTTTGTCCTTTCGTATCTGGTGTCCATGTTAAGGGATAAAGATGAGTGACGATATGTCGCACAAACGGGCGCATACAAGAACGTGCTCTTAGAGGCGTTCTGAGAAGTCGTGATACGCTCCATAGCGGCCACAACCAGTTCGTGAGACGTTCATACCAATGCTTGCAGGCACGCGACAGTGCACTGCAAGATTGTGGTATATTGCATGATTTAGAGGATGAATATGGGCAGTATAGTTTTTTGCAGAGCTGCGCCAGCATCGTTATCTTGCAAGTCGGGGTGAACCTGTGAGCGTTTGACTCCAATGGTGCCCTAGACGAGAGAAACGCGGGCATAAAGCCTACCATGCCAATGTGCTGGTTGGGGGTTTAGCGTGCTGCTCGTGACTATCACAGATGAATAACCAGGGACTTATACTTGGATATTCGTGACATACCGTGTAGCTGGCGTGTGTTGGGCGACTGAATCCTCAACAGGAACCAGTCCTGGCTTGGTCATATTACATTGCCTCTGGAAAGGTGTGCTTTGATCGCGAATACTGCATAACATAGAAAAAGAAGTTGCAACTATAAATTTATTGTCTTGTATAGCCATGGCTAACCCAGTCTCTGGAGTTGCAGTGAGGCGTAGTGAGAACTCGGAGGCCATGTCGTACGGCGCGCACATCACTGTCGTCAATAGCGGCGAGCAGCGAGACATCTCAGCGTAACAGGAATTATGTAAGAGTGTTGTATAAGGTAAAAAAAATTAAAAAAAATAATAGAGAGAGTACCATATACTAGGATAAATTAAACTTTAGGATTTTACAATAACTAGATACTTAATAGTGTGGCGGTTTTCTACCACAAGTGTTTGGTGTGCGTCTGTTGAGATGCTATTTTTCAGGTCACCAAACCACAGACCCGAGATGGAGGGACGACGGGCGAGCAAAAGTAGCATAGTTGCATGTTCTTTATAGCACAGTAAATCTTAGACCTGCATAACAAAATAATTTAATTAAAAGACATAGAATGTAGGTCGTTGGCAAATGGTAGTTAATTCTTGAGCATGTCTACTGTCGATCTATATAATTAATAGTAATATTAGTGCGGGCCCGCACATTTAGCTGTTCATCCAGTGTAGCGTCACACACCATGTACAGTAGTGAGACCGGTCTCTATTTTGTTATAATGATAGCCATAGATATATAACTATAAAAGTAAAATAAGAGTGTCTGAAATGACAGACCATCAATGTGTCATTATGTAAATTTATTATAAGATAGAAGGCCATGGGAAAAATTTAGGCATAAGATTTTTGTCAGAACTGTGCAGATGACGGGTATCGTGGCAATGCAGAGGCCAGCCAGCGCAAAAACAAGAGGTCTTCGTCTACCTGCAAGAAGGTGAGCGTCCGGTCCTGCAAGCTGACAGTCACCGGGCCGTATGCCTGAGGGATTAGGCGGGATCCTCGCCGGGCCACAAGTGAAAGTGAGGCTGGCCATTGACACTGACACGCGACCCACACGCGACAGCCTGCTAGCTCTCTGGACGCGGCAGCCATTTGGAGGGATTCCCTGCGGCAGACTACGTTGTCGTGAGTACACGAAGAAGATCACATATCGTGTCAGAACCTGCGCCTCATGTGCCTCAGGACAGAAAGGGACGCTATATACTCACCTGTTTGGGTTTTTACAACTCACTAGCATTGGCCGATCTGCATACACAAAGCAGTATCGTGCCACACTAACAAATGTATGGTCTCATTTCTAACTTCTCCTCTCTATTAGAGAGCAGTTTTAGCAATCGTCGCTCCTAGTTCGATCCTGTATGGATGACCTCACACACTTGTGGAGTCACTCCACGTGCCATCATCCCTCATCGAACTGCAATATTGGGAAATGTAAAGTACTGTCCAGCGAGAGAAGAGACCTAGACTAGTGATGTATCCCAACAAGTAGACCTCAGAGACAATTAATCGACGTGAGGAGAGCCTATCACTGTGTCTTCCTACCGTACTGCCATGATCATATGTGTAGGTCTTGGTGCAATCTCAACAGAGTACTGCAGATGCTCCAGCACACACTATTGCCGTTGCAACAACGTAGCAACAACACCCGACGTTTAGCCCTATGTGATGTCAGTACTGTGGAATTTGTGAAGTGCTTCGAATATTTCTAACAATGTGATTTAGTGCCTCATTCTCAGCACAGTCGTGAACTTTGTGCAATGTGCACGCACAACTTGATGCCCCATGAACCTTGTTTTTTTTTCTTAAATTTCTTTCTCTAGTGTTGTTTTTGTAATGCATGTTATACCTTGTATGTGTTTGTGTTTTACACTGTAATTCTTATTACAAATTACTGTATTGTTCTCCACACCATGTTTTTTTTTGTATTTTGTATTTATTGTTGTGTGTATGCAAACAGTGTGCCTGAAGTCCCCATAAACCGAAGCAGATACCACCACTTTCATTGTGAATGGACCATCAGTTCAGGGAACATTTAGTAAAGGTTATTCTTGCTGCAGGGAGACAGAATGAATCGGAGGTTGTAATTAGATTCTGAAAGCTCACAAAGAGATTGTTAACTTAAATAGTATCATGTGTGAGTGAGTTCAGGTTAGTTTAATGATTAAAATTGTTGTAACATCTTGGGCATTTAATTGCGGAGCACTCCAACTCTGATTGTAAAGAATAAATTGCTCCATATTTGGCTCACATGCCTGGGCCATGTTTAGAGAGTGAATGTCTGTGTGAATCAGTGTTTGGAAGGGGCTCCCTGGGTATGGATGTGTGATGTGAGTGTTAGTGTTCCATATTAAGAAGGTGAAGTTGACTACATCATAAATAATCCTCCCTCTATGAGCTGCATTTTTCAGTTGCAGTGATTTTCTTTATAGAGTGCGGCATGTGCAGCCAGTTTGCGAGATTGGTTTTGGGCGATTGACTCACTACCTTGCTCCTAAGTGAGCCAACCGCTCACCAATTACAATCTAAAATGGCGTAGGGGCTATGAGAGGTGGCATGAGCCCCCTCTCATATTTCTATCTTACGATTTTCCTCTCTAATTGCATGCAGTGAAAAGTCGCTATTCCTTCACACGCGGACTTCCCACGCAGCGTCTCTCATGACCCGGGTGGTCCAGTGACAGGCGGGCTCTGCTGATCTGGAAAGCGTTAAGCCGACGGGTGTGAGGAAGTCGAGTGAATGCTTTGCAGACGCCGACATTGTCAAAAGACACGCCCGGAGGGGTCTGAAGTAGCGGCTGGGCTAGAGGTTCCGTTACTTCGCAGAAACTTAGCGAAAACACTTTCTGGCGGGCTACCAGCGAGGCGTGGGAATGACTTGTGTACCCAGGCAGTTGTGGCGGGAAAATTCCCGCGCTTTCTGCTTGCTCAGGGCATAGCTCCGTGACGTAGCAAAATCAGCGCAGAAATTGGCGCCAAGAATCTCCATTGGTGGAATGGTACTGCTCCGGCAATAGAGTGGAATTTTCCGCCGGTTTTCGAGTTGCTGATTGGAACGTTTAACCACGGCCACTGTCGTGGGGGCGGGAATGTTGTGTGTTCGGCCTGTACGGGTGCTCTAGGTAGTCGGCTCTCGCCTTTCAGTCGAGGACGTCGAAGCAACCAGCCATCGCCTCCGGTACGCCAGATCGTGTTCTGGCAGTTAAGAAGACAGTTTGGTAACGTATGTCCGCAGCACCGGCAGATAGGGATTTTCCTAGGTGATAATCAGAGCTCAGCAGAGCGCGCCTGTTTGTCTTCTTCTAACTTTGTTCTGTCTTGAGTAGCAGCAATTAATGTTGGGTTAGCTGTGTGTCTCTCTTAAGATTTGAGTGGCAAGGAATTAGCTCCACATACCGCTTCGTCTTAAACCTCACAATCTAGTTTAGGGACAACTTCACCTTCATAGCGTTTGTTTGAGTATCCAATTTGAGCCAATTTGATGTATTATAAATGTTTCATGTGCTTTTGTTTATTATTTTGTGTTTAGTCTTAATAAATCATATTGTTATTTTGGACAGAACTTTCATTCTGTTAATTGGTACAGCAACCCATCATTTCTCACTACGTTAATGAAACCATCCTTTATTTAACTTATTTATCAAATTAAATTATTGCAGGTGCCAAACTCTTTCTACTCCACTTGCAGGGTTGATTACAGTCAGTTTGCGTATATTTTTTAATCCATGTGCAACAGCAAAAGTCGGAGTTAGAATAGGGGGGCCTTAGAGCATCATTTACATATGGAGATTCTAGAAGAATTTAGTGTTAAATACACTGCTTGCCCCGGCACCTCGCGACCTAATCTGCAGCCCTTTGTGCTTGAGATCATTATGGCGTCACCCTAGTGTCCATTACTTTCCGTCAGTCTTTGTTCTAGGAACTCACTTTTCATAGGGATCTCATCTTTCAAAATGATGAAGAACACCAGACCAATTTGGAAAAATGGGGCGTTCATTTTGTTTGGCATGTTCAGAGAGGTTGTAAGGAAAATCGCATGAATACTGGCGCCTTTACTCTGGCACTTGAGGGGGAGACCCTCTTGGGAAGGTCAAGATTAAGTGTTTTACTGATGTGACATGAAACCATACTCCCCGTCAGCCATGATGTATTCTGGTGCTTGTGTTTCAGGCACATGTCTTCCCACAGTACAATGGATCCTCTATGTGGTGAATGTCGATACTCACTCCACGAGGGGAGTCTCTGCGTTTCGGCACTTGTGTGTGTTATTTGCTATGAACATCACTCTCGATGCTTACCAGATTGCCCAGTTTATAAGAAGGAAAATAAGATCCGGAAGTGTACGTCCCTAGATCGTTTATCCCACACTTAGGCTCGTCAGAAATATGAGCGACTTTGCCCTGTGTTGATGACATGTAACTTTGCCTCTGTTATGTCCTTTCCTCTTCCTCCCTCCTCCTTACCTCAGTCCCGTCCCGTCTCTCCCCCTCCCCTTCAGTTCCCACGCCCTCTCCTCTGTATTCTGTTCCCCTTCCCAGACTGGAGAAATGTCCTGCTTCTTCGGTACTCACTGCTGATGGGTCTACCTCCTGGGACTCCTCTCCCTGGCGTCTCCCAAACTAGAGGCCTGCTTTCACAACTTGCACAACTTGGCCAGGGCACCCACAGTCCATGCACCCCACAATCGCCTGCTCTCTTTCAGCTCTGAATGTTGTAGACGCCTGCCCTCCCTCCATGTTATGCCAAATTTGACCTGTGAAAGAGAAGATGGCTCCCCCCAGTACCCTCAAAGGTACCATCTTCTCCTCGTAACATGAGTCTGACTTATTTATGTACGTCACCCCCTCCTCGTTGGTGACGGATGGTGACCTGGTGGTAGGATTGGCTCCAGTCTGTTTGAATCCTATTTGGAACCCTGTTCTGTGCTTATTGAATAATACTGTAATGGATACTGCCGTCACCTCCCATATTTGCAGTCTCTCATTTCCTTTTACTTGGAAGCTTGTGTCATTCTCCAGAAATCTCATTTACTGACGCTCACTCACAGACCCACAGACCCTTCTGTGCTTTGTGTCAGTGCCAGGTCGGCCCTTTGAGGGTCACACATATTAAATTAACAGTTCAGCTAATTTACGTATGAAGGTATCGTGTAAAAGTTTCAAGTAAATTGGTCAAGATTTTTGCTAATAACCTCTTCCCTTTATATATTTTTGGTGTTCATTATTAAAGTTCAATTTTCAAAACGCTGTAGAAAGAGAACAACAGCTAAAAAGACGTCAATTTTGAACAGCATACAACTGAAACAGAGGGAAACATCAGGAAACAAACAAACAAACAAAAAAACTCAAGGTAACTCTGACTAATACATGATGCTGTAAGCGACAGAATATGCACACCAACCGACGCGCAGCACACGGCTGTTTCTCGGTTTGCGTCCGATACGCTAAACGAGGCTGTCTCCGTGAAGGATCGCGCGCTGCTGCTAAACCACTTTTTCATGAGCGGTGTCTGTGCGCCAGTAGCCTTACTGAAGTTCCGGACGCTCAGAGCTATAAAAAAAGAACGTCGTTCCAAGTCTCCTATGGGTCTGGAGAAGAAAACTACTGTAAAATTCGAAAAGACAGGTTCTTCAGAAGTGCCATGTGACAAAGGGAGGATGGTTGATTCGACGCCTGTCAAATATATGAGCACAGCATTGCAGGAGTAGTCGAGCGGTGGTGTGCAAACATGCAATGTACGGGAAATTGACTAAACGCTGGATACACCTGCGTGTGGGGTGTAGAATCCTACGAAATAACCTACATTGCTATCCATATGAAATCACCCATGTTCAGGAATTCCTTTCTGCTGACCTGTAGGAAACAAAAGTTTGCTCGTGATTTCTTGCTCGCATTGTAGTGGACAATGAACGGCCATGGAACATTCTGTGGACAGATGAAGCTTATTTCCATCTCAACGAACACATTAATACGCAAAATTACAGAAAATGGGCAATGGTAAATCCGCACTCATTTCACTTCATTCTGCAGAAGTGCAAGGGTTGGCGGCATCGTATACGTGGTGGCGCAGTTTTTGGACGAGTTGAGTCCTGCGGTTCGTGGTACCCGCGTCATCACCAGTAAAAGCTGTGAGATTCTTTTGCACATCAACATCATTCTACCCCTTTAACGGCGTGAGTGCTTGGGCAGTATAATTTTTATGGAAGATGACGTTCCTCCGCACATTACATAGACAGTGAAGCGGGTACTGCAGACATTTAGGAAATCCTAGATTTATCAGCCGTCGTGTCCCTGTAGCCTAGCCGTACAGACCACCTGATACCAATCCCTGTGGCTTCTGGCTGTGGGGTTATGTGAAATATGTGTTCAGTGCTCCATTATGGAGCTCCATTATCTAAACCAAGCACTGCGCAACACATGCTAAACGTGATCCCGAATACAATTCGGTCTGTTGCGGAACGTGATGTGTCTCGATTTCAACTTGTGCCAGGAAACGGTGGACAGCAAATCGAACATGTCTTGCACCAGTTCCACGACAGTTAGAAACCGATTACATTTTGCTTTTTACGCGGTGTTTCGCCCCAGGACAATTAAAAACCGAGTAATTTCTTTTTATGTAGTTTTTGGCCTCAGGATAGTTAAAAACTGATTTTTCCTATCCGCTTTCGTACGATCTTTGGTTGGTTGATTGGCTTACCTAATCAAGAGTGCTACTAATGTTGACTGCCGAACATGCACAAAGTCATGCTTGTTGTACAACACGAATGGTAGAAAGTGCAGCTCAAATCATAGCTGTTGCATTGAGATTCATCTGTCATTTATAGCCGATTCCATTTGCTTTAATACGCTTTCAGCGCCATATTTTGGTAAAAGTTTCATTTCTTTTTTGTGCCACGACGTTTCTGCCTGTGTCAATAAAATTCTGTTCAAATTTGACGTCATTCTGAGCAGTGGTTCTCTTTCTACAGAGTTTTGAAACTGGAACTTTAATTACGGACACATTATATATTTAAAAAATGTATCCTATGTCTTTCCTAATGTTTATTAGAGAATCGTGCAAAAATTTGAATTACTTCGGTCAAGAACTTTTCGAGATATTTGGTGAGAACGTTAAACATTGTAATATAGATATACGAAACAATGAAATCGAGATGGATGTCTCGCTGTACGCAAGCCCAACTTGAGATATGTGATGTGGCCGTAGTATCCTGCGTGAACGAAGAAACAACATATCTGTCCTCTCGGGCGTTAGTCGGAACCACTGAGATCCTGCGTGGCGTTGATATGGCGTTCCTAATGACAATCGTGGGATTCTCATCAGTTACTATTATTGCGGTACTATAACTCTTAGTCTCAGCAAGTCACAGTTGCCGTTGTCGAATTGCGACTCGTGCTGGAAGACCTTTCTCCTTCTTCCACGCGCAATACGCGTTCTTATCACAAACTTCCAATACTGAATTGCGATTTCTAAACAAGCAAACCGCTCCTTATATACAGAATGTGGATGGCATTATGCTGCCTACTACGCGCGGTTGTACTGAAATACTGTTTAACCTTTACGTAGCCAAGTATGTAGAAGACTTCATATCAACTTGGTGTTTACTAAGGTCTTCTGTAGCAGTGGTAATATGGTGCGTTAGTACCACTTCAGAACAGTTTGCCAGTATCTTGTGTCCAGCAGCGAATCAAACCAAGTACAGCCACTTTCGCCGTCTTCTGCTTCGTCTCGGAGGTGACAAAAAAAAAAAAGTCAGTCTAGCTGTGTACGGGCCCAGAGAAACCTATATCAAAAAACATCGTACAATGGCAACATAACGATGTAAGACTGTAAACAGGAAGAGTATTGCCACACTTGCAGGGTGCTGCTCATTGAAAGTTGAAGTCATTTGTTATCGTATTTACGAACTAAGGCAGATGAGTTTAGGATCTATCCGCTCACTCTATGTGAACCAGTAAACGTTGTCTTCTGTTTGAATCATTCTCCAAACGACCGCATTTGTTGCTAGTACTCATAACTTCTCATTACGCTTGGCAACGAATAGGACATAAACAAAAGAGAGACACAATCTACACAATAAATAAATCTCATGGTTACGTATTATTCTGAAGGCTGTGTGTGTATGAAACCAACTTTGTTTTGTTCTTCAAAATAGGCGTGTGGGAGGTGTCACGTCACATATGAAGGGCTTATTTCAATTGTGGTACAAGTCCATTACCTCCACTTTTCTGTCTATAATGCTTCTGACATTAATGGCCCAAACAAACAGAAAGAAAGGTTCATCTCTAGCAAGAAGCCATATGCTTGAATATTTCGGGTATTTCAACTGCAGATTTTTCAGCGCTCATTCAACTTTAGGACTCTGTGTCTCAGAACGAACAAAAGTGGACTTGTACCACTACTGAAATAATACCTTCGTATAAAAGTAGACAACAAAAATTACAGATACGTGTTTAGGGCGGTCAGATAACAAAATGTAGGTTCTGACATAAGAACAGAAAGCCCCGTTGATGAGTCTGTGACTTCAAAATGTGTGCTGGCCTAGAAGATTTGCCCTAAAGACTGTAGACGACATCAGGTGTAAAAGAAAGAGATTTAAACTGCTTATTTGGGAAGGATTGTCACCAAAAATAATGACTGTACAGAAAAATTTGCGAGACCGATGTTTTTAAAACTTGAATATATTGTCTTTTACATATGTGAATCGAGAGCTACTCGTTCATTTCTATATAATTTTTAACTAAGTCTTTAACTGAACTGAAAAACAAGAATTACAATGTTTTACAAATGTTTATGCGTATGCAAAAATGTTATTTACTTCTCTTACTATTAGAATAATAATAGTAATAAAAACGGAAAAACACGAAGTTACAGCTAATAATGATTTGTCTCTGTTGTATTCTCACATGTGGTCTCTATCTGCATTTGAAGTCAATTTCTTTGTAACTTAGAATTATTTTCTCAGATTTCTTATTCCACCGGTGATTATGTTGCTAATCATCGTCATTTCTCTTTCTTAACCTTTTGAGATAAGGGCAACCATATCACTAAACTTAAGTGACAAAAAAATTATTAATAGAAATTAATATGTCAATTATAGAAGGACATTTACATTTATAACTAAAATACAACAATAAAAAGTATACCATTAGGTGCTGAAATTACCTTTTGGTTGGAAATGAACATGCAATGCTACGATATATCTATTTATATCTAGATTAGAGTTTAATTTCCTGTCGCCAACGAGGTCATTAGAGGCGGAGCACAAGTCGGATTAGGAAAGGACGGGAAAGGAAATCGACCATGACATTTCAGAAGAACTATCCTGGCATTTATTTTAAATGATTTCAGGAAATCACTGAAAACCTATATGTGGATGGCTGGACAAGGTTTGAACCATCGGCCACTTGAATGCGAGTCCAGTTTGCTAAACACTACTCCATCTCGTGCGGTGTGTGTGTATATGTGTGTGTGTGTGTGTGTGTGTGAGTGAGAGAGAGAGAGAGAGAGAGAGAGAGAGAGAGAGAGAGAGAACGGTGGCAATAGGCGAGGGAGGGGTGGGGACGAAAAGTGCGGAAGACAGAAAGAGAGACAATATATCTACGTTCAGATAAAACAGTTGCTGTCTGTACAGTCTATGAAACCTTTGCATCATTAATTGGCGATTTAGGCACTTCACGTGACAATAGCAGATATCGACAAACGTTCTAAATAGCTCTGAGTTATTATTCCGCTACCGTGTTGCTGATATCGTCAGCATGAGAGCCAAAGTGAGATGTTAAAGGATTATCTGACACTACGCAATATCTCTACAGGAATGTTTTCGGAATGCTCTGAGTTAAAAGAGCGCTTCCCAGAAGGTAAAAAGAATCGGCCAGGTTCTCGGAATCTTTCAGCCAATCAATGAAGAGCTCGTGGAGCGGAAATAAGATTGGCCGTGGAAGCATCCTGGCGGGATATTGTGAATCAGGCGCCGGAAATAACTACTGACCTTCTAAAGCAGAGGCAGGGAGAGCCTATTTCGTGTTGCTACAAGCAATAACGCGAAAATGTTGTACCTGGAAGTATCTCCACAGAAAGAGTTGCACCTGTTATCACTCCGATGTACGTCATATGTTTCCTTACGATAGCTCGCGTTCATTCCATTGCATTAGTTAACAGAATCAGCCAAGTGAAAATGTTTTGGCGTATGGGAAAAACTGATTACGTGATATAGTCTCCGATTACCTCCTATTACATTTTCCGTTGGGTGGTTAGCTGCACTGCGAAATAGCGGGAGCACTTCAAGACGCAAATGGAAAGTCTTGCACCATGAAGCATAAGTAACATCTGTTGCAAAACTTAGCAGAGATGTTCATCACCTAACGAGTACCAACTGACTAAATTTCATTCCATGTGGATATGTTGTTCATCATCAACATCGGTATGATTTGTGAACTCCACGGGCACAATACACTCTTGCAGTCTTTACGGCATGGAAACAAATATCTTCCGAATGTAATGTTGAGTATTTTCTTGTCATTACTGAAACATGTTGCATCGGTTCATGAAGATTGCTGGCCGAAGGGTAGAATAAAAGTATAAGTTCTCCCATCACATCGCAGACACGGTTTGTGGGTGACAAATCAGAGAACCGTACGTTGCTCGAGGCGTATGTGATGTGCATCAAAGTCTAATAGAATCTCTTCAGAAAGAAAAAATTGGCCCAGTACTAGTAGGATTCGCGCGCTGAGGGTTCTGTGCAAAACTAATTACGTGTACATACACTGTTGATGCAACCTGGGAATCGAGAATCTCAACGACCTTTTGCTGTTTTCCACATAAGTACTGGCGATGCATCGGTCCCGGGAATTCCAAGACCGCATCAAAATCTCTACAGTGGTACCACAGACTAGCCCAGACACATAAAAAGGAATGAGTAGATATAGAAGTTTTAATAAAATACATTACTTGCATTTTATGTTTGCATGAAATGATAATCTATTATGCTTTTAACGGATGATAAATGCAATGTACGTTCTAACGTCAAAAAATAATTTTAAGTGATAAATTATAATTAAACAACTTCCAGACTTCTTTTTACTTTACTTGTACTGTGAAACCTTGCTTCTTGCCAAATTTCTTGATACTATGTCAACAGGAAGTACTCTATAGGCTTTGATGAGTGAGTTTTCGAGTATCAAAATTATGATATAAATAGCCGTATCTTCGACTGAATTGACTTAGAAACATAAAATTTTTACAATGTCAAGGAACTATAGATCTTAATGCGTGCCATGAATTTGAACTGGATACTTCTGCCTTTTTCTGAGAAAAAGGGTCCTTAACAGTCTGACAGAGAGACTGACGAACAACAAAGTGATCCTTTAAGGGTTTCGTTTTAGAGACTGAAGCACGAAACCCTAAAAAGAGACCTGTACAAATAGCAAGAACAGGTTTTGATCCATAAGTACCTCCTTATTAAGAAAAGTACTGAGTACTGTAACATCTAAAAAAAAATATAGGGAAACTGATTGCACATCATGTCAGAAACTGACAGTTCGATACTAAAATAAAATCAATAAGAATATTATTAAAAGAGAGGGAAGGAAGTAAGCCACAGAAGATGCTATTATTTCTGCAAAAGAGAATGCGAAAGTTGTAAAAGAAAGGTCATGTGTAATAGGTATTGTTAATAACTGCTTTTTAAAAATAAGCGGGAAAATTTGTGCAAATAGCTCAGAAGGTAAACCTAAACAGTGCACCAGAGAAGCGATACGAAGGGTATTTAAAGTATTAATTTGACATTCCCATCTCAGATAAGGAATATCAACATGATTGTTAAAAGTAATACGTATGGGATGGATAATAACTCCAATAAGACTCTAAAAAGTTGGGGACCTATGATTTTAATGTTCTTTGCGACTTACGTATTGCATTAGCTTACGGTGTTTGAAAAAGTGTGGCTCCACAGATGTCTATAACTACCGCCCAAAATCACTCCTTGCAACATTTTCTAAAATTTAAGAGCAGGTAGTGTTCTCCAGGGTTGCCCTTAGCCAATTCACAATTTTTATTTATAAAGGCCCATTTTCTGAACACATACTTACATCTTTGAACGATAAAATATCAAGATCTTCTGTTATTATCGGAGGCATTTGAGTATTTCAATCGAAATAGACTATTAGAGAAGTTAAATTTTTAGGGAAGACGTAGTTCAGCAAATTCCTCAATTTTTTCTTATTTAAGAAACACTTGCCCAGATAGCCGTGCTCGTTAACGTGCCGCTTCCAGGACAAGGACGTGCGCTGGTCCCGTATCGAATCCGCTTGGTGCATTAAAAACGAGGGCCGATGTGCAGGATGGCCTGGATGTGGTTTCGAGGCGCTTTCCTTCATCCTTCTAGATGAATACTAAGCCGGTATCCAAGTCCCTCCTCAGTTAACACCGTTCGCAAACATGTAGAAAACTTACGCTCACTTGCACACTACTACAGACTTCACATATTCCGTCCCGGAGAGTAAAGGGGCGGTGATCAGGATCGGCCACCCCTTAAATTAATCATGCTAATCTCCTTGCTGATGTGGGACAAAGCCACAAGCAAATGAAGAAGTGCTTATTTAAGAAAAAGGATGCGGAAAGTTGCCTTGGGCTGTACAAGTAGTATAAAGGGGGATGACAAATTAACTGCTTGGGGAGAAATTACAATGAGAGACCCACAGGGCTCGATTATGGGGCCACCCATAGTCTTGCTAAATGTTATTGATTTGCCGTTTTATTTCAATCAGGAGGCAGAATTAGTCCTGTTCGCGTATGATACAAGAGTTATTTTGAAGCTGAGTGAAGAAGCATCAACAAATAAAGAAGTAAACCAAGTTTCCATGAAAATTACTGATTGGTTTTAGACAAATGGACAAGCTTTAAGCTCTGGAAAATCCATTTCACACAACAGTTTAATCTCATAAATAGCCCTCCTACTATTAATCTGGTATACCAACAAGAAATAATATATAGGATAGAAAATAGAAAGTTCTTGTATTTAGGTTCGTCTGTCTTTTTCCACAAGAATAACTGGTGGATTTGGGGATATAGATGTCAGAAAGTTAAAATATTTTGCGTATTTTCATTCACTGATGTCACGGGATGACATTCTGAGATAACAACTCGTTTATAAAAAAAGTATTTGTTGCTCAAGAGAAAGTACATCTTACAGGTATCTCTTTAAATTTGAGAGTACCAGAAATATCACAAGTACAACTTAAAAGGAACATTTTTCTGTGTTATTCTTTAATATGGCTACCTTTGGCACAGTTTGGGATGAAATATGCAGTTACAAAACTCTTTGAAAATCTACCCATGGAAATAAAATGTCTGATAGTGTAAGTGTTTCCAATTGTAGATTAAAGAACGTCTTCCTTAATGGCTTCTTCTATACCATAAAGGGATTCTTGAGTAAAGACAATTAGTCATTAAGAATTGAACATGGCTACCATGGAACAATATATATTTTTATTTGGTTTTAAATAGATGTTCTATGTTACATGCATTGACATGCTCCAGATCATACCATTTATTGTGAATCTGATTAATGGAACAAACAGTTAACTAAGTAGCTAACTAACTAATTGAGGTGTCTTACCAGTCCTGCTGGAATATGCCATTTGGTACCCAAATCACAAAGAGTATGACAACCGAGTTTGTCATTCACCACACATACTATCGAGCATTCAACCTCCCTTCAACAATTACCAGATCAGTTCACGAGTCAAATCCAGCAGCTCCTCACTCCAGTATTCAAGGAATTGGTGAGGTTTGCGTCTAGAGGATAGTGGTTTCCTGTGACCTTTCAACAGACTGTCAACGAACACGCCACAAACAGAAGCGAAATCCATCGCTGCACACCAAAGAATGCCACCCAGAGTCCTAGTCACTTTGGTTCTACAACTGTCCAGTTTATGTGGTCTGTGACGTGTTGTCATCGATGAAAGATGCATGGCAAATGGAGATCTTCACCCAGCCCGAAATTTTGTGGAACAATATGTACGTCGAGAAAGTTTTAAATCTCACATGTTATAATGTGTCTGAGAAAAAAAACCTTCTATCGGTGATTCAATGCATATATCACGAAGGACATCACTTATTAAGTTGGAAAGACTTTCCAGAACTCTGTTTGAAATTCCATCAACACAACATGTGCGTTTGGTTTTTAGAATTGTTATAATTCCATTAATATCAGTGAAGGATGATGGTGCTATGTCCAGTTGCTAGGTGCTTGTGGAAAGACATTTTTACTATATTCTCTTGATTCTTCAACTGAACCATTTAATCCTAATTTTGCTACTACATTTAGAAGTAATGCTTTAAAGTATTTGCAACTGTGAATTATCAGTCATGACATTGTTATTTATTTTAATTGTTATGTTATCTTGCGCAGTGACTGGCTCTCCTGTGTGTCCCATGTAATTTCAATCTTGTTATCTGTATTATTTGTTTTTGTGAGGACGTGCATACTTCTGGACATTTTAATGACTTTCCTTAAATACTACGGTATTTATTCTAGTATGTAAGTAATGTCGGGTCTTCACTTGCTCTGGTCTTTATAAAGGGTGTTTCAGAAGTGATGGTCAATAATTCACACGTGGAAAGTACAGGCCAAACGTAGCTAAAAAGAGTGTTCCGCAAATCAACCGTTGCCGAGGTATCGCATTAATTCGAGTTGGGAACCACCTGTAAACGGCACTGAATACCACGTATCGACTAACTATTTGATTACACGGGTACAACTACTTCCCTTTCCCCTGTGTACACTGTGCCATACCGTCCTCACAGTAAGTTACGAACGTGAAGGCACCTTGGACAGAGGTTACATCAGTGAAGAGTACGCTGGCATGCACTTCACGTATAGCAAAGAGAATGGTGCCCTTGAGGCTGCACGACTGTAAGAAGAAGCTTTTCTTCTCCGCAGGCAGACCGACAGGCGTACATTTAGCTGGTTGCATCAGCGCCTTAGAGAAACCGGGAGTTTGGCACAGCATGTACCCGGCTGTACCCATTGACCCACGTCCATAACACCCGATGTTGAGAAAAGGGTATTCCGGATTGTACACGAACGTCCGAGTACTTCAACAAGGAGGATTGTTACCCAAGAACGTGTCCTGAATCATAGCATTGTGTGGCGGATTTTACATCGGGAAGTACTCTATCCATATCATTCCCAGCGAGCGCAAGCTCTCAACAATGAAGACTTCCTTCCGAGAGAGAATTTCTGCCAATGGGTGCATCAACAGTGTACCCTGACTCCCCTGTTTTTAAGCTGTATTCTGTTCACGGTTGAGGCTGAATTTTTAACTGCCATAACTGTCACATCTGGGGGAATGTCAATCCTAATGCAACACACGTATCACGAAATCAGCAGCGTTATTCGTTGAACGTCTGGGCAGGAGACTTCATAATTGGACCACACTTCCTACCACAGAGACTAACCGGACAGCAATAATGCGGACTGTACTTCCAGATGCACATCATGATGTTCCGCTGAATCAACGCCTGAATATGTGGTTCATACATGACAGTGCTCTAGCACATTTTCATTTAGGGTTGCGACGGCTTCTGACTCGGACGTATGGTCAACTCTGGATAGGTAGAGGTGGGAGGGGGCTGTGCCATGGCCTCCAAGGTCTCTGGATTTAAATCCCGGAGATTTCTGTGGATGGGGTATGTCAAAAGCCTAGTCAAATCTCTTGAGGAACCACGCTCTTCGCACTCAGACAGCATGGCGAGATAGGAGGGAAAGGGGAAGGGTGCACTCACTCAGGTTACAGTGTCTGCACGTGTGCTAGAGCTCTGCACGCATGCAGAATGCTTGGCCACCACAGCGTCTCAGAGGAGACCAGCGCCTACTCTCAGTAGCACCTGCACTTCGCTTTCGACAGGACTACCGATAGCCCGTCTAAATAAATAACACATGCTATGCAGATTGGAGGCTCAGGAAGAATGAGAAGGCATATGTATTGAGTAGGAGCCTTTCAACGTCTACAGCAGCATGATCATCCTTATAATTAAACTACCTGCAGAAGTTGCAAAAAGTCCTACATCCACAACGGTTGCTCAAAGCAGTGTCCTCCAGCTTTTCTGCTGACATGACGAGGTCTCACACAGTTCTGGGGTAACTTTTCGACCAACCACAATGTGTGGATGGTTCCCGACACTTCATAGGTAGCAAGAACTCTTGTAAGATGACCTATAGTCTCAGCACCCGTCTAACACAAATATCTTGTCTCGTGACTCCATAAGAAGGTATCAAGTACGGTCACCTTTAAGGTGTTTAAAGTAAGCTGTTGCCCCAAGGTGTTGGAGCCACTTAACGTGCACAGACATCAGATGGGATACTTTTCAGTATAGTGGGCAGACACTCTCAGAAGCTGTGTACACTGGCGCAGTTCTGGGTTCTCTAGCATACGGTGCTAGCAACGAAATACGTAATGAAATTTAATACGAGGTAGCTTTTTGTACTCCACTGAACACAATACATTTGACTTCGGAATTTCCAGTTATGCTGTTACCGAATCAGTGTACCATATCTCAAATTGATATATTTGACTCTTTTTCCTTGAAAGTTTTGAATATCATCTCGCGCTTCATATTTGAGAAATCCTAATGTTCGACATTTTGCTGCTCTCTGTTTTCCTTCTCATATCGCTGCAGCACTCAGCACTAAAAGCAACAAAGCAATAAGAATGACATTCAATCCCTTAGCCATAACAACTATTAACAGCACCACGCATCGTGCTATATACTCGGTTGTTTGCGCCGAATAATATGAATTCATACTGTAGTTACATCCTGTTGTTTTTGTTGCTGTTGTTGCTGTGGTATCTCGAACGCTGCCTTGATGAGCTCTGCACGTCAGTCTAACCGGTGCAAGCGTCTTCACCTCTATATGTGTTCCCATCTGTGTTCAGCTCAAGACATTTACTGAAATCAAGCCTTGGTCTCCCTCTAAGATTCCCATCTCCACCCCAAACACAAGTACATATTTCCCACTATTACTGACCTGATGATTACTTGATGCCTCAGTATGTGCACTAGCAAAAAAACCAGGTTTTTGCTCCAGTTATGTCATAAGTTTCTTTTTAGTCGATTCAGTATCTTTCCATTAATCTCACTTACCCATTTAATCCTCTGCATTCTACTACAGCAACACATTCCAAATTATTCTTTTCTCTTCTTGTCTGAAGTGCCTATCGTCCGCGTTTCACTGCTGCACAAGGCTGCTCTCCGACCAACTGCTAGCAAAAAAGACTTCCTGACACTTAAATTTATATTTGACATTAACGCATTTCTCTTCTGCAGAAGCACTGTTTCTGCTATTGGGAGTCTGTGGTTTATACATACTCTACTTCGAACGTCATCAAGTATTTTGGTCAAATAACAAAACTCATCTACTACTTTTAATGTATGACTGCCTGATTTCATTCTCTCAGTATATCCTGACTGAATTCCACCACATTTAATTACTCTTGACTTACTTCTGTTGATGTTCACCTTGTAGCCTCTTTGCAAGTGATTATCAATTCCTTTCAACTTTTCTGCTAAATCATTTGCCGTCTCCAGAGGATTATGGTGTCATCTGAAAAACCCAAAGTTATAATATTTTCTGTCTAAACTTTAATTCAATTTTAAAATTTCTCCTTGGTTTTCTTACTTAACGTAGAGACTGAATAACATCTGGGACAGGCTACAGAGCCGGATCACTCCCTTGTCAACTATTGCCTCCCTTTCATGTCCTTCAACTTTTACAGCTTCAGCATCGTTTGTCTTCAAGTTGCAGGTAACGTTTCGCTCAGTGTATTTCATCCCTGCTACCTTCAGAATTGCAGATTGCTTTATCCAGTCAACATTTCACTTAGCTTAAGGGGAGGTTTACTATCTTTGGCCCGAAAAAAGCATGTCCTTTGAGAATTTTTTTCCTCAAGATGTGTTATAGATATCAATGTCAAATTTGGACAAAATTTTTATTGATATTTCCTCTACAAAGTGGAATTTTTTCGACCAGAAATGTAGAAGAGCAAAGGCGGAAGTGCCGTCGGAACGAAACAAAATTTCGATGTAGACCTCCACGTGCATTATGTCACAGGTCTGCCGGCTCGTATGAAATCAAAATTGAGTTGACGTTAGCGAAGTATATAAGATTCTTTAGGAGTTGTACCTTGCTTAAGTTATTTGGACCATAGGAAACAAAATGGCGTCCATTTGGGAAAATAGGGTGTTTTCATCGTTGTTTCGACTTCGTCGGCCAAGTAAAAATATTTATAGCTGATGGATCGGAATAAAAGTGGTTAGCTTCGTCGGAAACAAAGAATCATGCCAGTCGTTTCAGTTCATTTGAAGTTACCATACCGCGCGTTAAAAAAAGGTCGTTTCGAGAAAAACGAGTTTGAAGTTTTGACTACATATAAATGCAGTATTATGCAACTTACGTTCAATCCGCTATTCCGGGTCCATAAACTAGTCCTTCCTCTTCCTCATAACTGGCGTTCTGCTCGATCTGGTCCATCCTGCGCTCCTCCAGATCTGCTCGTACGGCCGGTGACAAGCGGTTTTCGGCCGTTTGAATCCGGTGGTCGTGCTAATGCTTGGCAAACTGCTTCGAATAGAGTCCCAGGGTGACGTCCATCGTTGTCATGGTCTTCAGATTTGCTGAATACGCTTGGTTGAAGCTGCTCACTGCCAGGAAAGCACTCTCCACAGTCTTCGAACCAGATTGCAAATGCTTGGGGGGCTAACTTCCAAACACACGCGTTCAAACTTTCATTTGAATTTTGTGTGTTTCCTCCCAAGCACCGGTATAATAACTCGTCCTCCGAAAGGGCCTCGTAGAGCGGATGAATCACTTTTTGAACTTATTTGGAGAGCGGCTGGTCGTGTTGATATTCGTCCAGATGTCCGGTAGCCTCTGCAATGCGCCACTTGCACCAACTAGTTTCCCCAGCCGGACAATTTTGGTGTTGTAGGTGGTTATCCGTCGAACACTTGTGGAAATACGTTGCCCAAATTGTCTTCTTCATCTGTTCCACCGAATTAGAACACCCTCGGATTGCCAAGCCGTAGTACGTCGTAAGCTCCTTGATCACTTTATCAGTTTTAGTCATGGGAAAACTCATAGAATAAGTTTTCGCGGCTACAAAGTGCGTGGAAAAGGCCGATTTCAGTCAGGTGCATTTGTTTGTTCAACCGCGAATAACAAACATTTCCGTTCCGTATTCGGAAAAAATGTTTCGGGGGTGGATTCTAAACACTTTTATGGATCCAAAAATGCAATTAAAAAAATCGATTTTTTGAACCAAAAGATAGATTAAGACCGACAATGATTATATACATCTTGCATGTGTTTTAGGTTCGAAAAGTGAGGCTCTCTCTCCATATTATATTAATGCCCTGTCACACGTTCTACACTTCGATAATTTTTACCCTATTAGGCAAATAACATTTTGAGCTTTACTTACTTTTTATGATTTATTGAAATCAGCAGACAAAAAAATACTTGTTTGGGTAACATTTTCGCATGTTTCAGATACTAGTCGCAGACTTCCCTTGGACAACGAGGGACACGTCAGCTAGCGGACAGCGTACTGTCCGTCCGTGACTAAACGAGCGCATACCACTCGAGTTTCCGTGAGAGAGTGGGGGGGTAGTTCCGCGGCAATTCATCACTGTCACTGCGGTCGCTGGAGGCTCCAGCAGTTATAAGACCGCACTCTGCCTCTCGCCGTTCCAGTTTCCACTGCTCCAACAGGCAACAGGTACTCACAGCATGCCGTGAGCGCCGTATATCAGGACCCACACAAAGAGCCCGTAATCCCTTTTCATTAGCGTCTCGTCTTCCGGTATGAATCTTACACACAACTCGTTCTTCATTCTTTTTTCCTTCAGACATTTTCTCCAGTGGACGTCATCTCTAGAGCAACTCGACTGATATTAATGTCGAGACCTGTTCTGTAATTATTTGAGAGCGCCCATACGTTTTCACTATTACTATTCTCGCTAAATTGTTTCTTCAAGAACGCTACGTTTGTACCTTGCGAAGAAAGTTTTCAGAAGCATTTTTACAATATGGACAAAGAATTACCCTCGGAGTCATCAATCTAACTATTCTAAGTGATCATTTTTAATGAAAAAAAAGGACAGCTATCAGTATGACTCCTGTGCAAAAGGATTGGGACCCACTGATTAGAAAAAGGTGGAAACTATTGACTGAGTGACAGATAAATTACATGAAACAGATTCATAAAAAATTACACAGATCAACAAATTGCAATTGTGATTTCCCATGGAACAATTGCCTTTCATCAACGAATATCTCATAAGACCAAATTATTACTCTCGAACATAATTATTCAAACCAACAGTAGTTCGAGATTACTACACTGCTCTTCAAACAATTATAGGTCCAACAGCAAGTTAGTTGGCCAAATCAAAAATCAGTTGAACTAAATGAATTTGTGCACAATAGCACCAAGTAAATTTTTTGAACTGAAACTTTGCTACAAGCTCCAGAACATTCACAAGTTCCAATCTCTTGGTAGCGTAACTATACACCTGATAATTCTACTCGGTTGCAATTTCAAAAGTATGACTCTGTCTTAAACGTAGAAACTGTTACCGAGACGTAGGTTTTAGTCATGAGTATCTCACACCGGTTGTACTCAGAACACCAGCAAGCAATGGTCACAATCGTATATGTAGCAAATTCTGCCTACTTGATCTGGCAGCTAGATCAACAGTAGAAATTGTGATTATCAACCAAAATTATTCGAAACGATTCCTTCCGTTTTACAGTATTCGTTCGGTTTCCAGCTGCCTCTACTTACATGCAAATACCCGTCTGATCGGTTTGCAAGTCCTTCATTGAATATACAAAATATAGTACTCTTGAAACAACGCAGTACTAGGAAAGGTACTACAGTATTTCACCAATGTATGCGCCCAGGGCAAGTTAACATAAATCTGCAGAAAACAAGTAAATATATTGTATACGTTTTTTCTGCAATACCGGCAATGACTAAAACTGAATAAATAAGTAAGAAACTGCCACAGTAATTAAGGTGAACCTAACAGTACGTGCGCAAATAGTAGTTAACGCAGCGTATATCAGTTTTACGCAGATTAGCAACACACGCTGGAGCAGCTATGACCAGAACACAATTAGCAAAAACAATGCATCTGCAGTCGAAGTGTACTTCAAAATCTCACATGGGACACAAAATCTAACAACTGATTCATGAACAATTACAGAACTTGACAGCAAGAAGCTATAGCCTGTGACACAGTGATCATTACATAGCACCTGAAAACACTGAGTCTCTAACACCGTTAAGGTAGAAAATTTCTACATGTCTTATTCGTTCTCAGACTTCAATGCTCAATACGCTCGTGACCATTTTACAAAACGATATTCAGTAAGGCAGTGCACGGTGCATTCCGCCCAGAGCAGTGGTTCACAGCCTGGCGGTAATTAGCCCCCTAAGGGATAAAATGATATTTTCTGAGGGGTAAAAAGTAAACAATTCGATTCTGTTTGATAAAAGAATACATTGTCGATTGTACGCTGGATTGTGCTTTATTAAACTCGTGCTACTGGCTAAGTTCGGCAGAGAGCCATTATCAAGCACTTTTGCTATGTCGTGTATTACATATCGCGCTCATTCATTTAGTTGTGTTAATGCAATGGAGCTTACAGGTTCCTCACATAGTCCACCCATTACACACGTATGTTGTGCTTTGTCCCGTACATCGCCGATGACAAAAGTGAGACACATACCTAGCAAATGCTAAAAATCTTAAGAAAATTTCTTTTCCAAATTGTAGATAGTAATTGCAGTAGTCCAGAAATTGCTTCATTGCTCGCTTCGAGACAGGTAAATGAATTAATTGATAGTAAGACACAGCGGTAATATATATACTGCTGCACACAGTATTATTATTATTACTATTACTATAGTGGCTGTGACCAGACACAAATCATTCCTGAAGTTTTCCGTTTTCCACCAGATCAGAAGTAACGAGTGCAGCTGTCAAGTGATTTATGAACAGTAAGTACAGTACACACATTCGAACTTGGTTGATTATGGTTGAAATGGCTCTGAGCACTATGGGACTTAACAGCTGTGGTCATCAGTCCCCTAGAACTTAGAACTACTTAAACCTAACTAACCTAAGGACATCACACACATCCATGCCCGAGGCAGGATTCGAACCTGCGACCGTAGCAGTCGCGCGGTTCCGGACTGCGCGCCTAGAACCGCGAGACCACCGCGGCCGGCTTTGGTTGATTATAAATGGGATTGGAATGTGCAGATGAAGCATGTGCCACAATGGGAAAAAGTAATGCAAGGGAAAGGAAAAGTTACTCTCTCACCTATTTTTCATAAAGATTTTGTTACAACGTTACGCAACTTGAGCAAGACTCTTGAAAGTTAACGGCCTGAGCAGATGTTGATGGAGCCTGGTAGGATGCTAAAAGCATGAGGTATTTTTATGATTCTTAATTTGTAGAAACAGCATGTTGCAAGTTGAAAGCAAGTGGCAGTGAGACCATCCTCCAGTAAATCTTGCAGGACAGGCCCACAGCCGCACAGTGCAGACAGAGCACCCCCTAATCGAGACAGGTCTCCAGCAGAACAATGCCGCTATACCTACATTGGCGCCAGAAAGAATACGTTATCCGTTGTAGGTTGTATTGTGCTTTATTAAAATTAACTAATTTGTACTTCTGCTGTGTCATGTATTTCGTATGGTATTGCACTCATCACAGTATGTATCTACACAGTGGAGTCGTAAACTGGGAATTGTGTGCAGCGCCACGCCTAGTATAAATTTACAAGTTTTCGTGTTTGCCGATACTGCAAGTAGGCATGTGACCCACTTCCATCAGCCGCCCCGGTAGTATAAGAAGCTGTGGCATCTGAGAAACGTTTAGAGATAGATTTGTTATGACACCTCATAGCTAGGACTAACATGCTCCAAGGCATAGGCGGTTTAGATAAAGATCTTAAAGATTGTATGTGTTTGCTTTTTGCTGCGGGAAGCTATGCGTCTTCGGAGAAAAACATCTTCTCCCTCTGCGAAAACTTAAAAAGGCCAGTAATTGGCGGTTGCTTTTTTTTCCAGAGATGCAGATTTCTTAACCCTTGCTCTGGTTCGACATGACTTTGTTCTGTCATGTAGTAGGGGAGATTTAGCGCCTCTAAAGCCCTGTCATTGGCTCAAGACGGGGTGAAAGTGGTGTCATTCGTGCACTTTGCGAGAAAATTGAATTTTTTTACCTGGAGGGGTACAAACACTCAGGTTCTGGACTTAGGTCTGGTAGCAACTTCTGGTCGAAGCTCTGGCATGTGTGGTTGGTGCTTGGGACCTATCCTAAGACTGACTTCACTTGCGAGTAGCTAGACTGGGGAGCCTGTGGTGAAGGTCTTACTGTACCAACAGTGTGACTTCAAAGATCTCGGACTACTCGTTCGTGGGGCACACTTATTCGTTTTTGGTTTACCAGTCTTGACGTTTGGAATACTCGTGGCTATTTTATGAACCCTTATTTACTAAAACGTTTTTGCTTCCATTATGTAATAGCTTTCTCCGTAAACATTTTCGCCATAACTTTTCTAAGACTAGTAGTTCTCTTACTAGTTACAATATTTCAATCATAATCATTCTAAGTACGACATGGTATAGTAATGACATTCTGCAATACAGCCACAAACAGTGGCTAAAATTATTTCTGAATGTTGGTTGATATCGCGAGTAGTTTCTCTATTATCCATGTAGCCTACAGAATGTCGGTCATTGGCTGCTACAGGAGCTTATCACATCACGTGTTCCAAACCATCAAAGCATTTAGAGACAGAAGTTAGTCAGAATCAGTTAGTATCCCTTGCAGCTATTGAGCAACGCTTTGTCGTTTCTGCCCGAATTTTCATTCGTAATGCCATTACTGACGTGTATTACTTTTCACAGTACCGCTTCTGTTGCAACATTATTTCTGTAGCATTTTACGTTTCCAAGGAGCAATTCGTCGTCTTACCTCGGTAAAATCCTTTAACTAAGCAAAAAGTTCAAATCAATGTTTCTCTCTTATTTGTTTTCTTCTTTCAATTCAAACTACTACATGTTAAGGAAGATTACGGTTTTCACATCACGTCGACAACAAGAGTACACGATCGAATAGAACGGAGATGGGGGAGGCACACGGCGCGGCGCTGTTCTGCAGAAAGCAAACATCCCAGCATTCGACTTAAACCGTTTGGGGAAACAAAGCAAACTCTACATCTGGTTATTTCTGCTCATCCTGAGGGGAAGGGAACACAGTGGCAAGGCATTGGTTTCGTACAGCAATGGGTTCCCTTCGGTTTTTCATATACGCAACTGAACATTGCTGTCGATTTCGTGAGACTACTTGAAATTACTGCTGTTCAAAGACTGAGGTGACAAAACTCAAAGGATACCTCCCAATAGTGTGTCGGATCTCCTTTTACCCAGCGTAGTAAGGCAACTGGACGTGGCTTGTCTCAATAAGTCGTTGGAAGTCCCCTGCGGAAATATTGAACCGTGACGCCTCTATAAACATTCATAACTGCGAATGTGTTTGCGATGCAGAATGTAATGCACGAACTGACCTCTCGATTACGTCCCATAAGTCTTTGATGAATTCGGTCGAACTGTCTCGAATATTCTTCAAAAAAATCGTGAATAATTGTGGCCCGGTGACATGGCACACTGTCAGACATAAAAGTTCCATCGTCGCTTGGGAACGTTAAGTCCATGACTGGCTCCAAATGCCGTCCACATAGCCAGACACAACCATTTCCAGACAATGATCGGTTCAGTTGGACCAGAGTGCACAGTCCATTCCACGTAAACACAACGCACACCGTTCTGGAGCCGACACCATCCTGCACAGTGTCCTGATGGCAACCTCAGTCCATGGCTTCGTGGGCTCTGCGCCACACTGAAACCCTACCGCCAGCTGTTAACAGCTGAAATTGGGACTCATCTGACCAGGCTACGTCTAGGGTCCAACCGACAAGCTCACGAGCCCAGGAGAGGCGCCGCAGGCTATGTCGTGCTCTTAGCAAAGCCGCTCGCGTCGCTTGTCTACGGCCATAGCCCATTAACGCCAAATTTCACCGCACTGTCAAAATGTTCAAAAAAAAAAAAAAAAAGAAAAAAGTTCAAATGTGTGTGAAATCTTATGGGACTCAACTAACTGCTAAGGTCATCAGTCCCTAAGCTTACACACTACTTAACCTAAATTATCCTCAGGACAAACACACACACCCATGCCCGAGGGAGGACTCGAACCTCCGCCGGGACCAGCAGCACAGTCCCTGACTGCAGCGTCTTAGACCGCTCGGCTAATCCCGCGCGGCTCACCGCACTGTCCTGATATTACATTCCCCGTACGTCCCACTTGCATTTCTGCGGCTATTTTAGACAGTGTTGCTTGTATGTTAGCAATGACAACTGTACGCCAATGCCGCTGCTCTCGGTAGTGAAGTGAGAGCCGTTAGTCAAATGGTTCAAATGGCTCTGAGCACTATGGGACTCAACTGCTGTGGTCATAAGTCTCCTAGAACTTAGAACTACTTAAACCTAACTAACCTAAGGACATCACACACATCCATGCCCGAGGCAGGATTCGAACCTGCGACCGTAGCGGTCGTGCGGTTCCAGACTGTAGCGCCTTTAACCGCTCGGCCACTCCGGCCGGCTAGCCGTTGGTCACTGCGTTGTCCTTGGTGAGAGGTAATACCTGAAATTTAGTATTCACGACACACTCTCGACACTGTTGATCTCGGAATATTGAATATCATAACTGTTTTGGAAACGGAATGTCATATACTTCTAGCTACAACGACCATTCCGCGTTCAAAGTCTGTTAATTCCCGCCCTGCGGCCATAATCACGTCGGCAACCTTTTTACACGAATCACCTGAGTACAATGAGTACAAATGACAGCTCCGCCAATGCACTGCCCTTTTATACATTGCGATGTAAGTGAATAAATGAATTCTCAGACAGTATGAATTTTCTAAATGGCGGCACGGTTCGCACCAAATGGATTTGAAACTTTTATGACACTGCGGTTTCAGATGTTTTGCTGTTTTAATAGTAGTACCAGTAGTAGTAGCAGTGGCAGCGGTTTCATGGTATCACAGTTAAAAAGTCGTAATTCCTATACACGCTCATTCACATGCCTATAAGTCTAGTTTGACAAATATGGGACATGTAGTGGGCCGTGACCTCGCAGTAGAAATCATCCTAGAACTTGACTGCAATAGGAAAACCATTGAAAACGTATACCAGGACGGCCGGGTGGAAATTCGAGTTCATCCTCATGAATATGAGAACAGTCTGTAGTCTGTTTAAAACACAAGGAGTTATTTAATAAAGTGAGCAGCTAGTCGTAGGAAGTTCATTCATTTCTCAAAACTGATCACCTCACACAAGACACGTACCGTACATACATTATTTCTAATAAAAGAATACGTTATCCGTTGTAGGTTGTATTGTGCTTTATTAAAATTAACTAATATGTACTTCTGCTGTGTCATGTATTTCATATGGTATTGCACTCATCACAGTATGTAATACAAGAAATACCAAATGTGGTTGATAATGGTTCATGGCCGAAATTAGCTAATAGCACAATTTTAATTAGCTATTAGATGACAACAGGATCTTGGCGACGATATTTGGTTTCCATTCCCTATATCGCAACTTCACATATGTTTGCCTGAAGGACAGACTCAGCATCTCTTCATAATGAATGACGTCTATAATTACTCACCAGAAAGGCACTACAGTAGCGTGACGTAATTATAGGCGTTACAAAATGGCATAATAGATGAAACATAACTAAAACAAATAAAGTTTAGAGATTCATCCACTTCTAGAACCATGTTCTCATGGAATGACTAAAAGCATGAATAATTGAAAGAACAAAGGTACACTGACTGAAAACAAAATCCAAACACCAAGAAGGAGTTGTGCGGGATAAACGAGTGTTGGTAGGTGTGTTTCTACATCTGAAAGGTGACATCTAATCAGATTTCGCGCCTGTCGCATGACAGTGGCGGTACTAGCGCCACTATGAGGATGCGCATCAGGTTTGCTTTAAATACGCACTGTAAAGGTCATCAGCTTTAGTTACCTCTGAGACTGGACGTAGCGCATTGTTGTTCTCAAGAATCTCTTTCAGACGACGAAGGCGCCATTGACAACATCTCACTGAATTTGAACGAGATCCTGTAGAAAGAGTTGAAAGGAGTGTAGGCACTGTACATGATAGCTGGCAGCAGTGAGTAAGGGAAGGTGCGGTTGAAAGAGGACCGGTCTCCGGACCGTCACTTGGAGCTATCGTTAGAGACGACCGCCGTGTTCGTCCTATGGCTATGGCGCATCGTACGGCGTCTGCAGCAGCAATTTTAGCATCAGTTGGCACCACAGTGACACAATAAAATGTTACAGGTCGGTTACTTCTAGGACAGCTCCGAGCCAGGCGCTCTGTAGCGTGCGTTACATTGACCCCAAACCACTGCCGTTTGCGACTTCAGTGGTGCCAAGCGAGAGCTCAGTGCAGGGTGGAGTGCATTTTTGTGTCTTTCCTGACGATATCCGGTTCTGCCTTGATGCCCGTAGTAGCATTATGTTGGTTCACAGGAGGCCAGGTGTACGCCTGCAATCAATTATCTGTAGACACACTGGACCTATACCTGGGCTTATCGTCTGGGGTCCCATTTCGTATGTTTAGAAGGAGCACTCTCGTGGCTATCCCACTCACCCTTAATCCCACTCCCCCTTACCGCAAATTTGTTTGTTACTCTGGTAATATTAGACCTGTTCTGCTGTCATTCATTAACAGCCTACCGTTTTTTTTCAGGGTGCCAACATGTTGCCTTGGCTTTCTCGATCATTGTATCTGTCTGCAGACGAGCACATATGGGACACCATCAGACGACAACTCCAGCGTCATACACAAACAGCATTAACCGTCTCTGTTGTAAGTACGCTGTTTAGGTTTTTGTGTTGGTAACGCCACGTAGCGCTGTGTATGAAAATCACTAATTGTGTTGTGTGCAGTCTGTGGCTGATTCGCATTGTATGAATATTTGCTAGTGTTGGGCACTTCGATGTTAACAGCGCGTAGCGTTGCGCAGTTGCAGGTGAGCCGCCAGCAGTGGTGGATGTGGGGAGAGAGACAGCAGTGGTGGACGTGGGGAGAGAGATGGCGGAGTTTTGAGAGCGGATGATCTGGACCTGTGTCCATCAGAAAGAGTAAATTTGTGAGACTGGATGTCATGGACTGATATATATTATGACTTTTGAACACCATTAAGGTAAATACATTGTTTGTTCTCTATCAAAATCTTTCATTTGCTAAGTATGCCTATCAGTAGTTAGTGCCTTCAGTAGTTAGAATCTTTCATTTAGCTGGCAGTATTGGCGCTCGCTGTATTGCAGTAGTTCGAGTAACGAAGATTTTTGTGAGGCAAGTGATTCACGAAAGGTATAGGTTATTGTTAGTCGGGGCTATTCTTTTGTAGGGGTTATTGAAAGTCAGATTGCGGTGCGCTAAAAATATTGTGTGTCAGTTTAGTGATGATCAGAATAAGTAAAGAGAGAAATGTCTGAGTACGTTCAGTTTTGCTCATCTGTTTGAAAATATAATAACGTAAGAGGTTTATCAGCACAGTCATTTATAATTTCTCTATGGGGACGTTTCACTGCATTGAACGAATAAGCGCAACAGTTATGGAACTGAATCCGACATACTGATATCCGGTATCTGTAAGGCAGAATGCATGCACATTTGCGTGCTTGAATTCAGCATTCTCGCCGGTTGTTAATGTACCAGAATTTCACATTTACAAAGGTTTTTCACGCACTTACATTAACTTGTGAACTTGCAACGTTAATCACTTAAATATGTTACTTTATATTAATTAGTTTTTGGTGTCGGGACTTTTATCCGTCAGTGTGTCAATGAACACTGCATTAAATGCATTTCTTCTGAGGAGAAAAACGAGAGGAACACGCCTAAGCCCTCGTTTCATTTTTTTTACGCGCCTCGGTAATGTCCGTTTGCGCTGGGTGCATTAAGACGGCCAGCGAGAAATAGGCCAAAGAGGACGCTGTTAGCCGCTGCGGTAAGCAAGCAGCGAACAGCTCTCAGGCCGAGTTGTAGCCGAGTGTGCAGGGCGGCGCGACGAAGTGTGGCACAAGTCCTCACAAAGCGGCAACTTCCGGCCAAACTTAGCACCACAGCAGTTTAGTATTCAGGCGGCGGCGCCCGCTTAGTGGTCACGGAAACAATTACTGCAACTCACTCACACCCTCCCCAAACAGGTAAGTAGACAAACTTGGACACCACCGTTCAGGAGTTCCCGTCTCCCTCCCAAGCTATGCACTTGGGTCAAGACCAGTAAGGAAATTTGTATCCTTCCAACGCTACGAGAATTCTGATTTCATGTCTGCCATGTCACTGTATCAATGCTCATGTTTATTGTAATCTGTGATTACGTGAACTTCGGAACTGTTCTGAACGTTTATTTGACAGACAATACCTGCCTATAAACGTCCGTAAATCTCAAAGATTGCGCGCATCTCGTGGTCGTGCGGTAGCGTTCTCGCTTCCCACGCCCGGGTTCCCGGGTTCGATTCCCGGCGGGGTCAAGGATTTTCTCTGCCTTGTGATGGCTGGGTGTTGTGTGATGTCCTTAGGTTAGTTGGGTTTAAGTAGTTCTAAGTTCTAGGGGACTGACGACCATAGATGTTAAGTCCCATAGTGCTCAGAGCAATTTGAACAATTTTTTTTCTCAAAGATTTTCGCGTACGGGAAGTATTGGTAAAGCAAATTATTGACTCCGACTGATCAGTAAAATATTAGGAAACTTCACTTTATCGACAAAATAGACTGCATACAAAACGCTTGGTAGTGTGAAACGTCGCAGTCTTCTTTCACTGGCGAGAGTGTGACATAACACAGAATAAACCCGGCAAACATTCTAAGTACGACACAATAATTCACCTGAAAATTTGATTAAAAGGACTCAGGAAACGTCTTTTACAGCAAAAGATACAAGTATTCTTCAGCCCCTACATCAGTATCCCGAAGACATCGCAAGAAACAGCAGACACAGAGTACAAGTAGTCATTCTACCCAAGCTAGATCAATAAATCGAAAGAGATCACTCAGTATATCATATAAAAAAATTACCCTTTGCTATAGAAACTTCACAGTTTTAAGACTTCTCCCGTACTATTTATTGATGTATAATTGATTATTAGACTACTGGCGATTAAAATCGTTACACCAAGAAGATATGCAGCTGATAAACGGGTATTCATCGGACAAATATATTATACTAGAAATGACATGTGATTACATTTTTAGGCAATTTGGGTGCATAGATCCTGAGAAATCAGTACCCAGAACAACCACCTATGGCCGTAATAACGGCCTTGATACGCCTGGGCATTGAGTCAAACAGAGCTTGGATGGCGTGTACAGGTACAGCTGCCCATGCATCATCAACACGATACCACAGTTCATCAAGAGTAGTAACTGGCGCATTGTGACGAGCCAGTTGCTCGGCCACCATTGACCAGACGTTTTCAATTGGTGAGAGATCTGGAGAATGTGCTGGTCAGGGCATCAGTCGAACATTTTCTGTATCCAGAAAGGCCCGTAGAGCCACGGGTCGTAACACATCTGAAATGTAGCGTCCACTGTTCAAAGTACCGTCAATGCGAACAAGAGGTGGCCGAGACGTGTAACCAATGGTACCCCATACCATCACGCCGGGTGATACGCCAGTATGGCGATGACGAATACACGCTTCCAATGTGCGTTCACCGCGATGTCGCCAAAGACTGATGCGACCATCATGATGCTGTAAACAGAACCTGGATTCATCCGAAAAAATGACGTTTCGCCATTCTTGCACCCAGGTTCGTCGTTGAGTACACAATCGCATGCGCCCCTGTCTGTGATTCAGCGTCAAGGGTAACCGCAGCCATGGTCTCCAAGCTGATGATCCATGCTGCTGAAAACGTCATCGAACTGTACGTGCAGGTGATTGTTGTCTTGCAGAAGTCCCCATCTGTTGACTCAGGGATCGAGACGTGGCTGCACGATCCGTTACAGCCATGCGGATAAGATGTCTTTCATCTCGACTGCTAGTGATACGAGGCCGTTGGGATCCAGCACGGCGTTCCATATTACCCTCCTGAACCCACCGATTCCGTATTCTGCTAACAGTCATTGGATCTCGACCAACGGGAGCAGCAATGTCGCGATATGATAAACCGCAATCGCGGTAGGCTGCAGTCCGACCTTTATCAAAGTCGGAAACGTGATGGTACGCATTTCTCCTCCTTACACGAGGCATCACAACAACGTGTCACCAGGCAACGCCGGTCAACTGCTGTTTGTGGATGAGAAATCGGTTGGAAACTTTCCTCATATCATCACGTTGTAGGTGTCGCCACCGGCGCCAACCTTGTGTGAATGCTCTGAAAAGCTAATCATTTCCATATCACAGCATCTTCTTCCAGTCGGTTAAATTTCGCGTGTGCAACACGTCATCTTCGTGGTGTGGCAATTTTAATGGCCAGTAGTGTATTTGCTACTGTCTTGCTAGTTGGAAGATTAGTCATCGGAATGTCATAAGTGACCAATTTCTTGAAGGGCGAACTTACTGCCAAGGTACATGAGACGATAGCTTACGTTCTGACCGTGAGTCTAAAGCGCATGCCCTATCTATTCTCTCAAACTGCACTATTCCATATCAGAATGCTCTAAAAATGACGAATGTAAGCACTTTTCTACGACACTCTTTTTTGCTCATCTGTCACGAACTTATATGAACTTACAATTGCCTTTTCATTATACAACGTCTTCCCATATATGAAAGTAATTCTGAGCATCAAAATTTTCAGTTTGCTCACACACATACGCGTCCTACTCGCATGATGGCTCTTGTGCGAATCTCTATATTCTTTCCACAACATACATATGGCGGTAAGCGCTGGCACTAGAGTTCTGTCGTGCAGGCTCTACTGACTCACTCTTTCGCGCCAGACCATCTCCAGGCGCCATCTCTCCCTTCTAGAGCTATGAGACACAACAGTCAGCGATGGCGTTGGGTTGAAGCAAAGAAGCGTAAGGGAAGATGAGATCATTCAAGTTCAGGCTCGATATTTGTACTCTGACACAGAGATTCACAGAATATAGATCTATATGTAAGTACACCGAAAAAAATTGTCATCCCGGGATACCTCACTCTAATAACGTGTAACAGCATTTAGCCTCGAAAATGGCTTCGGCGAGCAGGAGAGTCAACAAGTTTCTTCAGATACGCCATATCCCTTTGAAGCGACTCAATTGTGGTGGTGCTGTTAGCTATGATTTACGCGTTGTCTCAAATATTGCCACACTTTGTGTTTAGCAAATCAGGAAATTATGCGAGCAGCGCTGTGAACACGATACATATGTATGATTAATATCTGAGAAAGATATTGGAAAAATGTTATCAAATTTCGTACTAGCAAAAGCGTTTATCTACGATTCTTATTTGCTACTCACTACGAAAAAAAAGAAAGAAAGGCCACACCTCGTAGGAACTATCCCAATGGGACGGATATCGATAATTGCAATGACAGAAAAAAAATGGTTACAGTTTTAGAAAAATTGGATGATTCATTCAAGAGAAAGAGCTTCACAAATTGAGCAAGTGATAAACCCATTGGTCCATCTCTGGCCCTTGTGTAAGCAGTTATTCATCTTGGCATTGGTTGACAGAATTGTTGGACGTTCTCCTGAGGGGTACTGTGCCAAATTCTGTCCAGCTGGCGCGTTAGATCGTCTGAATACCGAGCTACATTGTATTTTGGCGGATCCTACCCGTAATTCTCCAGTCTTTGGTCTAGTGGTTCACGTTGTTGCTTCTAGATCACGGGGTCCCGGGTTCGATTCCCAGCCGGGTTGGGAATTTTCCCTGCACGGGAACTGGGTGTTTGTGTTGTCCTCATCATTTCATCATCATAATACGTAACACCGGTTAGACTGGACTGTGTAAAAATTGGGACTTTGTACGAGTGATGATGACCAAGCAGTTGAGCGCCCCACAAACCAAACATCATCATCATCGTAATTCTCCAAACGATCACAGTTGGGGTGAGAACCGGCGACCTTGCTGGAAAAATTAGGGTTTGGCAAGCACGAACTCAAGCAGTAGAAAAACTCACCATGAGCGGATGGGCATTATTTCGGACTGAAATCTCATTGAGTGGAGTAGAATGATCTTCAGTAATGAGTACCGCTTCGAACTGAGCCTCAGTGCCCAGCGAAGGCGTGTCTGAAGACACCCCAAACAGCGATGGGATACCAATTCGACTGACCCGCCATACTGCCCGACAACCAGAAGTGATGGTTTGGTGTGCCAGTTCTTTTCTTTACAAAAATGGCTCTGAGCACTATGGGACTTAACATCTGTGGTCATCAGTCCCCTAGAACTTAGAACTACTTAAACCTAACTAACCTAAGGACATCACATACATCCATGTTCGAGGCAGGATTCGAACCTGCGACCGTAGCGGTCACGCGGTTCGAGACTGAAGCGCCTAGAACCGCACGGCCACACCGGCCGGCGCTTTTCTTTACAGGACCATTTTTGTTGTCGTTCACGGCAGCCTTACACCACAGCAGTACGTCGACGATATTCTACTCCCCGTCTTGTTGCTCATCATGGCAAGCCATCCTGGGCTTACATTACATCAAGATAATTCCCGCCGGCACACGGTGAGAGTTTGTACCGTTTATCTTCGTGCCTGACAAACCTTATCTTAGCCAGCGATGTCACTGGATCACTCTCCCGTAGCTAATCTATGGTGCATTATGGCCAAGGCCCTGCAACTATCTCAGGATTCTGTAAATCTAACTCGCCAATTGCACAAAATCAGGCATGATGTCCCTCATCCATCAATTCTATCAATCAATGTCAAGCCGAATAACTGCTTGCCTAAGAGGCAGGGGAAAACCAAAGTGTTACTGAGTTATGAAGCTCTTTCTTTTGAATAAATCATTCAATTTTTCTGACAACGTAATCATTCGTCTATCTGTATATGTACATCACATCCACCGATTTCCGTCCCATTCGGATAATTTCTTCGTGGAGCGTCTTTTCTTTTGTCTTAGAGTTTATTTTCAGCAAGAAAAAGTCTAGGTTCCAATGACAATAGAAGCCTTATTGACGTGTTTCCCCTTCTTGAGGCATCTTCAGTATTTACTTAATTCTGGTAAGCTAAGATAGAGCCACACTTCTAATTCTGAAACATAAATATTGGAATAAAAATTGTAGTGGGTGTGAATACATTACATGACCTTTGCCGAAGGTGCATACAAAAATTTTGGCTATTTGTGACTAAAGTATTACCTGCAGTTCCTAAAGAGATTCTGAAGAAGCCCCAAAAAGAGGAAACACATCAATAAAGCTCCTCCTGTCGTTGAACCTATACTGTTTTCCTCATTGAAATGGTGGCATTTCCAGCTGAAACCATTCACTGAAGATTAGATCTGGAAAGCTTCGATATTGTGGGGCTGTTCATAACTATGTTTTAGACGTTGTTTTAAATATAATAATTTAACGGATTAGTCGCGGTGCATAAGGAGCCTGTGTGTTCAATAACCGCATAAATATTGAAAAAAAAATCGTCAGTAATGGCGACTGAAGGATTCCGGCATAAGATGTCACCCTCATTCTGCCAACGGCCTTGTCAAAGAGAGCGGAGGAGCGGATAGATGTTCAGGGCACTCTCTTGCCCTTGGGTGGGAAACTGCCCTTAAAAGACAAAAAACTATGATCAACGACAGTTAGATGATGTTGAAGGGAGTGGAAACTGCTGAATTAAAGACGCACAGTGTATACCCAAAAGACATGTACCCTGTAACTGAAAAAGTTTCATGGTGATTTCTCCATTGGCAAAAGAATCCAGACTAGTCTCCTATTCCGATTTCCGGCTGAGGACTGCCAAGTGGGAGATGACCATGAGAGAAAGATTGAAAAGCCAACGAAAGGATAACGTTCTACGAATCGGAGTGTGGAATAGCAGAAGCTCGAACGTGGTAAGGAAGCTAGAAAATCCAAAAAGGGAAATTCAGAGGCTCATTCTAGGTATATTGGAGGTCACGGAAGTGAAATGGAAAGAATACAAGGATTTCTTGTCACCTAAGATCGTAACATAGACAATTGCAGAAAATGGTATAACGGGAGTAGGATTGTTATGAATAGGAAGAAGGGGCAAAGCTGGCCGGCCGGAGTGGCCGTGCGGTTCTACGCGCTACAATCTGGAGCCGAGCGACCGCTCCGGTCGCAGGTTCGAATCCTGCCTCGGGCATGGATGTGTGTGATGTCCTTAGGTTAGTTAGGTTTAATTAGTTCTAAGTTCTAGGCGACTGATGACCTCAGAAGTTAAGTCGCATAGTGCTCAGAGCCATTTGAACCATTTGTGAACAGTTCAATGACAGTGTTGTCCTCATCAGAATCGACAGCAGGTCAACACCGACAACGATAGTTCAAGTATACGTGCCTACATCCCTAGCAGAAGATGAAGGGATAAAGGAAGTGTAGGAGGATACTGAACGGGAAATTCAGTACGTAAAAGGAGATGAAAATCTTGTAGTCTTGGGAGATTGAAATGCGGTTGTATGGGAAGGAGTAGAAGAATGGGATACCAGAGCATATGGAAATTTTAGTACAAATGAGAGAGGCGAAAGACTAACTGAGTTGTACAAACAACTCTGTTCAAGAATCACAAGAGGAGGAGGTACATTTGCCATAGGCTTGGAGATACGAGAATATTTCATTTAGATTACATCAAGGTCAGGCAGAGATTTTGAAAACAGATACTGAATTGTAACGCGTGCCCTGGAATAGTTACAGACTCAGATCACAATTTATTAGTGATGAATAGTAGGAGACTTCTGTTGGCCAGAAGTGCCCTTTTCCAGTGCCAGTCTGCTTTTTATGTCCTCCTTTCTCTGTCCGCCATGGTTTCTTTTCCTGCCGAGGTAGAGATTAGTCAGACAGAATCAACGCGCAAAAAAGTGATTACGAAAGTACTCAGGAATGAAGAGATACTGAGATAATGAACAGCACAGTACAAAGTTCAGTCGAATAGAAATGGACATCTTTCAAAAGAGCAATCACAGAAACTGGAAAGAAAAAGATAGAAAGAAGACAACACAAAAACGTTCCGGAAAATTCAGAGATACAGAAATACAAGTCACTTAGGAATGAAATAAAAAGGAAGTGCAGGAAAGCTAAGGCGAAACGGCTGAGTGAAAAATGTGAATAAATCAAAGGAGAAATGATTTCCGGGATGACTGACTCAGCATATAGAAAATTCAAAACAGGCTTCGATGAGATTAGAAGCAAGGCTGGTAACATTAAGAGCGCAATGGGAACTCTCCTGTTAAATTGGTGGAAAGGGTACATTCAAGCCCTCTATGAGGGGAAGACTTGTCTGATGACGTGATAGAAGAAGAAGAAGGAGTCAATATAGAAGAAACAGGGAATCCAGTATTGGAATCAGAATTTAAAAGAGCTTTGGAAGACATAAGATCAAATAAGACACAAGGGATAGATAACATTTCATTAGAATTCATAATCATTGAGGGAAGAGTGAATGAGACTGGCGATATACCATCACACTTTCGGAGAAACATCATCCACATAATTCTGAAGATTGCAGGAGCCGACAAGTGTGAGAAGTATGGCACGTTTAATTTAACATCTCATGCATCACAGCTGCTGATAAAAATAATATACAAAGGAATGAAAGAGAAAATTGAGGATGTGCTAGATGACGATCAGTTTGGCTTTAGGAAAGGTAAACACAACCAGAGAGGCAGCTCTGACGTTACGGTTGATAATGGAAGCAGGACTAAATAAAAAGCAAGACGCGTTCATCGGATTTGGCAACCTGGTAAAAGCGTTCGGCAACGTCAGGTGCAATACGTTCGAAATTCGGAGAAAAATAGGGGTAAGCTACAGGGAAAGGCGGATAATACACATCATCTGCAAGAGCCAAGAGGAAATAATAAGAGCGGAAGACCAAGAACGAAGTGTTCGATTAAAAAAGGGTGTGAGACAGGGATGTAGTCTTTCGCCCCTACTGTTCAGTCAATACACTGTAGAGGCAATTACGGAAATAAAAGAAAGGTTCAAGAACGGGATAAATATTCAAGACGAAATTGAATTAGTGATAAGATTCACTGATGACATTGGTATCCTGAGTGAAAGTGAAGAAGAATTACAGCATCTGCTGTATGGAATGAATATACTAGTGATTACAGAAGAGAATAAGAAAGACGAAAGTAATGAGAAGTAGCAGAAATGAGAACAGCGAGAAACTGGCGATCACGAATTAGAAAAAGTTATGAAATTCTGTTACCTACACAGCAATACAACCCATGGCGGAAGGATCACGGGGGATATAAAAAGCAGACGGGCACACGCAAAAAGGGCACTTCTGGCCAGCAGAAGTTTCCCAGTATCAAACATAGACCTTAACTTTCTGCAAATGTACGTTTGGTGCACAGCATTGTATGGTAGTGAAATATGGACTGTGGGAAAACCGGAAAAGGAGAGAATGGAATAATTTTAAAAATTAGGTAAAGAGAGATATTCAACGAAAGATGTTCCTAGCGTGGAAATATCTTTACATCAAAGTGCAATAAAGCAATTCCTTGATACTAGGCAGGGTTTCAGAAAATGTTACTGGCAATGTAAATGTGCCACAAATACGAGAGTGCGCTCCAGAATGAGATTTTCACTCTGCAGCGGAGTGTGCGCTGATATGAAACTTCCTGGCAGATTAAAACTGTGTGCCCGACCGAGACTCGAACTCGGGACCTTTGCCTTTCGCGGGCAAGTGCTCTACCAACTGAGCTACCGAAGCACGACTCACGCCCGGTACTCACAGCTTTACTTCTGCCAGTACCTCGTCTCCTCTCTCCTCGCAGGAGAGCTTCTGTAAAGTTTGGAAGGTAGGAGACGAGGTACTGGCAGAAGTAAAGCTGTGAGTACCGGGCGTGAGTCGTGCTTCGGTAGCTCAGTTGGTAGAGCACTTGCCCGCGAAAGGCAAAGGTCCCGAGTTCGAGTCTCGGTCGGGCACACAGTTTTAATCTGCCAGGAAGTTTCATATCAGCGCACACTCCGCTGCAGAGTGAAAATCTCATTCTGGAAACATCCCCCAGGCTGTGGCTAAGCCATGTCTCCGCAATATCCTTTCTTTCAGGAGTGCTAGTTCTGCTAGGTTCGCAGGAGAGCTTCTGTAAAGTTTGGAAGGTAGGAGACGAGGTACTGGCAGAAGTAAAGCTGTGAGTACCGGGCGTGAGTCGTGCTTCGGTAGCTCAGTTGGTAGAGCACTTGCCCGCGAAAGGCAAAGGTCCCGAGTTCGAGTCTCGGTCGGGCACACAGTTTTAATCTGCCAGGAAGTTTCATATCAGCGCACACTCCGCTGCAGAGTGAAAATCTCATTCTGGAAACATCCCCCAGGCTGTGGCTAAGCCATGTCTCCGCAATATCCTTTCTTTCAGGAGTGCTAGTTCTGCTAGGTTCGCAGGAGAGCTTCTGTAAAGTTTGGAAGGTAGGAGACGAGGTACTGGCAGAAGTAAAGCTGTGAGTACCGGGCGTGAGTCGTGCTTCGGTAGCTCAGTTGGTAGAGCACTTGCCCGCGAAAGGCAAAGGTCCCGAGTTCGAGTCTCGGTCGGGCACACAGTTTTAATCTGCCAGGAAGTTTCATACGAGAGTGCGCTTTTCGCAAAAACAAATTGCTATGTAATTTCAAGTTCCACTAATCTTTAGACTGAGTACGTAAGCACAATTTTATTACTTGTTTTGCAAATTAATTTCCTTAATTGTGATATTATTTTAAGCTGTTTCATTCTTTGTGTTATAGTTTTATAATTAATTAACGATCGTCTCTGTCAACTAGTTTCTTGACTTATCGGTATTAACTCGATTCTTCAGATACCGTAAAATAAATAAGTAATGTTACATTAATTTAAGAACTTCATTTTAATTTAAGTGTACAGAATCGTTGCCGCTGTTCCAACAAAGATCTTATTTTCACTTTAACAAATACTTGGGAGGTTTTGTCCAGGTTATTTAAGTAATTTGCAGAATACCTAGGTAATTTGAGAAATGAAACAATTTTCGGCACCTTAACGGATCACTATAGTTAATCTGCACATTATCTAGATAATCTGCAGAATAACTGATTTCTGCACTCCAGCGGTAACATTATATATACGACTGACTGCATCGGAAAAGATAATGCTGAAACTACGATGCAAATACTCTGGCTGTATGGAATAGCTGCCAAATATCAGTGTATGCACTCCATTCCAATTAAATGCTGGGAGCGAAAATTATTTTAAAATACACATCAGTCTAAGTGAACGGGGAGCAAATTGTATTTACACCTTAAGTTAAATATTAGCTCTTTATTAAAACAGCGTAGCTAGTTTTGAATTATCTATGAAAATAGTTTAATAAATATATGTAACTGATTGCCTAATTTCTTTTACAATGTGATACTGAAACGGATTTGAATTGTACTAGCTCATCAGCTACTTGTTCTATCATAATTGCCACATTCATCTGCCTGATAGTAATTTGTTTCGAATATATGTACTCAATGAAATACACAGACGTAAAATTTTACAAACAAGGGGACAGTTCGCTATAACATTAATAAGTAACATTTTTATAACAGACCGAGATCACGTCAGAGAAGAGCATTCCGATGATCATTTCATTAATATCACTTAAGATTTTCTAGCAGCAGTAATGTGATCAATTTAAAATTTCAAATGTATGTATTGTTCTTTCTTCGTCGAAAAACTAAACTAATTGTGGATCAGAAGATTACTTGTTAGATGCTCAAATACAGATAACAAAATAGCGGTGCACGTTCTATGGAACATGATCAGTTCGTTAAATAATGTACCTGGTAGTTCCATAAGGAACCGCATCCATTACATAATTGACGCTGAACAAACTCTGGGGTTTTGTAGTACATACGCCTTGCAGTGACACACTTCGAGTCCTCCTCCATAATGCCGCTCGAAGGAAATAAAGGAATGGACAACTAACGATAGCAGTGGAGCTTATTAGACGGATATTGTCACTCAAGAAGTCCTTCTCATTTGTGGTTGCCAAGGACTGCGTTCACTGTGATGCTGGTTTATAAATTTATAAACTGTTCACTGTCGGGACCTGACAATTGTTCTGGTGCAAATTGGCTGCATTCATCTATGCGGGGCAGTCAAATGAAATCGAGACGGATGTAAAAAAACAATATTACACTGAAGAGCCAAAGAAAATTGTACACCTGTCTAATATCGTGTAGGGCCCCCCCGCGAGCACGCAGAAGCACCTCTGAACGACATGGCATGGACTCGACTAATGTCTGAAGTAGTGTTGGAAGGAACTGACGCCATGAATCCTGCAGATCTGTCCATAAATCCGTAAGACTACGAGGGGGTGGTGAGCTCTTCTGAACAGCACGTTGCAAGGCATTCCAGATATGATCAATAGTGTTCGTGTCAGAAGAGTATTCCTGGAGCCACTCTGTAGCAATTCTGGACGTCACATTGTCCTGCTGGAATTGTCCCAGTCCGTTGGTATGCGCAATGGATATGACTGGATGCAGGTGATTAGACAGGATGCTTACGTACATGTCACCTGTCAGAGTCGTATCTAGACGTATCAGGGGTCCCATATCACTCCAACTGAACACGCTCAACACCATTAGAGACCGCGCGGGGTAGCCGCTCGCTCTGAGGCGTCTTATCACGGTCCGCGCGGCTCCCTCCGTCGGAGGTTCGAGTCCTCCCTCAGGCATGGGTGTGTGTGTGTAGTGCTTAGCATAAGTTAGTTTAAGTAGTGTGTAAGCTTAGGGACCGATTACCTTAGCAGTTTGGTCCCATAAGACCTAACCACAAATATTCAAAAAATACCATTACAGAACCTCCACCAGCTTGAACAGTCCCCTGTTAACATACGGGTCCATGGAGTGATGAAGTTGTCTCCATGCCCGTGCGCGTCCATCTGCTCGATACATTTTGAATCGAATCTCGTCCGACCAGGCAACATCCTTCCAGTCATCAATTGTCCAATGTCGCCGTTGATTGGCCCAGGCGAGGCGTAAAGCTTCATGTCGTGCAGTCATCAAGGGTAGAAAAGTGGGCCATCGGCTCCGAAAGCTCACATCGAGGATGTTTTGTTGAGTGGTTGCTCGCTGACACTTGTTGATGCCCAGAATTGAAATCAGAAACAATTTGTGGAAGGTTGCACTTGAATCACGTTGAACGATTCTCCTCAGTCGTCGTTGGTCCTGTTCTTGCAGGATCTTTTTCCGGCCGCAGCGATGTAGGAGATTTGATGTCTCACCGGATTCCTGATATTCACGATACATTCATGAAATGGTCGTACGGGGAAATCCCCACTTCTCGCTATTTCGGAGATGGTGTACCCCATGGCTCGTGCGCCGACTATAGCACCACGTTCAGACTCACTTAAATCTTGCCGTTGCAGCAGCAGTAACCGATCTAACAACTTCGACAGACACTTGGTGTCCCTTATTGTCTTATGTAGGCGTTGCCGACCGCATCGCCGTATTCTGCCTGTTTACATGTATATCTATTTGAATAAGCATGCCAATACCAGTTTCTTTGGCGCTTCAGTGTATTTCAAAAGTAATCAACATAATTGTTAATACATTTGTCCCTCTACGAGACAAGACGGTCAATGCTTTCATGGAAAAATGTTTGTCGTTGGCCACGGAACCATGATTCTACCCCAGTATTATCGGATCTCATCGTTCGACGCAGGTCGACTGCCATGGATGGCTTTCTTCAGGGATCAAAAATTGTGGGAATTGCATGGGAAGAGATCGGGACTGTATGTGGGATGTGTAAGGACTTTCCAGCGAGACTTCTGGAGCTCTAATAGAAACAATTCTGGTAACATGTGACCAGGAAATTATTTCAGACAAGAAGTACGGCTGATACCAATTTACGAGAGGACTTCGAACATTGGTTGGTTGATTTAGGGAAGGGGATCAAACAGCGAGTTCATCAGTCCCATCGAATTAGGGAAGGATCTGGAAGAAAGTCGGCCGTGCGCTGTCAAAGGAACCATCCCGGCATTTGCCTGATGCGATTTAGGAAAATCACGGAAAATCTCAATCAGTATGGCCGGACGGGGGTTTGAATCCGAATGCGAGTCCAGTGTGCTAACCACTGCGCCACTTCGCTCGGTGAGAAGACTTCAAAAAGTAAGTTAGACATTATAATGGTGTGCCAAGTTACTTTGATTGAATGCCGCATTACACTTCAAACTGACACAGATACATAGCACTATTTTCCAAAATATTCACCAAGCTTCTGTAAACAACGGTCGGAGCGTCATACTAGTCGTTCAGTTCCTCTACGTCAGAAATCGGCTCCTTGATCTCGGAGTAATTCGAGAATCGCTGTGTGCCGAGGTCTGCATTTCCCGATCAGCATCATCCCACGCCTTTGCGGCCTTGGCCAAACTGATGGCACCTTCTCACTACGGCATTGTTCTATTGGAATCGTACTGTCCTGCGTACTTCAACTTCGCAGTACATTTCCAGTGCCGCGCAATTTCACGCTGTGATGCACCTGTCATCCGCAAAATAGAACGTGTGCTCCCTTCCGACAATGCGCATCTCTTGTTGTGCACTGGTCTTAGCGTGGAACGATGATGTAATTTAGTTTCCAAGTCCATGTATATTTCGACTTTGTGGAAGCAAGGAAAATTAAAGTACAAAACAGCTTGTTAATATCGACGAATGTCAAGTATAAACTTGAGAGCTACTACGTTCTACTCAGACTCTTTACTCGAAATGTGAGCTTCCAGAAATTCACAGTATTTTATCACCTCTCGTGTCGACATACGAGGTACGTTTTTGGTTGGCAAAGGGCGCGTATTGTTAGACTTTCCTTTCAGTTAAGTAGTATTTTTTGGTCCACCCACCAAAAACGCAGTGTTGTCAGGGCGTTGGCTAGCACAGGTAAGCTTGCAGTGCTAGTCCGTTCGTCTGTATGCTTGTAGTTCTCTAGCGTCTAATTACCATTTCTTCCAAGGAATATGACTCGACTGTGCATCTCCTTGACGTCGGCCATCACATGTAAGATCTACGGAGTCCAATACCAAGAGAAAATACTCAAGGTCTGTCTCGGGAATAGTGACCATTTTTTCTTGTAAATTCAGGGAGAATCTACTTTTCAAGATATTTAACACTGCTGCATATGAGATGGGATTACTCCAGTGTCTCGTATTGTTTATATATGTCTCGAAATATTTTCGCAGTGCCCCTTGTTTACTGTTGAACGGTTGCGGGTTGAACACATCTCGTCGCAATCGTTCCTGAACACCACTAGACCAAAATTTTTTCCCATGTTTGGCGAAGTTCCGCCACATCGGCTGTCCAGAGCAATTCATCTCCTTGGGCGAATCCTACCAGGTAGCGTATTTTTTGTGATTCGGTCCAGCTACGCGGTAGTACGTTACGGGACACTTTTATGAAAATTACTGGCTGAACCTTTTTCGACACTGTAGAAAACACCTGAAATTGGTGATACTTTCAGTGGCTTTCGTCTAACAATATTGACGAAAGAGATGGTCCTGTTCCCAGCGAGTTTGGTGCTTACATGTGTGGCTAGAGGGGTAATTCATTTGGTTCGTCGTTGGCGTCGGCGGTTGATTATACGTGCCGAAATCTCTTTCAGCAGCATCGTGTATCTGCGGAGATGAAAACGTATTTTCTCTTTAGTTTTCTAAACTCTCCTGCATATTTCCTGCATTAACAGTAATCGTTTCGTTCGAATTAAGTCTTCTACGGGCCAGTTCCGAAAGAATTCGTTGTATGGCAGTTTTTAGAATCACCTCTGTTTTTGTAATAATTTTACTTTCCTTTTCGGACATCAATTATTGTACTTCGTCTACTACATTCGATGCTACAGTGCAAACTTTTCCGCGAATATGGTGTCATTGTCGAATGCCCCCACCTCCGTCTGCTCACTTGCTGTTCTAGTTTCATGATCCCAATTTCTTTCGACAGTTTTTTCACTTCGACAGGGATTTCGATACAAACTGAGTATAGTTTAGAAACATTCTAGATACGGCCTGAACTACTTAATTATGTGCAGTTTGCAAATTGTTTTGTTTTTTAGGCTGCTCGTCTAACCTACATGTAGGTTTCCTTTGTTCTTCTAGTAATTTTGAAAAATTCTGATCGAAATTTTTCGACATATTTGTCAACCTTTGATCTAAATTGTTCGACATACCTGTAAACTTTTGATAAAAATTGTTCAATATATGTGTACATTTTTGATCAAGTTTCTCACTGAAATCGTTGTACATATTTGTAAATAGATTTTTTTTTTTAAATTTCATCATCTCGGTCATGTCGCCTGGCTCAGATGAAGTTATGTTTCCTGATATTATGGTGTCCTTTTGCCCGTCTTTCTTACGCCATTTCAGGATCAGCTACAGCGCCTCTTCCGAAACTACTGGCTGAATAAGCATCTATGTTGACAACTGCGTCAACAGTCCATCTACTGTCTACACGGAAGTACTTCCTAATAACGTGTTTCAGTCGGTTAATTTTTTCCACTTTTGTTGTGTTTAAGTCGTGGCTGTTGTTCACGTAGCTGCGTCTTGTTGTTTCGCTCCGTTAGTCTTTTCAGTTTGCTCATACATATTATTTATTTCCTTTTCCTTTTATATTTCCATTTATTTCTTCGATTTCTTTTAGTTCCATTTTGTTGCATATATATATTTCATTTACGTTAACTGTTGCTTACATTACTGTAAGCTGTATTCAGTTTTCATTGAAACTTCTAGTATGCTAACTGCGTGCGACGCGATGGCTGCTGCGTTCCTGAGCCCAAATTAAATGGCCTGAAAGTCATTCCCTATTTGAATATTAGTTTTCGCACTAAAGGTTATACGAAAAAATGTTAAAAAATTGGATATTGCTAAAAGGAAAGAAAACAAGGATCTGTCGATGTTGATTCTAACAACAGATATCGTTGATTACGATAACCGATATTACTTGGTCCTACCTTGACTTCCGCTGATATGTTCATTCGTGTATTCATATAAGTTTTTTGTTTTTTCTGTAAGGCGTTTCCTCCTTTAGTTTTCTTTCAAGTTACTTTTGGGCATTTATTTTCCCTTTTCATTTTGTTATTGTCATTTTCCTGAAGATCTCGTATCATGATACGAAAAAAATATACATCGTTATTATGTGAACACTGAAGTTCATTAAAATAGTTCAAGCAAATTGAACTTACAAATTCCGGTAGACACAGTTCCTGTAAGGTCGGCACTTAAAGTGGTTATGTTAGAGTTTTTAACAATCAGTTAAATGTTTTAGGTTTCCCTTACAGAAACTGAAGGAGCGACGAAAAATTTTCTACGAAGATTTTTATACCATGCTACCATTTGCAGGAGTGTCCTTTCCACTTTATTATTTTGCTTATTTTTCTGGAAATAGTTAAGGTCTACGTTTTACCTCTTCACAGCGCAGTCTTCCATCTCTGTAAGTTAATTGTGGTCCGAAAAAATGAATCTTGCGTTGTTGAATTCAGCGATCGGATCGTATTTTTTCGTCTCGCAATGCTGCGAGTTCTGTGGACTAGCATCCTTTGCTAGTATCGGTTGATAAAGAAATTCGTTGAACAACATTTGGGTCCATAAAGACTTGTATAGTTTTCCTTTAAAACCGGAGGCATTATTACAATGCATTGATATGGCTGATTCGCTCAACATACTCCGGCAACGACCCATATATACAGGAGAAGAAGCTAAATAAAAAAATTAAAAAAACTGAATGTAGCCTAATCTTCAGCTTTCGTTGATGACTTCAGAGATATTATACTTTCTTAGTTCTTGTGACTACGTACAATTTATCGTAAGTAATAACAAGTAACAAAATTTATCGTAAGAAAAGACATTTATTTTCTCATCCTTCTTAGATACTACCCAAACAACGATTTCGATTACGAGATAGTTCAGTCTCTGAGTTAGGTTTATCTATAACGATACCCTTGGTCATTTGCAACAGTGCGTTTCTCGAGAGAATATTTCCGCTACCGTTTTACTTAGGTACAGCTGGAACAGTATTTGTTCTTAAATCGAACACAAATCGCTTCATACATCGTGCGGCAAGTTAACTTTCATACTTCTTGACGATTCGGTCATTTCTGGAAAATGGTGAACTTCGCTTTCGACTTTTCTGCGAGTTTTAATCTTCGTTTATTAGCAATTGCGTGTCCGTGTTGTGTTCCTTACCCAATCCAGTCCTTGCTGAATAATTCTGATTGTTAAGTTATTGCAGTCTTTATAAGGAACCATAATATTAGGTTTTTATATATGTTTCATAACAAATGCAATTCCGCAGTACGCTCCATCATTGTGAATGAGTGTTTTTCATGCAGCTATTTGGTTCGTTAAACTTCACCACAATGTGCATTCCAGCTCGCCCTCCCTACCTCTGCGATATCGGACCTCACGTTGCCTGTAAGAGAGAGCTACCGGGAAATATTTAGTACAGTGTGATCCCTGGTCAATCGACCTGAAGTTCAGTAGTTAGATTTCCCTTGCACATTTTTCGATGAGACAGAAACTAGGGCTAAAATATCATTTAATATTTATGAAACTTCAGACTGTTTGCCATTCAAGGGCAATGAGACAATGCGAAACATTGTAATTGCTCAATAAGAAGGTCGTGGCTACTTAAGGTTATGGCTATCGTTTGACTTGTGGGTAGAGTGCTTTGAATGGGATCTTTAATTAAATATCTTTACTTTCCCTATTATCTAACATAAGTAAGTCATCAACCACTAAAAATAAAAAAAAACCACTCCGTCTACAGGCCACAAGTGGCCCATCGGAACCATCCGACCGTTGTGTCATCGTCAGAGGAGGATGCGAATAGGAGGGGCGTGGGGTCAGCACACCGCTCTCCCGGTCGTTATGATGGTATTCCTGACCGAAGCCGCTACTATTCGGTCGAGTAGCTCCTCAATTGGCATCACGAGGCTGAGTGCACCCCGAAAAACTGCAACAGCACATGGCGGCCGGGATGGTCACCCATCCAAGTGCCGGCCGTGCCCGACATCGCTTAACTAGGGTGATCTCACGGGAACCGGGGTATCCACTGCGGCACGGCGGTCGCCTTCATCAAACGCTAAAAATTATAAACATATTCATGTGACTACGAAATTAGACATCTCAATCAGCCCAGTATTTTACACAAGTACAGAATTAAATTTATGTTAGACAAATGGATCGAACATTAAGTGAGTAAATTCATGTCTTGGCAGTTGGATAGAGGATCTGGAATGTGATTCAAGTGAACGCATATCTGCTCAAAATATCTACGTCTGTGGGATTCATGCCGAGACTGCCGAAATTCAGTGCGTAAAGACAGAAGCTGCTACAGAAGGATATGCGTGTCCACTATTGGCAGAGTTGAAAGAATGCTGAACCTCTAACGGCAAACAAATATTCAAAGTGAAGCTCGAATTTACTGAATGAACTTGCAAATGATTTGTCTTTCCGTAGATTTCGTTTGGTTTTTTGTTGCGGCATCTCATCATAGCTGTAATCTGCAAGTGGCAGTTGAACTAACTGCAGAATCATTCACTGTCTCTGTACCAACAGCCCCTTGCGACTAAATTCATTGCAGACAGATGAGAGCATATCGTCTCCGATGAGCCTGGAGAAGTCATCTAGAGGTGAAGTCTGCCTGCGGGAATGTCGACCTGTCAAGAAGAAATATTCTGCAAAACACTTCTGACAAGGAAAAGTCCAAAACCTTCTGTTCCCATTTCACTTTCTAAGGTGTTATTTTAACAGTCCGGGTTTCGGGGTAATTTTGACTTTGTACTGTTTCTCTTCACAATGGTCGTTCTTCCGCGAGTCTATCATTAAGCGATATGCAGCCTGTGACTACACAGCTCATTAAAACAGTGTCTATTGTCTTCACACATCATGGACATGTCATCTACATTGCATGACTTTGGCAGGGCTGTCTCCTTTCACAACCCAGTTCAGCCCGCTCTTTGCGGATGGTCAGCCATCCAAGTGCCGGCCATGCCCGACATCTTTCTTTTGAAAGTGAGAGGCTGTTTCGCCAGGACGCGGGCTTCTTGAAAAAATATTGGTTTCCCGCACTCGTCTTGGTGTTCCGCCACTGCTGACTTGTTGTGTTGTTTCAGGCGGATATATCTTTCATGTTCCGAGAGCCTTGTGCTAATCGGACGTCCCTGTACACTTTGTGGCCAAGTTTACCATCAGGTTTTCGATAACCTTCCACGTCGAGAAAAGGCAGCACCCCATTCTTCTCTGTTTCCATTGTAAACTGAATTTTCCTATGCTGTTGGTTAAGGTGCTTGTGGAATTTCTGTAGCTCCTCTTCTCCGTGGGGCCAAATGACGAAAGTGTCATCGACATAGCGAAGCCAACAATTTGGACGTAATGGTGCGGACTGGAGGGCTGTTTCCTCAAATGCCTCCATGAAGATTTCTGCTGCGATGGGCGATAGGGGTGAGCCCATAGCTACACCGTCAGTTTGTTCATAAAATTGACCTCTCCACTTGAAATAGGTGGTCGTCGTTGAGCGAAGCAACCACAGCAATTCTGGCCAAGGGGATGAATTTCGCAGTCGCACCTAAGCGAGTTCCAAAAGAAGATATCATAGAATCCGTAGAGGTTTCGGTACGTCATCTGCCACAGGCCGAGGCGGAGAAGATCCGGCAGGAAACGGTCAGAGTTCTGAATAAAGCAAAGCCACCGAAGCAAAACATCAACGCTGAGGAATACCATGCCATCAAGGAACTCAGGGACAACCCCCACTTAGTAGTGGTACAGGCAGATAAGGGCAACGCCACTGTAGTCTTGGACACAACTGATTACAACAAACGAATGGAAGATATTCTCGCAGAACCTATCTACAAGAAACTTCAGGGAGATCCGACGGCCAAGGTGATCAAAACGACGCAGGCACTGCTCAAGCACTCTAGAATCAACTTCGACAAGGCCAGAAGATTCATCCCGCAAGTGACACAGGCACCACGGATATATGGTGTACCGAAGGTACACAAAACCGACTTCCCCTTAAGGCCCATAGTAAACAGTATAAATTCACCGACCTACTACCTAGCGAAAGAACTGGCACCTAGGCTCCGACACCTAGTGCATCAAACCGAGTCCTACGTTAAGGATTCCTCTCACTTCGTGTCTCTCCTAAAGGAAATGCGTGTTACGGACCAAGATCTGATGGTTAGTTTCGACGTTAAATCCCTATTCACGAATGTCCCAGTGTCAGATACTGTGAACATCCTAGAAGAACCCGTGGCACCTGATATATGTGAGCTTGTACGCCACTGTCTGACGACCACCTATTTCAAGTGGAGAGGTCAATTTTATGAACAAACTGACGGTGTAGCTATGGGCTCACCCCTATCGCACATCGCAGCAGAAATCTTCATGGAGGCATTAGAGGAAACAGCCCTCCAGTCCGCACCATTACGTCCAAATTGTTGGCTTCGCTATGTCGATGACACTTTCGTCATTTGGCCCCACGGAGAAGAGGAGCTACAGAAATTCCACAAGCACCTTAACCAACAGCATAGGAAAATTCAGTTTACAATGGAAACAGAGAAGAATGGGGTGCTGCCTTTCTCGACGTGGAAGGTTATCGAAAACCTGATGGTAAACTTGGCCACAAAGTGTACAGGAAACCAACCAGTACGGACAGGTACCTTCACGCCTCCTCCCACCATCACCCCACGCAGAAGAAGTCCGCCCTGCATACGCTAACGAAGAGAGCGTACAGGATAAGCGACGAAGAACATCTGAAGACAGAACTTGAACGCCTCAGGTCCATCTTCGGAACTAATGGCTATGGGAAGCAGATGATAGACAGCACCATGTCGACAAGGGAGAAGACTAATAGGGAAGAGGAGAAGGAGGCACAGAGTATTGCTGTGTTACCATATGTACAAGGGGTCACCGAACGTATTGGCAAAATCCTACGAAAAGCCGACATCAAACCAATTTTCCGAAGCAGTAACAAAATATCAGACATGCTCGGTTCTACCAAGGATGCAGTTGACAAACTATACACAGCTGGCGTGTATGAAATTGGTTGTGCGTGTGGATTAGTCTACATAGGTGAGACGGGACGTCCGATTAGCACAAGGCTCTCGGAACATGAAAGATATATCCGCCTGAAACAACACACCAAGTCAGCAGTGGCGGAACACCAAGACGAGTGCGGGAAACCAATATTTTTTCAAGAAGCCCGCGTCCTGGCGAAACAGCCTCTCACTTTCAAAAGAAAGATTAGAGAGGCGATAGAAATAGCCAAAAGACCCGCCAACATGAATAGAGAGGACGGGTACAAGCTTCCGAGGTCTTGGCTGCCTGCTATAGCAGGGCTACGGAGCGGCGGCAGAGCCGTGGCGGTCCATGCAGACACGCGGAGAGCCGCAGTAGTGGTCGCGAGCACGCAAAGCAATGGCACGCCGCAGCCGGTTTCTGGACAGCATGTAAACAGTGTGACGTCACAGCTATCACCTGTTCGCTATTCGTCCGTCTCCTCCAATGGGGTGGATTAATACAAAGACCAATAGAAAACAGCTATTTCAGCCAATGACAGATAATAAAGGAAACACCAATAAAGCATACCTTTCACCCCTCCTCCTCCCCCCTTTTACAGCCAATCAAGTAACGACACGGTTTTCTCGTGCAGCTATTTAAGGAACCAAGTGTGTTTCATTTAGCAGTTTAACGTAGGGCCCTGATGAAGGCTAGCTGCAACGCTGGCCGAAACGTTGGCGCATTTTAAATTATGACGATGCGGTCTGATACCCTGAAGAATTTTATTGAAGAAGACAACGGCCGCGGAAGCCTACGCTTACAAACTCTGTTCTTGTCTTAACTCTCATTTATCCTTACTGACTACACAACAATGCAATCATTCTTCCTGTATAAATTGGAACCGTCAGTTGTAAATATATTTTTCTTATACTTTACCGGTTTCGACAAATTAATTTGCCGTATTCAGAAGCCAACAGAATTGGAGATATTATAAAACTTTAGACCTTTATTTGGCAGATGTCAATATCTTGTTTATAAAGCGTAATGCCATCATATGTTTCCTAATATACTTCTGAAAAAATGGCTCTGAGCACTATGGGACTCAACATCTTAGGTCATAAGTCCCCTAGAACTTAGAACTACTTAAACCTAACTAATCTAAGGACAGCACACACACCCATGCTCGAGGCAGGATTCGAACCTGCGACCGTAGCAGTCCCGCGGTTTGGGACTGCAGCGCCAGGACCGCACGGCCACCGCGGCTGGCTATACTTCTGATAGTTCATATAAATGTAGAACTAAGGTCTAATGATTTATGAAATCCCTAATTTTTTTGGCTTCTGAAAATGAGTAATAAAAACCGATAAAGCGTAATAAAAATATATTTGTTACTGGCAATTGAATTGCCGGCCGTTGTGGCCGAGCGATTCTAGGCGCTTCAGTCCGGAACCGCGCTGCTGCTACGGTTGCAGGTTTGAATCCTGCCTCGGGCATGGATGTGTGTGATGTCCTTAGTTTAGTTAGGTTTAAGTAGTTCTAAGTCTAGGGGACTGATGACCTCAGATATTAAATCCCATAGTGCTTAGAGCTATTGCAACATTTTAGTTGTACAGTTGCTGAAAATTACAGTCATGAATAAAATAACAATACATTTACACTTTCCTTATTAATGTGATTTGCGGAAATCTTGGGAATCGTGAGTATGTTTGATTGTCTCATTGTTATTTATGTATGAAACAAGTGTATTACTCACAAGGACAACACGAAGTTTTTTGTTGACAGTAACTATGCGCAGGCCCCAAATGAATGACATCATCATCTGGCACAGACAAACAGGACTGCTGGAGCACGCGTGTCTGATGGTTGTCGTGCCTCGGACGTCCTGCTGAGCGCTCTCTCAAGGCGAAGCAGCGACGGTTTCCCAGAAATTCCATTGGGACCGCAGCTTCACTAAAGGGCTCCGTCAGCACAGGTACGAAACATAGCGAGCACTGTGCTGGCGCTAGATCGTCTGGGTGAGCGGATAGCGACTGGTGGCACAGCACGTGCCACTGTTGAGGAACCCGCTGTACTGGTTTCTCGTGCAACAGGGAGCGCTTCGGGCAAACAGTAATCCACACTAGTGCATTGTTTCTTGTTCTATTTGTAGCTCTCTTGTGCGTTCCTCCAACGTGTGGCTGCTGCAGCCTCAAACAGAGTAACAATACATACATTAATATTATAATGTGAGAAAGTAAATGCAAACACATTTATGCTCCTGTCACTCTTTCTTTATCGCCATTGAAAATAAACGTTCTCAATTTCTTTACAATTTAAGAACATTACTAATCAAAATCAGTGTTAATTTCATAATGTGAGAAAAATAAATAAAAATATATTTGTGCTCCTAAGACTATTCCTTTAACAACAGTGCAAGCACATATTCTCAGTTCCATTACAGCTTAGCAACATTACAAACGAACATCCTCTGTTATTTTACAAAGTTATTGAAACTTGTTACTACACACATTTTAACTGTACTGGTTCGGCCGGCCGAAGTGGCCGTGCGGTTCTAGGCGCGGCAGTCTGGAACCGCGAGACGCTACGGTCGCAGGTTCGAATCCTGCCTCGGGCATGGATGTGTGTGATGTTCTTAGGTTAGTTAGGTTTAACTAGTTCTAAGTTCTAGGGGACTTATGACCTCAGAAGTTGAGTCCCATAGCGCTCAGAGCCATTTGAACCATTTTTTTTTGTACTGGTTCGTCTTGTTTCAATATCAATTCTACTTGATCATATATTAGGTTATTTAAATCTTAAATGAACTTCCGTTGTTTACATTTGACTTACATCATAACAATTAAGTCTTACAATTCTTTTACCAAAAATTTTCATTTCCATAACGACATTTGATTGTGTTGATCACAAAATATTTCTCCAGAAGTTGGACCATTACGGAATACAGGGAGTAGCTCACAATTGGTGCACCTCTTACTTTAGCAACAGACAGCAAAAGGTCATTATTCACAATGTTGATAACGCCTGTGATGTGGGATCTGAGTGGGGTACTGTCAAGTGGTCGGTGCTCCAAGGATCAGTGTTGGGGCCGCTCCTGTTCCTTATTTATATAAATGATATGCCCCCTAGTATTATGGGTAACTGTAAAATATTTCTGTTTGCTGATGACACTAGCTTGGTAGTAAAGGATGTTGTGTGCAACATTGACTCTGTTTCAAATAGTGCAGTACATGACCTCAGTTCATGGCTTAACCTCAGTTCATGGCTTATAGAAAATAAACTAACGTTAAATCACAGTAAGACTCAGTTTTTACAGTTTCTAATACACAATTCTACAAAACTTAACGTTTTAATTTCACAGAACGGGCATATGATTAGCAAACTGAACAGTTCAAATTTATATGTGTTCAGATAGATAGTAAGCTGTCGTGGAAAGCCCACGTTCAGGATCTTGTTGAAAGACTTAATACTGCTGTTTTTACTTTTCGAATGGAATCAAAAGTGAGTGATACTTCGACACGAAAATTAGTCTACTTTGCTTATTTTCATTCGCTTATGTCGTATGGTATTATATTTTGGGGTAGCTCTTCCCATTCTACAAGAATATTTTTGGCTCAGTTTGGGCAATAAGTGGTGTGAGTTCACGAACCTCTTGTCGACCTCTCTTCACGAGTCTGGGTATTTTGACATTGGCCTCTCAATATGTATATTCCTTATTGTCGTTTCTTATTACCAATATTGGTGTATTTCCAAGAATAAGCAGCTTTCACTCCGTTAATACTCGGCAGAAATCAAACCTGCATTTGGATCGGACTTCCTTAACTCTTGTGCAAAAAGGTGTGCTGTATACTGCTGCATCCATTTTCAATAAACTGACACTCGAATTCAAAAATCTTAGCAGTAATCCACGCGCTTTCAGATCTAAACTGAAGAGTTTCCTCATGGGTCACTCCTTCTATTCTGTCGAGGAGTTCCTTGAAAAATTAAGCTAATTCTTATTGTATTGCTGATAGCGTTTACTTAAACGTATGGACTGACTTTTTTCAGGTTCATGAACATTTATTTTTATCTGTTATTACTTTTATGTTGTAATTTCATGTACTGACACGTTCCATGACCTTGGAGATTTGCTCCTCAATTTGGTCCTACGGAACTTGACGTGTAAATAAAAAAATAAAAAAAAAAAAAAATACAATTTAATTTATCGTTCCCTCATGACTTTATTTTAATTGGGAATTCAGGTGAGATTTATGTTATTGGTTAGAGTTTTTCATGCGGTTGTTTCCATCACGAGCAATACTGGTTATCCCAGAGAGGTCTAACAATATCTAGCAGACGACTTACAATTACCTGCAATCCAAATATACTCTGACCATCTCACATATACTACCATCTTAACCCTCTTCTTTTGTCTTCATTTACTACGTTTTGTCCGATTAGTTAGCTTCTCCGTTCATGCATCACCTTTCATCTCATGAACTCATTTGATCTCTTGTCCAGTGGGTGCTCTAAATTAGAGCAATGACTGATCTGAAACATAAAGACAAGCATAATATGGTTCTTGACTCATATCTAAAAATTACATCGCAAGATTCTCTTACTTTACAAGTCATTGGCTTCGGTGGTATCTTATCTTTTCCTTTACTTTTACCTTGGTTAACAATGGTTCATCGTCTGTCCATTCACAATGGTTCGTCATCTGTCCGTTCACAATCATCTGTCTATCTTTGATTGTAAATCCATGATTACCTTATTCCTCCTTTCTTCTTGGACTGTGTCAAATTCATTTTTCTCTCATCTCTTATTCCTTTTCTTTCATCGTGATCTTTCTCCAAACGTTCAGCTATCTGTTTTGACAACAGCATATCGAGATACACAAAAAGAAATTATCCCATCAGACTTTCAGTCGTGTAAATCAGCGTACTGTTTTTACTCATCAACTTTAACTTCACACTGCAGCATTCATTCACATCTGCTATATCCTCATAGCACAAAATTCCTTCATGTCTGCTATTCTCATCAAGTACCATGGCATCTCGCTCGATGTTCTATCGCATCTGGCAAAGATGTAAAAAATAAAATTCAGCCAATACACACATCCTCATCCGTTCTGCTTCTTTTCTGGGTATCTCTTACACCATATTCGTGACTTCTCCTGATGACAAATGGACTTGTCCCATGTGAATACTCTACCCATCTCATGACTCATTTATTTTTATCAGATATTACTTCCTATTAGCAATACATATTCTCCTGACATACGACAGACTGAAAGTCATGTTCCTCATTTCTACAAAACTTCTCATACCCTGAATATCTTGACACGTGAAATGTGTTTCTTCGAAGTGATTTGCGGCTTCATAGAGTTCCTAATTCTATCACGTATGATGAATTATTTTCTGCACGCAGTGAGATTCACAAAATACATAAGAAACTTGCTGCTTAAGTAACCGCTCTTCTCAGATCGCTTCTGTGTTATTTATTTTAGTGTCCAACAGCCTCAGTGCCACAAAACATTGGCTACTATCTCTGTTGAAGTGCAGATTTGCTATACTATTTGTAATATGTTGTAAAAAGTACCTGCCAGCTGTTCAAAAAGTCGCTTCAACTGTTAAGCCCTGTATAATAAAATTCGAGTAGAACTTATGCATTGGGCATCTAAAGTCTACCCTCACTTGTTTTTTAACATTAGCATTTTTGCCGCTCATGACACATAGGATCTTAACATTTCGTGTTTTAAGCACTGGCCACCTCCATTTTCTGACACAAATATCATACATATATTTATCTACCTAGCGCATATTGAACTATTCTTCCGTTTGGATCTACATCAATGACTAGATATTTATAATGATGAGCATCATCGTCCTCTCTTAACAGTGTGCTCCTGAGCACTGCAAAATCCATATTCAATGTCTGCGACAGCACTGGCAGGTGAGAACATCTCGTCCCAGATGAGAATCGAGATTTCATCTAGGAGTGAAGTCTGCCAGTGTATCCGAATTGCTCCCCCTCTCTTCCTAGTTTCATGCACTAGTCAGTATGGGAAAACCTCTGTCAGCACAGTTCTGTTCCTTACTACTATTTCTAATTTATTTACGTGATTAATGGTAGACTGTTTTATATTTCTTCAGCTATTTTGTTTTGCGGAATGTAAGTGAGGTGTCGGCGGCCCACGATCTTCAAAGGGGCCCTAAACTTAATGTTCCCATTTTATTTTCTAAGACTTTATCTTCACAGCTCGTGGTACTAGCGAATTTTGACTGCACGCTGTTTCTTCTGGTAGTCTGCCATTAAATGGTACGCAGCCCGTAACCACACAGCTTGCTAAACCAATCTCTGTTGTTCCAGCCCATGACGGAGACGTAATCTGCAATGTGTGACTTTGAACGGTCACCAGCAGGGCTGTCTCGTGTCAAAACACTGCCCGGCCCACTCTGTATCTGCCTGGCGAGTCTCTTCATGGAAGGGGGAGGGAAGGGGGAGGGGCGAGCGGCTGTTCTGTGAATGGGGCAGGGGGCTGACTCCCTGCAGTTTATGACCCTACTGAGCATTCTCTGTGGAAGCCAACTTACTTCCGTTGTTGCTTCTCATTTAGCTATGCATGCAATTTAATATACGAATTTGTAACCTAAGTAGTTTCAGTATTGATAATCAGATCGCTCTAAGCACTATGGGACTTAACATCTGAGGTCATCAGTCCCCTAACTAACCTAAGGACATCACACACATCCATGACCTTGGCAGAATTCGACCCTGCGACCATAGCAGCCGCGTGGTTCCGGACTGAAGCGCCTAGAAGCGCTCGACCACAGCAGCCGGCTAATCACTGGTACTGATTCACATTTCATTGGCCAGTAGTGATTAGTTTATTCTAATTAGATTTTACTCTCCATAACTTAAAACACAGTTTAGAAAAAAAACGGTCATGTAACACTTCATGAAGTCCTAGTTATAGTGTACCACCTCCGAGTTTTAAAAAGTATAGGTGGCTTTTAATGGGATTAATTTTAACTTACGCATCTAATCTAGAAGAGTACCTTGGCGCCAGGTGTAAGTTGCCGGTTCATGTGGATGCTCGCTCGCTCTCTCGTTCATTATCCAACGTGCGGTGAGCCAAGATGGCCATACAACAAGAAAAGGCGTTCCAGGTACTATGCAGTTACAACTGTGTGGCGTGATTTTCGTCGAGCGTACAACACTGCATCTGCCTCAAGAGGTGTACGGATCTTGCGTTACACCATTGGCCTCGGGCTTCTTGATGACATCTGACTTTTGTTTTATTGGGAATTTGTTCTTCCCGTTTCAAGAACTTTGGGTGAAATGCGATCTCACATACCACCAGAAGTGATTCAGCATCTCCAAACATGCTCAAAAACGTATGGTATGAGCTTTACTATATGTTATAGTATTTCTCGTGCTTGAGGTGGAGATACAGCGCAGATGTGTGAGAAATCATTAGTTTAAAGGTAATTATAAAAATATACTAAAATTGTTTATGTTTACATATAAAATTGGATCGTTCATTTGAAAATAAAATTTTATAGTCGTACTCGTAAGTTAAAATTTGCCATAAGTTTCTCTCGTCATTCATTTAGAATACATAGTCGTGTGAAATCGGATGCAACATTTGTAGCAACCTGTTCATATCATATCGCAATTTTATTGAAACTGGAGCTTACAGTAAATGTAGAAATTAACATCTATATCGACGTCTAGGTCATTGGAGAGTGGAAGGCAGGTTTCTTTCTCAGCTGGATAGCGCATGGCTTGGTATCCGTTTAGATAATGGTGTGTGTTAGAGTGCCGCTTCCGGGAGGGAAGGTGCACCGGCCCTGCGTCGAATCGGCCTGGCGGAGTAACGAGGAGTGTCGATGTGCCAGACTGCCTGGATGTGGTTTTTAGGCGGCTTCCACGTCTCCACTAGGTGGAGGAGTGGTACTCCAGTCCCGTCAGTCCCGTCTGAGTTCCACGATTCGAAAATATTTAGAAAATTTTCAATGACTTTCGCGTGAATAACACCGTACGCAGACGGCGTATCCCAGGGGGTACAGGGAAGGCGACACAAAGAGCATCTGCCCACTATTTACGTTCTCTCCTAACCTTGCCGAGCGTGCTTCGTATGGGACGAAGGCATTAAAAGAAGAGAGCCCATCGGCTTGCTATTTTAGAGGCCGAGCAGGGCTATCGTGACCTAGGTTCGGAAGACATCGTCTGGTGGAGTTAACGTCAGCTCATAGCATCCAACCTCTTAACTCATTAACAGGTGTTGTTGTATTTTAGTGATCATACTCGATGTTAATAAATTGTTACATATACCTTCAGGAGGCAGTATTGATCCAAAAAAGTTTCTGCAGCGATATTTCCAGTCACTTATTAGACGAAGTAGACATTATATGCAGTGATGCACGTGTTACCGTGCATCCTGACACAACCGTCAGACTTTCTTCACATTGAATCACTCACTGTTTCAAATACACCTGGCTCCAATTGGATTGCGTCATATGTACTGCTGGGCGGAGTGGCCCAGCGGTTCTACGCGCTACAGTCTGGAACCGCGCGACCGCTAAGGTCGGGGGTTCGAATCCTGCCTCGGGCATGGATGTGTGTGATGTCCTTAGGTTAGTTAGGTTTAAGTAGTTCTAAGTTTTAGGGGACTGATGACCTCAGCAGTTAAGTCTCATAGTGCTCAGAGCCTCTCATATGTACTGGCCACACGACCCTGTAACGTCTGCACATTCTCGATGGGTCTGGCAAACACCAATACCTTTAAATATCCCCATGTCCAGAAATGTACCGGATCTAGACCTGAAAGGAGAGACTATGTTACTGAACCTCCTCGACAACACACTGTCCACGAAACACTGTAGTAAAGAACTGTCACATGATCCACAATATGATGGTGCCTCCTCGTGCATACACCAGAATCATTGCTTTTCGTCAAGATTAACTTTCTCCAACAGCACCTGTTATTCATCGCGCAGAAGTGAGTGACCCACAGCACCTGTTAAGCTGTATGTCCTACGAATGCCACCGACAGTTCCTGCCCGTATATTGATACTTAAACGATCCTGATGCGCCTATGAGTGCTCAAGGATCTCCATCTGCCTACACATGCAATTTGCGGGTAATTTATTATGCCATCAAAATGGTTCAAATGTCTCTGAGCACTATGGGACTCAACATCTTAGGTCATAAGTCCCCTAGAACTTAGAACTACTTAAACCTAACTAGCCTAAGGACATCACACACACCCACGCCCGAGGCAGGATTCTAACCTGCGACCATAGCAGTCCTGCGGTTCCGGACTGCAGCGCGAGAACCGCTAGACCACCGCGGCCGGCTATTATGCCATCGCTTGTGAATTCTACCTCATCTGTAAATAAAATGCATGCTGTGAACTGAGGTGCTTGAGTAATCTGTTGTAGAAGCCTTTGCAGAATTGTAGTTGCTGGCGAAAGAGTTTGCACGCCTTGCGTGTGATAGGTTGCGAAGTGACCACGAAAGAATATGGTTGATACCTACAGCAACTCCAGTTCTTCGCACACTTTTTTCACGATCATCTTCTACCAGTCCTAATATCTGCTCCTCCATCTCCGACGTGGGTGCTGTGAAAGGCCCACCGCGGTCCAATGTCCTTGTTTGCGAATGATCCAGTGTCTGCAAATGGCTATAATATCCTGCTGAACATTCTTGCAGACGGAATGGCGTGTTGTGGATGTCGCTGGTAGCACGGTTCACGAGCCTGGCGATTACTGCCCTCGAATAACCTATAATAATAGGACTTTACATCTATTGAACTGTTCGGAGTACAATTTATTCACACTACACAAAATAAGTAATCTTAACTTGCTAACGTATTGCATTGGCAGCCCAACTTTAACTGACTGATGTAGCAGATCGTTCCACTTCGATACTGTTATCAGCGCCACCATCAGTCTCCCGCAAATTACAAAGATTGATACATGCACAAGAAATGCTAATGCAAGCACACCATCGAAAACTGCACACTACAAGCAATACGCCCTACATGATCACCTTTTATAATGCAACAACGACAGCAGCCCGTTTGCAGATCTGTGATTTGGGTGCTAACTAATTTCATGAGCAATATAGAGCAGATATTTTGTCTTCAGACAGGCCCGTATCTCAACGGTATTGGTTTCTGGACATAACAGGACTTTTCCGTCTCGTTTTGACCAACATTACCTCGTGTGAGAATATGAGACTTTTTCTTGTTAACAGGGCCATAAGTAAGCAAGGGTGACCAAGGTACAAGACTCAAAGGTACAAGAATCAAAATAATTTTGAAACAAGGTTTCAGTAGAATATTACCAGTTTGGAAGAAACACAAAGATTGAGCAGCTCTGCGACGTGAACATAACACGATAGGAAAATATCCATTTAATTAAAGACAATCAAAAATTTGGTTAGATTACCAGAAACAAACAAATAACGCACACGCAGACGAAACCAAGGGAAAAAAATGTTATGAAAAGTTTGTAAGTCATTCCATCAAGTGGATGTAAAGGAGCATAATATTCTTCTTCTTTAAGGGGTGGGCAGATAGACTTGCTTTCATCACTCCGTGGACTGGTGGAATGGAATACGTGTACCCTAATTGTCTGTGTGTAGTGCTAGTCAAGTGAAAGAGATCGAAAGTTTTCTGTTTGTGAATTGTGTAACTGGGGTGCGAAGTGGGTACCAGCCAAGTATTCACCTAGTGGGATGTGGGAAACCGCCCAAAAACCACATCCAGGATAGCTGGCACACCGTCCCTCGTCGTTAATCTGCTGGGCGGATTCGATCCGGGAAGCCGGCACAAATCTCCGTCATAGTAGCTGCAGTTTAACACGCGTGGCTATCCGGGTGGGTAAATGAGCATGTCATTGTAAACTCTAATTTACATACTTGCAATGGACACTGGTAAGGAAGAGTAGTTGTTACAGAAAGCGATTATTACACTACCAGTGAGAATGAGTGTCTTGTTACCTGGCCATGTTTGGTGCGATGCCGCCCGCCCTACGCTGAACGTATTTTTCATTTTCCAATGTATAATTAATTATACGAATACCACAAGACTGTTCAAGGAAAGTTTCAACAAAAGAATTAAGTATATTCTGATTGTGAGCCAACTGAGCGAATTGGAATTCCCATAGGCGGCATAATCACTGTTACCATAGGTAAGAAACCAACTGTAACTGCAACCAAGGTACAAACTGAATGTGGCGGGGTGCTGGTAGCATATGATAACTGTCACTTTAGTCTGTAGGAAAGCAACACCTAGAAAAATGGTAGTAATTTGCGTGACCAAACTGCACAAAGCTCTTCAGGGGATTCCAAACCTCCTACTAGATCAGTGTGGCAATTTTCCAGTATCCAAGGGCGGGACTGTTAAAAAAACGAAACTTCCTGACAGATTAAAACAGTGTGCCGGACCAAGACTCAAAATCGGTACCGTTACCTTTTGGGGCAAGTGCTCTACCGAATGAGCTACCCAAGCACGACTCACGATCCGTTCTCACAGTTTCAGTTCTGTCACAACATCGTCTCATACCTTCCAAACTTCACAGAAGTTCTCCTGCGAACCTTGCAGACCTAGCACTCCTGGAAGAAAGGATATTGCAGAGACATGGCTTAGCCACATCCGGGGGCTGTGGATAACAACGACTCATGAAATGGTGACAGCGGGCGTCGTCCACCCCCAGCGTCGGAAGCCTATTCCGTACAGCCATTTGATAATGAAGGTGATGGACAACCGTTCCAAATGATCCGCATTAAAAAGCAGAAAAATTCATAGGAACTTGAACATTCCAGTGGGCGCTTACAGCCAATTCGTACATCAAATCCAGTAGAGGACGAGCAAATGGAAGTGACGATAAAACCAGCTGCAGAGGAAACTGCTGGCGCCTCCCACTCTGACCAACCACAGCCTCCGAAAGTATCAGCAACAAAGATAGTTCTATAACGATTCAGTGTACGGACAAATACCTCTCCTTGAACGCGGAGGTCATGAAACAAGTCTCCAGCACGGTAAAGGAAGTATACAAGGGGGAAACGATTAAATAGCATTTATAGACTGTAGAGGATCAACGTAAAGCGCTCCGCTTCTTCCAGCAGACTAAAATACCGTTTTTCACTCACCAGAAGCGCATGGATCTCTAAAAGAGGTGATCAAATATCTGTCAACGGAGATTACAACCAAAAAAGAGGAAAACGGACTGAAAGCCAGAGCCCTCTCCCAAACCTCTGTCCACCAATTCAAGTCTAGTGATGAGAAAATTACTCCGTTGGTGGCTCGGCCCGTTTATTATGTCTCTCAGCCTGCAGGACCAACAAGTGACGTGATCTGTGATGACGTGATCCATGACCTTCGCCATATAATGGATAGTCGAATCAAGATGGAAACATATTTTGCTCGGGACGACCCGCCACAGTGCAAGCAATGCCTCAACTTTTTTCACACACCTAATTATTGTGCGCTGCTCTCAGATGTGTTCAGTGTGGAGACAAGCACCAATTGCAGTCCTGCAACAAGCCATACACTCAGAAGCCAAAGTGCATAAACTGTTACAGTGATCATCCAGCTACCAACAGAGACGATCCTACATATCAATAAGCCATTCACATGGCCCAGAGGCAGGTTATTCAGGCAAAGGAGCAAAAAAACCACCAAAACCACAAAACCACCGACGACTGTCGACACCAATACATATCCTTTATTTCCACAACGACAGCCTCCAGCTTGAACATCATCCACCTTCACCTGCTTCCCGTGGCTGTCAACCAGCTGCAACTTTGACATGTGTCCAGACACCCATGCATGGTACCGACCTCTCAGGACTTTTCACGAGTGTGAAAGATTTCATTGCTTCTTTGCAACAATGAGACATCATCACCACCATCAATGACAGTCTACAAAAATTCAATAACGCACCAAACACCCTAATGAAACTCTTGGGTCTCACCGAGGGAGCCATGTTTCTGTTTGTCCCCAGTCATGGCCCATGAATTAGTCCAGAACTCTCACTATGCTTTCATAACGCTAATGGAATTTTTCATCCAAAATTGGCACTGGAAGAATTTTATACCACACGAGATGGACATTCTGCTGGTAACTGAAACACATCTCCATCCGCCTAAGATGTTTAAACTAAAAAAACATGTCAGGCTACAGGATGGATCAGGCAAACGTCCGTTGGGGCAGGGTGACCATTTTTATCAAAAACTTGATCCCCATGCACACACTGCTCTCCCCTCATTGGCGACTCTTGAGGCCACTGCAATTACAGTTTCCACATCCTATGGGATTATTACTTTCCAAGCTGCTTATTTGAGTCCCCAGAGGCCTTTCGAGCAGAACGACTTACAGCTTGCTTTCGACCGACTCGCCCAAATATTTCTAGGTAGCAACTTGAACGCAGACGCTTTCACTGACATTCTCCGTGTACTAGTCCATGTGGGATATAGGGATATACCAGGAGAAGCGCCTGGAGGCTACAACCTTCTGACCAGAAGACCCAACCTACATTCCAGCAAATCCACCCCTTAGCCCAGAGGTGCTGGATAGGGTAATGCTAAAGAAACTTCAACTAGATTTTCACTTACGTATGGCCAACGAGCTTACATCTGATCGCCATCCCCTATACTTCTGGCGTCAGGGAGATACTCGACGTCTTTGGCAAGTACATCTCCACGGAGAAGGATCACAACTCACTACCAGTGGCAGAGGCATGTGAGACGTAAGTCATGTATCCGAATGATCCTGTGTAATCTTCGACATCCACCTCCTGAAGGAGGGCACTGTCGATAACCGCTGCATTGAGCGTGTCTTGGAGTACGGTCCGTTTATGCTGTACACGTATATTATTGATAGTAATGGAAGCTAGGTGGTAAGTCGGATTGGCCACCCCCTCCAAAAGTTGTTCAGTCCAACGTTTGCGGTTGTGGTGGACACAGCCGACTGGTCTCAGGAAATGCTGTAGGGGTCTTGATCTGATTTCGACTAATAGGTATACGGATTCACGAGGAAGGTTTTTGATTTGTAATTTATAAATATTTCGTACAAATTCTGTGAATTATGGTTATGAATAAGAGGCCATCACCACCCAGTGAACATTCGCTGTAACTCGGGAGAGCAGCAGTGCTTGGACAACACAGGAAGTGGGACAAAATTCTTATTTACTGTAGTGGTCTTGGGGTGGAGTGTTTTTGGCTGGAAATCGAAATATTGTGGGACTGAGTTTCGAGTGGAACACTTTTTTTCCACTCTGTCTTTAAATCTAGCATTCACCTCTGAAGGATGTACAGATACGCATTTCGAAATATAACGAACATTTCAGACTGCCTATTTCTTCTTCCCTCAGCAAAGCAATCGCAATTCGTAGTCTTAAGTCATCCAAATTCTTTGAACAACGGGCAGTGAATTACTAAGAAGTATCGTAATAAATGTGACCAATAATGAAAAGATAACCACTGATCCGTAACACCCTTGTCTGTTCTTGTCTCGCCTTGGGTTTATCTGCCCCAGCACTGAGGTTTGGCGAGGAGCGCTCGGGTCGGTTGGTCGTAGCATGAAGAGAGGGCGTGACGGGCCGCAGGTGGGGAAAGAGCGGGGGGGGGGGGGGGGGTTGAGTTGGTACGGAGTGTTGCTGCACTGAGTTGTTGGCACAGTGGAAAAGCAGCGGCGGCAAGGCTGTATTGGATAGCGTCAGGCAGGATCTTCCTTCGATAGGAGCTGGAGTTCGGCAGTCGTCACAAAGGAGATGTAGTCACTGTTCGTAGGCTGTTTGTGCCTGCCTGCGCCCGTCGTAGCCTCTCTTATGGATGGTGCGGTGCTTACTACCTTCCTGTGCCTTTGCTCTTGCCGACCGGAGAGTTTGCTAAATGGTGAAGTGTCTTACTACTGTAGATTTGACCTTCATGCGGGTTCATGCTTCGCGCTGTTTATGGCGTTGAAATCATTTTGCCCATTATTAGTTGTGTTGCCGGCTTAGTGCCTCTTCCAGTCTCGTTGAAGTACTCTGGCAGTGCCTTGGTTGTCATCTGGACGTCGTGCTTGTAGGATTTAAAATATTTGGCTGTGTTACGAATTGTGGGAACATCGAAGGTTTGCTGGAAATCTGGGTCATGTTAAGGGCTTTTAATAATGTGCTAAGCACGATCTCCTTTGGTTGTGAGATCTTCATGAAGCTAGTTGAGTCGATTCCTTACAAGTAGTTATAGCATAAGTACCAGAGTTTAATATTTTAAAGGAAAAGATCTCCTTTGGTTGTGAGATCTTCATGAAGCTAGTTGAGTCGATTCCTTACAAGTAGTTATAGCATAAGTCCCAGAGTTTAATATTTTAAAGGAAAAGAGTTATTTTTGAATATTAATGTTACTAGTGGTTATCTGAAGTGAGGTAAAAAGCACTGTCGTGAGAATACAAAATATAGTACCTTCGTAATTTATATACACTCCTGGAAATTGAAATAAGAACACCGTGAATTCATTGTCCCAGGAAGGGGAAACTTTATTGACACATTCCTGGGGTCAGATACATCACATGATCACACTGACAGAACCACAGGCACATAGACACAGGCAACAGAGCATGCACAATGTCGGCACTAGTACAGTGTATATCCACTTTTCGCAGCAATGCAGGCTGCTATTCTCCCATGGAGACGATCGTAGAGATGCTGGATGTAGTCCTGTGGAACGGCTTGCCATGCCATTTCCACCTGGCGCCTCAGTTGGACCAGCGTTCGTGCTGGACGTGCAGACCGCGTGAGACGACGCTTCATCCAGTCCCAAACATGCTCAATGGGGGACAGATCCGGAGATCTTGCTGGCCAGGGTAGTTGACTTACACCTTCTAGAGCACGTTGGGTGGCACGGGATACATGCGGACGTGCATTGTCCTGTTGGAACAGCAAGTTCCCTTGCCGGTCTAGGAATGGTACAACGATGGGTTCGATGACGGTTTGGATGTACCGTGCACTATTCAGTGTCCCCTCGACGATCACCAGTGGTGTACGGCCAGTGTAGGAGATCGCTCCCCACACCATGATGCCGGGTGTTGGCCCTGTGTGCCTCGGTAGTATGCAGCCCTGATTGTGGCGCTCACCTGCACGGCGCCAAACACGCATACGACCATCATTGGCACCAAGGCAGAAGCGACTCTCATCGCTGAAGACGACACGTCTCCATTCGTCCCTCCATTCACGCCTGTCGCGACACCACTGGAGGCGGGCTGCACGATGTTGGGGCGTGAGCGGAAGACAGCCTAACGGTGTTCGGGACCGTAGCCCAGCTTCATGGAGACGGTTGCGAATGGTCTTCGCCGATACCCCAGGAGCAACAGTGTCCCTAATTTGCTGGGAAGTGGCGGTGCGGTCCCCTACGGCACTGCGTAGGATCCTACGGTCTTGGCGTGCATCCGTGCGTCGCTGCGGTCCGGTCCCAGGTCGACGGGCACGTGCACCTTCCGCCGACCACTGGCGACAACATCGATGTACTGTGGAGACCTCACGCCCCACGTGTTGAGCAATTCGGCGGTACGTCCACCCGGCCTCCCGCATGCCCACTATACGCCCTCGCTCAAAGTCCGTCAACTGCACATACGGTTCACGCCCACGCTGTCGCGGCATGCTACCAGTGTTAAAGACTGCGATGGAGCTCCGTATGCCACGGCAAACTGGCTGACACTGACGGCGGCGGTGCACAAATGCTGCACAGCTAGCGCCATTCGACGGCCAACACCGCGGTTCCTGGTGTGTCCGCTGTGCCGTGCGTGTGATCATTGCTTGTACAGCCCTCTCGCAGTGTCCGGAGCAAGTATGGTGGGTCTGACACACCGGTGTCAATGTGTTCTTTTTTCCATTTCCAGGAGTGTATGTTTAGTAATTAGAATTTTGAAATCACATCTAAAGTTAGGGTTCTCTGTTTACTTAAGAGGAAGGCTTATATATTGCTAATTACTTTTGTGTGGATACGTTAACCGATGGAACTTGTTTATAGACACTCTGTTCATGACAGTGTGTGCAACTGTCAATTACTTCTCTTATACGGTAAAGCATGGCTGCCATGTTAGCTTTTGAAACTTGTTTAAAGATACTCTGTTCATGACATTGTGTCCAGCCGTCAATTACTTCTCTTATACGGCAAAGCATGGCTGATGTGGTAGCTTCTGAAAGTGAGTCTTGTGCTAATGCCATTTTCCTGTGCTTCTGGGCAAACAGTTGTTAGTGTAGCTGTACTGCACATGACATTGCATCGGGTTATAATAACCCTTGCCAAATTCTAGCTAGTGGACATCGTCGATCCATCAACTGATCGATGTAACAGACTTCCGATTGTTACTAGTTTAAAGTTAATATAGACCGCGAGGTGGTGCGTTTCATCTGCGCGAGAGAAATATATATTCTTTTGACTTCGCGTTGCTCCATGCCGAGCGAAGGAAAGTAAGAAAATCGGAATGTGACTGGACTTGGTTGCGAGACGGGATAACGAGAGGACATACATGAAGTGTGTGCAATGAAACACTCATTGTTAGCCGCCATGTTGTGTAATTTGTGTTTTTTGAGAGTCACAACCGATATGTAATGTTAATGTGGAGTTTAGTAACGGTCATAATACAGTCTATTGCATTTCAAAGGTAATTGCGAGTATTTAATTTTGATTAAAGGATTCTGTGATGAACTATTAAGTTCTACAAGCTTGTACAGGTCTTCGAACATTTTGTGGTCGATGTTTGTTGCAGAAACTGCTTCAATAACACGGTCAAAAGCATAGAGAAAGTTTTCTCTGCTGAAAAGAACTCATTTCACTCGCAGACAACCACCGAATGACCAAATGCGAATGGCAGTGTTCCATTTGGAGAAGATCCTATAGGAGTTTCTTTCTCTTACATTTCAAGAATTTTACAGGCAACAGTTGGAGGCGGCAGCTGCTTCTACACCACGGGAGTAACTTGTCTAAGTGTACGAAATACGTATGCTATGGTAGTAGTCGACACCGATCAAGATATTGTCCTTCACAGACATACAAACAGACACACTAAACACTAGTTAAATAACAACGAGTGTAATATTACCAGCTTAAAACATTAATTTCTTCTTTTGAGCAGTAATAAGAGAGTTGATTGAATAGTAATGCCTCCACCTTTGTAAATCTTCAACATTTGGCAGCATTGGTCAGGTACTGGCTTGTTCCGTAGCCTCTTCTCAACAGCACCAGTTGGCAGGAAGCCTTAGCATTGAACGATTGTGTTGTTACAAAGTAAATTATGGAACCTTATACAAACGGTCCGTCAATGCGATTTAAGCAACGTGCAGTCATTGAATTTTGGACAGCAGAAGGTGTCACGCCAAAGGAGGTTCATCAGAGAATGAAAGCAATTTACGGTGATTATGTTGATGTGAGTACTGTGCGTCGTTGGGCGAGTAAGTTTAAAGAAGTTGAGGCGGGAACATCTGACGTATGTGACAAACAAAGAGTTGGGCACCCTGCGACAACAGCCTTCGAGTTTGACAAGCAAGATGCTGACAGATGATTCAGGGCGATCGTCGTATCACTCAGAGAGAAACTGCAAGCACAATCAGCATTTCACAAGAACGTGTGGGTCACATTATTGCTTTGCTTGGCTATTGGAAGAAGACAATGCCAAACCACACACTTCACGTTCCGCAAGAGCAGAACTTCGGAGACTAAATCTCACCGCCATACGGTATCATCCATATAGTCCAGATTTAGCACCGTCTGACTTCCATCTGTTCCCAATAATTAAAGACGATCTGTGGGGACATTATTATGCTTCTGATGAAGACGTTGAGAGAACTGTGAGACTTTGGTTGCGGAAAAAGGTGTCGACTTCTTCCGTGACGGATTCAGAAAACTTGTTCATCGTTGGCAGAAATGTATTCAATTGGCTGGTGATTATGTGGAGAAAGTGAATATTGGTAATTAAATATCACATTCTAAAGGTTATATCTGCGTTTGATTTATTAAAATATTCCCATCCAAACCCAATTAACGAAGGCAGAGGCATTACTTTTCATTCAACCCTCGTATTATAGGGTCGCTTGACCGAGTTAACTAAATGGTCTGTGCAGTTTGTGTCCTGCCAGACTCAACAACTTTGTAATCCATTTCGAGTGTTTGTATATTCTTTAACTAAGATGTTGCTAGTAAGTGTTAGTGATTGCAGTAAATATGAAGGAATATTTAATAGTTCCTTTTAGCTTGTTAAATCAATTAAAACTAAATATTTGAAGTTAAATTTTCATGCTATTGAAGTCTGATTGCTGTCATTTACATTGGATTTTGGTAAACAAAATTTTAATTAAACTTGCTACTTTTGTTGTAAATTTTGTTTTTGCTTTGCCGGTTTTTGGATGTATCTTGAGTTTAACTTTTAATGGCAGTGAGGCCAGAACATTTTCGAGATTGTTGTTGTTGTTGCTGTTGTGGTCTTCAGTCCAGAGGCTGGTTTGATGCAGCTCTCCATGCTACTCTACCCTGTGCAAGCTTTTTCATCTCCCCTGAATCTGTTTAGTCTATTCATCTCTTGGTCTCCGTCTACGATTTTTACCCTGCCCTCCAATACTAATTTGGTGATCCCTTGATGCCTCAGAATATGTCCTACCAACTGATCCCCTCTTCTAGTCAAGTTGTGCCACAAACTCCTCTTCTCCCCAATTCTATTCAGTGCCTCATCATTAGTTATGTGATCTACCCATGTAATCTTCAGCATTCTTCTGTAATACCACATTTCGAAAGCTTCTATTCTCTTTTTGTCTGAACTACACTCCTGGAAATGGAAAAAAGGACACATTGACACCAGTGTGTCAGACCCACCATACTTGCTCCGGACACTGCGAGAGGGCTGTACAAGCAATGATCACACGCACGGCACAGCGGACACACCAGGAACCGCGGTGTTGGCCGTCGAATGGCGCTAGCTGCGCAGCATTTGTGCACCGCCGCCGTCAGTGTCAGCCAGTTTGCCGTGGCATACGGAGCTCCATCGCAGTCTTTAACACTGGTAGCATGCCGCGACAGCGTGGACGTGAACCGTATGTGCAGTTGACGGACTTTGAGCGAGGGCGTATAGTGGGCATGCGGGAGGCCGGTTGGACGTACCGCCGAATTGCTCAACACGTGGGGCGTGAGGTCTCCACAGTACATCGATGTTGTCGCCAGTGGTCGGCGGAAGGTGCACGTGCCCGTCGACCTGGGACCGGACCGCAGCGACGCACGGATGCACGCCAAGACCGTAGGATCCTACGCAGTGCCGTAGGGGACCGCACCGCCACTTCCCAGCAAATTAGGGACACTGTTGCTCCTGGGGTATCGGCGAGGACCATTCGCAACCGTCTCCATGAAGCTGGGCTACGGTCCCGAACACCGTTAGGCCGTCTTCCGCTCACGCCCCAACATCGTGCAGCCCGCCTCCAGTGGTGCCGCGACAGGCGTGAATGGAGGGACGAATGGAGACGTGTCGTCTTCAGCGATGAGAGTCGCTTCTGCCTTGGTGCCAATGATGGTCGTATGCGTGTTTAGCGCCGTGCAGGTGAGCGCCACAATCAGGACTGCATACGACCGAGGCACACAGGGCCAACACCCGGCATCATGGTGTGGGGAGCGATCTCCTACACTGGCCGTACACCACTGGTGATCGTCGAGGGGACACTGAATAGTGCACGGTACATCCAAACCGTCATCGAACCCATCGTTGTACCATTCCTAGACCGGCAAGGGAACTTGCTGTTCCAACAGGACAATGCACGTCCGCATGTATCCCGTGCCACCCAACGTGCTCTAGAAGGTGTAAGTCAACTACCCTGGCCAGCAAGATCTGCGGATCTGTCCCCCATTGAGCATGTTTGGGACTGGATGAAGCGTCGTCTCACGCGGTCTGCACGTCCACCACGAACGCTGGTCCAACTGAGGCGCCAGGTGGAAATGGCATGGCAAGCCGTTCCACAGGACTACATCCAGCATCTCTACGATCGTCTCCATGAGAGAATAGCAGCCTGCATTGCTGCGAGAGGTGGATATACACTGTACTAGTGCCGACATTGTGCATGCTCTGTTGCCTGTGTCTATGTGCCTGTGGTTCTGTCAGTGTGATCATGTGATGTATCTGACCCCAGGAATGTGTCAATAAAGTTTCCCCTTCCTGGGAAAATGAATTCACGGTGTTCTTATTTCAATTTCCAGGAGTGTATTTATCGTCCACGTTTCACTTCCACACATGGCTACACTCCCTACAAATACTTTCAGAAAATGATTTCTGACACTTAAATCTACACTTGATGTTAACAAATTTCGCTCCTTCAGAAACGCTTTCCTTGCCATAGCCAGTCTACATTTTATATCCTCTCTACTTCGACCGTCCTCAGTTATTTTGCTGCCCAAATAGCAAAATTCATTAACTACTTTAAGTGTCTCAATTCCTAAACTAATACCCTCAGCATCACCCGATTTAATTCGACTACATTCCATTATCCTCGTTTTGCTTTTGTTGATGTTCATCTTATATACTCCTTTCAAGACACTGTCCATTCCTTTCAGCTGCTCTTCCAGGTCCTTTCCTGTCTCTTACAGACTTACAATGTCATCGGCAAACCTCAAAGATTTTATATCATCTCCATCAATTTTAATTCCTACTCCGAACTTTTCTTTTGTTTCCTTTATTGCTTGCTCAATATACAGATTGAATAACATCAGGGATAGGTTAAAACACTGTCTCACTCTCTTCCCAACCACTGCTTCCCTTTCATACCCCTTGACTCTTATAACTGCCATCTGCTTTCTGTATAAACTTTAAATAGCCATTCTCGGTCTGTATTTTACACCTGACACCTTCAGAATTTGAAAGAGATTATTCCAGTCAACATTGTCAAAAGTTTTCTCTACGAAACGTAGGGTTGCCTTTTCTTAATCTATTTTCTAAGATAAGTCGTAGGGTCAGTATTGCCTCACGTGTTCCAACTTTTCTACGGAATCCAAACTGATCTTCCCCGAGGTTGGCTTCTACCAGTTTTTCCATTCGTCTGTAAAGAATTCGTGTTAGTATTTTGCAGCCGTGGCTTATTAGACTGATAGTTCGGTAATTTTCACATCTGTCAACACCTGATTACTTTGGAATTGGAATTATTATATTCTTTTTGAAGTTTGAGGGAATTTCGCCTGTCTCATACATCTTGCGCAGCAGATGGTAGAGTTTTGTCAGGGCTGGCTCTCCCAAGGCTATCAGTACTTATAATGGTATGTTGTCAACTCCCGGGGCCTTGTTTCGACTTAGGTCTTTCAGTGCTCTGTCAAACTCTTCACGCAGTATCCTATCTCCCATTTGAGCTTCATCTACATCCTCTCCCATTTGAATAATGTTGTCCTCAAGAACATCGCCCTTGTATAGACCCTCTATGTACTCCTTCCACCTTTGTGCTTTCCCTTCTTTGCTTAGAACTGGGTTTCCATCTGAGCTCTTGCTATTCATACAAGTGGTTCTCGTTTCTCCAAAGGTCTCTTTAATTTTCCTGCAGACAGAATCTATCTTACCCCTAGGGATATACGCCTCTACATCCTTACATTTGTCCTCTAGCCATTCCTGCTTAGCCATTTTGCACTTCCTGTCAATATAATTTTGGAGTCGTTTGTGTTCCTTTTTGCCTGCTTCATTTACTGCATTTTTGTATTTTCTCCTTTCATCAATTAAATTCAGTATCTCTACTTTTATCCAAGGATTTCTATTAGTCCTCGCCTTTTTACCTACTTGATCCTCTGCTGCCTTCACTATTTCATCTCTCAAAGCTACCCATTCTTCTTCTGAAACGTCTCCTTATGAAAATTTTATACAAGACTGTGCTTAAACTGACACACAATATTTTTAGCGCAACGCAATCTGACTATCAAAGATCCCTGCAAAAGAATGGCCCTGAGTAACATTAAACTATACCTTTCAGGAATCACTTACCTCACAAAAATCTTCATTACTCGAACTACTGCAATACAGCGAACGCCACTACTGTCAGCTAAATAAAAGATTGAAACTGTGGAAGGCACTAACTACTGATAGGGATAGTTAGCAAATGAAAGATATTAATAGATAACAAACAATGTATTTACCTTAATAGTCATAATATATATAGCAGTTCAAGACAAATTACAAAACTCCGCCATCTATCTCCCCACATCCACCACTGCTGGCGGCTCACCTCCAACTGCGCAACGTTACTCGCTGTTCACATCCAGCTGCCGCTGCCCAACACTACAATGGCAGACAACAATGCAAACTAGCCACAGACTGCACACAGCACAGCCAGTGATTTTCATATAGAGCGCTACGTAACGTTGCCAATAAGAAAACATAAACAGCCTACTTACATAAAGAAAACATAAACAGCCTACTTACATAGCCCCCATGCTCCCCAAAAATAATTTTACAAATTGTTTTGGGCAGTGGCCAATAATGATTTGAAAAATTTTTTCATAATTACAATAACAAAGATATCAAATGCACACACTTATTTATACAATGTTGGTCAAAACTAAAATTTTCTCACAGTCCATAAAGACAGTCCAGATTGGACAATTCCAAAAACTTCGTGAGTGCACAAGTGGTGGTTATGGACTTGCTATATTCTCCGCAAGACTCTTCGATGGTGATTGTGCACCTGCACAGTCGCAACAGATGGGTGCTGGCCATCTCTACAAGGACTACAGTGGGTCTGCATCTTTGATGACCCACCAATACCATTATTTCTACAAGGACTGCAGTAGGTCTGCACCTCTGGTGGCCCACCAATACCACAATCTCTACCAGGACTACAGTGGGTCTACTCTGTGATGACCTACCTACCAATATTCTTCAAAACGTCGAATGACTCTGCTGTGGGTTTGCTCTGTTGTGGCCCGTTACCTATCAGCATGTCAAGATTCAGCACTGTCTTTCCGTTGGAAGGACAACACTACTTCTTCAAGACTGCATGGAAATCCACTACTTCCGTGTGCATTGTCTTTTACTGCTCAGACTTTGAAAAAAAAAAAAAAAAAAGAACACTGAAATTTTACTGTGATGAACAATCTGGACTGTCTTTATGGACTGTGAGAAAATTTTAGCTTTTGACCAACATTGTATCAATAAGTGTGTGCATTTGATATCTTTATTATTGTAATTATAAAAAAATTTTATCAAATCATTATTGGCCACTGTCCAAAAAGATTTGTAAAATTTTTTGTGGGGAGCATGGGGGCTATGTAAGTAGGCTGTTTATGTTTTCTTATTGGCAACGTTACGTAGCGCTCTGTGTGCTAGTTTGCATTGTTGTCTGCCATTGTAGTGTTGGGCAGCGGCAGCTGGATGTTAACAGCGCATAGCGTTGCGCAGTTGGAGGTGAGCCGCCAGCAGTGGTGGATGTGGGAAATGAGATGGCGGATTTTTGAGTACAGAATGGATATTATGAACTGCTATGTATATTATGCTTTTTCAACACTATTAAGGTAAATACATTGTTTGTTCTCTACAAAAATCTTTCATTTGCTAACTATGCCTATCAGTAGTTAGTGCCTTCAGTAGTTTGAATCTTTTATTTAGCTGGCAGTAAACACTATGCCTGGCAAACAGCAGTAACTTATACTTAAACATGACATAGCTCAAGCAGAAAAAATATTACAGTAAAAACAACAATGCAGAAAAGGGAAATGTCTATTCACATCTTAATGTCTATGTTATTAAAGTGGTGCACCACAAAAACTAATTGTACAAAAAATTACCAAGTACTTGAAAAGAAAATTATATATGCAGTTATTGTTATCAGTCCCTTCTTATTGTTCTTTCCATTCCAAAAGCTCCTTTTTCGAAGAATGTGGATCATAAAATAATTATTTAATAGATCTGTTGACAGAAAATTTTCACATTAGCAAATACATCTAAGTTTATTTTATAAAACTAATGCTGCAACACAGCTGGAAAACAGGTATCAAACGAAATAAGCAATTACGCAAACCAAAGCATAAAAACATCATTCAATAGCTATGTGGCATTTCGTAAGTCAGTGTGCTCTCAACTCTCGTAGAAAGACACTTGTCATAATCAGGTGTGCAGATGTACGAATATTTCCCATCAATTCATAAGCATTTCAGTAATTAGCACAAAGTATGAGTAATCATATGTTTTCAAGTAATGAGCGTGTCATATTTGCGATGCTTTCTACAAAGGAATGTAAATAGCGAGGTTAATGGTCTCTTTTTTTTGCACACACTAATGGCTTTCTTTTGTCAGACGACTACCTCTCAGCTGGGCGCCCAAAACGCATTACGCCAAGGTCACTTAGCTTTCTTACTGAAATATTTATGACAGCAGTTTCCGCTACAGTGGCAGTCTCATATAAAAAAATTTCACCGGTCGAGAATTTACGTTGCAAATGTGTAGAAACAAAATCCTATGAATATAACAGTGTTCAAAACGTTTTCGTCGGTATTGTGATGCATTCACGCATATACACACATTTCATAACTCTTAAAGTATGATTCTTGGTTTCCAACAACCTTATTCACAAACCAGAGTCCCTAACCACTACTCATTATTCCTTACCTTATTACATATATACATATTCGTCGACACTTCTTCAATATTTCATCACAACAGATATGTAGCATAATCAAATAACTCATATAGCATCAGCTTATTGATCATAAACATACCGCAACAGCATAATACACATAGTCATCGTAATAATAACATCATAACAGATAAATCACATCTCAAAATCGTCGTAGCTTTCTGAATATTTTAAAACCTACAAATAATTCTCTGCTCGTTTCAAAAGTGTCATCAACCTCAAACGTACTTTAAAAATCGTGATCCCATACCAAATATACCATTCAAAGCTCTCATAATATCACAATGGGTCCGAAAAAATATGAACAGTTCACAAAGTACAGACAAAATACAATTTCGTAAGTGTGAAGTTATCCAACGGTGTAATTACGTAAACATCTGTCACTGCCGTTGTAAAAAAGTTTGTCTCTCTCAGTTTGAACTTCAAAACATTGTTGCATGTTAACAGATTCTAAGTCTGACAATGCATACTAGAAATGTGAAGTGAAACGTTTTTTGGCAAAGACAAAATTAAAAAGCAGATTATCTTCCAATAAATGGTTTTACATGTGAAATGTGGTGTAACACTTTGCTCTTCCTAGTATGCAGAGTTTCAATTTAAATGCAATTATCATGCGGTATTCGTCCGTAAAGAATACTGGAATTTTGCTCAAGGTTAGCGTCAATGTTATTTTTCCCTGAGCCAGCGGGCGCAAGTGGCTGCCTGCGGTGTGAGTCATTGTCTGTTTCTTTGTTGGCGCGCGTCGTTACTGGGATTAGGAGGCTTAACTTCTACAAATTCGCCTTGCCGAGAGGGCTCTGCTCTGTTTGAATCCCGCCAGTTCTGATGAAATTCACGTCTATCGTTATGATTATATCGTCTGTCGTCATATCGGTAGTTCCTGTAGTTTCTTTCTTGTCGGTTAAGTGGTGGAGAATTTCTCCCTGCATTATCACTGCACGGTGGACCGTTGCGTCTGAAGTTATTCTGTCTCCCGTGATAAAAATTGTTCTGGTTGCCATATTGTCTGTTTCTGTGATTGTCTCTGTCATATTCATTACTACGGAAATGCAAATTTTCTCTGTAACTATTACTCTGCAAGTGGTTGTCATATGGGTGGTGTCTATTTTGGTCGCGATTTACATTGTAAGAATAGAATTGTCGTGCCCAGTTATTGTTTCTGTCGTCACGGAATTGTGACGGATGTGACCTGTAGTGATTGTTTTCCTGTTTTCGCATCCCGCGACTGTCTGTGTCAATTTGTAATTCTTATAGGAGTCCCTGAAAAGCTTCAATGTCGTCTTTGCAACGCCCTGCCAAAATAATATGTCATAAATGTTCAGGCAGTTTGATTAAGCAAATACGGATGAGTTCTGAGGGGCTGTATGGGTTTGACAGGTACTGATTCTTGTGCAACATGTCTTCAAAATATTTCACAAGACTGGAGAACTCAGATTGTTCGAAATGTTTCATCATTATGATGCTATGTTTTACTCGGTCTTGTGTAGCTTGAGACCAGTATGCGGAGAGGAAGGCTTGATAAAATTCTCCTTCACTGTGACAATCGTGAATGACCGATCGCATTCTTACAGCTGGTTCATTCTCCAAGTAGCCACACATAAATTCTAATCTGTGCTCCAATGACCAGTTGGGAGGAAAACAATGAGAGAATTGATGGAGCCACGCTTGTGGATGAATGTCGTTGGCAGAATTCTTAAACGTTTTGAATTTACGTGTAGTAATGAACAGCTTATAGTAAAAATCATCATGTCGGCGCGTCGCATGTCGGTCATTGTTACGTCGTTTCGGCGGTTCCATCTCAAAATTCGGTGTACCTTGCCAATTTCTTTCATAATTTCCCAAGTGCCCTGAGTTATTATTTTGTGGCTGCTCCGTATTTCTATGTCCCTCTTCCCGTATTGGAGCGCGAGTGGCCTCTGAAATACGTAATTCTTGTATTACCCGTGTCAGCTGATCTTGTACTTCCCGGATTTCTCTTTGGTGTTGCGTATCAATTTGATTCAGATTTTGTTTGTTTCCTAATTTGTTCGCACTCTTCTGTGTCATTAAAGACTACCGGTTTTGTGTCATTCAGATTATCATCTACCTTCGTAGATAAATTAGTGAACTGATCCGAAAGTTCGTCTACTTTCTCTGATAGTGTACTTATTTCCTCAGTGTGTTTTTCTGAACCAAGTTTCAGAGTGTCCATTTGTGTTGAAATCGTATCTACTGTGTCCTTTAAGTTTTCCTGAGTTTTTGCAAGTTGCGTAACCGAATCGGTAGATGCAACTGAGTCAATTTTAGCTTGCAAGGTGTCGTGATTTTCATGAACAATAGTTTGCAGTTCTTTTATGGCTGCTTCATGATTCTGTAATGCATTTTCATGACGCGCAAAAATTGGTTGGAAATGCTCACAAATTTGTGTTTTTACGTCATTACAGACTTTCTGACATTTCGATTCAATGTTATGTAACTCAGCAGTTAAATCTTCACGTGTTTGTTCGAGAGTTTGTTCCAATGAGTCTAACTTTTGAAGCTTTTGCTGTGTTTGTCTCTGATTTTGTTCCATTGTGTGTAACTGTTGCTGTATTTGTCTCTGGTGTTGTTCCATTGTGTCTAACGTTTGCTGTGTTTGTCTCTGATTTTGTTCCATTGTGTCTAACTTTTGAAGATTTTGTTCCATTGTGTCTAACTTTTGAAGCTTTTGTCCCATTTGTTGCATTAATTGTAATAACAATGCACTGGTGTCTGAAACATGTTCCTCAGTGCTGTTCGGCAATGCATTTGAACCGGCAATATTCGCAGTTTGAAAAGCAGAAAATGTGTCTTGACTTATTTGAGAAAAGGGTGAGGACGCAAAACCTGAATCTACAATATTTGCAAGATTGCGTCCTGTCATTTCGGATTCCTGAGGCAAGCTGTTGCCGACCGATCGATCGATAATGCTTCCCTGTTTACTACCTGTTTCACTGTCTACACCATTATTTGACGCCCGCTCCATTTCCCTATGCACAGTTACCAAATTACTACTTTGAATATTAGTTAATTCATTACATGGTGGCGTTAACACACTGCTTTCGTCTTCACTGTCATTTCTCAGTTTACTTTGGAGCCTAGTGTTACGTTTTTCACACGCCATTATTGTCACAATATTTCACACGACAACACAGAAAAACACAATTTGAAGAGAAAAAATAGGGGAACACATTAACATAGCACTGAAAATAATATCTAGTTAATTGCAAGCGTAGCTGCGAAATACTTGGTGCAAATCTACATGCATGCCACAACTGTTTTACTGTACAACAATGAAAGGCTGCAACTACAAAGGAGATTCTCAATGCAATTACGCGCTAGCAATGAACAAAATCTACACTAATTACACAAACTACAAGAAAAAATCAGAAGATTCCAGTGAGGTATCCTAGGCTAAGGGACGACATATGAAACGTCCCCTTAGAAAAATAGTACAGGACTGTGCTTAAACTGACACACAATATTTTTAGCGCAACGCAATCTGACTATCAAAGATCCCTGCAAAAGAATGGCCCTGAGTAACATTAAACTATACCTTTCAGAAATCACTTACCTCACAAAAATCTTCATTACTCGAACTACTGCAATACAGCGAGCGCCACTACTGCCAGCTAAATAAAAGATTCAAACTACGGAAGGCACTAACTACTGATAGGGATAGTTAGCAAATGAAAGATATTAATAGAGAACAAACAATGTATTTACCTTAATAGTCATAATATATATAGCAGTTCATGACAAATTACAAAACTCCGCCATCTCTCTCCCTACATCCACCACTGCTGGCGGCTCACCTCAAGCTGCGCAACGTTACGCGCTGTTCACATCCAGCTGCCGCTGCCCAACACTACAATGGCAGACAACAATGCAAACTAGCCACAGACTGCATACAGCACAGCCAGTGATTTTCATATAGAGCGCTACGTAACGTTGCCAATAAGAAAACATAAACAGCCTACTTACATAAAGAAAACATAAACAGCCTACTTACATAAAGAAAACATAAACAGCCTACTTACACTTCTACTGTATTTCAGTCCCCCATTCTTTTCAGTCGTTCCCTAATGCTCCCCTTGAAACTCTCTACAACCTCTGGCTCTGTCAGTTTATCCAGGTCCCATCTCCTTAAATTCCAGCCTTTTTGCAATTTCTTCAGTTTTAATCTACAGTTCATAACCAATAGATTGTGGTCAGAGTCCACATCTGCTCATGGAAATATACAATTTAAAACCTGGTTCCTAAATCTCTGTCTTACCATTATATAATCTATCTGATACCTTCTAGTATCTCCAGGCTTCTTTCATGTATTCAAACTTTTTGTATGATTCTTGAACCAAGTGTTAGCTATGATTAAGTTATGATCTGTACAAAATTTTAGCCGCTATCTGAATAATTTCTTTTATCTCATCATACATTCCATCAATCTCTTCGTCATCTGCGGAGCTAGTCGGCATATAAACTTGTACTACTGTGGCAGGCGTGGGCTTCGTATCTAACTTGGCCACAATAATGCGTTCACTGTGCTGTTTGTAGTGGCTTACCCGCATTGCTATTTTTGTATTCATTACTAACCTACTCCTGCATTACCCCTATTTGATTTTGTATTTGTAACCCTATATTAACCTGACCAGAAGCCTTGTCCCTTCTGCTACCGAACTTCACTAATTTCTACTATATCTGACTTTAACCTATCCACTTCCCTTTTTAAATTTTCTAGCCTACCTGCCCGATTAAGGGATCTGACATTCCACGCTCCGACCCGTAGAACGCCGGTTTTTTTCTCCTCATAAGAACGTCCTCCTGAGTAGTCCCCGCCCGGAGATCCAAATAGGGGACTAATTTACTTTTTTCTCTCCTGATAACAACGTCCTCCTGAGTAGTCCCCGCCCGGAGATCCAAACGCGGGACTATTTTACCTCCGGAATATTTTACCCAAGAGGACGACGTCATCATCATTTAACCATACAGTAAAGCTGCATGCCTTCGGGAAAAATTACGGCTGAGTTTCCCCTTGCTTTCAGCCGTTCGCAGTACCAGCACAGCAAGGCCGTTTTGGTTAGTGTTGCAAGCCAGATCAGTCAATCATTCAGACTGTTGCCCCTTCAACTGCTACTTCAGGAACCACACGTTTGCCTGGCCCCTCAACAGATACCACTTCGTTGTGATTGCAGTTGGAAATCACACTGCTTCCATGCCGTTACAAGTGGTGGTTTATTTCATGTTTTATTATTATTAAATAAATATCAATTATGTGTATCCTCAAACAGATCTGAGTGCCTCCAGCCCAGCAGCTCTGTGCCCTGCAAATTCTCCTTTCAACCACCTCATCAGACTGTTGTGAGAATTACAATGTGAAATAATCAAATATTTTTAACCAACAGATTTCCTGAAGTCGTTTGAGAACAATTGCTTAGTAAAAGAACACGTGAATGTGGTGTTTTATTTTTGATGCTACAAGTAAAAGTTTTCCGAAAAACTAATTCAGCAATGTTGCGTAGTTTGCAAAGTACGCTCTTTCGGTAGTACAGCAGATGACTCAACATCCAAATTTCTGCCTTCCTTGCATCAAATCTAGATGTGGCTATGATTATTTGTGAGGTACAATGAATGAGTGAGATAAAGAGTCCACAACAAAGAACTGCGACAATGTGTCTCAGAGAGGCACCACACAAGAGGAGTACTGTGACACGAGATAAAAGTGTACATCATGCGTGTTTCTCTTAGTTTTTTTATTTGTGCCACCTCAGCCAAACTCCCATAGAAATTGAATCTCACACACACACACACACACACACACACACACACACACGCACGCACATACACCTATCACTCGCATACGATAGTTACATTAGTTGTAAACATATTAGTTACACCACGATGTGCTCCCATAATTGCCAGGTGACGGCACTCCAAACGCCAATTCAGTATGGAACATACAACATCGATGCTTCCAGTCAACTTCCATACTATGCGCTGCTTACATCGCGTAAATCACATGAAACTGATGATGTCCACATATACCGCTGAATGTGCCTGCTAATTATATCATTGTGCGGCACATACTTCAGAAGATACGGCGTCAGAAACATTCTGATGCGTCAGAGACCTGTTGTTGTTCGAAATGGAGCGCGAATTACCCATATTTTATTCATCCAGTATTTCATAACGAGAGAACTTGAAGACTTCAACCAACTTTAAGCATAATTTCAAACATTTTCTAAACCTTTCCTCGCTTGCGAGCTTAATGTAAAACATTTAACACATTAACTGATTCGTAATGTAATCAGACGTTTGAAGCTATTTTATACATGGGAACTAGAGTCTTTGAAGAATTGGGTACTTACTAGTAAATAATTATTATTTGGGAGCCGCTGACGTCAGTTCCTGCACAGCGTTGCGTGTGGTCGTCTAGAAAGAACTGTTTCCGGAATCTTCTGAAAGATTTAAACCAGAGAGGGCCTAAATCACAATGGAGGACAGGAATTGATTACGGCTTCATTCGGGTACAAAACCATATATATATAGATGTCCAGAGTAGCCAGATGCACGTTGCAATAATTAACTTCCTTTCTAAACTGATTTGGGCTGCTAATGAGTTTCTGTGAAAACACTGCTTTAAAATGTTGCAGAGATTATCTCACTGAACCATTAAGCGGTCTAAAATGTTAGTAGTATAGACATTAGCAATGAATCTCTAAGTTTTACTTATCATGAGTTCATCACCGTTTACAAAATTACCACAACAAAGTGGAATACAAATTATATGTATTTTCACACGACACATTTGTCACTTTCTCACTACAAATACTGTGAAGCAAGTTTAAATAGCCCGATGTAGAAAAACACAGGAATAACGGGTGACTCAGAGGGTCATCATCATTGTCTCAATTTTACCCATATTTCTTTGTGCCCTGCTGAAAACACTGTTCCAAGTTGTCACTTGCTGTAGGCCATTTATATGTTAATTATTGCTTTAAAATTTGATACTCTTTATCAGGGAGAAATTATTAGACACATCATATCGTTGCCGATAAGGAACCATAGTCTGATTCCATAAAGTTCCATGATTCGTTATTCTAATAAATAAATTAGAATATATGCCACCACTACAGCAACGCGCATTCGTAAAAAGGAATCGGACAAACCTGGTGGTTGACAGTACACCTCAATGTAGGTCCAATTCCAAACGCATCGGCTAGTCGTTTAAGCGAAACGAGGAACTTAACAGCCTTTCCCGGGAGGTCTCTAGGACAATCCTAGTGGCGTGGGACCTGTCATTTGGCGCCAAAGAAGATTTACATGAGGGGACTACCTCTGACAACAGTATGATAGTAAATTTTCCCCGCGTCTCTGTTCTGAGTAAAGAGCTTTGAAGACCACTCACTAAAGTATACTTCTATATATTTGCCCCTAGGTCAGTGGTGTATATTCGGTACAAGAGCTGGAAAAACTAATTAGAATGACAATATTGTACAGGTACGAATTATCAGTTGGATTTACTCGAATGTAGAGTTCTGCATTTGCAAAGAATCAAAACCAGAAATAAACGAAAACATATTGTATTTGCGAGTAACATTCTATATCAGGTATGTGACAACGACAGTTTCTTCAAAGTCTGCTTTTAAGTAATGACTGGGAGACATTAGTAACAGAAACGATATTCACCCGAATATGAGATTTCGAGAATCCTCATATTTATCAACAAAGTAATGGATTAGGCATAAGCATTTGGTGTGCTCATTTCTGTTATCACTTGACTAAGCTCTTCTACGTGTTTCATTAAACATGAAGTCGCAGCGTTTAACCCACTTCTCACGTCAGCTTATGGATGATAAATTTCAGAGTGACCAGATGTTTGCTGCCCTGCCTTCCATGTGTAATAACACAACAAGGACACAGTAGAATATGATTAATGTGAAGTGAATTAGACTCGCGAAATGAATGAATGAAAGGAATAAAATAGGTGAAGATGCACCGACACAAAATGAGATCAGCGAAAAGTAGAACAAGCTACGGTTTTCAATCTCAAGTCATCTGTTCTATTTCATGTTTAAATTTCCTTGTAGTAACAGTTTGCAGGGCCTACCCGCCTAAAATCGGTGGTTATTGAATGTAAAAAGTAAAGTTTTCTTGAATAAAGTATTTTGTTCGCCTTAAAATGAAAAACAAAATTCTATGAAACATTGTTCACAGAATAATGACTAATACTGTACTTATTTTATTTGAACAGTCAAAAGGATTCGAATGGGCAGCACTCAATAACAGCATGTGTTTTTAAGATCCTAGAGACATAATAATTCATAAAAAGGTTCATCACTTGAAAAGTTAGTCTCGCAAGGAGTAAAGCACAAACTGGATCAAATTCCCAATAATAATGAACGAACTGTTTGGTCTGCTTTGTTGACCAGCCTGCCCGTTTCAGAATGAATCACAGCACGTAACAATTAAACAATGAAAACACAGGGAACATAATTTCAATGGTGCGCAGACTAGTTTACATGCCATCTTAGAGATAACGCTCGATCACATGAATAAATTAATTCCCAAATCCAAGGTAGGTATGTGGTCTTCACGTGCAGGGCCAGCGAGCTGGAATAATGTCACGGCAGAGAGAGAGAGAGAGAGTAATCCAACCGGTGGAAGAACTTGACTGAATTATCATTTACATGAGACGTACAAAGAGAAATTTCGTGAGTAATATAGAGATACGAGTATGGGGGAACATACCTTACGCCACAACTTGGGAGAAAGATAGGTGGCTATTATCACAAATCTACGTTGTTGTTCGCTTGTACAAAATGTGAGAAACGTAACATCCGGATTGGACTTTAAAAGATCGATAGTGAATGCAGTGGTTTATGGAGTTCAAAAGTTGCTAAAAAATCTATTGAAGTCCTTCGTGTTGATAATGAAAAATGGTTGGAATCAGTCCGACGATGACTGTGCGACTGTGTTCACAACTTCACTGCTAACGTCGGATAATTCCTCACACGTGTGCCGTATAAAGGCAGGGAAGGCGGTCTCCTTAGGGAGTTAAGGAGGAAACTTTCCGGGATTCCATCCTTGGCGGCTCATAGTGGCTGGTATGCGAGAACCAGCGGGCTATCGGTGGCGTGAAGGAATTCCATTACCACACACTCCCACGCGTACCAACCCATCTCCAGAAGAAATTTTCTCTTCTCTCTTTTCCGCATTCTATCCTCTCACGAAAGAGTCCTTCTTCTGCTAATGAAGGCCAGTGCCACATACTATTCGCTCCGTAGTTTTGAAAGACTTAAAGAGAAGAAAAATCATACAGAGACCCCTTATAGGTACGCTTCTATATGGAGAAACAGCAATTTTTCTTGCGTTATATTGCTTCTTATGAATTGTATTCAAGAGTTTACCATGTGAGATGGCATCTTGGTAAATCCGCTAGTATCACTACCGACAAGAGAATTTGTAGTTAATAACTTTGTTAAGCATTTGTAACATTTAACGGTGTTCTATACTTAATTTGTACGCTTCCTGTAGTAAGTACTAGATTATAACTATAAAGGTACCTAATGTATGTGAAAATATAAGAAATGGAAATTTAAATGCTTGTTAGTCCAAAAGAGAAACATATCGTGGTACTCTCCTATCATATGCACGTAATGAAAAAGACCCTAATAATTTAAACCTGCGGACGGACAACGCCAGTTAAAGGATATGTAACAACACAGCACTCACTATCGTACAAAATGTCTACTCAAATGAAGCACTACTACCGATGAGAAACGTTATCTGTTTACTTAATCATAACCATAATAATCATCATTATCATCATCACTCATTCGATATTCACTGCTGGATAAAAACGTCTTTGCATTCACCACAATCATCAACTATACGTTCCCATGTCGTTGCAGCATATTATTGTTGCTATCTGCTCATCTTCCATTGATTCACCGGACAAAATACATCACCTGACAATAAAGTAAAATAGGCCAAAATGGGAGGAGGAAATGAAATGAAGCTTCGTGAGTTGAGAGGGTGTGCTATGTTACATCGGCAATTACAAAATCGAGTCAGATTTACAGAGGAGGTGGCAGTATGAATCCACTTTTTCAGTATCACGTTGCAGCCTGCTCTGGTCTGGATGCATGCAATGTGTCTTGCCCTGAAAACAACACGGCCCACTAATTTTGTAAACTTGTGGGACATGACTGAAAATAGGATTGAGTTGACGTCCGAGTTGGCCCCAAACATGTTCTGTTGGAGACAGTTTTGGAGTTCTTACTAGCCACAGGAATACCTGGCCACCACACAGGTAGTTCAGAGAGCCACGTGACATGTGAGAACGAGCACTGTCGTTGTGAAAAATGGCACCACGATACTGTCACATGAGAGGTAACCCACATGACGACACATGATGTCAGTGGGGTACTGTTGTATTGCCAGAGTTCCCTCACTCAATACCGGCTGTAGTTAAAAGTTATACCCGATGGTTCTTCACAAGATGGCGCTATGAATAACACTGCTGTGCCTCTGCAAAACTTTGGAAGAGAGGTACGTCTCCCCATGCTCGCCGACGATAGCCCTCTGGTGTACTGCACAACACGATTCATCACTGAACACAATGCGACGCCACTCAACTGCCGTCCATGCTTCCCTGTCACAGCACCACCCCAAACACAGCCACCTGTGTTGTAGTGTTAACTGAAGCCTAAGCAAGGGACAGCAGTTACCCATTAAATGTGAAATTAAAACAACTTGATTCTCCTATATTCTGAATGTAATTTATTTATGCTACTAATTTCGGCCTTTCACTACTCCATATTCAGGTTCCCTGGTCAATGTGCAGTAGGAATCCAACCTCACGTGCAGTCGAAACAGGAGCCAGCAGTAAGCAACTGGTATCCGTAGACCTCTGGTTTCAGTAATGCCGTCCCTCTGTTCCTCAACTGAAGGCTGCTAAACAGTGTGCAGTCGAAATAGCGGCCACCATTAAGTAAGTGGTACCCATAGACTTTTGCTTCCGGCAGCGACACCCCTTTGTTCATCAAATGCTAAACAATGTTTGTTTAGCAGTCTTCAGTTGATGAACGAAAGGATCGTGATGCTGAAACCAGAAGTCTACGGATACCAGTTACTTAATGCTGGCTCCTGTCGACTACACATAAACTTCGATTCCTCCTACACATTGGTCGGGGGCCTTGAAGATGGAGTATTCTAACGCCAAAATTGGTCGCATGAACACAGAGGGTTGCAGGTGTTTCTAATTTTACATTTTATATGGAACAGTCGAAGCTCCTGAACCATCTTGTACAAAGGTGTATTTACAGAGGTAATTACCCAGTCCGGCTGCCAATAAGAGTCCGACAAATGGTGTGTGATGATACAGAATGTTACACGACGAATATTACTTGCTCTCGGATTACAGACATAAAGGAGTTTTGATGTGATTGGTGCACACTGCGGCGATCCTTCCTTGTGGAGGTTAGACGTAGTCAACTGAAATCTTGATGACAAGTATACATTTCCAAGTGGTCGAACATCGGGCCGCTGTCACATCTGAATACCTCACGAACCGGGCTATTGCACGATTCGACCAGCTGGGCACATGGAATCCCAAAATGAGACCCCTCTTAAAACTCGTCAGGTGCTGATTTCGTGGCATCTTTGTATCCTTCAAGGTAATCATTCAACATCTGACGCTGTTCACTCCCCTTGGGATATACCCTACCACTCCTGATAACAACACTAAATGTGAACAACACTAATGCTTCCTGACAGCCGTACTACTGGTCACAGAGATTTCAAGCTCTAATTACTCATATTTACATACCCACCGACGATATGTGTACGAAGTTACATTGATATCCAACCATGTCTTCTCGGCGCAACACGTATTTTTGTCAGACATGTCCTGGTCCAGTCAGTTTTATGGCATCAGCGCAGCAAGATTGTTGGACTTTGAGCTGTGTCAGACTGACAAAAGCAGCTGTCGTGCTTAGACGTGCCCATGGCCACGCCCGATTTGTTCGCGTATCAACGCTGACTGTCCGGAGGGTTTCGCAAGAATGGTTATCACTCGCAAACACGCAACACTGGGTAAGAACAGTGGCCACGTAAAGAGCCCAACCTGGAGGCTATTGTCACGCTTTAATAATGACAGTTGGCTTCCAAAATTCGACGAGAATTGCTGCTGTAAGTGTGACTGCGGCCTGCCGCCTATGTCTTCAATTAATTGCTGCATGTTTGCAATCTTTGTTTTCCTCTAAAGTTTTTACCCTCTGCAGCTCTCTCTAGTATTACTTCCTTATGTCTTAACAGATGTCCTATCGCCATATTACCCATACATTGCATTCCTCTCTTATTCAGTGCAAACCTCCTCATTCCTTATCCCATTAGTACACCTAATTTTCAGGATTTGTCTGTACCACCACCCTCCCAAATGCTTCGATTCTCTTCTTTTCCGGTTTTCCCAAAGTCAGTGTTACACTACCATACAATGCAGTGCTGCGAAAGTACATTCTCATAAATTTCTTCCTCAAATTAAGACCTGCGGTTGATATTAGTGGACTTCTCTTGGCCAGGAATGCTCTTTTTGGAGTGATACTCTGCTTTTAACGTCCTCTGTGCTCCGTCCGTCATTGGGAATTTTGATGCCTAGCTAACAGAATTTCTTAACTTCTTCTACTTCGGGACCTTCGGCTACTTCTCATTACTTTAGCCTTTCTTCGATTTACTCTCAGTCCATATTCAGTACTCATTAGACCGTTCATTCCATTCAGCAGATCCTGTAAGTCTTCTTCACGGGCACTGAGAATAGCAATGTCACCAGCGAATCTTGTCATTGATATCCTTTCACCTCGAATTTTAATTCCACTTCAGAACCTGTCTTTTGTTTTGTTTCATTGCTAGTGCGTCGTATAGGTTTAACAATAGGAGCGAAAGACTACATCTCTGTATGCTACACCCTTATTAATCCGAGCACTTCGTTCTTGGCCTTCCAGTCTTATTACTTCCTCTTGGCTTATATCTTTTTGTATATTACCCCCATTTGTCTCAGAATGTCGAACAATTGCACCAGTTTACACTGTCGATCGCTTTTTCCACTTCGAAAAATCCTATGAACGTGTCTTGACTTTTTTCAGTCTTGCTTCCATGCTACACCGCAACGTTAGGACTCTCTCTCTGGTGCCTTCACCTTTCATAAAGTCAAAGTGACCGTCATCTAACCCATCTTCAATTCCCTTTTGCATTGTAATGTATATTATTCTTGTCGCAACTGCAAGCTGATTACGCGATAATTCTCGCACTTGTCGGCTCGTGCAGTCGTCTGATGTCTGTGGATGATATGCTTCCGAAAGTCTGACTCATAAATTCTACCTACCAACGTGCATAGTCAGTTAGTTGCCACTTTTCCCAATGATTTTAGAAATTCTGATGGAATTTTAACTATCCTTTCTGCTTTTTTGATCTTAAGTCTTCCAAAGCTCTTTTAAATTCTGATTCTAATACTGGATCCTCTACCTCTTCTATCTCGATTGCTGTTTCTTCTTCTATCCCATCAGACATCTTACCCCTTATAGAGCGCATCAGTGTATTCTTTTTGCCCAAACTGTCTCTCCTCTGCATTCAACATTGGAATTGCCATTGCACTCTTAATGTTATCACCCTTGCTTTCGATTTCACCGCAGGTTGTTTTCATTGTCGTTCAACGCAGCAGTATGCAACATAATATTCACACATGTACATGTATAAACTACTGGTAAGGGCGGGAGGGGGACGGGGTTTGCGTGTGGTTGGTGTTCCGACTAATTGCACCTTCTTGCACTGTTCAAAAAACGAAGCAAAACGCTGAGGGGTTTTGTGTAACTGCACATGGACGAATGCACAAAATTATATTTCACACTAATGGGGCGGCCACCGTAGCTGATATCACTTAAGCAAAACAAATTCATGGACTGGCTCAGCAAATTAACCAGTGGACTGAAACAAATGGCTTAATGGACATGGGCCAGCGAACGCACAACTGCGGGAGCTCATCGGTTCCGTTACCATTCACAAAGGCAACTCACTGAAAATGACCAAATTATTACAGAAGACATGGCCAAGGACCATCGAAATCATTACACTAAACAATACCTGAATCGCTCACGGTTTAGGTACCAAGTGAACTACTGTTACACACATGGCCAGAATTTACAAAGAAACAAGTTAAACGCGAACGAAAATTCTCACAAAAAGGATTTCACATTTCTTAGAATCACCTTTAGAAAACATTAACACACTTAAAACACACTCTGACCCCTTACGTGAACTCAGAAGAGATTCCACGCAGCCTCGAGCACCGTAGCTCCAATAGGAGTCGGAACAAAATTGCCCACAGTTTATAAAATAACTGAATGAAAATACTCTGGTTCGTCTTTTGTTTACTTTAGCAAACATCTCATATGATTAACCACCCGAAAAACTTAAAATCTCTACTTGTTAATCTGCACTCGCACAGTTGGAGCTCATGACCACGCTACAAATGTAACTTGAATAAAATTCAGCTTTATCCCACAAAACCATAGTGCTACTGCAATAGTGCAACACGTTCTCTCAAATGAACTAATTTTACCAGCAATCATTCACCAAACAGAGTGCAGAAGTGATGACCAACACTCATATTCAACGGTCAGGACCATAATTTACCAATTACTTTACACCATAAAAATTATAATGATTAAACCGTCTAACACTTTTCTGTCTACGCTGACTCTAAAAGACACCTTGCGAACATTATTCACGATGGCATACATCATTTTTATAACTTTTTTTCACCATGTCTCCAAGAGCTTCACAACAGTGTCCGCACCTCAGTCAAGCTTCTCTAACAGTGCAAAACCACAGCAGACTTCCGGATACAACGTCTCCTTGTTCGAACTGCCTGGAGGGGAACCTTTCCTATTGGCTCTAGCCAATTGACACCGTCAACTCTGTCGATCTTTTCCGAAGCCTACAGGAAATCTCTTTGCTCAGCTTTCCCACAGACTGTACTTTGGCAAAGCCCACTACGCCTACTACGCCAGTATACGTACGATGCACTGCGGAGACTACAGCCGTTGTGAAGTATATAAAATGTACTCGCAGTTGCCAATGTGAAGAACCATCAGCTGTATAATGTTATGACGACGATGAAAATTTGTGCCGGACTGGGACTCGAACCCAGATTTCCTTGTTTATCGCGAGTTTTCTCCCTGCCATTAGGCTACCCGAGAACACCTCACGGCCAGATCCAAACTTCTTTATGTCGTCAAACATGTGTCACACTTATAAACAGCAAAGGCACTGCAATATCGTATTCATTTGCCGACATTGGGCAAGCGAATTTGGATTAAAACGTCTCCCCCGTACGGGAATATACATAATGGATGTACGATTGCGGGTTGTATACACAGGGCTGATGACACTGGAAGTTTGGGTCTGGCCGTGGGTCGCGCTCGGTTAGCCTAAAGGTAAGGATACCGCTCGCAATCAGCGTTAAATCCGGTTTCGAGTCCAAGTCCGACCCAAATTTTCATTCTTATACCAGTATACAATCGATGGTTGCTCATATTCGCAACTGCGAACACATTTGATGTACTAGCCATGAGTGTATGAGGATATTGAAAGGGTAATGTAGTATGTAAAGGGGAACGAAAATCTAATAGTCATGGGCGACTGGAATGCAGTTGTAGGGGAAGGAGTAGAAGAAAAGGTTACAGGAGAATATGGGCTTGGGACAAGGAATGAAAGAGGAGAAACACTAATTGAGTTCTGTAACAAGTTTCAGCTAGTAATAGCGAATACCCTGTTCAAGAATCACAAGAGGAGGAGGTATACTTGGAAAAGGCCGGGAGATACGGGAAGATTTCAATTAGATTACATCATGGTCAGACAGAGATTCCGGAATCAGATACTGGATTGTAAGGCGTACCCAGGAGCAGATATAGACACAGATCACAATATAGTAGTGATGAAGAGTAGGCTGAAGTTCAAGACATTAGTCAGGAAGAATGAATACGCGAAGAAGTGGGATACGGAAGTACTAAGGAATGACGAGATACGTTTGAAGTTCTCTAACGCTATAGATACAGCAGTACGGAATAGTGCAGTAGGCAGTACAGTTGAAGAGGAATGGACATCTCTAAAAAGGGCCATCACAGAAGTTGGGAAGGAAAACATAGGTACAAAGAAGGTAGCTGCGAAGAAACCATGGGTAACAGAAGAAATACTTCAGTTGATTGATGAAAGGAGGAAGTACAAACATGTTCCCGGAAAATCAGGAATACAGAAATACAAGTCGCTGAGGAATGAAATAAATAGGAAGTGCAGGGAAGCTAAGACGAAATGGCTGCAGGAAAAATGTGAAGACATTGAAAAAGATATGACTGCCGGAAGGACAGACTCAGCGTACAGGAAAGTCAAAACAACCTTTGATGACATTAAAACCAACGGTGGTAACATTAAGAGTGCAACGGGAATTCCACTGTTAAATGCAGAGGAGAGAGCAGATAGGTGGAAAGAATACATTGAAAGCCTCTATGAGGGTGAAGATTTGTCTGATGTGATAGAAGAAGAAACAGGAGTCGATTTAGAAGAGATAGGGGATCCAGTATTAGAATCGGAATTTAAAAGAGCTTTGGAGGACCTACGGTCAAATAAGGCAGAAGGGATCGATAACATTCCATCAGAATTTCTAAAATCATTGGGGGAAGTGGCAACAAAACGACTATTCACGTTGGTGTATAGAATATATGAGTCTGGCGATATACCATCTGACTTTCGGAAAAGCATCATCCACACAATTCCGAAGACGGCAAGAACTGACAAGTGCGAGAATTATCGCACAATCGGCTTAACAGCTCATGCATCGAAGCTGCTTACAAGAATAATATACAGAAGAATGGAAAAGAAAATTGAGAATGCGCTAGGTGACGATCAGTTTGGCTTTAGGAAAAGTAAAGGGACCAGAGAGGCAATTCTGACGTTACGGCTAATAATGATAATGGAAGCAAGGCTAAAGAAAAATCAAGACACTTTCGTAGGATTTGTCGACCTGGAAAAAGCGTTCGACAGTATAAAATGGTACAAGCTGTTCGAGATTCTGAAAAAAGTAGGGGTAAGCTATAGGGAGAGACGGGTCATATACAATATGTACAACAACCAAGAGGGAATAATAAGAGTGGACGATCAAGAACGAAGTGCTCGTATTAAGAAGGGTGTAAGACAAGGCTGTAGCCTTTCGCCCCTACTCTTCAATCTGTACATCGAGGAAGCAATGATGGAAATAAAAGAAAGGTTCAGGAGTGGAATTAAAATACAAGGTGAAAGGATATCAATGATACGATTCGCTGATGACATTGCTATCCTGAGTGAAAGTGAAGAAGAATTAAATGATCTGCTGAACGGAATGAATGGGTACACAGTATTGTTTGAGAATAAATCGGAGAAAGACGAAGGTAATGAGAAGAAGTAGAAATGAGAACAGTGAGAAACTTAACATCAGGATTGATGGTCACGAAGTCAATGAAGTTAAGGAATTCTGCTACCTAGGCAGTAAAGTAACCAATGACGGGCGGAGCAAGGACGACATCAAAAGCAGACTCGCTATGGCAAAAAGGCATTTCTGGCCAAGAGAAGTCTCCTAATATCAAATACCAGCCTTAATTTGAGGAAGAAATTTCTGAGGATGTACGTCTGGAGTACAGCATTGTATGGTAGTGAAACATGGACTGTGGGAAAACCGGAACAAATGGTTGAAATGGCTCTGAGCACTATGGGACTCAACTGCTGTGGTCATAAGTCCCCTAGAACTTAGAACTACTTAAACCTAACTAACCTAAGGACATCACACACATCCACGCCCGAGGCAGGATTCGAACCTGCGACCGTAGTGGTCTCGCGGTTCCAGACTGTAGCGCCTTTAACCGCTCGGCCACTCCGGCCGGCTCAAACCGGAACAGAAGAGAATCGAAGCATTTGAGATGTGATGCTATAGACGAATGTTGAAAATTCGGTGGACTGATAAGGTAAGGAATGAGGAGGTTCTACGCAGAATCGGAGAGGAAAGGAATATGTGGAAAACACTGATAAGGAGAAGGGACCGGATGATAGGACATCTGCCAAGACATGAGGGAATGACTTCCATGGTACTAGAGGGAGCTGTAGAGGGCAAAAACTGTAGAGGAAGACAGAGATTGGAATACGTCAAGCAAATAATTGAGGACGTAGGTTGCAAGTGCTACTCTGAGATGAAGAGGTTAGCACAGGAAAGAAATTCGTGGCGGGCCGCATCAAACCAGTCAGTAGACTGATGACCAAAACAAAAAAAACCATCTTAGGCTATACCCTCACCTTCCTGTATTCCACACATACAAACTTCATGCAAACACCCACTGAAGGAAGGGTACAGACAGGACATGGGAAGTGTGACGCATTAAGATAATCAATTATTCAAAATGACAGTCACAATTGATTATAAGTAAATTAATCGCTGTCTCTCTCCATACAACTATGTTGTCCAAAAACATTAAAATAAAACAGAGATGGGCCCATTCTCATATCCAAAGGTATTAAAATAGAAAAATGCTTGTTACGTCACAGAGTACTACGACTATCAATTTAGTGACACACTAATGACACTCCAAGCAACTGGTTTACATGGAGTGTACTAACAGTACCGTTTCACTAAGAATGAACATGCGGGGTAGGGTGTGTCTGCGAAAGGCAATTGTTCACAGTGGAGCATGAAGCTGCAAGTTTTTAGAGGTAAGAAACATAGTAACTAGACACTATCTGACTGAGGGTGTGTAGTGTGGTCCGATGTGTCGTCTTTTTAAATGACATAATGCGTCGAGACCACCGATGCAGAGTTTAACCCGAAGCGAGTGGAGGGAGGGTGTAACTGATGCCGGAGGTGGTCCTGTGATGGTTTGAAGGTAACATTCTTGCCATGACTTGGGCTCACTTATTCAAGTTACCATGAGCAAGAGGAGGAAGTTTATTTCAACATTCTCGGTCATCAAATGTTACTTACCCTTTCTTCTACATGTTCACGATGAGTATACTATGGTAACACTTTCCTTCAAAATTAACGTCATCCATGTCCCTATGGCTACACGCATACGTTTATGGGTGGACAAGCAGCCATATACACTTACCGCATCTCGACTGGTCCAATAAAACACTCAGTTTTAATTCCAAAGAGAATGTCTGTAACTACGCTGCCGGAAAAAGGAAATGGAACATCCTCAAGGACTGTTCAGTGGTATCAGGATATAGTATGTGCGCACTGAGGGGTTGTAGTGTTAGTGATTCATTTGTCACGGTCATCGGCGATCATATGGTGCTCAACCCGTCTGTGCACCCTCTGTTTCGAGGCTGTAGGCAGTCTCGGTGCTAAGTTTAGAGGTGAACAGTGTTTGGAACAGTAATTCTAGGGTACAACCGAGCCACACCAATGAGTACGTACTCTTGTTCAACAACGTCAGGCATTTGAACGGGGTCGCATTAATGGCGTGCGGGAAACCGGATAAAAGAATCGAAGATTGCTGCAAACGTTGTCCACAAGATATGGTTGGTATGTGGCTGCTTTTGACCGTGGCCTGTGGAACATTCCCACACCTGTAGACCATGTTGTGGACGTACGCTCTGTGCAGACGGACGTCAAGATCGACGCATTGTGCGAGTAGTGGTGACCGACCGAACATGATCCAGGTAAGAAATCCAGGCACATGTTGCACTTCTGCGTCACCACGGTCGATTCGGAACCGTATTCTTGCAGCAGGATTAAGTAAATATTGCCTCCTACATTCAACAGGATGTTACGCGTGTGCTACTGCCACTTGTTCGCCAGAGACATGATGCGCATTTTCAGCTGGAAGTCCACATACGGTTGCTGCGACGCAAGGAACTTTTCGTGGTGCACAACTGCCCTGTCCAGTAAGATTACCAGATAACTCGCTAATTCAATAGGTGTGGGATATAATGAAGCGAGAATTTACTTGTTGTCCAGGGTCTTCAAGAACCGTAGCCGAAGGCCCAAGACGCTTGGGACTATCTATCACAGGATGCCATTCGACACCTATATGATCGTTTGCATGAGATAATATACGCCTGCGCTGCGAATGTTTGGGAACCCTTTACTGTGACATGCTCGTCTCAATTTGCTATCATACACTCCTACCTTCACAAGCTGCGACATTGTCGCGAATGGAAATGTAGAATAAATTTCTTTATTTCACGTCTAAGATCTCAAATATTGTAGAACCTCAGACTACCGGCTTTGGTCAGCAATGACCATCTTCAGATCTATTTTATAAAAACACATTTTACTGGAGCCATAGCGGCATCGTCAAATGCTAAACACGTCTGACAGATCTGAAGCTAATCATTCTGACCGAAACCGGTAGTCTGAGCACCTATCATATTTGTAATCATAGCCCTGAAATAAAGAAATTTATGTTAATATACTCCTACAATGATAAGTACCTGTCAGCTCTCTTGTCAGTAACGTGACTGTCTTTGAGGGTGTTGAATTTTTTTCTGACAGTGTATGTGGACCAGCGGATGAAACTTGTCAATCACCATCTCCTCAGTTTGGTAGCTATACCGTATCAAATTATCAATTATTTGCTTCAGCACGTTTTATAGTGGTATCTAGCCATCCTTTATTGGGTCTCAGTAAGCTCACGGGACGAAATAGTAGTCCATGTGCAACTCGGTCATGTAGAATCAGTAAGACGGTGCATGGGGGCTTAATTAAAATGCAATAATTTTAGTAGCTGTGTGTCCGGTTAGGAAGTCTCGTAACCGGTTGGCCCTGAGTAGTATTAGTACGCCATCTGACTGCATAAAATAACAATAAAGAATGACAAGAAATTTCCGTTAACACAGTTGATTAATTAAGTCCCCTGCAACTATAAAAGCTACGAAACGACAATGCACAAGTGTAACTGTTCTGTGTGTGGTAGTGTGATTCAACGTCCATGTATCCGGCACGGTTCTTCCTCAATACGACAAGATATTTTAAACAGCATTTACAATGAACTAATTGAAAAACCAGAAATACTATAATTGCACATAGAAACCAGAATTACAAGTCTAATACATGAACACGAGCTAGATGCTTGTTGACTGAACCTGTGACTGTCCCAGTCCGAATGTCGATTATTGTCAAGTTCGCGGGCCTGGCGCTCTCTTGTTGCATCTCGTAAATGAAATAAATTATTTTCTTCAAAACCCGCTGCTATCGGTGATTCTAAATTTCTTCTACTGTCTTTTCCTACGATTTCGCTTTCGATTTGTTTAACTTGCTTTCGTAACGCCTCAAACTCCCTTTTAACGCGTTCATTAAATTTTCCCTGATTTTCAACATGTTTATTTATATTCTGGTACTCTTCTGTTTCTGTAAATGACAATGGAGCTGTATCATCTGAATCTCTGTCCCCATTTAAACTAAGACTTGTCAATTTATCTGAAATCTCCTCAACTCTTTCCGGTAAGTCACCTATTTGTTCTTTCTGTTTATTTACGTCTTCCGTACGTGTCGTGACTCGGGATCCAGTATTGACACATTTAGTTCAAATGGCTCTGAGCACTATGGGACTTAACATCTGAGGTCATCAGTCCCCTAGAACTTAGAACTACTTAAACCTAACTAACCTAAGGACATCACACACATCCATGCCAGAGGCAGGATTCGAACCTGCGACCGTAGCGGTCGCGCGGTTCCAGACTGAAGCGCCTAGAACCGCTCGGCCACACCGGCCGGTGACACATTTAGTAGTTAACTGTTCATATTATTGTGTTAGGTTATTTATTCTGTCATTTGGTACGGATTCCTCGATTCTTTCAAATATTTCTTCCTTATCGTGTGCACGTTGTAAATTTAACTCTGAAAATTTTTGTACTATCACGCGATCTCTTTCTTCCTGTTCTCTATCCTGTTCCTTTTGTCTAATTTCTATTGAAATTAATCTATTATTGTGAGCATTCAAAATTGGTTGTAATTCTTCTCTAATTTCTTTCTTTAATTCGAGTGCGAGTAATAGTGTTCCATAGATTTCGTGTTTGTTTTGAATACAGTCAGAGAGAGTCCCTTTAGTCAGCCATAGTGCCAGTAGTGTCAGTGTCGTCGTAACTGCCGCCTGCTTCACGTCTGCTGTGCAGCGAGCTACCTTAATTTAAGTATTAACCGTATTTTTCTTACTTGTCACTTCCTCTTCCGTGTGTTTTTGCATTTAGGAAGCATTAATTGTCGAGTGCTAGTAACAGTGTTCCATAGATTTTGTGTTTGTTTTGAATACAGTCAGAGAGAGTCCCTTTAGTCAACCATAGTGCCAGTAGTGCTAGTGTTTGTTTTCAATGCAGTCCAGAGACAGGTAGTGCTATTTTCATTGTTTTATACAAGAACTGGCTAGCAACCACAGTTTAGTCAACAATCAACCGTCTTTAGTGAATTAGCAGTCTAGTTAAAAGTTGATTAACTCTCTACAGTAAATTGACTTCTTAGGATGGATAGGATGTGTGACTGCAGTGTACGGACGCAGGAGGAGCTGGCCACTGTTCGCGAACAGCTGAACGTGTTGATGGCCGCGGTCAGCCGTCTTCAGGCTGCTGCCACGCAGTGTAGCGGCAGTGGGGAGTCTGGTGCGTCGCATCGTACACCCCAGGTGTTACATGCTTCACCCATTGTCCCTGCTGTCGAGCCATCTTGGCGGGTACCGGGCGCGGTTGGGCCACCCTCTCCCCAGGGGGAGTGGTGGGTTCAGCGGCGTTCGCGGCGCACGAGGCGGAGGGTCAATGTGGAGGCTGGTCGTGTGGCATCGCCCGCTCTGCCTGTGAGTGGACATGTGGCTGCTCCTTCAGCAAGGTCCGAGCAGGCACACGGGGGGAGGGGTTTATTAGTTATTGGGAGCTCCAATGTTAGGCGGGTGATGGAGCCCCTTAGGGAAATAGCGGAAAGGTCGGGGAAGAAGGCCAGTGTTTACTCTGTCTGCTTGCCGGAGGGTCTCATCCGAGATGTGGAGGAGGCCCTACCGGCGGCGATAGAGAGCACTGGGTGCACCTGACTGCAAATTGTTGCTCATGTCGGCACCAATGACTCCTGCCCGTCTGGGTTCAGAGGTCATCCTCAGTTCGTACAGGCGGTTGGCGGAATTGGTGAAGGCGGAAAGCCTCGCTCACGGGGTGGAATCAGAGCTAACTATTTGTAGTATCGTTCCCAGAACCGATCGCGGTCCTCTGGTTTGGAGCCGAGTGGAAGGCTTAAACCAGAGGCTTAGACGATTCTGCGGAGATCTGGGGTGCAAATTTCTCGACCTCCGCTATCGGGTGGAGAAATGTAAGGTCCCCCTGAATAGGTCAGGCGTGCACTACACGCCGGAAGCGGCTACAAGGGTAGCGGAGTACGTGTGGAGTGCACATGTGGGTTTTTTAGGTTAGAGAATTCCCTCCCTGGCCCGACAAGACGCCTCCTGAGACGCGGCAAGGTAGGAGTAGGCAAAATGCAACAGGCAATAACAATATTAATGTGCTAATAGTAAACCGCAGGGGCGTCTATAGAAAAGTCCCAGAACTGCTCTCATTAATAAACGGTCACGACGCCCATATAGTACTAGGGACAGAAAGTTGGCTGAAACCAGACGTAAACAATAATGAAATCCTAAACTCAGATTGGAATGTATACCGCAGAAACAGGCTGGACAGTGAAGGGGGAAGCGTGTTTATAGCGATAAGAAGTGCAATAGTATCGAAGGAATTTGACAGAGATCCGAAATGTGAAATAATTTGGGTGAAGGTCACGGTTAAAGCAGGCTCAGACATGGTAATTGGATGTCTCTATAGGCCCCCTGGCTCAGCAGCTGTTGTGGCTGAGCACCTGAAGGATAATTTGGATAATATTTCGAGTAGATTTCCCCACCATGTTATAGTTCTGGGTGGAGATTTTAATTTGCCGGATACAGACTGGGAGACTCAAACGTGGCAGGGTGGCAGGGACAAAGAATCCAGTGAAATTTTTTTAAGTGCTTTATCTGAAAACTACCTTGAGCAGTTAAACAGAGAACCGATATATTAGACCTTCTGGTGACAAGCAGACCCGAACTATTTGAAACAGTTAACGCAGAACAGGGAATCAGCGACCATAAAGCGGTTACTGCATCGATGATTTCAGCCGTAAATAGAAATATTAAAAAAGGTAGGAAGATTTTTCTGTTTAGCAAAAGTGACAAAAAGCAGATTACAGAGTACCTGACGGCTCAACACAAAAGTTTTGTCTCAAGTACAGATAGAGTTGAGGATCAGTGGACAAAGTTCTAAACTATCGTACAATATGCGTTAGATGAGTATGTGCCAAGCAAGATTGTAAGAGATGGAAAAGAGCCACCGTGGTACAACAACCGAGTTAGAAAACTGCTGCGGAAGCAAAGGGAACTTCACAGCAAACATAAACATAGCCAAAGTCTTGCAGACAAACGTAAATTACGCGAAGCGAAATGTAGTGTGAGGAGGGCTATGCGAGAGGCGTTCAATGGATTCGAAAGTAAAGTTCTATGCACTGACTTGGCCGAAAATCCTAAGAAATTTTGGTCTTATGTCAAAGCGGTAGGTGGATCAAAACAAAATGTCCAGATACTCTGTGACCAAAATGGTACTGAAACAGAGGATGACAGACTAAAGGCCGAAATACTAAATGTCTTTTTCCAAAACTGTTTCACAGAGGAAGACTGCGCTGTAGTTCCTTCTCTAGATTGTCGCACAGATGACAAAATGGTAGATATCGAAATAGACGACATAGGGATAGAGAAACAATTAAAATCGCTCAAAAGAGGAAAGGCCGCTGGACCTGATGGGATACCAATTCGATTTTACACAGAGTACGCGAAGGAACTCGCCCCCCTTCTTGCAGCGGTGTACCGTTGGTCTGTAGAAGAGCGTAGCGTTCCAAAAGATTGGAAAAGGATACAGGTTATCCCCGTTTTCAAGAAGGGACATCGAACAGATGTGCAGAACTATAGACCTATTTCTCTAACGTCGATCAGTTGTAGAATTTTGGAACACTTATTATGTTCGAGTATAATGACTTTTCTGGGGACTGGAAATCTACTCTGTAGGAATCAGCATGGGTTTCGAAAAAGACGGTCGTGTGAAACCCAGCTTGCGCTATTCGTCCACGAGACTCAGAGGGCCATAGACACGGGTTCACAGGTAGATGCCGTGTTTCTTGACTTCCGCAAGGCGTTCGATATAGTTCCCCACTGTCGTTTAATGAACAAAGTAAGAGCATATGGACTATCAGACCAATTGTGTGATTGGATTGAAGAGTTCCTAGATAACAGAACGCAGTATGTCATTCTCAATGGAGAGAAGTCTTTCGAATTAAGAGTGTTTTCAGATGTGCCGCAGGGGAGTGTCATAGGACCGTTGCTATTCACAATATACATAAATGACCTTGTGGTTGACATCGGAAGATCACTGAGGCTTTTTCCAGATAATGCTGTGGTGTATCGAGAGGTTGTAACAATGGAAAATTGTACTGAAATGCAGGAGGATCTGCAGCGAATTGATGCATGGTGCAGGGAATGGCAATTGAATCTCAATGTAGACAAGTGTAATGTGCTGCGAATACACAGAAAGATAGACCCTTTATCATTTAGCTACAAAACAGCAGGTCAGCAACTGGAAGCAGTTAATACCATAAATTATCTGGGAGTACGCATTAGGAGTGATTTAAAATGGAATGATCATATAAAGTTGATCGTCGGTAAAGCAGATGCCAGACTGAGATTCATTGGAAGAATCCTAAGGAAATGCAATCCGAAAACAAAGGAAGTAGGTTACAGTACGCTTGTTCGCCCACTGCTTGTATACTGCTCAGCAGTGTGGGATCCGTACCAGATAGGGTTGATAGAAGAGATAGAGAAGATCCAACGGAGAGCAGCGCGCTTCGTTACAGGATCATTTAGTAATCGCGAAAGCGTTACGGAGATGATAGATAAACTCCAGTGAAAGACTCTGCAGGAGAGTCGCTCAGTAGCTCGGTACGGGCTTCTGTTAAAGTTTCGAGAACATACCTTCACCGAGGAGTCAAGCAGTATATTGCTCCCTACTACGTAAATCTCGCGAAGAGACCATGAGGATAAAATCAGAGAGATTAGAGCCCACACAGAAGCATACCGACAATCCTTCTTTCCACGAACAATACGAGACTGGAATAGAAGGGAGAACCGATAGAGGTACTCAGGGTACCCTCCGCCACACACCGTCAGGTGGCTTGCAGAGTATGGATGTAGATGTAGATGTAGGTGCAGATCTTTCATGTTTTTAAAACATGTCCCTATTCGTGAGTCTAGCCGTGTGTCCATTGTTCCCATATCAGTTTTAATTGTTCTAATTTGTGATCCCAAATTTAATATTGCAGTCATCAACTGCTCGATATTAACTGGTTCGAAATTCTTTTCGCCCTGTAAAACTAACTTCCTTCGTCATAGCTGTCAAGCTGTCTGTGTTCGATACTACAGAATCTTCTGTCGTTAATCTCGTATTCTGTGAATTTTTTGATTGTGAAACATTTTGGACTGGTTCGGGACTATTTTCCCGGATTTTAAAATTGTTTTCAACTTCATTATTCATCATACTGTTCTCCTGTGTTGGCGAGTTCGCCATATTAACAATTTCGTCATTCTGACTATCCATCATTTTTGCCTTTTTCATCGATCGCGTAATCATTTACAAAACATACAAAACTCGTCGCTATACGAAAATTGCACACAATACAACACTCTATCACCAACAATACTATTCACACGAAATGCTTCCCGACAAACACGATTAACGAACAATTAAAACCTTCACAATTGCACAAAATTGTCAAACCCGTATACGAGACATCAAAAATTAAATTCTGCATAAATACCATTAGAAGACTGACAAGACAACTACAAATGTTCAATTACCAAATCTACACATGCAATATAGACTACAATTACTAAACTACACATTACTACAACCATACTACTGTCTGCTATTTTTACTGTCAAAGGAATTCCAAGGGACGATCCGAAGCAGCGGTCGCCACGTGCATGGGGGCTTAATTAGAATGCAATAATTTTAGTAGCTGTGCGACCGGTTGCGAAGTCTCGTAACCGGTTGGCCCTGAGTAGTATTAGTACGCCATCTGACTGCATAAAGTAACAATAAAGAATGACAAGAAATTTCCGTTAACACAATTGATTAATTAAGTCCCCTGCAACTATAAAAGCTACGAAACAACAAAGCACAAGTGTAGCTGTTCTGTGTGTGGTAATGTGGTTCAACGTCCATGTCTCTGGCACGGTTCTTCCTCAATACGACAAGCTATTTTAAACAGCATTTACAATGAACTAATTGAAAAACCAGAAATACTATAACTGCACATAGAAACCAGAATTACAAGTCTAATACGTGAACACGAGCCAGATGCTTTGTTGACTGAACCTGTGACCAAGAGGCATTGTCATTAAAGAAATGTGAAGTACTTTTTTTTACCTCCATATATATTGACGAAAAATACACTATGATCATTGCAACATCTTCCATCTATACATTACACCAACCGAACAGCATCTACTCTCTCGCCCAACAGAACAACAACTGCGCTCGACATCCTCTGAACTAGTACCTCTCTCGACATCCTCGCAACAAGTACTGCCCACGGCAACCTCTGAACTACTACTGCACCAGTGGAGGCGGCGGAATAATAATCTTTGGCGCAATCTTTGGCGCTGTGACTCAGTGTAGCCACCTTTCAACGGGTCGACGTGGAGACGTGACAGAATGGGAGAAAGCGGCTATCGTGCTTTGACGTGCCCATGAGCACACCATGACGTGGCGTACCTGAAGAAATTTGTGCACTGCCACTGTGCCCTCCCTTTCTCCCACACTGACATTGTTTCCTTTGCTCTTTCTACACCATCACCACTGTCTACTATCTTCCAGTATTTATTACTTTTTCGTCTCTTTCCCACTGCCACTGTCTCCTCTCTCAGCATAAAAAGTGCGAACAGGTTCGTACGCCAGAAGTCTTGGGAACATTTTAAAGGCGATTAGGAAGATAGAATGAGACAGCTGGTACCCAACTTTTCAGTCAGAATCCTTTAGACAAGGACATATTCGCTTTTTCTATGCAACGAAAGGAGCATTTATTCGCTGGTAATAACATTCTTCAGCCCCTACTCCAGGAGTACGGGAAGCTTCAGGTTCGTTCTGGTGTCAATTATTGCTCATAGACAGTATATGATAGAAACTTACCCAGCCTTTTGATTTTGACTATGTCCGGGCCACTCATAAGAAGCTGCTGAGTAATACTCAACCAGTTTTTTTTGGTGAATCTCACGCTCTTTAGCGGAGTGTGCGCCGTTTTGAATCTTTCTGACACATCAAGTATTCTTGCCAAACCGAGACTCGATGCAAGAACCTTGTATTTCGTGGGCAGTTCTCTTCCTGAATTAGTTAATTAGGCGCTGCGATGAATAATCTATGGAAAGAACTGATATATAACTTCAAAAACATTTGGACCAATTTGAATGAAATCCTTTTTGATGTTATATAGAAAATTATTAAACACAGAAACAACGATATAACTGAAATTTCGCTCGTGCTTGCAGCGGTCCTGATCGTGGGGAGTGAGTGTATATAGTGAACACGTGATTTGTGCAAATGATTACAATGTATTACGGTTTTGTTATATTTTGACATAAAATATTTTCAAAATCTGTCAGATATACCGCAATACTGTTGAATACTGTGAAGATATAGGCTTTCAAGTATTTAACGTAACACACAGGAAAATATTGCGGCGAGTGTCACTCAGATGATCGAAGACGATGCTAGGGAGTTAGGATTAGCGAGTGGCAAACTGCAGAGCCCGAAGAACATAATCCATTCCACATATTGATTTACCGCACAGGCCTAATTTAACATAAAGAGAGAAGAGCAATATTTATTCGCCATAGAGCGCAAGTTTAACATAAACAATTGACATAAACCTAGACAGCCGGCCGCGGTGGTCTAGCGGTTCAGGCGCTCAGTCCGGAACCGCGCGACTGCTACGGTCGCAGGTTCGAATCCTGCCTCGGGCATGGATGTGTGTGATATCCTTAGGTTAGTTAGGTTTAAGTAGTTCTAAGTTCTAGGGGACTGATGACCACAGATGTTAAGTCCCATAGTGCTCAGAGCCATTTGTGCCATTTTAAACATAGACACTATTACATTAAGCTCACGGGATCACCTGGAATAAAAATTTATATTACAGATTCGATAACAGTACAGAGAATCCTGCTCTTTGTAATCCAAACCAAACATACTCTTTGAACTCTACAAACGCTAGAAAATAGTCTCAGAGGCACTTACGAAGAGCGGCCGGCCGGAGTGGCCGAGCGGTTAAAGGCGCTACAGTCTGGAACTGCACGACCGCTACGGTCGCAGGTTCGAATCCTGCCTCGGGCATGGATGTGTGTGATGTCCTTAGGTTAGTTAGGTTTAAGTAGTTCTAAGTTCTAGGGGACTTATGACCACAGCAGTTGAGTCCCATAGTGCTCAGAGCCATTTTTGAGCACTTACGAAATCTAACTATAGTTTTGGTTACTTGGAAATCAATATTACAAAGACAACAATGTGCATACACTTAAAACATTTAAAAGCTTTACAAACAGCAGAATGGGCAACTTCTATACAGGCTTTAAAATAAGAAAGTGTAATTATTCAAAAGAGCAACCAGGGGCAAATCCGAAGCAATCAGAGGGGTGGAACACTTTGATTAACTAAAGCACGGTAGCCGACTTGAGCTAGTCCCACGCCCCAGACGGTTGCTGGTTTCAATACAGATTCTAGAGACATACATACAAAAATTACATGACGTTAATGTTACATATAAATGGCAAATAGCACACAAGCCCTCAGTCATGACGGGCAGATAGCTGTGTGCATTTGAGCTGCAAGTAATTGGAGTTAATGGAGCAGAATTTACATAACTAAATAAATTACAACAAGCACGTTGGGCTTTTAATCTTCACTGACGATGAAAAATGTTAAAGATACCTAATTCCAGAAAATACACACACCGGTAGCACAGGTACAGACAAATATTTCTAGATAAATGTTAATATGGGTGAAAATTTTTTAAAGATACTTAAACCTAGAAAACACACGTGCAGTTAGTGAGGTAAAAGCAAGTCTTTCTGGAGCAGGTGCTCACAGACAGAACAAGGTAAGAATAAAGGCCTTCTTACGATAGCATAATTTTGGACATGAGGTTATTACCGTGATGCTGACCCTTATTAAGGGCTTTGGCCAAAACAATGGCCAGCAGTATAAGCCATATCAGCTTACGGCAAAAACATCAAACGAAATTCAGCAGCACGAGCTGTGACGGACACATTAAAACTCACAAGAAACTGCGCTCGCCGTCAATCCTGCATCAGACCAGGGAGAATTACACTGAGGTGACAAAAGTCGTGGCATATTTCCTAAAATCGTCTTAGGCCACCTTTTTGTCCGGCGTGGTGCAGCAATTCGACGTAGCATGGACTCAACAATTCATCGGAAGTCCGCTGCAGAAACAATAATGCTGCCTCTACAGCACTTTATAATTGGGAAAGTGTTGCTATTGTAGGATTTTGTGCACGAAATGAGCTCTCGATTATATCCCACAACGTTCGATGGGCGGCCATATCATTTACTCAAATTGCATAGAAAGTTCTTCAAACCAGTCTCGAACAATTGTGGCCCAGTGACACGGCGTATAGTTACCCATAAAAATCCCATTGTTGTTTGGGAACATGAAGTCCATGAATGACTGCAGATGGTCTTCAAGTAGCAGAACATAGCCATTTGCAGCAATGATAGTGTCAATTGGACCAGAGGATCTAGTCCATTCCATGTAAATACAGCCCACACCATTATGATACTGTCAGCTTGCACAGCTTATTGTTGATAACTTGGATCCATGGCTTCGTAGGGCCTGCGCCACACTCGAACCCTACTATTGGCTCTTACCAACTGAAATCGGGACTCTTCGGACCAGGCCACGGTCTTCCAGCCGTCTTGGGTCCAACCGATATGATCAAGAACCCAGGAACCCTCGAAAGGCTGCAGGCGATGTCGTGCTATAAGCAAAGGCACTCGCGTCGGTCTTCTGCTGCCATAGCCCACTAATGCTGCACACTATCCTAACAGACACGTTCGTCATACGTCCCCACTGATTTCTGATATAATTTCACGCAGAGTTGCTTGACTGTTAGCACTGGTAACTCTACGCAAACGCCGCTGCTCTCGGTCCTTAGGTCAAGGCCGTCGGCCACTGCCATGTCCATGATGAGAAGTAATGCCTGAAATTTGGCACACGCTTGACGCTATGGATCTCTGAGTACTGAATCCTGTGACGCTTTTCGAAATGAAATGTCCCATCTGTCTAGTTCCAACTACCACTCCGAGTTCAGAGTCTGTTAACTGCCGTCGTGCGTCCATAATCACGGCGGAAAATTTTTCACATGATTCACCTGAGTACGAATGACAGCTACGGCAGTGCATTGCCACTTTATGCCTTGTGTACGCGATACTACCGCCATCTGTATATGCGCATATCGCTATCGCATTACATTTGTTGCTTCAGTGTAAGGACAGTGTACGTGGCTACTCTCAACAACCATGCCAACGAGGAACTAGGCCTAAACGTCCTCTAGAATGTGTCCTGCTACCGCGCCGTCACATGAAAGTGGCGACTCTCCAGCAAACGAAGGCACACTCGTCGAAGTAAACATCTTCTGTCCAGACGTAGCGAGCTGACCCCACGGTTGAAAGTTCAGGCCGCAATCCAGAGACTCCTTGCTGGGCAGTCAATCCCCAGCAGAGAGACCTAAGTCCCGCTCGAGATGCCGCAAAGGAGCGCTCCACCGAGACGTCAGGTTTGGGAGCCTTTGATGAGGAACAAACCGGCGCTCTATCAATAATTTGCATATCAGTTTTATTTTGAAGTATTTAAAGATTCAACCGAGACGTAAGAGATGCCATAGTTGGGTAATGAAACCCCACGACATTCCGCAGGCAAAGGTTCAGATATAAGTGCGCGCACGCCTCACTGTCATTAGTGGAATATCTGATAAGCAAATTAAAACAGTCTTTTTTATGTTTTGCTGTAACACGTGCTACAAACCATCCAAAACGCGTGGGCGGCCGTGCAAGGGAAGTAACAAGGGATGAGTCGAGAATAATTAATGGAAATGAAATCAGCTGACAGGTTCGGGAGCTATTGATGAGGAACAAACCGGCGCTCTATCCATAATCTGCATATCAGTTTCATTTTGAAGTATTTAAAGAGTCAACCATCAATTAAAGCCTCTAAATAATCACAGAAACGAAAGAAACCTTGTAATAATTATTCCTTACGTACAGAGGCACCGAGGAAATAAAGTGTTCAAACTGGTGACGGCAGTTAAAACGATTCAAATTTAAACGGAGCGTAGTCTTCTTTTTCTTGAGGCGCGCACGAACACAGAACATCCTGGCGTCCTAACAGCCGAGGTTGCGCCAGGTTAGGGAACCTCTGAGGCGAAAAGGAAGCTGCCAGGTCTATGGGCCAGCAGCGGACAGCTAGCCGCTTGATCACCCCGTACGCTGACAACGGAACTCCTCTTTTCAGCCGTGGGCACACTAGTCTGAGGTGGCGACTAGCTAACAAAAGCACTGAGCATCGCCGCTCCGTCCGATTCTGAACCGTCTTCTTGGATGGTCCGCTAGCTGTCGTCTCTCCCCCGACCGCCTATTGTCCTTACGTATGCCGCACCATGCGACGGTAAAGCTTAAAGATTCTTGACTTTCGGCACAGTCTAATGATGATCCTCGGATTCGATCGCCGTTTCGGTCATTAGGCGACCGCAAGTATTTCGCGATACGACGAGAAAGCAGCGGTTCCGGTCATGCTGTAAGATTTGTCAAATTCTGCCACCTGCACTCCTCACATTTTGTTGTCGAGACCTAGTTCTCATGGTTCGGTATTCTCTCTGAGGTGTCAGTCAAATTTGTATAGCCATAGATGAATGCTACTTCTGTATGTCATTCTGTGAATGTGTCTATGTCAGTGGAGGCTGCCCTCGATTAGGAGTACGTTTCTCCTTACTAATTTCAGAATATATAGAATTGTGCAATTTTCTAAACTTTTTTTTGCGTTGCGAGTTCTACCAGCTTCTCGCAGTATCCAATAAAATCAGTGACTCCCTGCATGTAGGGTCATAGTCCATACCTTCCCCCGTTCTGATACAGAGTAGAAATATAGCATGAGACCCCAACGGCCTATCACTATATATCTCACCCCCTAGCTAGGGCAAGCTCTTTTCACTCAGGCCGCTTGGGCTACGAAAACTGTGGAAGTCCGCTAATGTACGAAAGCGCAAAGCGATCTCTTGTACTTTTAGATTTACCGCTAAATAATGCAATGATTTATTTTAGATATTGACAAGGCGTGGTAAATTTTTGTACTGTTCTGGACCGTGCAATGATTTAAAATATTAAGATGATAAACCAAGGTGAAGGTGGTGGGCGAAACATGAGAGACCTTGGTGACAGAAGCGAAGGTTGCCGTAAGTTGAAACTCGCCACTGTGCGTGTTGGTGAGATCGGACTTCCAGTTGCAGCCAGCGGGAGGTTACTGGCGCGGTATGGCGACGAATGGGCATATTTCTCGGTCCTATCTCACGCTGCACTCACAAAAGATACATTCAGCAGCCGTTGTTGGGACTTCACTGAGAATTACAGGCTAATTAAACTTCAAACACTTAAGCTGCAACGATTAGGTGGGTACAAGTTCCAGAAGTAAAGATGGCTTTCTCATAGAGAGAGAACTGCCACCATCTTGTAAAGTGAGAATGTACATTCAAAGACATGTTGGAAGAACATTTTTATTAACTGATCTTAACGCTGTAGCGATGGTTCAGAACTTCGTTGGAGTAAGTTAAGTTACCATGTTTTCTAAGAACACATCTTTGATTAAAGAGATTATGTGGACCTCACAGTTATTATCTCGCTAAGTCATCATAAATTACTAACATTTTCGCCGGCCGCGGTGGTCTAGCGGTTCTGACGCTGCAGTCCGGAACCGCGGGACTGCTACGGTCGCAGGTTCGAATCCTGCCTCGGGCATGGGTGTGTGTGATGTCCTTGGGTTAGTTAGGTTTAAGTAGTTCTAAGTTCTAGGGGACTTATGACCTAAGATGTTGAGTCCCATAGTGCTCAGAGCCATTTGAACCATTTTTACTAACATTTTCCTCCACCATAAACTTTCTTCCCGAGGGGTTAGCAAGGATCGGTGTCAGAGCAAGTTGGCAGCTGCCTAGCACCATGTCGCACTCTCAGCGCTACGAATGCGTCACTATGAAAGCAGACTTTTCGACTACGTACGAGTAGAATTCTGACTAGCGTAATTTCAAAGAATAGACTTTTACCTCAATTATTTTTTGTTTAACTCTGTCCCTATTGTAACTTGTTGTTGGAACATAGATAATAACTCCATTTTTAATCAAATATATCAGTAGTAAAATTCAAAAGAAACTTTCGTTTTTTATGTTGTTTATATATCTGTTCAGCTCGACCACTTTTACGATGTTGAAAGCCACGTTTCAAAATTGTTCACCAAAGAACTGAGCTGAGAGGTCACGTTAATATAAAACAGTTTTTTGTATCGGCGTTTGCGACCTCTGATGTAATGCGATACAAGGAGCAGATGCATTTTATAAACTAGAGAACACTCTGAACACCACTTAAGTGCGTGGCAGGGGCTACTTCCCATTATACAAGTTACCAGGGCTTCTTGCTGTACCATTTACATATGCGGAAAGAATAGCTGCTTGGACGCGTTTGTGGGCTCTGTTGCTACGCTAATCTTGTCTTAGCAATACCTACCGGAACAATAGGTAGGCAGCTTTATCTCTTAAAGCTAGTTCTTCAAGTTTTATAAGTAGGCTCCCCTGGGATAAAACATGTCTTTAGGCGTGTGCATGTTCAGTTTCTTGAGCATCTCGGTGACATTCTCCAATCTGTCAAACAGAAGTGTGACTATTTGCGTTACTCTTCTTTTTGTGCACCCAGTATCGTTTATTAGTCTTATTTGGTGCGGGTTCGACACATTTGAACAGTATTCTAGAGTGGTCACAGGAGACTTTTGTAGACAATCTTCTTGGCAGACTAACTCGGGTTCCCTAGTATTCTACTAATGAAGTCTGCGTCCTCCTTCACCTACAAATGAGCCTTTGCGATCGTTTCCATTTTACATCGCTACAAATTGTTGCACCTAGTAATACAGGTTGAAGAAAAATTTGCTCTTTCTCACTTTGCAGCGGGATTCCTCACATACTAGCAATACAAAACTGTCTCACACAAAATTTCATCCTGCGCATATATCGGACAGTAAATGGACGTTAAAGATTGGCAACACTGTAATCGAATATGTCAGTACACAAAAGTAGTGCTGTACAGTTTATGCAAGGGGTGTTGTTTTGGTTAGCATGCAGAAAGGGTAGAGTTTGATACTGGGTCGAGGCTTATTTGTTTTTATTTGCTAAAAGTAGTCTGCGTGGTACGGTATCTGACGTCTTAATCGTAATACAGCGATTACTGTGGGTCTTCTACAAAACATTTGCCGTTACGTAGTACGAATACATAAATGGAAATATAATGGTTTTTATTGGTCAGTTTTAAAGAAACGTTATGCATGTCGTGGACGCGAATTGTTTCGCACCACTGCACTATATTTCAAACTTATTTTGTGTGTCCCCTCCTCCCCCCCCTCCCCCGCCCCACCCCCAAAGTCGCCATCAATTAATACCAACTATTATTCTCGCACGTTCTAGTCCATTAAATTTCGTTAGGGCCTTACGTCACCGATAGGAATAGCAACGTGCTTTGGAAATACACTCCTGGAAATGGAAGAAAGAACACATTGACACCGGTGTGTCAGACCCACCATACTTGCTCCGGACACTGCGGGAGGGCTGTACAAGCAATGATCACACGCACGGCACAGCGGACACACCAGGAACCGCGGTGTTGGCCGTCGAATGGCGCTAGCTGCGCAGCATTTGTGCACCGCCGCCGTCAGTGTCAGCCAGTTTGCCGTGGCATACGGAGCTCCATCGCAGTCTTTAACACTGGTAGCATGCCGCGACAGCGTGGACGTGAACCGTATGTGCAGTTGACGGACTTTGAGCGAGGGCGTATAGTGGGCATGCGGGAGGCCGGGTGGACGTACCGCCGAATTGCTCAACACGTGGGGCGTGAGGTCTCCACAGTACATCGATGTTGTCGCCAGTGGTCGGCGGAAGGTGCACGTGCCCGTCGACCTGGGACCGGACCGCAGCGACGCACGGATGCACGCCAAGACCGTAGGATCCTACGCAGTGCCGTAGGGGACCGCACCGCCACTTCCCAGCAAATTAGGGACACTGTTGCTCCTGGGGTATCGGCGAGGACCATTCGCAACCGTTTCCATGAAGCTGGGCTACGGTTCCGCACACCGTTAGGCCGTCTTCCGCTCACGCCCCAACATCGTGCAGCCCGCCTCCAGTGGTGTCGCGACAGGCGTGAATGGAGGGACGAATGGAGACGTGTCGTCTTCAGCGATGAGAGTCGCTTCTGCCTTGGTGCCAATGATGGTCGTATGCGTGTTTGGCGCCGTGCAGGTGAGCGCCACAATCAAGACTGCATACGACCGAGGCACACAGGGCCAACACCCGGCATCATGGTGTGGGGAGCGATCTCCTACACTGGCCGTACACCACTGGTGATCGTCGAGGGAACACTGAATAGTGCACGGTACATCCAAACCGTCATCGAACCCATCGTTCTACCATTCCTAGACCGGCAAGGGAACTTGCTGTTCCAATAGGACAATGCACGTCCGCATGTATCCCGTGCCACCCAACGTGCTCTAGAAGGTGTAAGTCAACTACCCTGGCCAGCAAGATCTCCGGATCTGTCCCCCATTGAGCATGTTTGGGACTGGATGAAGCGTCGTCTCACGCGGTCTGCACGTCCAGCACGAACGCTGGTCCAACTGAGGCGCCAGGTGGAAATGGCATGGCAAGCCGTTCCACAGGACTACATCCAGCATCTCTACGATCGTCTCCATGGGAGAATAGCAGCCTGCATTGCTGCGAAAGGTGGATATACACTGTACTAGTGCCGACATTGTGCATGCTCTGTTGCCTGTGTCTATGTGCCTGTGGTTCTGTCAGTGTGATCATGTGATGTATCTGACCCCAGGAATGTGTCAATAAAGTTTCCCCTTCCTGGGACAATGAATTCACGGTGTTCTTATTTCAATTTCCAGGAGTGTAATTTCGATGGGACCATTGGGGGAGAGTACACAGAAAACTGGTTTGGAATCTAGTAGATGCAGTGGCACGAAACAACTCGCGTGCACGACGTGCAAAAGAGTTCTTTAAAAGGTGACCAATGAAAATGATTGTACTCCCATTTCTGTGTTCGTAGTACGTAACTGCAAATGGTTTGTAAAGACCCGCTGTAACAGCTGTAGGACGATTAAGATGTCAGTACTGTATCTCGCAGACTATTTTTAGCAAATAAAAACAATTAAGACTCGACACAGAATCGAATCCTCGATCTTCTGCATGCTGACCCAAAACGCTATCCACTGCACCAACTTCACAGTACTGTACATGACGTCAGAGGTAGTTATCGTACATATGATTACAGTGATACCAGATTGCCAAACTTTGACGTCGGTTTACTGCCCGAGAAGCCGGCTGGAGTGGCCGTGCGGTTCTAGGCGCTACAGTCTGGAACCGAGAGACCGCTACGGTCGCAGGTTCGAATCCTGCCTCGGGCATGGATGTGTGTGATATCCTTAGGTTAGTTAGGCTTAATGAGTTCTAAGTTCTAGGCGACTAATGACCTCAGAAGTTAAGTCGCTTAGTGCTCAGAACCATTTGAACCATACTGCCCGAAATATGCGCATGACGAAATTTTGCTAGAGACACTTTTGTATTTCCATTATTATGTGAGGAATCGCGCTGCGACGTCCGAGTGCACGAATTTTTTTTCACCCTGTATGTGACTCATTGGTGTTCTAGTCATGGGGAACTATGAGTTTTCGTTTTGTGAACTGCAGAATTCTACATTACAGAACATTTAACGTAAATTGCCAATTTTTGCGCCGCATTGATATCTTATCGAGATTCGACTGAATATTTGTGCAGCTTTTCCAAATAGTACTTCATCACAAATAAGCACATTTGCAGGAAGTCTGAGGTTGCTATTACCGTTGTTTCGAAGGTCAGTAACGTACATTACAAGCGAGGATCCTAACACACTTCCCTGAGGCCTGCTCGTACTACTACGTCTGTCGACGGCTTTCCGGGTGTCACACTGGAAACTGAAAATATTGAACGAATGGAATGGCCTTCGTACTCCACGGATTTAAACACTGTAGTGCACGCCTAGAATGCTCTTCACAGATTTGTTTCTCAAACGGTGGCGGAGACGCCCTCCTCGAACTGTGCAAGAAGTAATAACCACCTTGAAGGAAGAGTCACATAATAACACCCCCCCCCCCCCACCCCTCGCCCAAAGAATCCCCACAGTTTGGTAGCCAGCATGAATAATAGTTACAAAATGTATACAAATGTGTACTAGTGCCCGAAGAGGGTACGTTATTAATGATAGTCCAATATGTACCTTAATGCTGGGAGTCTAAACTGTGTCAAACATGTACTGGGTGATCAAAAAGTCAGTATAAATTTGAAAACTGAATAAATCACGGAATAATGTAGATAGTGAGAAATTGACACACATGCTTGGAATGACATGGGGTTTTATTAGAACAAAAAAAAAATTCAAAAGTTCAAAAAATGTCCGACAGATGGCGCTTTATCTGATCAGAATAGCAATAATTAGCATAACAAAGTAAGACGAAGCAAAGATGATGTTCTTTACAGGAAATGCTCAATATGTCCACCATCATTCCTCAACAATAGCTGTAGTCGAGGAATAATGTTGTGAACAGCACTGTAAAGCATGTCCGGAGTTATGCTGAAGCATTGGCGTCGGATGTTGTCTTTCAGCATCCCTAGAGATGTCGGTAGATCAAGATACACTTGCGACTTCAGGTAACCCCAAAGCCAATAATCGCACGGACTGAGGTCTGGGGACGTGGGAGGCCAAGCATGACGAAAGTGGCGGCTGAGCACACGATCATCACCAAACGGCGCGCGCAAGAGATCTTTCACGCGTCTAGCAATATGGGGTGGAGCGCCATCCTGCATAAACATCGTACGTTCCAGCAGGTGTTTGTCAGCCAGGTTGGGGATGATGCGATTCTGTAACATATCGGCGTACCTCTCACCCGTCACGGTGGCAGTTACAAAAGCAGAATCACTCATTTCCTCGAAGAAAAAAGGCCCGATAACGGTAGATGTGGTAAATCCAACCCATACCGTGACTTTCCCGTCGTGCAATGGAGTTTCCACGACAGTTCTAGGATTTTTGGTAGCCCAGATTCTGCAGTTATGGGCGTTGACAGACCCTCGGAGCGTGAAATGAGCTTCGTCGGTCCACAACACGTTACTCAACCAATCGTCATCTTCCGCCATCTTTCGAAACGCCCACACCGCAGATGCCTTCCGCTTCACTAAATCGCCAGGTAACAGTTCATGATGCCGATGGATTTTGTATGGATAGCATCGGAGAGTACGCCTAATTGCCAACCAAACAGTAGTGTATGGAATCCCGGTGCGACGTGCGACTGCACGAGCGCTGACTTTCCCGTGCATACATGAACCCGCTACAGTTTCCATTTCTTCCTGAACTGTCTCAGCGGCATTACGCCTAGTGCTCGGTCGGCCACTACGGGGTCTATCGTCTAAACAACCTGTGGCTTCGAACTTCGAAATCATTCTCGCCACAGCTGCATTACCCGTTCGAATCCCCTTCCTATGGCGATAGGATCGTAACGCTGAACTAGCACATTCCCCATTCTGATAATACAGCTTCACTAAAAGCGCCTTTTCAGGTAACGTCAACATGTTGCGACTGCTGGCGCATCTGATTCTCTCTTTCATTACAGCTCCTTTTATACCCGATTGTCATGCGCAATCACTGACGTTTTGCTGTCCAGCGCCATCTGTCTGACATTTCGGTGAACTTTTTTTTTGTTCTAATAAAACCCCATGTCATTCCAAGCATGTGTGTCAACTTTTACCTCTCTATCTAAATCATTCCGTGGTTTATTAAGTTTTCAAATTTGTACTGACTTTTTAGTCACGGTACATTATTTACATCTGTTATCCTGTTTCCCCATGTAGTGAAATCTGTACCATTTTTCGGCAGAAATATACCACTGCACCTTTATAGCGTACTTAATGTGCTTCACGTGGCCCACCATTGCCTGTAATTATCCCTGTTCCTAAGCAACTGTCAGGCAGTCTATTTCGGTAAGACACCTTCCAGGATTCGGCGAAACGAGATCCGACTTCTTTTACGCTGACTGGGTAGCGGGGAGAACAGGCCAGGTGATTCCATATCTAGCGGCAGGAGGGCACGACAGCTGCCGTGACACGGCAGTAGCTGCCACCTGCGCTGGCAAGTCTATCTCCGGAGCGACGGGTGGGTAGGATGGGTGGAGTGAGGGGGGAGTGAGGCGCACACTGCATCTCGCGAATTAGCTCGCGCCGCCACTCCGGGCCGTCCTGTCCGCCTCACACCTCCACCCGCCGCCACCCCCGCCGCCGCCCCCGCCGCCCGCTCCCGGGGCTTCTTGCCACTGGATGGCGAGGGCGAAGGGAGAAGGGCGAATATCCCGGCAGTTTGTGCCGCCGTCAGGGGCAGGCGCGCCGTCGCCAGACAAAAGGGTCGCGCGGCGGCAGCAGCGGCAGGGCTGACACTGGCTGGGTGGGCTCCGCGGCCTCTCCCATCAGCCTCTCACTCAAAGATTCGCCCCTCACCTCCGGTGTGAACAGTGCTCTCCGCAAGGTCTACAGCAGAAAGACGAATAACTTTAAAAAAAAAATTGTCCAAGGACATGCGCACTAGGAGTTCCATAAAAACTTAATTATTTGTATGTATACTTACAGTTTATCCGTCCTGGGAATCTAGATTTTTGCCTTTTATCGATATCGACACTGCCAAGAAGAATTGATCCGTGAGGTGAATGAGCTCAAGTTAGGATGTTTTTTCTGTATGTTGTAAATGTCCCCACAGCAAATACCCTCTACCACGCACCAATTAATCATTTTCAATCAAACCGTCCACGTTCATTCACTTTGGAAAAGTTATCTGATCTGATTTTCTCGTAATATATGCAGCGACAGCTCGTCGACGCCAAAGTATTTTCTAATGCATTTATTCTTTGAAATAACAGAGATGCGTATATGCATTCTCCACGGTTGTTAGAGTGGTAACTAGGACAGCTTCTTGAGTATCTGTTGAAGGATTGACGTGTTTCTGAGAGATACATATTCTGCTTCTCTTCTCGCTAAAGCGAGCCAATTAACATTTGTGCCGCTAGCGGTGTGTTTTGAAGAGAAAGAGATTGTAAAAGGAAAATAATTAAGGCGTGGAATCACCGGAGATCTGGACATGTAATGGAGGTGGATTTAATACACGATTTCCTCCATAAATAAGGTTTGTGACTTTTTTATTCTGGAGTGAATGAACGAATGAGTTTTTTCTGAATCATTTGTTGATCACGTTGGCCCTGTAATTAGTGGGGAAGTTTCAGCTGTGTCGAAGAGAGCCTGCAATCACTGCGTCTGTGTTAAATCGTCCAAAAAGGCTTCGTACACATCTGGAATTCGCAATCTTTCGTAAAAGGAACAAATTCTCCAAACGATTGATTCTCCCGACTGACTGCAGTGTTTAACACTAATAATAAATGTAAAGATCTCTTACAGCAAACCAGCCGCTGATTACGAAGACGAAGGACTCCACCAAAGATTCTATTTGGCTGATTCCTTTTATCACTATATCACGTAATGAAATATTATATTAAAAACTGAACATAGATAAAGGAGAGAAAGATAGAGAGCGAATGAAAATAGAGATAATACTAATAATCCTCCATTAGTCTATTTTTTCGCCTGTCTTATCAGGGATCGGCCAAGAACTGGGAGGGCCTTACTTTACTGTATAGATTTATGTGTGAAGGTGAAGGGATCTTAAAGACAACAGATACACGTCTATACAGACAAGACATTACACAGAGATAGCGGCTAGCTGCATTGATAATCTATTCTTAGATTAAAGAGACGGCAACTTATTATCAGAACATTAAAATGTTAAAGTATGGTTGTGAGATTTCCTCTGTTCCTTATAACGAGCCACTCCCTCACCATTTTTCCTATTCAAGGCTACTTGAAACCAGTTTGGTAGGTACTCAGCGAGCGCACAGGATAAGGTTATGATTGTGGATGGAGCCGTAAACAGTTACTGTGAGTTGCACAATCAAACACACAGTTTTATTTTTCTAAGAATCACTCATTTACACATTGCTTTAAAAGATCACAACTCAACAATACAGCTGAAGGCCTAGTTAAAGAACTTGAGATGCTTTCTTGGCTGAAGGCCCAAAACCACACCAAAAACAAGAACAGCTGAAGGCCTGGCTTAGAAATTAAAAAAAAAAACATGCAATTGAAAACAATTAGCGGCTGAAGGCCTACACTACACGTCTGAAGGACAACTGCAATTAAAACACATTAATAAACAATTTTTCCCAAGCAAGAAACTTCTTTTTAAACTTACAACAGAATGGCCGAAAGCCTAATTAAAGAAATATGAACTTATTGCACAGCTGAAGGCCACAAAAAAATTTTAAACAACGGTTGAAGACCTGAACAACAAGCCAGACAAACAATTTAAAATAAACCCTTTCGTTGTTATAAAAAAATTTTCCCTTAAAGAATACACACGACTGAAGACCTTATTAAAAGGGGTTCACGTAAATCCTCGGCGAAGGCCACACATAACACATCGAATAACTAACGGCTTAGGGCCTGGATTACAAACAATTTCAGATAGAACAAATTTTAAGGAAAAAATATTTTTTAAAATAAAATAATCTTCAAAATTTTAATTGAACATGGCTGAAGGCCTTTATGTAAAATTTAAAAAGAACACAGCCGAAGGCCTGGCACAATACTTCAAACTAAAATGAAAATCACAATCTCAAACAAACAGAACAAGTGGTGCTCAGAAGTGTTCCAAGGGTCGGCCTGAGAAGGTTGGCTCAAACGTAAGGTGAGGTGAGACAGGCAGCTGAGAGTTGAAGTTAAATAATCAGATGGCAAACCAACTAGGGATGGCCAAAGGACCGACCAACAATTTAACCAATTCCCTTCCATCTGACCAATGGCACAATGATGTATAATATCGGCCGAAGATGAGGACACGAACAGGACTACGTCTTCAGAAATTGGCGTTTAAAAGCAGCCAAGGGAACAATAACCACTCTAAGCAAATATGAACCAAACAGCTTAAAAGGCTGTCGAACTACGTGCTGTAACTGGGGCATTAACAGCCACAAGGCAGAAAATACCGCTGGTGCACTTCACTGGCAAGTAACACTCAGTTTAATAATTAATCACAATATGGGAAGGTAGCTGCAAGTTTTCGCCAACCCCAACACATCATACGTTGCTGCTAGCCCGAACGGCCCAGGGTGCAACAACCCGCAAAAGAATGAAGAGATGTCACAATAGTTGAGGCTTAATAACAGGTTAACTGATCACTCAACTTCAGCGTCCAGGTACAATGGGCAACGAACTTTGTCGCTCTTGCAGCTAGAGCCTCACGGTCCGACAGTGCGTGCACGCCGCCAGCGGTCCTGGCCTGGCCTAGCGCCGCAGAGAGTTCCTCGCTGCTCTGTCCCAACTGACTGACTACCACACACACACACACACACACACACACACACACACACACACACACCACCCGGAAATACTAGCGGTCACAACAAAGATAGTAAGACAGTACTAGTATCGATAAGCGCTGCTGCTGCCTCTCAAGGAGGCAAGCCTGCGACTTCGTTACACCAGTAAGTAAGGAAGAAATAAGACACCACTCGATGTGACAAAATGACAAAGAACAAACGGCATGAACGTGAGCCACACAGGGCTAACTACTCTTTAATGTTGATTTAACACCCAAGACATCATTTTTGTGAGAAGACCAGAAGTTATCAACATGAGCAGGCATTGATGGGAGCATATATGTTGTTAACCCATGCGAGATTTTTATGGTGGCTCTCCTTCGAATACTATTTTCTGGAGATGAGAACAAGTAGGCAGTCTGGTCGCTTAACAGTAAATCTGGCAGTGGATGTTTAGGGCTTGGAAGCCACGTGTAGCTACTAGGAAAGGAACATCTCGAAGCACTTTCGGTGGACAGAATTCTGGTCCCAAGAATTTCTCGCACCGGTGTGCAGACAATGCTTCCTGCCGAAGAGGCGCAAAAACTGCTTACCTGGATCTACCTGTTAGGCACCTCTAGCCACGGCAGGAGCAGGGACACGAGAGAAATTTGGGTCACTTGACCAACGCGTTTTCACGGTGACGTAAACACACTTTATGAAGAGGGATGTCGACCATAAAAATTTGCGAGTTTTCATGTTCACCGTGGACCGGACGCTATCGAGGGAGCCTTCAGGTGGTGTGTCTCTCTACCTGCCCAGTTTCTGGGGAGAATCATGCCTTCGAAAAAATTTTATAATGGAGAGCAACATTTATGGCGGCTCATAAATACTCTATGTTGAGACACAAAAGGATTTCTCATAGTTTAAACGAGGCCCCTGGTCGGACACACTGTAACGTTTGGGCCATCCAGATAATGTGTTAGGGCTAAAGGGAAACTCAAAATATTCTGGCTAAAGTAGCCGCAGGAAAAAACAAGTCAGGAGCACAACGATATACTCCTCGCTGGACCGTAATATGCGAGTCAGGGGTTGGCTGCTTCTCCAGGAAAATCTCTGCTGTAGTTCCTCAGACTAGCCTGGACATGCAGAAAGAACTAAGAAGAGGACCAACAGGTTCATACATTTTCGTATGTGACATAAGTGTAACCTCGATATGCCAAAGTGTTCCAGAAAGAAAGGGGTTTCAAAAGACGGACAGACAGACGGATGTAAAATGACGAATCGCAATTGTCAGATACTCTCCCTTACTTGTATTATAAAACTTTACTTACTGCCAAATTTTATGATTCTTGGTCTGCAGTTGTTTGCTGTGGAGTAGAGGCAGGTGTCGAAGTTGAGTAACTGCAGGATGATACAAACGATTTACACAAAATTTCTAGTTGGGGTGATGAAGGCAGCTGGCTCTAAACGTAAAAAATAAAAAAAATGTAACTTAATGCGAATGAATACAAAAAAAACCCCGTAATATTCGGATGCAGCATTAGTAGCTTCCTGCTTTACACACTCACGTCGTTTAAAGACTGAACGGAACGTTGTAGAGCGATGTGAAATGGAACGAGCATTTGAGGACAGTGATTGGGATGGCGAATGGTCGACTTCGGTTTATTGGGAAAATTTTGTTTCATATGTGAAGGAGACCAAGTACACTATGATACTGCGACATGTTATTGAGTACTGCCCGAATGTTTGGCGCCAGCACAAGAACGGTTTAGAGGAATCCATCGAAAAAGTTCTGGAGCGGGCTGCTGCATTTGTTACCACTAGGTTCGAACAACATTACGGAGATGACTGGGGAACTCACATGGCAATCCCTGAAGGGAAGGCGATATTATTTTCGAGGAAAGCTACTGAGAAAATCTAGAGAACCGGCATTTGAAGCTGACTGCAGAACGAATCTACTGACGCCAAGATACATTTCGCATAAGGACCACGAAGATAAAGATACTGGCAGTTAGGGCTCATACAGAGACGTACGGCATAGACAGTCATTTTTCCCTCTCTCTGTTTGCGAGCGGAACAGGAAATGAAATGACTAGTAGCGGTACAGGGTACGCATCCGTCAGGCACTGTACTGTGGCTTGAGGAGTAGGTGTAGATTGAATTGTCCCTGACGGATCTGTTACTGAAGTGACATCTAGTGTCTCGTTCACGTTCGAAGTCACTGAGTTGTCCTGTCCGTCCCAATGTCTGGTTATGTTTCTCTACTGACAACACAATACTCTCCGACTCCTTTTGTACCGACGAGTGTTACTCTTGTGTCAAATAATAATCAATTCCGCATTGCATATGGGTGTCAGGATATTTTTTATTAGATAGTGTAGATTGAAGAAGACTACGGAAATAAGTGTTTAAGAAGACCAAACAGCAGAGTTCATGAGTCTCGAAGAAGGCAAACCTATGTTCGTGGAATTTGGAGATTTACAAAAAGCCCTTGACAATATAAACGTGAATACCCTCTCCAAAATTATAAAGATAAAGGGTGTAAAATACAGGAAGCGAAAAGTTATTTGAAACTTGTACAGAAACCAGGTTACAGTTTTAAGAACTGAAGCACATGAAAAGGAAGCAGCAGTTAAGAAGGGGTGAAACAGGTTTGTAGGGTTTCCCTGATATTTAGTCTGTGCACTGTGCAAGCAGTAAATGAAATGAGAAGCCATTTGGGAAGTGGGGAAATAGTGTTGGTGGTTTGCGTGATTCTGTCGGAGCAGCAAAGGACTTGCAAAAGCAGTTGAACGGAATGGAATGTCTTGCAACGAGGCTACAAGCTGAATGCCAATAAAACTAATGGGATGCAGCGGAATTAAATCTCATGATGCTTAAGATTACAAAATGCGATAGTAAGAGTAGTTTGTAAGGTTTGCTATTTGGGACGCAAAATAACTTAAGATGGCCGAAGTACAGAGGATACAAAATGGAGTCTCGTTGCAGCGAGAAAAGTATTTCTGAAAAAGATGAATTTGTTAACACGGAATATAAATTTATTTGTTAGAAGTATTCTCTGAAGATGTTTGTCTGGAGTGTAGCCTTCTGCGGAAGGTAAACGTGAAGAATAAACTGTCCAGGCGAGAACAGAGTGGAAGTGTTTGAAATATGGTGCTACGGCAGAATGCTGAAGATGAAATGGAGAGAGCGGATGTTAATGCAGATGTAGTGAATCTAATTGAGGTAAACCGAAATTTGTGAAGCAACCTGACTAAATGAAGAGATCTATCTACAAGCAGGTTCAGCGAGATTTATGTTGCAGTGGTCACGCAGAGATGCAGAGGTATGTACAGGTCACTCATGGAAATCTGCATCGAAGTAATAGCCTCACAACAACAACAAGAGCAACAACCATATAAAACAGATAGTGGTAAATTCTGGATTACATATCGCAATATATAATACTTAATCGTAACACAGCAAATTCGTGGTTTTTATCTTATCAGAACGACAGGAGGCAGAGTATCTCAGTTCGATGTCCATCGCATAGTAATTGGAACATTATTTGAAGCACTCGGACTTAATGTATTACGGGGCTCCATTTGGTGTGCTCTGTCGTTACTGATAGTTACTGACGGAAGTAAGTGCCACGCCATGAAGCACCAGTCCGATAATTATCAAACTTTGTGGAGACGTTCAATATGTATGAGATAGTAAATGAGTTTACTTCATTCCATCAGAAAATATGGCTTGGTGGCTCATTAATGTGCCGCCACGGCAGCTCAGCGTATTTGATCGGGGAACTGGTACCCTCTGTAAAAAAGGAAAAAAAGAAACAGTAAAAAAAAACGAGTGAAAGTTTTCAACGATGACCTTCAAGAGGTGGCATGCAGCATTCGCATATACCTCACTGACAAAAAAACAACAACGAAAAACCAGATAGGCAGAATAGGGAAAAATAATTAAGTGCCACATTACAAAAACAAAGGTTCAAATGGCTCTGAGCACTACGGGACTTAGAACTACTTAAAGCTAACTAACCTAACGACATCACATACATCCATGCCGAGACATACGTCTATTTAGACTGTTTCCATTTCGTTTGTATCTAAATAGCAAGGGTACAAATAAATAATCACAATGCTGGGGATATGCAGTACCTGACACGCATGTGGCCATAAAAAAGATGAGGGTTGTCTAAGTGTGCTTATTATCTGGAATCTTTTGTGACAACGGCATTCTCAAAGTAAGTTATTGAGGAAAACTGAGGAAAAACTTGCTACGAGGTTACTGACTTTATAACGATGTTCCTTTTACCTCTACTCTATCCTCACAAGCCCGTAAAGCCTAGAGGTTATACTGTAGACGATGCTCCGTGAGCCGAGAATAATGTTTCTCCGATATTGCTAGACAATTTTTTTAGCTTTTACTTTGTGTGAACTCTAGGCAAGTACGGAACATGGATAAGGTCAGAGTTAGAAGCTGTAAAAAAACTGCTACTCCCTTAGACTATGGTTATACAGCGGAACGGTTTGCGTCTCTGGGGAAACATATTTTCCAATACATTGCAATTTATTGATTTACCTCGACTCCCGTAGTCTGTAGGCTTAGCCAAACAGTGTACGGAGATAGCAGGTCACGAAGCAAAGTCTAAACAACACGAACAAAAGCGAAGTGAAAAAGTAAGCAAGTGACAAGAGTCATACAGAAGAAAAATGTAGAGAAGGCACTGTCGAATTCACATTTCTGTTTGTGCACTTTCTTTCATCGTTTATGTTGTGAAGTACGAAGGAATCGAGTAGGTCATGGGTATGTTCTCCAGGTTAACTTAGTTACATTTGACTCCTTTACAAACTGCTATCACAATCTTAGAAATGTATATAACGTAATGTGCTTTCCAGTTGTGTTGTGATGGATTTATTGTGCCACACATCTGGAGCAGTTAATTTACACCAATTGCAAATGCTTCAAATTGCGGTCAGATAAATTAGTGCTCATGAATATGGTATTCTAAATCAATAAAAATGAAATAATTTGTAAGGTTATTATAACTGCTTTCATCTCCAGAATATGTTTGGACCACGCCAATATCAAAATTTTATTTTGAAATGTTTTAATGAGTGTAAACATTTTTCGCCAGAAAGCATAATTTAAAAGCAATATTTACCACTGTGGAGTTCAAAGCAACCTTCAGGGTTAGAACAGATTTACTTGCCGGTCGTCAAAATTTTGACGCGCCCACAAACACTTATTAATAATGCACTGAGGAGAAGTCTAGAAAATATGATTTATGAAAAGGGCAACACAGCTTACATCAACTTAACAGATGGAGAGTTAGTGAACAGAGGCGATAGACATGCATAGAAAAAGCGAGGGACCATTAATCTAATACGTAACAACACCGTGAGAAGATCTCGTATGAACGGCAAACTCTCAACCCTTATTTGAGAGACTATTATTGACGCGGCAGAAAAAAGCAAGAAAGCTGTGAGAATAATTACCGTTTTCTTCTGGATACGATAGTACTACTTTTACGGGAGTTTTACACACTTACCTCTATTACAGTGTGGTCAGACTGACGCATATAGAATTGCCTACTGAATGACTTACCTGATTAACAATCGGGAAGAGACACGAGAAATAAGTTATCTGATCTGGTTTCCAAAATACAGGGTGAGTCACCTAACATTACCGCTGTATATATTTCGTAAATCACATCAAATACTGACGAATCGATTCCACAGACCGAACGTGAGGAGAGGGGCTAGTGTAATTGGTTAATACACACCATAAAAAATGCACGGAAGTATGTTTTTTAACACAAACCTACGTTTTTTTAAATGGAACCCCGTTCGTTTTGTTTGCACAGCTGAACATATAAACAAATACGTAATCAGTGCCGTTTGTTGCATTGTAAAATGTTAATTACATCCGGAGATATTGTAACCTAAAGTTGACGCTTGAGTACCACTCCTCCGCTGTTCGATCGTGTGTATCGGAGAGCACCGAATTACGTAGGGATCCAAAGGGAACGGTGATGGACCTTAGGTACAGAAGAGACTGGAACAACACATTACGTCCACATGCTAACACCTTTTTATTGGTCTTTTTCACTGACGCACATGTACATTACCATGAAGTGTGAGGTACACGTTCGACGGGCGTTTCATAGGACGTGGAGGACGCATAAATTGGCCAGCCCGTTCTCCTGATCTTACACCTCTGGACTTATTTCTGTGGGATACGTTAAAGGAGAATGTGTACCGTGATGTGCCTACACCCCAGAGGATATGAAACAACGTATTGTGGCAGCCTGCGGCGACATTACACCAGATATACTGCGGCGTGTACGACATTCATTACGCCAGAGATTGCAATTGTGTGCAGCAAATGATGGCCACCACGTTGAACATCTATTGGCCTGACATGTCGGGACACACACTATTCCACTCCGTAATTGAAAACGGAAACCACGTGTGTACGTGTACCTCACCCCTCATGGTAATGTACATGTGCGTCAGTGAAAAACACCAATAAAAAGGTGTTAGCATGTGGACGTAATGTGTTGTTGCAGTCTCTTGTGTACCTAAGGTCCATCACCGTTCCCTTTGAATCCCTACGTAATTCGGTGCTGTCCGATACACACGATCGAACAGCGGAGGAGTGGTACTCAAGCGTCAACTTTAGGTTACAATATCTCCGGATGTAATTAACATTTTACAATGCAACAAACGGCACTGATTACGTATTTGTTTATATGTTCAGGTGTGCTAACAAAACTAACGGGGTTCCATTTAAAAAAACGTAGGTTTGTGTTAAAAAACATACTTCCGTGCATTTTTTTATGGTTTGTATTAACCAATTACACTAGCCCCTCTCCTCACGTTCGGTCTGTGGAATCGGTTCGTCAGTATTTGATGTGGTTTACGAAATATATCCAGCGGTAACGTTAGGTGACTCACACTGTATATGGAGCAGGAGACTTATCTAACGACTTGTTAAGATATAAAATCATAGGTGGAAAAACTCTACGATACTCAGTCTGGTACACTTTTTAATTGCATGTAGAGAATATAAAAACAGAGAAAGCCTGTACTGTACCAATGTCAGTTTTGTTTAAAGAGTAATGCAAAAAGAGACAGTTTAGACCTGCGTTCTTGGTACTCAGAGGAACAGAGAAAAATGTACTCTTCATGACTTTTGTAGACCTAGAGCGTTCGAAACTATGTGTTGGGATTAAATTTTAATTTTTTTTGGAATAATCTGGATGAAGAGAGAGACAAATAATATGATGTAACAAACACCTGAGTGGGTGTAATAGAGGTGAAAAAAAAGAAGTTCCAGTGAATGATAGTTGCACCTTCTGCTTAATTCTTAAGCCTAAGAGGCTCAAGAGGATGTAAAGAAATTTTCAGACCATATACAAAAATGCTAGGGAGACGGATAACAATGTGAAGACTGGCAAAAAGTTGCCTTTCTAGCGGAAAGTGAGGAAGGTAAAGAACTACATGCACGATAAAAATCGTAAATAAAGCACCAGTAAGACGAACCTGGTAACCATCAAAATTGGGAAAGGCAAAGGTGAAGAAATAAAATAACTATGGCACTTATCACAAGGCAGGATAGGTGAAAAAATAAGCTGGAAGCTGCATGAAGAAATCATTTAAATTCTGCGCAGGGGAAGAAGTACGTAAGCGAAAGAAAATTTCAAAATACGTGTAAAAATTGCGTAAAAAAACAGTAGCAACAGTTTAAAAAAAACATAGTTTCAATAAAAGTAGAACAAAAGCTCAAATTCTGCATAAAAGTAGACGAAGATGGAGCTAATGTAGAGTAAAAGGATAGACATATGTAAATAATCTGTTCATATACCGGCTATCTCTGCTAATAGTTGTCTGGAGCATTTTTACTACTGATTTTCGAGATACCTGAAATTCGCTTTCGCAGTGTGTATCAGGGGTCAACCCAAACAAGTATTGCGTCGACGGAAAGCTTCGGTTTGTTTCCCGTTACAAACAAAGTGATTTTTAAAGCGAAATCTTACGAGCTTATTCTACAAGGTGGTCTCAGATTACTCTACTGCGATATTTGTTTTAGTCGATATGTATTAAAAGGGACAGTGAAACATTAAGAATAACCAGTACTCCACGTGCGACAGCACCATTCTGGCTCGCACTGACTGCTAGGCACTATGCATCAGCGCTGCTCACTCAGTGTTCGACTCAAAGTTTTTACTGTCGCTGATAATACATATCGACAAAATAAAATATTGAATTTGACTGATACTGGGACCGCTCTATCAGATGAGCATATTAAGTCACACCTTAAAAATGGGTTTTCTTGAAACAGGAAACAAATCTCCGCTTTCTGTCGACACTGGAAGTCGCACGAATAACATGATGAGTCATATTTGTTTGTCCTGACTCCAGCCACACATTGCACACATTACAAACACAGTTCCAGATATCTGACGAGACACCGGAGAAAGTGCACCTGACAACTTTTAGGAGAGACTTTCTATATACAGGGTGAGTCACTAACTATTGTCACCAAGAATAACTCCGAAAGTATGATAGGAGCTGAAAAGTTTGTGGGACAAAAGTAGCATGGGGAACGGGGCCCATAATATGACGTGTCTCCAAAGACACTTGTTGTGACGGACTCCGTCTATTTTTTTTTCTTTTCTTTGAATAAAACGAGCCACTGTTTTAATGTTATTAGGAGTGGGACACGAATGAATCGCCTCTCTGCGGCTCTGATCTGTTCTAATCCTCTTACTAGAAACAATATGGCCTAAAAAGGAAATTTGAGGCTGAGCAAATTTTATCTTCGAAAGTGTAACGGTAAAATCCGTCTTTTTGAACCTCTGAAGCAAGTTCTCAACGTGGCCGTCATGGTCTTGGAAATTCTCACTAAAAACTACTAAATAATAATGATACACACTCAAATTTAAGATCAGAGAACACACTGTCCAGGATACCGGACAGCACTGGTGCTATTATAGACAGTCCACAAGGAACTCTATCATAAAGTGGCCAATCAGTAGCAAAGGCCGTGGTGTATTTGGACTCCTCAGCAAGTGGTATTTGGTAATGGACATGATTTAGATCGAGCGTCATAAAAACCTTTGCCCTTTGTAACCATGAAAAGCACGAACGCAAATCTGGAAGGGGTATAGATTGTTAGGGGCGAGTAATCAACAACAGGACGCACTCCCCCTGTGGCTTGGGCACTACAAATATTCGAGAGGAGTATGGGATTTGGATGACCTAATAACTCCCTCCCATAGCATTTCATCGATTGTGAGCCGGAGCACTTTCATTCAAGGTGGAGGCCGGAGCACTTTCATTCAAGGTGGTGACAACCTGTATTGGACGTGCCTTACAGGGCCATTATCCGTTAATTTTATTTTATACTCGGTTTCCTCAACCTTGCCTAAGCTATCAGTGAGTACATCACTAAATTATCGACAAAACTAGACAATCTGCCACCTCTGTTCTAACAGAAAATGTGTGAGATCATACATGATGACATCAGCATCTAATGAACTAATTACCAATTTCCAGTGGTCTACACTGCCATTCATTACATGTTTACAACACTTTAAACTCTTTTGGAAGGCAAACTTAAAAGGTTCCCTTACTCCACTGGGGACCAACCCACATTAAATCTACCCCCATTGTAGCTGACACAGATTATGAGCCACTTTGACTGGGAATTTCCATGTAAAATCACCAATGCGAATCTTAATCTTAATCGACGACAATATCTACTTTTCTTCAGAATTGGCTAGCTGACAGGACTCAATTCCACCTGACATATTGGACAACTTTCAGTGCTCTGGATGAATTAACACGAACTTCTTAATTAGGGAGACAGAGCTACCAGTATCGAGAAGTGCACAAAGAGGCTCCTTGTTTATAGACATACACACAAAAGGAACATGAGCCATCGGGATCGCCACAATTCTTGTACAAAACGCCTTTCTTTGCGATCCCTACTTAAGATACCGTCTTTAAGGCTTGGCTGCCCTATACAATACTTCTCAATATGCCCACTTCTCTTACACTTAAAGCTCCTTACTGCATATGACACCAGCAGCTGGATGGGGTCACTATTTGCTGTTCCTTGCAACCTAAGGGTAAATCCCTTTTCCTGCCCCTGGTCAGCTTATTTACAGCTTGCATACAGCTTATCAACTCTGATAATTGGCGAAAATCTTGTGACCACTTGCAAAACAATGCTCTAGAAGCTATCATTGGATCGCATTCCTTGCAAAATGTCTTCAGATATTTTCCCTTCGCAATAATTCAAACACAACGCTCTAGCACTATCTTTAATCCTTCTGACGTAGCACTCTATGGTTCATCAAAATGCTACATCGCAAAATAGCATTTGACCACAAGCTCATATCGGGTGTGCGCGGCCAACTAAGATCAACTCATTAAATGCAGTGAACGACAGTCTATGACGCAACGCGTCTATCAAAGCCCTGCACCAATGACCCTTCACTAGACGACCCAGTAACTGCTAACAGTGTTCCGCATTTAATTCAAAAATGTCTCCTCTATCTTGCGGTTCCAACAAGAACTTAAATGCCCTGAGTATCTCATCGGCTGAGTTCAATGACAACATCCTGACTGCCCGCAAGAATCCCTCTAACAGATTGGGTAACTTAACAAACAAGTCAGGCATCACTATGGAAGGGGATCCATAAGGCGTTGGCTCTCCCATTGGTGGACAAACCCCTAGCGCAACCTCCGTGACGTGGAATAACATCCCTGGAGTGTGAACCAGCAATTCATTTAGTCCTTCACGAAATGCCTTTCCCACTGTGTCGGAGTCTGGTGCTACATAGATACTGCGTTCTCCCAACATAACGCATAACCGGGGTTTAATTACGAATACTTGGGAGTCAGACGGCTCACTAACTTAAAAAAAGGAAGCTATTGATTGTACACAAGTTAAATGCTGGAAACAACCTCAGTCACCTGCCCGCCCTGCAAATCCGGTGGGGCCACTGGAAGGACGATAACCTCCCGTAGACAGCGCGCTAACTTGGCCACAGTGCCCGATGTATCAATTCCGTGAATGTTTCAGACATAAACTAATTCTCCTTTTCGCTGTTCTGCAAGCCCAAACACCTCTCTGGGGGCCACGATGAAACACACCCACAACAAGTAATATTTGCTAAACTGAACACACACATCTGCATATCAAACAATATTAATAATTTCACAGCTATATTAATCCACCCAAACCTTACTGACTGCTACGAATGTATTACAGTTTCAGTGAGTGGAACGGCTAGGTTGAACTGGGTGTGACATTCATTTCACACAAGATACATTTATTACAATATTAAAAGCCAACAAACATTTCGTTAAAGTATTTTTAAAAATTCCCACTAACAATTTCTGTGTAAGAATTTTAAAATCTCAGCGCTCCTAGCAAGTTCATTGTAACGAATCCTCAAGCAATAAGAGTAATATTGAAATATAATAAAAACAACACCACATAACAAACCTGACATCAGACTCACCAATAAAAAGAAGAAATTAACACAACTAATCGAAATATCCATACCCAATACAACAAATATACAAAAGAAAACAGGAGAAAAAATTGAAAAATACATCCAACTGGCTGAGGAAGTCAAGGACATGTGGCATCAGGATAAAGTTGACGTTATACCAATTATACTATTAACTACAGGAGTCATACCATACAATATCCACCAGTACATCAATGCAATACAGCTACATCCAAACTTATATATACAACTACAGAAATCCGTAATTATTGATACATGTTCAATCACCCGAAAGTTCCTAAATGCAATATAACATATACCGTACAGTTAAAAGGAAGTCACGCTTGATCAAGGTCCGCGTCACTTTCCATTTTTGACCAGACATAACGTCTGAGAAAAGAAAGAAAGAAAGAATAATAATAATAATAATAATAATATTTTGAAAGCACATCACATAATTTGAAACACATGTGCTACAAAACTCCACTGTTTCCTGCGCATGTACACCGACATCAATGTGGGATATGATCACCATGCACACGTACACAGGCAGCACAGCGGGTTGACATTGGATCAGGTGGTCGAGCAGCTGCTGGGGTATAGCCTCCCATTCTTGCACCAGTGCCTGTCGGAGATCCTGAAGTGTCGTAGAGGTTTGAATACGTGCAGCGATACGTCGACCGAGAGCATCCCAGACGTGCTCGATGGCGTTTAGGTCTGGAGAACAGGCAGGCCACTCCATTCGCCTGATACTTCAAGGTACTCCTCTACGATGGCAGCTCGGTGGGGCCGCGCGTTATCATCCATCAGGAGGAAGGTGGGACCCAGTGCACCCCTGAACAGGCGGACATGCTGGTGAAAAATGACGTCCCAATACACCTGACCTGTTACAGTTCCTCTGTCAAAGACATGCAGGGGTGTACGTGCACCACTCATAATCCCACCCCACACCATCAACGACGACCTCCATACAGGTCCCTTTCGAGGACATTAAGGGGTTGATATCTGGTTCCTGGTTTATGCCAGATAAAAACCTGGCCAGAATCACTGTTCAGACTATACCTGGACCCGTCCATGAACATAACCTGGGACCACTGTCCCAATGACCATGAACTGTATTCGTGATACCAGGCCTTACGAGATCTCCTGTGACCACGGGTCAGTGGAATGCACTTTGCAGATCTCTGGGCGAATAAACCATGTCTGTTCAGTCGTCTGGAGACAAGTTCCAGTGGGTGCGGTAAGGTCCCGAGCAAGGCTACCTGCAGTACTCCGTAGCCATCTGTGGGCACTGATGATGAGATATTGATCTTCTTGTGGTGTTGTACAAAGTGGACGTATCGTACTGTAGCGCCTGGGCACGTTTCCTGTCTGCTGGAATCGTTGCCATAATCTTGAGATCACACTTTGTACTACGACCTGCTGTGTTCAACCAGCCTCCAGTCGCCCTAGTAGTCGACTCCTCTTAACGTCATCAATGTGTGTTCTTTGAGCCATTTTCAACACGCAGTCACCATTAGCACGTCTGAAAACGTACTCGCTGCATCGTACTCTGATATGCACCAACACATCTCTGCGTATGTGGACTACACTCCTGGAAATTGAAATAAGAACACCGTGAATTCATTGTCCCAGGAAGGGGAAACTTTATTGACACATTCCTGGGGTCAGATACATCCCATGATCACACTGACAGAACCACAGGCACATAGACACAGGCAACAGAGCATGCACAATGTCGGCACTAGTACAGTGTATATCCACCTTTCGCAGCAATGCAGGCTGCTATTCTCCCATGGAGACGATCGTAGAGATGCTGGATGTAGTCCTGTGGAACGGCTTGCCATGCCATTTCCACCTGGCGCCTCAGTTGGACCAGCGTTCGTGCTGGACGTGCAGACCGCGTGAGACGACGCTTCATCCAGTCCCAAACATGCTCAATGGGGGACAGATCCGGGGATCTTGCTGGCCAGGGTAGTTGACTTACACCTTCTAGAGCACGTTGGGTGGCACGGGATACATGCGGACGTGCATTGTCCTGTTGGAACAGCAAGTTCCCTTGCCGGTCTAGGAATGGTAGAACGATGGGTTCGATGACGGTTTGGATGTACCGTGCACTATTCAGTGTCCCCTCGACGATCACCAGTGGTGTACGGCCAGTGTAGGAGATCGCTCCCCACACCATGATGCCGGGTGTTGGCCCTGTGTGCCTCGGTCGTATGCAGTCCTGATTGTGGCGCTCACCTGCACGGCGCCAAACACGCATACGACCATCATTAGCACCAAGGCAGAAGCGAGTCTCATCGCTGAAGACGACACGTCTCCATTCGTCCCTCCATTCACGCCTGTCGCGACACCACTGGAGGCGGGCTGCACGATGTTGGGGCGTGAGCGGAAGACGACCTAACGGTGTGCGGGACCGTAGCCCAGCTTCCTGGAGACGGTTGCGAATGGTCCTCGCCGATACCCCAGGAGCAACAGTGTCCCTAATTTGCTGGGAAGTGGCGGTGCGGTCCCGTACGGCACTGCGTAGGATCCTACGGTCTTGGCGTGCATCCGTGCGTCGCTGCGGTCCGGTCCCAGGTCGACGGGCACGTGCACCTTCCGCCGACCACTGGCGACAACATCGATGTACTGTGGAGACCTCACGCCCCACGTGTTGAGCAATTCGGTGGTACGTCCACCCGGCCTCCCGCATGCCCACTATACGCCCTCGCTCAAAGTCCGTCAACTGCACATACGGTTCACGTCCACGCTGTCGCGGCATGCTACCAGTGTTAAAGACTGCGATGGAGCTCCGTATGCCACGGCAAACTGGCTGACACTGACGGCGGCGTTGCACAAATGCTGCGCAGCTAGCGCCATTCGACGGCCAACACCGCGGTTCCTGGTGTGTCCGCTGTGCCGTGCGTGTGATCATTGCTTGTACAGCCCTCTCGCAGTGTCCGGAGCAAGTATGGTGGGTCTGACACACCGGTGTCAATGTGTTCTTTTTTCCATTTCCAGGAGTGTACTTCCAGCGCCACCGTGCGACGACCGCAGGTCAAATGCACCGCATGGTTATACCGCGAGGTGATTTAAACCCGCAAACCGCCCACCAGAGCGTTGTTTCACCATGTATCAGCATTATCCTTAATTTATGAGCATGAGTGTAGTTTCTCACACAATTATAGCACTGTAGAAGTTCAGACACTTACTTCCAACCAAAAGTGGCCCTGATATAAAATTTACAAGCTTACACACAACATAAATGATTTTGAGAATGCACTCGTTCCGCCACAGAAATGTTTTAACTGAACAGTGCATTGCCATTTACTCAATTTTTGAAGAACGTGCCTGCACAACTATTCTGCAAGGCACACTGGTAACTCTACCTGTCTAATTTACTAATGAGAAAACATTACAACTCAACACCATTCACAGTTGTCAAAATTTGTTCTTCCACAGTAAGTTCTAGTATTTCTAACCCAGCCAACATTACTTGCGTCATGATACTATCGGCCTCTCTTTACGTGCCATAATCAGCACAGCGGCTGTACAAATACATCAGCTATGTTGTTCAGCGGCGCCAAACAAATTTAAGTCTCAGCAACAAGCTCTCTTGTCCAAAGGCACAACTAATACACGAATGACATGTGTCACTGTTACCGATAACGACCAAATCGACTAGATGCGTCGATGTAGCAAACGGCGTACTGCAGGAAGAGCAAGGCGAAGTTGACGCTTCTGGCTTGCAGACTCCATCCACGCAGCAGCTCCTGTGGTGTAGCCGCAGCTGCAAGCAGGCGACGATCGCACTGCAGCATGTATACAGTAATGGCCATTAAAATTGCTACACCAAGAAGAAATGCAGATAATAAACGGCTATTCATTGGACAAATATATTATACTAGAAATGACATGTGATTACATTTTTAGGCAATTTGGGTGCATAGATCCAGAGAAATCAGTACCCAGAACAACCACCTCTGGCCGTAATAACGACCTCGATACGCTTGGGCATTGAGTCAAACAGGGCTTGGATGGCGTGTACAGGTACAGCTGCCCATGCAGCTTCAACACGATACCACAGTTCATCAACAGTAGTGACTGGCGTATTGTGACGAGCCAGTTGCTCGGCCACCATTGACTAGACGTTTTCAATTGGTGAGAGATCTGGAGAATGTGCTAGCTAGGGCAACAGTCCAACACTTTCTGTAACCAGAAAGGCCCGTACAGGACCTGCAACATGCGGTCGTGCATTATCCTGCTGAAATGTAGGGTTTCGCAGGGATCGAATGAACGGTAGAGCCACGGGTCGTAACACATCTGAAATGTAACGTCTACTTTCAAAGTGCCGTCAATGCGAACAAGAGGTGACCGAGACGCCGGATGATACGCCAGTATGGCGATGACGAATACACGCTTCCAATGTGCGTTAACCGCGATGTCGCCAAACACCGATGCGACCATCATGATGCTGTAAACAGAACCTGGATTCATCTGAGAAAATGACGTTTTGCCAATCGTGCTCCCAGGTTCGTCGTTGAGTACACCATCGCAGGCGCCCCTGTCTGTGATGCAGCGTCAAGGGTAACCGGAGCCATGGTACCGAACTGATAGTCCATGCTGCTGCAAACGTCTTCGAACTGTTCGTGCAGATGGTTGTCGTCTTGCAAACGTCCCCATCTGTTGACTCAGGGAGCGAGACGTGGCTGCACGATCCGTTACAGCCATGCGGATAAGATGCCTGTCATCTCGACTGCTAGTGATACGAGGCCGTTGGGATCCAGCACGGCGTTCCGTATTACCCTCCTGAACCCACCGATTCCATATTCTGCTAACAGTCATTGGATCTCGACCAACGCGAGCAGCATTGTCGCGATACGATAAACCGCAATCGCGATAGGCTACAATCCGACCTTTATCAAAGTCGGAAACGTGATGGTACGCATTTCTCCGCCTTACACGAAGCATCACAACAACGTTTCATCAGGCAATGCCGGTCAACTGCTGTTTGTGTGTGAGAAATCGGTTGGAACTTTCCTCATGTCAGCACGTTGTAGGTGTCGCCAACGGCACCAACCCTGTGTGAATGCTCTGAAAAGCTAATCATTTGCATATCAAAGCATCTTCTTGTTGTCGGTTAAATTTCGCGTCTCCAGCACGTCATCTTCGTGGTGTAGCAATTTTAATGGCCAGTAGTGTATGTATATATACACACTGAAGCGCCAAAGAAAGTGGTATAGGCATGCGTATTCAAATACGCATTAGAGACCTGGGGAACAGTAGAGGGAACATCCATCATGCTACATGGGACGATCGCGGCCAGTGATCGAGTCTGCACCGTTCCGTGGCGAGCAGCAGGCCTGTGAATAAGGGAAGTCGCTGAACCTGCCGCTGTCCACGTTCGACAGTTGCACGGCATGATCGATATGTACGACTTTGGAGTCAAAGAAACGATGGGCGGAGTGCTCCAGAACTGAATTCGGCGTTCGAAGAGGTTCCAGGACGTCGTGTATCGACTGTTAGAAGACGATTGCATGATGCGAATCTCCATTGTCAGTGACCATGGCGAACACCACCTCAATACAGATGGGATAGAAAAGATGCGGAATGGACGCCCCAGTATTGGCGTCGGGTATTGTTAATGGGCGAAGGTCGGATCTGTTTGTACTGTGATAACCGTAGACAACATGTCTGGAGACAACCCCGTAATTTCGAATACCTGCAATACCGTGTCCCAAACGTGAAACAAAGTAGTGGAACAATGATGTTCTTGGGTGGCATTACATGGAGCCACCGTATAACTCTCGTGTTTGTTGAGGGTAATTTCACAGGTCCACGGTAGAGGGCAGAGATTATGTAATCAACAGTGTGACTGTATAGCCAAAAATTTTGGGGATAATTTTGATAGATAATAACACGTTCCTTCAGTATTCTAGGTTCACCAGAATGGAATGGCCTGCCTGTTCTCCGGACATGAAATGAATGGATGTGTGAGATCGACTGAAGCGAGCCGTTTTTGGACGTCGACAACAGCTGCGTACTCTTCGCGACTTATGCAGGTTCGCCATTGAAGGGTGGGAAAATTTGGACCTAAGCTGACTTGATGATCTCATCGATGGTATGCCACGACGGATTCAAGTCTACATCCGGGCATGGGAACGTTCCACGACGCATCGACCTTGGTCAGGTGTGCAGTGAAGAACCTTGCTGGAAACAGCCGATGGCCGGCCGTTGTGGCCGAGCGGTTCTAGGTGCTTCCGTCCGGAACCGCGCTGTTGCAACGGTCGCAGGTTCGAATCCTGCCTCGGGCATGAATGTGTGTGATGTCCTTAGGTTAGTTAGGTTTAAGTAGTTCTAAGTCTATGGGACTGATGACCTCAGATGTTAAGTCCCATAGAACTCAGTGCCATTTGAACCAAACAGACGGTGTTGTCGTTACACAGTTCTTTCTTAATTTTCTTTTTGTTTTTGTGGTCTGGACACATTGTATGTGAATATATACGCATTCCTCGGAGCCATTTTTGTTTTCTTTGTCATGATTTTCAAAATAACGAGGTGATTGAAAACTTTTATTGATGTTTGTGAATATCGCTTAATATAACGTTTCTGTCAAGTGGAACTAATGCACCAACGGGAAGACATGGAAATATTATTGGAAAGAATCAAGACTGATATAGAAGTTAGGTTGTGTTACAATGAAATAAGGCGGAAGAATAAAGAAATCAATTGTGAGTAAGGTAACCTGGGACAATGTTGACAAAGCGATGGAGATATTGGTTTTATGTTGGGAAGGAAGAAGACTGGAGGCCGCTTAGATAAGTGAAATATAATCGTCCAGTACATCTACATCTACATTTACATCCATACTCCGCAACCCACCTGACGGTTTGTGGCGGAGGGTACCTTGAGTACCTCTATCGGTTCTCCCTACTATTCCAGTCTCGTATTGCTCGTGGAAAGAAGGATTGTCGGTACGCCTCTGTGTGGGCTATAAACTCTCAGACTTTTTCCGCGATTACTAAATGATCCTGTAACGAAGCGCGCTGCTCTCCGTTGGATCTTCTCTATCTCTTCTATCAACCCTATCTGCTATGGATCCCACACTGCTGAGCAGTATTCAAGCAGTGGGCGAACAAGCGTACTGTAACCTATTTCCTTTGTTTTCGGATTGCATTTCCTTAGGATTCTTCCAATGAATCTCAGTCTGGCATCAACTTTATATGATGATCATTCCATTTTAAATCACTCCTAATGCGTACTCCCAGATAATTTATGGAATTAACTGCTTCCAGTTGCTGATCTGCTATATTGTAGCTAAACGATAAGGGATCTATCTTTCTTTGTATTCGCAGCACATTACACTTGTCTACATTGAGATTCAATTGCCATTCCCTGCACCATGCATCAATTCGCTGCAGATCCTCCTGCATTTCAATACAATTTTCCATTGTTACAACCTCTCGATGTACCACAGCATCATCCGCAAAAAGCCTCGGTGAACTTCCGATGTCACCCACAAGGTCATTTATGTATATTGGGAAAGCAACGGTCCTGGGACACTCCACTACGGCACACCTGAAATCATTCTTACTTCGGAAGACTTCTCTCCATTGATAATGACATGCTGCGTTCTGTTATCTGGGAACTCTTCAATCAAATCACACAATTGGTCTGATAGTCCATAAGCTCTTACTTTGTTGATTAAACGACTGTGGGGAACTGTATCGAACGCCTTGCGGAAGTCAAGAAACACGGCATCTACCTGTGAACCCGTGTCTATGGCCCTCTGAGTCTCGTGGACGAATAGCGTGAGCTGGGTTTCACATGACCGTCGTTTTCGAAACCCATGCTGATTCCTACAGAGGAGAAAAGTTATTATACTCGAACATAATACGTGTTCCAAAATTCTACAACTGATCGACGTTAGGGATATAGGTCTATAGTTCTGCACATCTGTTCGACGTCCCCTCTTGAAAACGGGGATGACCTGTGCCCTTTTCCAATCCTTAGGAACGCTACGCTCTTGTAGAGACCTACGGTACACCGCTGCAAGATGGGGGACAAGTTCCTCCGCGTACTCTGTGTAAAATCGAACTGGTATCCCATCAGGTCCAGCGGCCTTTCTTCTTTTGAGCGATTTTAATTGCTTCTCTATCCCTGTGTCGTCCGTCTATTTCGATATCTACCATTTTGTCATCTGTACGACAATCTAGAGAAGGAACTACAGTGCAGTCTTCCTCTGTGAAACAGCTTTGGAAAAAGACATTTAGTAATTCGGCCTTTAGTCTGTCATCCTCTGTTTCAGTACCATTTTGGTCACAGAGTGTCTGGGCATCCGGCCAAAGGAACGCTGCACGACGTATCGACGTTGGTCAGGTGTGCAGTGAAGAACCTTGTTGGAAACAGACGTTGTTGTCGTTACAGAGTTCTTTTTTCATTTTCTTCTTGTTTTTGTGATCTGGACACATCGTAAGTGAATGTATACGCATTCCTCGGAGCCATTTTCGTTTTCTGTGTCATGAATTTCAAAATGAAAAGGTGATGGAAAATTTTTATTGATGTTTGTGCATATCGCTTTGTATGTTTCTGTCAAGTGGAACTAATGCACCAACGGGAAGATATGGAAATATTATGGAAAGAATCAAGACCGAAATAGAAGTTATGGCGTGTTACAACGAAATGAATGTGAAAGAACACATAAATGAATTAGGAGTAAGGTAAGCTGGGACAGTGTTGATATAGCGACAGAGATATTGGTTTTATGTTGGGAGGTAGCTTTGATAAGTGAAATAAATCGTCCAGTACACACTCAGGATGGAATTCTATTACACATCGCGTTGGCTTATGTTGTGGATTTCGCTCAGTCGTCTTGCTTCTCATAGAGTCACAAGACTCGAGTGGAAGTGACATCTTCCACCCAGTGGCTGCAGACGTGCGGTCCGAGCTCAGCCGCACTGTTGCTGGAACCTGCACAGGTGCGCAAAAATTGCAAAGTAGCTGACGTCAGGTGTCGCAGCGGCCAGAGCTGCAGCGAAGCGCGCGGCGAGTTTGCTCACATCTCGCGTGTCGGCGGCCCCTCGTCGAAGGCTGCCTCCTCACGGCAACAAAAGCTCCCCCGCCGGCTGCGTCTCATTTCGCGTCGCGGAGCGCGCCCTGCGACGCAGCCTGGAACGGCGCCCGGCCGCCGTCTCCGGTGACGAGGCCGCTCCGTCGCGGGTAATCGCTCTCGCCGTGTCGGCCGAGGCAGCCAGCCGGCGAGCAGGAAAGCCGTTTACGCTCGGCGTCAGACGAGAATGACGACGCCGGCATTCTCGCCGCTGCCGAGAGATGCGTCTCCCCTGTTGCTTGTCATCCTACCCGGAGAAATCTCTTTTGTGTCGCCAGACAGATGACTCCTATCAAGAGCGCCCTCGTCCCTTAGCTCCTTAATACATTGCAAGGACTTTGCGAAGGCAAGAACTGTTGCGTTGTTGTGGTGTGGTGATACATTAATTGTTCGTGTGCAGAACTTTTGCTGTCACACAGGCTGGGTACAAAAATTGTTCATACTAACAGTGAAAGTTTTCTTTAAAAATTATTTTCGTTTGATTTTGAACTCTTACTAATTTGGTTTGTTGGTTGTAACTTTGCTGTTGTTTAGTTTTTTGTGACTTTTTTCACTCCCAACTGCGAGAGAAAGCTTATACATCCGTCTGCCAAAATCCTAAGAGAATTTAATCTAAAAATAAATGAGAAGAAAACAAAAACTATGGTAGTAGGGAAGACACAAGAAAATGGTAAAGTGAATATTAAACTAGAAGATGATGTTCTAGAGCAGGTTGAGAATTTCTGTTATTTAGGGAGCACAATCACCGACAACAATAAATGTATCACAGATATAAAGAGAAGAATAGCCTTGGCAAAGCAAGCTTTCCAAAATAAAAGGAATTTACTAACACATAATCGTACAAGCCTAGAAAGTGCGGAAAAGTGTGCCAAAACTTTTGTCTGGAGTGTCTTAACACACGGATGTGAAGAGTGGACTCTGGGAAAGGCAGAAAAACGAGACTGGAAGCAATGGAAATGTGGATATGGAGAAGAATGACGAAAACAAGCTGGGTAGGTAGAAAAAGTAATGATCAGGTCTTAAGAGAAGTGAATGAGAACAGAACGCTGCTAAGTTATATGGGAAGAAGAGAATAAAAAATGATGGGGCACATAATGAGAGACAACCAGTTCCTAAAGAATGTATTTGAAGGAAAAGTTTTAGGGACCTAACGAAGAGGCAGGCCAAGAGCAACGTATTTTAATAACATCAGAGAAGATATGGAGATAAAATAGTATGAAGAACTGAAGAGGATGACGATGGAGAGAGGGACGTGACTAAATTGACAAGGCATATCCTTTAGTTTATGATGATGATGCCACAACACAACATGAATTTGGCCCTATTTTCCAATCTTTCTAAAGAAAAAGGTACAAACTGATTAAATACTGAACTTTACTATAATCTCTTTGATTGAAAAAAGCGGTCTCTGTGCGTTTTCGATCTGCCTAATAATTCTGTTCATGAAATGGTCTCTGTGCTTTGATATTTTCCGTAGCAAACTGATTCAGGAATGAAAACACTTACGTCGTAATGGTAATTCCTTGGAAGCGTGGTGTTTGCTGCTCTCTGAGTGCTAGCTGAAAATTTCTAACTACAGTTGCTGAGAGTTTAGTGGAGTGCTCCAGACAACAAGTAGACTATTTTATACGCCTCAGTGACTCAGACACTCTTTTAATTAAAATAAAATTTACACAGTCAAATGCCTTTGACAGATCACAAAATATACCAGTTGCCTGCAATTTTTTGTCTAATGAATTAAGCACATTTTCACTGTAAGTGTAGATAGCCTTCTCAATATCAGAACCTTTTAGAAATCCAAACTGTGACTTTGACAGTATGTTATTTGAGATAAGATGGTTATAAAGACGACTGTACATTACTTTTTCGAAAATTTTTGAGAATGCTGGCAACAGTGAAATTGGACGGAAATTTGATGCTATTTCTTTATCTCCCTTCTTAAGCAGTGGCTTAACTTCAGCATATTTCAGCCATTCAGGAAATATTCCACCGATAAACAACTGGTTACACAGATAGCTTAATATGTTACTTAGCTCAGAATCACATTCTTTAATTAACTTTGTTGATATTTCATCATACCCACTAGATGTTTTTGATTTTAAAGATTTTATGATGGACATTATTTCTGTTGGGGTAGTGAGGGTCAAATTCATATTATGGAAGTTACTTGAAATGTCTGGTCTAAGGTAATCCATAGCAGCATCTACCGAACCTGACAACCCATCTTTTCAGTAACAGTTATAAAATGTTTGTTAAAAAGTTCTGCAACACTATACACATCTGTCACCAATGTATCATTTACTCTTAATGCTATTTGTTCCTCTTCATGTCTGGTTCTACCGGTCTCCTCCTTCACTATATCCCATATTGTCTTTATTTTGTTATCTGATATGACCATCTTTTCCTTGTAATATATTTGCTTTGACATCCGTATTACAGTCTTTAATATTTTGCACTATTTCTTATAATGTGCTATAGCATCAACATTGGAAATGTTTCGGATTGACAGATACAGTTTTCTTTTTGTTTTACAAGATACCCCTATTCCTCGAGTAATCCATGGCTTCTTTGTAGACTTTGCTCTAACCTTGGTAAGTTTTGGGGGAAGGCAGTGTTCGAATAAGGTAAGCACTTTATTAGCAAAAATGTTATATTTTTCATTCATGCCATGAGCACTGTAAACATCAGTCCAGTGAATGTCTCTGAGTTGTGTCCTAAAATAATCAATTTTTGGCTTACTGATTACCCTCTTGAGCTCAGATTTAACAGATTTTATATCCTGTTCAGTATTAACATTTAACAGAGGGAACTGCATGTCATGGTCTGAGAGGCCATTTACTATTGGTTTTGTAATATAATTTTGTTCATTGGACTTTTCTATAAAGATATTATCAATGGCTGTTTGTGAGCAAGTGGCTATCCTAGTGGGGAACTTTACTGTGGGAATTAAGTTGAATGATAGTGTTACTAACTCAAATAAGTTCTTATTGGGAGAGTCTTTAAGGAAATCTACATTGAAATCACCAGCAACCACTATTTCTTTGTTTTTGGTTGTTAAATGGGCCAGTACAGCTTCAAGGTGGTTTACAAACAGATTAATGTTACCTGCAGGTGCTCGATATACACTTAATATCATGAAGGATTTTTTGTGAAAATCTAATTCTGTTGCACATGCTTCCATATGCTGTTCTAGGCAAAATTTATGAATGTCTATGTTCTTAAATTTATGACAGTTCCTGATGAATGTGGCAACTCCTCCTTTCTCCATTTCTGATCTACAAAAGTGAGATGCTAACCTAAACCCTGTAACACTTAAAAGTTCTATACCAGTGGTCACATGATGTTCAGAGAGGCAGATTATGTCAGCTGGGTTTGGAGACTCTAATTCATCTATGCAGATAGTTAATTCATTAATTTTATTTCTCAGTCCTCGAAAATTTTGATGCAATAAAGATAGCTGACATTTCTCATTGACTGAGTTCAAATTGGGTGGAATTAAAATATCTGCTGACAGTTGAAAATTCTTAACCAATGGCTGTTTATGCTGATGTAATAAGCTGGAATTAAGTTTTTTGATTTCTTTCTCAAACTGAAGCTTTGTCTCAGTTCTAACCTCTCTTAAAATTTGCTTTCTTTCTGTCCTCCCTACCCTAAAAAAGGGTCTTTTCTGAATCCTATAACCACTGGTATTTTACCACTCATGACAGTGCCTCCCCCCTTTAACTTTCCTGCTATTTCCCCAGCCAGTTTACCCTTCCCCTTCCTGTTGAGGTGAATGCCATGCCTAGTATAATCCCACCTACTGAGAGAATCAACATGAACCACACCAATGTGTGACCCCGCACCCGACATGAGCAGCCGTTCCAGCTCCAAATTAACTCTCTTGACAGAAGAGTTCAAATGAGGTCGGTCATGGCGCCCAAGAACAGATACAAACTCAACACTAGTATGCTTCGATGCTGATGCAATCTTCGCCAGGTCACACTCTATACTGTACCCAGGATCTCTGTCAATACTGTTACCTGCCCCACCCACTATAACCACGGTGTCTTCCTTAGTGAAATCTTTGCAAAGTGATCCTAAATCCTCTGTCACCTGCTCCAGACCAGCACTAGGTTTAAAAAAATTGATGACCTGGTATTCTGATCCTAGTTCATCCTGCAAAAGTTCACCAACACCTCTTCCATGGGAACTACCTAACAACAACACTTTCTTTCTCTTTACTGATTTCCCTACATTCTTACTTTTCAATTTGCTGCTGAAAGTTTGTTGTGCCCTGTCTACACCTGCAACTGCTTGAGACTCACCAGCTTCTAACTGAAGCAACAGGTCAAATCTATTTTCCACATTCATCATAAAGCTGTCAGACAAAGTTCTAGGCCTGTTCCTCCTGTTGCCTGTTGCCACTTCCCACCTCTCTTTACCCTTCTCCCTCCTTAACCTGTCAAGATCTCCCCTGCCCTTGTCTAACTCAGCCTGAAGGGCGGCAATTTTCCCCTCCTGTTCTAGTATCTTCCTATCTCTACTACAAATCCTACAAAACCACTGATGAATCTCATTTATTTCCCCTATTCCCACGCCACTACAGTCACCCACATGGAAAAAACTACAGCACCCATCACACCAAAGCCCCGACCTAACAATTCTACGGCAAGTCAAGCACTTTTCACTCATGATAAACGTAATAGTTTATTAACAATAAGTCAGTTAAATTACAGATAAACACGAATATATGGTTACACAAATTTGGCCTATACGCAACTATGTGTAAACAAAAACAAAAGTGCAAAGTTTCTGAAACAACAACTTAAACTTTACGCCACTTTCCAAACTTTACGCTACTTTCCGGAAATGCTAGTTAAATAATGAAGAGATAAGCTAAGTTAAATTGCTGGAGAGAGCAAGGAACAACTAAACGAAATTCTATAGATTTGCTGCAGCAGAACGTAAACAGAAAATACGACTGTACGGTCTTTTCGCGTTTTCTGCTATATTACGTAAAGAAAAATTAAGCCTTTAATGGTACACTTAAACGGCACACTAATACACTTATTTACCACGTAATCAGTACTAATCTATATGTTTTATAATCTAAAATGACTTATCTTTACGAGAACACCAAAACTCGCGCTAGTCGCCTGGCTGCAGGGCTGCCAACCTTATATATTCAAACACAAATCATGTTACTTACACACAGATGAATTTAGTTTTACGTCTACATTGCCACGAGTCCTGTGCTCGGCGTCTCTCTCACTACTCCTCTAACCATAGAACTCCCACGCTCTCGCTGCCAAGCAGCGATGACAAAATCAAGCACATCTTCCAGTGACTCAGCTACTCTGACCAAACACAGCGCGTGAATAATAAACGATTCAGCATTGTCGCTTAGTATTTGGGACATCCAAAGTATGCATAATTTACAGAAATACAAATAACGAACTCCCAACAGACCTGTTTCAAACAGTCACAAATGAGATCAACTGGGCTGCAGCTCTGCTATGCCACACAGCTTGTACTCAGAGGCAGCTCCGAAGGAGCATCACCCCCAAGTGCAACGGGCCTGTAGTCTAGCACAAACCCAGAATGCTACGCATAGGAATGGTGAGATACGTGTCTGTCCACTTTGCGTGTCCAAACAAGCCCGAAACCGAAAGGAGAAGTCGTCGCGTGTATAGCAAAACCAGTCTAAGGAATACAATGAAAGGTGGCTATTTCTGAACCAGCGCCTCTCATGCCTCGCAGAATTACACCGCGCACGGTGTATGTCACAGGTTCAAAGGTTTCGTTGACGTTAGCCGCATTTGGGCATTGAAATGTATCGACGGTAACAGGTGAAAATTTGTGCTTATCGGGACTCGGTCCAGGACCTCCCACTTTAATCGAATGGTCGCCTTAATCGCACAGGCCCTCCTCGCACGCTTCCCTTCCCATCCAATTCCCAGTCTGCTACACACTACTGATGTAGCGTCACCTACCCATGGATCCCATACTCGCAGTTTTTTGATTCCAGTAACAGATGGGGCGTGTTGTGCATCTGCATTGAAGCAAAGGATAGACGATAATCGTCACCTTATCGATAAAATGGAGAATATGTTCTTTCTTTAAGGCGACGGCTCAAGTAAAGTGGGGAACCCGGGTTCGAGCCTCAGTCCGATACAAATTTTCGCCTGTTACCATTGATTCATTTAAGTGCTCACAGACGGCTAACGTTAATGAAACATTTGAACAGTTATAGTCATATGACCACTGGATCTGGTAAGGTATTTGTTCTTTCACGTATGTCCGAAAGAATAGTAAGTCACTTGATGAGTCAGTGACAAACATGCTCTGACTGTGAGGACGGCTCTCTTTTGTTAGGAACAAGACAGGCCAGTATATCTTACTGCAAGGCTAAAAACTCTTTGATGTTGGCCAACAGGAACACTGCGCAACAGAAAACGTTTGGATTAGAGCTTGCTTTGAAGGGGAAGGAACTCTCGTCTCGTCCGTCACCCATCGCAGCACGCTGTAGGAAGCAAAAATGTTTCAAATACTCCTCTACTGCTTGAAATCGAAATATTGGACGAGCAATTTTCGACGTAGTGGCAAGACCGCAGCAAGTCACGAAAACTGCAGTAGCCTTCATATGACTGGGAACCATGACAGTATCCAAGGTAGGTAAAGTCGTGACTTTTTTCGCGTTGTTTTTCGTTTGTATGCAGAATACGTAGTTCATTTGTTCGATTGATTCAGCACACGCAATGATCTGAATCCTTCTCCATGTTAGGCATCTCTAAATTCCAGTCACTTACAAGCAGCTTTCCCCATTCGCGACGATGTTTTCAAATGGTCTGCAACGTTTTGTGATTCTGAGATATTATTCAGAAGGGATGTTAGATACTCCGACTCGATGTTTATTCAACGCCACCATGCCAAATTGTATGCATAATATACCTCCAAATTATACAGAACTTCTGTTACTTTTCTACTTCGAGAATTCATTAACTTTCACCTTTCCCTGGAATTAGCAGTTTCCGGCAAGTGTATCTATCACTATATCGGACCTCTCTCGTATTTTCATGGCGTGGCGTGTCTTCTTACATATGTACTGTAATTGATTGGGGTTGCACAATACATGCTTTCGCTAACAGAATTTCTGTTTTCTAAAAGTTTTTCAACAAACCAGCTAAGTCTGAGACTACATAACTACAAATCATTATATTTAACACAAATGCTAAATGTTCGCAGGTTATTATGCTGTGTAGATGACGGACAACAAAAACATATTTCCTTGCACAAATCGGACCTATAAGGCACGATTTGGCACACCCTGAAGTTCTGTAGTATGTGGTTAGTAGTTCATGTGCGTATTTAATGTTCACTTGTGTTACTTCCGAGTAATAATCCTCCTCCCACTTTCGTTGCGCTGTGCATAAGCCTGCCATTCTCTTATTACTAATAAAGAATCAGATCGCGTTACCATTGGGTCACCTTTATTGCCTGCGGGTGTATCTCAGTGTTAAAGTTATAAACATGGCTGCGTAGTCAGCGACGTTTACAAATTAAAGTTAAAGCAATTACAGCCCTCGGTGGCAAAATTTAAGTCTTTTGAGCTTCGTGTAAAAGTGTAAGTGCTGACTGACAGTACAAGAAAGAAACAGTACTTACATGTCACGTATAAGATAAATATAAAGTGATAAAGCTTTAGTTACAAAAATTTAAAAAAAATAATACATGGAAGGTGAGCCACTATGGGCTGCTCATATCCAGCAGCGGTAGCAACAGATACAGCATGTATCTGCCCTGGTTAGAAATTGTTGCCACCACGTAAGATCAGCCTAAGTCATGAACCGTTTGACCATCTCTGGATGTGAGGTGCTTCCACATACGGCTGGTCACTGATTAAAATCACGCTTCGATGTAGTGCTAGGAATTTGTATGTCGGCTGCCACGCTACTCATGATGACGCAGCTGTCTGGTACGCACAGATGACTCAAGCGGAGTGCAGAGCTGCTGGTTTCTCATAAATTAATTTTGTGCAACACAACTGTGGCACTAGCATATTCAAGTTCTTGAGAAAGCTTTTGACAATGTTGACTGGAATACTCTCTTTCAAATTCTGAAGGTGGCAGGGGTAAAATACAGGAAGCGAAAGGTTATTTACAATTTGTACAGAAACCAGATGGCAGTTATAAGAGTCGAGGGGCATGAAAGGGAAGCAGTGGTTGGGAAGGGAGTGAGACAGGGTTTTAGCCTCTCCCCACGCTATTCAATCTGTATATTGAGCAAGCAGTAAAGGAAACAAAAGAAAAGTTCGGAGTAGGTATTAAAATCCGTGGAGGAGAAATAAAAACTTTGAGGTTCGCCGATGACATTGTAATTCTGCCAGAGACGGCAAAGGACTTCGAAGAGCAGTTGAACGGAATGGACAGTGTCTTGAAAGGCGGGTATAAGATGAACATAAAAAAAAGCAAAACAAGGATAATGGAATGTAGTCGAATTAAGTCGGGTGATGCTAGGGAATTAGATTAGGAAATGAGACACTTAAAGTAGTAAAGGAGTTTTGCTATTTGGGGAGCAATATAACTGATGATGGTCGAAGTAGAGAGGATATAAAATGTAGACTGGCAATGGCAAGGAAAGCGCTTCTGAAGAAGAGAAATTTGTTAACATCGAGTATAGATTTAAGTGCCAGGAAGTCGTTTCTGAAAGAATTTGTATGGAGTGTAGCCATGTATGGAAGTGAAACGTGAACGATAAATAGTTTACACAAGAAGACAATAGAAGCTTTTGAAATGTGGTGCTACAGAAGAATGCTGAAGATTAGATGGGTAGATCACATAACTAATGAGGAGGTATTGAATAGAACTGGGGAGAAGAGGAGTTTGTGGAACAACTTGACCAGAAGACGGGATCGGTTGGTAGGACATGTTCTGAGGCATCAAGGGATCACCAATTTAGTACTGGAGGGCAGCGTGGAGAGTAAAAATCGTAGAGGGAGACCAAGAGATGAATACACTAAGCAGATTCAGAAGGATGTAGGCTGCAGTAGGTACTGGGAGATGAAGAAGCTTGCACAGGATACAGTAGCATGGAGGTCTGCATCAAACCAGTCTCAGGACTGAAGACCACAACAGCAACATCAATAAATTATTTACGCATTTTGTGTTAACATTGTTTTTGATTTTTCTTGGTCACTGAACAGAAGCTGAACTAAACTTAGACATGATAAGAAAATTTACATAATTAATTCGAAAAAGTACTTTCTATGAGGGATTCAAAATTAAAATTAACAGCCCATGTAAATGAATGATGGTTCAAATGGCTCTGAGCACTATGGGACTCAACTGCTGTGGTCATAAGTCCCCTAGAACTTAGAACTACTTAAACCTAACTAACCTAAGGACATCACACACATCCATGCCCGAGGCAGGACCGAACCTGCGACCGTGGCGGTCGTGCGGTTCCAGACTGTAGCGCCTTAAACCGCTCGGCCACTCCGGCCGGCGTAAATGAAAGAGGTAACAAGAACTAACACGTATAAAAAGGCTGTTACATATCACCTCTAAAATAATACTGCTTATTTAGATAAACAAAACAAGGGTTGATAAAAATTCGTAAGAACTGAAAAGAAATCATTTATGTAATTCCACTGTATAATTTTCGAGTACAATGAATGTTAGTGGAAAGTTGTGTGCCCAGAATCTGCGATGGGAAATGATCGCCTCCTTTCATCTTCCTGAACTCAGCATTTCCTACATTATTAACGCACACTATCTCTGTTTTTTAGACAGACACATAGGAAGGCATAAAGAACGTAATGAGGGGGCAGGGGTGTTAGCATGGTGCTGATGCCATCCTAAAGCTGTGTATGTAGTGTACGCTGTGAGTCCAATATTTGCAGTCACTCGTGATGAGAAGTCAATAAATGGTGTAACATTTGTTCCGGAATTAATTAGTACTATACTTTATTATAGAATCATGATGAATAAGATCGCTTCAGCAGCATGGTAAATCTTTATTTATGATCCAACTAGTTTCGCGGCCTTAGAGTCACATCTTCAAGGATACAGATTTATTTCGTAATTTACTTCAAACTATAGCCATTAGATGATCCAACTTCCTTCGTCCAACTCTGATAAAACTGTTTAACCGTTAAGAGGGCGGTAATCCAATTCAGAATAGAGCAGATTGCGGGGATCATCGCCCTGATAACAGGAAAAAAAAAATGGTTCAAATGGCTCTGAGCACTATGGGACTCAACTGCTGAGGTCATTAGTCCCCTAGAACTTAGAACTAGTTAAACCTAACTAACCTAAGGACATCACAAACATCCATACCCGAGGCAGGATTCGAACCTGCGACCGTAGCGGTCTTGCGGTTCCAGACTGCAGCGCCTTTAACCGCACGGCCACTTCGGCCGGCGATAACAGGAAAACTAAGGCTTAACATCGTCGTGATAACATCGAAGCTGACAGTGATTTGGAAAGACCGAGCCCTAGCCAGACTTACTGAACTCAGAATTCTGAAATCTCTGGTGTTTCTAGTTTTCCGTTATGGGGTTTAAACTTGGACAATAACTGAAGGGGTTCCACATACGAGGAGGATGCTAAGAATATCAAGGATGGACAAAAGATCCAACAAATCCTTAAAGAACTCAAGACGGAGAAGAGTTTGTGCGGCATTTGTTTACAGCCATTCCGGCAGATCTTTGAGACGCAGTCAAATAGCAGAATAATTTAAAAAAGATGACCACCCTAAGCAAAACTGAAGGGAGAAAAGAATGCACGTAAGACTTTAGAGACAATGGACGAACCAGACAAAGAAGAAGACATACTAAACATCTGACCAGCTACTGTGAGATGCAGAAGAGCGGGAAATAGGGGGACAGACCGTTAAGAGAATCGTGCGATGGATCACCAACTTTTAACTACGAAAGACTTATCAAAATGACACATCTAACATTGTTGGCGCCGAACTGTGGGTGAATAAGCAATTAACTAATTAATTTATAGAGACATCAATTCTAGAACGGTATCTTATGGACAGGTATTACAATTCAACACTTATTTCTTGAACGTTTGATGATAATCGCATCCCTGTGTGTGTGTGTGTGTTGTGGTTTAGTGTGTGTGTGTGTAGGATAAATATCCCTTTCACACCCGCTCGCTAACGTACGCGAGGAATGTTCGTGATACGAGAAAACAAGTGCTCTTCAGCCGTTTGATAACTGACACGTCCACTTCAGCAGCTTTGATACGTTGATTCACTCTTTCACCAGCCAGCTCTCATCACCAGAAATTCAAGCCGTATTTTCGCAGCTTGATGTCCGCACTATTAGTTATTGCTTTAAATTCATCTGATATTTCCATAACAACATATTTATTTTACAACACGTAATAGACGAACATTAGCATCATCATCATAATTGTCAATTATTTACACCCACTGTTCGATGAAGCCATTCTCTAGAATTTTCCAGGTGTAACAGTCTTCTATTACCGTATCCGCTTTGCTGAATGCCATTTGCTCACCTTCCATTATGTCATCGTACCGGTTCTTTATCGCAGCATACTTCCTTGGACCATTTACATTCTACCTGGTCGCGGGATTCGGCCCCTTTATTATTTTAATTTACGTCTTTCAGTCCAATCTGTTATTTTTCCATTTTTTTCCCCTGATTGTTTCAGTAATTCCCAAGTTGCGTTTCTCCATTCCTCACTCACTATCCCTCATTTTCTCTATGTTTTTTGCGTGAAAAGTACATGTCTCATTGCCGTAATTGAAACCAGTAACATGCATAGATTGCAAACTTTTCTTGTGAGACACACGGGAAACATGGTACTCTGAAATCACTTCAGACCAGGATTTTGCCCTTCTGTTAATTCTCAATCTCGACTATCCAGTCAAATGGTTCTGAGCACTATGGGACTTAACATCTGAGGTCATCAGTCCCCTAGACTTAAAACTACTTAAACATAAATAACCTAAGCACATCACACACATCCAAGTCCGATGCAGGACTCGAAACTGCGACCATAACAGCAGCACGATTCCGAACTGAAGTGCCTAGAACCGCTCGGCCACAGCGGCCGGCAGTCACCTTAAATGACACTGGAATTAGTTCTGTGGCTTCATTATCAGTATGTTCAACTTTCTTTAGTTGTATACATTATTTCAGTCTTATTAAAATTGATTTTCAGGCTGACAATCATCCTTGGTCTATTAAGTTATTCTGTGTATTGTTGAAGTGTATCTGCACTAAGAAAACAGCACAAGCTCGTCAAAACTTAGGTGGTCCTGTTATGTTCCATTAACACTAATTCCTAACTCTTTTTGTCATTTTAACGATATGGAAACTTTTCTGATAAGTATAGTTTTTGTGATACAGAATCACCTTACCTGAATTATTTCTCAATTATGATTTTCCCACTATCCTACTGCAACCTAATGGACGCTGCAGCATATACTTTCACTAGTATTTTGTCATAGATTGAAACAATTCCTTTTTTCTCAAAGAATTTCACTACACATTCTGTCGAAACACAATTTAACTCACAGTTTGTAAATGATCCAGTGAGCTACATTCGCTTCTAGAGGCAACTAGTTGCCTTGGCTGGTTAAACCTGATTTTTTTCTTCTACACAGTTGATTCTAATTTTACTGACACCATAATACATTACAGGGAGGAGGCTACAAAGGTTTTGTGTATCTTGTAAATCTCCTTTCCTGTGAAGAAAATTAATTGTAGTATTGTCCCAGAGCTTGGAGAACTGTCTTATTCTGCAGAAAAAATCCATACATCAAATGGGCATCTGCCATCTCTGCATTTGTGCACACTGCTATTGCACGAGCCACGTCTGTGATTAACTCTACGTAGTAGTTGGCGGCATTGGCGCTAGCGCTCTGGTTTGAACCGGGGGAGAATTCCAGGACAAAGGTGACCCAACAGGAAAACATTTGAAGCCATTGACCGTCGACGTAGGGAACGATGGTCATTTAAGCCTGATACTCTGCGACCGTGGGAGGCCTAGAAGGACGAGGACGCTGCAACGGGAGGCGGCAATTCTTCATGCAGTTCACGGCGACCACAGTGTCAGTACAAAACATGTCGCTGAACACTGAATGTTGACCACATGGCTGTCTGGGGAGTGTGAAACAAGGACAGCGAGTGCAGGCACTGTCAGCAGCTGATACTCTTCTGTTACAGGTTTATTCAACAAAGTGTCAAACCTAATTTCAGTGCAACGGTGCTGTTCGCAAGTGAGGTGTCTTTTCAGCGAGATCCGATTGTAAAGTTTCACAATCGGCATGTGTGGGAAGAAGTTAATCTTCACACACCTGTTCAAGCAAGTCATCAAAAAAGATTTTCTGTCAATGTTTGGGCCAGCATTGTCGATGACTGTTTTGTAGGGCTTCACATTCTTCCACCCAGACTCTAGGGACAAAGTTATCATAATTTTTTAGAGAATGTTCTACCTGATCTGTTAGCAGATGTGCCTTCAGTTGTGAGACAAAACATGTACTTCAAGCACGATGGAGCGCCTCCTCATTTTAGTGTTAATGTCCATTAGCTTCTAAAGAACAGATTCGGTGACAGATGGATAGTTAGAGATAGACCACTTACCTGGCCTCCACGCACTCTGGAGCGTGGGGCATTTTAAAACTTGTCTGTATGGAACCCCAGTACAATATGTTTATTGTTTCTGTGTCCATATTATGGAATGCTGTGAAACCATATTCAGAACTCAAGGGATACATCAGCGCATCGGAGAGAAAAAGTTGCGTGTCATGTGCTGGAGATTTCTGATTGTGTGTCTTTCCCATGACTAATGAGTTCGACAAAATGGGTTGTAACATGGAAACAAGGCGTTTCCAGGACCATGTCCATATAACATAATTTCATCCTGTACATGAGAGGTTCAAAATGGCTCTGAGCACTATGGGACTCAACTGCTGTGGTCATAAGTCCCCTAGAACTTAGAACTACTTAAACCTAACTAACCTAACGACATCACACACATCCATGCCCGAGGCAGGATTCGAACCTGCGACCGTAGCGGTCGTGCGGTTCCAGACTGTAGCGCCTTTAACCGCTCGGCCACTCCGGCCGGCTACATGAGAGGAATGAGTCCTGCAATTTGTGCCATATATTTGTTACAGCCTGTATATACTTTATACCATAAATGTTTAAAACAGTGTAGGTCCATCTGAATGTTTATTTCAGTGTTGTGCAAAATTTTGAAGTAAATCGGTCAAGTACTTTTCGAGACTTTTGGTGAGAATGTTAAAAAACGACTTGTCCTTATGTAATGGTATAGATTCCTCACGGCTTAGAAAACACATGTGTTTGACACATCAACTTAACACGCCTTCTCCTCCTCCCCCTTTCTCTGTCCACTTCCTTCCTCTAAACTCTATCTTCTCCTACCCACTCTGTCTCTTCAGCACCTCCTCCCACTCTTTCTCCATTTCCTCCACCCCCTCTCTCCCTTTCCATCCCAGCCTCTGCATTTTCCTTTTCCATCTGCCCTCCCCTCTCTCTGTGCAATTCCTCCTCCCCCTCATTATATCCATCCCCCACTTTATCCCTCTCAACCTCTCCTCAGCCATACTTATTGACATGTGTAGCTTCTGCAATGGAATTCAATAAGGTGTGATGATACTACTCCAACGACATGCCTGTCTTGCAGGACAGGCTACACAATAGAGGATTGAAAAACAGTTATTTTTCCATTTTTTTGGGACCTGCTGTAAATCTCTCAAGAACTTTTCGAGATTTTTGCTAATCTCTCCCCTACATAAAAAAGTATGTAGCCTATGCTTGTCCAAACGTTTATTAGAGTGTCATTAAAATTTTGAAATTAGTTGGTCAAGAACTTCTGAAAAATGTTGGTAACTACGTTCAACATCAACTTCTTTTTATGTAGAAGTATGGAGTTTGAATACATATTTATAGATTAGATATATTTAAAATTTGTCCATCCCACGTCCATCTGAGGGTTTGTTAGAGTATCATGTACGAGTGTAGCGTAAATCGGTAGAAAACATCCTGAGATATTTACGAACGAGTGTGCCCCGTCATTCAGGGTGACCACCAATAAAACCAACAAAATGCAGGGACAGATTCCTGCCTGGAAATAGAGGAAAAGAGGTCCTATGAACGTGTGTACGGAAATGCTTCAGTGCCATGGTAGATGGTGCTGACAAAAGTTCCTCTGACCACATGCCATGTGTTCTTTGTGTGTTGCAGACTGTGTGTACACCAGATTTGGAGGACAGTGCTGCCTCTCAACCGTTTCCATCTGCTTGGCTGTAATCAGACACCACCTAGGCTTGTTGCTGACATGAATACCAGACCACTCTGCTGCTTACAGTGCACTGCGTCAGTTGCACTGCGTCAATCACATAATCTGCAACATACAAGGAATACACGGCACATGGTCAAAAGAACTTATATTCATTAGCATCATCTACTGTGGCAACGATGCGTTTCTGGACACATGTCCATATGACCTTTTCTCTTCCATTTCCAGTCAGGATCCGTCCCTGCAGTTTGCCAGTTTTTTAATGTTCACCTCAGACTGTCAGGTGCAACACTTTCAGCATTCCTATCTATCTGCTGTCATATTAAAGGATCCGCAACAAAGGTCGCCATGTGACAGTATGTGGTGCTCCATACGTCACCGTGTTATTCATGTGGATATTTGTCTTACTGTAAACAAGCCTGTTTACCTGACACTAGGAATGTGTCATGGATGTATGATCCTAAACGTCCAAGTGAACATTAGTCACATGGGGTTGCTGACATCTTGCATGACGTTATGGCCCTCCTGAACTCCATATTTGCATGACAATGTTGGGATCCAGACCAATCCAAGCTGCAATGTCACTGAATGGTAAACCACTGTCTCGATAGGCCATGTTTCTAATGTCATCGAAAGATTATCTATACTGTGGTTTACTATTGTGTGATATTGTTGCTTGCATTGATCTGGATCCCAAAACCCATGCAAATTTGAAAGCAATGTGTTCAGGCAGTGCATACTCAATACCATGCACGAACTCAGTGGCCCTGGCATTAGCACCTGATAGGACAGACATATTGATTGTTCAAAGGTCTAGTGATATGTATATGTCATGTAGCTTGAGTTGGGAAATGAGCTTGTTCGTAGTAAGACAAATATCGACATGGAGGACCATGAACTGTCAGCATGGCAATCAATGTTGTGGCTTCCCTTTGCAGGACAACACAGAGTGGCACACTGACACTGGTGCGTCCAACGACAACGTTGGACACAGGAGTGGAAACGAGTCGCATTATCAGACGAGTCTCTGTTTTGTGTACCGCATAACAGTGGATGTATCCGTGTGTGAAAACTCCGAAAACTATGTCTATTCAATTGCATTTATCATCGTTATGTAGGTCCACCACCTGGCGTGATTGTAGGAGACGTCATTGGGTAAAAAACACCATCACTTCATTTCCGAACTGCCGGTAATATGGACTGAAGCCGACAAATTTCCGTCATGTTAAGGCAGTAGATGTCCCCTTCCTTCGATTTCTCAATTACCTTATCACCCAACAAGATAACGCAAGACCACATGTTGACTGTACGGTTCTGAAATACGTCTATACAGAGAGTGTTCGACTGTTGGACTGGCCAGCAACTTCTGCACTGACTGGTCATGGGTTACTGACAGACTGGCACACCACTTGCCAAACGCGGGTAATATTCAGTCAAAAACTTGCTATAACACAAAAACTATTTATTAAATAAAAAAATACAAGATATCCCGGCTCTTGGACTGGGCATACATGGCACAAATCGGTTCTCCCCATAGCCAAGAAATCGCCATCGGCAGTTAGTTTCAGTGTGCGTCGATCTGCGACAGCGTGGCTGTTGGGCTATACGAGGGATGATTAACAGCTGTCAGTGGTTGACTGGCCTGTTCTCTTTGTGCTGGCTGAGAATATCAGTGCAGCGACCCACCTGCAAGAGCTACACGGAGTCACTTTCACCGTTGAGCTAGCGGCACTACGAGAGGCCGGTTCTCTGTCTGAAGTTTCACAGGCTGCCGAAACACAGAGGCAACACCCAAGAAATCGGACTTGAACCAGATAATAGCTATCATGAGACCCGCCCTGATAACGGTGCGTGTTGAAGTGTCGATACCGGGACGGGGAAATACATCAGCTTCGAATCGAATCTTCACAATGAATTAATGACGAGATTTGAAGTGCTGACCGGCCTGGATGTAGTTTTTAGGCGGTTTCCTATATCCCACTAGGCGATTAACGGGCTGGTACCCAAGCTCCACCTCTGCTACATGATTCGCCATCATTCTGAAAACTTCAGCCCAATTTCACGACAAATAGCACTACACTCTGACATTTTTGGTACACGATACTCCAACCTGAGGAAGGGGGGGTGGGGGTAATGGAGTAGTGACACGGAGGGCATCCGGCTACCTTTTGAAAAAAAAGACGAGGAAGAAGAAGAATGGTGATCATGAGAATGACTTGCTGATAGCAGAGTCAAGACTCGGATCAGTATGGGAATCACAGTGCTAAAGCACCACCAGGAGAGAAACGAAAGACTGATTTGAGAAAAGAAACCGAAGTAAAATCTTCATTAGAATAAACCTTGGACTGGAACAAAATTCGACAAAGACTGGAACAGGAATCAGAACAACGTGGAGTAAACTGAAGTCATCACAGCATCGGATCAGCGAACTAAGCCCTGACTGTCAAATCTTCAGCGAATGTCTCCAGCTAAAAAGTTCAGTGTATAATCACTGAGTCTCATCACTTCACCGAAAGTGTTCAACCCATACCACCTTATCATTGGCTGATGATCTTCATCTCTCGATTTCCCGTTCCAGGATGCAAACTGTCACGAAACTGCATAAAATATTTCACTTGGCCAGTTGTTGTGAACAGACTTCCACGTAACGTTACATGCGTCCCGCAATCGTTCTCGTGCATTGCCCGGCAGGATGACGTCTCGCATCGTGTTGCAAACTGGCTTATCCACTGCATGATCTCACACGCCTGCAGAAAGGTTAGCTCCTTCACTATGTTTCTCAGTAAGTCTCAGGTTTAGCAAAGTATTTTGTTTTCCTAGTGCAGAAAGCCGGCTGGGCACGAGTCCTCTCAGTCAATGCTCAGTAATGTTCATGTATGGGGAGTTTGGTGCCCAGCGGAAGTGTTTAAACTCAGAAATTCCTGGAAACACTCTGTAGCAATTCTGAACATATGGGAATTGCCCAGGTCCGTCGGAGTGCACAATGGACTTGAATGGATGCAGGTGATCAGAGAGGATTCTTACGTACGTATCACCTGTCAGAGTAGTATCTAGACGTATCAGGGATCACATATCACTCCAACTGCACAAGCCCCACACCATTACAGGGCCTCTACCAGCTTGAACAGTCCCCTGCTGACATGCAGGGTCCATGGGTTCATGAAGTTGTCTCCATACCTGTACATGTCCATCCGCTCGATACAATTTTAAACGAGACACGTCCGACCATGTTTACAGTCATCAAGCATCCAATGTCGGTGTTGACGGGCCCAGGCGAGGCGTAAAGCTTTGTGTCTTGTAGTCATCAAGGCTACACGAGTGAGCCTTCGAAAGCTCATATCGACGATGTTTCGTTGAATGGTTCGCACGCTGACGCTTGATGATGACCCAGCATTGAAATGTGTAGCAATTTGCGAAAGGGTTGCACTTTTATAACGTTGAATGCTTCTCTTCAGTCGTCGTTGATCCCGTTCTTGCAGGATCTTTTTCCGGCCGCAATGATGTCGGAGATTTAATGTTTTACTGGTTTCCTGATATTCACATTACACTCGGGAAATGGTCGTCGGAAAATCCCCACTTCATCGCTACCTCGGAGGGGCTGTGTCCCATCGCTCGTGCGCCGACTATAACGCCGCGTTCAAACTCACTTAAATCATGATAACCTGCCATTGTAGCAGGAGTGACCAATCTAAAAACTGCGCCAGACACTTGTCATACCTATACGCGTTCCCACAGCAGCGTCGTGTTCTGCCAATTTACATGTATCTACATTTGAATACGCATGCCTATACCAGTTTCTTTCGCGCTTCATTGTATAAGCCTTTCATAGTAAAGTGTCTCCAGTGGGAAACAGTGTTCTTCTGGGCATGTCCGTTTTGCAGGAGTTTAGAAGAAATACACTCCTGGAAATGGAAAAAAGAACACATTGACACCGGTGTGTCAGACCCACCATACTTGCTCCGGACACTGCGAGAGGGCTGTACAAGCAATGATCACACGCACGGCACAGCGGACACACCAGGAACCGCGGTGTTGGCCGTCGAATGGCGCTAGCTGCGCAGCATTTGTGCACCGCCGCCGTCAGTGCCTGCCAGTTTGCCGTGGCATACGGAGCTCCATCACAGTCTTTAACACTGGTAGCATGCCGCGACAGCGTGGACGTGAACCGTATGTGCAGTTGACGGACTTTGAGCGAGGGCGTATAGTGGGCATGCGGGAGGCCGGGTGGACGTACCGCCGAATTGCTCAACACGTGGGGCGTGAGGTCTCCACAGTACATCGATGTTGTCGCCAGTGGTCGGCGGAAGGTGCACGTGCCCGTCGACCTGGGACCGGACCGCAGCGACGCACGGATGCACGCCAAGACCGTAGGATCCTACGCAGTGCCGTAGGGGACCGCACCGCCACTTCCCAGCAAATTAGGGACACTGTTGCTCCTGGGGTATCGGCGAGGACCATTCGCAACCGTCTCCATGAAGCTGGGCTACGGTCCCGCACAGCGTTAGGCCGTCTTCCGCTCACGCCCCAACATCGTGCAGCCCGCCTCCAGTGGTGTCGCGACAGGCGTGAATGGAGGGACGAATGGAGACGTGTCGTCTTCAGCGATGAGAGTCGCTTCTGCCTTGGTGCCAATGATGGTCGTATGCGTGTTTGGCGCCGTGCAGGTGAGCGCCACAATCAGGACTGCATACGACCGAGGCACACAGGGCCAACACCCGGCATCATGGTGTGGGGAGCGATCTCCTACACTGGCCATACACCACTGGTGATCGTCGAGGGGACACTGAATAGTGCACGGTACATCCAAACCGTCAGCGAACCCATCGTTCTACCATTACTAGACCGGCAAGGGAACTTGCTGTTCCAACAGGACAATGCACGTCCGCATGTATCCCGTGCCACCCAACGTGCTCTAGAAGGTGTAAGTCAACTACCCTGGCCAGCAAGATCTCCGGATCTGTCCCCCATTGAGCATGTTTGGGACTGGATGAAGCGTCGTCTCACGCGGTCTGCACGTCCAGCACGAACGCTGGTCCAACTGAGGCGCCAGGTAGAAATGGCATGGCAAGCCGTTCCACAGGACTACATCCAGCATCTCTACGATCGTCTCCATGGGAGAATAGCAGCCTGCATTGCTGCGAAAGGTGGATATACACTGTACTAGTGCCGACATTGTGCATGCTCTGTTGCCTGTGTCTATGTGCCTGTGGTTCTGTCAGTGTGATCATGGGATGTATCTGACCCCAGGAATGTGTCAATAAAGTTTCCCCTTCCTGGGACAATGAATTCACGGTGTTCTTATTTCAATTTCCAGGAGTGTATTTCCAGAGGCCAGCAAAAATCACTTAGCGGTTCTTTTTGTGCGCAACGCCGGTGCATATCAGTCACACACTGTCTATTATACTTTGGAATTCAGTACAGCATAGAGGCGTTCTTGATAATAGGTTGCAGTTATGAAGGATAAATAAAAATTAAAAAAATAAACGCCATAGAGCTGAAGTAGCGTACAACACGGCACCCACATCTGTTATCTAAGCTTAGTTCGATTCGATGTTCGGCAGCTCTTTTTATTAAATTATGTACCCAGCCCATTATGTATTATTCGTGCTTAACTTTAAACTTTTGGTTATTCCCTTTTGTTCCTGGTGTTGCAATTTTGATGGGCAGCAATGCATGTGAACTGAACAGCAGGTACACCGTACTATTACTGGTAATTGTTTATTTTGTCAGGTTGATGACTGAAGGTGAGTAGCTCTACGTAATGTCCCCGTCCGTAGGTGAATGGTGAGCTCGGCTGACAGCCGTGCGGGCGAACTCGGCTTCGATTCACGGTACTGCCACCGATTTTTGCTCGGTAAGAGGAATGGTACGAGGTGCACTGAGCATAGTAAACACGATTAAGGGGCTAATCGCCCGTTTAGCAGAGGTTCCAGGGTTAAGAAAGCGTTGCGCTGACCACGTGCCCTCCGTACCGAATCCGATGACGCCATTTGCAGAGAATGTTACGGCGGTCGGTCGGGATCGATTGGCCCATTTAGGACCAGAACGCGGAACTGTGTAATAGGCTGACTTTGTAGTCCAGTGGTTAAAACTGTTCGCTAACAACGTGGCAGAGGCGTCTTAGATTTCCAGTACCGAGCGGATTGGTTTCGCATTCTGGAGAACGACGGTTCAAATCGCCATTCGGCTGTCCTAATTTAGGTTTTGCGTGGTTTATACATATCAATCCGGGCAAACGCCATGATGACTCCTATGAAACGGGCACGGTAGATTTCCATCTCCACCTTTCGTAACCCGAGCTTGTCCTCCGTCTCAAATGACCGCACTGTCGACGAAACACTGAACTCTAATTCTGCCCTCTTCCTCGATTTCCAGTGACCACGTCAACTTTCCCAGTAGGGGAAAGGTCTGTAAATGCGTTCACTCGTCCTTGTATGAAGAACCGAAAGGAAGCTTTCACTTACTTTTAGATTTAAGGGCTTCTCCATTCTTCAGCAATTGCCTGTATTCTCTTTCGCCAGCTTTCTCGATCATGGCAGTCTTACTCTTTCAGATCTCTCTTCCTCATCATTCCAATTACTCCCGCTCTCCATGTTAATCACTGCCGTCCACGCTTTCTTCTTCCTGGCGGCGAGCTTTCCAGGATTAGTTTTGGCCATCGTCCTTGCTCCATTCACCACACATGGGCATACCATTGAAGAGTTCTATTCCCATTTTTTCGCACGACTGATTGTTCTATATCCATTATCTCCCTGATTTCCTCATTTCTTGTCCGTTCTGTTCTGCAACTCCTGGCTGCTCTCCTTATTCCATCCATCTGTACTGCCTGCACTCTGCTGCTCCACCGCTCTCTCAAGCTCCAACCTTCTGCGCCGTACTTCAGTGTACTTTCCACTACTGTTCGCACAATCCTCTTCTATGTTTCTTTTCATATTACCTGGCTAAACAGTACTCCATTTACCATTTTCATTACTCCTTTTGCCTGCTGGATCCTGGATTCCACACCTGCTTCACAGCTTCCGGAGGAATGGATAATCGATCCTAAGTATTTAAACTGCTTTACAGCTTTAATAGTTCCTTGCTGCAGTACTATATCCCTTCCATCTCTTCCACTATAACATATTCAGTTTTGTTCTTATTTATTCCAAGCTCACCTTGTTGAAATGCTTCAATTAACTTCTTTATCATAAATCTGACATCCTCCCTAGTTTGTGCTATTAGTACCCGATCATCAGCAAATACAATAATGAGTAAATAGCACTATGATGGAAAGGAAATGCTATACCTCCGCTTGACTGATTCTACCGTTCCCATATACACTGCATGTACATTTTAAACATGGTCGGCAAGATACTGCAGCCTTGTCTAAGTCCTTAGACGTTTGGAATGTCTCACTCAACTTTCTCCTTCCTTTAACTGCTGTGTATGACTGATGGTATGTTCACTGAATTAGGGATCTCTGTTGTGCTTCTACACCTATATACTCCATCGCTTCCCGTAGTCCGTTGATGGGTACAGAATCATACAAATATTAGATTTACTTCCTAATTGTTAGACTACATATATATGAAGATGGTATCTGTTTTCTCGGACATGTCCGAAAGAACAGGTACCATCGGTGACCATGCAGCTATCTTAGAATGAAATGATAATTGAATAAAGACCCTAAGCTGTCGGCAGGCGTTGATATACATCAACAGGGACATCTGAAAATGTGTGCCCCGACCGGAACTCGAACCCAGGATCTCCTCCTTTCATGGCATACGCTCTATCCATCCGAGAAACCGAGGGCACAGAGGATAGTGCGACTCCAGGGATTTATCCCTTGCAACCTCCCCGTGAGACCCACATTCACAACTTAATGTCCACACACTACATTCGTAGTGCCCCTACTCATTACACTCATTACCCGCGGCAGACAATGTTGGGAATGTAGGTCTCACGGAGAGCGTGCAAGGGATAAATCCCTGCAGTCGCACTATCTTCTGTGCCCTCGGTGGCGTAGATGGATATAGCGTCTGCTATGTAAGCAGGAGATCCCAGGTTAGAGTCCCAGTGAGGACACACATTTTCAAATGCCCCCGTTGATGTTTATCAACGCCTGTCGACTGCTTAGGGCGTTGATATAATTATCGTTAGTATACACCTTCTCACGCATTTGTCTAAGGCTAAAAATATGATCCACACAAGATCGTCCAAGAGTAAAATCTTCCTCTTCCTCTCGCATGTTTCCTACCATCTCATTCTCCAACCTATTTTTCAGTACAGCGCTAAAAAGTCAGCTGACAGAGGCCATAACAGTAATTGCCCTATACTAATTTCGGTGCTTCTTGTGTCCTTTTTGATAGACAGCAGATATGTATGACAGACAACCACAATTTTGGTATTTCCTCTTCCTCCACAATTTGATTAGATGTAAGTCACACCATTTGAGGGTGTCCATGTTAAGACAATTCCAACACAGCACCTCCTGGTCAATTTACTTTCCGTTTCTTGCCTTTTTTAGCATCTCTTTTACCTCTTTCGCTAGTGTAGGTTCTGGGTTCAAAATGGCTCTGAGCGCTATGGGACTTAACATCTGAGGTCATCAGTCCCCTAGAACTTAGAACTGTAGTGTCGCAGAATAGTAAAGAGTGGGCAACGTGGAATATTGTCAAAGTTTCGTTGCCTATGCCGAGAGCCAGAGGCAGTAGGTTAGCCAAGAGCTAAGAGGAGTGCACATATATCGGAATGTGTCGTCACGCAGGGGCAATGGCCTGGTTACACACAACAGGCGAGAGAGAATTGCTAAGCACGCGGGTTCGTGATAGACGGAGACTTTCGTAGAGTGCAAGACAGAGGTATAGCGTCAGCTGTACTGCATTTCACAACTTCGCGCAAGTCTGCCGCGACAACACGTAACTCTGTCGCAAGAACACCTAAGGGGCGAGTACGACAGATGAATCAGCAGTATAAGTGGAGCGAATGCGGTCATTACAAACGAGCATGACGTCAGGACGTCGCTTGTGCTTCCTTTAAATACGCCAGCTTTGATAGCAACAAGGCAGTTAGACTTGCAGTTAGATGTGTACTGGGTCGCTGCTTAGCGCTCAGCTCGGTGATCGACATGTTAAACTGTATTAAGGAGATATTGCAGTAAGGGCAGTCCATCCAGTAGCAGACGTGAGAGGACAGTACCAGCTCTGGTCCTCCCTGCTGCCACTATCAATCATCAACCCAGGATTAGCAGACATCGCGGCAGACTCGCTCGCCGCCAATGCTGACCACATCAGTGAGCCGTCGTCGAGATCGTGCTGGGCCTAGGCCCTGTGCATCCGCCGCCACAACCGGGTGAGCCGACGACGCTGGGGGACTGGAGCCCGTTCCGTCCGTCCACCGTGGGCGAGCCACCAGGAGGAGCAGGGAAGAAGACGGGGTGGGACAGAGTACACTCCGCACTACGAGAACACTTCTCGTGCCCGACAGCACCGGGACTCCAACCCAGAGCCTCCACGCGCAGCAGCTTGCTGTCCACAGCCGAGCCGGGCGCCGCCAGACACGCGGGGCCGAAGTAAGGACATTCCTCCGCTACGTCACAGCACGCGGCGCTGCGCTAGCAAGACTGCGCGGCCCGGATCTGGTGTCATCGCTTCAAGTCAGCGAGGACTCGGGGAAGGTCGTTGATATCACCAAGCCACATTGTACTCGGCAGGAATAAAGGTGTTATGAATTAATAATGTTTCTTCGGCGTTTCTGACGCTTCTACAGCCATTTCCTTGCATCCTGACAACTGGAGAGGTCACCGCACGGCCATCCAGTCCACCGTAGGCGACCGGGACCACCGGGGTGCCTAAAGAACTACTTAAACCTAACTAACCTAAGGACATCACACACGTCCATGCCCAAGGCAGGATCGAACCTGCGACCGTGGCGGTCGCGCGGTTCGAGACTGAAGCGCCTATAACCTCCCGGTCACAGCAGCCGGCAGTGTAGGTTCTGTATCAGCTAATGTACAAGATAGAGTAAGTAGCAAAATTGGTGAGCATGTGGTCGGAGAAGCGTCAGACAGAAATGCTTACCCGAGGCTCCGGGCACACGTCGTGTAACGTAAATGCGTAGCGTCGAAAAAGAAAAAGAGTTGGCAGCAAAATTCGTTTCGTTACAACGCGACGCCGTCGTACTTCCTCCGGACTGCAGCAGCGCAGAGGAGCACGCTGTGACAAGGGTGGGGCGTCAACTGGATTTCCGCCGTAGCCGGCCGGGCCGAAATGAAATAACGCGGCGCGCGTCTTATCGCAGGAGGCGCCGCGGTGCGGACCAGCGCCCCCGGCAGGGCTCGCTACGAGGAGCGCGCAGCGGCTGCCCTGCCCGGCTCTGGCCTGGTCTGGTCCGGTCAGCGCTGCGCTGTCTGCTGCAGCGACCGCGTGTCAGTCGCAGCGGCAGCGGCAACAGCAGCAGCAGCTGCGGCGGCGTCTCTAATTAAATCCACCGCCAGCTGCGCCGCGGCCACCGTCCCGGCTGCCGCGGACGTCTGTCGCCCGACGCTCCGGCCGCATAACAGCATGTGGTGGACACCGACGTGCGGCCCCGCTGCTCGTTTTTAATAAACGCCACCGGCGGGCGTAAAGAATTTGCTGATAGTGTCCGACTGTTCCGCGACGGACCTACCGCCACGTGACCGAGAGACGGAAAAGAAAAATACTGGGCAGGTCTGACTGTCTGAATGCGAGACGGTGTAAAATAAAGCCCATTGTGTCGGTCATTTTTTTCAGGCCGCCCTTGTTGTGTGCAAGTATTGCATGCACGTGCTGGCTACAGCATCGGAAGTGAAATGCGTTAGGAAGCAAAGAGCAGGGTGCAGTAAGGTACTAGACCACGAAAAACATAGCACTTCATCAAAAAAATTCTTTTAGAAAGCTCTTTCCGAACTGTTATTATGACTTTATTTTAAAACGTGAAATTTGACGAACACAAGTAAGTGTAAGAAGATTCATAATAACACAAGCCGCTGACAGTATGACTCTTGCATATACTGCTATTTATATATATTTCACGATGTTGACGTTGATTTTGTGTTTAACAAGTGACGATGCCACTATGGCTGCGGTACAGTAGGATATCTTTTTATAAAACAGATCTGAAGATTTCACCAACTGCGACATAGTCGCGCATACAAACAGTGATCCAATACTATCAAATGTTTTTTATTCCAGTATTTGATCACAATATCAATTCTTTAGATGATGACCGGTTTCAGTTCTTAATGACCATCGTCAGATCTTTTTTACACCATGTCCTAAAGTGATAAGGCCATAATAATGTTTTAACGATGCCATTCTGGCCTTATAACTTTAGGACATGGTGTAAAAAAGATCTGACGATGGCCACTACGGACTGAAACCGGTCATCGTCTAAAGAATTGATATTGTGACCAAAGACTGTAATAAAAAACAAATGGCTCTGAGCACTATGGGACTTAACATCTGAGGTCATGAGTCCCCTAGAAATTACAACTACTTAAACCTAAGGACATCACACACATCCATGCCCGAGGCAGGATTCGAACCTGCGACCATAGCAGTCGCGGGGTTCCGGACTGAAGCGCCTAGAACCGCACGGCCACCGCGGCCGGCTAGTAAAAAAATTTGAGATCTGAAGATGGTCGTTATAGTCTGATGACAAAAACTTTGCCATCATAGACGTAAAGTAAAGGCAATTGATTCATAATAAGTCGTTACTGTGTCGTTACTGTTTAAAATTTAAGCAACTTTCAGTTACTTTCTGTCTCTGACCCACACATATTAAAAAGAGGTACGTGTTTATTTTTGTATGTTCCACATCACATCCTAAACTTGCTGGATCGATTTCAACCAAACTTGATACACATGTTACGAGTACTTACTATCTGCAAAGAAACACTCTGGCAGAAAGAACCAGCAACTTCCTATTGGGATAGGGGTGATAACGTGGATAGGGAATCGGGAGGGACGAAGAGATGGGGAGGGGAAGGGAAGGAGGAGATGTGTAGGGAGAGTGTAGGGGGAAATAGACAAAGAAAGGGTAGAGGAGGTGGTCATAAAGAGGAGGATGACGTGGTGGTGGTAAGTGTTTAGGGAGTGAGGGAGAGTTTAGGGGGAAATAGACAAAGAAAGGGAAGAGGAGGTTGTCATAAAGAGGAGGAGGACGAGGTGGTGGTAGTAAGTGTTTAGGGAGAGTGGAGGGGGAAATAGACAAAGAAAGGGAAGAGGAGGTGGTCATAAAGAGGAGGAGGACGAGGTGTGGGTGGTAAATGCCTACAGGACCAAACTGCTGAGGTCATCGGTCCCTAGGCTTACACACTACTTAGTCTAACTTACGCTAACGTCAACACACATACCCATGCCAGAAGGAGGAATCGAATCTCCGATGGGGGAAGCTGCGTGCAGCGTCGCATGTCACCAGAGACTGCGCGGCTATCCCGCGCGGCAAGGACAAGGTGAACAAGAAAGTAAAGAGAAGCAGATGGGCAGAATCAGATTTGAGGAGGAAGTGGATAGAGAGAGAGAGAGAGAGAGAGAGAGAGAGAGAGGGGAGAAGGAGATGGATAGAGATGTTAAATTCAGTGAACCTGTCAATGAATTCAAGTCTTACTAAAACAGAAAAACGAACTGAAACTATAGGGTTCCCGATATATACACTCCTGGAAATTGAAATAAGAACACCGTGAATTCATTGTCCCAGGAAGGGGAAACTTTATTGACACATTCCTGGGGTCAGATACATCACATGATCACACTGACAGAACCACAGACACATAGACACAGGCAACAGAGCATGCACAATGTCGGCACTAGTACAGTGTATATCCACCTTTCGCAGCAATGCAGGCTGCTATTCTCCCATGGAGACGATCGTAGAGATGCTGGATGTAGTCCTGCGGAACGGCTTGCCATGCCATTTCCACCTGGTGCCTCAGTTGGACCAGCGTTCGTGCTGGACGTGCAGACCGCGTGAGACGACGCTTCATCCAGTCCCAAACATGCTCAATGGGGGACAGATCCGGAGATCTTGCTGGCCAGGGTAGTTGACTTACACCTTCTAGAGCACGTTGGGTGGCACGGGATACATGCGGACGTGCATTGTCCTGTTGGAACAGCAAGTTCCCTTGCCGGTCTAGGAATGGTAGAACGATGGGTTCGATGACGGTTTGGATGTACCGTGCACTATTCAGTGTCCCCTCGACGATCACCAGTGGTGTACGGCCAGTGTAGGAGATCGCTCCCCACACCATGATGCCGGGTGGTGGCCCTGTGTGCCTCGGTCGTATGCAGTCCTGATTGTGGCGCTCACCTGCACGGCGCCAAACACGCATACGACCATCATTGGCACCAAGGCAGAAGCGACTCTCATCGCTGAAGACGACACGTCTCCATTCGTCCCTCCATTCACGCCTGTCGCGACACCACTGGAGGCGGGCTGCACGATGTTGGGGCGTGAGCGGAAGACGGCCTAACGGTGTGCGGGACCGTAGCCCAGCTTCATGGAGACGGTTGCGAATGGTCCTCGCCGATACCCCAGGGGCAACAGTGTCCCTAATTTGCTGGGAAGTGGCGGAGCGGTCCCCTACGGCACTGCGTAGGATCCTACGGTCTTGGCGTGCATCCGTGCGTCGCTGCGGTCCGGCCCCAGGTCGACGGGCACGTGCACCTTCCGCCGACCACTGGCGACAACATCGATGTACTGTGGAGACCTCACGCCCCACGTGTTGAGCAATTCGGCGGTACGTCCACCCGGCCTCCCGCATGCCCACTATACGCCCTCGCTCAAAGTCCGTCAACTGCACATACGGTTCACGTCCACGCTGTCGCGGCATGCTACCAGTGTTAAAGACTGCGATGGAGCTCCGTATGCCACGGCAAACTGGCTGACACTGACGGCGGCGGTGCACAAATGCTGCGCAGCTAGCGCCATTCGACGGCCAACACCGCGGTTCCTGGTGTGTCCGCTGTGCCGTGCGTGTGATCATTGCTTGTACAGCCCTCTCGCAGTGTCCGGAGCAAGTATGGTGGGTCTGACACACCGGTGTCAATGTGTTCTTTTTTCCATTTCCAGGAGTGTATAAACTCGTAGATATTTGATACTTGATTTTTGATTTTTCGCTTGTGTATACTGACGCGAAAAATAAAGATTTGTACCACTGCCAGGATTCAAACATGCGTGTGCCATTCACTAGGAAGATGCGCTAACCACTACGCCACCCTGACACAACGGCTGTGTAGAACTGCATGGACCACCCTAGCGTGCCTCCTTCCCAATGACGCTTCAGCGCACTTGGTACTCTCCATAAAATCAAACAGCATTGCAGAAGCTCTCCAATTGAACTGGAATAGAAGCAGGGGACTCTGTATGAAATACAGGCACAGATGCTTGCGGCAGCCTTTGCAATGCTGTTCGTATTTAGGTGGTATACAAATGGTTGAAATGGCTCTGAGCACTATGGGACTTAACTGCTGCGGTCATCAGTCCCCTAGAACTTAGAACTACTTAAACCTAACTAACCTAAGAACATCACACACATGCATGCCCGAGGCAGGATTGGAACCTGCGACCGTAGCGGTCGCGCGGTTCCAGAGTGTAGCGCCTGGAACCGCTCGGCCACTCCGGCCGGCTGGTGGTATACAAAGTGGGCTAAGGTGTGAGGGGAAATATTGCTTAAGGAAGGAGTGTCCTAAGTTAGTGTGCAGTTGTCAAAGCCACTGTGCCAGAGTGGCATAGTTGTTAGCGCATCTGCCTAGTGCACACTGACCTCGCTTCGAAACCAGGCCGTACTTCAAATTTTTATTAGTCGCTTCAGTCTGTATGTATACATCACAGCTATTGTCATCTTTTTTAAGATGGCAATTTTCACCACTTCCACATGAAAATGTAGAAGAAAGAGCAACACTTGGTCACCGAGAATGTTGGAATAAACATACTGATACATTTTCACGGTAACTAAGATGAGTGGACAGAAGACAAGACAACAAATCAGCTGACGACCACAACAAGCCTGAGGCACACAGTCCACATACCACAGAACAAACGCTTAATTGGGTCATCTCGGGGCAGCATTTTTTACTAGTAATCAAAACATTTTGGGTCCCAAGTTCGATCCCAGTTACTGCTTAAACTCTGAATAAAAATTACCAGCAATGGCTGTCGAAACTGCCTATAGTAGAAATCATCTTCGGTCTGCCAACGACCTTGTCAAAAAGGGAGAATGTGGCGACAGACGTTCAGGACACCTTCTTGTCTCTGTGGTAAGAAACTATCGCTAAGAGACAGAAGACTCAGCGATGATCAATGGCATATGAGTGCAGAGGGCAAAGGAAACCACTTTATTAAAGGTGTTTAGTTTGTATCCACAATACACGTAAGGTGTCATTGTAAAAATGTTATGATGATCTGTCTATTCGCAAAAGATTTCGGATTAGTCCCCATTACGATCTCTGCGAAGGAAGAAGGGAAGGAAGATTAGCTTAACGCCCCCTCAAAAGCGAAGTCATTACTTACGGAGCACAATCTCGGTTTACGAAAGGTTAGGGGAGAAAATCAGTCGCACCCTTTCAAAGGAACCATCTTGGTATTTGCCTGGAGCGATCATGGAAATCACTAAAAACTTAAAACTTGTGTCTGGATGGCAGATATTTATTTTCTTCACTTCAGTTTACCATGATTTAAAATCGCTCAAAATAATCTGTCTCTGAAATAAGCGTTTTTCGGTTTTGTATGCCTATTATTTCCTGTAATAAACGTAGAAATCAAAGAGTGAAGAAGATTAACTCACTGAGTTTCAAGATACATAGAATAAAAATATTAAATTAAATAGGCAAGTGATAAAAATCTTGGTCCGTCCAATTTAGCTGTTTTTTCACGAAAAGTGATAAATTGTTGAATACCACAAAAAATCACAAGGATTCTCGTACTGATTCTAAGTTTTTGCAACTCTGCTCAAAGATCATCTTGTCACCAGGAATTGTATCACTATTTGGCTGTTAGAAGAATTATTGCTGATCGACGAAAACTGAGGTTGAAGAACTTTTTTTTCAGTGTTAATTCGCCAGTTTTCGCGGACTAAAAGCAGATAAAGCCATGTTATGTAGCGACAGGCGGCAGATCAGCTACTTTCTGTTTTTATTGTATACTATGAATGAATTAAGTTTTTAATTAATGAGCCGCCCGTTGTGGCCGAGCGGTTCTAGGCGCTTCAGTCTGGCACCGCGCGACCGCTACGGCCGCAGGTTCGAATCCTGCCTCGGGCATGGATGTGTGTGATGTCCTTAGGTTAGTTAGGTTTAAGTAGTTCTAAGTTCTAGGGGACTAATGACCTCAGATGTGAAGTCTCACAGCGCTCAGAGCCATGTAATTTATGACTGTTACTATAATTTCCTTCCTCTTTTATTATTTCATAGCAGTGGCAGAAAAATCTTTAATTTCTTAAAGCAAATAAGTGTTGTACTTCGTTGCTACGTTACTTCCTAAAAATATTTCCAGACGGGGTTGGTGCCATTCTGCAATATAACGGATGTACGGCGGCCACAGCGAGATGAGATAGGAGCCAAGTCTTGCACACTGTACGAACACGCGTATCTTAAGCTAATGCTGTTTGTGTTCGTTTCTGTAGGCACTGCTACTAACATAGGACTGATCGATATTCTATAATAACGCTTCAAATAAATGCAAATTTTTCAAAGAAAAATTGATCTTTTTGTTTTTTTTTTTAAATTCATTTAAAAATGAAAAATTTTACCACAGCTGCTATGGCTAATAGATATTTTTGAGACGTGGGACACAGGGAAAGGCAGGATTCAGTGTGGACGGGGCCGTACTTAGTTACCGTTGGTTGCTCAGTTTTTTTAAAAACACGTACATTTTATTTGAAAACAATTGCAAATAAGGTTGGCAAAAAGGAACAAGTATCAAATCTGACTGTGAAGACACAATGTCTAATAAAAAATTTCTTAAGCAAGTTTCACTCAGATCTGAAGGCCTTATTGACCAGAAACTCGACTTATTTGTCAGAAAATATTTTGACCTCTGAAGGCCTGGATAGCATATTCTTAAGAACGAATCAAACTTCTCCAATAGATACTAAAATATTATAAAAAAAGGACAATCATCTTATTTTCACTATTAAGAGACAATATTTAATTAAAAATTCTTAAAACAAATTGCACTCACGGCTGAAGGCTTTATTGACAAGAAATTCAAATTATTTGTCGGCTGAAGGCCCCAATAGTAATAACTCAAAAACTAATTTGACGGCTGAAGGCCTAGATAGCAAATTCTCAAGAATGAGTTAAGTTCTCCAAGAGATACTAAAATATTATGAAAAAGGACAATGATCAAATGTTCACTGTTAAGAGACAATATCTAATTAAAATTCTTAAGACAAATTGCGTCCACGGTTGAAGGCCTTATTGACAATCATCACAATCTGTCCAGATCAAGAGAGAAGTGGGCCTCAGACAGTGCTCCAAAGATAGAGTTAGGAAAGTCGCTCAACTTCGTAAACGATAGACAGGCAGTCAAGAGCTGTATTTACTTAACCGGATGGCAACTTAAACTAGTGACAGTTTAAACGCAGGCCAACACTCTTACAAAATCTACCTAACGGCCGGCCGGAGTGGCCGAGCGGTTAAAGGCGCTACAGTCTGGAACCGCACGACCGCTACGGTCGCAGGTTCGAATCCTACCTCGGGCATGGATGTGTGTGATGTCCTTAGGTTAGTTAGGTTTAAGTAGCTCTAAGTTCTAGGGGACTTATGACCACAGCAGGTGAGTCCCATAGTGCTCAGAGCCATCTACCTAACGTCTGATAACCAACACAACGATGTAATAACCCAGGCAAGGCGGAACTGGTGGACCACACTGAGTCTTCAGAATCCGGTGTTTAGAACACTCAGAAGCAGAAGTACCCAATACGGCCAAAGCAGTCCAAAAGAAATAAATATCCGAGCCACAATCAAGGATGCTGTCGAACTACGCGCCTTACCGGACAGCAGCGGTAAGGTGAGGAAAGCTACACTGCCGCGAAAAAAACCCTAACCTCCAGGGCAGGTAACTGTGGCGTTAGCGGCCACTAGGCAGAAAAATACCGCTGGTTGAACTTCATCAATAAACACAAGGAATTCAACGATTAATAATAAAAGGTGGAGGATGGCTAATTAACTTCGCCAACTCCTAACACTCCACTTGTTGCTCTTCGTCTCAACGACCCTGCGAGCAGTAACACACGAACATCTCAAAATAGTGGAGGTTTCACTACTGGCTTAATGTTCACTCAACTGAAACGTCCTGGGTCCGGTGGCCGTCCCAACTGAACTACCCGACACACTCCGACCCGGAAAACACTTGACGTCCCTCCAAAGATAGTACCACCGTACTAGATATCGATAACCGCTGCTGCTGCCACTCGTGGAGAGACAACGCTAGCAAACGTAGTGGCGCCAGTAAACACAAGAAGGAAACGAGACGCCACTATTCCTGTCACACGATGCCAACCTACCAATGGCACCAAGGGGAACCGCAACACGGCTCAATTTTGTGTCTTTTTACTACGTTATTGTGATGACTGGGTGTTGTGTGCTATCCTTAGGTTAGTTAGGTTTAAGTAGTTCTAAGTTCTAGGGGACTGATGACCATAGTGCTCAGAGCCATTTGAACCATTTTTTTACTACGTTATTAGTACAAAATAATAAACATCTGTTACAACCGAGACCAAACAAAATCGAAACATACCGGTTATATATAACTAAAATACCGGTATTGGTTTTCACCGATCGGTTTGTCGCACTCCTGTCAGGGAATACCTTCCATAGGACTAGAGAAAGCGCCGGCCGCTGACGCTGAGCGGTTCTAGGCGCTTCAGACCGGAACAGCGCTGCTGCTACGGTCGCATGTTAGAATCCTGCCTCGGGCATGGATGTGTGTGATGTCCTTAGGTTAGTTAGGTTTAAGTGGTTCTACGTCTAGGCGACTGATGACCTCAGATGTTAAGTCCCATAATGCTTAGAGCCATTTGAACCATTTTTTAACTAGCGGGAGCAGCATACGACAAAAGCTGTAGGGAAAGACAGAGATTGGAATATATCAAACAAATCACACATTATGTGTAAGTGGTGCTCTCGTATGTAGAGATACTCTTAACACTCTTAGATGTAGAGATTGGTGCAGGAGGTAGTCGTGATGTGAGGGGGGGAGGGGGGGGGGGCGGGAGGCACATCAGTGTGTCATCATTTTACTCTGCCATTTCTCCAGTTGAAAATAGGAAAAATGTTGACCTGCAGGATTACACGACACCCGACGCCGCAGTTACCGTATTGTTTGGTACACTGAACTGTAGCCTTAGGAACTGCTTTGAGCAATGATCTCTCGCGCGGCACCCGAATCCAAATGTAAACTGCATGCCGTTTCCTTTGCAATGCTCGTTCGAAAGTTGGTTGAGATATAACTGTATCCAGAGTCTGTTACAATTTCGTTTGGGTTTTAGGCCGATTGTCATTGAGAAACGTGATGCTCATAGTCGCTCCTGTAAGTTAGGAGCTTTTTACGGCCACTGTTCCTGGTTTCGAGGGTACGCCATTCGCTGTAAACTGACGGGACAGTCCGCGCTGATACAGTGACAAATCGGCGTGATCATGGGCATTCTGCCATTCTGTCGCGTCTCCACATCTGCCTCTCTTACTGCACTGGTTCTGTTCAACCAACTGGCACTTCCTAACCACTTGACTCCCGTGACTGACGGCCACATCACCGTATCATGTCAGCTGCGAAACTTGTACAAGAACCAAGAGGAAACAATAAAAACTGAAGACAAGGGACGAAGTGCTCGGATTAAAAGGGGTGTAACAGATAGAGACAATAATTCTCTCCTACTGTTGTATATGGACATCAAAGAAACAGTGACGAAAATAAAAAAGTGTCGGAAGTGCAAATAAAACCAAGGTGAATGGTTATCAATAAAAAGATTCGCTGATGCTACTGCTATCCTCAGGAAAGTGAAGATGTGGTACAGGACCTGGTTAACGGAATAAATAGTCTAGTTAGTATAGAATATGTAGTGAGGAAAGAAATGAGAGGTAGCAGAAATGAGACTAGCGTCGAACTTAACATCAAAAGTGGTGATCACGAAGTAGATGAAGTTAAAGAATTCTGCTACTTTGGCAGCAAAGTAACTGGTAACATGCGAAGCAAGATAGATATCTATGATATCAGTAGCTATCATAGAATAATAGGACATTCCTCGCAAAAAGAAATTAGCTAGTACCACTTACTTCTTTTTCCGTTATCCTGTACCTACACGTGTTATCGAATTTCGCGTTGTTAATGTTTGAGGATTGTCATATGGCAGCACGCCTTTACCCCAGGGACGAAATTAGTGCACCCCAACTGTCTGTGTGTAGTGTTGCCCACGTGAGAGCGTGCGAACTTCTTTCAAATGTTTGCGAATCGTGCAAGTGACGCGGGACTTGGGTACCAGCCCAACAAGCATCTAGTCTGATTTGGGAGACCGTCAGCTGTAGCTGAAACTGTGTTAAAAAAAACCTTTCTAAAAAATTTCGGGACATACTCCATTTTCAAAATTTCACCAGCGAAAGCTTAGAAGGAATGACAAAATATTTCATTAAAAATTACGATTACGTAAGATCAGCACTGTAGAAATACAAAAAAAGTAGGCCAACATTAATATTTCTTCTAACGCGAAAGTCCTCATAGTAATCATTAAATTCTTTGCGTCTTTTCAGAGGCATTAACGTTGACTGTGATAAAACTTTATAAAAATAGCAAGAAATTTCTGACGTGTTCTTTTGTTACCTTAAACCTCAATCTTGTCAAAATAATATTTACCATAACAAATGTATCTCATTCAGGGTGTAATGATGTTACTCGATGTCCTTAGGTTAGTTAGGTTTAAGTAGTTCTAAGTTCTAGGGGACTGATGACCATAGACGTTAAGTCCCATAGTGCTCAGAACCATTTGAACCAAAACACTGAGAGCTATATCGAGAGTAACAGTGTAGCAGCGATATACAGTGAGACAGAGCTAGTCAGTGTGTGTGTGTGTGTGTGTGTGTGTGTGTGTGTGTGTATGTGTGTGTGTATGCGGTAGTATGGCGGGATGCGCTTTATTGATTTCAGATTGCGTAGACAGTGAATCGTAGATCTTTCTCCTGACGATTGGGATTACCCTCGCAGTGCATAATGGAAGTTAAAAGTGATAGTTATGAACATAAACACCGTGCAGTTTGAGTATTAAGAAATGTACTGTGTCTCAACCGGTACTGACACTGCTTAAGCGAATAGGCATTATAGTTTTTGCTGTCATGTAAATGAAACTGTTGTTACATTTCACCACACCCAAGAGCCAAGTCTTCGTGAAACTGTGCATTGTATTCAACTTCTGAGCAAACAGTCTAGTGTTCGATGCCATAACAGTCGCGGTGAACAAAATTGCAGTTGTGAATCAGGTGTAAGAACGTTTTTAGTGAATTGCGGTAGTCATATGCAGACGTCAAGAAGACTTCAAGAGGAATATAATAATTCCAATCCGAAAGAAAGCAGTCATTGACAGATGTGAAAATTAACGAACTACCAGTTTAATAAGTCACACCTGCAAAATACTAACGCGAATTCTTTACAGACGACTGGAAAAACTGGTAGAAGCCGCCCTTTGGGAGATCAGTTTGGATTCCGTAGAAATATTGGAACACGTGAGGCAATTCTGAACTTACGACTTATCTTAGAAGAAAGATTAAGGAAAGGCAAACCTACGTTCCTAGCATTTATAGACTTACAGAAAACTTTTGACAATGTTGACTGGAACACTCCCTTTCAAATTCTGAAGGTGGCAGGTGAAAAATACAAGGAGCGAAAGGCTATTTACAATTTGTACAGAAACCAGATGGCAGTTATAAGAGTCGAGGGGCATGAAAGGGAAGCAGTGGTTGGGAAGGGAGTGAGACAGGGTTGTAGCCTATCACCGATGTTATTCAATATGTATACTGAGCAAGCAGTAAAGGAAACAAAAGAAAAATTAGGAATAGGCATTAAAATCCATGGAGAAGACATAACAACTTTGAGGTTCAACGATGACAATGTAATTCTGTCAGAGACAGCAAAGGCCTTGGTAGAGCAGTTGAACGGAATGGACAGTGTCTTGAAAGGAGGATATAAATGAACGTCAACAAAAGCAAAACGAGGATAATGAAATGTAGTCGAATTAAGTCGGGTGATGCAGAGGGAATTAGATTAGGAAATGAGACACTTAAATTAGTAAAGGAGTTATGCTATTTGGGAAACAAAATAACTGATGATGGTCGAAGTAGAGAGGATATAAATGATGTAGACTGACAAAGGCAAGGAAAGCGTTTCTGAAGAAGAGAAATTAGTTAACATTCAGCATAGATTTAAGTGTCAGGAAGTCGTTTCTGAAAGTATCTGTATGGAGTGTAGCCATGTATGGAAGTGAAACGTGGACGATAAATAGTTTGGACAAGAAGAGAATAGAAGCTTTCGAAATGTGGTGCTACAGAAGAATGCTGAAGATTAGATGGGTAGATACCAGAACTAATGAGGAGGTATTGAATTGAATTGGGGAGAAGGGGAGTTTGTGGAACAACTTGAAAAGAAGAAGGGATCGGTAGGACATTTTCTGAGGCATCAAGTGATCGCCAATTTAGCATTCGAGGGCAGTGTGGAGGGTAAAAATCTTAGAGGGAGACCAAGAGATGAATACACTAAGCAGATTCAGAAGGATGTAGGTTGCAGTAGGTACTGCGAGATGAAGAAGCTTGCACAGGATAGAGTAGCATGGAGAGCTGCAACAAACCAGTCTCAGGACTGAAGACCACAACAACAACAGCATATGCAGATGTGTCGAATAGTTATATCCCGATCGGAAATTGTCACTAACAGTGTATAAAATACTGAAATGAGAACTAGATGTGTATAACTAGTAATAAACATGCATATGCTGAATCTGTGGGTTACCACCAAGTGTTACATATGTTCAGCCAGTGGACTGTTAAACGCCATTGCATGTGACTTACAGCATAACCGAGAAGAGACTCCACGGCATGCTTATCCGTGGAAATACGACAACGAAGTTGCTGCAATAACTGCATCTGCAACATCAAAAGCTGCCGCCGCCATCTCTACTCGCTGCCAAGCCTCTCCAACAACGAAAGAATAAGCAGCTTTGCCGCGCGCTCTTCCCAGTTAAAGACTAACAGAATTCAGAATTTCACTCTGTAAATTGTTTGCTTCATTACAAAACTATTTTCTTTCCCTTTCGTTAACTTTTGCTACATACATGAAATTGCTTGGAGTGAACTACAAACATTCAGTATAGCTTTAGTGGCCCACCATTGCTTACAAGCATTATTCTTTTACTTAAACTATTCTTTTAAATTAATGCTGCTACAGTTGTTTATATTTATGTTCCTTTAGGAGGGAACTGTGACAAACGTGCGTGCAGTGTTACATGGAAAGTGGGTATATTGAATGTGACAGCTGTGAAGCCACGCAGGTTACGTTTACATCGTACTTAACATCATGTTAACACACTTTAACACGTAATAACTTGGTTGTTCATGATTACAGGGCTAAGTGAGTATACGTGTAGTCTAATCCTACTGTATTTGCGGGATTAGTAAGAGAAATGTGGGTGATTTATATAATTTAGTGACTAGGTTGAATCATATTCTCCGCAATCACTCAATTTGGGAGTAAAACGTATTCTTCTGGGGCGAAATATTGAGACATGAACTCCGTTAAGTTATTTATAAAAAGATCTCGTATAAATAAACTGTCAATAATCTCGCGAAGTAAACTCCTAAGATCCGTTTTCTCCACACCCAGCAGTAGGAGCTAGAAATGAGGGATTCCAGCCATCGCATGTGCTTGATGGAAGGGAGAGATGAGATATGTGTCGGTAGCAGTGCTCTTAACATCAGGTTTACTTGCTGAGGGGAACTACTATGCTCTCTAGCGTCTTGCGAATGGACTTCCGTACCTCCTTAACATTAAAAACTCTGTTTCACGCCGGCCTTGTGCAGGGCGGTAAAACTGGTAAAATTTCCAAAGTCCCACAGCGAAGCTATCTCGCTACATTATGGCAATGTCGACACGAGGCCGCCGCAATGAAAACATTTCGCCACCGTCAGGGTAAAACACAAAATCAGCAGATTCAAATACTTTCGTAATAGCAAGTCCTGTGCTGTCATGACGAACGACGTCAGGAAAACATTAGCCACTACTTCGCTCAATACCGCAGCAGTTTAGCTAGCAAGGCCGTCGGTCAGACACACAGATGGTGAACCGGAGGTTTCCACTCAATTCCCTGATTTCCTACATGTTCAGGGGTAACAACAGCCGCTACTGAGAGAGATGGCTATCTCACCGTAATCACCAGAGTTGAACACTACAGTCTGTTGCAGATGGGAGAAGCTGGAGGTCTCTCCGTCTCACCAGGATCAGGACTCCAGCGTTCCTGACATTCTTGGGGGCTGAATAGGGTCTACCTGGACGGTAGGCCAATATCATCGAACTTCACGGCTACACGGCAACCGTCGTAGCGGTGCGACGGATGACGAAGAAGAGTGGTGAACGGGAGGGGACAGGGCACCTCCCAAGTCGGAGTGTGAAAGTTCAATATACGCGCTGCCGTCACTCACTGCTGCAGCGTCGCGATTCAGCTGGCGCCGGGGGTGGTGGAGGGGGAGGGGGATGGAGCGATGGGGGGGAGCGGGCAAGCGGCGACCCGCCATTGCAGCAGCTGGAACGAAGTGTGCGGTATCAGCTGCCTTGAGTGGGCTGAAGGCCGTTTGCGGCGCGATTCCTCAGCGGGCATTGGCAGACGGTGCCAACCACGACTCAAGATGGTACCCGTATTTTTATGGAAATAAATAACTAATTCTGAATCTTCTTTCACTGTGTCTAAAGGTGACCACAGGTCAGTAATATCTTTCCGAGGAAAATTGGCAAGGAGCGAACTGGGAGAATATCTCCTGACATAGAACAAACTCTACTTACATCCTCCCAATAGTCACTTTTGCAAAATTGGTGTCAGGAAGTGGTCGTGTTTCTGAAGTTTGCAGCATCTACATGAAAAAATTGTACTAAACGTTTCGTACAGAGCCACACCAGCAGTTACAAGAATTGTGGCGTGAGTGACTGAAAACTTTGTTTCTCACACGAGTATGTTTTGGTGGTGAAAATGTCCAGAATAAGACACAGCGAGTTCAGAGTTACTTTTTTCAAAGTCTAGTATCTGAATTTAAGGGAATTAGTACATTTTGTTCCGGTAGACTGTAAAGTTTGTAAGTTATCTAGGCACTGAGCCCTTTGTGGTAAGTTTATTCCTGCAATATATTTCACTTGCACTATGGTCATGCAAAAGAGAGCTTCGTTTAGTGTCGTTGGGTATCGATGAGACGAAATAATAAGTAAACTTTGATTTCCGTTGTAGTGCATATTGTGTGTGGTGTACAGGGCTTACTGTGATAGAAAAGGAAACAAACGCGAGCAGCTACTACAACTGACACGGTATCAGCTCTGAGAAAGTATGTTGAATTATTACAAGAACAGAAAGAGCAAAAGGCACAGAAGTTACGTAGTCAAATGGGAGATCCTTCACAATTAGGTCCTAGTGAAGTTAAATTAATATTGGCAGTACCTTTCCCATCTGAGGATCCTGTAGCTGCTAGTTTTATTTAATTTTTTTCTGGCAAAGCATCGGAGGACGTCACTATTTTTATTCAGGACGTGTTATCTAGGGCCACCTTATGTAACTGGCGTGGACAATCCTCATTGCAGATGGCCAAATTGCGCTTGTCGGGTGAGGCTAAGACATACACTCCTGGAAATGGAAAAAAGAACACATTGACACCGGTGTGTCAGACCCACCATACTTGCTCCGGACACTGCGAGAGGGCTGTACAAGCAATGATCACACGCACGGCACAGCGGACACACCAGGAACCGCGGTGTTGGCCGTCGAATGGCGCTAGCTGCGCAGCATTTGTGCACCGCCGCCGTCAGTGTCAGCCAGTTTGCCGTGGCATACGGAGCTCCATCGCAGTCTTTAACACTGGTAGCATGCCGCGACAGCGTGGACGTGAACCGTATGTGCAGTTGACGGACTTTGAGCGAGGGCGTATAGTGGGCATGCGGGAGGCCGGGTGGACGTACCGCCGAATTGCTCAACACGTGGGGCGTGAGGTCTCCACAGTACATCGATGTTGTCGCCAGTGGTCGGCGGAAGGTGCACGTGCCCGTCGACCTGGGACCGGACCGCAGCGACGCACGGATGCACGCCAAGACCGTAGGATCCTACGCAGTGCCGTAGGGGACCGCACCGCCACTTCCCAGCAAATTAGGGACACTGTTGCTCCTGGGGTATCGGCGAGGACCATTCGCAACCGTCTCCATGAAGCTGGGCTACGGTCCCGCACACCGTTAGGCCGTCTTCCGCTCACGCCCCAACATCGTGCAGCCCGCCTCCAGTGGTGTCGCGACAGGCGTGAATGGAGGGACGAATGGAGACGTGTCGTCTTCAGCGATGAGAGTCGCTTCTGCCTTGGTGCCAATGATGGTCGTATGCGTGTTTGGCGCCGTGCAGGTGAGCGCCACAATCAGGACTGCATACGACCGAGGCACACAGGGCCAACACCCGGCATCATGGTGTGGGGAGCGATCTCCTACACTGGCCGTACACCACTGGTGATCGTCGAGGGGACACTGAATAGTGCACGGTACATCCAAACCGTCATCGAACCCATCGTTCTACCATTCCTAGACCGGCAAGGGAACTTGCTGTTCCAACAGGACAATGCACGTCCGCATGTATCCCGTGCCACCCAACGTGCTCTAGAAGGTGTAAGTCAACTACCCTGGCCAGCAAGATCTCCGGATCTGTCCCCCATTGAGCATATTTGGGACTGGATGAAGCGTCGTCTCACGCGGTCTGCACGTCCAGCACGAACGCTGGTCCAACTGAGGCGCCAGGTGGAAATGGCATGGCAAGTCGTTCCACAGGACTACATCCAGCATCTCTACGATCGTCTCCATGGGAGAATAGCAGCCTACATTGCTGCGAAAGGTGGATATACACTGTACTAGTGCCGACATTGTGCATGCTCTGTTGCCTGTGTCTATGTGCCTGTGGTTCTGTCAGTGTGATCATGTGATGTATCTGACCCCAGGAATGTGTCAATAAAGTTTCCCCTTCCTGGGACAATGAATTCACGGTGTTCTTATTTCAATTTCCAGGAGTGTATATCATATATCATGAAGTTTTAAGTGAAGCAACGACAAATGGCTGAAAGCAACGGTGCTGGAAACAAAATAGTACTAGCTTCTTTCGAGAAAATTTAAGTAAATTAATACAATTTTCAAATGAGACTGTCGAAGTGTCTTTGCACAGGATACACAAACTGAACGCCCAGACTTATGAACCGGACGCTGGTGCAGTTTTGTTGAGAGAGACTGAGGATAGGGCACTGGGTGTGCTCCAAAGGGGGATTTTGCGAGAATTTTCTCGCAGAGCGAGAATGGAAAAGCCACAAGATGTAGCAGCAGCAGCGATGCAAGTAGCCAATTGTTTCCAAGAGATAGATATTGTTATATCCTAGCCAGTAATGCCAACCGAGCCCGCTGCCAAAAGGTTGGCAGCATCAAAGTCCGGACGCCGTCCGCATAAGCAGCGCCAGCGATACAGGAAATCGCCGCAAGTTTGCGCGCGCCACCGCTGGCTTCTGGCTTCTTAAGCGCTGGAGTCGCGAGCGCTAGGACAGTTCTGGATTCGCCGCTCAGTTGTATACTCGCCACCGATTTGTGTACTTGCTAGTCAGTTGTGTGTTCATCGCAGCAGAGTTGTTGTTTGTCGTCAGCCGACGCTGACCTAGCCGCTCCGACTCGAACTAGACAGATTTCTGTAGACACGGAGTTCACTACTGTGTTTCTGTATCTTCGTTAATAAAGATAAGTACCGACTTTTATTTAATCAGAGTGTTTGGGGTTTCATCTTCCTGTTCACTGTTCCAGCGGACCGGTCGGCCCGCTATTAAAAGTGTGGCGGTGACTTCGTAAGCCGTTTCCACAGCGAAGTGTTTGTCGCTACGAACGCCGCCACAAAAGATATTGCTACCAAGTATTGGAATGATCAGAAAATGTTAGTGTCGAACGAAGAATGTCATCACTGCAGAAGAAAGGATCATTTTAAAGCACAGTTTCGCCATCAACAATGTTTTAATTGTCAACGTATTTGTCATAAGGCACAGTAATGTAGGTTAAAGAGACAGGGCAACTACAATTGGAGAAAGAAATTGTCAAACGACAACGAGAATCTTCCTTCCATCGCGAAGCGTTTCCATTAAACAGAACTGCATTCAGTGCGCATGCAGAGATGGATTGTTCGTTGGTGGCTTGTTGGGAAGGGAAAGAATATGAATTTTTGTAGATACAGGGGAACATGTATCAGTTGTCAGTCTGGACCTCGTGGATAAGAGCAGACTAGAAGAGCCAAGGTACAGGTTGCACGCAATAGGCGGTAATGCAGTTGATTCAGTTGGGACAACACGGCTCGGGTTTAAAATAACACACAGTTTCCTGAGCAAATGGAAGCGTTACCAACAGTGGCACAAGGTGTCACTGCAATACTTGGGTTAGATTTTCTGGTTAGGCCTTATGCTACAATCAACCTTCGGCAACGGGCCATTGAACTCGATGGTAAGTTATTTCTGTTGGGTACAACAGTTGCAAATGTTTCTCTATCGCAAGATGCGCCCATTGCAAAGGTGGGAGCGAATAAACTGTGTATAAGTGCATTAAAAGTTGTTTGCATGACAGTACCAGCAGGTACACGAAGACTAATCTAGATGATTAACATTCAACAGGGTGTATTGTGTTTGGTAGAACCCCTAACAAGTAATCACATGTTGGTTGAGCCATATTGTTCTTTATGTAGGTGTATAGCACTTACAAAGAATATTAATGATCAGATTGTGGTGGCAGTAGGCCTGGATAATTTGGGGGAGTCTTCCAAAGACATTACTGATAGCCACGTTAGATGTTCTCGAAATGAAGATATTGAGGATCCCAGGATACAAGATAGAACGGAGCGAAGTGCCGACATACCTGTATTGCGAGATGAAGTTAAACACCTTCAGGATGAATATAGGACATAAATGGAATCAGTGTCAATATGGTATGAGGATTTGTTCACTCCACAAGGAGTGTTACCTGCTGCACCAGTCACACAACATAGAATATCAACAGGCAATCATCCACCAGTATGTAGAAATCAGTATCAGCTCCCTAAGCGTTTACAGCCGTTAGCAGAGGAAATAGTGAATCAGCAATTATCAGATGGGAATCTAGAACATAGTGATAGTCCATAGTCCATAGTCAAGGACTATCATGATGTGAGTAAGAAATTACCGGATGGAAAAAAGAAATATTGGTTTTGTTGCGACTACAGATTCTTAAATGAGAAAACATTGACAGATGCATATGTGATTAGATAATTTGGGTCGGTGGAAGTTCTTTTCAACCCTAGATTTAAGAAGTGGATATCATCAAACTGAGGTAGGCCCTGATGATAGACCTAAACCAGCATTTACACTACTGGCCATTAAAATTGCTACTCCACTAAGATGACGTGCTACAGACTCGAAATTTAACCGACAGGAACAAGATGCTGTGATATGCAAATGATTAGCTTTTCAGAGAATTCACACAAGGTTGGCGCCGGTAGCGACACCTACAACGTGCTGACATGAGGAAAGTTTCCAACCGATTTCTCATACACAAACAGCAGTTGACCGGCGTTGCCTGGTGAAACGTTGTTGTGATGCCTTGTGTAAGGAGGAGAAATGCGTACCATCACGTTTCCGACTTTGATAAATGTCGGATTGTAGCCTATCGCGAATGCGGTTTACTGTATCCCGACATTGCTGCTCGCGCTGGTCAAGATCCAATGACTGTTAGCAGAATACGGAATCGGTGGGTTCAGGAGGGTAATACGGAACGCCGTGCTGGATTCCAACGGCCTCGTATCACTAGCAGTCGAGATGACAGGCATCTTATCCGCATGGCTGTAACGGATCGTGCAGCCACGTCTCGATCCCTGAGTCAACAGATGGGGACGTTTGCAAGACAACAACCATCTGCACGAACAGTTCGACGACGTTTGCAGCAGCATGGAATATCAGCTCGGAGACCATGGCTGTAGTTACCCTTGACGCTGCACCACAGACAGGAGCGGCTGCGATGGTGTACTCAACGATGAACCTGGGTGCACGAATGGCAAAACGTCATTATTTCGGATGAATCCAGGTTCTGTTTACAGCATCATGATAGTCGCATCCGTGTTTGGCGTCATCGCGGTGATCGCACATTGGAAGCGTGTATTCGTCATCGCCATACTGGCGTATCGCCTGGCGTGATGGTATGGGGTGCCTTGGTTACACGCTCGGTCACCTCTTATTCGCAATGACGGCACTTTGAACAGTGGACATTACATTTCAGATGTGTTACGACCTGTGGCTCTACCCTTCATTCGATCCCTGCCAAACCCTACACTTCAGCAGGATAATGCACGATTGCATGTTGCAGGTCCTGTACGGGCCTTTCTGTATACAGAAAATGTTCGACTGCTGCCCTGGCCAGCACATTCTCCAGATCTCTGGTCAATGGTGGCCGAGCAGCTGGCTCGTCACAATACGCCAATCACTACTCTTGATGAACTGTGGTATCGTGTTGAAGCTGCATAGGCAGCTTTACCTGTATACGCAATCCAAGCTCTGTTTTACTCAACGCCCAGGTGTATCAAGGCCGTTATTACGGCCAGAGGTGGATGTTCTGGGTACTGATTTCGGAGGATCTATGCATCCGAATTGTGTGAAAAAATAATCACATGCGTGATAGGTTCCCGGGAATTACGCCGGATAATATTGTAGAAACCGCACAATATTTCAGCGAGACAACTGCCCGCAATCTTCAGGTGCTACTGTCGCGTCGCTGAGAAACTCGCAAATTTATATGCTGGCTTTCTAGAACAGCGCAGGCGCCAGCGGGCCATAACGTCTTCGAAGATGAACCGTAGACCACGTCGAATAGCAGAGCTCTCTGCTGGAGAAACGGGTCGCGGTCTGCGGAAGCGCGCCGCGGCGCGGGAAAATGCGGCCGAGAGCGACGGACCCCGTTTGCGCGCGCGAGGTATTCGCGCGCGATTTGAGCATCTGCGCTAAGGTTTCCCATCTGTGTTGACTCGGTGCGGTTGCTAATCTGCGGCTGGCGATTCCTTAGTGCTGCCAAGGCTGGCTCCCAGGCTTTGCTCAGGTGAAACCCCGTGTCTTTGTTTATTAGGTCACTGCTTATAAGTATTTCGACCGCCTCTTTGATGATGGAGTTCCAGTATGTGGAAGCATGCGAGAGGATCTTGGTTTCGTCATAATTCATGCCGTGTCCTGCGTCAAGGCAGTGTTCAGCACCCGCAGATTTCTCTGGCTGACCCAACCTCGTGTGACGTTTATGTTCGTCGCATCTGTCTTTGACCGTACGACACGTCTGACCAATATGACTTCCCACATTGACACGTGATTTTGTATATTCCTGGTCTCCTCAGGTCGAGGTTGTCTTTAACAAAGCCTAGCATTGATTGCACTCGTGCTGGAGGCCGGAAAACACATTTAATCCGGTGTTTCTTGAAAATTCTGCCCAACTTAAAAGACACGCCACCGACATACGGTAGAAAAACCAACCCCGTGGGGTTCTCTGCTTCTTAAGGCTGTTCTTGAGGTTCGGAGCGTGCTGGTCGAAATGCGTTCCGGATCTGCTTCTCGGAGTACCCGTTCTGGGCAAATACAGAGCGGAGATGGCTAAGCTCTGTCGATAAGCTGTCCTGATCTGAGATGGCTCTAGCCCTATGCACTAGCGTCCGTAATTCACCGCTGAGCTGTGACGGATGATGACAGCTCGTAGCTTGTAAATACAAGTCTGTGTGCGTAGGCTTCTGGAACACACTGTGACCCAAGGAGCCGTCTCCTTTTCTACGAACCAAAACATCCAGAAACGGGAGCTCACCTTCTTTCTCTACCTCCACGGTGAAACAGATGCTTGGCTGGAAGGAGTTCAGATGTTCTAGAAAGAAGGAAGCGTTGCTGTCCATGAGGTCGTACCACAAACGTATCATCTACATATCTCCAAAAACATTTGGATTTCAAAACCGCCGTCTGAAGTGCTTTGTCCTCGAAATCTTCCATAAGAAGATTAGCTACTTTGGGAGACAGAGGGCTACACATAGCAACACCGTTAGTCTGCTCAAAATACTGGTCGTTAAATAAAAAGTAAGTCGAGGTAAGCACGTGTTTGAAAAAGTGTAAGACGTCCTCTTCCAGCTTAGCTCCTATGAGTTGTAATGAGTCCATCAAAGGCACCCGTGTGAACAAAGAAACCACATAGAAACTCACTAGTAAGTCGGTAGATTCAAGGCGCAGGTTCTTCAGTCGCCGTATAAAATCTTCTGAGTTTCGAATATGGTGTTCACATTTCCCCACCATGGGGCTCAGAAGAGAAGCCAGATGTTTAGCTAGGTGGTATGTTGGGGCACCTATATTACTGACGATAGGGCGAAGCGGAACATTCTCCTTATGTATCTTTGGCAGGCCATAAAGTCGTGGCCGAACTGGTGCTCGTTCTCTTAAACTCTTCTTCAGATGGTCAGGAAGTTTGCTGGATTTGAGGAGAGCGGATGTCTTCCGTTGTACGGCATCCGTCGGATCTTTCTGGAAACGACGATACGCTGTATCCTGTAGTAGGTCCACCATCTTGCCAAAATAAGATGTAGCAGGCAGAAGAACAGTGGCGTTACCCTTGTCAGCTGGTAAAATTACTATATCATTGTCTTCTTTTAAATAACGGAGCTTAATATATCATTGTCTTCTTTTAAAGAACGGAGCGCTCTTCTTTCTACAATGGTGACGATCTGCTTGGGTGCACGCATTCTGGTTATTGATCTGCAAGCCTCTCGCCTTATTTCTTCAGCAGCATCATTCGGAAGTTTTAAAACACCTTGTACAACGCCACTGATGAACTCCTTGATGGGCAAGGTCTTCGGAGTAGGCGCAAAATTAAGACCCTTCTCAAATCGCGCGTCAACACCTTGCGCGCACGAACGGAGTCCGTCGCTCCTGGCCGCATTTTCCCGCGCCGCGGCGCGCTTCCGCAGACGGCGGCCCGTTTCTCCAGCAGAGGGCTCTGCTATTCGACGCTGTCTACGATTGGTTTTCGAAGACGTTATGGCCCGCTGGCACCTGCGCTGTTCTAGGAAGCCAGCATATGAATTGGCGAGCTTCTCAGTGACGCGACAGTAGCACCTAAAGATAGCGGGCAGTTGTCTCGCTGAAATATTGTGCGATTTCTACAATATTATACGACGTAATTCCCGGGAACTATCAAGCAGATGTAGCGCCGGGAAAGCCTCAAACAGCACATGTAATCACATGTCAGTTCTAGCATATTTGTCCAATGAATACCCGTTTATCATCTGCATTACTTCTTGGTGTAGCAATTTTAATAGCCAGTAGTGTAGCATGACTTCCAGCCACTGCCAACATTTTAGGATGCCTTTTGGCCTGAAAAACGCAGCCGATACATTTCAGCGTTTATTAGCTGGGATCCTCAGAGGTTTAAAACCAAACAAACGCATGGTGTATATTGACGATGTAATTATGTTCGCAAAAGACCTGGAAGGGCATGTTCAGCGTTTGGAGATGGTATTTGACAGGTTGAGAAAGTCTCGGCTTACACTTAACATTAATAAGTGTCTCTTTGCAGAATCACAACTAACCTATCTGGGGTACATAATTAGCCAAGATCGAGTAAGTAGAGATCTGTGACTAAGATCAGCAGTACATTGACTTTCTGGCCACTCAGACAGTTAAACAATTACTATCTTCCCTTGGATTAGCAATCTACTATAGAAATTTCGTAAAGGGGCTAGCTGAAGTGGCACAACCACAAACAAAATTATTGCAGAGAGGAATTACTTTTAGCTGAGTGTCAGATTGCATTTCAAAATTCAAAAGATATATTACCTTCAGATCCAGATCTGATTTTCCTCATTTCACAAAAGCATATTGTAATGTGATGTAGGTGGTACAACTTTGAGAGTGATTTTAGGACAATCATTGCTGGGAAAGAACACCCAGTTACATAAGCATCTCATCAGCTTAATAAGGCTGAACAAGATTATTATACGCCAGAAATGGCGAATGTTAGCATTATTATACAGTATTTCTTATTTTAGATGTTACCTTATGGACATATATTCACGCTGGTTACTGATCATGCAGCTTTAATATTGGTACTAGGACTAAAAGATCCTCCAAGTTGTCTAACAAAATTGGCTTTGAAGCTAAGTGAATTTCAATACAGTGTGATTCACAACTGGGTGTTAAACATAAAAATACGGAAACACTTAGAAGAAAGATTGGAGCACTGCAAGTCTCTGGGTTGGATCCAAAGGATCTGAAGAAACCTCAAGCAAATGATAAAGAGTGTCAGGTGTATTGCAAACAGCCACAGTTTGTCATACAAGAAGCTGTTTTATGTAGTTCAACCAAGTGTGGACCGCGTGTTGTAGTTACAGCAGATTTGCAGATAGAAGCAAGTACATGATCATATGTTATCAGGTCATGGTAATAATAGAACAAAAGATAGAAGAGTAGCAGAAAGGTTTTGATGGAGAACAAGATATGATGATGCTAAACAGTACATCAAGAACTGTATTCCATTTGAATAATCTGCTGATTTATGCCAGCAAAAGATACAATTACAAAGACTAACAGAGTCTGAGTATCCTTTCCAAATGATACGAGCAGATATTTTGGGCCCATTTCGCAAGGGTCAATCAGGTAACAAGTATGTGTTAACGATTAATTGTAGAAATACCAGATCAAAAAGCAAGCACAGAAGCTCACGCTATGGTAAATCATTGGATACTTAAACCTGGGGTGCCCCAAACTACTATTATGGAGCAGGGGCAAATTTCATGTCCAATCTCATTAAGCAGTTGTGTCACTTACTGAAAGTTAAGAAATTGTGTTCAAGTCCATTCTGTACACAGGTAAATGGTCGTACATAAAGAGTTTATAGGACTATATCTAAGATGCAACCATTACATGAATTCTCAACGCCTAGACTGGGATGCATATTTAGATTTTGTAATTTGCGTCTACAATTCAAACACTCATACAGGAAAAGGGTTATCGCCTTAAGATGTGGTATATGGTTGCAAAATACCTCCTCCATTTGATGTGATTAAACCAATGTTAGGAAAAGAAGGGAAAAAAGGTATTCATAAAAACTATAAAGGAATTCTAGCAAAAGGTAAAACAGGCTAACACAAAAGCGCTAGAATGTCAAGAGTATGTGGGGTTTACTAAGAGAAATTTACCACAGTATTGGCTAGGTCAATGGGTATTGCTTGCAAACCCTTACACTCCCCAGGACAAATCAAAAAGTTTTTTGACGAAGTTTCAAGGTCCTTACCAGTTGGTAGAGGTAAATTCACCTGTAAGTGTAAAGTTAATATTACTAGGACACACTTCAGTAGTCCATATCAGTAGAATTAAACCACTTCAAGGGACCATAGATTCCTTTCCTCAGGTACCAGCGGAGATGCCACATATTAGAATTAAGAAGCAAAAGAGCAAAGAAATACCGCAGAATAGGCAGTATGTGTTGATACCAAGGAGTACATAGTTGTGAATGTAGAGATACATGGGTAATATTAGGATTTTTTTTATTTGTTTTCATTGATTCATGTAATGAGGAGTATAGATATTATCGTTGTATTCACAATTTTTGGCAAGGAGGAAGGGAGTACATATAAATTATTTTCGCTAGGTGATGGTGAGGATTACACCTAGATGGAGTACAGCGAGCGTTATGATCTTGCTCCAACGGGAGCATAAGGAATAGTCAACTTCCCTTACAGAATGGAGTTTTGTCTGCACCAGATGTAGTCTTCACGAATCACAGGTGGTTGTTGGGACCGACATTCGACATCTGGGAGTAAGGAACGAAGTAAGAAGAATGCAAGATATGTTCTTAGAAGTACTAAAGGAAACCGAGCGGGTCAATATTATAGGAGATATACGAAATGAATATTATGAACTTAAGTTCTCCTATGATAAGCTGAGAGAATAGTTGCATTATGTGACAGGTACAATTCTATATTCTCTTGTGCCGAGGAAGAGGGGATGACCGAATACCGGCGGGAAACTATTAAAAACTGTGTTTGACACAGCAGATATTGGTGATATTTCAAGTTTGAACAGTACAATAGGCCAAGTGCGAGAAGTAACGAGGCATACAGAAACAATAGTAAATTGGCATTCCGCACAAGTTATGGGTGTGGAGCAGGGATTGTTAAACATAACTAAACAATAAATAAAATAACAATGAACTTACAGCAGTATGCTAATGACTACCTTAATTAGGATTTAGGTATAATACACAAACATTTAAAAACTATGGACAGCAAAGTAGACATAGCTATTCTAATGAGGGAATTATCAAACGGTGTAAGTGAGGCTAGAATAGAACTAGATAAAAATCAAGAAGCTGTCAACCGTGTTTTGCATAAACATTTAAGCACTATCCTACTAACACCAGAAAAAAATTTTCAAGGGCTATTACATGCGGAAACGGGATTTCCTGCAGATCTGTAGCATATTATTTTCATAAATGAAAGCAGTATAGCATTTTACTATCATGTTTCCATACTTAATGTTTATTCTTATAATGTAGGTATATATCTTAATATAACATTCCCCGTAAATAGTTTTAAGTCACAATTTGAGTGTTATGTGATTCATGCAAATCCAAGTGAATGGAGTGTTATTAATAGATGATTTAAGTTTTAGATTAATGAAGTATTACTTCTACCTGAACAACGCAAAATGCACATAGCTCTGTAAGTAGAAGAGATTCGTAAGTGTTTTAATAAATTATTACTGTTTGTCCTGCACAAGTAGTTCAAACAGATAACCGACCATATCAAGTACAACTATTCTTGGGAAATACGAATTGCACCAGAGTGTAAGAGGCTAGTTGCGAAACCACGAGAAAATTTTCGGCGATTCGAAAATCATTGGATTTATTCCATATACAAGCCACAAACGGTGATGATATATTGTTGTAAAAACTAGACTTTTACAGGAATGACAAGAGTAAAATTGTAGCTTAGTGTTATATTAATTCATGGAATTGAGTGTGTAATAGCAGGAGTAGACTTTCATCTACCAGCAAACATCATGGGTGCTACAGTAATCAGCTATGTACAACCGATATTGTATTAAGCAGAAAATTCCGTTAGCATTTTATCTATTCAGAATATTTTTATTCTAAATTATACACAAGATGCTACAGTACTACAGAGCCTAGATAAACTGACTGGTGCAGAAATGGGGCAGATTGCTCTCGATCAAATGTTAAGGGATGTTCAAGAATATCAAAGTGGGTGAAAACAGAACACATTTACCATGAGTGTAGCAACGACTAGCATAATCACAATACTAGCAATCATTTGTGCAGTTTATCTTTTCCTAAGGAGTAAAATAACGTAAGCAAAGTTAAATCCCACACATGAGGTCGCTCTGAAATGGGTTGTACCAGAAAGGAGAAGAGAAATTGTAACGCAGGTGAAGTTCATAAAGAATTTTATAAGTGGAGTGAGATTTTTAAATTAATTTTTGTGTTTCCTGAACATTCAGGATGAAGCAAGGTATCCTGAACATTCAGGACGAATTTTTTCAACAGTCAACTTTGTTTAGGGCAGTAAAACGGGTAACATTTTCAAAGTCTTACTGCGTTTACCAGCGATAACGGGTCACTACCATTCTGCCAAGGAAAACTGACAAGGAGCGAACTGGGTACACTTTCGGCAGACCAATGTTGTCAGACCAGAGACAGAAGGACTTTGCATTCAGAAAATCCACAGGTAGGAAAATACTATGTGCAAAAATTCAGACATACACTCCTGGAAATGGAAAAAAGAACACATTGACACCGGTGTGTCAGACCCACCATACTTGCTTCGGACACTGCAAGAGGGCTGTACAAGCAATGGTCACACGCACGGCACAGCGGACACACCAGGAACCGCGGTGTTGGCCGTCGAATGGCGCTAGCTGCGCAGCATTTGTGTACCGCCGCCGTCAGTGTCAGCCAGTTTGCCGTGGCATACGGAGCTCCATCGCAGTCTTTAACACTGGTAGCATGCCGCGACAGCGTGGACGTGAACCGTATGTGCAGTTGACGGACTTTGAGCGAGGGCGTATAGTGGGCATGCGGGAGGCCGGGTGGACGTACCGCCGAATTGCTCAACACGTGGGGCGTGAGGTCTCCACAGTACATCGATGTTGTCGCCAGTGGTCGGCGGAAGGTGCACGTGCCCGTCGACCTGGGACCGGACCGCAGCGACGCACGGATGCACGCCAAGACCGTAGGATCCTACGCAGTGCCGTAGGGGACCGCACCGCCACTTCCCAACAAATTAGGGACACTGTTGCTCCTGGGGTATCGGCGAGGACCATTCGCAACCGTCTCCATGAAGCTGGGCTACGGTCCCGCACACCGTTAGGCCGTCTTCCGCTCACGCCCCAGCATCGTGCAGCCCGCCTCCAGTGGTGTCGCGACAGGCGTGAATGGAGGGACGAATGGAGACGAGTCGTCTTCAGCGATGAGAGTCGCTTCTGCCTTGGTGCCAATGATGGTCGTATGCGTGTTTGGCGCCGTGCAGGTGAGCGCCACAATCAGGACTGCATACGACCGAGGCACACAGGGCCAACACCCGGCATCATGGTGTGGGGAGCGATCTCCTACACTGGCCGTACACCACTGGTGATCGTCGAGGGGACACTGAATAGTGCACGGCACATCCAAACCGTCATCGAACCCATCGTTCTACCATTCCTAGACCGGCAAGGGAACTTGCTGTTCCAACAGGACAATGCACGTCCGCATGTATCCCGTGCCACCCAACGTGCTCTAGAAGGTGTAAGTCAACTACCCTGGCCAGCAAGATCTCCGGATCTGTCCCCCATTGAGCATGTTTGGGACTGGATGAAGCGTCGTCTCACGCGGTCTGCACGTCCAGCACGAACGCTGGTCCAACTGAGGCGCCAGGTGGAAATGGCATGGCAAGCCGTTCCACAGGACTACATCCAGCATCTCTACGATCGTCTCCATGGGAGAATAGCAGCCTGCATTGCTGCGAAAGGTGGATATACACTGTAGTAGCGCCGACATTATGCATGCTCTGTTGCCTGTGTCTATGTGCCTGTGGTTCTGTCAGTGTGATCATGTGATGTATCTGACCCCAGGAATGTGTCAATAAAGTTTCCCCTTCCTGGGACAATGAATTCACGGTGTTCTTATTTCAATTTCCAGGAGTGTATATTCAAGAGTATGAGGGACAGCGCAGGTAGTTCGACTACAAAACTGAAGATGGCGTGACAGATCTTTGTGCGCTCTTCATGCATTGTATATTAACTAACTTCTGTATGATATAAGATACAGTGCCGAACGTTCAATAATATAATTTTATTATTTTAAAAACTAGTGACAACTGATAAATTAAGTCTTCGGACTGCTGGGAATCTCACTGAACTACTACATTCTCAATACTTGAAATCCTTGATGTCCGCTGCAAATAAGAGTGTACAGGGTGGGGAACTGACAAGTTGTCTTCATTTTAAATTTCTTGAGAAGGGCAGGAATGATTTTCAGTCCTCATATTCGCGAACGAAAGTATAGTATACAGAGATGCGATTTCACGCGGTTTTAGATTTTGTTGCTGTGCGCCACCGATTATCTATTAATTCCTTTCTTTCGCGTCGTTATTGTTACTGACTGTTGCGTATCTGAGCTACTTCTTGGCAGACTATCTGCGTTAGCAATAAATAAATAAAACATAAAATAAAATCACCTCATAACAGAGCCTCGTTTCTCTGCACGGGCAACGCTGTGCTGGAAGAAGGAAAGAAACCACAGGGTCATTTATAGCTCAAATGGTGACATCGCTACCAATAGAAAGTGACGACGTTCCATGCATAGTGAATTTCATAAAACTTTACTGTATAGCACAGGAAATTCGAAATAGGAATAAGACTTTAAAATAGTATGGATGTGTTGTGCAGTAACACACAATTAAAAAAGTAGACAATGGTACTGAGGTAAAGGAAAGCTCTAGATCTGATGGGGTAAACTGAAGAGATTGTTGCTAATATAACAGGCCAATACTAACTACAGTAACATATGGATTTATATAAGAAACTTTTACATTAATAAAGCGAAGGATAATAAAACTTCCTGGCAGATTAAAACTGTGTGCCCGACAGAGACTCGAACTCGGGACCTTTGCCTTTCGCGGGCAAGTGCTCCACCAACTGCGCTACCGAAGCACGACTCACGCCCGGTACTCACAGTTTTACTTCTGCCAGTACCTCGTCTCCTACCTTCCAAACTTTACAGAAGCTCTCCTGCGAGGAGAAAAGCTGTGAGTACCGGGCGTGAGTCGTGCTTCGGTAGCTCAGTTGGTAGAGCACTTGCCCGCGAAAGGCAAAGGTCCCGAGTTCGAGTCTCGGTCGGGCACACAGTTTTAAGCTGCCAGGAAGTTTCATATCTGCGCACACTCCGCTGCAGAGTGAAAATCTCATTCTCGAAGGATAATAGTTGAGAAAACTTATAAAAATACCGTGAACGAAAAACTAAGGTTTGAGTGTTTTGGTGAGTAATGCCTTTCATTTAAGGATATCCTCGTTATTGAGTTTCTTGGTTTTATAGTCTCATTAGGATCCTACCATCCTTAGTCCACACATCATGAAAACCAAATTACGAGATTTAGCAATTTTAGTCGGTCGCGCGTGAGATATATCCTGGTAGTATCTGATATTCTGGCTAAATACTTCCACGCTTTCCCTGTAAGAGAAATATTCAACTATTATGGTCGTGGGTTTCGTAGCACGTGCTGGCCTGTGTCCTATACGATGGCTTATGTCAATATCTGTAGCTTATACCTGCGCGCCAAGCTTCTCACGCTCCATAGTGATGAAAAATCGTCGATCTATCATTTCATCCGTTGCGAACAAGCACAAGCTGTTCTTTCACTGTTATTGCTTCAGAGAGTCAGCGGTCGCAGACAGTTTATTTTCCATAACAAAAAACTTAGCTCGTTTTCTGACAAGTTAGGAAGGCAAACAGCTCACTTCGACTGTACGGTGACTTCAAAGCAGCGAAATCACAAGTTGTTGTGTTTACACATCCTATTCCTCGTCCTGAAGATTTACTCTCTACATCGACATTTAAAACGCTTATCAGCAACTCTTACTGCATCCAGAGTTTATAAGGCTTCTAGTTTTGAAGGCACCATTCGGCTTAAACCGATATCAAAGAATACCATTTGGATTTACCAGTGCTCCCGCTGTTTTTGAACGCTATTTAGAACAGCTGATCCGCGAAGTTCCAGATTATTGCAGTTATCTGGACAACATACTTGTTGCTAATACACAAGAACGTTTGCAAAATATTCACAAGCTGTTTACGAGGTTTCAGAAAGTGTGCCTAAAGTGCAGTCTTAAGGTTCGCGGGAGAGCGTCTGTGAAGTTTGGAAGGTAGGAGACGAGGTAGTGGCGGAATTAAAGATGTGAGGACGGGGCATGAGTCGTGCTTGGGTAGCTCAGTTGGTAGAGCACTTGCCCGCGAAAGGCAAAGGTCCCGAGTTCGAGTCCCGGTTCGGCACACAGTTTTAATCTGCAAGGAAGTTTCATAGTTACAGATGGCTTGCAGTATGGTATTAGTATGGTAGTATACCGCTGTGAGGAAGACAGGTCTAAACATGCCACTGTGTCAGTCTTGAAGACTTTGAAGTCAGCTAAGCGAAATAGATGGAATAACTGACACGAATGAGGGAGTAGAATAAACTGCTATAAGGAAGGGAGCAATGAAAGTTTACTTACTGCATCTGTGTCCACATCTTGAAGAGACGAATTAGGGGCAGAGAGACTAGATGAGAAAATTCGGAAGATGATATTACACAGACTGTTTCACAATTTGTATTTTATTTACAGACTTCCAGAAACAGTAGGGGGATTGACATTGTTAAGAAGGAACATACATGTCCGGAAACTGTTTCCACGTTTCAGCGAAAATGTTGTTGTTTTTTACTCAGATAACTATATAATTTGTGTGAAATTACGACTTTCGTGTTTGGTGCACAAACTATGTCTGAAAAATAAGTTTTCACGTGTCACCACATACTTAGCAGTTCCCACACGAGGCTACAACGAAGTAACACTGAATGGATCGATATGGACCACATAATTTGCTATCATGTCTCTAGTTTCTTTCCATTAAACTCTTTCTTCATTATCAGCATCATCTTTAGCACATATTAGATAGTGCCTGTTATGTTTACTTGTAAGGATAAGGCTACATCTCTCAAAAAATGGTTCAAATGGCTCTGAGCACTATGGGACTTAACATCTGAGGTCATCAGTCCCCTAGAACTTAGAACTATTTAAACCTAAATAACCTAAGGACATCACACACATCCCTGCCCGAGGCAGGATTCGAACCTGCGACCGTAGCGGTCGCGCGGTTCCAGACTGTAGCGCCTAGAACCGCTCGGCCACTTCGGCTGGCGCTACATCTCTCCATCTGACTTTGGTTTCGCTATGTTTTATAGTGCAAAATTTGGGTGGAGTAGGCTTTGGGTTGGGAACTGTGCGAGCATGGACTTTTTTAAAAATATCTTCCTATTTCCAATCATATGTCAAGATGAAAGCGCATACAATTAAAACTGTTGTGCTTGATAACAGAAATATATTCAAACTATGCTGTCGATCTATAGTAAAAATTCTTACTTAAAATTGGCATAGTTATATAATAATAAAAACTTATTCTAAACAAACCTAAATATTTCTTAGACAATAATCAAGCTCAGTCCAGTTACAGGTGGTCACCAGCAAATGCGAACCAGCATTACCCCATAATAACTATACAGTCGGGGGCGCACAGAATGACATTGAATAACTGAGACAAGCAACCACCATATACTATCATTGACTTCCATCATCTACCAAACCAGTACCAGTGTACAGAACAATTATAAACAAGTAACTGCCACACAGACAAAGAAATGCAGCACAATACAGAATATAAATCACAAGTCTGTGAGCACTATTATGAAAACGCAATAAAATATATAGCACTTTTATGAACCGCAGTCCTGCTGTGCGATACTATATTAATAAGACTTGTGCTGGTTTAGGCGCAATGAGAACGCAGCCCAGCTAAACAATGTAGAACAGTTTTATTGAAAAGTGCGTAACCCTAAATTCTTCTCCTTTGAATGGCGGCCAATCACTAAAATTGTTTATTAAAATTCATAATAGCAATGAATTTATAAAAGTCTTAACATAAGCTAAAATCTGTCATGATAAAAGAATCGAAGTTTAATATTCACTCTGAACTAGAACGAAATAATGTGCAGAAGATTGGTGGCTGATAGCAAATTTCTGGTTATCTCCATGATGGTGATGGCAGACAAGAGCGGCTCCGTAGGTCAATGGTGGCTGGCATGCTAAAGTGTTGAACGTAGCGAAGATTCTGAAGGAGGCTGTGATTGAAGAACTGCGGGTGCAGTTCGCGCCCGGCCCAGAGCTTGCCGGAAGACCGTCTTGGAGCGGCGTTGCGCCGACCTAAATAGCCAGGTCGCGTAGAGACACGAGAGGATCTACACGTGATCACGTGACCTGTGGAAGCATTCAGGTCTACGGAGCTGGCGACCTCCAGCAGTGCTCTCGCTGCCGCCTGCTGTACTTGTCTGCACGTGTGACTGAAGTTTTGTCGTCTGCTAATCCTACCCCTCCCGGGTTAGGCTGCTCGCGTACCACAATTGTTAAAGGGGTTGCAGGTCTACTTGGCGAGTGGCCCATACACCATGTGCACACGGAGGTGACGGAATTATGAGATAGCGATATGTACGTATACAGATGGCGTTAGTATCACGCACACAACGGATTATAGGGTAGTGCATTGACGGAGCTGTTATTTGTGCTGAAGTGACAAAGTATTCGACGTTCTTATGGCCGCACGATAGGAAATAACAGACTTTGAACGTGGAATGGTAGTTGGAGCTAGACCCATGCGACATTCCATTTAAAAATTGTTAGAATTCAGTATATCGAGATGTACGGTGACGTGAGTGTGCCAAGAATACCAAATTTCAGGCATTATCTTTCACCACGGACAACGCAGTGGCCGACGGCCTTAACTTAATGACCGAGAACAGCGGCGTTTTTGTAGAGTTGTCAGTGCTAATAGACAAGCAACACTGCATGAAGTAACTGCAGAAATCAATGTGGGACATAGGACGAACGTATCCGTTACGACAATACGGCGAAATACAGCATTAATGTGCTCCGCCTGAGGGAGTTGTAAGCAGAGGTCAGTAAGTTCACGGCCATAGCTTGCCACTCATGTCACATGTCAGTGTGCGATTACTTTGTGCGGTGATCCCTGAAATTTACAGCGTATCGCAACAACCCTCATAGTCTTCAAGAACTGCAGCAGAATATTTAGGATGAGACAGCAGCAATTCCAGCAGTCCGGCTTCGATCCTCCTTCTGAAACTTGCTGACCATGACCTGAAAGTGTCAGGAGAATGGTGGTCACTTTCAAAGACTGCTATAGTCGTGTTAGTAATTTATTTCCTTTCCTCTGCTGTGTTTCCTTGTCCTTTGGAGCCCAGTTCTCAGGAGCACTTTTATTTGCCACACGATGTACATTCTTCCGTCTTCTTTTGTTTTTTTCTTTTAATTGGGAGATAATAATAATAAAAATGCTTTAATCTCTGTATTTAGTTTTCGATCATGTCTTGGGTTTCTTGATAAATGAATCTCATTACCCCACTCTGAATTCCTCGAGTGTACTTTTTCATTGTTAACATTTCACTTCCATATGTACAGTTAATATAGTTGTACTGCAAAATGTCAGAAATTTCTCTTTCCTTATTTTCGTTTGTCTAGTTCAGCGAATAGTACCATTCTTTAAGTTATGTTTACCTGTGTAAAAATCTTCTTCTGATATTACGTGAGGAATCATGTTTACGAGAGTCCTGAATAGTCGGAGAAAAACCTATTCGTAAGGGATATGCGCACAAAAAACGTGTTTTGCCATGTACGAAGTATTTCTGCAATGTTTGTAATGTGGCTGCAGTCAATACGAAAAGTCTACCACAAAGGAAGATTACGTAAATGACATTAAAAATAGCACCATAGTTAAAACCTCGAGTCGATAATATTTTATTTGTAACAAAAAAATCTGAACATTTGCGAACGTATGTTCCTCGGGAAGACGCATATCGAAAAACCAGAAGCTATAAGACGGCTTGTGGAACATGATGCAAATTATTAGTGTCTGAAAAGGGACAATTAAGTAGGCACCAATGTCAAGTAGGAGAGAAAACATGAGAAGCAAGGTTTGTTTTGTTGTGTGATAGTGATGGCAGAGTTCATAAAAGCACAAAAGGAGGGGTAAAAGCACAAACGTACGTAAACAACATTGGAGAGCACAGGCAGAGAACAGGAAAGAGAAGTAAGCAAAATTAGTTAAATAATCTGGATTTTTAGTCAAAGAAAACAAAGTTGAGAGGCTTATAAACAGCCTTCGAAAATGGAAAGCGACGGAAATTGTTTGAAACGAAACAGTAAAGTTGCTGAAATATTGAAACGCTAGAGTACTCTTTTACACGTAGAAAATGAAATAGGAATAATAAAAAAATAGCGTTGTATAAAGAAAAGGTAAAAAATATCGGAGGCGCAGACGCAGCTTATCAGGCAGTTGATTAATCTGTATGTAGAAGAAGCAATACGAAATGACATAGAAAATAGAAAGAGGGGAAATAAAATTTCCAGTGAACAATATATTTTCGCAATATGGCCCTTCTGCTTGAAAGTAACAAGGAGGATTAGCACAGAATTAGGTTCAGAGAAAAAAGAGAAAACAGTGAGAGATTAGGCATTCATACAGAGCTGTATCATAAATTTTTTGATCTCTTAATATCTAAAATGTCATAGACATTGCACATTGTCTTATGATCTACTAATGGCAAGAGATTTAAACTTTTTATAAGAGGCACTGAAAAAAACCTTCAAGTCTAGCGAAACTTTTTTCATATTTGGGCTTAAGCCATTACGCATTAGAAGTTGTCTTCACCTTCTCATGATAAAGGAGTGGTTCCATCTGTAATTGTGTTAGCCGCCAAGGGTATAGCACTTAACAGACTGAAGCACAAAGTATGATTAATTTACATATTTATTGCGTATTGGAGGTTCGGATTTGAAGTACTGCGGAATATTGATGAGTAGTTTGGGGTCGAATGTAATTGCACATGTTTCCACCGTACTGCATTTAGTTATGCAGTTTCAAAATTTATCTAATTCGTGTCTGCTGATTATTGCTATGGATGTGGTACGAAGTGCTTAACCAGCTGCAGTATTAAAATTACTCACAACCCTAAATGAGGGAATTAGCGCAGTAGGTTAAAATGAAGTGCAGTACAAGTTTTCAGCACGTAGTAATTAAGCGGTTTTATCACTGATGCCAGGTTCGTTCAGTCATGTTAGTGCTATGGCACAGCAACGTTCATAAATATAATACAAGAAGGAAAAATGACTATCCAACATTCAGACGTTGTATGGCAGAGAAAGAACAAACCTTTGACTTCTTACCCTGTGATTTAATGATTCACCTAAATAATAAAATTAAATTCAAGCAAGCAGTGAATTCATATCTGTTTCACGTCACTGTCTACGCCATAGACGTATTTATTAATGTATAATAACATAATATGTGTCTGAATGTGTTCTGTGTGAAATTGAACAAGGTTGCGTATAAATCACTGCACGGCTAGAGCAGTTTCGTAATTGAGTAGCGGTTTGACGTATTTTTAGCTAATAAAGTGTATTACAATAGGAATCGGCCCCAATCCACCTCGAAGTAATACGAGGTGCATTCAAGTTCTAAGGCCTCCGATTTTTTTTTCTCCGGACTGGAAAGAGATAGAAACATGCGCATTGTTTTAAAATGAGGCCGCGTTCATTGTCAATACGTCCCAGAGATGGCAGCACCGTACGGCAGATGGAATTTTACCGCCAGCGGCGAGAATGAGAACTGTTTTAAATACTTAAAACGGCGACGTTTTCCTTACTTGAACAGCGTGCAATCATTCGTTTTCTGAATTTTCGTGGTGTGAAACCAACTGAAATTCATCGACAGTTGAAGGAGACATGTGGTGATGGAGTTATGGATGTGTCGAAAGTGCGTTCGTGGGTGCGACAGTTTAATGAAGGCAGAACATCGTGTGACAACAAACCGAAACAACCTCGGGCTCGCACAAGCCGGTCTGACGACATGATCGAGAAAGTGGAGAGAATTGTTTTGGGGGATCGCCGAATGACTGTTGAACAGATCGCCTCCAGAGTTGGCATTTCTGTGGGTTCTGTGCACACAATCCTGAATGACGACCTGAAAATGCGAAGTGTCATCCAGGTGGGTGCCACAAATGCTGACGGACGACCACATGGCTGCCCGTGTGGCATGTTGCCAAGCAATGTTGACGTGCAACGACAGCTTGAATGGGACTTTCTTTTCGTCGGTTGTGACAATGGATGAGACGTTGGATGCCATTTTTCAACCCAGAAACAAAGCGCCAGTCAGCTCAATGGAAGCACACAAATTCACCGCCACCAGAAAAATTTCGGGTAAGCGCCAGCGCTGAAAAAATGATGGTGTCCATGTTCTGGGACAGCGAGGGCATAATCCATACCCATTGCGTTCCACAGGGCACTACGGTAACAGGTTCATCCTACGAAAATGTTTTGAAGTACAAATTCCTTCCTGCACTGCAACAAAAACGTCCGGGAAGGGCTGCGCGTGTGCTGTTTCACCAAGACAACGCACCCGCACATCGAGCTAACGTTACGCAACAGTTTCTTCGTGATAACAACATTGAAGTGATTCCTCATGCTCCCTACTCACCTGACCTGGCTCCAAGTGACTTTTGGAGTTTTCCAACAATGAAAGACACTCTCCGTGGCCGCACATTCACGAGCCGATCTGCTATTGCCTCACCGATTTTCCAGTGGTCAAAACAGACTCCTGAAGAAGCCTTCGCCGCTGCCATGGAATCATGGCGTCAGCGTTGTGAAAAATGTGTACGTCTGCAGGGCGATTACGTCGAGAAGTAACGCCAGTTTCATCGATTTCGGGTGAGTAGTTAATTAGAAAAAAAAAATCGGAGGCCTTAGAACTTGAATGCACCTCGTACATCCAAGGAACGTGCATGTAACTATCTAGTGCAACAAGTAACTATCTGAAGCAAATGACACATAAAGTCGGGGTATAGGGAGGTATCATGGTTATCGGATAATGTAGCAATTGTAACGATTGTTCTACACCCAGAAAATTAAATTTTCATTTCGATATATTGAGTATCGAATCATAGAGCAATCTCATGATCTTAGTGATACTGTACCGTCTTCCTGGCGCCCGTACAAGAGCACATGTTTCCACCGTACTGCATTTAGTTATGCAGTTTCAAAATTTATCTCATTCGTGTCTGCTGATTATTGCTATTCGCGGATATAGTGTGGAAGCTTTTTTGTTTATTTGTAATAGAATTACAGGTATATTAAGGTACCAGTACAAAAATAATTGCAAGTAAATGGAGAAACAAGTAATAATTATCAGTAAAAGATTGTGTTAATGAATATCATGATTCCTCAAAAAATGTATGGTGAGTGGGGTCACTGAGAACCAATAAGACAACTCGAACGACACAGCCAATAGAGTGCCGTCCTCGAAGAGAGAAGCCTCTTGCCCTTGGGGCCCTTGGCATAAAGCAGGCGCGTGTTGGCAGTACACGTAATGGCGTGAGGGGCTGTGCGGTTCTTTCGACTGTCGAAATCAAGATCGCAATTTGGGAGACTGGCAAAGTTATTCATGAGTGCATGACATCGCTCAGAAAGAATGAGTAGTCTCACAGAATAAAGACACTTGAAACGGAACGGTGTTGTCGATGATGACTTTGCATTTCCGTACGTATCAGCATTGTAACGATGTCGCAGCATCCAATGTCTGGCTTACGGGCACCATTTATCGAGGCAATAACATTGTAGCGGCTGAAAGCTGGTGCTGAATTTAAAAATCGATCGGAAGATACACAGTAAGGACTGTTGTGACTCGTTTATCATTGAAGCGGTGGAATAAACATTCGCCGTAATGTTGTTTCCGTATTGGGTGGAGAAAATTGTTGAAACAAAGGGCTAAAAACTGTTAAACCACCGCCAGTTAATGACGTTTTCAGGATCCATGGCGAACTTTTTAAATTAGACAATATATTTATTTAAATTCTGAGGGTGTTTGAATTTTTACTACTAGACGAAAGTCAGTTGGTCGTCTGCCCGCCATTCATTTTTTTCCAAAAAATGTCTTCAAGAATGACTTCCAGAACGGGAAAGGTAGGGAGCTCGTCGCTGTTGAAAACATCGAGACGGAGAAGCTGGGTCGCTTACGTTGCAAATGTAAGCAGCGTAAGAGGATCTCGGAAAAGTGCCCAGTGAGTTAATTTTTTGTGCTTTTAATTTATGTAAAACTCAATACTAAACAGAAATACTTTTCTTGCAAACTTAGAGTAAGTACTGTGCGGAATATTTTCGCTCAGTTATCCTTTCTGATAAAATATTAATGTCTGCTTGGATATAAATTAACTTCACACTAACATCAACAAAATGAAATGTTTAGACAAAGTTAACTGCTACAGTAGGGCCAGTACGTCGTAAAGACTAATACTCTTAACATATTCAGTATAGAATAATCTTTTGTAGAAGTATAATAACTGTATGTGTGTGTAAAAATACAAGGTGCCAAAATTTTCTCAAGTTTACAACGCTGTGTTAGATCTTATTCTCTCTGTGTACTTTTGATACATAGGCCGAGTCGTTTGATGATCTGAAGGTAATTTTTTTATTTAATTTTTTAAGTAAGTTATCTTTTGATTGGTTTGATACGGCCCGCCAGGAATTCCTCTCCTGTGCCAACCTCTTCATCTCAGAGTAGCACTTCCACCCTATATCCTCAATTATTTGTTGGATGTATTACAAGCTCTGTCTTCTCCTACAGTTGACACCCTCTGCAACTCCTTGTCGTACCATGAAGGCTACTCCCTGATGTTTTAACATGGGACCATCATTCTGTCACTTCTTATTGTCAGTGTTTACTGTATGTTCCCTTCTTTACCGATTCTGCGGAGAACCTCCCCATTCCTTGTAAGTCCACCCAATTTTTAACATTCTCCTGTAGAACCAAATCTCAAACGCTTCGACTCTCTTCTGTCAATGAGTCAGTACCATACAATTCCGTGCTACAAACGTACGTCCTCAGAAATCACATCCGCAAATCAAAGCCCGTGTTTGACAGTAGTAGATTTGTTTGGCCACGAATGCCCTCTTTGCCTGTGCTAGTCTCTTTTTTATGTCCTCCTCGATTCGTCCGTCATGGGTTAATTCGCTTCTAAGGTAGAAGAATTCCTTAACTTCGTCCAGTACGTGATCACTGATTTTGATCTAAAAAGTTTCTCGCTATTCTCATTTATGCTGCTTATCATTACTTTTGTCTTTTTTCGATTTGCTGTCAGTTCTTATTAGTGAATTTTATCGTTGGTGTCATTTCACCCTGAGTGTTAATACCACTCTTGAATCTCTCTTTTATATCTCTCAATACTTCTTCGAAGAATAGACTGAACAGTTGGGGTGAAGGACTGTATCCCTGGCGTAAACTCTTTTATAATTCGTGCACTTCGTTCTTTATATTCCAATGTTGTTGTTTCCTCCTGGTTCATGTACATATTGTTTATTACCTGTCTTCCCCCCCCCCCCCTCCCCCAATATTTCTACGAATTTCGAACATCTAGCACCATTCTGCGTTCTCGTTCTCTAACGCTTTTCCAAATAGATAAATCCTATGAAATTCTGTTGATTTCTCTTCGGTCTTGCTTCCATTAGCGAGCACAATATCAGAAATATCTAATGACAAACTGATAGTCAACTGACAGACACTCAATTTTCTTCTCCATTCTTCTGCATATTATTCTCATCAGCAGCCTGGATTTACGAGCTGTTAAGCTGACAGTGCGATAGCACTAGCACCTATCTGTGCTTCCTTTCCGATGGAAACTCTACTCTTGAGAGACCTGAGTTCAACTATCTGGGTTCGGTAGTCACGCTCCCATGAAATCAAAGACTAATGGCAGCCAACGCATAGCTGTATTTGCTGCTATTAGTCTCTGTTTGATTTCACAGGAAGTGTCGTTAGAGCAGTTGACTATCGAACCCAGAGACTTGAACTGCCAGCTCTCTCAAGTGTAGAGTTTCCCTTGGAAAGCAAGGGCAGACAAGTGCGAGTACTATCGACACAGTCAGCTTAAGAGCTCATGCATCCAAGCTGCTGTAACAAGACTTTTATAATCAAGACTCCTGACCTGCACCACCGAATTACTCATCTACAAAACACTTACAAGACCTGTGCTCGCATATGCCTCCTAAACAGCAAAAGACACTGAAATGCTGGGCGCACTTGAAAGAAAGATTCGTCGAAGAATCATCGGCCCAATTTGTGAAAGGAGAATATGGGGGAAAAAGAGCAATCACGAGTTGTACAACGTTTGTAAAAAGATTCACTTGTCAGATGAATAGTGAAATCATCCAGACTGTGAGATCGGCTGAGCCTGTAGCCCGGGGCGCTGATAACCTCGGCGTTGAGCGCCCGTATGCTCCAAACACACACACACACACACACACACACACACACACACACACACACACACACACATGAAGCACGGGTGAATGATGCGGAAGTACCCAAGAAAGGTGTTACAAGGAAATCCAGGAGGACAGAGACAGCGTGGTCTGCTAGAGTCAGAAGGCTGAGAATCTTCCAGAAAATGAGTTATACAAATTGTGGAACTCTAGCAACGGACTTAGATAAATGGAGGAGAATTTCTGAAGAGGACAAGACTCACAGTAATCTGTAGAGCCACTAAAGAAGACGTGCCACAAGTTCATCTTCTATCAGGTCATTAGACAAGTTCTCCCTCTCATACAAGCCTTCAACGTTCTCATTCCACCTATCCGCTCTTTCCTCTGCGTCAAATCTCCATTTATTACTTCCCATATCTTTAATTTCATCGGTAGTTGTTTTGGCCTTTCTATGTGTTACATCAGTCCTCCTGACGATCATTTCTGTTTCGATTTCTCCACATTTTTCCTGCAGCTATTTCTCCCTGTGTGACCTGCACTTTCTACTTGTTTCATATATGAGAGATTTATGTTGCTATATTCCTGCCTTTCTCTGAGATATTTGTAGACTGAACGGTCTTCTCTGATATTACTCATTGCAGTATCCACTTCCTTAGCGAACATGACACACGTCCCATTATTCCTCAGTATTTCAGTATTACACTTCTTTCCACGCTTAATCTCCAGTCTACTCCCCATCATTACGAAATTGTAATCTGAGTCTATATCTACTCCTGGGTATGCTTTACGATCCAATATCTGATTTCGGAATCTCTGTGTGACCATGATGTAGTCCAGCTGGAATCTTTCATGTCAGAAGGCCTGATAACTCCCCCTCTTGTAACTCTTGAAAAGAGTATGCGCCATTTTTATCAGAAAATTCGTTGTAGAACTCAGTCTGTCTCCTCTCTCATTTCTAATGCCAAGGTCATATTCCGTAACCCTTTATTCAATTTTTTTTTTCGTACAACCACATTCCAATCGTTCATGATTACTAGATTTTGATCTCCCTTTACAAACTAAATTACCGGTCGAAAACCTCATATACTTATTTCTTCATCTTCTGCTTGCGACGAAGGCGTCTCTATCTGACTGTCGTGGGCCTCGTTGAATAACTGACTTCCTATTATATCATTTTCTGCTGCTTTTAGTGTAATCCTATATACGTCTAACCTTTGTCTTTTTTTCCATTACACTTCGCTGACCTCCACTATATCTAGATTGAGACTTTGCATTTCCCGTTTCAGATTTTCGGGCTTTCTTACTGTGTGCCGACCTATGACGTTCCAAGTTACCACTCGTAGAATGTTCTCCCGTCGTTGGTTATTCTATTTTTTTTTCTCATAGTCACCTCCCAATTGACTGTCTCTTCTCAGAGATCTGAATGCGGTACAAATCCGGAATTTTTTGTCTATGAAGAGATCATCATGACTCTTTTGCAATCACAGTCCACATGTGTCGTGGATATACGTTATGTGTCTTTAATGCAGTGGTTTCTATTGCCTTCTGAATCCTCCTTCCGTAGGTAACTGCTTATTCTTCTGCCTTTTAAAAGCAGTTTCTAACACCTAGGAAAGAGAGTGCCCTGAACGTTTGGACGCTACTCCATCTTCTTTGACAAATCCGTTGACAGAATGAGGGTGACTTCTTACGATGGAAACCTTCGGCCGCCATTGCTGGTGATTTTTCTTCAAAATTTAAATAGTGGCTGGGTTCGAACCTGGAGGCCCTGACGTTTTGACTGCTAGTGAAAGACGGTACTCCCTGATTTTTGTTTGAATAAAGATAAGATTATCAGAAAGAAATACACAAGACACCGCTTTGTGGAGGTGTGAACTAGACATAATTTGATGCTTTAACTGAAAAAAAGTTCTAACACGATTTAAATCATACTTGTTACATATCTTATTTGCTAATAGGAATTAAAGAAATGGTATGAGAACCAACAACTTCCTTTTTTGTTGGGGATGATAAAGTGGTGACGTAGAGAAGGAAGGGGGATATGGACATACATAGGAGGGAGAAGTACAGGGAAAGATGGGGGAGATGGACAGAAAGGGGTGGCAGGAGGAAATGGCCAGAGAGAGAGAGGGAGGAAGAGGAGATGGACAGAGAAAAGAGGGAAGGAGGAGAAGAACAGACTGAAGGGAAGAGGAGGTGTACAGAGGGGGAAGGAGGAGAGAAGCGAGGTGTACATAGAAAGATATAGGGGCTAGAGGAGACAGAATTATAGGGAGAAGGAGGAGGTAGAGGGGGGAGAGGGAGGCTGACAGAAAGACGGGAGACTTAGAGGGGGCAGGAGGAGGAGATGGACAGAGAGACGGAAAGGAGCCCATGGACAGAGAGAGGGGGTGTCGCAAATGGACAGAGAGACAAGGAGGAGCAGATGGATGGAGAAAGGCGCAGGAGGATGTGGATTTGGAAGTGGAGGAGGTGGGCGAAAAGAAGAGGACGGAGGAGACAGACTTTTGACTTCACGGCGAATCGCAGTTTCTGCAAAGTATCTTCATAGCGATGCGCATTGATTATGATTCAACGCTCGAGGAACTCTACGACCAGAGGGACCCTTCAGTCGAAAAACTAGGTCGTCTTGATCTTACGGGAGCTTGTGCGGACAGCTTTGGATTTCTTTGCCGAGAGAGACGCGGGATGTTTCCATTGCTGGCTTTGCCGTTTGCCCTCGAGCCGTCGGAATGCTGTTGGGTGGAATGATCCTGTAGCACGATAATGCCTACTCCCACACTGCCAATAGAAGGTCACGCTTCAGCGATTTGAGAGTAATTTTGGCTTTATGCAAGGCAGCTTTGTAGTTTTGTTTTTACCTAGACATGTTTCAGCACTTTTTGTGCTGTCTTCAGTGGGACTGTTTACTTTCCTTCTGGAGAATTGTTACATGTTAACCTTTAAAGATACTTTTAGTATCAATTAGTTACATCTGTGAAATGAAAGGTTATGTATGTACCAATGTATGTACATTGGTTTGCATATAGTACAGAGTTGATACATGTGTTACTGACTTGAGACATTCTATATTGTTTATTTACGATGCGATACATGCCTCAACTTTGTAATGTGCGCAAACCAATGTAGAAGCGTTTGGCAATAATAGCTTATTTTACAAATGAAAATATTTTTCACCAAAAGTTTCTTTGAAAGTGAGCCGTAGGGGAGTCACTGGCGCCAGTGATTCGCCGGCCTCTGTGGCCGAGCGGTTCTAGGCGCGTTAGTCCGGAACTACGCTGCTGTTATGGTCGCAGGTCTGAATGCTGCCTCTGGCATGGATCTATGTGATACCCTTAGGTTGTTAGTTAGGTTTAAGTAGTTCTAAGTCTAGGGGACTGAAGACCTCAGAAGCTAAGTCCCATACAGCTCAGAGTCATTTGAACCAGTTTGAACCAGTGATTCTCTTATCTAGTAGGGACAATAATCCTGTTCGTTCTGGTACGCGCGCTTTCTCTTTGGTTTTCGTCTTCCGGCCGCTATTTAAGTGCGGAAATTCCGGCTATGGTTCTCTTGGTTTTCCGCTCCGGGGCCCTAGCAGCCGAGCTTGCCCGTTGCTTGGGTATGTTGTGCTGGCGTGCCTCAGCGATACAGATAGCCGTACCGTAGGTGCAACCACAACGGAGGGGTATCTGTTGAGAGGCCAGACAAACGTGTGGTTCCTGAAGAGGGGCAGCAGCCTTTTCAGTAGTTGCAGGGGCAACAGTCTGGATGATTGACTGATCTGGCCTTGTAACACTAACCAAAACGGCCTTGCTGTGCTGGTACTGCGAACGGCTGAAAGCAAGGGGAAACTACAGCCGTAATTTTTCCCGAGGGCATGCAGCTCTACTGTATGGTTAAATGATGATGGCGACCTCTTGGGTAAAATATTCCGGAGGTAAAATAGTCCCTCATTCGGATCTCCGGGCGGGGACTACTCAAGAGGATGTCGTTATTAGGAGAAAGAGAACTGGCGTTCTACGGATCGGAGCGTGGAATGTCAGATCCCTTAATCGGGCAGGTAGCTTAGAAAATTTAAGAAGGAAAATGGTTAGGTTAAAGTGAGATATAGTGGGAATTAGTGAAGTTCGGTGGCAGGAGGAACAAAACTTTTGGTCGGGGGAATACAGGGTTATAAATACAAAATCAAGTAGAGGTAATGCAGGAGTAGGTTTAATAATGAATAAAAAAATAGGAGTGCGGGTAAGCTGCTACAAACAGCGTAGTGAACGCATTATTGTGGCCAAGATACACACGAAGTCCATGCCTACAACAGTATTACAAGTTCATGTGCCAACTGGCTCTGCAGATGATGATGAAATTTATGATGAGATAAAAGAAATTATTCAGGTAATGAAGGGAGACGAAAATTTAATAGTCACGGGTGACTGGAATTCGAGAGTAGGAAAAGGGAGAGAAGGAAACATAGTGGGTGAATATGGATTGGGGGAGAGAAATGAAACAGGAAGCCGTCTGGTAGAATTTTGCACAGAGCATAACTTAATCATAGCTAACACTTGGTTCAAGAATCATAAAAGAAGGTTGTATACATGGAAGAATCCTGGAGATACTAGAAGGTATCAGATAGATTGTATAATGGTAAGACAGAGATTTAGGAACCAGGTTTTAAATTGTAAGACATTTCCAGGGGCAGATGTGGACTCTGACCACAATCTATTGGTTATGAACTATAGATTAAAACTGAAGAAACTGCAAAAAGGTGGGAATTTAAGGAGATGTAACCTGGATAAATTGACTAAACCAGAGGTTGTACAGAATTTCAGGGAGAGCATAAGGGAACATTTGACAGGAATGGGGGAAAGAAATACAGTAGAAGAAGAATGGGTAGCTCTGAGGGATGAAGTAGTGAAGGCGGCAGAGGATCAAGTAGGTAAAAAGACAAGGGCTAGTAGAAATCCTTGGGTGAAAGAAGAAATATTGAATTTAATTGATGAAAGGAGAAAATATAAAAATGCAGTAAATGAAGCAGGCAAAAAGGAATACAAACGACTCAAAAATGAGATTGACAGGAAGTGCAAAATGACTAAGCAGGGATGGCTAGAGGACAAATGTAAGGATGTAGAGGCTTATCTCACTAGAGGTAAGATAGATATTGCCTACAGGAAAATTAAAGAGACCTTAATAGAAAAGGGAGCCACTTGTATGAATATCAAAAGCTCAGATGGAAACCAGGTTCTAAGCAAAGAAGGGAAAGCAGAAAGGTGGAAGGAGTATGTAGAGGGTCTATACAAGGGCGGTGTACTTGAGGACAATACTATGGAAATTGAAGGGGATGTAGATGAAGATGAAATGGGAGATACGATACTGCGTGAAGAGTTTGTCAGAGCACTGAAAGACCTGAGTCGAAACAAGGCCCCGGGAGTAGACAATATTCCATTGGAACAACTGACGGCCTTGGGAGAGTCAGTCCTGACAAAACTCTACCATCTGGTGAGCAAGATGTATGAAACAGGTGAAGTACCCTCAGACTTAAAGAAGAATATAACAATTCCAATCCCAAAGAAAGCAGGTGTTTACAGATGTGAAAATTACCGAACTATCAGTTTAATAAGTCACTGCTGCAAAATACTAACGCGAATTCTTTACAGAAGAATGGAAAAACTGGTAGAAGCCGACCTCGGGGAAGATCAGAAATGTTTGAACACGTGAGGCAATACTGACCCTACGACTTAGCTTAGAAAATAGATTAAGGAAACGCAAACCTACATTTCTAGCATTTGTAGACTTAGAGAAAGCTTTTGACAATGTTGACTGGAATATTCTCTTTCAAATTCTAAAGATGGCAGGGGTAAAATACAGGGAGCGAAAGGCTATTTACAATTTGTACAACAAGCAGATGGCAGTTATAAGAGTCGAGGGACATGAAAGGGAAGCAGCGGTTTGGAAGGGAGTGAGACAGGGTTGTAGTCTCTCCCCGATGTTATTCAATCTATATATTGAGCAAGCAGTAAAGGAAACAAAAGAAAAATTCGGAGTAGGCATTAAAATCCATGGAGAAGAAATAAAAATGTTGAGGTTCGCCGATGACATTGTAATTCTTTCAGAGACAGCAAAGGACTTGGAAGAGCAGTTGAACGGAATGGACAGTGTCTTGGAAGGAGGATATAAGACGGACATCAACAAAAGCAAAAAGAGGATAATGGAATGTAGTCGAATTAAGTCGGGTGATGCTGAGGGAATTTGATTAGGAAATGAGACACTTAAAGTAGTAAAGGAGGATTGCTATTTGGGGAGCAAAATAACCGATGATGGTCGAAGTAGAGAGGATACAAAATGTAGACTGGCAATTTCAAGGAAAGCGTTTCTGAAGAAGAGAAATTTGTTAACATCGAGTATAGATTTTAGTGTCAGGAAGTCGTTGCTGAAAGTATTTGTATGGAGCGTAGCCATGTATGGAAGTGAAACATGGACGATAAATAGTTTGGACAAGAAGAGAATAGAAGCTTTCGAAATGTGGTGCTACAGAAGAATACTGAAGATTAGATGGGTAGATCACATAACTAATGAGGAGGTATTGAATAGAATTGGGGAGAAGAGGAGTTTGTGACACAACGTGACTAGAAGAAGGGATCGATTGGTAGGACATGTTCTGAGGCATCAAGGGATCACAAATTTAGCATTGGAGGGCAGTGTGGAGGGTAAAAATCGTAGAGGGAGAGCAAGAGATGAATACACTAAGCAGATTCAGAAGGATGTAGGCTGCAGTAGGTACTGGGAGATGAAGAAGCTTGCACAGGATAGAGTAGCATGGAGTGCTGCATCAAACCAGTCTCAGGACTGAAGACAACAACAACAACAACAACAACAACATGTATGCTATGTGAATTCTCGTCATGTGTTGCTACTAACGGTGGCCATCTGTTTTGTGATGAGTCTGATCGTAATTTGTGTTCACAGCCGGAAACAGTGATTTGTGTGTGATTACCCCCGCCGTGGCGGGAATAAGGAATTCACTCCTGGTTCCGGTTATGTTGAGTAGTGGTGTTAAAGAGTGTAAAATACTGGTCGGTGACGGGACCACTGAGACTGAGTAGTGTGAAGACAGCATGAGTCATTCTAGGACAGTGCTCAGGCCATGTTTAGACAGTGTGCTTGTAATGTTACTTGAGTATCTTATGATTTATTCTGTGGTCGTTTCAAGGGGCCGTGACTTTGGTGTCTTGTATTATGGGTTTTTAAGCTCTTGGTTCAGCGGGCCGTTTACGTCTCCAGACCTTATGCTTGTTATTGGGGTCTTCGCATAAGAGTAAAGAATTACGAGCTGAAAAACGTAAATAATTTTCCAAGCTATTTGTTTGAGCTCTTGCATATGTTGATGGTATTAAGTTTATGGGGGCGGGGGGGAGGAGGCATAACTCTGTCCTTTGGTTTGGTTGTTTATCCTTTGTATTTCTTTTTTTTAATGTTACGGTGTACAACGTGCGGCGGGCACAATCAATTTCGGATTGACCGAACCAGGGGGCGGCGCCTTGATTGAAATATGTTCGGACGCCGTTAGCTCGGCCAGCTACGTTTTGGTGACAGTCGGCGCTACTTGGCTGTATCCTGCAGCGTTGCTGCCTTCCACAGTAATTTACAGAAGGTGAGTGTTCTATCTCGTAATTATTTGCAGATTCCTCTCGTTAATGTGTTGGGGCTGCGCAAAGATGCGTCCCCTATTCCTAGTAGTTTACTCACTCTTGTATTAGGGTGATCCGTTGGGGTGTGGCCACTGTTGCGTGGATCTTCAACTGACTTTTCTGCCTAAATATTGTTGTTATATTTGAAAGGGATTTCACAAGTGAGTTCAGTGGAATAAGTCGTATATAATTTGTGGAATTCCATTGTTCTATGTTCTGTGTATTGGTCTAAGGTTTCCGTTTGGGAATTTAAATAAAATTTTTATTTAATATTCTGTGCTGTTTTACCAATGTGGATTTAGTCCCGGTAAATTCCTGTTAAATTTGTGGGCAGTTATGCTTGTCTCCTCTATGTATCCTGGGCTATTTGTTATTTAGTTAAAAGGAAGGATCTTTAATTAAATGGTTTCTTTCCGTATACTCTTGTGAAGACTGTATAAGGTTTCTAATTATCTTTGTTTTTGTTGGCAGTTGGATGGCCGGTATTGTAAAAGACTTTGTAAAACTGTTTATTGAGATATGTGTAATAAATCTTTGTGCACTACAAGCGTGTGTATGCGTTTTCTTCTGATTGCCCTTTGTGACTGGTTTGAGGTTTGTAAATTTGACGTCGCATAACGTTAACGTGTAATAACTTTTCAGACAGAAATCAAACAATGTCTCTGAAGACAGCACAAAAAGTGGAAGTGTTGAAAAATGAGAGGGTGAAATTAAAAAAAAACCGTGAAGGTGTCTTGCACAAGGCGGAATTCCCCTCATAGTTTCTCAGCGAGCATTGAAATGGGAACTGCAACGTTCACAAGATGATGATTCAGCGATATGGATGAGAAACACTGCAACATCGGCCGTAAAGCCCGGATCGTTCATCGTGTCACATCTCTGGTGGCCTGAAGAAAGACACGCGTGGACGTCGGTTTCAGTCGGACGAGGAAGTGCAAGAGTGGGTGCGGCTCTGGATCCGTCAGCGACCGGCCATATTCCTTGACTTCCGGAAAGCGTTTGACTCGATGCCCCACTGCAGACTCCTAACTAAGGTACAAGCATATGGGATTGGTTCCCAAATACCTGAGTGGCTCGAAGACTTCTTAAGTAATAGAACCCAGTACGTTGTCCTCGATGGTGAGTGTTCATCGGAGGTGAGGGTATCATCTGGAGTGCCGCTGTTGTTTTCTATCCACATAAATGATCTTTTGGATAGGGTGGATAGCAATGTGCGGCTGTTTGCTGAAGATGCTGTGGTGTACGGAAAGGTGTCGTCGTTGAGTGACTGTAGGAGGATACAAGACGACTTGGACAGGATTTGTGATTGGTGTAAAGAATGGCAGCTAACTCTAAATTTAGATAAATGTAAATTACTGCAGATGAATAGGAAAAAGAATCCCGTAATGCTTGAATACTCCATTAGTAGTGTAGCGCTTGACACAGTCACGTCGATTAAATATTTCGGCGTAACATTGCAGAGCGATATGAAGTGGGACAAGCATGTAATGGCAGTTGTGGGGAAGGCTGATAGTCGTCTTCGGTTCATTGGCAGGATTTTGGGAAGATGTGATTCATCTGTAAAGGAGACCGATTATAAAACACTAATACTACCTATTCTTGAGTACTGCTCGAGCGTTTGGGATCCCTATCAGGTCGTATTGAGGGAGGACATAGAAGCAATTCAGAGGCGGGCTGCTAGATTTGTTACTGGTAGGTTTGAAACTTGCTGGCAGATTAAAACTGTGTGCCCGACCGAGACTCGAACTCGGGACCTTTGCCTCCCGAGTCTCGGTCGGGCACACAGTTTTAGTCTGCCAGGAAGTTTCATATCAGCGCACACTCCGCTGCAGAGTGAAAATCTCATTCTGGAGACTGGTAGGTTTGATCATCACGCGAGTGTTACGGAAATGCTTCAGGAGCTCGGGTGGGAGTCTCTGGAGGAAAGGAAGCGTTATTTTCGTGAATCGCTACTGAGGAAATTTAGAGAACCAGCATTTGAGGCTGACTGCAGTACAATTTTACTGCCGCCAACTTATATTTCGCGGAAAGACCACATAGATAAGATGAGATTAGGGCTCGTACAGAGGCATATAGGCAGTCATTTTTCCCTCGTTCTGTTTGGGAGTGGAACAGGGAGAGAAGTTGCTAGTTGTGGTACTAGGTACCCTCCGCCACGCACCGTATGGTGGATTGCGGAGTATGTATGTAAATGTAGATGTAGATGTAGATGTATATGTAGACCCCGTTCTACGAAACAGGAATTGATCGTCTCGTCTCCCAGGGGGAGAAACGTCTTAATGCATTTGGTGATTACTTTTGAATGGAACCATTCCATGGTTACGTTGCGGCGGGTGTTCGGTTTCCATCTGACTCCCCCTTACAAGGTAGGTACTATACAATGAGGAGCTGCAATAGTATGACCACCTGCTTAATAGCTAGTTTGTCCGTCTTTGGAACGAAATATAACACTGATTCTGCGTATCAGGGGTACGACAGGTTGTTGGTAGTCTTATGGAGGCAAGAGCCGTTAAATGTCTATGCACAGGTCATGCAATCCGCGTAAATAACCGGACACTTATTTGCGTACGCGGCGATAGCGCCCGGTAGCGACCCAGATGGGTTCCATAGGCTTTATATCATGCGAATTTGGTCACCTAGACATCAACGTGAGTTCACTACAATGCTTCGTAAACCACTGTAGCATAGTTCTGAAAGATGACGTCGGCGTCGGGGACACACGAAGCATGAAAAGATGGAGGTGGTTTGCAACTGTCAGCGTGTCTTAAATTACTACCACAGGTTCCATGCAGGCTGCGCCCGTGACGCGCTACACGTTTCGAGCCGCCTTTTACATCGATGACGTCGTTTGTGGAGACGACCATCGACCTAGTGTAGCAAAAAACTGATTCACCCTAAGAGCCAACACGTTTCCGTTAGCGAAAGTGGTCCCGTGCACACTGAAGTCATAACTGACGATGTAGTGAGGTCAACACGTGTACACTTATGGGTGGCCGCTGTGGAGCTCCATGTTTAACAGTGTAAGATAAATGGTGTGGCCTGAAACACTGCTCTTTCGGCAGAGATGCGACAGATCGCCATCTGTCCTTCTTTACAGAGCAGACAAGCCTCCGAACCACACGTTCTGTGAAGAGTCGTGGACGTCTAATTATTTAGCGTCAAGTGGTAGCTTCACCATCCTTCTACCTCTCAACGTAGATGCTCACGACAGTAGCACGTGAACATTCGACCAGCTTTGGTGTTTTCGAGATACACAGTCACAGGGTCTGCGTAATAATAATCTGCCCTTTGTCAAAGTCGCTTATCTCAATGGATTACCCCATTTGCAGCCCATATCTTTGCTAGGGTGATCCGCCGTCAGTGTCTGCTCTGCTTACATATTTTTGTTACCACATCAAGTGCCCGCAACGCCTTAGGCAGCACCCAACGTCGCGGTTGGCAGTGATCGTAATGTTTTGGCTAACCTGTGATTGAGATTTAGTTGACCCTGGCACCCATCTCAGCTTGGCGTCCAGAACGGCCGCTACTGAGAGGTACGTCAGGCATAGAAATCTTACAGTTGTGGAGCCTCTGGTGGCCTTTTCACATGACGCTCCAAGCGGCGGCCATGTGCTTAAAGTGGCCCTGTGTTAAGTCGGGTGTTACCAGGATCAGAGAAATGACATGGAAGGACTAGACCCCCATTAACTAACATCATTTATTCTTGAACAACAACAGCATTTATTTTTATATATTTCGTTTGATAACATGTCCCCTTTGAAAAACAGGTAGAAAAATGTTAAGTTAATTTGCCTTTATGGGCGTTCGAAACGGTGAGTAAGACAGCTGTCATACAACCTCAAACGAAGTAAGGAAATAAGACCTTAATATCGGCCAGTCCAGAATTGTTAAATGAAACAATTTTATGTAAACCAGTCAATTAAAATAATTAAAACGATTCTAGTGATTTTAAATCCAATACATTAGGCGGAGCTGCAAAAGATATGGTTAAGAAGATAACATCGGGGTTACCCAACGATTTACACAAAAAATTTACAGTACTGCTTAGAACAAGGACACAATATGTATTAAACATTAAAGTTAAAATTTCGTTAGCGAACCCAGTTAATTTTTGGAAATTTGTGGTAAGTTCCTATGGGACCAAACAGCCGAGGTCATCGGTACCTATTCTTACACCCTACGTAATCTAACTGAAAGCAACTTACGCTCGAGGGAGGACTCGAACCTCCGACGGGGGCAGCCGCCCGAACCGTGACACTTCGCTCTCGACCGCGTGGTTACCCCGCCCGGCCCAGTTAATCAAAGGCCTCTTGCCGGACAGCAAAATTTCCTTTACAGTGAAAGTCACATATAACATTACTCACCTTGAGCTCAGACAGCAAGGAGTGTGACTGCAAACAAATACCAAGCCGAGCCAGGAAATGGTCGAGAGCCGCGCACACAGGCGCAAATAAACGAGGTCCACGTGGCAAGAAGGCGCCGATAAGGAGCACTCTCCATCATCTTAGTAAGATACTTTTCTGACTGGATTAAACTACAAGAAAAGTATGGTTTAACCATGGTTACAATTACAGAATATTTCCAATAAGTTGATACGCCCTAGGAAATAAGCTTCTCTAACAGAGAACTACAGAAAGGGAGCTGTATTTTCTTCCACGTAGAAAACTAATAAACAACTTGCTAGTGTCTTACCACTAGCTGGAGCTCACAACATGCTTAAAAGAGCTGGGTGACAGTAATATCAGACAGCCCACCAGCTTCTAAAACATCGTGAAAACAAGCACAAAAATTAAAACAAATGGTTCTCCTGTATAAAAATTTTTAAACAAACACAATTTAAAAAAAAAAAAAAATGTGGGTAAGACGTAGGCCTCTGGTATAGCTAAGCATGACAACTGGGCACATTACAGAACCATAACAGTATTAAACATGGAAAGTTTTTCTTTGAGAGAGAACACTGACCTGCAAATTAAGACAAGTTACTTCAAAGTCACACAGAGCGGGCAGGGCAATCACACAGGCAAGTAACAAGGCGTGCATGATAACTCAATGAAACAAACGCGAACATCTATTCAAACAGCTTGCGCTGGGGGAAATCGGTGTGCAAAGCTGAACAACTAGTTGCGTACAGCATGAGCGAACCAGACGTAGCCTTCTGCCCAGTCCTGGCGAAGAAGTGTGCACGACGGCCCGGATCGTGCCGATCCACAGCCTGTGTGCGTCAGTCCAAGCACTGCTGCTGCCCCTCAGCTCCACGTTGTGCGAAAACTGTCAACTGCCTGCGCCACGCTCTTTGGAGGCCTCTCAAAAGGCGCGACCGCAGCGGCCGCTTTTGAAGACTAGGCCAGGCAACGCCAATTGTACAACAGACTATCCCGCGCATCCCTGGAGAGACGTCAGCTAAAAGTTATCGATTGTGAAATGAGCCTCCAAGACTCACTGTGTAAGTCATCCGCTATAAAATAATAAAAGCATCTAATTCTACACATGAAGTTCTTGTGTTCGCCTTAAAATCCCTTCCTGGAAATTCTATACATGAAGTTCCTCTATACGCCTTAAAGTCCCGCCCTTTTTTTTGTATGCAATCCCAAATTTTCGTTGATCTCCCTTTTCATGCCTTTTACAAAAATATTAAAAACTACAATATATTGAGCGTTATTTCAGTGAATTTTTAGTGAATGAAAAGTAAAAATAAAAAAAACGAGTATAGACTCGACCCCATGGCCTTCGCATTACCATTCTGCAGTCTTTCCGCTGCGTCAGCTGCTATCTGGTTACTATGCTATAATACAATTAGATGGAAAAAGGGATGAGATTGCGATAGGTACATATGCAGATGGCCGTAGTATCGCGTACACTAGATATAAAAGAGGCAGTGAATTTGGGGTGAATTTGGGGCGCTGTCATTTGTACTCATGTGATTCATGTGAAAAGGTTTCCGACGTGATTATGACCACACGACGGGAATTTGAACGCGGATTGGTAGTTGTAACTAGACGCATGTGACATTCCATTTCGGAATTCTTTAGAGAATTCAATATTCCGTGATCCGCAGTAACAAGAGTGTGTCGGCAATACCAAATTTGCGGCATTACCTCTGACCACGGACATCGCAGTGGCCGACGACGTTCACTTAAGGACCGAGACAAGAGGCGTTTGCTTAGAGTTGCCAGTGCACACAGACAAACACTGCTGCGTGAAATAACAGCAGAAATCAATGTGGAACGGATGACCAACGTATCCGTTACGATAGTGCGGCGAAATCTGGCGCTAGTGGGCTGTGGCAGCAGATGATCAACACGAATGATTTTGCGAGTGCCTCTGCTACGACATCGCCTGAAGCGCCTCTCCTAGGCTCGTGACCGTGTCGGTTGAACCCTAGACGACTAGAAAACCGTGGCCTGGTCAGACGAGACCAGATTTCAGTTCGTAAGAGCTGATAGTAGGGTTCGATTGCGAAGCAGGCCCCACGAAGCCGTGGACACCAGTTGTCAAAAAGGCACTGTGCAAGCTGGTGTTGGCTGCGTAACGGTGTGTGTTGTGTTTATATGGAATAGATGATTGGGTTCTCTGATCCAACTGAAGTGGTCGTTGACTGAAAATGGATATGTTCGGCTACATGAAGACCATTCAACAATGGAATTTTTATGGATGACAGTCTGCCATTTCGCCACGCCACAATAGTCCACGATTGGTTCGAAGAACGTTCTAGACAATCCGAGAAAATGATTTCAAATGTTCAAATATGTGTGAATTGCTAAGGGACCAAACAGCTGAGGTCATCGGTCGCTGACTTACATAGTAATTAAACTAACTTAATCTAACTTACGCTACAAACAAGACACACACCCATGCCCGAAGGAGGGCTCGAACCTACGGCGGGAGCAGCGAATGATTTGATTACCAAGATCGCCCAGCATGTATCCCATCGAAAATTTATGGAACTTAATCGAGAGGTTAGTTTGTGCACAAAATCTTGCACCTCCAATACCTTTACAATTATGGACGACTATACAGGCGGAATGGATCAATAATTCTGCAGAAAAAAAAATGGTTCAAATGGCTCTGAGCACTATGGGACTTAACATCTATGGTCATCAGTCCCCTAGAACTTAGAACGACTTAAACCTAACTAACCTAAGGACAGCACACAACACCCAGCCATCACGAGGCAGAGAAAATCCCTGACCCCGCCGGGAATCGAACCCGGGAACCCGGGCGTGGGATGCGAGAACGCTACCGCACGACCACGAGATGCGGACAATAATTCTGCACGGGACTTCCAACGACTTGCTGAGTCCGTGCCCCGTCAAACTGCTGCACTACGCCGAGAAAAGCAGGTGGGGCACGATATTGGGAGGTTCAAATGGTTCAAATGGCTCTAAGCACTATGGGACTTAACATCTGAAGTCATCTGTCCCCTAGACTTAGAACTGCTTAAACCTAACTAACCTAAGGACATCACACACATCCACGACCGAGGCAGGATTCGAACCTGCGACCGTAGCAGCAGAGCGGTTCCGGACTGAAGCGCCTAGAACAGCTCGGCCACAGCGGCCAGCCATTGGGAGGTATCCCATGGCTTTTGTCACCTGAGTGTAAATGACTCTTGTCTCGCCCTACCAGCGCAAGAAGTGCTATTTTTTTTTCTAGCCGCTTTACCGTCTGGAGCTTCCATTTCTGCCACTTCAGTTTCTGGCCAAGCCCCGCATATACCATAAATCCGAAGGAAATTTTCTGACGGGAGCAGGCGTGGTCCCGCTATGAGTACCATCGACATTTCAACTGCGAAAACGTGCGATATCTTGGCCGAATCTTGTTTCAAGGGATAAGGCTGTAGCCTGCCCTCTTCCGAAGTCAATACACTTAAACTAAAGAAGTGTGGGTGTTCTTAATGAGACGCACCAAGATCTTACCACAGTCCGCAGTAGTAAACAATATCTTAATATTTAGAGTAATGGAGTCCACTAAGGCTCTAGATACCACGATAATGAGTACCAAAAAATGCAGTCGGCTGAATTGGAATGGAGTCTCTAGAGAAGGCAATCACCGAAGTTTGACAGACAAATATATGTACGGGGAAGGTAATGGCAAAGACATTTTGGATCCCAGAAGAAATATTTCGCTTGATTGGCGAAAGAAAAAAGTACAGGAATGTTCAGGAAAAGACAGGAATACAGCAGTAAAAGTAACGTAGGAATGAAATAAACAGGAAGTGCAGGAAAAGCAAATGGCTGCATAAAAATGCAAATAAATCGTAAAAGACTTGGTTGTATAAGGAATGAAAAAGCTTAAAAAAGTCGAAAGAATTTTCGGTGAAATTTAAAGTAAAGGCTTCAACATTACGAGTGCAGGATGAATTCCACTGTTAAATGCAACAGATAGGCGGAAAGAGTACACTGAAGTCCTCTGTAAGGGGGGAGGGACTGGCTGATGACATGATAGCAGAGGAAATGGTAGCCAGTGGGGAAGACGTTGGGGATTCCGTATTAGTCAGAGCTTTGGAAGGCTTGCAGTTGCATAAGGCAGAAGAAATAGAAAAGATTCCTTAGGCATTTCTGAAATAATTGAAGGGAGGCTGCTACCATGCGACTATTCAAGGTAATCTGTGGATTCCACCGGATTGAAGACATATCATCAGTCTTTCAAAAAAACGTCATCCACACAATCAAGGAGACAGCAAAGGCAGGTACGTGCAAGGACTATCCCACAATCAGCTTAACGCCCCATACGTCCAAATTTCTGATAAGAATAATAAACAGAAAAATCGAAGAGAAATGATGATCAGTATGGCTTTAGGAACGCACCAGTAATGTAAACAAGACTTAGGAAAAATAAAGATACCTTCATAGGATTAGTCGGCATAGAAATTGCGTTCTACGATATAAAATGGTGCAAGATGCTCTAATTTCTCATGATAACAAGCGTAAGTCGTAGTTAAAGACAGGAAATGTAAAGTATGTGCAAGAAGCAAGAGAGCAAAATAAGAATGGAAGACAAAGATGTAATTTTCCGATTATAATGTTCTATTTACACATCAAAGAGGTAACAAAATAAATGTTTAGGAATGCGATTGAAATTCAGAGCGAAAAATATCGATGACAGATTCGATGACAACATTGTTAATCCCAATGAAGGAGCTGTTGAATGCAAAGATCATTCTAATGAGAGCACAGTATAGACTGAAGATAAAACTAAGAAATATGTAAAGAATACTAACAGAAAATAGATTATCGATAACCTTAATGCGATCACCTCTCGGCCTACCTTTCAAACCAACATGGGCGTGCCAAACTGCACCCAGTTAAATGAAAGCATTTGCTCGTGAAAAATAAAACTTTTACTTTCTTTTTTAACGCCACCTATAGACACCCACAGCAACCACACACCGGACCTGCGAACAGGGTCTGGGGTCATAACGCTATGAATAAACCTCATAAGGTGCACCAATGCTAGGATGAAATATTATAATTTACGATCAGTGTGTCCCATGAAAGGCAATTAAGGTTGGGGCGAATCTTATAAACACAGTTTGGTCACGGAATAAAGAGAGTGAGGAATTTAAATAGGATGAGTACCATTTCTAAAATATTAATGGCAATGTTCCATATAGCCTTCTTTTTTCGTTTTTTTATGTGCTGTATACAAGCCAAAAGAGTTTAATTTAAGAAAGAACTTATCCACCGTTTGTCTAGAAATAAGGAGAGGGATAGTGAAAGCATTTGGCTGGAGAGTGGCCATACACGGGTGTGAAACTCGGACAACAGGAAAACGAGAGAAGACGACTAGGAGCCCTGGAGGTTTGGAGCTATAGAAGGAATATGAAGATTACCTGAAGATACGAAGTTACCAACACAGAGATGCTGAGAAGAATATAGGAAACTAGATCTCAGTGGAGGCACATCCAGAGAAAACTCGGAGGAAACGTTTTAAGACACAATAACATCACTGTAAGAAGAACAATGGGAACGAATCACTGGGGACAATCAAGGACGTCATACAGACAGCAGATAATGAGCGATGTAGAATGGACTATAGACGCGGAATTGAAAAGGAAACAGACATGTGAGGGGAATGGCGTACTACTGCAATCCAACCTCAGGGTTGAACTCTAAAGAGAGTGAGAGAATTAATTTCGAATAAGTCATCTTAATTATTTAGTACGATACAATGGTCACTGTAGACAATTTGCGTTCGCTTCGCTCTAAGTGGAACTGAACTCTCTAAAAAGAGATCGTTATCTGCGTTTTTCGTGATCTCAGGTCGATGTTAGACATTGCATAATCCATTTAAATGTTATGAATTCGAAAGTAGCTCTGTCTGCCTCATTTTTACGGCTAAACCTCTGAACTAGTTTCAATGAAATGTGGTGTGGAAGTAGCTTGAACCCTGAAGAAGAACATAGGAAACTGTAAAAAGAGTGTAGTACGAGATATTTGTTGATCAGAAGAAAGTTACGCGAATTGGGGTAAAATATTTACTCTTTGAGAAAACTATTTACAGCCGGCCGGGGTGACCGAGCTGTTCTAGGCGCTACAGTCTGGAACTGCGCGACCGCTACGGTCGCAGGTTCGAACCCTGCCTTGGGCATGGATGTGTGTGATGTCCTTAGGTTAGTTAGGTTTAAGTAGTTCTAAATTCTAGGGGACTGATGACCTCAGATGTTAAATCCCATAGTGTTCAGAGCCATTTGAACCAAAACTATTTACACTTTGTCTTTTGAACTACTCTGATGGAAATAAAATCGCAAAAGCAATAAATAATTAATGTAGAGTAACGAAATTTCGGGAATATATTTGTCTAGGTCTAACATATTTAAGTGATTAACATTACAAGATCGCAGGTTAATGTAAGCGCGAGATAAACCATTGCAAGTTTAGCTACCAGAATGGTGAACGCAAGCGTGGAATCGTGCACGCATTGTGTTCTATCAGTGCTGGATTTCAGTTTGTGGGATGGGGTTCCATTCTTGTTGCACTTGGTCGGTCTATACAGGGACGGTTAAAGCTGTTTGTGGATGGCACTGGAGTTATCGCCAGAGGATGTACCATATTTGCTCGATTGGAAACATATCTGCTGATACAGCAGGCCAAAGCTCGTGCATAGCAGCACAACAGACCGAATCAGTAGTATGACCAACAAATTTGCAGACAGGGTTCGCGGGATAACCACGAGACTACTCCTGCTGTCACACGAAATCGCTCCCGAGACCATAGTTCCAAGTGTAGGTCCAGTGTGTGTAGCACGCAGTTAGTCGCAGGCTCTCAGCTGACCTCCTTATAACCTACACACGATCTGTACTGGCACCGAGGCAAACCAGCTTCCACCAGAAAATACAACAGATCTCCATCCTTCCCCCCCCCCCCCCCACGAACCATGGACCTTGCCGTTGGTGGGGAGGCTTGCGTGCCTCAGCGATACAGATAACCGTACCGTAGGTACAACCACAACGGAGGGGTATCTGTTGAGAGGCCATACAAACGTGTGGTTCCTGAACAGGGGCAGCAGCCTTTTCAGTACTTGCAAGGGCAACAGTCTGGATGATTGACTGATCTGGCCTTGTAACAATAACCAAAACGGCCTTGCTGTGCTGGTACTGCGAACGGCTGAAAGCAAGGGGAAACTACGGCCGTAATTTTTCCCGAGGGCATGCAGCTTTACTGTATGATTAAATGATGATGCCGTCCTCTTGGGTAAAATATTCCGGAGGTAAAATAGTCCCCCATTCGGATCTCCGGGCGGGGACTACTCAAGAGGATGTCGTTATCAGGAGAAAGAAAACTGGCGTTCTACGGATCGGAGCGTGGAATGTCAGATCCCTTAATCGGGAAGGTAGGTTAGAAAATTTAAAAAGGGAAATGGACAGGTTAAAGTTCGATATAGTGGGAATTAGTGAAGTTCGGTGGCAGGAGGAACAAGACTTCTGGTCAGGTGACTACAGGGTTATAAACACAAAGTCAAATAGGGGTAATGCAGGAGTAGGTTTAATAATGAATAGGAAAATAGGAATGCGGGTAAGCTACTACAAACAGCACAGTGAACGCATTATTGTGGCCAAGATAGATACGAAGCTCACGCCTACTACAGTAGTACAAGTTTATATGCCAACTAGCTCTGCAGATGAAGAAATTGAAGAAATGTATGATGAAATAAAAGAAATTATTCAGATAGTGAAGGGAGACGAAAATTTAATAGTCATGGGTGACTGGAATTCGGTAGTAGGAAAAGGGAGAGAAGGAAAGGTAGTAGGTGAATATGGATTGGGACTAAGAAATGAAAGAGGAAGCCGCCTGATAGAATTTTGCACAGAGCACAACTTAATCATAGCTAACACTTGGTTTAAGAATCATAATAGAAGGTTGTATACATGGAATAACCCTGGAGATACTAAAAGGTATCAGATATATATAATATATAATGGTAAGACAGAGATTTAGGAACCAGGTTTTAAATTGTAAGACATTTCCAGGGGCAGATGTGGACTCTGACCACAATCTATTGGTTATGGCCTGTAGATTAAAACTGAAGAAACTGCAAAAGGGTGGGAATTTAAGGAGATGGGACCTGGCTAAACTGAAAGAACCAGAGGTTGTACAGAGTTTCAGGGAGAGCATAAGGGAACAATTGACAGGAATGGGGGAAAGAAAAAACAGTAGAAGAAGAATGGGTAGCTTTGAGGGATGAAGTAGTGAAGGCAGCAGAGGATCAAGTGGGTAAAAAGACGAGGGCTAGTAGAAATCCTTAGATAACAGAAGAAATATTGAACTTAATTGATGAAAGGAGAAAATATAAAAATGCAGTAAATGAAGTAGGCAAAAAGGAATACAAACGTCTCAAAAATGAGATCGACAGGAAGTGCAAAATGGCTAAGCAGGGATGGCTAGAGGACAAATGTAAGGATGTAGAGGCTTATCTCACTAGGGGTAAGATAGATACTGCCTACAGGAAAATTAAAGAGACCTTTGGAGATAAGTAAACCACTTGTATGAACATCAAGAGCTCAGATGGAAATCCAGTTCTAAGCAAAGAAGGGAAAGCAGAAAGGAGGAAGGAGTATATAGAGGTTCTATACAAGGGCGATGCACTTGAGGACAATATTATGGAAATGGAAGAGGATGTAGATGAAGATGAAATGGGAGATACGATACTGCGTGGAAAGTTTGACAGAGCACTGAAAGACCTGAGTCGAAACAAGGCCCCCGGAGTAGACAACATTCCATTGGAACTACTGACGGCCTTGGGAGAGCCAGTCCTGACAAAACTCTACCATCTGGTGAGCAAGATGTATGAAACAGGCGAAATACCCTCAGACTTCAAGAAGAAAGCTTTTGACAATGTTGACTGGAATACTCTCTTTCCAATTCTAAAGGTGGCAGGGGTAAAATACAGGGAGCGAAAGGCTATTTACAATTTGTACAGAAACCAGAAGGCAGTTATAAGAGTCGAGGGACATGAAAGGGAAGCAGTGGTTGGGAAGGGAGTAAGACAGGGTTGTAGCCTCTCCCCGATGTTATTCAATCTCTATATTGAGCAAGCAGTAAAGGAAACAAAAGAAAAATTTGGAGTAGGTATTAAAATCCATGGAGAAGAAATAAAAACTTTGAGGTTCGCCGATGACATTGTAATTCTGTCAGAGACAGCAAAGGACTTGGAAGAGCAGTTGAACGGAATGGATGGTGTATTGAAAGGAGGCTATGAGATGAATATCAACAAAAGCAAAAGGAGGATAACGGAATGTAGTCGAATTAAGTCGGGTGATGCTGAGGGTATTAGATTAGGAAATGAGACACTTAAAGTAGTAAAGGAGTTTTGCTATTTGAGGAGCAAAATACACTCCTGGAAATGGAAAAAAGAACACATTGACACCGGTGTGTCAGACCCACCATACTTGCTCCGGACACTGCGAGAGGGCTGTACAAGCAATGATCACACGCACGGCACAGCGGACACACCAGGAACCGCGGTGTTGGCCGTCGAATGGCGCTAGCTGCGCAGCATTTGTGCATCGCCGCCGTCAGTGTCAGCCAGTTTGCCGTGGCATACGGAGCTCCATCGCAGTCTTTAACACTGGTAGCATGCCGCGACAGCGTGGACGTAAACCGTATGTGCAGTTGACGGACTTTGAGCGAGGGCGTATAGTGGGCATGCGGGAGGCCGGGTGGACGTACCGCCGAATTGCTCAACACGTGGGGCGTGAGGTCTCCACAGTACATCGATGTTGTCGCCAGTGGTCGGCGGAAGGTGCACGTGCCCGTCGACCTGGGACCGGACCGCAGCGACGCACGGATACACGCCAAGACCGTAGGATCCTACGCAGTGCCGTAGGGGACCGCTCCGCCACTTCCCAGCAAATTAGGGACACTGTTGCTCCTGGGGTATCGGCGAGGACCATTCGCAACCGTCTCCATGAAGCTGGGCTACGGTCCCGCACACCGTTAGGCCGTCTTCCGCTCACGCCCCAACATCGTGCAGCCCGCCTCCAGTGGTGTCGCGACATGCGTGAATGGAGGGACGAATGGAGACGTGTCGTCTTCAGCGATGAGAGTCGCTTCTGCCTTGGTGCCAATGATGGTCGTATGCGTGTTTGGCGCCGTGCAGGTGAGCGCCACAATCAGGACTGCATACGACCGAGGCACACAGGGCCAACACCCGGCATCATGGTGTGGGGAGCGATCTCCTACACTGGCCGTACACCACTGGTGATCGTCGAGGGGACACTGAGTAGTGCACGGTACATCCAAACCGTCATCGAACCCATCGTTCTACCATTCCTAGACCGGCAATGGAACTTGCTGTTCCAACAGGACAATGCACGTCCGCATGTATCCCGTGCCACCCAACGTGCTCTAGAAGGTGTAAGTCAACTACCCTGGCCAGCAAGATCTCCGAATCTGTCCCCCATTGAGCATGTTTGGGACTGGATGAAGCGTCGTCTCACGCGGTCTGCACGTCCAGCACGAACGCTGGTCCAACTGAGGCGCCAGGTGGAAATGGCATGGCAAGCCGTTCCACAGGACTACATCCACCATCTCTACGATCGTCTCCATGGGAGAATAGCAGCCTGCATTGCTGCGAAAGGTGGATATACACTGTACTAGTGCCGACATTGTGCATGCTCTGTTGCCTGTGTCTATGTGCCTGTGGTTCTGTCAGTGTGATCATGTGATGTATCCGACCCCAGGAATGTGTCAATAAAGTTTCCCCTTCCTGGGACAATGAATTCACGGTGTTCTTATTTCAATTTCCAGGAGTGTATGTGAAATATATTGTAAAAAATAAAGAAATAAAAATACTGTGTCGTTTCAGCAAAAGCGCTGTTATCATTCCATTGTTACCAGAACACATGGCAACGTAAATGAATTTACACATCACGGATTCGAGCTGTAAAGAACAGTGGAGGTTGTTTTTATTTAATTTTAAAGTACTGCTGCGAACAAAATGCAAATTACATGTGGCAGCCGGGTAAGTTGTGGCTCAGAATAACCAAGCTTCTTTCCCCTGCAGTTAATTGCTCGTCCATAAGGACACCCTCTATGTTACAGCAACAAAGGAAGTAATGAAAGAACTACGCGAGGCGTGAAGTTAATTACTGGCTTGCGTACCACCAAACAAGCGCAACTGCAAGGAAATGACCGACCGCTGTACACTGAATTCAGAACTACAGAGCGTTTGAAACATTAACAACATATCTTAAAAAGTTATTGTGAAAAAAACTATAACACACATAGTCACAGAAATATCCAATATTTGAAACGGTAATATGTCTCCGTCATATAGACTTATATAAAATATAGACGTTTAGAACTTGGCAAAATTGATTTGCAAAAAATAAAGGAGCTCTACTATCTTTCCAGAGCCATTAGTCATCTGACAGGTTTGATGCGGACCTCCATGAATATAGATTGAACAACAGAGGTGAAAGGCTGCATCTCTGTCTTACACCCTTTTTAATCAGAGAATTTCATTATTGGTCTCCCACTCTTACTGTTCCCTCTTTGTTACTGTGCATATTGTATATTATCCGTCTTTCCCTATAGATTACCCACATTCTTCTCAGAATGTGGAACATCTTGCATCATTTGACGTTGTCAAACTGGATTTTCATATTGCCAACTTTAACGTCAGAAATACTCTCTTGTGTCTTTACCTTTCCTAAAGCCAACCTGATCGTTATCTAACAAATCCTAAATTTTCTTTTCCATCCTTTTGTATATTATTCTTGTCACCAGCTTTGATATATGAGACGTTATGCTAATCGTGCGATAATTCTTACACTTGTCGACTCTTGCAATGTTGGGAAACTGTCGTATTAGGCATGACGTCTTAATTTATTTCGTTTTTAATACTGACTCTATTCGCAAACATTTTACTGACAGTATCCAAATATCATTGAAGGTACCAGCAATATTATATCATTGTAGGCTACATTATTCAGGAGATATGAGGTCACAGAGATTGGGCTGCGTGAAAACGAAACTGCAGGAGGGAATTCGTTAGAGATACAAATGAAATACATGTTCAAATATGTGTGAAATGTGTGAGATGTATGTCAAAGATACGTCAAATGTCTATACACTGTCAAAATCGGAGGTAAAAAGCTGTTCCTAAATCCCTGGATTGATTTCACCTAAACTGTGGGGCGTAAGATCCAGAAAGCAGACAGTATGGGGGAGAACGAGAGGGACAGTCAGAGTTAGGGAAGGAAGACATGAATATGAGGGAAGAGGAGATGGACACAGTGAGTGGGGCAATGGATAAAGGGAAGAGGAGGAGATGGACTAGAGAGGGTGGACAAGGTGATGAGTGGAGAGATTGAGAGTAGGAAATTAACAAAGGAAAAGGAGATTGAGAGATGAGAGAGAAAGAGATGGACACAGAGAGGGGTGTGAGGGAAGGAGCAGATATAGGGAAAGGAGAAGGAGATAAATGGGCAGGATGAGATGAACAGAGGGAGGATATGGATGTGGACAGATGGAGCAGGAGCAGGTGGACAGAGAGAGAGAGAGAGAGAGAGAGAGAGAGAGAGAGAGAGAGAGAGAGTCGGGATGAGTAGATGGACAAAGAAAGGGAAAACAGCAGATAGACAGAGAGACAGACAGGAGCAGATAGATGGGTAGTGGGGGGTGGATAAGCTGGACACAGAAAGTGGAGAAAAGGAAATGGGCGGAGACGACAGTGGAGAAGAGGGACAAAGAGAGTGGGAAGGTGGAGATGGGCTAACGGAATAAATACATACCGGGGAAAAAACCAGGTAATCAGATAGTATATAAATATAAAACATATCCATCTGACGCTTTTGTCTTTTCTTCCTGAAGGACTGAAAACGATGGAAAATAAACGTTTAATTGTACAACTGATAGTACAAAATGATATATGTGCTTGTAAGGGTGCTGCAGGGTAGGTTTTGCTGAGAAATAATCATTATGAAAAAAATTCGGTACATTGCGCTGTACCGATTTAATTAACATTGAAGTTTCCTCATCAGGTCCAGGCAGCCTCTGCCATAGGCGGTGTTGCCAAATGCATCCTTCGTTTGATTAGGTCAAAATTGAAAAATAAAACTACAAACGTCCACCATTGGACTACAGTGAGTTCGTTCCTTGCTACCGTCCACTGTTCAATTTTTGTACCGCTCTCTTGTGCAGTCTGAGGAAAGCAGATTGAAGAACACATTTGGCAGCACCTTCTGTGGCATGTTGCTTCAATCTGTGCGTACAATGACCCGACTGGTTATTTTCAATGCTAATAAAATAGGAAATGATGCATAAAATCGAATTATTTTCTTCACAATTATTTTTCAATACAAACTACCCTGCAACACCCCTACACGCTTCTCAGATTGTTTGTTACAACCCTATGTATATGGCAATTCCTTGTGATATGCCTGAGACTATTTTAGCTTTTAATGATGTCCCCTTCTTCACCCCCTCCCCCCATACCCTACCTATTGTGATTGACGTAGAAGGTGGTTTTACTTAGAAACCTTCAATTGGATCGTACACCTGTTCTCATTTATAAGAAGCACGTACTTTGGTTGCTAGGCGTGGGAATGCATGTTTAGCTTTCCGAAATTCAAAAACTACGTCGTCAACACATTGTACAACGGAGTCGCTACAACACTAATGTGTGATGTGCTGACCATAGAAGTGTAATTGATATTTTAGCTGAGCCATTACTATTAAAGATTTTAACAACAGATAGAAATTCCTTTTCTGTTTCTAAATGCTGCATGTGTCTTCGGAACATGCCCTCATAAAAATAAAATTAAAAAAAGCTATGAAAGGGGAAATACCGACTGCTCCAAAAATTGTGTACATCACACTTACCCATTGACATAAATGAAGGCGGACGCAAGCGCGCATCTAACCAATTTGTCCCTCCGCTTCCAATGATATATCTGTAATCTAACCCACCCGATTTAGTCCTAAGAGAGAACGGTAAAAGAACTATTCGATAAAATCTGAAATGACTGTTTCCATCTTCCCGATCGACACATTATTATAGCAAATTCCCTGAGTCGTTCACCACTAAACATGTAATCTGCTTTGTCACGCGTGCCCTCCAGAATAATTTATTCCTTATAGTGATCCTTTATACTTTACAAATCACCCTCGCTGAAATTTCGCTATTTCATCTCAGTGACTCAACCAGATTCTTCTGGAATCTGACTTCCCTTGCTTCTGCCCACATGCCCTTATGTGTTTCAACTCCTGACCAAACATACGAAGCATCGTCTACGTTACTTCTTCCATCCCCATGACGCGTACAGTCAACTCATGCACCATTACCACAACCCTTGGAATGCTCATTAGTCAACCTGTGTCTCCAATCTATACTTCCCAACGTCAAGTTCCCACTCCACATCCCTTTCCGACTTTCCTTCTGATCTCATGGACCAGTTCCATCCATCTATTTGCCTCTGTATCTGTTTTACAGCTAACAGACACTACACCATCACAACGCCAACACCTCAACGCTTACTTTGGAATTCGTATGTTTTAATAATATAAATATTAATGAAAACCTCCAAAAACTGTATTTCGTACATGTAAAAGTAGGCTATCACGGCTGTTGTCACAGTCAATAAAAATCTTCTGGGTTTGTGACCGCATTGTCAACTGTAATATTCCGACGTTTCAGCTACTATTGCAAGACGCCTTTCTCAGGGTGTGTTAGCAATAAACCCTGAGTAAGTCGTCTTGCAATAGTCGCCGAAACGTCGGAATTTTATAGCTGTCAATGCGGTCACAAACCCAGAAGAATTTTATTGACTGTATTTCATATACATTAATTTCGGCAGAAGCGGTTTCGTTCTAAACGACCTTCAAGTGACATCAAAAGTTCATCAACTGTTTTTGTAGCTATTTCTCAGAAAGTGGAAGAAATATGCCGGTATCATAACTCAAAAATGAATCATTGCCATACATAATGTATACAGAATGTGACTTACGGCGGGCGCTATGCAGACCGCTTAGATATTTTTGCATCATGACACAGGCACATTTCTGCCACTTTGTGAGAATTAGATATGAAGACTGTGGTGAACTTTCGGTGCACCTGAATACGTTCGTGGAGAACGAACCCAATTGTGCCGTATTAAACGTACCTAAAACACAACTGTGTTGGTTTTCCTTAACATTTACGTTATTCAGTTGTGTAACACAAAATTATCGTGGTTATCCAGGTTGTTGTTATGATACTATTATCTGCATATTCGGTATTTTCTATTTAGCTACATTGAATTAAAATAACTGTTTGGCTTGATGATTAGACATACTCTGCTGCAACTCTGCTCCACCTTCACCATCGTGGAAATGAATCGGCAATAAGAAAGGAACGGCCAACATTAGGAGTCACATAGTGCAATCAGCAGGCAACGCTTTCTGGCCTGTCACTGTCTCTGTACTCAGTACAGTCATACTGGGATCTGTTATTGACTATAAACCTTCAGTTTACTTCCACCAAGTCTTTTGCCTGTCTGTGTAAAAGTTCCGTTCAGAAATATCCGAAACTTCGTCTACAAAATTTTTCTACGCTTACCTTTTACTTATTGTGCATAGTCTCCTTCGAAATACACTTTTCTGCAATTGATACACCGCTCCCAACGTAGTTTCCACTTCCGGAAACAGCCTTTCTACGCCTCTTGCTGCATCGTCTGCCAATTTTCTTTTCTCTCATCTACCGTTGCAAATTATTTCCTTTCAATCGGGTTTTCAACTTTAGATATAAAAAAAGACCGCAGGGGTGGGGTCTGTAGAGTACGGAGGATGAGGCAGCACAATGATTTCATTTTTTGTGCGGTAGTCACCCACCAACAGGGATGAATGTGCGGGGGCGTTATCGTGATTCAAGAGCCATGAATTGTCTCGCAACATTTCAGACGTCGCAACACGTCCCGATTGTACCTTCGATTAACAGTTTGTCCCTGTGGCATGAATACATGACGATCTAGTCCTTCAAGGTCAAAGAAAACTATCAGCATGGCTTCGACATTTTACCCGACCTGCCGAGCATTTTTTAGTCTTGGATAACCTTTCCCGACCCATTGAAGATTGAACCTTTGTCTTAACATTAAAGCCATAGAACCACGTCTCATCACGAGTTATGCTTCTCCTAAGGAACATCTTATTCTCGAATGAAGTTTTAAAAAAATGTTCAAATGTGTGTGAAATCTTATGGGACTTAACTACTAAGTCCGCCGCTCGTGGTCTCGCGGTAGCGTTCTCGCTTCCCGAGCACGGGGTCCCGGGTTCGATTCCCGGCGGGATCAGGGATTTTCACCTGCCTCGAGATGACTGGGTGTTTGTGTTGTCCTCATCATTTCATCATCATCCAGGAAAGAGGCGAAATTGGACTGAGCAAAGATTGGGTAATTGTACGGGCGCTGATAACCACGCAGTTGAGCGCCCCACAAACCAAACATCATCATCATCACCCTTAACTACTAAGGTCATCAGTCTCTGAGCTTTCACACTACTTAACCTAAATTATCCTAAGGACAAACACACACACCCATGCCCGAGGTAGGACTCGAAACTCCGCCAGGACGAGCCGCACAGTCCATGACTGTAGCGCATGAGACCGCTCGGCTAATCCCGCGCAGGAAATGAAGTTTTCACTCTGCAGCGGAGTGTGCTCTGATATGAAACTTCCTGGTAGATTAAAACTGTATGCCGGACCGAGACTTGAACGCGGATCCTTTGCCTTTCGCGGGCAAGTGCTCTATCAAAGGCAAAGGATCCGAGTTCGAGTCTTGGTCCGGCATACAATCTGCCAGGAAGTTTCATCTTATCCTCATTTGCGCGATCCAAAAGCACAGGTTGCGAGGCGAAGGTCTTTCTGGTCTTGACTCATGAGCCATGGGACAAACTTGGCGGAGATATGATGCATTCCATAATACTGTGTCAAGATTTCATGATATGATCCAACTGAGATGCTACATTATTCTGCAATCTCTCGGACAGTCAGTCTTCGACTGGCGCGCACAGTTTCGTTGACGTTCCTGGTATGAGCGTCGTGGGCAGACATCGAAGCCCGCCCGGGCTTTTTTTAAACCGTGTGAACCATTTTTAACAACTAGTACGGATTAAGTACTAACCACCGAGGTTTCGTGCATCATTTAGTGTGTCTCTGTAAAGGTTTTCTTGAATTTCACGCAAAATTTAATGCAGGCGCCCTGCTCTCTAGCTCTGGCATTTCATAATTCACAAACTATGCGTCACAACGCTCTACTCAATACGGCACTGAACAATAACGAACAGACATACAACACTGATACTTCTGGCAGTTACACATTAAGTACAGGCGTATGCAGGGATGCCAATCGCATTTCACTCCAACATATAATTGGCGCGAAATTGCGAGGGTGCAAGATCAGGCGAATAAAGTGGCGCGGAATGACTTCGTAATACAACTCCTGTATAGTATGGTATTAGGAAGAACTCCACTAACAGCTGGAAAATTGTTGTTTATTAAAACACAATCGGTTTCACGGCTTAAAGCCGCATCTTTAGGTGCAACAAGTTAAAATATCGAAAGCATACCCTTCGCTCCTAGTCAAAATTTCCTGTTCTCTGAATAGCAAATTTTGACTAGGGGCGATAGGTATGTTTTAAGCCGTAAAACCAGCTGCGTTTCAGTAAACAACAATTTTACCAGCTGTTAGCGGAGTTCTTCCTAACATCATGCCTTTCAGCAACTGCAGTTTCCGGAATATGAAATAGTACAGTGTGTTTTTCAGTCTAGCAGAATGCGGACGGACAGTGTCGTGGAGTAGCATCACACGTGTTCCTGGTCGTTAGTCTTGGATGAGGTCTGTAAGACGTCTCATCAGTTGACAATAAATATCAGCAGTGATGATTACACTTCGGCGAAGCAATTCGTACTACACAACACCGTCGTTGTTCCAACAGATGCATAACATTACCTTTTGTTGACGGCCGCAGGTATTTGTACGAGAAGTTTTTGGCCTTAGCCATTCCTTTCTTTTCTTTATATTAGCGTAAAGACACTGTTTCTCCTCACCAGTAGCGATACAGAACAGGAATGGTCGGAGTTGTTCACGAGCCAATTGATGACGCCCAAGCAGAGATGCACACATGGCCACCCGCTGAGTTTTGTGATGTTGGCTTAGTGTGTGTGATATCCACGCACCCGACTTATGAACCTCTCCCATTGCGTGCAAATGTCACACGATGATGGGACGATCACAGTTCATCACATTTGCCAGTTATCAAGTAAACTGACGTGGATCATTGTAGATTAATACTTTAAAACGATTTTCGTGAAACCCTGAAGGTCTTCCAGAACGTGGAGACTGACTGATGTAAAAAAAAATCTTGCTTAAAACGAGGAAACTATTTTCTTGCCGTGCTCCAATGGCATCATTGCCATGCAAGGCGCAAATGTTTCTGGCTGCCTCTGCTACTGTCACCCCTCTATTGATCTGAAACAGAAGAATACGTCGGATATGTTCCGATTTCTCAACTTTACACTCCATTTTCTAGCGTCCAAAGCCCCATTCAAAATCTCCAAATGATCAAACGACAATATGTAAACTCAAATAGCAACAGTGGACGACAAATAAAATATTTGAGTTTTAAATAAACCCATAGCAGACGGAATACCAACATCCAAGACAAAAACGCTACGAACTTACGCACCAACGCAATATTTACAGAAAACACGCAGACTGCCGCTGAACAGAGCTTTGTCTGCTCAAACTGTGTTTAACGCTGTCTCGATATTATAAGGGATCACTAATATTTTGTTTTTAAATTTCTTATAAAATTACGTTGAAGGATCAGAGCTGTTTTTCCTTTACTTTTCCATGAAATCCACTGCGATGGCGTTCTGACAGAACTGGGGGGTATCATTCACAGCAGATTGCTGCAAATGGTATTTTACAGTCCCAACACATGACATTCTTATGGCGTTAGTTGTCTACCAGATAGCTTATTAACATTATGCTTAACTTTATTTTCACAGAAAATAGTTTCCAAAGTAAATAAAGAAGGAATTTACGAGAATGTTATATTTCTCATCCACAAAATTTTGGGCATGGAGCAATGAAACTTTCCACTCCTCCACTTACATTTCTGTGGCTAAAATATAAGCGTAAGGGAAGGACATTGCACTGTTTAATGCCCGAAATTTAATGTCTGTCTCATTATATCGGCTAAAATGAATATGTACATCACGTTTCTCAAAAAAATTCGACTGAATTGTAAATTTTTAGCCACGTGGGAATTTTCGAGCCATTTGTTTTAACACTATCACATGCAGATCTTTCATTTAGTGCCACAGCACTCCCTCTACCTTGATTTATTGCTAGGTTTGTATTTGTCCATCATGATACGAAAACAGCCCCTGATTGTTTCACAATTCTTGTATTTTATCTATCATGATCTGACAACACTTACCATCTTTATCACAATGTATTTTCAGCTAAGAGAACATCTGTTATGACATTATCGGCTTAATATTACAGTGTTTTCATATATTGTGACTGGGAAGTACATCGTCTGTACCAGAATACAGGAATACAAAACTAGTCGAAATAACAACAAAATAAAAAAATATTATAACATATTAAAATGCCCATACGAAATTAAATAAAGAGATCGCGAACGAATAAATTCTCCAGAATGGATCTTTCACTGTGCAGCGGAGTGTGCGCTGATTTGAAATTCCATGGCAGCTTGAAACTGTGAGACGGACCAGGGCTCAAATTTGGGACCTTTGCTTTTCGAGGGCAAATGCTTTGTCGACTGAACTACCCAGGCACGACTGGCGACTCGTCCTCAGAGCTTCACTTCAGCCAGTACTTCATTTCCTGCCTTCCAAACTTCACAAAAGTTGTTCTGCATATTTTGTGGGACTGGTACATCTGGAAGAAAGGATATTGCAGAGCGATTGTTTAGCCGCAGCCCAAGAGACTGTTTCCAGCAATAAATTTTACTCTTTAGTGGAGTATGAGCTGATACACTATGTGATCGAAAGTATCTGGACACCTGGCTGGAAATGACTTACAAGTTCGTGGCGCCCTCCATCGGCAATGCTGGAATTCAATAAGGTCTTGGTCCACCCTTAGCCTTAATGACAGCTTCCACTCTCGCAGACATACGTTCAATCAGGTGCTGCCAGGTTTCTTGGGGAATGACAGCCTATTCTTCACGGAGTGCTTCATTGAGGAGAGGTATCGCTGTCGGTCGGTGAGGCCTGGCACGAAGACGGCTTTCCCAAACACCCCAAAGGTGTTCCATAGTATTCAGGTGAGGTTTGTGCAGCCCAGTCCATTACAGGGATATTATTGTCGGATAAGGCCGGCCGCGGTGGTCTAGCGGTTCTGGCGCTGCAGTCCGGAACCGCGGGACTGCTACGGTCGCAGGTTCGAATCCTGCCTTGGGCATGGGTGTATGTGATGTCCTTAGGTTAGTTAGGTTTAAGTAGTTCTAAGTTCTAGGGGACTTATGACCTAAGATGTTGAGTCCCATAGTGCTCAGAGCCATTTATTGTCGGATAACCCCTCCGCCACATGCCGTGCTTTATGAACAGGTGCTCGATCGTGCTGAAAGATGCAATTGCCATCCCAAAATTTCTCTTCAACAGTGGGAAGCAACAAGATGCTTAAAACATCAACGTAGCCCTGTGCTGTGATAGTGCCACGCAAAACAACAAGGGGTGCAAGCCCCCTCCATGAAAGACACGACCACACCGTAACACCACTGCCTCCAAATTTTACTGTTGGCACTACACAAGCTGGCAGATAACGTTCACCGGGAATTCGCCATAGCCACACCCTGCCATCGGATCGCCACATCGTGCATCGTGATTCGTCACTCTACACAACGTTTTCCCATTGTTCAATCGTCCAATGTTTACGCTCCTTAATCCAAGCGAGGCATTTACCGGCGTGATGAGCAGCCGCTCGACTATGAAATCCAAGTTTTCTCACATCCCGTCTAATTGTCATAATTGCAGTGGATCCTGATGCAGTCTGGAATTCCTGCGTGATGGTCTGTATAAATGTCTGCCTATTACACATTACGGCTCTCTTCAACTGTCGGCGGTCTCTGTCAGTCAAAAGAGGTCGGCCTGCCTGTACGCTTTTGTACTGTACGTGTCCGTTCACGTTTCCACTTCACTATCCTATCGGAAGCAGTGGACCTAGGGATGTTTAGGAGTGTGGAAATCTCGCATACAGACATATGATAGAAGTGATACCCAGTCAGTCAAAAGAGGTCGGCTAGTACACTTTTATACTGTACGTGTCCGTTCACGTTTCCACTTCACTATCATATTGGAAGCAGTGGACCTAGGGATGTTTAGGAGTGTGGAAATATCGCATACAGACGTATAATACAAGTGATACCCAGTCACTTAACCACGTTGGAAGTCCTTGAGTCCCACGAAGCGCCCCATTCTGCTCCCTCACGATGTGTGATTATTACTGAGGTCACTGATATGGATTACCTGGCAGTAGGTGGCAACACAATGCACCTAATATGAAAACGTATGTTTTTGGGGGGGGGGGGGGGTGCGGATACTTTCGATCACATAGTTACTGGCCCATCACAGATGTGTACTGGACGGAAATTCGGACCTCAAACCTTTGCGGCAAGGGCTTTGGGTTCGAGGTCCGGTCCGGAACTCAGTTTCAATCTGCCAGGACGTTTCAGCTTGATATATCGGATAAATTTTACTGTGTGAAGCTGTAGATCCGTAGACAACAAAAATTTAGCCCGCAGAATAGAACTTCAAATGCAGGACTTTTTATTTCACATTCATGCTGATTAATAATACACGTACATTTAACAGAAATCGTCTTCACGTATCTTTCAAAAAACGACTTTGACTAATTTAGGAAAGGTGAGCAATTTTGGTGACTGGAAAGGATTGACTACTGGCAAGACATACGGTTAACAAAAGGCAAAGCATTGGTTTTGTGAAATAAGTTTCCAAAACAGCCGACGCCTCTGGCGACGGAGTTGATCGGTAACGCGGACAGAATGGGGAACAGATGGCTGTTGGATGGCGCTTTCTGGCACCAGCGATCTCCGCCGCATTGCAGCTGTCGCCGCCGGGGATCGGCGCCCGTAAATCTTTCCACGCTTCTCATATCGACGCTGCGACTAATTCATATGCGGGCCAGCCAGCTACCGCGTCCTAGGTGCGTATCCAACTTCACTTTCCAACCTGTCTCCAAGCATACGGACCAGCCACGTGCTGCACCTGGTTCCTATCCGAAGGGTTTCGCACACCCAAGCGTGAGTTTAATATAATCTTTTTGATAAACATTTCCTGCACTTCCTGCAGAAGTAAATAATCATCGCCCTATAATACCTCTGACTAAAGCTGAACGGAAAACTAATAAGGAATACGCCTCTAACATACATTAGAAAATCGCACAATAGATTACTAACGGGCCAAATATTACATCGCTGCACCACACTCGGCATTTGCAAGGCCTTAATCTTATCTCTTCTCTCTCATACCAAAGTCACCTGTATTTCTCACCCCCCAATAATTTACCATTCCTTCCAGTTCTCGAACGCCATTCACTCCGCTTTATTCTCCGTATTCGAGCAGATGTCACCACTCGAATACTGTATGAACTTATTTACTTTCCGACTCTCCTCTCCCACGTTTAAAAATTTCAGATATCCTACCAGCCTCCACATTATTTCATCCCTGATTGTTAACCTTCGTACTCTGTCACACTTTTACCGACACATTATTCCAACTCACCCATACTCTACATCATATCTCGATGAAACTTTAACAATCTGCTCATTTCTGATCACGAAACACAACACTAAGAATATATTTCTTTCGCTATCTGCTTTGTTAATCCTCCCCAATATTTTTTCTGTTTCCTAATAACTTGGTTCCGGGTCCTCTTATCCCATCTCTTCTAACCCACGAATTTCTCAAAGAAACTCTCCCACGGACCCCTTCTCTCATACTGTTCACTTCATACAACATTTTGCAGTTCAGTCGCGCAAAGTTTTTCGTTTTTTATTATAAAAACTATCGTCAATTGTTATATTCTAAAAGACGAAGATCTTTTATGTAATGTAAAAAAATCTACAGATACGAAGTTTATATTGCCTTCTTAGCATGTACGAGGGCTATTCGGCAAGAAAGATCTGATCGGTCGCGAAATGGAAACCACTGTCAAAATCAAAAATGTTTTACTTGCACCAGTTATCTACAGTATCCAGTTACGTCTCTACATAATCGCGGCACAGACTGAGACATTTGTCGTAGCGTTGTACCAACTTTCCAATACCCTCGTCATAGACGGCAGCCGCCAGTGCATCCCACTAATTCTCTACGTTGGTCCGTCGCTCGTTGTCTGTGCCAAAATGTTGTCTCCGTAGCCAACGGTTCATCTAAGCAAAGATGAAACTCAAGGGGAGCCAATTAAAGGCTGTATTGTGGGTGATCAAACACTTCAAACCGAAAACGCCGCAGGAGCATCTTCACTGCCCCTGAGAGTGCGGCCAAGAACTTGTAAGTAGGCTGTTTAGGTTTTTATATTGGTAACGCCACGTAGCGCTCTGTATGAAAATCACTGGCTGTGCTGTGTGCAGGCTGTGGCTAGTTTGCATTGTTGTCTGCCATTGTAGTGTTGGGCAGCTGGATGTTAACAGCGCGTAGCGTTGTGCAGTTGGTCAGCCGCCAGCAGTGGTGGATGTGGGGAGAGAGATGGCGGAGTTTTGAAATTTGTAAGACTGAATGTCATGAACTGCTATGTATATTATGATTTTTCAACACTATTAAGGTAAATACATTGTTTGTTCTCTATTAAAATCTTTCATTTGCTAACTATGGCTATCAGTAGTTAGTGCCTTCCGTAGTTTGAATCTTTTATTTAGCTGGCAGTATTGGCGCTCGCTGTATTGCAGTAGTTCGAGTAACGAAGATTTTCGTGAGGTAAGTGATTTGTGAAAGGTATAGGTTAATGTTAGTCAGGGCCATTCTTTTGGAGGGATTTTTTGAAAGTCAGATTGCGTTGCGCTAAAAATATTGTGTCAGTTTAAACACAATCATGTATAATTTTTCTAAGGGGACGTTTCAAACTGACAGGTATAGTACGTTATATGGGCTGCATGAAATCTGGTTAATTTTCTTACCAGGCCCTCATACTTTGCGAGACACACTATTTCCTAGGCATCTTTGTGTTGCCGCTGTACGCTCAAAACTGAAAAGAGCGACGTGACGCTATCGACGATCATAGTAGACACTACCCAACACATTTGTGTGAAACTTCGTCGGATTTGCAATGTGATAACCATATCGAGCCCAATCGAGCCTTACTTTCCGAATAGCTCTCGTAGGTACATTGGATCACTAGTTTCGGCAGGGCAAAGTGTACAAGGTATTAATTATGCCGTGCTCTAAACCGTATGTTTGTTTTTGTACTATCGTAACGGACTGTGGATTTGAAATAAGAACTATAAAATTACCTTTACATAACTTTTTGCTCTAAATATACAAGTTCCAACATATTATGATTTACATATTTATTGTAACAAATTATGTAAAGGTATTTTTTCATAGTCCGTTACGATAGCACACACATAAACGTGCAGTTTATCGCACAGCGTGATTTCATAACCTGTACGCTGAGGATCTCAAGATGGCAGCTTAGCTCTGCCGAATCTGGTGATCCAGCGTACCAAGGCAATAAAATCGTCTTGTTAGAAGCTTCCTTTACAATATATTCATGATTACTGAAAAATGGCTCTGAGCACTATGGGACTCAACTTCTGAGGTCATCAGTCCCCTAGAACTTAGAACTACTTAAACCTAACTAACCTAAGGACATCAGACACATCCATGCCCGAGGCAGGATTTGAACCTGCGACCGTAGCGGTCGCACGGCTCCAGACTCTAGCGCCTAGAACCGCTCGGCCACGCCGGCCGGCCATGATTACTCCCCATGAGACAATGTCAGGTATTTATCATCTTTTACTTAACGTGTCACTCTAAAACCGACTTTTGTACTACTTTTAAAGACGTACACTTTTATGACAGTGGTATCATTTTAATTTTTTTTTAAGTATGCTTGTATATTTTATAAGTGACCTCGTCTGAAAAACAGGAATATGTCATTGCAAGTTTATCCTTGTGAGGACAAGTAAATTAAATCATAATTAATTGAAAAGGGTAATATCATCTCGTAAGACTGATTATGGATCCAGACGTCGCTACCTTGTAAACATGGCGCTCATATTCCTTGACGAATAGAATACTTGTGTAACAGTTTCTACTGACCATCTGGTTAGCAGCTTCACACACTAGTGGTTAGATGCGTGTTCTCAAAACAATTGCTGCCAGATGATAGACTATAGTCATAACGTATTTCAATTCTGATGTCACACAGCCACTAAAATGTTTGTGGTCTACAATGGCACCGATTTGGGTAACATCGTCGCCACAGCTGCCACTGTGGGCAGCTTTCTCTGACGAACCTAAACTTTGTGATCGATCGCTTAATAGCGTGTTGCTCCACCTTTGCAATGCAATACATCAGTGATTCTGTGCGTCAAGGTTTCGGCAAGTCCTAGATAGGTTACTGGAGGTAGGTGGCATCGATAACACAGTTCCAGTAAATTACGGGCTGGGCTACTTGGGCACGAAGCGGATGACCAATAGCAGCCTATAACTCTTTTGCATTCAGACCAGACGAATTTGATTGTGATAACGTCATTGTGAGTTCACTGTCATACCTCTCAAACCACTGTACCACGATTCTGCCCTTGTCACTGAGAGAGTTATCCTGCTGAAATATGCCATAGCTGTCAGGGAACTCGTCAAGCATGAAGTGATACAGCTGTCGTGGTACCTTCAGTTACTGCCAAAGGTACCATGGAAGCCACAATAATGTTAGGCATAGCATAATACTGCCCCACTGGCCTGTATCCGTGTCATGCTGCGTATTTCGAGCAGCTGTTGGCCTGGATACACATATGCATCAACATGGATACTCTGCAAATCACATTTAAGTGCCTGGCACTATTAGTCCAATCTCGTATAGTGGGCGGAAAGAACGAACACCTATATCTTTCGGTACGAGTTCTGATTTCCCTTATTTTATTGTGGTGATCGTTTCTCCTACGTAGGTCGGTGTCAACAAAATATTTTCCCAATCGGACGAGAAAGTTAGTGATTGGAATTTCGTGAGAAGATTCCGTCTCAACGAAAAACGTCTTTCCTTTAATAATGTCCAGCCCAAATCCTGTATCATTTCAGTGACATTCTCTCCCATATTTCGCGATAATACAAAACGTGCTGCCCTTCTTTGAACTTTTTCGATGTACTCCGTCAGTCCTATCTGGTAAGGATCCAACACCGCGCAGCAGTATTCTAAAAGAGGACGGACAAGCATAGTGTAGGCACTCTCCTTAGCAGATCTGTTACATTTTCTGCCAATAAAACGCAGTCTTTGATTAGCCTTCCCCACAACATTTTCTGTGTGTTCCTTCCATGGATGATGGTTTATCGACTCGGTGTAGCGAGAAACGCGATTCATCCGACAGGGGATATACTTCCATTGATCCACAGGCCATCTCAGTGATCCCAGCGACACTGCAATAGTAACTATCGATGCTACTGTATCAGCAAGAGAACAGGTAGTGGTCGTCTGCCCAAGCACCCTAACAGTGAGCTGAGCGCGAGCCGTATCTGAACTGTGGACGTGCGATATCGATAGCAGCCACTCTGCAGGAATATCTTTGCCCAGTCGCTGGGTAACCAGTGGACACACTGCACGGGGGCAGTGATGCGACTCTGAGCGGCGGTATATGGGCGTGCACGATGTAATTTATGTATTGGCTTGTTGGAGGCGCAATGGGCTGTTTGGGGTTCGCTGTTTCTGCGGATGTGTTTACCTTCACAGCAGTCTGATCATCGGGGCAGAAGGGCAGCATGGCCTGAGAACTGTTGGTGCTGAGATGCCTGTCTGAATTCGAGCCATTAGCCACTCAACCATTTGATGGATGGAAACCTGGACAGGAACTTCTTCTAGCCTGAAAACTGTTAGAAACGTTATAGTGAGCCTCTGCTTCCATTTGGGCAGTGATCTGGGGTTGTTAAACAGGTGTACTGATCCCAATCATTGTAGCTGTCACACATTGCGTTTTCTGTGCTTGTCATACAACCAGGTGAGAGAATGTCCGTAGATTAATTGTGTAAGCCTCCTTTTGACATGTTGGGCATGCATCGTCAATTGCTGCATATGTGTTATTTGTTCATTTTTTTCATGATATCTCGACCAGATGAACATTTGGCATACTTATTGAAGGTGCACAGCCCGTTGGTGCTTAAACAAGCTTCGCATGTTATGTTTTATATTTTTAGTCAGCTGTGCACTTAAGACATTGGTTTCGAAACTTCCTTGCTGGTTTGCGTGTATGTCCTTATATATGTTGTCTAATTGAGGTGTGTGTGTGTGTGTGTGTGTGTGTGTGTGTGTGTGTGTGTGTGTGGGGCCGGCCGGTGTGGCCGTGCGGTTCTAGGCGCTTCAGTCTGGAACCGCGCTGCTGCTACGGCCGCAGGTTCGGATCCTGCCTCGGGCATGGATGTGTGTGATGTCCTTAGGTTAGTCAGGTTTAAGTAGTTCTAAGTCTAGGGGACTGATGACCTCAGTTGTTAAGTCCCATAGTGCTCAAAGCCATTTGAACCGTTTTGTGTGTGTGTGTGTCTGTGTTTTTTAGTAGGAACTTTTTAAATACAATTTCTTATGTTACAGAGGAGGATAGGATGATTATTATAATAATTGTTATTGTCTATACATGATGCATATTCCTCTAAGGGAGCCTCACTGTAAAGTCCTATATTTTTGCGATCATGTGCCTTAACTGACAACTATTAAAAACAACGGTCACCTTGACATATCATTTGATTTCTGCCTGCAGTGCCTTTTAATAAAGCGATTGGCTAGCTAGTCAAATTCAAGTGCTTCTATTGTAATTTTTAAACGTTCGAGTCACACTTTGGGTGGACTCGACCCTTTGTGATAATGCCACAGTTTTCTGTTGTTGTCTGTTGTTCTACCTCCACGTGCTGTCCTAGTGGACGAAAATTAAACAAGGATCAAGCGACTTAGAGCAACAATAAACAAACAAAGGATCAGCAAATATATGCCATTGATGGGACATGGCAAGGATTTCTTTTATTTTTAAAAATTTTATCTTGGTTGTTGTTGCAAAGCGTTTTACCTGATTCGAAATTTTGTGCTAGAAGGTGTTTTAGTTAAATATTCAAGTTGCCATGTCCCATCAATGGCATATATTTGCTGATCCTTTGTTTGTTTATTGTTGCTCTAAGTCGCTTGATCTGAACCTAATTGTACATGGCCGTTGATGGTGGTTCCTTTTGTTTAAAGAAACTAAAATAAGTCTTTGCTAGTAAGTACGTCATGAGGTGGTTTTCAGCCTCTAACCTATAACTGATCGCTGTCAGCGAACTCTGACTTAAAATTATTTTCCTTATCCTTGGCAGGCCTCTTGTATATATTCCAATTTGGCATTCTGTGTATATTAAGTACAATTTTGAGGCACCCAAATTACTGCAAATTTATAACTGGCAGCTGGCCATAAATAGTGTGCCAGAAGGCCTTGGCTGTTTTAAAGTTTTGGAATTCTGCATATTTTAATATTGCCGTGAGATGTACCAAGTTGTGGACAAATACAAACTTAATCACAACTTGGTACATCTCACGGCAAAATTGCACATTTTGCCATGAGATGTACCAAGTTGTGATTAAGTTTGTATTTGTCTGTGGTGCTAAAAGAACAGTAACCGTCTGTCTTTCTAAACTACATTCTTGGTGGAGAATTTTAATATAAATTTATTTATTCTGGATCCCAAAGCACTTTCTCGAGAACCGCAACATTTTCCAGATAATTTACTAATTTTTTATTTGAGGAGTCTCGATGTTAATAAATTGATAAACTTTTATATGCTTTTATTGGACCCGTACCTTACCACTTAACCTACCAGTTCCCTACTGCTTTAGAGAATATGCATTGACGGATGTGCTCTGAAACACCTGCGCATACTCCAACATTGTACACTGTCGTCAGGTATGGTACAGATCACGGCTTACCCTGGTTTCGAGGGTGGGCAACATCTGCATTCCTTGATGAGTTGTGATCATACAACACCTTATCTCCTACTTGTTGTTTCACCAGCCTTCAACAAATTTCAGCAGATTCTGACGGCAGTAACACGTGAATAGCCGAGAAGCTTCACTGTTCACTGAATTTTAGCAGATGTGCGGCCATAACAATCTGTCCTCTGTCAAAACCGTTAATGTCAGTGGATTTTTGCATTTCAGCCAGAATAGCAAAATTGCTCTGTGCACTATGGGACTTAACACCTGAGGTCATCAGTCCCCTAGAACTTAGAACTACTTAAACCTAACTAACCTAAGGACATCACACACATCCATGCCCGAGGCAGGATTCGAACCTGCGACCGCAGCTGTCGCGCGGTTCGAGACTTAACCACTCGGCCACACCGGCCGGCCCAAAATAGCAGCTAGAATGATTCCCCACCACTTAAGCACCACACGGTATTTTCCGCTTGTGATTACAGACTGTGTCACAAGTAATTAGAAAAATAATGGTATTTGATCTGTATGTGTAATCTGCAAATTTGTCAGTCTGCAAAGTGTCGTGAGGGTCATCTTTCGTGATTTGTGAAAGATATATGTGGTTTGTAGCCAAGTGAGGTTTGAGACTATGGAGCGAAATTTTTTCAGTTGAAATATGATGTGGTTTCTCTGGAGGACATGATAGATAGACGGTGCCCTAAATGTGTCGTGAGGGTCATCTTTCGTGATTTGTGAAAGGTATATGTGGTTTGTAGCCAAGTGAGTTTTGAGACTATGGAGCGAAATTTTTTCAGTTGAAATATGATGTGGTTTCTCTGGAGGACATGATAGATAGACGGTGCCCTAAATGTTGCCTTATATGAGTGTTGAGAGTATAGTGGGAAGAAGTATAGTGGGAAGCTTTCGTATAAACAAGGAAATCGCATTTTGAAGAAGTTGCAGTCGATGTAAGTGTTTGTCTGCGCTCATTGACCTAACTTCAGAATCCTACAAGATGGTCAGAAGTAAGACTGTCAGTGAGAATGATTCCTGCTCCAACTCTGTTCTGCTCATATATGCCTGCAAAGCCATCAGGAGGCATTCAGACTCACTTACGGCTGTTGCCGCAATGTGTGTGTGTGTGTGTGTGTGTGTGTGTGTGTGTGTGTGTGTGTGTGTGTGTGCGTGCGTGTGTGTGTGTGTGTGTGTGTGTGTGTGTGTTTTTGTTATGCAGCTGACATGAATTCATAAGTGTTACTGAAGTGGACTGTTGAATCATTCGGTAAAATAAATCAATTATGAACGAAATCAGAAATATGGTGCCTTAGAGTAACACTTTCTTTACCGTCAGTAATATTTTATGGCCAAATCTAGAGCAATATCATGCAAAGCATTGAAGCAGCCTCTGACAGCTGGCAAACGCGTAATGTTGGAACTACAATTGTAGTGGCTGTGTATCCATTGCGAGACGAGCCAGGGTCGGCTCGGCAAAACCTGACAGCATAGCGGTAAGAAACGGTTACTGCAGTACGATCAAGGAGATTTCTCCACAGACGGATTTGAGTTTTTCTGTAAACAACGTTACTGGATGTGGCTCATCGGCGTAACAAGTGCACTGATAATCTACACTCCTGGAAATGGAAAAAAGAACACATTGACACCGGTGTGTCAGACCCACCATACTTGCTCCGGACACTGCGAGAGGGCTGTACAAGCAATGATCACACGCACGGCACAGCGGACACACCAGGAACCGCAGTGTTGGCCGTCGAATGGCGCTAGCTGCGCAGCATTTGTGCACCGCCGCCGTCAGTGTCAGCCAGTTTGCCGTGGCATACGGAGCTCCATCGCAGTCTTTAACACTGGTAGCATGCCGCGACAGCGTGGACGTGAACCGTATGTGCAGTTGACGGACTTTGAGCGAGGGCGTATAGTGGGCATGCGGGAGGCCGGGTGGACGTACCGCCGAATTGCTCAACACGTGGGGCGTGAGGTCTCCACAGTACATCGATGTTGTCGCCAGTGGTCGGCGGAAGGTGCACGTGCCCGTCGACCTGGGACCGGACCGCAGCGACGCACGGATGCACGCCAAGACCGTAGGATCCTACGCAGTGTCGTAGGGGACCGCACCGCCACTTCCCAGCAAATTAGGGACACTGTTGCTCCTGGGGTATCGGCGAGGACCATTCGCAACCGTCTCCATGAAGCTGGGCTACGGTCCCGCACACCGTTAGGCCGTCTTCCGCTCACGCCCCAACATCGTGCAGCCCGCCTCCAGTGGTGTCGCGACAGGCGTGAATGGAGGGACGAATGGAGACGTGTCGTCTTCAGCGATGAGAGTCGCTTCTGCCTTGGTGCCAATGATGGTCGTATGCGTGTTTGGCGCCGTGCAGGTGAGCGCCACAATCAGGACTGCATACGACCGAGGCACACAGGGCCAACACCCGGCATCATGGTGTGGGGAGCGATCTCCTACACTGACCGTACACCACTGGTGATCGTCGAGGGGACACTGAATAGTGCACGGTACATCCAAACCGTCATCGAAACCATCGTTCTACCATTCCTAGACCGGCAAGGGAACTTGCTGTTCCAACAGGACAATGCACGTCCGTATGTATCCCGTGCCACCCAACGTGCTCTAGAAGGTGTAAGTCAACTACCCTGGCCAGCAAGATCTCCGGATCTGTCCCCAATTGAGCATGTTTGGGACTGGATGAAGTGTCGTCTCACGCGGTCTGCACGTCCAGCTCGAACGCTGGTCCAACTGAGGCGCCAGATGGAAATGGCATGGCAAGCCGTTCCACAGGACTACATCCAGCATCTCTACGATCGTCTCCATGGGAGAATAGCAGCCTGCATTGCTGCGAAAGGTGGATATACACTGTACTAGTGCCGACATTGTGCATGCTCTGTTGCCTGTGTCTATGTGCCAGTGGTTCTGTCAGTGTGATCATGTGATGTATCTGACCCCAGGAATGTGTCAATAAAGTTTCCCCTTCCTGGGACAATGAATTCACGGTGTTCTTATTTCAATTTCCAGGAGTGTATATAAACAGCTGTCATTTTGCAGCAGAATAATTCACAACCCAGTAGTGCTAATTGGAAGTAGGCGCTACGCCGGACGAGCAGACGAAAGGAGGCACCAGCAGCAGTCACGAGTTCGGGCCTCCACCGCCGTACCTGCCTCTGTACTAAGTCCAACTTACGTACTCGATGCCATGGCGCGACGACGCTATCCTGTGCGCACTCCGTCTGCGAGCCTGACTTCTGCCCTGCCCGGGTATATGTGTGTGTGTGTGTGTGTGTGTGTGTGTGTGTGTGTGTGTATGGGGGGGGGGGGGTAGGGGGTCGGATCGAATGCCGGGCATGGAGGCACGGTGGCCTCCTTCGATCATAGAGACAGAGCGGGCGCTGCCGCATCTCATGATATCGCAGGCAGCCTTCCACCGATGAGTTGGCTACCACTCCAAGAATTTCGACTGATCCGAACACCGCTGACCCCATGTGATTGTCGCCCTACTCACGTACCACGTCGTGCCTGGGGACATATGTCTCAGCCAGCGGATTGGGCACTAGCTGTCACCTCGCTGGCCATGCACCAAGTATCTCCTCTCTCCTCTCTTCCCACTTGCCGAGAGGGCTGTGGTCGCTGCCCTGCATCTGCAGAGTGCAAAAAAAAATTGAGTAAAATAAAATTTTTACTTTGATATCTGTGTTTCCCTGGACCACAATCAGCCTGCAACACCACCACCGTCCCCCACATCCTACCATCCTGCTCCAAAGCCACAAATCCACCACCACGTTCGACTTCATTCCACGAATTGAACATCAAATAACAGAAAATGAACAAGGTACCAAGCCTTTTAAAGAGATGGCGTTGAAGTAAGTGAACCTGTAGTTGTGTCAATTTGGAATAGTTTGCTCTATAGCGTAAACTGAGTGTCAACTCCTGCTGCATATTACACTGAAGCGCCAAAGAAACTTCTATAGGCATGCGTATTCAAATAAAGAGATATATAAACAGACTGAAGAGAATAGTTCAACGTGGCAGAATCGCAACCCTTTCGCAAATTGCTGCAGATTTCAGTGCTGGGCCATCAACGAAACATCATCGATCTGGGCTTTCGAAGCTAAAGACCCACTCGTGTACCCTTTGCACGACACAAATCTTTACGCCTCGCCTGGGCCTGTCAACAACGACATTGGACTGTTGATCACTGGAGACATGTTGCCTGGTCAGACGACTCTCGTTTCAAATAGTATCGAACGGATGGATGCGTACGGGTATGGAGACAGCCTCATGAATCCACGGACCCTCGATGTCAGCAGGGAACTGTTCAAGCTGGTGGAGGCTCTGTACTGGTGTGGGGCGTGTGCAGCTGGAGTGACGTGGGACCTCTGATACGTCTAGATACGACTCTGACAGATGTTACTTACACAAGCAACCTGTCTGATCACCTGCATCCATTCATGTCCATTGTGCATTCCGGCGGGCTTGGGCAATTCCATCAGGACAACACGACATTCCACACGTTCAGAATTGCTACAGAGTGGCTCCAGGAACACTCTCCCGAGTTTAAACAATTCCGCTGGCCACCAAGCTCCCCAGACATGAACATTATTGAGTATATCTGGGATGCCTTTCAACGTGCTGTTCATAAGAGATCTCAACCCCTCGCACTCTTACGGATTTATGGGCAGCCCGGCAAGATTCATGGTGTCATTTCCCTTCAACACTACTTCAGACATTAGTCGAGTCCAAACCACGTCGTGTTGCCGCACTTCAGCGTGCTTGCGGCGGCCGTACACAATATTAGGCAGGTGTAGCAGTTTCTTTTTCTCTTCGGTTGTTTACTTTATGCGGCAGTTCAAAACGGTAGTTGTACGTCATTCAAATGGATAAGTTGTGCGGTTAAAAATTACTTTATTACGTTCGTTTGTGATATAGAAGAAATTTACTTCTGTATTTTCAACGACGCAGAAATGGACAGTTGAGTTCAATTACACCCATGCTTCACTTTTTCACTAATACTTGATCGCATTTCTTTTCAAGGTATCCGTATTGAAGGCCGGTTCAGAACTGCGGCGGCAGATCAAAATACACAGAAAGTCGGTGATTGCAGGTGGCTCACATAGCTGACCTCACAGGCAAATGAGGACAAAAGTTTATTTTTCAAATAAAATGTGACACACTGTGTGAGAAATCTTTGTGGTAGACGTCACATTCAGAATGAGGAACAAACACCCTCTTATTTGATGTATCGCAAAGGCATAACGGTAACTGATGAGTATCATCCAAATAGAATGAGAAATTCACTATGCAGCGGAGTGTGCGCTGATATGAAACTTCCTGGCAGATTAAAACTGTGTGCCGGACCGAGACTCGAACTTTTGCCTTTCGCGGGCAAGGTCCCGAGTTCGAGTCTCGGTCCGGCACACAGTTTTAATCTGCCAGGAAGTTTCATCATCCAAATATTTCGTAAGTATGAGAAAAAAGCTATAGTTTCCAAAAGGACAGTAAAGTTGCCATTGCTTTTGCAATGAGAAGGATGAGGGATTTGAAGTACGAATTGTTGGAACATTCTTTCTTGTCAAGACATCTGAACCCTCTGACTTCGAGTAATTCCAATATGTAAGTAAATTTGTTGCTAAATGTTTTATATCCTATTAAAAGTTTATGATAACAGTAAACGGATGTACTGCAGACCTTCGAGAATCTATACATTAACCTAGACTTTGGAAGCCATATAATGATGTGTGTCACTTCACATATCTGCTCCCTTTTCTCTGTGGACGGGAACAACGATTATCGGTAACCCCTCTCCCCCTCCCCCCCCTCCCTTCCCCCGCATGAATTTTAAATTTTAGGTTGTTCCGTCATGGCTATTTTGGGAGATTTATGTGGAACTATTACTTGCCTGACACTTATTATAAACTATATGTAGTAATTTGAACAGTAAAGGTCTTGATACACAACGCCACTCTTATTACTACGTCAACAAAATGAAAATATTTCCAAGACCATCACTCTGACAGACCGCTGTGGCCGAGCGGTTCTAGTCTGGAACCGCTCGACCGCTATAGTAGCAGGTTCGAATCCTGCCTCGGGCATGGACGTGTGTGATGTCTTTAGGTTAGTTAGGTTTAAGTAGTTCTAAGTTCTAGGGGTCTGATGACCTCAGATGTTGAGTCCCATAGTGCTCAGAGCCATTTGAATCATTTGAACCCTCACTCTCTTATTCGACGGAAACCTATGTTAAACATTTAGCAGAAGGACAATAAACATACAAGTGCTCTCGCAGTGAGAAGACTGAGAGGAATTTGAAGTACGAATTGTTGGAATATCCATCCTTGTCAACACATTTGAACCCCTCTACATCTCATATATGAGTCATACGTTTAAGTGTACCAGACGGCAGATAAATGTCAAAGGAAAGGGCCGAACAAGGGTTTCGCGAGATAGCTTCCATGGGCGTGAATTACATTTTATAGAATTCAAATGAATAGCAGTCTGGCACCTGCTTCTCCTGAACTAGCTGCGTATCGGTTGTTTCACTTTTGGTCGCTCAGGATGCATGCTCTTGTATTGCCCCTGCAACGTTTACTGCATTTCGGCGCAGTATTCCGGTGCTGCAGCTTTCCTTTATACAAAAGCATCGTTTGTGTACAGTGTTACGCAAGAACCGATGTTACTCAACAAGTAGTTTATGCATGTCATAGACACGAACGGCCCTATAACAGTCCATAAGAGTTCACCGGAAATAACAGGAAAGGCATACGAAATTCGAAGGTGGCTAATGATTAGATCTGTACTTACGTTACTACAACTTCTTTTCTTTCTGTTTGGTAACAGTTTTCCATTTTCTAGGTGTTAGTTACATTCTCTCCTACAATCGAAAATTTTATCAAGTACACTAAAAATTTTTAGTGCTTCTCTAATCTCTTGATTCTTTAGTCTGCCTTCTATAGTGCAACCTTTAACACGTCTCAGGAATTTTACAAAACAGTTGCAGTCCTCACACTGCCCTACGGGAGCGAAATTTGGGGGATTAGCAAAAAGCAAGAAGGCCGTATTTAGGCACAAGAAATGAAATTCGTGCTCTGGACTCTTCCGGAAGAATGACAAGAAGATTTGTACATTTAAATGATTTCTTAGAAAATGAAATGTCTGAATGGAGATGGAATCCACGAAAGATTGTTCGCATTTTAAAGGGAGACAGATATTTCTAAATGAATATTGTTTCATTCTTGGCGTCAATACAAAGTTATTTGACGTACTTATACTCATTTTCATTCCAGATTGCAACATATTTTTCTTTAAAGATTTCAGTTGCTGTTTTAGCGAGTATTATTTCTAGAATACTGCTGTTGGTGTAAGTAAGTTATAGGAAATTGGACAACACCGCATGTAAGTGATGATATTTTACGTCTCTTTTTTCAGAGAGCAATGAAACTTGAACGCTGTTCTTCAAGTAACTAAAATAAAAATACATTTTGCGAGGGTTATAAGCAGGTTTGACATGAACTGTGGTAGTAGTGGTCTCTTAGAGTGTAACGCGTAAATAAAGTATTTCTCGTGAAACACAGCTCTTAACTTCGCTGTTCATTATCTTAGTAATTATTTACTGACGGATACACTTTTTGATCCGGTATGCAGGCGACCGAATTTGACGACATTTAGTTTATAAAATACTTCGTTTACGTCATGGCACTAACAAGCCGGAGAGTGAGCGTATGCTGAGCTGCCTACTAGGTTTCGCTTCTGCTTCTGCTTCTTTACGATCAGAGTTGCTCGACTCGGTGCAGGATAAACACTCGTGTTATTCGTGCTTGTACTCTTGGTTTCTGAGTTGTGTGGTGGGTTGGTCTCTGGTCACGTGAATGGGGTGTTTCATCACTCCTTTGGGGGAAGTATTACCCACGCAGCAGGTCGCTGTCTGCTATACAGTCGAGCAGCGACTTAAGTAGGCAGAAGGCGGGAGCATGTCCTCCATTTGCTGGGGTGAGATGGATGTAACACTGCGCCGTGACTGCAGCGCTTCTATCGTCGATACGAACGCTGCCGACGGAGGGGGAGGGGGAGGCGGGTTGCACCTCTGGTGGCGCCTGCTAGGGGTTAGCATGCTGAAGTTTACCCATTACAATGTTGCCGTGCATTTTTCGGCACCTGTACTGTCTCCGATGGAGAATTTCCAGGGTGCTGGAGAATCCGATGGTCGTTTAAGGTAAACCGGAAGCAGAAGTTGCCCGCGAGCGACCGGATGTACCGTATACCACCGAATCCAGGATGAGTTTTTTCCGGAATTTTCGTATCCAGATGTGGGGAATCGTCTTGTGTCCACGGCATATAACGTGGAGGTTTTCTTTTCTTCGTCGATTATAATCACGAGCTTCCATTCAGACGTTACTCTCTGCCACGAATATCGATTCACCCATGAACGTGCACATGCACTTTGAGTATTGTTTTACGATAGCAGGAAGTGTTTCTCGAACCCGTTTTCTATTCAGTTGTTTGACTTGGAGATCCCACTTCTGAAATGTGTGATAAAGTGTGTATTGGATCGTGGTGTGGAACAACGTGATTCAACATCGAATTTTTCAACAGTATACAGGCGTTACTCACTTACTGTGACGCAAGTTCCAAAATCGTGATTGTTCGGCATCCAGTCGCTCATATAGTGGACGTTTCGAGAATACTGAAATGGAAGTAGTGGTATTCGTGTGCGGGGAAAGTAAAGAAGGAACGGCAGTTTTCCGGGATATCATACGAATTGGCACAGGAACACGGTGTCCAGTTCAAAGCCAGCTCTGTGTAGGGTATAGGGATGATGCGACGCAGTGGAATTGTGCTGCGACGTCGAACATCCCTTGCTGAGCAACTTCCAGTATCGTATGTGGAGAAGAATCAGCGACACGTTCTGAGACGGAGAAAGGAAGATGCTTACCTCTCAGGCCAAATCGGAAACGCTGACAAGACACCCGTTTACTTCGAAATGCCGTCCAGTACTACAGTTGAAGAGAAAGGCAGCAAAAGTGTATAGGTTCGCACTACGAGCAATGAGAAATCGCAAATCACCGTGATATGGTGCATACTTCCCGATGGAACGATGATGCGACCCTACTTCATCTTCAGTCGTAAAACTATGCCAATGGAAGGGATGCCACCTGTTGTCATATTTCGTTGCAGCGGAAAAGGATACATGACCAATGTGTAGTTTATAGATTGGCTCCATACAGCATGGAACTGTAGGTGTGTTTTTCTAAAGAATCGTGGGATGCTGATGCTTCATCAGCAGTGAAGACCGAAATCCCGAAATTAAACAGAGATTGTTCCAGGATGCATAACTTTGGAACTACAAGTGTTACATGTGGTGTGAACAAGACTGTAAAGATCATCTGTAACAGCCGTACAGCAATTGGTTACTTCAAGGTTGATGAAGCCTTCAGTATCTCTAATTGCGAAATGGATCCAGACTGCTCGGACACGCACGTCCAGCGCATCAGTTGTGAACAGCATTAAGAAGTGCTGTGTAACAAATATGTTGGGAGTGAAGACGATCTACTAAAGGAGGAAATGGAAAATAACTAAGGTATCTGCAGTGACACAGCAGATTCTGTGGACCATGCCAATGAGGGAGACTAAGTGACATCTGTATCGGACCAAACGAGGTCTTTATCTGATTCTATTTTCCGTGTACCGGCACTTTTATTGTCACCTTCAATTACCTGTAATAAGGTAGCCACTTGAAAGTTTAGGAAATAAACCTAGCAAGTGTATAGGGGCCTAATGATTTTCTGAAATCCATTGTTGAATAAAGGGGAGGGTGTCGTCTTGTATTTGGAGTCGTATTTGATTAGGAAATAGACGGCAATAGGTTCCGCCTCTGGAGACATTTAATGGTCAACTCCGCATTAGATAGGGATGACGGGATACTTTTGATCAAATAATGTATGCACGAGTAACTAGAATGTGTATAGAACAGAAATTGCAGTTGATGATAACAAAAACTTACAGTGCCAAGGCAAAAAAATAAATATTTTTATGTATAAAGCTCGGCGAGACTGCAAATTTAACTCAAAATAAATTGATAAGTGAAGGTAAATAATGGTTTCGCTAAAGTTAAAACTGGGAGGACACATTGGTCTCGTCCATGTGGAGTAAGATTTCAATGAACGGCTGAGGCAAAGATGATGTTAGAAAGTAGATTAGAGCTGGAGAAGCTAGTTTCGTTCAACTGTAGAAGTATACCGGAGAATAAAATTCACTTGGAAATGGAGCACAAGTTTCTGAAGCTCTACTTTGGGGTATATGTCAGGAGGACGCTTAAAGTTCAGTGGACATAAAGCGCTATTAAAGAAATACTAGCAAGGATGAGAGACGAAGGCTGTCTTTGAAATCTGCTAGTGGAAATGCAACTGAATGCGAACACCATTAGGAATATTGAAATAGTTGCTGGCAAGGGCAACACAGAGGAAAAATCATGTGCAACAGATTATAGTGGATATTCGAGGACGGAACTGAATTGGCCTATAGAGAGGAAGAGACAAAGGTCGATGACATAGTCGAAAGATGGTCCACTCAAAATAAATTTGCGAGAATCTGTTTGTAGTTGTACCTTGGTCTTCTGCCTGATAAGTAAGATTACGTCCATGTTAAATTGTACTTCCAACGTTCGTCTGTTCCTTGGCACATAAGCCTGGCATGTGATCGCAGTTGCTGCAATCTCCCGAGCAAAGCCCATCGTACTGGGCCAAATTAGAGCCTAATGGCATCGTTAAAAACTGAAAGTGCTGTTTCCGACGCCAGTGGTGTTCTTTACGAGCTCGTATTGGTTTTACGGCGTTGACTTCATCCGCCATTTTCAGAGTAACACTGGACGGAAGTTAGTATTCTTACCCACGAGTCCTAATTTCTCTGATTGTAACATCTTCGCCATTATTTGAGAAGTACTTTGGAGGAAATAAAATATTATGTATCTTGTTTTGCAGCGTGGATGGTTAGAATTTTTAGCCTATGCGTATCCGCACTGCACACAGCATTTCCTCTAACGTCTCTCACTGTAGATCGTTGAGAATTTCTACGACCCTCTCACACTGGCTGAAGAAATTACATAGTTCTTCTTAAACTCTTTTTTATATCTTCTGATAGTACAAATTGGTTGGGTCTCAGATCCACGGACAGCACCCTATAATTTGGATGTCTGTTGTAGAATTTTAGAACATCTTTTATTGTGATATTTCTGGATACCAATAAATTCTTCCGTGAAATCAAAATGGCTTTCGCAATCAAGATGGGATGGGGGGAGGGTGGGGGTTGAAAATTGGCTAATGCCAGATTCCAGGATTAAGTCCTGCACTATTACCCAAGGTAAAAAATGAGACCGCACGCACTATCCAACCAGCTCTATATAAAACTGTTGGGTAACTTAGGGAGCTACAGGAGGTTGTTCACCGATGATGATTTTGTATAAATAAGTCTACGACCCTCTCACACTGGCTGAAGAAATAACATAGTTCTTCTGAAACTGTTTTTTATATCTTCTGATAGTGGCTATCGTCCCCTAGCGTGAGAATTGGAAAATCTATAACAAAGGGATGCCCCCAGGGTTCCATATTAGGACCCCTGTTTTGGGACATCCACATGGAGCCGCTATTGCATACTTTATAACAAAGTGAAGAAGTGCTAGAGGTGACAGCCTATGCAGATGACCTCCTCCTGTTGGTTGGCGGCCGTAGTCGCGAGGACATAGAGCCCAAAATAGAAGGAGCCATAAATAAACTGCAACTATGGTGCCAAAACACCAAAATGAAAATATCACCAAGTAAGTCAACTTACCTATTACTAAAAGGACAATTAATTAGAAACCCAACTGTGAGAATTGAGGGCTCACCGGTTCTCCGGCGACGTGAGACACGGTACTTGGGAATCATCATTGACGAAAGGTGGAACTTCGGGAAACACAGATACCGTAACCCAGAAAGCCCTTCAAACACTAAACAATCTCATCTCCTTCGGACACAAAAGATTTCATCTTCCCCCTCATCTCATAAAACTGTACCACAACGGTATTCTAACATCAATAATGGGTTACGGCTCGGGAGTCTGGGCACACAGGTTCACGAGGGTTGTGCCCGCCATGACAGTGAGAAGGGTCCAGAGAAGTATGATACTGAGATCTGTAGGGGCGTACAGAACATCTCCAGGGGAAGCCCTATTAGTCATAATGGGGCTCTGCCCCCTGGACATCAAAATTCGAGAACAAGCTGCGTGGTTCTGGGTTAAGAAAGGGAATACCACGAAGACAGAAGAGATATTAGGCATTGTGGTTGACGATAAGGGTGAGATAAGGCAAAGAGGCGAACAATTGTGGTAAGAATTATGGGAAGCAGAAGAAACAGGGCGTAGAACTTTTAAATTTCTTCCTAGCGTCAGGGAACGAGTGGACATGAGATACTTTGAACCTACTCGAGGACTGATCCATTTTCTAACTGGTCATGGGCCATACGCGACATATTTATGTCGGTTCGGGAAAAGCGCCAAACCCGCGTGTGAATGTGCTGAATCAGAGGGTACCCCCGATCACGTGGTCTAAGAGTGCCCCCTTTTCAATGATGTTGCATCCACATTACGTGACCAATTACCTGACCATGACACATACCACTTGCTAAGACGAGAAGACACTTTTCACACTCTTAACCAATTGGCAGATGAGGTATCACGAAAAGTGCTAAAGGAACACCTGAGGGACATAAACTAACTTAACAATTTGAGACACACCAAATACTGAATTTTGCTCCCTATTCCCATACTGCCTGTGCGTGGACAGGCCGACTTTCCTCATAGTCTGGAATCCGCCGCGCACAGGGTTAGGAGGAGTGGGGTACAACATCACCGATACAGGACAAAGCACCAGTCTTGACTTTGCTTAGAACTAGTTGGTAGGACTTAGATTAAAAAATTACCTATTTAGGAACCTGCATCAAATAACATCCTTGGCCTGCCCAGTGTCAGGGCCACGCCCATCGGGATTAGCTCGATGGGCAAGGCTCTAAAAAAGAGGTTTATAAACTACTGACACAACAGTGACGCTGCAGGCAATAGAGTTTAGTTAAGCGTAGGTAATATACATTTAATATTAATAATAATAATAGTAGAAAAATTAGTTGCCCATTGTTATCTAGTTATAGCTGTAGCTCACAAATTAATCAAATCTGTATCTAGCTGTAATTAATGTTTGGATGAAATAGGACCCCCTAATCATTTAAGGAAGTGGATTAGGTTTGTATAATTATTATTATTATTTTAATAAAGAATTTAAAAAAAAGTCACGTTGTCAGAAAATTGCAGTGAAATCCATTAACAGTTCTAGGAAAAGGAAGGAAAGATGAATCCGGTTTAACTTTCCGTCGACATCGAGATCATTACTGACGAAGTACGAGCTCAGATTGTGTCAAGGATGGGGAAGGAAATCGACCGTTCAATTTCAAAGAAGCCATACCGGTGATTTAGGGAAATCACGGAAAACCTAAATCCGGATGGCCGGTCGCGGGTTTGAACTATCGTCCTCCCGCTTGCGAGTGCAGTGTGCTAACCATTGCGAGACCTCACACGGTCAGTAACATCTCCAGGGGATCGATGTTTGGTGCGGGAAGAGGCAGTTGACTTTCAACACAAACATATGTAAAGTATTATGCCTAGAGCAGTAAACCTCGGGTTCTCTGAAGAATCGAACTGCCATGTACAAGACAACTTCAAACATCTGGTTTAATGTAATGCGTAATATGTCTGATCTTAACTACGTAAGTCAGAAAAAGTTTAGAAAAGATTTTGTATTACGTTTAAAATTTGTTGATAATCGCTAGGTGCTATCATTATCGAACATTAGATGAGTATACTCTGGGTAATTTGCGCTCCGTTTTAAGCAGAATTTGTTTCTCACGCATCTCGATGTTTGTAACGTCATACCTCCTGAGTTGTGTGTCGTACAGTGATATAATTTCGCTGGTGCATTCAGTGATGTATACTTGTACTGTCTGCAAATTTTTCTTGCAATAGAATTAGTTGTAAATAAGTAATAAATTAAGAAGTCATGCATGATGCTGAGGTTTTACTTCATGAACAGTGGAAATGTAGTAAGCAATAAATATTTTTCCTCTCATCATTTTGTGGGGTTTCCAGTACGAAAACGTTTCATAAAGGTTTAAAATTATGTAAAGGTTTGAAATTGTGTAAAATCTGCTGGATGTCGCTAAGTGTTCTCATTCGCAAATTCTGAATGAGTGTAGTCTCTTGTTACACATTAGATTATAACTGAAATAGTAGATTATGACAGCATTTTTAGTTTTAAAATTAGGGCAATAATTATATGAAACAATGAAAATAAAGTTTTGCCTGTCCCTGGAAACTGTTAGATAGGCAATCTACATCTGGGCCCCCTAAAACTTAAACCATGAACCGGGATAGCGGTTTGATGACGTTTGATAAGCGGAAAACTTAAAACTGGGGGATATAAAATAAATAAATAAATAAAATATTAATTATTGTATATGCATGACAGTGATTGGTTGTAATTAATATTTGCTTATCTAGAACGTGGACGTTTAATTATTTGGTATCAGACGCTTGACAATGGCTTTTTCGTAAATGTAATGTTATTCGTAGTTGACCGTGAAATGTAACTCCAATAATCGGACTTCGTATTTAAATCGTTTCCAAAGACTGCTGCGGTAGGTGCGGACCAAAAATCTCAATATTAGAATAATTTTCAAGCCATGTCAATACGTCGTACAGAGGTGACTCTGTCTACTAAACATAAAAAAGTTTACACAGTTAGCTAAATCAGATATATTTAACGAATAAGCCTACAGTTAAATAATTCAACTTACTTTCATAAATAAAGAATCTTTACAGAGTCGAGTGCCTAGTGAGATTGCAAGTCGCAGTGTTCTTATATAACATCAAATATGGCGGTGTGCCAGTTAATAAAATATACGTGCTTCCCGCACCAGTTATTGTACAAGACCTACTTCTTCTTAATGAAACATAAGTGTCGTAATTGTGTTTTGTTTTATCAGCGGCATAGCGCTGCAGTTCTGTGTCATAGGCTTTATTTATTTGTCAGAGATTAATTATTTAATTAAGATTTCGAGGGAACTCACGCACTGCAAGCAAATGTGCCTTTATAAGGACTGTCACCGAAATCAGTCACAGCCGTTCAAGAGCTAGGAGTACGTGTGCGGAGCGATAAGGTGGTAAGTTACATAAAACTATTTCTGGGAGCGTACGTTCCTAGAAGAGCCAACTATCACGTTGCTTCCTTGTACGTACGAGAGGCGTTCCATACGTAACGCAACCCATTTGTTTCGATCAGTTTCGGTTGAAAAATGCGGAATTTGTTGTGGGACATCGTGGAATATTCCCGCTTCAGCCGCTATAGTTTCATGAATTTCCGATGGGTGGCGTCTATGTACGTAGCCATCAAAATGGTGCTTGTAACGGAGGTGCGTTCCAAGCAGAGAGCTGTCACAGAGTTTCTTTTGGCGGAAATACAGAGTATCGCAGTTATTCATAGGTGCTTGCAGAATGGAGGCCTGGTGGTGATGAAAAGCACGGTGAATCGGTGGGAGAGGCGTCTGTCGCCATCACAACAACGGCGCGCATACCTGTCCAGTCTGCCACGTGCCGGCCGGGGATACGCAGCTGTGACTTCTACATTGGCGGTTTTCGAACCCTTTCTGGTTCATCTTCAGATGATTTCGGCAGAATCCGGGAAGTTACATCATTACTGGTACCCCCCTCCCAATGACTCACCCCCCTCTCCTTACATCCTAACCACAATGGTGTCAATGTAATATACTACCACAGAATAAGACATGTACCATATCTCTAAATGTTAAAGCCCTCCATTGCTAACATAAATCAGTAATTTATACATATTAATTCTAGCTGGAACAAACATAAGCTGCCTTTACCAATATCCCAGGTCACTCTAATGTTAGAATAAAAATAAGTCAACAGTTAAAGAATCTTTTGCTCATGATTTTTAAAATATTAAATGAGCAGCCATTCAAACAGCTTTAATCCATTACAAACACTTTAACTCTTATACATATACCTTTAGCTAAAATAAACAAAATCTGCTCTTGATAATACTCCAGATCACGTCAACGTAACAACAGAAATAAGCCAACATTTCATCTGAAGATATGTTATTAATTTAAATATACAGGTCCTAGTCATACAGACAACTGTACCTCACTGCAGAATCAATAACTCTGTATTATTGTTTCCTAGGGATTCATGTAAAAATAAAAAAAACCGGCTTGTAACATACAAATAGAAATAACATAACAGATCACCTGAAATTTATTCTTGTAGTAGTTTATTATTATCTTCTCTAGTGCTCTCATGTTATCAACATTCTAATGAAAAAACTTGCCCTTATATCGACTTTAACACATGTAAAGAACAACAGATTACATCTCTGTACAAAGTAGGCTTATGCCATATCTCTCTGTCAAGATCTTTGTTATAAGCAACAGTTGTAAAGCGCATGCTGGATGCTGGTAAAGTGTCACTGTTAAAGTGTGAACTAATATAGTTCGTGTGAAAGTGTTCTGGACATCAAAATGGAGGCAGACAGATACGAAAAAAGCCGCCTATACTGTCGCAGTAAGTAAAAACTAAATTTACATTGATATCGAAAGATAAGGTATAGTAATGGCGATACATTGAAGTGTGACCCATCTTTCTGCCATAGAACCAGCACCCAGCATTATGCTACTACCAGTAATGATGTAACTTCCCGGATTCTGCCGAAATCATCTGAAGATGAACCTGAAAGGGTTCGAAAACCGGTTAATGTAATAAAGCATTATTAATGAAAAGTGACTGGTTGGAGTTGTGTATAATTTATTTACATAACAAAACTACTTTTGGAAAAAAGTGTTGCATTACTTATTAAACGCCCTTCGTATATCTAGCTAAAATTAGAGAGATTCTCGGTTACACAGACGTTTACCAACAATCGTTTTTCCCTTAAACCATATGCGAGTGGAGCAGGGGAGGGAGGTGGGGGAGGGGAGGGGGGCGGAAGTGATGTGGCGGTGTATAAAGTACCCTCCATCACAAACCACACGGTGGCTCTGGAGAATAGATGTAGACGCTGGTTGAACAGGGGTTTTGTAGACAACCGCTTTCGCGATTTAAACACACGTCGTTATAAATGTAGTTGAAGTGTCTGTCCTCTTTGCTGCTAGATTTTCATGGTTGCACAAGGTAATAGGGCTTTCCATATATTCACCTGTTAAATTTCAAAAATCCAGACAAGCAATTCTGAATGAGGGCGAAAATCTAACAACAGGGAGACACGCATAAGATGATTAGAAACCTTTAAGTCTTACAGAAGATTTTTGGTCAGAAAGACTGAGCAACAAAAGAAGCCTTACATTGTGTAAACGACAAAAACTTAGTCCTTCGCCGAGATAAAGTGCTTCATAGTTATATTATTCGCAAAGAGCATCGACGATCAGGTTAATTTTAACAATAGCATTTATTTTAATTGCCCAGAACTGCAATTGAAGGAATAAAAAGAATCACTGAATAGGCACTAGCTATACGTGAGTCAGGGAACTGATGATGTAGGATGTAAGATCTATGCTGATATGGAGATATGGTGGGAGCTACAGCTCTGGAGACCCCCGCATCAAGAAAATCTTACGTTCTATGATTGAAAAAACAGCAAAACTGTATTTACATGAATCAGAAACGAAAAGTCTTTAGAGTGCAGTTTTAACCTTTTAGGTACATGTTCGGCCGTACGATAACGATACCCGTGTTCCCAAAGGACGGAAAATTACATTTTAACGCCCTGTCGGAGACCAAGTCTTCACAGCTGCCTCCATAGATTGAATTGGGGGAAGGTGAGGAACGAAATCGGCCGTACCATTTGCGAAGGAAACATCTCGGCATTTGCCTTTAGTGGTTTAAGGGAACCATGGAAAACACAAATCTGGAGTGTCGAACGGAGCCTTGAGCCACTGTGCTACTGAATGCGATTGAGTGCGTTTCATAAGACCACCTCGTAGTACGTGGGAAACTATTGAACGAAGTGGCAGCCTGTGAATACAGACAAAAAATAAATGCATGGTAAAATATCTTTTCGTACGGTGTGTTACGGCCAGTGGGGATTAATTTGAAGCAGAAGCAAGGTATTTTGTATTTAATTTCATAGCATCCATTATTTCAAGATGTAGTTCATGGAATATCCAAGCGACAGTCAGGAAAATAATTGGCCAATGAAGGAACCGTGATTAACGCTTCAAGAGTTAATGCTGATCTGTGAGTGAAAAGCAATTGTACTTTGTTTCGGTATTTGGTTCTTATGCTCGTTCCATGCAACTACGTCTTGAGGTGTGTGGTGAAAAGTACTTTATGTACCACAATCTCTTCCTTCCTCTATAGTTTCAGTCGCGAATGGAGTGTGGAAACGATTGTAGCGAAGTTTCCATGTGAAGTCGAATCTCTCTAAAGGTTCACCCCTCAAAGAATTTTAAGAATAAACTACACCATGACGCACAACACTTATCTTGTAAAGCCTATCACTGCAGTTAGAGGAATAGCTCCGTGACGCTTTCACGCTTTGTAAATGAACTTCTGACAAAAAACGCTGTTCCATGTTTCATCTATTAATCCTAACTGGTATCGATGTGAGACTACCGTTGTCTTTGGTAAAGTTTTGTTGCATGTAAACATCTCTTATTATGAAGTTCTCTTTGAGTGCTACGTAAACATGCAATTGAAGTCAAAATATCCTTGGGTGTGCTGCCGGTCTATAGTGTCCAACGGGCACAATATTTCGGCGATCATACATGTCGCCATCATCAGGTGAACTGACGGACTGAGCTCCTCTGAACTTGCCGGCACGGAGAACCGTACGCTATGGCTGCTCAGAGGGAACTGGGTTCGGTCGCGGCGGCGGCCGATTTAAATACCCTCCGCCGTCCGCGCCCCACGCCACGGTCGCGCGGTGGAACAGATTGCGACGGCGTCTGAGATGACGTCGGAGTGATGGCTCTGTCCGCCGTGGTCGTCACAACTATACGTTTGCTCGATTTACTCTTGATTAACCCAATCGCTGGTTCCGAAGCCTTGCTAAGATTATAGCCACAGTCACGGTTTATGAGGTCGTCATTGGTGCGAATTTCGATGGCCTCTCTAACAGCGCTGTCCCAGTATCTCGACGTCTGTACCAGAATCCTCGTGCGGTTGGAGTATGACCTGCATAGAACGTAATTTTTTTTAGATACATGTAATTTACAACTATTTAGACATGGGAATGACAATGAGACTTTGCATGCTTGGTTGAGAGAGAGAGAGAGAGAGAGAGAGAGAGAGAAAGAGACAGAGAGAGAGAGAGAGAGAGAGAGAGAGAGAGTGTGTGTGTGTGTGTGTGTGTGTGTATTCGTATGTGTCTATTGGTGTCTCTGTGTGTGTGTGTGTGTGTGTGTGTGTGTGTGTGTGTGTGTGGAAATAACTTTGTATCTTAAGGTATAAACATCCATTTTTTGTGTTTCTGGAATATTTTTGCAGACATTATAGACATTGAATTGACACTGTGACACATGACAGAATATAGAACAATTTTGATTCATAAAACATTTAAACTGAATGTCCATTAGCCTTACATTAAATATAGGCTTAGAAATGGAAATGTGAACTATCTGCTTAGGAAGTTACTTTTTAGCCACATATATTCTGCAACAATTAAACAAATGTGGAAATAGCACCGGGGAACAACATTTGAGTCTGTTTTAGGCCCCAATCTTGATGGGTATGTGTGTGTGTGTGTGTGTGTGTGTGTGCGTGCATTGAAATAACATTGTTACACTTGACATAAACATAATTTTTTGTGTTCTCGATACAGTTCAGAAGATATTTTAGATGTGAAAAGAAGACTGTGATAGTTGACAAGCATCTTAAAACAATTTAAATGGGAAAATATTTAATCCGAGGGTCCATTGTGCCTTATACCAAGTATGGTACAGAGATCGAACTATGGATGTTCACAAGCGCTACTTAACCTGGAAGTTCATAGCATAAGCAGTGTGTGTGTGTGTGTGTGTGTGTGTGTGTGTGTGTGTGTGTATTGCTAATGCGTTTTAGACATGGAAATACTGTTACTTAGTGTACAGTAATGGTCATACACTCACATAAGATATGCTATAAATTACGTTTACATCTGAAGATTTCTCTCTTTGAAGAATTTAACGAATCGTATAAAATTTTGCTGAAAAAGGGTGAGTTTCCACTTCAGTATTAGTAGCATCGTGCACGGATAGGCCCCAGATAGCAGGACGGCGCACACAGAGAGAGACACCCGAGGCAAATCACGCGGCCGGAATGCCTCACTTTGCTGCCGCTCGCCTCGACGGTCAGACTGGGCGAGCCGCCTTTGTCGCGTTCGGAACGTACTTAATGCGTGCCTTAACAGTGGAGCTCAGGTGGAACATGGGGATTAGTGCGGACCCGTTCAGGTAAATTCTGTTTTCAGTCTAAAAAGCACGCTCCGGTTAGCATTTACGACTGTAATCGGTGGACACGATTATGGTAACAGGCCTAACAGAATATCAACAGAACGAGTGTCTGCATTCTGGTCTAGCTGCATTTTCCATTAGTTCAGTATAAACGCTTGTCTGTCCACTGTTCAGGCACACTGTTCAACCATTATGACGGTTGTTTATCGCATAAGCCAGATGCCTTCGTTGATACAGGTGTGTAGCACTACTTTCTTCTGAACATTTGGCACCACTTGTGTTTTTATTATTTCGAAAATGAGCGTCACTACACCATTCTAAAAATGTCTCGGATTTACACGTCTTCCTTTTGCGTACCCATTTCCTCTATATCTTACGTGTTCATTTTCTACGTTATTCTTCTACTTGGCTGCGATTAAAAGATGTCGATGTGTCTATCTTGAATCATTCATTCTTATGCGGCCATTGTTTGAGTACTGAGTAAGAAACGTTCTTCTGTTTTAGAATGTAATTCTTGTTTCAGTTTTTATGTATATCCCGTCCTTATAAATTGGACCAAGTGTACTATTTTAGGTCCTTCTCAGTCTTCTTTATAATGCCGCTAGGAAATGTCTCTCATAGAGAATAAGATGCACTGATGCTTGTATACATCCTGGTTTCATGATAATGCTGTAATTTGAATTTGGTGTTTATGTAAAAGCATTTTTTATTGCAACGGTTTCAAATGAGGTGGAAAGATATGCCCATTTTCCGGCTCTCTGTGCTTATTTATCTGCTACACTGACAATAATCCATTTGCCCAGATATTTATAGCTCTTCACGCGTTTTATTCTTCTGTTTCTCGTTTTTAAATGGGATATTTTGGCCTTATCATTGAAATTACTTCTGTGTTCTCAAAACTTACTTGCAAGCCAGTTTGCTCTGTTACTTCTGTTTCAAATTCTTCTGTCATTATGGCTAAATCATCTGAAAAAGCTGAACAACGTCGACGCTATTCTTTTTAATCACAATCCTTCAAGGATTTAATTCCATATGCCATTGTTTTATTTTTTCTAATATGCATCTCATCAAGAATGGTGAGAGTCCATCTTTCTTTAGATTCCTACTGTATTTTAAAGGATTTAGGAGAAGGTCCAAAGTTTGATTCGGACACTGTGCATGTTAAGTGGCATATCATGGTAGACTGAGTGACGCACATTTTTAAAATGTAACAGAAAAGTAGAGCAGAACTTTCAAGAAACATTCCTGACTCGTAGAGGAAGAAAGTATATGGTCATGGATCCAGAAATGCTTCATTTCCATGTTTGACCGCGTTAAGCATCTACCGGTGCTCTGGAGCGAATCGTCATCTGTAACCAGCAAATCTGCATTAATATGAGAATTAACAAAATGTTGAACGAAAAATTCGCAGGAGGAAAATCAGCTTCTGGTAGTGCCTGCAGACGATGTGCACGGTTCTCATGTGGCACACTGCACTCAGTCAACATTACTTTTCGCAGGTAATTGTCCTCCATCGACACTAGGTTTGTCTTCAACTGTAGCAGAATTTTTTCCTCTGTCTGAGGTGTACTCGTCCTTCTAGGCCTCCCCAGTCGCGAGTAGTAAGCTGGGGCGCAGCCCGAGTCCTACCGCGGTCAGAAAAATGGTACCGAATCCTCAAAAGGCCGCAAGGGTCTGAAAAACGATGGGACCGAATCCTCCCGTTTGAAGCAGGTAGCAGTTATAAACGTTATCAATACTCCAAGCAGGCAAAGGAAAGCATATGAAGTTACAGTAGAAGATGTAAAAATTTTGGTTTATGGAGGATTCGGGGCTGCGCCCGTAAGCTTAAATTTCCTATGCTTTCTTAGACAACTATTTTAAATGATCAATTATTTTAAATGTCCTCCCGATTCAAACGTTGAGCACCACGGCCATCGCCAATCCGTGCAGAAGATGGGCATCTGCCAACTCCACATCTGAGTACACTTCCACTGCACTGCACCGCAAACCAAGTCCGCGATGAACACTAAACAGTTGATGCTTCGCACTTGATGCTAGTAGAGCAATGAAATTAGTCGCATATCAACAGAAGCAATGACGTAAGTCAATATTTGTTTCGCTCAATTGGAACAACAAACTCCGTTGGTAAACATAAGAATTGCCGGCCGGAGTGGCCGAGCGGTTCTAGGCGCTACACTCTGGAACCGCGCTACCGCTACGGTCGCAGGTTCGAATCCTGCCTCAGGCATGGATGTGTGTGATGTCCTTAGGTTAGTTAGGTTTAATTAGTTCTAAGTTCTAGGGGACTGATGACCTAAGAAGTTAAGTCTCATAGTGCTCAGAGCCATTTGAACCATTTGAAACCCAGGAATTACAACTTAATGTACATTCTAATGGAACATAATCAACATGCCATTCTGAACATTTCAAGTGAGAAAACGTTTCATGTACTGCTGCTACGCACTGTTTCTGTGGGTTTCTCATAATTAATGTGATTTTGAAAAGAAGAGAGAATTGAGCCATAACACTGAACTAAAGCGTTTCCAGACCCAATTCCGTATAACACATTTTATCTTCCCATGTGTGAGGAGTGTTTCCTGAAAATATGGCAATACGTTTTTGTTACACTCTTGTAGATACGAGGATGTGCTGGAAAGTAACGCCTCCGAATTTTTTACACTACACCTCTTAAACCTTTTTAAAATAAAACAACTTTATTAGCGTTCCTCATCTTTATTTCTGGACATAGTCGCCCTGGCGACGAACACATTTCTCCCAACAAGAGGCTATTGTGTTGATACCGTCACTGTAGACTGTCTGTCTTTGCTGATGCAGCCACAAACTCAGCCCTGCTTCCACTGCATCAACACTAAGAAGGTAAAGTCCTCGAAGGAATTCTTTGAGTTTTGGAAACAGATTAAAATCGAATGGGGTTAATTCGGGAGTGTACGGAGGATGACAGTTAAACCAAGGCGTCGGATTGTTGCAGATGTCGCAGCGCTCGAATGTCGTCTGGGATTGTCACGCTGAAAAAGAGGGTGGTCATGTCTGTACGAACTCTTGAGTTGTGCCTTCAGTGCAGTTTCTTACGCACCAACGTGGTTAAATTACACACTGCCATGTTACACTATATAATTCGGAGACCTTTAGTGGTAGTGGGTTGCGACTTGGGCCAGAGAAACGGAAGTCGACATAGTAATATAAATGACATGTAATACCTCTACCGATATAGAGAACAGATTTAAAAATTCGGAGGTATTACTTTTCATCACGTTCTTCCTCTCTGCACATATCATCTTATTAGCGTTTTCAGATTCAGTTTTTGTTCTAAGGTTGACCAGTGTTTCCGGACTCCTCCTTCATATTATCCTATTTGATGGCCAATCGCTTGTGTAATCGTTTTAAGATGGACAGTGGCAGGATTTCGTTTGTTAATGAGACTAATGAGTTGCCACGATAGTTACGTGGCTCTGTAGTTGGGTTGTTTGGAGGAAGAGACCAAACAGCGAGGTCATCGGTCTCATCGGATTAGGGAAGGACGGGGAAGGAAGTCGGCAGTGCCCTTTCAAAGGAACCATCCCGGAATTTGCCTGGTGCGATGTAGGGAAATCACGGATAATGTAAATCAGGATGGCGGGAAGCGGGTTTGAACCATCGTCCTCCCGAATATGAGTCCAGTGTGCTAACCACTGCGCCACCACTCTTGGTGGCTATGTAGTGTTTCCATTGTTATGGACCTTCGGGATGAGTCAAGGCAAACTCCAACAGTCTTGTAGCACTTCTCTCCACTACACATGTAGTTTACTTTTACGTAAAAGATCAGCTGCTTCCTCAGAAGCAAATTCGGCAATTCCATTACTATGGCGTCTTCCCCACTAGTCTTGTTATTTTTTGTCCTGTGGACATTGTGTGCGACCTCATATTAATCCGGAGATTGTACCTCTTGAGCTAGTGGTTTTTTAGTTTTCATTAGATTAACCGGGTTTTCGGAACTTAGAACTTTCTGGAAGTATTTGGCAAGGATTTCAGTTTTCTTCGTTTGATGACGCTAAGGTTGCATCTTTCGTTTGAAAAGAGTGAGTGGGTACTTGTATCAACTTTCCTGTATATAAACATATACTCTGTTTCATATGTATTGTGAGCCTGAAAAAAAAAATGAAACACTCAGGAAGAAAGAAGGAAACAATATGAAAGTCCACGGATCGAGAGAGCGTTTGTGACTTTAGTTCACCGAGATATTTTTAACTTTGAAAGTCGGACTACACGTTGGGAACTCGACTTGTCAAAATTTAGTCGTGGATTCATTTTCACTAACACATTTAATTCCTCCCATTAAAGTGATTGTCAATATTTAGAAACGGTATTCTAGCAGTACAGATATTTGTTAGCTGTGCGCATCATAACATTCCATTAAAATTTAGTTTATAAGAACTTATAAAAAGCACATGGTTATATTAAGTTAAATATTAAAAAAAGTGTTCTGTTTTAAGGATTGCTACGAACTTATGCTTTAGCAGCTGCAGCTGTATAAAAAGGTATTTATTTTCACGATCGGATTGGATCTCGAGGTCGTTTTGAAATGATCAATACTTACCGCAAAAGAAGTCGTGATGAAATAATTATTCACGTTATGGTCTAAGGCGCCGAAATCGGTGTTGGAAAGCCATCTGGTTGTACGAAACTGGAGTTGCTATTTCTTCATACTAATAGCAATGTTCGCAGATGTCATACGTCGAAGAAGAAGAAGAAGAGTTTGTTGTATAGAACAATATTTAAATTGTTGATCTTGTCCTTCAATAGTAGTGAGTTCTGATAGCACTTTTCCAAAGGGTTTAAGAAAATTGTCATTTTCCAGCTATTAGTTGTTTGCAAAGTATGTGATGTAGAGATTTTCCTTGTGAATAAATGTTTTGATTCTTTTTGTACGCCATTTCTCTTTAGTTTTCCTGTGGAGCAGAGTACTTGTGTGGTCAGTTGTCTTGTGACAGCCAGAGCGAGAGCACCAGCAGCAGCGAGTACTGTTTGTATAAAGCGTTTATTTTGCATTTTGTTTACGACCTTCCACTAAGGAAGGGATTCTATTTGTGTTTATCTGCTCTGCATAGTAACTAACAGTTCTTGATAAAACTTTACGTAGTTTTCGTGTTAGATTTCTTAGTGTTTTCTGGATCGTTTAGAACAGAAAGCGCCCTAAAACCGTCTTTGTTTGTTTCGCGGCCGTTAGCCACTAGTCACTTGAATCAGCAGTTGTCTTGTGACAGCCAGAGCGAGAGCACCAGCAGCAGCGAGTACTGTTTGTATAAAGCGTTTTTGTACTTATTTGCTGCGCTTAGCTTTTAAATAGTTTTTCTGGGAAAACTTAGCGTAGTTTTCGCGTCTCGTATTTCAGTGAGTGTTTCTTGATTATCAGAGTAGCTCATCAGAAGATTATCTTGGGAATTTGTCACCGTATAGGGTAGGGTAAACATAGTCATGTGTAGGGACTGTGGTTGTTGTGAGCGGACGCAAGGAGAATTGGCCACTCTTCGGGGGCAGGTGGAGGCTTTGTCTGTTAGGCTCATCGAGCTCGAGGCGCAGGCGTCGGCTCGTAGTGGCGTTGGGGCAACTGTGGTGAGACCTATGCCTACTTCGGTGGCCTTGGAATCACATGGAACCCCTGATGTCGCTGCGTCTTCCGGCAGTGAGCATCTTACCGGTCAGCCATCACTCCAGGGTGAATGGCGGACAGTGGTGGGCTCGCGCGTGCCTGGCCGAAAGGCGAAGGTGGGATCTGGCCGCGTGGCAGCTGCCTTACCCCTTTCCAACAGGTACGGGGTGCTTCCTAGTGGTGATGACATCGTTTCCGAGCCACCACAGGATGCCTCGCCTGTTGGGCCAGTGGCCGATTCTCCGGCAAGGTCCCGATAGTCACAGAGGGCGGGCCTATTAGTTATAGGGAGCTCCAACGTTAGGCGGGTTATGGAGCCCCTCAGGAAAATAGCGGGTAGGTCGGGGAAGAATGCCAGTGTGCACTCGGTGTGCTTGCCGGGGGGTCTCGTCCGTAATGTGGAGGAGGCCCTTCCGGCAGCTATTGAACGCACTGGGTGTGACCGGCTGCAGATAGTAGCACATGTCGGAACGAATGACGCCTGCCGCTTGGGTTCTGAGGCCATCCTTGGTTCCTTCCGGCGGCTGGCTGATTTGGTGAAGACAACCAGCATCGCACGCGGAGTGCAAGCTGAGCTTAATATCTGCAGCATAGTGCCCAGAGTCGATCGCGGTCCTCTGGTTTGGAGCCGTGTGGAGGGTCTAAACCAGAGGCTCAGACGACTCTGCGACTATAATGGTTGCAAATTCATCGACCTCCGTTATTGGGTGGAGAACTGTAGGGCCCCCCTAGACAGGTCAGGGTGCACTACACACCGGAAGCAGATACTAGGGTAGCAGAGTACGTGTGGCGTGCACACGGGGTTTTTTTAGGTTAGAGGGACCCCCCCTTGGGCGAAACGATAAAATACCTGACGGCTTACCAGAGAGGACATTATCATCGTTGATAAAGAACGTCCGTCCTCAGAGACCAAAAACAGGAAAAGTTAACGTAATATTGGTAAACTGCAGGAGTATCCAGGGCAAGGTTCCTGAATTAGTATCTCTTATTGAAGGAAATAGTGCGCATATAGTATTAGGAACGGAAAGTTGGTTAAAACCGGAAGTGAACAGTAACGAAATCCTAGACACAGAATGGAATATATACCGCAAGGATAGGATAAACGCCAATGGTGGAGGAGTATTTATAGCAGTAAAGAATTCAATAATATCCAGTGAAGTTATTAGCGAATGCGAATGTGAAATAATCTGGGTTAAGCTAAGTATCAAAGGTGGGTCAGATATGATAGTCGGATGCTTCTATAGACCACCTGCATCAGCAACCGTAGTAGTTGAGCGCCTCAGAGAGAACCTGCAGAACGTCGTGAAGAAGTTTCGTGATCATACTATTGTAATAGGGGGAGACTTCAATCTACCAGGTATAGAATGGGATAGTCACACAATCAGAACTGGAGCCAGGGACAGAGACTCTTGTGACATTATCCTGACTGCCTTGTCCGAGAATTACTTCGAGCAGATAGTTAGAGAACCAACTCGTGAAGCTAACGTTTTAGACCTCATAGCAACAAATAGACCGGAACTTTTCGACTCCGTGAATGTAGAAGAGGGTATCAGTGATAATAAGTCAGTGGTTGCATCAATGACTACAAGTGTAATAAGAAATGCCAAGAAAGGAAGGAAAATATATTTGCTTAACAAGAGGGATAGGGCACAAATCGCAGAATATCTGAGTGACCACCATCAAACGTTCATTTCTGAGGAAGAGGATGTGGAACAAAAATGGAAAAAATTCAGAAACATCGTCCAGTACGCCTTAGATAAGTTCGTACCGACTAAGGTCCAAAGCGAGGGGAAAGATCCACCGTGGTATAACAATCATTTACGAAAGGTACTACGGAAACAAAGAAAGCTTCATCATAGGTTTAAGAGTAGTCGAATCATAGCTGATAAGGAAAAGCTGAACGAAGCGAAAAAGAGCGTAAAGAGAGCAATGAGAGAAGCATTCAACGAATTCGAACATAAAACATTGGCAAACAATCTAAACAAGAACCCTAAAAAGTTTTGGTCATATGTAAAATCGGTAAGCGGATCTAAATCCCCTATTCAGTCACTCGTTGACCACGATGGCACCGAAACAGAGGACGACCGAAGAAAGGCAGAAATACTGAATTCAGTGTTCCGAAACTGTTTCACTGCGGAAAATCGTAACACGGTCCCTGACTTCAGCCGTCGCACGGACGCCAAAATGGAAAATATTGAAATAAACGATATCGGAATTGAAAAACAACTGCTATCACTTAGTAGCGGAAAAGCATCCGGACCAGACGAGATACCCTTAAGATTCTACAGTGATTATGCTAAAGAACTTGCCCCCTTTCTATCAGCAATTTATCGTAGATCGCTGGAAGAACGTAAAGTACCTAGCGACTGGAAGAAAGCGCAGGTCGTTCCCATTTTCAAGAAGGGTCATCAATCAGATGCGAATAATTATAGGCCTATTTCGCTTACGTCAATCTGTTGTAGAATAATGGAACATGTTTTGTGTTTTCGTATTATGACGTTCTTAGATAATACAAATCTCCTTCATCATAACCAACATGGATTCCGCAAACAGAGATCATGTGAAACTCAGCTCGCCCTATTTGCCCAAGAAATTCACAGTGCCGTAGACACTGGCGAGCAGATTGATGCCGTATTCCTGGACTTCAGGAAGGCATTTGATACGGTTCCGCACTTACGTTTAGTGAAAAAAATACGAGCTTACGGAATATCGGACCAGGTTTGTGATTGGATTCAGGATTTCCTAGAAGAAAGAACACAACATGTCATTCTTAACGGTTCAAAATCTGCAGATGTAGAGGTAATTTCGGGAGTACCGCAAGGAAGCGTGATAGGACCTTTATTGTTTACAATATACATAAATGACTTAGTTGACAACATCGGTAGCTCCGTGAGGCTATTTGCAGATGACACGGTTGTCTACAAGAAAGTAGCAACATCAGAAGACTCGTACGTACTCCAGGAAGACCTGCAGAGGATTAATGCATGGTGCGACAGCTGGCAGCTTTCCCTAAACGTAGATAAATGTAATATAATGCGCATACATAGGGGCAGAAATCCATTCCAGTACGATTATGCCATAGGTGGTAAATCATTGGAAGCGGTAACGACCGTAAAATACTTAGGAGTTACTATCCGGAGCGATCTGAAGTGGAATGATCACATAAAACAAATAGTGGGAAAAGCAGGCGCCAGGTTGAGATTCATAGGAAGAATTCTAAGAAAATGTGACTCATCGACGAAAGAAGTAGCTTACAAAACGCTTGTTCGTCCGATTCTTGAGTATTGCTCATCAGTATGGGACCCTTACCAGGTTGGATTAATAGAAGAGATAGACATGATCCAGCGAAAAGCAGCGCGATTCGTCATGGGGACATTTAGTCAGCGCGAGAGCGTTACGGAGATGCTGAACAAGCTCCAGTGGCGGACACTTCAAGAAAGGCGTTACGCAATACGGAGAGGTTTATTATCGAAATTACGAGAGAGCACATTCCGGGAAGAGATGGGCAACATATTACTACCGCCCACATATATCTCGCGTAATGATCACAACGAAAAGATCCGAGAAATTAGAGCAAATACGGAGACTTACAAGCAGTCGTTCTTCCCACGCACAATTCGTGAATGGAACAGGGAAGGGGGGATCAGATAGTGGTACAATAAGTACCCTCCGCCACACACCGTAAGGTGGCTCGCGGAGTATAGATGTAGATGTAGATACGTTACCGACACTGGATTTTTCCCCGCCAGGTAAGAGCTTTACTGTATTTGCGTTTTCCTTTATGTGTGTAAATTACTTTTAAATCGTTATTGAAATTTATAACACAATGCCATAGTGGTACAACACTTTTCCGAAACTCCGTAAATCCCACCCATTGGTACCCTTAAGTTTGGAATCTGGCTCAAATGTGGGTACAACCTTCCTCCATAATGGTGCAAAAGCATTGTGCTCTACCTCCTCACCCTCGGGCTCGAAGAGGCTCCAAACAGCAAGATGTCGACACGTGCGAGAAAAAGTTCACGTGACGTATAGGGTGGATTAATGACATTACATTGGCACAACATTTCACTACGATTCTGCTCAGTGCCACCGTTGACTTGTCACACGATGGAAAGGTCGTCACACATCCTCTTACTTACATTTCACCCCCTCTGTTGGTGCCTCTACAATAGAGGTCAGAACCTCGACGCCCAACGTTGAAATCACGCGGTTTTACCATTACCGTGTGAGAATGTATCATTAAGATCAATACTAAAATTAAGTCTACAACCACAAAAAACACAAGGTCCGTCGACAAGTGCTGTGGCAGCAACGCTCTTCACCGGTATGCGATTCTTCTTGTCGCCAGCTGTTGTCGCAAACTCTGTCCTCTATAGTTTTATAGACAGTCTGCTTTGGACGACGACGAACTCTCCTGTAGGGCATCCTGGCGGCGTTCAATGCAGTTGCGTGTGCAGCAGCAGCAGCGCGACTGAGCCTCTGCGCGGCACTCGCTCGCTTAAATACTCTAAGTCCTTATCCCGGACGCGAGGAGTGGTGTTATCCCGGACGCGCGCACTAGAAAACTTAGGTGCGCGCGTTAGCGCGCACAACCCAGTTGCGTAAGCAAAGCGCCGCCAGCAAAGGTCAACTAGGTCGAATGATAAGAGAGATAGAAAAACAAACTGTTGCATCCTTGAGCCCCCGGTTCTCGATGTACTAATTGAAAACACATTTTCAATACAAATCAATTAATTTACGAAAATACAAAGTACAATCACCAACAAACTTTACATATTCACATACACCTTTGCCTTTAACCCAAATAAACACAGACTCATTTACAGATATGTTTCTCTTACTACGTGTATACGTGTATTGTACTTTGTATTTTCATAAATAAATTGATTTGTATTGAAAATGTGTTTTCAATTAGTACATCGAGAGAAAAGCATGCCACACACACAACGCCGCTCAGAATCGGCAGGAAAAGCCCGGAGGAGGTAGCGTAAAGGGTCTCAGTTAAACCGTGCCTTTTCCTGGGGAGGAAACTGATTCACACACATTTTGCGGTCAAAAGCGACATTTTGTAGGGCGATGAGCGACCTTTAACATTGCTGACACCCTCGGGCGTTTCAACTCTTCTCTAAGGAAATTATGGCCCTGCACACATTCATCGAGCGTGATCACAACCGTCTGGAGCACAGTGCGACCGCAATTTTCCCTCTCGTGTACTCGTCAGAATCACTAGGGACTGTTCAAAACCTTTCGACGAAATCTGAACGCGTTCCGAAGCAGAGAAAGTGCTTATGCTTGTTCACCGCTCCTAATTTGTATCCTGCTGTGGCGTGATCACAAGGAGACGTGAAACTGACACAGACGTGAATGAAACGGCAAAGTGTCCATCTAAGACCTCTCAGTTCGGCAAAACTCTCGGTGGCACCCGTCCACCTTCATTGAAATTTAAAAATATATCTGCGCAGACAGAACCCATATTTGCAGACCGGTTTCTACTTCGACACTCCTCGATTTCCGATAGTCAATTATCAGTTGCAGTGGTAGCAGTCTGGCGGCGAAAGAGCAGCAGCGTAGCCTGCCTGCAGGCGCCTGCTACACGTCACATGGATTTCTGAGTTGTGGCCCTTTTCTTCGCATGTGCCCACACTTTCTGACTGAAGCGCTGACGAGCCCAAGCATGGCGTTTTTGTGCCAGTACAGAGGAAGCTTTTATCAAATTTGAGCCATTTCAAACTTAAGCGTCGCAATGGGTCGGATTTAGGGGGTTTCAAATAAGTAATCCCGTAATTCTTTTAGCCGACCACTGTGGCCGAGCGGTTCTAGGCGCTTCAGTCCGGAACCGCGCTGCTGTTACGGCCACAGGTTCGAATTCTGCCCCGGGTATGGATGTGTGTGATGTTCTTAGGTTAGTTAGGTTTAAGTAGTTCTAAGTCTAGGGGACTGATGACCTCAGATGTTAAGTCCCATAGTGATTAGAGCCATCAAACAATTTTTTGTAATTCTGTGGTGCTGGGTATTTTGACAACGCATTTTAAATCTGAAATGTAATTAAATACTTAAATTAATACGTGTTTCGTTTTTACATGCTGACGACTTTATATAACACACCTCCTGAAAATTATGAACGTGTATGATGCCTTATAATGATGAACCTCGTCAAGAGAAACTGCTACTGACATTAAGGGTCTCCGGAAAGGCTCAAAATCATGAAAAGTTCAATTTTTACTTTTTTTGCGTTTTCTGAATCTGCAGACTATTACCTTTTAATAGATATATAATTTATTCAATTCCGAAGACAACTATTTTTAAATTTTTTTGAAATGTGTTCTACATGGGCGTGACCCACTGTGGCGCTGTTAAACTGCTGTCAAATGGTGTTATTATTAACGTCCGTGTTCATCAGGTACATTTTAGTGATGTGAGATAAAGTATGTGTTGTGGCTAACCTATTTTCAGAGACTTAGCAGCACCTGAACTGTTGAAAAAGTGTATTCACGGAAAAACTCAAAACCCCAATGAAAGTGTAAATAGTGTTATATGGTCGAGAATCCCCAAGACTGTATTTGTTGGAATAGAAACACTTCACTTTGGTGTGTATGATGCTGTTGCGACTTTCAATGATGGCAACATTGTAAGGTGCAACGTATTTAGAAATATGGGAATGAAGATAGGTTCTAACATGGTACGAGCGATGCTTGCTTTAGACAAGGAACGCCTTCGGGCTGCAGACAGGGCTGTAAAGAGTCTAGAAATACAAGCAAGAGTAAACAGGAGGAAGATAATCCATCCTATGGACCTGGAATGCACTAAAAAGTTAATCCAATCTTTGTCACTCGATTCCCAAAACTTTTATTTTCTCATACTAATTACATGTTTTCTAAGGATCTTCCAAACATATTTGTTTCAAACTTTCAGTAAATGTTACACAGTACCTTCTGCATAATTTAACGCAGGCTTTTTCCAAAAAACTGTATATTTTTGAATATATAAATAAAAAATTGCAAAAAAATGTTGTGAATTTTCATTACAATTGAAAAAAATCATCTTTAATAACTGAACTAAAATTTTGTAAAATGCCTGTGTTAAGTTGTAGCCCATATACCAATAAATTATCTGTAAAAAGTTCAACTTCCTACCTCAAATACTTTGTGAGGAAAGATGTAATTTATAAGCGTTATTTTAACATTGCAAGTATAGGGCATTCCGGAGCCCCTTAAATACTTTATTTAAAATTGATGGGTTTACTTACTGTAGGCACAGTGTTAGTGCAACATTTCTACAGTGTAAGTATTTTGTTTTTCTTTGGTATACATTTCACACACATCGACACTTTGAACCTCCCTATCGAAATCAAACCCTTATATTGGTAAGTAGCCTACTATGTAGTTTAATTTATATTAGTCATTTTCAAATGCGTTACGCGTTTTTTCCCCGGGCAGAAATCTTACTCGACATAAATGGCTGTTAGAGTGCTAACAACCCTTGCGCGGGAACTACGACGCACGAGAAGTGGCAGCTCAACCACTCTCTCGTAAATGCGACAACCGAGAGCCTTATATCTTGTGGCAAACAAGTCAGATTTGTTGATTTGTTTTCTTCCCATGCAGGAGGTACGGTCGATTTTTACCATTATAGAGGTTTCGATGTTGATAACTACCAACGGCTAAAATCTGGTTTTGCAAATGAGCATTGAAACGTATAAAAAGTATCAGAGGCAAGACAGTTCTCGTGGGCATATATTCATGATGGGCACTGGATAACCGGTCAGTTGAAGCATTTATAATCTTCGCTTTCACATGGTTGTGAACTCGGCAACTTACATTTTTTCTGTATGGTCATTAGTCTTCGGACAGAGCTGATGCGATCCGCCACGGCTTTCTTCCGCCAACTTCATCATCTGACAGCGGCACACCGAATGTTTTCGACCCTTTGTTGGATTTATTATAGCCAGTAAACTGACGATTGTTTACGGAATCGAAAGCCTATGTACAGGGTGGCAATTGTTGAACTGTTTGAAATAAAATCGACATAACTTCCGAACGGTATGCGTTAGGACATTCAAACTGCACGGTTGGCGGCGGGGTATGAAGGGAATTAGTACGTGCATGAATGGTTTGGTGTAGAGATGAAGCCCACTTTCATTTAGATGGGTTCGTAAATAAGCAAAATTGACACGTTTGGGAGACTGAGAAACCGCGTTTCGAGATAGAGAACTCTCTTGACCCTCAACGGGTGACTGTGATGTGTGTAATGTCCAGTTACGGACTAATCGGTGCGATATTCCTTGATGGCATGGTTACTACCTAACTGTACGTGAAGGTTTTGGAAGATGATTTCATCCCCATTAAAGTAAACCTGATTTCGACAATATGTGGTCCGTGCAAGACGGAGCTCGACGCCATCGAAGCAGGGAAGTGTTTGATGTCCTGGACGAGTTTTCTATTCTGGCTATAGGGTACCCAAAGGCCACTGGCGTGGGCCTCGATTGGCCACCATATTCTTCGGATCCGAGCACACGCCACTCCGTTTTGTGGGGCCATATTAAAGGCAAGGTGTATGTAATAATCCGGAAACAATTGCTCAGTTGAAATCAGCCATTCAGGAGGTCATCGACAGCATCGATGTTCCGACACTTTGCCGGTCATGCAGAATTTCGCTACTCGTCTGCTTCACATCATCACCAATGATGGCAGGCATATCGAACATATCATAACTTAAATCCGAATATCTGTAGTGACGTTTACTTGTTGAATAATGTGTATGCACGCCGTAGTTTGTTAATAATTTAAGTTTTCTTGCACATAGTTCAATAATTGTCACCCTGTACGAAGCTACTTCAAACGGCTTATTACTTTACAAGTGAGTTAAGGTGTTAAATACTTTATGTTAAGCATGTAGGTGAGAAAAAAAAATTCGAAAAGTATTCAACTTATACTCAAAGTTTGTTGGAAGTCGTCCTCTCATTATGAAACACTGGATCAATATAATCTGGGTAATTTGCGGTTCCTTTTTAAGCAGAAGTAAATGTTTCACGCAGCTTAATCTTTATGACGTCATATCTCTGGGTCTACCTGCTATACACTGACATTCACGTACATTCGGTGGTATACGTACATACTGTCGCAAAGTGTGTTGGAATAGAGTCGTCAGTAACGAAGTTATAATTTAAAACATCACGTCAGATGCTGAAGTTTTACTGCATGAACAGCGAAAATATAGAAAGCGATAAACTTTTCCTTTCAGCAGTTAGTGTGGTTGTCAGGAAGGAAAGTTCCGTTATGGTTTTCAATTATGTGTAAAGTTTGTTGGAAGTCGCTAAGTGTTCTCATTCTCAAATACTTGACGAATAACGTCCGAGTATTGGCGTGCCGTCAGTTGCACAAACACACAGTTTCCAACATACACAGTTCCCAACTGTAATACTTATTTTATTATGTTAAGTTTTTGACATAAAACTAGACATCCTAGCGCATAGATTATAAAAGCTTTTTAAATTTTCAAATTGAGTCCATAACTACACTAAATATTGAAAGTGAGGTTTTTGTTATCCCTGGAAATCATTAAATAGGTATCATTCAACTGGTATTTGGTTCCTGGTTCTAGGATAGCCGCTTAGTAATACAGATCTCCGTCTTGTGCGGCAGTTCTCGTCCTCTGTGGCCTTTGCTAATACCATGCAAGTCTTCTCCTCATGTATTAACATCCTATTCGTTCTTCGAGTCAGTAATCCCTTCTTCTAGTCAGCAATTTACACACAGCCATTTCCTCGGCGACTATGTGAGGACTTCTTCATTTCTTACCTTATCAGTTAATTCTTAGTATCCTTCTACAACAACAGATCTCAAATGTTTCGAATATCTTATTTCACTTTTCCCTCACACTACAAAATGCAGTCCATAAAATGTTGTTTTCCAGACGTACGGCAGCCAGAAATTACTTCCTCAAATTAAGGTCTGCGTCTGAAACCATTAGACCTCTTTTAGCGAGCAATATCCTCTTTGCCTGAGCTACTCGATTTCTTATTCCAGGTAGCAGAATTCCTTCAGCAGCGAATCTCATCGTTGATATACATTAACCCAGAATTTTTAATCCCACTCTTTATAAATTCTTTTATTTCCACCATTGCAACCTTAGATGAACCGATTGACCAGTAGGGGAGAATGACTACACGCTTGCCTTAAGTCATTTTTAACCTGATCACTTTTCCCTTGATCTTCTTTCATAGTGTTTCGTGTTGGTTATTGTTCTAATTGAATATTATTCGTGTTTCCCTGTAGCTTATACACATTACTTAATTTCAAAAAACTTGCAGAATGTTGCGTTGTTAATGCTTTTTATACGTCGGAAAATCCTAGGATTCACCACACGGTAGTGTATTTTAATCCCGTCCTCCCAACTGTGCCTTCCACTGAATGTTGCAGAAGCTCGGCGCTTGTGCGACCACAAGGAAATTCGGCATACTACTTTTATAATATTCCCTTCTTCGTACCGTCAAGATTGTATGCGTGTTTTTTGAACCATCAACTTTTTGAGCAAAATTATATTTGACAAATTGAAAAAAGGTGCCGACACTGAAATGCATTCAAGTGGTTGTATCAGCTTAATATCCTGTTTAAGAGATTTAACGACCCTGGTATGGTGGGAGGCAGTAACTAACAGTGAAAAAAGAAACTAGCTCCATCGCTCCCCATCTAGTACTTTACGGCTGACGTCAATAACGCTCGCAGATGCTAATGGCTGCTATAATGCGGACGTCTGTTACTTTAATCTTCCGATCTCGTGCCAAACTAGATATTTATGTCAGAGCAAGAGTGGCCGTATGATCGTTAACCAAACATGAAACAGCGGAAGAATGGAGGATTCTTCATTACGATGGCCTTAAATTCCTTCTTTTGCACTCCATTTGAAACCACATACGCTGAATTAATGCCACGATTAATCTCAGACGTCAGCCGCTACATGTGAGGCGAGTATAGCCTCCCTCATTTCCACACGAACTGCTTGTAGGAAGCATTACGCTGGTACAAAAAGCACGGTGTCGTGGATTTGCGCTGTCACCTTTAAAAAAAAATTGTATATCCAGAATGAATTTTCACCCCGCAGCGTAGTGTGCGCTGTTATGAAACTTGTTTGATCGGGACTCGAACCTGTACCTCGCCTTTCGCGGGAAAGTGCTCCACCGATAGAGCTGTCCAAGCACAGCCACACTTACGCCATCACTTTCCCAACTTCCTTGTGGGAAAGCACTCCTGAAAGAAAGCATACAGGTTTGGAAGGTAGATGAGACACTGGCGAAAGTAAGACTGAGAGAGTGGTTATTAAGGCGTGCTCGTGTTGCAGTTGCTGTGAGTCTGCTGTTCAATTTATTTAATTTTCATTTAAAATCAGTTCAAATAGCAATGACACAGGGTGAAGAAAATATTCCGTAAGAAGCATTAAAACACGTTATTTTGTTAAAAAATTAACAAAAGTTGGCTTCTTTAGTCGGTCTTTTTATCCTCATATTATTGTTATTAATATTTCCTTGTGTAATTGAGATCAATAATTTACTGGTTATGGTTTAACTGTGTTTCAGTAAAAAAATTACTAAAAAGAAAAGAAGTCAATCTTTAGTGGATTTGCTACCCCGAAAGCCGAAGGTCCCAGGTTCGAGCCCCAGTCGGAACACAGTTTTAATCTGTCAGGTACTTTCAAATTTACTGTGTATAAATTTTTTAATTTATTGTAATTTCAATTCTTAGGACGTGTAGTTTTCTTCCATTGACTGATATTCATTCTGACCGCTCCTGTAACTTCAGACGACACTTTAAAGTACAGGGTGATCAAAAAGTCAGTATAAATTAGAAAACTGGATAAATCGCGGAATAATGTAGATAGAGAGGTTCAAATTGACACACATGCTTGGAAAGACGTGGGGTTTTATTACAACCAAAAAAATACAAACGTTCAAAATATGTCCGACAGATGGCTCTTCATCTGATCAGAATAGCAATAATTAGCATAGCAAAGTAAGACAAAGCAAAGATGATGTTCTTTACAGGAAATTCTCAATATATCCACCATCATTCCTCAACAATAGCTGTAGTCGAGGAATAATGTTGTAAACAGCACTGTAAAGCATGACCGGAGTTACGCTGAGGCATTGGCGTCGGATCTTGTCTTTCAGCATCCATAGAGATGTCGGTCGATCACGATACACTTGAGACTTCAGGTAACCCCAAAGCCAATAATCGCACGGAATGGGGTCTGGGGACCTGGGAGGCCAAGCATGATGAAAGTGGCGGCTGAGCACACGATCATCACCAAACGACGCGCGCAAGAGATCTTTCACACGTCTAGCAATACTTTTTTTGGTTTTAATAAAACCCCATGTCATTCCAAGCATGTGTGTCAATTTTTACCTCTCTATCTACATCATTCCGTGGTATATTAAGTTTCCAAATTTATACTGACTTTTTGATCACCCGGTACATCACGACATGAAATCCTGATGGAAAGTTAGGGTATTAATAACGCGCGAATAAGCCCTGTTGTGATAAGGAATAACAAAAACGGCAGTTTCGCCATTGACCTGAAGAGACCACCTTCAAATTACCTCCATGTTTTTCATCTGCAGTGTTTAAAAAGCTGAATAATCACAACTATGATGATATACCGTACTACTATATTCACTGAGTCTTTCGAAGCACCCGATGGTTCCATCGACGTTATAATTTAAGTTTTACTAGAATGAAAATTAATAGGTTCACTGTGAAATAAGAATTTAGTTTCTAAGATGATATTTTGACTCATAGAGTGATATTATTGGCTGTTGTTGTGGTCTTCAGTCCTGAGACTGGTTTGATGTAGCTCTCCATGCTACTCTATCTCCCTGCCGCCGTTGGGTAAGCAGCTGCAGCAGCAAGTCGTATACTCCTAGCTCACTCATTTGTTACATAGTTTAATTCTTAATTTCTTTGTGTGTTTTTGGTACTTGCATTGTTTAATTCATAAATTTCGGGCGTATTATAGTATTTGAGAGTTGTAGCATCGCGTTTTAGTACCCGAATAGTGTAAAATCGCGTAGTCTCCTTCCGCCGCCGAGCAGTGTGTCAGCAGTGCACAAGTGGCAGCATTACTGCATTTACTAGGCAATCTCGTATTTTAATAACCGTTTAAATTTTGTGTCGATTTGTTTCCGCTCTCTGTATATTAGTTCAGACGTTCTTTGCACAACAGTTTTTAGCATGGATAGGGACTGCAACTGCTGTGTTCGGATGCAGGCTGAGTTGGCATCCCTTCGCTCCCAGCTTCAGGCAGTGTTGGCTTCGGTCACACAGCTTGAGGCTGTTGTCAATGGGCATCACTGTGAGGGTCCGGATGGGGGTTTGTTGGGGACGGCCAGCTAGTCCCACGCATCCCCCGATCGGACTAAGACTGTGGTTTCCCGGGATACTGCCCGCATTGAGGCTGGTCCCTCACCTGTGATAGAGTGGGAGGTCGTCTCAAGGTGTGGCAGGGGGCGAAAGACATTCCGGAGGGCTGAACGGAAGGCCTCTCCAGTTTGTCTGACGAACCGGTTTCAGGCTCTGTCTCAGGCTGATACTGATCTTCGTCCTGACATGGCTGCTTGTCCTGTTCCAGAGGTTGCCCCTCAGTCTGCAAGATCCGGGCGGTCGCAGAGGGTGGGCTTATTGGTAGTTGGGAGCTCCAACGTCAGGCGCGTAATGGGGCCCCTTAGGGACATGGCAGCAAGGGAGGGGAAGAAAACCAAAAGTGCACTCCGTGTGCATACCGGGGGGAGTCATTCCAGATGTGGAAAGGGTCCTTCCGGATGCCATGAAGGGCACAGGGTGCACCCATCTGCAGGTGGTCGCTCATGTCGGCACCAATGATGTGTGTCGCTATGGATCGGAGGAAATCCTCTCTGGCTTCCGGCGGCTATCTGATTTGGTGAAGACTGCCAGTCTCGCTAGCGGGATGAAAGCAGAGCTTACCATCTGCAGCATTGTCGACAGGACTGACTGCGGACCTTTGGTACAGAGCCGAGTGGAGGGTCTGAATCAGAGGCTGAGACGCTTCTGCGACCGTGTGGGCTGCAGATTCCTCGACTTGCGCCATAGGGTGGTGGGGTTTCGGGTTCCGCTGGATAGGTCAGGAGTCCACTACACGCAACAAGCGGCTACACGGGTAGCAGGGGTTGTGTGGCGTGGGCTGGGTGGTCTTTTAGGTTAGATGGCCTCGGGCAAGTATAGAAAGGGCAACAGCCTCAACGGGTGCGGGGCAAAGTCAGGACATGCGGGGACCAAACAGCAATCGGTATTGTAATTGTAAACTGTCGAAGCTGCGTTGGTAAAGTACCGGAACTTCAAGCGCTGATAGAAAGCACCGAAGCTGAAATCGTTATAGGTACAGAAAGCTGGCTGAAGCCAGAGATAAATTCTGCCGAAATTTTTACAAAGGTACAGACGGTGTTTAGAAAGGATAGATTGCATGCAACCGGTGGTGGAGTGTTCGTCGCTGTTAGTAGTAGTTTATCCTGTAGTGAAGTAGAAATGGATAGTTCCTGTGAATTATTATGGGTGGAGGTTACACTCAATAACCGAGCTAGGTTAATGGTTGGCTCCTTTTACCGACCTCCCGACTCAGCAGCATTAGTGGCAGAACAACTGAGAGAAAATTTGGAATACATTTCACATAAATTTTGTCAGCATGTTATAGTCTTAGGTGGAGATTTCAATTTACCAGATATAGACTGGGACACTCAGATGTTTAGGACGAGTGGAAGGGACAGAGCATCGAGTGACATTATACTGAGTGCACTATCCGAAAATTACCTCGAGCAATTAAACAGAGAACCGACTCGTGGAGATAACATCTTGGACCTACTGATAACAAACAGACCCGAACTTTTCGACTCTGTATGTGCAGAACAGGGAATCAGTGATCATAAGGCCGTTGCAGCACCCCTGAATATGGAAGTTCATAGGAATATAAAAAAGGGAGGAAGGTTTATCTGTTTAGCAAGAGTAATATAAGGCAGATTTCAGACTACCTAACAGATCAAAACGAAAATTTCTGTTCTGACACTGACAATGTTGAGTGTTTATGGAAAAAGTTCAAGGCAATCGTAAAATGCGTTTTAGACAGGTACGTGCCGAGTAAACCTGTGAGGGACGGGAAAAAACCACCGTGGTATAACAACAAAGTTAGGAAACTACTGCGAAAGCAAAGAGAGCTTCACTCCAAGTTTAAACGCAGCCAAAACCTCTCAGACAAACAGAAGCTAAACGATGTCAAAGTTAGCGTAAGGAGGACTATGCGTGAAGCGTTCAGTGAATTCGAAAGTAAAATACTAGGTACCGACTTGACAGAAAATCCTAGGAAGTTCTGGTCTTACGTTAAATCAGTAAGTGGCTCGAAACAGCATGTCCAGACACTCTGGGATGATGATGGCATTGAAACAGAGGATGACAAGCGTAAAGCTGAAATACTAAACACCTTTTTCCAAAGCTGTTTCACAGAGGAAGACCGCACTGCAGTTCCTTCTCTAAATCCTCGCACAAACGAAAAAATGGTTGACATCGAAATAAGTGTCCAAGGAATAGAAAAGCAACTGGAATCACTCAACAGAGGAAAGTCGACTGGACCTGACGGGATACCAATTCGATTCTACACAGAGTACGCGAAAGAACTTGCCCCCCTTCTAACAGCCGTGTACCGCAAGTCTCTAGAGGAACGGAAGGTTCCAAATGATTGGAAAAGAGCACAGGTAGTCCCAGTCTTCAAAAAGGATCGTCGATCAGATGCGCAAAACTATAGACCCATATCTCTGACGTCGATCTGTTGTAGAATTTTAGAACATGGTTTTTGCTCGAGTATCATGTCGTTTTTGGAAACTCAGAATCAACTATGTAGGAATCAACATGGATTCCGGAAACAGCGATCGTGTGAGACCCAACTCGCTTTATTTGTTCATGAGACCCAGAAAATATTAGATACAGGCTCCCAGGTAGATGCTATTTTTCTTGGCTTCCGGAAGGCGTTCGATACAGTTCCGCACTGTCGCCTGATAAACAAAGTAAGAGCCTACGGAATATCAGACCAGCTGTGTGGCTGGATTGAAGAGTTTTTAGCAAACAGAACACAGCATGTTGTTATCAACGGAGAGACGTCTACAGACGTTAAAGTAACCTCTGGCGTGCCACAGGGGAGTGTTATGGGACCATTGCTTTTCACAATATATATAAATGACCTAGTAGATAGTGTCGGAAGTTCCATGCGGCGTTTCGCGGATGATGCTGTAGTATGCAGAGAAGTTGCAGCATTAGAAAATTGCAGCGAAATGCAGGAAGATCTGCAGCGGATAGTCAAATGGTGCTTGGATTGGCAACTGACCCTTAACATAGACAAATGTAATGTATTGCGAATACTTAGAAAGAAGGATCCTTTATTGTATGATTATATGATAGCGGAACAAACACCTGCATTTTATATTTTCTCCTTTCATCAATTAAGTTCAATATTTCTTCTGTTACCCAAGGATTTCTAGCAGCCCTCGTCCTTTTACCTACTTTATCCTCTGCTGCCTTCACTACTTCACCCCTCAATGCTACCCATATTTCTTCTACTGTATTTCTTTCCCATATTCCTGTCAGTTGATCCCTTATGCTCTCCTTGAAACTCTGTACAACCTCTGGTTTAGTCAGTTCATCCAGGTCCCATCCCCTTAAATTCCCACCTTTTTGCAGTTTCTTCAGTTTTAATCTACAGTCCATAACCAGTAGATTGTGGTCAGAGTCCACATCTGCCCCTGGAAATGTCTTACAATTTAAAACCCGGTTCCTAAGTCTCTGTCTTACCATTATATAATCTATCTGAAATCTGTTAGTATCTCCAGGCTTCATCCATGTATACAACCTTCTTTTAAGATTCTTGAACCAAGTGTTAGCTATGATTAAGTTGTGCTGTGTGCAAAATTCTACCAGGCGGCTTCCTCTTTCATTTCTTCCTCCCAATCCATATTCACCTACTACGTTTCCTTCTCTCCATTTTCCTACTAACGAATTCCAGTCACCCATGACTATTAAATTTTCATCTCCCTTCACTATCTGAGTAATTTCTTTTATTTCATCATACATTTCTTCAATTTCTTCGTCATCTGCAGAGCTAGTTGGCATATAAACTTGTACTACTGTGGTAGGCGTGGGCTTCATGTCTATCTTGGCCATAATAATGCGTTCACTATACTGTTTGTAGTAGCTTACCCGCACTCCTATTTTTTTATTCATTATTAAACCTACTCCTGCATTACCGCTATTTGATTTTGTATTTATAACCCTGTATTCACCTGACCAAAAGTCTTGTTCCTCCTGCCACCGATATTCACTAATTCCCACCATATGTAACTTTAACCTATCCATTTCCCTTTTTAAGTTTTCTAACCTACCTGCCCGATTAAGGGATCTGACATTCCACGCTCCGATCCGTAGAACGCCAGTTTTCTTTCTCCTGATAATGACATCCTCTTGAGTAATCCCCGCCCGGAGATCCGAATGGGGGACTATTTTACCTCCGGAATATTTTACCCAAGAGGACGCCATCATCATTTAACCATACAGTAAAGATGCATGCCCTCGGGAAAAATTGCGGCCGTAGTTTCCCCTTGCTTTCAGCCGTTCGCAGTACCAGCACAGCAAGGCCGTTTTGGTTAGTGTTACAAGGCCAGATCAGTTAATCATCCAGACTGTGTCCCCTGCAACTACTGAAAAGGCTGCTGCCCTTCGTCAGGAACCACACGTTTGTCTGGCCTCTCAACAGATACCCCTCCATTGTGGTTGCACCTACGGTACGGCTATCTGTATCGCTGAGGCACGCAAGCCTCCCCACCAACGGCAAGGTCCATGATTCATGGGGGGGGGGGATTATTGGCTATATTTTTGGCTATATTTTTGTAAATGCAATAAATAGAAGTCCCGTGTCCACCGTCGTGTGGTTATTCTTTACCTGGGCGGCATGCTGCGACTGCCGCACATGAAACCGTACATTTGTCGGACCCGATGAACCGACTGATCCGTCGTTATCTGGTATTCTAATTGATCTTACCATGCTGCCTTTCTACATATGCGCAACTGATGATTTTGATTGCCAAAAATTTTTATGTGTATGTGTAATGTTAATCTTCTTCATACTTAGAAAGTGGTGCATTATCGGAAGGAGCAGCAGTAATGAACTAAGATTAAGACAGTTCTGTGTCATTTATTTTATAAAATAAATTCTTGTCGTTGGAAGTCGCCTGCAAAAAAAATTTATCTAATAATTTGTTACGTCAAAGATCGTTTAACAGTTATAACATTCAAATTATCAATTGTAGCTTTAATTCCACTTTCAGATGTAGTTAATTTGCTGACAGCTTTGTTAAGATATGTAACAATTCCACTACTGGGATTGATGGGAGTGCCTGGTGGACTTATTATGTAAATTGTCATTGTTACGTATTAATATGTAATTTGCATTGATCGCATGAGACTCTGAAGTAGAGAGATCAGTGTTGGAAGCTACCAAGAGAGCAAGAACAAGAAGTAGTCTGAAAAAGATGTGGGAGGAAGAACTTACATTTGAAAAGTAAAGACTTTTTAAAGAAAAATTATGACCTAATTACTGATACTTAAGTCAATAATAATTAAAAAAATTTGAACTACACTCCTGGAAAGGGAAAAAAGAACACATTGACACCGGTGTGTCAGACCCACCATACTTGCTACGGACACTGCGAGAGGGCTGTACAAGCAATGATCACACGCACGGCACAGCGGACACACCAGGAACCGCGGTGTTGGCCGTTGAATGGCGCTAGCTGCGCAGCATTTGTGCACCGCCGCCGTCAGTGTCAGCCAGTTTGCCGTGGCATACGGAGCTCCATCGCAGTCTTTAACACTGGTAGCATGCCGCGACAGCGTGGACGTGAACCGTATGTGCAGTTGACGGACTTTGAGCGAGGGCGTATAGTGGGCATGCGGGAGGCCGGGTGGACGTACCGCCGAATTGCTCAACACGTGGGGCGTGAGGTCTCCACAGTACATCGATGTTGTCGCCAGTGGTCGGCGGAAGGTGCACGTGCCCGTCGACCTGGGACCGGACCGCAGCGACGCACGGATACACGCCAAGACCATAGGATCCTACGCAGTGCCGTAGGGGACCGCACTGCCACTTCCCAGCAAATTAGGGACACTGTTGTTCCTGGGGTATCGGCGAGGACCATTCGCAACCGTCTCCATGAAGCTGGGCTACGGTCCCGCACACCGTTAGGCCGTCTTCCGCTCACGCCCCAACATCGTGCAGCCCGCCTCCAGTGGTGTCGCGACAGGCGTGAATGGAGGGACGAATGGAGACGTGTCGTCTTCAGCGATGAGAGTCGCTTCTGCCTTGGTGCCAATGATAGTCGTATGCGTGTTTGGCGCCGTGCAGGTGAGCGCCACAATCAGTACTGCATACGACCGAGGCACACAGGGCCAACACCCGGCATCATGGTGTGGGGAGCGATCTCCTACACTGGCCGTACACCACTGGTGATCGTCGAGGGGACACTGAATAGTGCACGGTACATCCAAACCGTCATCGAACCCATCGTTCTACCATTCCTAGACCGGCAAGGGAACTTGCTGTTCTAACAGGACAATGCACGTCCGCATGTATCCCGTGCCACCCAACGTGCTCTAGAAGGTGTAAGTCAACTACCCTGGCCAGCAAGATCTCCGGATCTGTCCCCCATTGAGCATGTTTGGGACTGGATGAAGCGTCGTCTCACGCGGTCTGCACGTCCAGCACGAACGCTGGTCCAACTGAGGCGCCAGGTGGAAATGGCATGGCAAGCCGTCCCACAGGACTACATCCAGCATCTCTACGATCGTCTCCATGGGAGAATAGCAGCCTGCATTGCTGCGAAAGGTGGATATACATTGTACTAGTGCCGACATTGTGCATTGTCTGTTGCCTGTGTCTATGTGCCTGTGGTTCTGTCAGTGTGATCATGTGATGTATCTGACCCCAGGAATGTGTCAATAAAGTTTCCCCTTCCTGGGACAATGAATTCACGGTGTTCTTATTTCAATTTCCAGGAGTGTATATTGTATTACAGCAATATCTTTTCCAATTCTACTTTAAAGATAATAGTGTAACTAAGTTCAAGGAAAAAATCAAGCTCCTACTTTGTTTTTATATAGAGATATGTGTACCAATGCTGTACATAAATAACTTTCATGCTTTATTTCACTTGCATCACAAAATAGAAATCAGAATAAAGTGTGATACCAAAACTGTGGTTCCACATAACTACAGTTAAGTATTTTTACCGTGTCTAATAATAAATTAGTGTAAATTGTTGTTAAAATGTGTTGCCATCATTTTTCCACAGATGTTGCCTAAATCTATTTACGCTGTGTACTTTCTGCGTGCAAGTAAACTACCTCAATGACAGTAAGTACTTTCGGTAGTCAGGTATTATATTTCTGCTGCTTCATTATGTTTGCCACCAAGTACATTTACTAAATTCAGTAATAACTCGAAACAGATACCGTGGCACCTTTACATTTCTGTTACGCTTTTTTTTTTTGTGATCGTACAACGACGGATATGCACTCCTCGGCGCTGTTGCAGATTGCGCTTGCGACCTATGCTCTCAGTTGCTGGATATATTCCAATCTCTGTCTTTCTCTACAGTTTTTGCCCTGTACAGCTCCCTCTAGTACCTTGGAAGTCATTACCTGATGATTTAACGGATGTCCTATAGTCCTGTCCCTTCTCAGTATCAGTGTTTTCCACATATTCCTTTACTCTCTGATTCTGCTCAGAACCCTCTCATTACTTACCATGTCAATCCACCTAATTTTCAACATTCGTCCGTAGCACCACATCTAAAATGCTTCGATTCTCTTCTGTTCCGGTTTTCCCATATTCCACGTTTCACTACCATACGATGCTATGCTCCAAACGTACATTCTCAGAAATTTATTCCTCAAATTAAGGCCTATGTTTGATACTAGTAGACTTCTGTTGACCAGGAATACCCTTTTTGTGAATGCTATTTTGCTTTTGATGTCCTTGCTCCGTTAATCATTGGTAACTTCGCTGACAAGGTAACAGTATTCCTTAACTTTATCTGCTTCGTGACCATCAATCCTGATGTTAAGTTTCTGGATGTTCTTTCTGCTACTTCTCATTATTTTCGTCTTTCTTCGATTTACTCTCAATCCATATTTGGCACTTATTAGACTGTAGATTCTATTCAGCAGATCATGTAAGTCTTCACTTTGAGTCGGGATAGCAATGTCATCAGCGAATATTATCATTGAAATCCTTTCTCCCTGAATTTTAATCCCACTCCTGAACCTTTCTTTTATTTGCATCATTGCTCCTTTGACGTGCAGATTGAACAGTAGGGGAGAAAGACTACATCCCCATCTTACATCCTTTTTAATTTTCGTTCTTGGTCGTACACTCTTATTATTGCCTATTGGCTCTTGTACATATTGAACATTACCCAGCTCTTCCTGTAATTTACCTATATTTTGCTCAGGATTTCGAACATCTTCACTTTCGAACATTCTACATTGTCGAACGTTTTTTCCAGGTCGACAAAGCCTATGAACGTGTCTTGATTTTTCTTTAGTCTTGCTTCCCTTATCAACCGCAACGTCAGCATTGCCTCTCTGGTGCCTTTACCTTTCTTAATGCCAAACTGATCGTCATCTAACACATCCTCAATTTTCTTTTCCATTCTTCTGTCTATTATACTTGTCAGAAACTTGGATGCATGAGATGTTAAGCTGACTGTGCGATAATTGTTGCACTTGTTAGCTCTTACAGTCTTCGGAATTGTGTGGATGATGTTTTTACGAAAGTTAGATGGTATTTCGCAAGGTTCTTACATTCTACGTACCAACGTGAATAGTCGTTTTGTTGCCACTCCCCCCAATTACTTTAGAAATTCCGATGGAATGTTATATATCCCTTCTGCCTCATTTGCTCTTAAGTCCTCCAAAGATCTCTTAAATTCTGACTCTAATTGAAATGCGGTAGGGAGCTGGTGTAGAGTGGAAAGGTACTGAACCATAATGAATTTATTAACGTTTCTACAAACACTAATGAATTTATTCTTAAAAAGAAAATATCCAAGAGTAATATTAACAATTTGCCTTCAGAACTGAAAAGACCAAATGTCAATAACACAATGATAGCAAACACCCCAAAACGGCAACAGTATAAGATCACTTCCTTTTAGTAAAGGATATTAAATGAAGCAAAATGACATTTACATTACAGATAGCGAAACATATGATCAAATGAATGTGTCACAAATATCAACCATCGGCTATTGCCAGTAATTATCCAAACGCAACTGCCTTCGAAGTAGCCAAAATGACTGACAAATGTGGTTCAAATTTATGATGAGAGAAGCGGTGACAGAGGCAACGCCACTAGCAAAAATTTCTCCTTCTCTCCTACCATAGGACGGCGGTTGGCGCTACCACAGTACCAGAAACCTTCATTAAAAATTTCAGTCATGGTACACGGGCATCTTAAACTAGACCACAGTTAAGATACAATCATTATCCTGTACCACAGAGAAAACTAGTTAATTATTTGGTAAAAATTAAATGTACCACAAATGCAGGAAAGTACAAACGTTATGTGGGCAACTTTGACTGGACTATTGAGACGTAACATTTTTCTTTAGTTTTCTTTTTTTTAGTACATGCAAACAATTTAGTAAAGTGTTGGAGCTCGTGATACTAGCCAAAAGTGACTATAGACATGCCTCGGAAATAAGGTAGCTAGATTAAACAATGTTCACTTTCATCAATCAACTTAAGTATTTCCTATGTTACCCATGGTTTCTTCGCACTTACCTTCTTTGTACCTGTGTCTTTCTTGCTAACTTCTGTGTTTGCCCTTTTTGAGACGTACATTCCTTTTTAACTATACGGCGTTCTAACCTATTCCTCACTGCTGTATCTGCAGCCTTAGACAATTTCAAGTGTGTCTCGTCATTCCTTAGTACTTCCATATCCGACTTTTTTGTATACTGATTCTTCCTGATTAATCTCTTAATCTTCAACCTACTCTTCATCACTACTAAACTGTGATTTGAGTCTGTATCTACTCCTCGGTAGACCCTACAATCCAGTATTTGATTTCAGAATCTGTGCCTAAATATGATGTAATCTAACGGAAATCTTCCTGTATCACCAGGCCTTTTCCGAGTATACCTCCTCCTCTTCTGGTTCTTGAACATAGTATTCGCTATTACTAGCTGAAATTTATTAGTTCCACGCCCATATTCTCCTGTAATCATTTCCTCTACTCCTTCCCCTACATCTACATTCCAGTCCTCAATGACTGTTAGATTTTCATCTCATTTTATGTACTTTATTGTCTTTTCAACAGTCTCATATATATAAAATGAAAGCAGTCTTGGTCGCATAACCTTTTTAATGTGGTGATCTGAACAATCCTACCACTGAACTGTTCACAATAACTCACTCTCTGCCATACCTTGCTAGTCATAGTGAGTCCTACTCCCGTTATACAATTTTCTGTTGCTGTTGATATTACCCTATACTCATCCGAACAGATACCCTTGTCTTCTTTCCATTTCACTTTACTGATCTCCACCACATCTAAATTGAATCTCTCGTGGCAGCCCCTTCCCGGAGATTCTTTCACGTTTAGGGGCAGTTTCCCTCCTCAAGGACAAGAGAGCAAGAGAGTGTCCTGAATCTGTGTCTACCCCTCCGCCCTGTTTGACAAGGCCGTTGAGAGAATGAGAGTTACTTCTTATGCCGGAAGTCTTCGGCCCCAATGCTGATTATCATTCAAAATTTAAAAAGTGCTGGGTTTCAAACGCCGGACTGATAGCGTTTTATTAATAATCGAAGATGTAGACCTAGACCATGGGTGCATAATCTGTGCAAATTCTAAAAAGGGATGTAGATATATACCGGTATACATATGTATGTATGGATGTATGTTCCACATATTCTCCTGAAGTACTGGGCCGATTTTAACCAAACTTGGTGCACATATCATTCGTTCACTGTCTGGACAGAATCACAGTGGGTGTAACAATTACCTACCTATCAAATGAGCGAGGCTATGGCGAAAAAGCTCACGACGCGAGAATAGCCATACTTCAGCCATCCAGTATTTGAGAATGAGAGCACTTACAGACCTGCAACAAACTTTACTTGCAATTACAAACCGTTACGACACTTTGTGTCGCCGACGACCTCCATAAAATCATGAACGAAAGAAGTTTATCGCTTACTACATTTTCGTTATTCATGCACTAAAAGTGCCACATGAAACATGACGTCTTAATTTATTACTTCTTTACTACTAACGCTATTCGTGACACATTTCGCAGATAATATTCACATGCGTCAATGAACGTACCAGAAAAATTACATCATGCACGAGGGATTTGGTTTAGGAGATATGACGTCATAAACACGCAAATGCGTGACGAAACAACCACATCGAGCAAGACGTTTAAATTTATTACTACGTTGTTACTAACGCTATTCACAACAGTTTTGGCAGACAATATCCACATCTACCAATGAATGTACCAGCAGAAATACGTCATTCTATGACACACAGTTCAGGAGATACGACGTCAAACACTGAAATTCGAGAAAAACTGGCACATCTTGCACGTCGTTTTAATTTATTAATTCTTTGCTACTAACTCTATTCGTAGTACATTCCGTAGATAGTATGCAGATATGCCACTGGATTCACATACGAAAATAAATCTTTGTACGACACCCAGTTCAGGAGATATTACGTCGAATACTGACATTCTAGACTAATTCTATCCACAACATACACTCCTGGAAATTGAAATAAGAACACCGTGAATTCATTGTCCCAGGAAGGGGAAACTTTATTGACACATTCCTGGGGTCAGATACATCACATGATCACACTGACAGAACCACAGGCACATAGACACAGGCAACAGAGCATGCACAATGTCGGCACTAGTACAGTGTATATCCACCTTTCGCAGCAATGCAGGCTGCTATTCTCCCATGGAGACGATCTTAGAGATACTGGATGTAGCCCTGTGGAACGGCTTGCCATGCCATTTCCACCTGGCACCTCAGTTGGACCAGCGTTCGTGCTGGACGTGCAGACCGCGTGAGACGACTCTTCATCCAGTCCCAAACATGCTCAATGGGGCACAGATCCGGAGATCTTGCTGGCCAGGGTAGTTGACTTACACCTTCTAGAGCACGTTGGGTGGCACGGGATACATGCGGACGTGCATTGTCCTGTTGGAACAGCAAGTTCCCTTGCCGGTCTAGGAATGGTAGAACGATGGGTTCGATGACGGTTTGGATGTACCGTGCACTATTCAGTGTCCCCTCGACGATCACCAGTGGTGTACGGCCAGTGTAGGAGATCGCTCCCCACACCATGATGCCGGGTGTTGGCCCTGTGTGCCTCGGTCGTATGCAGTCCTGATTGTGGCGCTCACCTGCACGGCGCCAAACACGCATACGACCATCATTGGCACCAAGGCAGAAGCGACTCTCATCGCTGAAGACGACACGTCTCCATTCGTCCCTCCATTCACGTCTGTCGCGACACCACTGGAGGCGGGCTGCACGATGTTGGGGCGTGAGCGGAAGACGGCCTAAAGGTGTGCGGGACCGTAGCCCAGCTTCATGGAGACGGTTGCGAATGGTCCTCGCCGATACCCCAGGAGCAACAGTGTCCCTAATTTGCTGGGAAGTGGCGGTGCGGTCGCCTACGGCACTGCGTAGGATCCTACGGTCTTGGCGTGCATCCGTGCGTCGCTGCGGTCCGGTCCCAGGTCGACGGGCACGTGCACCTTCCGCCGACCACTGGCGACAACATCGATGTACTGTGGAGACCTCACGCCCCACGTGTTGAGCAATTCGGCGGTACGTCCACCCGGCCTCCCGCATGCCCACTATACGCCCTCGCTCAAAGTCCGTCAACTGCACATACGGTTCACGTCCACGCTGTCGCGGCATGCTACCAGTGTTAAAGACTGCGATGGAGCTCCGTATGCCACGGCAAACTGGCTGACACTGACGGCGGCGGTGCACAAATGCTGCGCAGCTAGCGCCATTCGACGGCCAACACCGCGGTTCCTGGTGTGTCCGCTGTGCCGTGCGTGTGATCATTGCTTGTACAGCCCTCTCGCAGTGTCCGTAGCAAGTATGGTGGGTCTGACACACCGGTGTCAATGTGTTCTTTTTTCCATTTCCAGGAGTGTATTTCGCAAGCAGTAGGCACATATACCACTGTATTTACCTGCAGAATTATATCACTACACAGTACACAGTTGTGAAGATACGTCGTCAAAAACACTGAGCTGCTTGACAACGAAACTGCACGAAATTCGCTCGACATACAGTGATATACTGGGTGAGCGAAAAGTCAATATAAATTTGAAAACTTAACAAACCACGGAATAATGTAGATAGAGAGGTAAAAATTGACACACATACTTGAAATGACATGGGGTTCTATTAGAACAAAAGAAAAGTTTACAAAATGTCCGATAGATGGCACTTGACAGCAAAACTTCAGTGACTGTGCATGACAATCGTGTATAAAAGGAGCTGTAATGAGAGTATCAGATGGGCCAGGAGTCGCAGCATGTTGACGTTACCTGAAAAGGCGCTTTTAGTTAAGCTGTATTATCAGAATGCGGAATGTGCTAGTTAAGCGTTACGATCCTATCGCCATAGGAATGGGTAAAGGTCAGTTGACAAATGCAGCTGTGGCGAGAATGATTTCGAAGTTCGAAGCCACAGGTTGTTTAGACGATAGATCCCGTAGTGGCCGACCGAGCACAAGGCGTAATGCTGCTGAGACAGTTCAGGAAGAAATGGAGACTGTAGCGGGTTCGTCAATACACAGGGAAGTCAGCGCTCATGCAGTCGCACGTCGCACCGGCATTCCGTACACTACTGTTTGGTTGGCACTGAGGCGTACCCTCCGATGCTATCCGTACAAAATCGACGGCATCACGAACTGTTACCTGAAGATTTAGTGAAGCGGAGGGCATTTGCGATGTGGGCGTTTCGAAAGATTGCCGAAGATGACGACTGGTTGAGTAACGTGTCGTGGACCGACGAAGCTCATTTCACGCTCCAAGGGTCTGTCAACGCCCACAGTTGCAGAATTTGGGCTACCGAAAGTCCTAGAACTGTCGTGGAAACTCCATTGTACGACGAGAAAGTCACAGTATGGGTTGGCTTTACAACATCTACCGTTATCGGGCCTTTTTTCTTCGAGGAAATGGGTGATTCTGGTTTTGTAACTGCTGCCGCGATGAGTGAGAGGTACTCCGATATGTTACAGAATCACATCATCCCCAGCCTGGCTGATAAACACCTGCTGGAACGTACGATGTTTATGCAGGATGGCGCTCCACCCCATATTGCTAGACGCGTAAAAGTTCTCTTGCGCGCGTCGTTTGGTGATGATCGCGTGCTCAGGCGCCACTTTCGTCATTCTTGGCCTCCCAGGTCCCCAGACTTCAGTCCGTGCGATTATTGGCTTTGGGGTTACATGAAGTTGCAAGTGTATCGTGATCGACCGACATCTCCAGGAATGCTGAAAGACAACAGCCGACGCCAGTGCCTCACCATAACTCCGTACATGCTTTACAGTGCTGTTTACAACATTATTCCTCGACTACAGCTATTGTTGAGGAATTATGGTGGATATATTGAGAATTTCCTGTAAAGAACATCATCTTTGCTTTGTCTTACTTTGCTATGCTAATTATTGCTATTCTGGTCAGATGAAGCGCCATCTGTCGGACATTTTTTGAACTTTCGTATTTTGTTGGTTCTAATAAAACCCCATGTCATTCCAAGCATGTGTGTCAATTTGTACCTGTCTATCTACATTATTCCGTGAATTATTCAGTTTTCAAATTTATACTGACTTTTTTATCACCCGGTATATTGGACATGTGCCTATACGCGCAAAGCCAAGGGTAAAATGCTGATCCTAGGCCCGTGGAACTTTTTCAGTTACGTTTCATACGCATATTAGTTACAATCTGGAAAGAAATACTCTAGGGGGGTAAGGACTACGTCTCCTACTGTGAAAAGAAAGGGAGGAGGAGAAGTTGGACAGACAATTAGGGAGAAGGAGGGGACAGGCACAGGTAGGAGGAGGAGGAGGAGATGGACAGAGATGAGGAGATAAACAGAGACAAGGGGAGGAAGAGATAAGCAGAGAGATGGGACGGAGGAGACGAACAGACAGAGAGCGAGGAGGAAATGGGCAGAGAGAGGAGGGGGAGATAAACATGGAAAGGAAAGTGAAGATGGGAGGACAGGTAAAGGAGGAGGTGGGAGGAGAAGATGGACAGAGAGAGGGGAAGGAGGTGATGGACAGGGACAGGGGAATAAAGGAGATGAACAGAGGAGGAAGGAGCAGATGGACAGAAGGGAGGAGCAGATTGACAAAGGAGGAGATGGACATAGAGAAGGGCAGGAGGAGATGGACAGAGAGTAGTGGTGGAGGACAGAGAGGGGGAAGGCGGACTAATAAAAGATTGGAAAAATTACATTCCCAAGAAACACCAGATGCTCAGCTAGTGTTGTAATATCGATGTTGAGAAATTTGTGTTCTTTCCAGCGGAAAATAGTATTATTTTTCATGTAAAATAAGTACTTATTTGTAAAAGAACGCATTTCTTCTTTTTAATCTTTAGATGTTACATGCTAAAAGGCTAAAGTGGATCGCACGACCATACTATTACATCGCGAGTTACTAAGCTGTCTCTCAGATGCCGTGCATTTTCCGCGCAATGTCTCTTTAATGAATACAGTTATATGAAAATATTTTTCCCCAACGTCAAGAGCTCAAGAATCAGCGCATGGCGATGGTAAGTAACAAAAGTTTCGGATGTTGATTTGGACAAAATGAAGCAAGGAAGAAGTTAACTTTCCGCGAATTCGAACTCACTTCAGGTTGCCAGAATTCTGCTAATTACTCTTTTTAAAAGTCTTAGCGCTTTCGCCTACTTAAGTTGAAAGGGGAGTATACAGTTGTTCATAGCTCTTTTTGTGCATGAAGTGATTACACGCTGTAACTACTGCGGAAAAATGCGAGGAATTCTGTTTACTTTACAACACAGGGCAAAGTTTTGCTGCCATGGCTCGTCTCCTAGGCGACTGAAACCTTAACTGAATGGGCAAGGATGGCAATAAATCGTGACTGGTTAAAGAGAAACTTTTAACTCCTCGACTCATTTTAATTGAAATGAATAATAAGCAGAGATATGAACGCTTCGGAATCACTAAGATACGGTGTGACCATGCAGTGACGAATTTAATCTCTCTTACATTGCACACTCTGTTTGATGGATTGCAGACATCATATGGATACTCTCTGAGGGGATGGCAAATGAAGTTAATTTGCGTGACAATTGACTTGCATTCAGAACGCTTATCATTTATCACTGAAACTTAACATCAGATGCAACATGACCACGTTGTCACCTTATGTTACTGCAGTCCCTCACGTATGACCAGGGGGAATGAATGTGAGAATTCGGCCTCATATTACACATGAGATAGTTATCTACTTCGTGACAGCATCGCGGACATGCACACAAGTATGCGATCCGTATAGATATTAGCAAGAGGAGAAACTGCAGTTGCACTCGGATAGATTTTAGTAAAATTACCAGTTACATTTTATTGCAATGAAAGTTGACGTTCCTTAAACTCACGAGCGTGAACTCATTCCATAACTAAGCGAACTATTAATGAAACGGTGGCTGTCTGCGGCCATAAAGCATACGAGACCATGCTAAAGTCAATCACTGCCTTAATCGGCACTGCTTACGGGAATACTGCGAATTAATACTTGGGGCTTTGGTGGCTATGCACGACAACTTAATGGAATGAGTCGACTCAAGACCCGTCACTGACTTCATAAACCTATACCAACTGAATGGTTGAGAACCGAAACATTGCCCTAAATACAACATCTTAAACTTCAGACGAAAATAGTTAAACTACACACGCAATAGTTAAAACAACTAAAGTAAACGACTCTCTACTCCAAGTGGTGCTGGTACCATTAGATTTGACCTTACATAAATTTCAACTAGACCTAACATTGATCACCACGTTCTTGTAGAACGTGTATACTAGACGATTTCTGGAGCCAGAATTCCTCTACCACTGAACACTCACAAACCACTTCCCCAGACTTCTTTCAGAGCGAATTCATTGTGGAGGGGCGGCCTACGACTGATCGTCTACGCCCACTGAAAATGGTGTTAAGCTAAGCCGGCCAGGGGGGCTTAGAGAGCGCTGTCACTCGTTGACCTCAGGTCTTTCAGAACCAAGTACTACTAACTACCACTACTAACTAAGTAGCCATGTTTTCTTTTCATGAAGGACGCGGAATATGAAAGGGAATGAGGCTGCCGATCTCAGTAGCTGAATAAGAAAAAAAATAAAACAAAATGTACAATAGAAGTTCTTCCTCTGGCTTTAGTCTGTGATATACTGTTGATGAAGATGTTAAATAAGATCATAGCAGGTTTGAGAAAGACGCAATTGTGAAGGAGATACGAAGAAAACGAACCCTTTTCTAAAATGCTACTCGTTTAACCGTGCGCTACTGGGAATTTCACAAGACGTGTTGCTGTGTTGGGATGTTGTATGCGCTATTGTCTTCATTCCTAAGACTGGTTTGATGCAGCTCTTCATGCTACTCTATCCTGTGTAAAACTCTCCTTCTCCGAATAACTGATGCCACATACACCCCCATGAATCTCCTTACTGTATTCCTCTCTTGGTTTCCCTCTACAATTTTTAGCCCTCCCCGAACTTCCCTCCAATACAAAATAGTTGATTCCTTTATGTCTCATAATGTGTTCTATCAACCGATTCCTTCTTCCTGTCAGGTTGTGCTACAAACATCTTTTTTCCGTAGTTCTGTTCAGTACCTCTTCATCAGTTACGTGATCTACCCATCTAATCTTCAGTAGTCTTACGTAGCACCACATTTCCAAAGCTTCTATTCTATTCTTATCTAAACTGTTTCACTTCCGCACGTGGCTACACTCCATACAAGCAATTTCACAAAAGACTTCCTAACATTTAAATCTGTTCGATGTTAACAAATTTCTCTGCTTGAGACAGGCTTCTCTTGCCATTGCCAGTCCATATTTTATATCCTCTTTACGTCGACCATTAGTTATTTTTCTGCCCAAACGACAAAACTCAAAACTCATCTGCTACTTTAAGTGTCTCATTTCGTAATCTAATTCCCTGAGTATCATCTGATTTAATTCGGCTACATTTGATTGTCCTCGTTTTGCTTTTGTTGATTTTCATCTTACATCTTCTTTTTAAGACACTGTCGTTGCCTGTGTGTCTGAGCTGTTTGGGATGGGAATGTCGATATAATTCATATCAGATTTCCACTGATAAGCCCACAAAGGTTAATTACTTCTTTTACTATTGTAACAGGCCCCAAAACACAGTATTAAAGACATATTTTGCTTTAAGCTTCTGTGGAGCGGGTCTCTAGGCTGAATCCCACATAGCCTGTACAACGAACGCAGTTCTGATTCCAACCATTCGGATGATGTGCTGCTTAACATATAAGGACTCGTATGGTTAACGCATCGCAAAGTTCCGATTCATTTGAGCTGTAATGCTCGTACTGACCGCCGTTTACTATCATGCGTAGAGACGAGCAGGCATGGAGACTCCACAAACTACGTAGTCACTGCACCTGAACCTACTAAATTTCAGTCTACCAGGATATCTAATGTTGTCAGTGTATGAAGGTGCGAGTGACACAACAAAATAACATTATGGGATACCCACGAATAAACTTACATCGTGCCTCGGATTTCTAAAAGTGTACTATAGCCTATACTCTGATGTGTACAAGCAAGTGGACAAAATTTTGAACATGCGTTTCGTTGCTACAAGTGAACAGATCCGGTACGAGATCAGTCACTTTTTGCCACTTGCAATACGCACCATTTTTGATGTGACATTTTTTAGTCTTGTTTACCGAACGATTGTTTAACTGTCTTGAAGTAAGCGATCTATACTCGAACTCTGCACAGGCATATTAGGGTCGTCATGTTTCAATGAATGTTTTATGTAATCAAATCCGTTTAAGTATGCCGGCTGCTGAAATAAAAGGAAATATTTAGTTCCGTTAGCCATGATTAAACGTATAAGAAACAGTAATGTTCAGTTCGAACAATACGGCACATTCCTGACACGGTATAAAAAGTGTAGTCAGTCATGGTAGTTATGAACGCTAGATATACTTCCATGAAATTAGTTTTCTAGTGATAGGTATTTCGAAGATTTCTTGTAGTGTACAGTGAACGCAGTGACACATAATTCCACGTTAAAAAGATTACAGGCACGATTTATTTCAAAATAATGTAGACCAAATCTGCTTACAGCATACACTCGTGGATATCAAAATTACCAAAGTATTTTTTATCTCCTTGATGGATTTCACTCGGGTTTCTATCCCGCATTTCGTTTTATTTATTTGTCTTCTAAAATGTATAGTACTCAGCTCTTTCTGCACATGTTTTCTGTACTTTCTCTGGAGTTACATATAGTTTCTTTGTCTTTGACTTTCTTATGAGTATCCTCCATCAGAAATTTTTTTCTACTTAATGTTTTCTTTCCCTGGTTTGTTGAACCAGTGTTAGCGCTTTGATACCACAAGTTTTGCAGTTGTAAGAAACGATCCTATCATTTCTTACTTCGTCTCATATGGTTGTGGTTTCTTTTTGTGTGTGTTTCAACCTGCTCTTAAATTTCGTTAGGTTATGACCCGTGTTCGTATTCTCACTGGAATATTCTTTGCACTGAAGTACCTGGGTTCTGTTTGCTTGTCATTAAATAGTCGAACAAAAAGATTTGTATGTCTCTAAGGTTTCGACAATTTTATTTTCGGTTGCTACGGTTTTACTATTTTGTTACTTCTCTGAAACTTGATTCACTTAGGTCTATCTAATCAATACACCCTTCCGCATATTTCAAATCTCTGTAATCGGCTCACTCTCGACTATCAGTAAAAGGCATATTCTAATATTCCAAAGAGTTTGTTATACTCACTCACATATTTTGTATGTACTTCATATTGTATTACTGCATTATATATAACCTCTTCTAAACGCGTGTTATGCGTTTGCTATGACGTGAAAACTGATTTACTGTACCTTAGTAGTACTATCTTCTCTTACCACCCTCATCAATGTGCAACAAAATACTGACAAACTTCTTCAGGCTTCACTGTGAACAGCCTTTGTAATCATATTTATACTTAGGTATAGGTGCTGAAACAAGATTTTGTAGCCACGGACAAGAGAAGAAGAGATCTTTTGCAAAAAAAGGTATCCGCTAGAAATTCAACTACTAGAAGAAAATCTAACGCGTTTGCTGCAAGAGATATTACACGTTATTGGTTTGAAAAGGAAATGGAGAACAAACAAACATAAACAAAACGTTTGTCGAATGTCACACGACGAAACGCGAGAAAATTACGCAGGGGACAGGCTTTGGCTTCCGAGAATATCAAGCGGCAATATTAAGTTACTCTGAAAGGTAATTTTGCTTAACGAGAACAGCGCGTTAAACGCTCGAATTTGCTGCTATGCGCTGATTTATTAATGAGATAAAAATTTGTACTGGTTGACGCAAGAGTCATTCAAGCTTAACATTAGGGACGAAAGCTCCCCGTTAGAAGACTTTTCGATAATTGCTGCCGCAGAAACTACTGCTGGTAAAATATTCTTTTTTTTCGCAAAGAACAAAATTTTCATGCCTCACTTAACATAAAAATGCGTTCGTAACAGGGCGATAAAAATGTATATACGAAATTAATATGAAGTGTTCGAAATGTGAAGGAAAAAAATTATTAATACCTATAAAAAAGCCAGCTGCTGTGGACGAGCGGTTCTAGGTGCTTCAGTCCGCAACCGCGCCGCTGCTACGGTCGCATATTCAAATCCTGACTCGGGCATGGATGTGTGTGATATCCTTAGGTTAGTTAGGTTTAAGTAGTTCTAAGTCTGGGGGACTGATGACGTCACATAGGTGTGCAAAATTTAAGGAGGGAAGTATCTTTCACAAGATGTGTCATTCAAAGTAACATAGCTCTCCGCAGCTGGAACCATACATAGAGAGAACTGCTACAGTACAGAGCAGAAGGTAACTGAAAGAAATACTCAATGGATCGATCAGAGATGACACTTTTATTCTATAACTACATTGAAGTCACCGCAATTTGTGATAGTCCTCCGGACAGTACAGAAGGTGGGATATGGTTCATAATAGGATGTGTGACTACATGGATGGAAATGCATGCTCTGCAACGCACTCTTACACTGGCCATATGTTGTTCAGGAGCTCTTGTGGTACGGCGTTCCATTCCTCTAACAGTCCAGTTGACAACCGCTGGATGGTCGGTGGTGCGTGTGGACTTGGTGCAATGCGTTCCTCCAAAGCATCCCACGTGCGCTTGATGAGAATTAAGTCGGCGGAACCTACAAGCCAGTGTCTTTGCCGAATACACAAGTGGGCATAGTGACACAACCTGACCTTGAACACAGCCATTAACGTTTATCAAAGGTCTTACATGAGATCATCGACGACCTTGATATCATCATCCTTATCAGTGGGCAGCCATGCCCCCTCCCTCATCTCCAGCCAACAACAGTGCAGTATTAACAAATCCAAGATGGCAGAAGTAATTGAATTGTGTAAGTAGAAAATTAAAACTCCGAGTCGTTATGTCCACTCAATCATAGCACAGTACTAAAAACCTAAGGTGTGGTAGTAGCCCAATAGCATTAGAGGAAAATTGAAAACCAGGCCTCCCTCTTCCCCCTATCCCTAACAAATCACAGCACAGTACTCCTAATCTCCAGCCAGCCATAGTGTGGTATTGAAGATTCAGTACAGCGAAAATAACTCACTTGTGTTAAGGAAAACCTATCCTCTCTTTATATGGAGAAAGAGTCAGACCATTGTCCTACTAGGAGTCTACCACTCCCCAGAAAAGGTCATCATACCCCCTAAGTTTTCATCACGTAACTTATAACACCTAATGCATAACACATTGTGCCTCCAACGTTATAATATATTACGTAGGGAGTTTAGCTCAATACATAACGCCCAAACAAAAACATTGTAATATATTACACAGGGATATAATTTTTCCGTCTCCATTAGCTAACATATATCTGGTGTTAGAATATTGTTTAGGGCACGTAACGCCTAACACTGCGGACAGTGGTAAAAACTGAGACGTTTTCTGTTTGTGACTGGAAATTTCAGCTGTCTACATGTCTCTCTCAGTTCGACTGGACGGAAGAGTTGTCTTAAGAGTCAGTTGTTGACATATTCTACAAGAAATCTGGCCTTACTGTAAAGAAAGGTAAACCGATGCTCATGACTTCGTATTGGAAAGGGAATATAGACCAGTTCCCAAATGCTAGAGAAAAAGACGAAAGTAATGAAGTAGCGGAAATGAGAACAGCGTGAAACTTAACACCGGGATTGATGGTCACGAAATAGATGAAGGAATTCTGCTACCTAGGCAGCAAAATAATCAATGACCGCCGGACCAAGGAGGTCATCAAAAGCAGACTAGTACTGGAAAAAAGGGCATTCCTGGCCAAGAGAAGTCTACTACTATCAAACATAGGCCTTAATTTGAAAAAGTAAATTCTGAGAATGTACATTTGGAGCACAGCATTGTATGGTAGTGAAACATACACTGTGTAAAAACCGGAACAGAAGAGAACTGAAACATTTGAGATGTGGTTCTTCAGACGAATGTTGAAAATTGGGTGAACTGATGAGGTAAGAAATGCGGAGGTTCTGCGCAGAATCGGAGAGGAAAGGAATATGTGGAAAACACTTACAAGAAGAAGGGACCGGATGACTGGAAATCTGTTAAGACATCAGAGAATGCTTTCCGTGGTACTAGAGGGAGCAATAGGGAGCAAAAACTATAGGGGAAGACAGAGATTGGAATACATCCAAAAGATAATTTAGGACATACATTGCAAGTGCTACTCTGAGGTGAAGAGGTTGACATAGGAGAGGAATTAGTGGCTGTGCGCATCAGACCAGTCAGAAGACTGATGACTCAAGAAAAAAAGTTTAATCATTTGCCAAATTCGTAATAAGAGATGCATAAGCGAGATTTGCTTATAATAACAATATAGAAAATTGTACAATTTCTTAATGTGAAGTGGTATCTACAGGCGTTGCTCATCGGAATAGGCCTTCGGACTTTTGGTAGTAATTCAAGAGCACGGTCAGGCCGCAAAAGTGTTTTCCTCTTTTTTCGGGGGGTTATTCCTAGAACGGAGAGTGATTACTGGAGTCCAGTCTAGTACTGTCACTGCACAGACTATTTCCGAACGGTCTATCACGATCAGTCTAACCTGTTTCTGAGTTTTAGCCTACGACGAACTTAGCAGCGAGGCGTCGGCCTTAAGGAGACTCATTTCGTTGAGCTGCAGAAATTTTGATAGTAATTTCTGGTACTGCACCATAAAAGAGTGCTCCATTACATATAACAAACAAGACATACACGCAGTTTTGTTTTCTCTGTAAATAGTTAGGACATTATCTTTGATAATGTAACATTAACTGAATCCAATTAAATTTCAAATAAAAACAAACTACGTGGTTCATGGTGTGGGTTCCTGTAGTCATGTCCTAGTTCATGAACCACGGGCAACGTATGAGTGGCCAAGTAAGTGGTCCCCTCAGTAGGGATACCAGTTACTTTGGAATAAGGCTGGGCATCTCGGACATATTCTGAGTCGTGGTCACCTTTGTGCTCATACGGCAAAGACTACCAAATCCACCGGTTAGTCCCTCAGCCGTTAGGGGTAAAACCCAATGGGACTCGGGGCAAGTAAGGCTAGCAACCTGCCTCCCTGGTACTTTACATATGATGCTGGCAACAATCAGAGCAAAATGCCTCGGACCTTTGGAGGTGACGGAGTCCCACCTCTAATTGACAAACCAGGGACTCCTAAGATACGACTTGGCAAACAAATGGTAATGAGATGGGGAGCTATTAATATCAATGGGGGCTGCTCTGGGAAGAAGGTAGAGCTGGCAGAGGCTGCAAGTAAGATGGGGCTGGACGTTTTAGCTGTTAGTGACATTCGGGTAAGGGGTGAGAAAGAAGAGGAAGTGGGAGAATACAAGGTCTACCTGTCAGGAGTCAAAGCAGGAATAGCACAATGGGGTGTAGGGCTTTACATCAGAAAAGAAATGGAACCCAGCGTAGTTGCAATAAGGTATGTAAACGAACGACTGATGTGGATAGATTTGACAGTGTCTAGCAAGAAAATTAGGATTGTGTCAGTATATTCGCATTGTGAAGGGACAGAGCAAGATAAGATGGATAGTTTTTATGAGGCACTCAGTGATGTAGTTTTTAGAGTAAAGGACAAGGACAGTGTTCTGCTCATGGGTGATTTTAACGCCAGGATTGGAAATCGAACAGAAGGGTATGAAAAGGTTATGGGTAAATTTGGAGAGGATATGGAGGCCAACAGCAACGGGAAACAACTCTTGGATTTCTGTGCCAGTATGGGCTTAGTAATCACAAACTCCTTTTTTAAACATAAGAACATTCACCGAAATACTTGGGAAGGCAGGGGAACCAGATCTGTCATTGTCTATATAACAACAGATCAGGAATTCAGGAAGGCTGTGAGGGACACACGTGTATTCAGGGGATTCTTTGATGACACTGATCATTATTTAATCTGCAGTGAAATTGGGACTGTGAGGCCGAAAGTGCAGGAGGTCAGGTCCATATGTAGGAGGATAAGAGTGGAGAAACTTCAGGATAAGGAAATCAGGCACAAGTACATAACAGCGATCTCAGAAAGGTACCAGTTAGTTGAATGTAGTCAATTACTCATTGGAAAAGGAATGGACAAGGTACAGGGACACAGTACTAGAGGTGGCTAAAGAATGTCTTGGAACAGTAGTGTGTAAAAGTAGGATGAAGCAAACAGCTTGGTGGAATGATACAGTCAAGGCAGCCTGTAAAAGGAAAAAGAAGGCGTATCAAAAATGGCTACATACCAGAAGCCAGGTAGACAGAGAAAGTTATGTTGAAGAAAGAAACAAAGCCAAACAGATAATTGCAGCATCGAAGAAGAAATCGTGGGAAGACTTCGGAAACAGGTTGGAGACTATGGGTCAAGCTGCTGGAAAACCATTTTGGAGTGTAATTAGCAGTCTTCGAAAGGGAGGTAAGAAGGAAATGACAAATATTTTGGACAGGTCAGGAAAACTGCTGGTGAATCCTGTGGATGCCTTGGGCAGATGGAGGGAATATTTTGAAGAGTTGCTCAATGTAGGTGAAATTCTATCAGTAATGTTTCAGATTTCGAGGTAGAATGGGATAGGAATGATGATGGAAATAGGATCACATTTGAGGAAGTGGAAAAAATGGTCAATAGACTGCAGTGCAATAAAGCGGCTGGGATGGATGAAATTAAGTCGGAACTCATCAAATACAGTGGAATGTCAGGTCTTAAATGGCTACACAGGATAATTGAAATGACCTGGGAGTCGGGACAGGTTCCATCAGACTGGACAAAAGCAGTAATCACACCAATCTTTAAACATGGAAACAGAAAAGATTGTAACAACTACAGAGGTATCTCTTTAATCAGCGTTGTGGGTAAAATCTTCGCAGGTATTGTTGAAAGGAAAGTGCGAGTATTAGTTGAGGACCAATTGGATGAAAATCAGTGTGGGTTTAGGCCTCTTAGAGGTTGTCAGGACCAGATCTTTAGTTTACGGCAAATAATGGAGAAGTGTTATGAGTGGAACAGGGAATTGTATCTATGCTTTATAGATCTAGAAAAGGCATATGACCGGTTTCCTAGGAGGAAATTATTGTCTGTTCTACGAGATTATGGAATAGGAGGCAAACTTTTGCAAGCAATTAAAGGTCTTTACATGGATAGCAAGGCAGCAGTTAGAGTTGACGGTAAATTGAGTTCATGGTTCAGAGTAGTTTCAGGGGTAAGACAAGGCTGCAACCTGTCTCCACCGTTGTTCATATTATTTATGGATCATATGTTGAAAACAATAGACTGGCTGGGTGAGATTAAGATATGTAAACACAAAATAAGCAGTCTTGCATATGCGGATGACTTAGTTGTGATGGCAGATTCGATTGAAAGTTTGCAAAGTAATGTTTCAGAGCTACATCAGAAATGTAAGGACTATGGTATGAAGATTAGCATCTCCAAAACGAAAGTAATGTCAGTGGGAAAGAAATATAAACGGATTGAATGCCAAATAGGAGGAACAAAGTTAGAACAGGTGGACGGTTTCAAGTACTTAGGATGCATATTCTCACAGGATGGCAACATAGTGAAAGAACTGGAAGCGAGGTGTAGCAAAGCCAATGCAGTGAGCGCTCAGCTACGATCTACTCTCTTCTGCAAGAAGGAAGTCAATACCAAGACTAAGTTATCTGTGCACCGTTCAATCTTTCGACCAACTTTGTTGTATGGGAGCGAAAGCTGGGTGGATTCAGGTTACCTTATCAACAAGGTTGAGGTTACGGATATGAAAGTAGCTAGGATGATTGCAGGTACTAGTAGATGGGAACAATGGCAGGAGGGTGTCCACAATGAGGAAATCAAAGAAAAATTGGGAATGAACTCTATAGATGTAGCAGTCAGAGCGAACAGGCTTAGATGGTGGGGTCATGTTACACGCATGGGAGAAGCAAGGTTACCCAAGAGACTCATGGATTCCGCAGTAGAGGATAGGAGGAGTCGGGGCAGACCGAGGAGAAGGTACCTGGATTCGGTTAAGATTGATTTTGAAGTAATAGGTTTAACATCAGAAGAGGCACCAATGTTAGCACTGAATAGGGGATCATGGAGGAACTCTATAAGGGGGGCTATGCTCCAGACTGAACGCTGAAAGGCATAATCAGTCTTAAATGATGATGATGATGATGATGATGATGATGATGATGATGAAACAAACTTTTTAGCTATTTTAAAACATAGAAACTTTAAGAGGGCAAACATCTTGTCAGTTAATTTTATATTACTGTGTTGTCCAATAAAGAAGAGATCAGTCATTTTTTGGTACTGAAAAGAGACAATCATATTCTTTTAAATATACTTTGCATTATCACATATGGAAACTGCTGAATTTTGTAATCATTTCACCATGGCGCTGTTGAAGTAGATCTCACCGTCCAAAGACTCAGCGTCACTTTGCTTTCTGACAGTTTGACGAGCTTTCTCTTCACCTCACAGTCTCAATGGTTGCAGAAGGCGCGCGTGAATTACACATTCGAGGCGTTATATGAGTGCAAAAACAAACTGACATTTCAGATTTATGGGCTACTGAGCACAGTAGGAGGAAACGGTCGAGGTTGTGTAGAAGGGGACAATGCCGGTGGAAGAGGAGCGCGCGGCCCCTGCGGACCACAAACTCTGCCCCCTTTTTTTGACACCCGACATAAATCAGCCCATAAAATGGATGCCACCTTCCACTGCAGGCGGCTCTGCACAGCCATAACAGCCGCGTCTCAGCGTCGCCCTTTCCCACGTACCTAGCACCAGGCGAGAGTAACAGCTCTTAACAGTTCTTTCTAGAATGTATAAGTGCCACATCTCGAGGGTGATAATTTTCTTTTCTTTTCTTGTTTGGTACGAGTGTTGAAATTCCGCAAGTGATAAATGGGAATGGCACGAAGGACAATTTTTCGCATTTACATCTCGTTCTGCTAAGAATTAGAAAAGTATGAGCTGCAGATTTTTAATTCGTATTTCGAATAAACTACAAAAGACAGAAAACAGCCTGCATGTGATTAAATAGGAGGTTTGCTGCAGTGTCTGCTAGATATTAGTAATAATGAAATAGACTTAAAAATTGTCTACAATTTCCTCAAAAATATTCACTGTTTCTTTGTGAATTTCTTTATTATTTCTCGTTTCAACGCGTTTTGTCGATTGAAGGTTAAGCTTCACAAATCAAAAAGTTAATGCGAAGGAGGAACCTAACAAGCATAAGGCCTGTGCTTGTATGTCAAAGTCGAACTGTAAATATGTACTCTATGGTCATCAGATGATGGGATGATCCTGAAACTCGACATGACAATAAAAAAATAAATAAATTCATATAAAACCAGTGAATTTTACTGAGCAATCCTACAGCACTTTTAAAGTCTGTTTCATAATTACTGAGATAAAGGCTGTGTTCCTCTTTAGGGATTGTCAGTCCAGTGTGGACTAAATATTACAACTGAGCACTGCACAACAGTATTTCAATATGTCGCGCCACATAAAGGTCAACTTTTGTGATTATTGCATTCACTGCTGAAGAGGCTCAGCGTCTCATATCAATTTTAAAGAAGAGAATGTTGAAACTGGTAACACTTACTTCATGCACCTAAGTTCTTCCACGAACGGCTAAAATTTGTTAGAAATAATGTTAGGTCCATCACTTACAATACATAATTCTTCAATGCTGCTGTTCGCATAACGACATATTTAATTGCAAGTGAAACGACGCACAAGATTGTGTGAAAATGGTGTCGTTCTGATTTCCTTGACGCCTATGAAATGGATAACAGATTCATTTTTACCGATATGAAAATTATTGGGAAACTAGAGAAAAATCTATTATCTCTTTTTACAGGAAACGCTCGAAATTCATTTGCTCAAATAAACAGATTATCTTTCAAGACATACTTTAGATAAATGAATAAAGACTATCGGTAACGACATCACACTGAGTCACCATATTTACACCACATTAAGCACTGACATAGAAAAAAAATTACATCGTAATGAAATCTATGAACGTCAAGAGCAGTTATCAGTCCAGTTCTTTTATAGTAAACAGAACATGCAAAATATGCACTGCAGCATGGCTGTGATACTGGGAATACCTTGGTTCTGCTCTTAGATCTCCTGTTGTTTACTATCTGTTACTTTCTATGTTTTTTGTCCTCAACAGAAAACTACCGATAAGCGAAATGCTTAATACGAGTTCGATTAATGAGAAATTTGTATTATTTCATTCAGTTGTTAATAATAAAATAAAGCAAACAGACAATAATGGTGTCCTGCCTGTATGTGCACCATGAAGTAATATTTGGCTGCAATGGTTAGGGTTGGCTGAGAATGTGTTGTTTGTTCAAACTTGACCGCGCACACGTTCTACATACAGGGTGTTTCTGCGTCAGTCTTCCCGTATTCATGTCAGGCAATATACTACCTGCATGGTCGTAACTGCACCACTAAGTGTTCTGACTGTGGTGTTACCGTCAGACACCACACTTGCTAGGTGGTAGCCTTTAAATCGGCCGCGGTCCGTTAGTATACGTCGGACCCGCGTGTCGCCACTATCAGTGATTGCAGACCGAGCGCCGCCACACGGCAGGTCTAGAGAGACTTCCTAGCACTCGCCCCAGTTTTTCAACCGACTTTGCTAGCGATGGTCAACTGACAAAATACGCTCTCATTTGCCGAGACGATAGTTAGCATAGCCTTCAGCTACGTCATTTGCTACGACCTAGCAAGGCGCCATTACCAGTTACTATTAATGCTGTAAAACATGTACCGTCAAGAGTGATGTTCACCATTTATGGATTAAAGTTAAGTATTCCACAGCTACGTCGTTTTTTGCTAGTCTAATTTCCTTGACCTGTTCCAGACCTCACGCCAGCCTGCGTGAGCTAAAACGCGTGCCTTTCGGCTTCCTCTAATAACACGGGGTTGGCTCTCCTGCCAATCCACAACACTGACATTGCCTGTCAGTGTAGGGTAACCGTTTTGAGGCTACGGGCCCACACTTAAACTCCTGATCTGTTGTCCAGGGGAAAATCAGCAATAACCGCTTTCTCTTGCCACACGTTCTTGGAGGTTTTAACCAACCAAAAACATATTACTCGTAATGGCTATAAGTCTGCACATGAAGTAAATTATGATGCAGTGTTGTCCTGTACACTGTTCTCAGTCCCAATAAAAATATCTGGGCTTATTCCAATTATAACCTGTACGTTGAAGTCCCTGAATGCACAGAGTTTTCACTTGTCAAAATAGATCACTGCAGAGTGATCCTGCCTTTGGCTGTTACCTACAAAGTTAAGTCGTTAGAAGCATCCGTGTTGCTCACTCACTACAAAAGTCGTTTTGATTCTTCAAAATATAAAAGTCGTACAAAGTTTTAGTTCTCACGAGGCTTTAAATTCTATCGAAACTTGTAACCAGGCTTCAGATTCATGTCCTATTAAATGAGTTAGACACAGCATGCTATTGGAACAGCAATGTCCGCAACTGCCAGTACACCAGGTGCAGAGAGAGACTGCAAGATACAGGCGATCCAGAGAGAAGCGACTATATTTTGTTGGAAAGAACTCCACTAAGCCAGTGTATCAGCGCTTAATCGATACTTTACTGTAAGAGAGACAAACTGGAATACTGGAAAGTTTCTACATTGTGTATAGCAGGCTCATCCCCGCGGGCGCAAAGCAGTGTAGTTCAGAGCCCCGTCCGGGACCGTGTGTCGCTAGTGTCGGCATAGGAGCTGCGGAGCGAGTGAGACCGCACATCAATGCTCTGTGCTGGACTGTCCCCCGGTCTGATCCTACGTAAACAAAATAACCTCAAAGAATTAGTCAAATTTTTATCGCCAAGTAATGAACGGTTCTTAGTTTTAGCAAGCTTTAAAAGAGAGATAAAGCGCTCACAAATATACGTAGAGCCAAACCTTGAGAGAAGTTTAGCCGCGTGCTTGTGCAAAAGAGGATATTTCTCTCGTGGAAGACATCTGTAAAAGTCATCCAAAGTTTTACACAGAAGAAAGCGGTTCTTCAGGCGGATATCGCACTGCAGGTCAATCAGCTCTAGTTGAAGCACTAGTGAGACGTCCTCTGCCCGAAGGGAAAACGGGCGAACAAATATATATAAGGCCGGTCGAAGCTCACTTATCTCCAAAAATCTGTTTTAAAACTGTTCTTGTAATTCGCAAATGATTTGAACATAATCTGAAAAATCCACATCTTCTTTAACACTGTCTAGTGCAGGAAAGTGTCCCCAATTCTTCTCGCGCAACTGTTTTCCCCACAAAATAAGTTTCTTTAAATGCTTGAATCGTCTGCACTAAATCAGCAACAGTGTGGTTTTCGCCTTGGAGTGAAATGTTCAAAGTATTTAAATGACCAGTAAGGTCACTCAAAAACGACAAATTCGCCACCCACTTATGATCACAAAGTAATTCTTCTGGACGTCCTTTCATTTCAAAAAGAGTATTTATTTCACCCCCGAAGGAGATAAACCGATGAAGCACCTTCCCTCTGCTCAGCCATCTTACTTCGGTGTGGTAGGGGATGTCCGGGTATTCCACTTCGATATCAGTCAGAAATTCTTTAAATTGGAGATGTGTGAGTCCATGCGATCGAAGATAATTAACCGTTCGAAGAACTGTGTCCACAACATTTTTTATGTTGACAATCTTCGCACAAAGTGCCTCCTGGTATATCAGACAATGGACTGCCGCGAATAAGGAGCAGCCGACATTAGCCATTTTTGACCTGACGTAACCTAGGAATTCAGTGCGTATCCCTCGTAGTGCAGGGGCTCCATCCGTTGTTACAGAGGTCAGGCGTTCCCATTTTAAACCCATTTACTCTAACACGTTTTGCACAGCTAGAAAAATATCCAAATCCGTGGTTATGTCTTATAATGGTGTAAGGTCGAGTGGCGCGGCGGGCGGTCGGGCGGTCCGCACGGCCAGCTAAGCGACGCGGCTCGGCCACTGCGACAACACACGAATTCGCCCGGGGCGCTGGCCGCGGGCGATCGCGGGCGCTGGCGCCCCAGGGGCACAGTTTGGACGAGCCTGGTGTATAGCTTTAAGTGAGGAGGGAAAACTTCATAGAGAATAATTTGTAAATATTGAGAAATTGTCCAAGGAAGTGGGACTGAGAGAAATTCATTGAAACTGGCATGTGTTATGAGTTCATAAGTGCATATTTTTCCCCACTTTTGGGGACTACGCTTCTTCCAATTTTGGATCGCCAGTTCCTTTTCATTCTTCTGAGGCCTTTGAGTGGATGTTATAAACGCCCCTCTCCCTCATTCATTTTCATATTCATTTTATTAAGGACATTTAACTCAATCTGAATGGCAATCGGACAAGTGGCAGGGGTTACGTTTATATAAGATACATAGGCGGCTAATAAATTTTGCAATTTCCCTAAATCAGTATCACAACACTCGTTCAGTCCACAACGAAAATATTTAGCACGTAATTTACTTTCAGAAAGAATTAACTGTCGCTCTGGCTCGCTCTAAATGTTTGACTTGTTCAGGTATCCAATTATGGCGAGAGTCACATTTACGATAATCAAACTGCAATCCGACATAAATGGCTACCACTTACATGTTACTCCACAGCTATCTTTTACTACTTCTCATTTTCCATTTTTCGCGTGCAAATTCACAAAATTTCTTCCATATAAACGTAAACACATACTCTATTCACGATACTTCTCATTATTCCATCGAACTAATATTTCCTCAACTATAAGGGGCAGTCAAATAAAGACTAGACACTCGCCACAACGGGACCATGGAACAGTTCTATTCAAAGCTAATCAGTAGACGTGTTAAATCTTTTATCCCACCGGGAGATCAGATTCCTGTTTCGTGGAACGCGATCGGCCGCTGACAGTTCTTCAAGTCCAGAATGAGACGAGGTACTGAAGGAATTGAAGCTTTGGGGAGGGGGTGTGAGTCGGACTTCGGTAGCTCAGTGGTAGAGCACTTACCCGCGAAAGGTAAAGGTTCTGACTTCGAGTCCCCGTCCGACACACAGTTTTAATTTGCGACGAAATTTCAGTTCTATAACTGTACCCACTCCTGCTCTTCCTCGTCCGGCTGAAGCCGACGTCCATGCACGTCTTTCTTCACATCACCCAAGATGTCAATTCACACAGCGAAAGATCCAGATTGTACGGGGTTGCTGCAGTATTTTTCAACCAAGTCGGTGAAGTGTAGCCTGCTTCCGATTGGCAGTGTGAGGGCGGGTGTTATCGTGCAACAGGATAACTTTGTCCTGGGCGTTTTGACTTTACGGCGCATCGTATTTTCTGCGAAGTGCCTTCATAGCGCTGCGCATTGATTGTGGTTCCATGCTTGAGGTACTCGACGAGCAAAGGGACCCAGCAGTCGAAGATGGTCATTATTATCCTATCGCAATTAGTGCGAACAGTTTTAAATTTCTAGGACGAAAGTGATGTGAGATGTTTCCATGGTTGGCTTTGCCGTTAGCCCTCGGACTGTCAGAATGCTGTAGTAAGGAATCATCCTTTTGTGCAATGATGCCTGTCCCCTGACAATCGGACGAAGACTACGCTTCAGTGATTAGGTTAGGAAACACTGCAACATCCCCCACACGGTCCGGATCTTCCACCATGTGATTTTCACATCTTTCGCGATCTGAAGAAAGACACGCGCAAGTTGGTTTCATTTGGATCAGGAAATGCAAGAGTGTGTACGGTCATGGATCCGACATCGTTCTACGAAACAGGAACCAATCGCCTCGTCTCGCAGTGTGGTAAATGTCTTAACGAGTGTGATAATTACTTTTGAACGGTGCCATTCGATGGTTCTGTTGCTGTGGGTGTTCGGTTTTCATGTCCCTTACTTAGGAACTTATCCCCTTGTGAACTGCAATCCGACCATTACCGGTGGACACTTGAAACCCACTGCCCACTGCTGCCTCTGACAGGCATTCACAGTGTAATAGGGGACTCTCCGACCGTTGGTACCGAACTAGGGGGTGCAGTGGTTAAGGACACTGGACTCGCATTCAGGAGGACGAGGTTCATATCCGACCATCCAAATTTATGACTTCTGTGACTTCGATAAACGACTTCAGGCAAATGACAGGATGGTGCCTTCGAAAGGGCACAGCCGATTTCCTTCCCATCCTTGAAACACTCTTAGCTTATGTTCGTCTCTAATGACCTCGATGTCGACAGAGCGTTAAACCCTAATCTTCCTTCCTTCCGATCGTTGGTACGAAACTGCACCGTCTACAATTTCCTAGAAAGCCAAGGATACAGTAATCACCGCAAGTAGGTGGCTGTTTTCGGTAATTAGTAAGGGTTACCTTACAAGGTCAACGCTATTCATGACTTTGTTAATAACTTTCGGCTATCTCTAACATAGGTCGGTCACATGGTCACCTGACATTAGTTTTTCACTCTCCGTGTTGCATTTATAACTTATTCTGCCTCTTAGTTCCTTTTCATTTTTGTCTGTAATGTGAAAGATTATTCACCATACAGTCTTACCACTGACATGAGCAATATCAAACCGGAACTAAACAAACAGTTGACACATTTGATTGATTTTAACATATTTTCCTGTATAGATATAGACTCATCATATTCTAATCTGAATATGTGTGATTGATTTTGCACTTTTTCACGATATTAAGCTCCACAATTGAAGTTATTCATAATTTACTTACTCTGATACACAAGTAATTTTTTGTCTTCACTGCACTTACTGATTTGATACGTCCCATCAAGAATACCTTTCTTGTGCCAATGTCCTAATCTCAGAATAGCACTTACTACTTACTTGTCCAATTATTTGTCGGATGTATTCTGTCTTCCCCCCGCAGTTTTTAGCTTCTGCAGCTCCCTCTAGTACCACAGAAGCTACTCCCCGTTTTAATACATAGCCTATCATTTTGCCTCGTCATCTCGAAAGGGTTACCTATAAGTTTCTTCCTATTCTGGCAAGAACCTCGTCATTCCTTATCTCATCAGGCCATCCAGTTTCCAACATCTTTCTAAAGCACCGCTTCTCAAACTTTTCTTTTCCGGCGTTCTTAGAAAATTCTTCTTCAAATTAAGGTCTATGTTTGCTACTACTGGGCTACTTTTTATGTCCTTTTTCCTTTGTTCGCCGGCTGGGGTGGCCGAGCGGTTCTAGGCGCTACAGTCTGGAACCGCGCGACCGCTACAGTCGCAGGTTCGAATCCTGCCTCGGGCATGGGTGTGTGTGATGTCCTTAGGTTAGTTAGGTTTAAGTAGTTCTAAGTTCTAGGGGACTTATGACCTCAGAATTAAGTCCCACAGTGCTCAGAGCCATTTGAATCATTCCTTTGTTCACGTATTCTTTTGCTTTCAAGGTAAGAGTTTTGCTAAAATTCATCTATTGCATAGTCACCTATTGTCGTATCAAGTTTGTCGCTGATCCCATTCCTACTAATGCTTTATTACTGTAGTCTTTCTTCGGTGTATTCTTAATCCGTATTCCATATTCATTAGACCTTTTGACTTTCTATTCAACAGGCGCTGTATTTCTCCTTCACTTTCACTGAGAATACCAATGTCGTCGGCGAATATTATCATAGCTATTCTTTCACCCTGAATCTTAATCCCGTGTTTGAGTCGTCCTTTTCTTTCCATCATGGCTTCTTTGATTATTATTCCTCTTGGTCCTTGAATCATTACACATCTCTCCTATAATTTACTCGTATTTTTTGAGAGTTTAGAACATTTTGCACCATTTTACTTCGTCGAATGCCTTTTTCTACATCGGCGAGCTCAATGAACGTGTCTTGCTTCCGTTATCAAGCGCCATGTCAGAATCGGCCTTTATCTTTCCTAAAGCCAAACTGATCGTTATCTAAAAGCTTCTCGGTTTTGTTTTCCATTCTTCTGGGTGATTTTCTTGCCAGCAACTAGAATGCATGAGAAAAAGCTGATTGTCCAGTAGTGCTTGCACTTATCAGCCCTTTGTTATCTTCGGGACTGTCTGATGTTATGTCTGCTAGATACTAAACACTGACTTGAACAGACGTTTGGTTGCCGCTTCCTCTAGCGTTTATGCATATTCCGAAGGAATGTTATGTATTCATTTTACTTTATCTGAACGCAAATCTTCCAGAGTTTCACGAAAGTCTGGCCCTCATACTATACTCCTATTTCTTCTTCTGTCACTTCATTGGACAAGTCTTTCCATCGTGGAGCCCTTTAGTGTATTCTTTCCATTTATACGCTCTTTGCTCTTCGTTTAACTGTGGAATTCATAATGTACTCTTAATGTTGCTCTTTCTTTTAATTTTTCCGAAGGTTGTTTGGACTTTTCTCTATGAATCAGCCCTTCCTATGTCAATTTTTTTCTTCGATTTGTTAACATTATGGTTTATGTTTGTATACCTGTCGTTTCTTAAACATTTTTGTACTGCGAAATGAAACGATCCCGTGGCACTATTGGCCGAAGATACTGTCTGGTGAAATTAGGGCGCCTCGTGCAAGCTTTTTATTCGAACCCCTTCGGCAACTCATACATCGATAGCGATGAGAACACGTACATGCAGCCCCGAGAGGAGAAAATCTCCGACCCGATCGGGAATCGAACCCGAGACGCCAAGTTCTAGAGGTAGTTATGCTAACCACTAGGCTACGAGCTGCAGATAATTTTGTACTTGCTTCTTTAGTCCGTCTATTGACGTATTTCTTCTCCTTTCCAGGATTTCTTAACTGTCATCTTCTTGTATCTATGTTTGTCTGTTTTCTCTGTTTATCCTTTTTAGAGATATCCGTTCCTGTTGAACTAAAGCGCTTACTGCGATACTCATTATCGCATTATCTACAGCCGTAGAGAATTTCAAACGCATCTCAACATTTCTGAGTACTTCGATATCCCACTTCTTTCCACATTCATTCTTGTGACCGATTGTCTTAGCCTTCAATCTGCTTTCCGTTATTGCAAAGTCCGCTTCGATAGCTGAGCAGTCAGCCCCGCAGAATGGCATGCAAGGGGCTCGGGTTCGTTTCTCAGCTGTGTCGGGGATTTTCTCCGCTCACGAGCTGGGTGTTGTGTTGCCTTTATCATCATATTAAGCCCATCGACACGCAAGTCGCCGAAATGGCGTCAACCAAAACGACTTGAACCAGGTGACCGACCTACCCGACGGGAGGCCATTGCCACACGACATCATTACAAGATTGTGATTCGAGTCTATATCTGGTCCTGGGTGTGACTTGTAATACAGGATCTGAATTTGGAATCTGTCTGACCATGATATATACCAGTTGGAATTTTCCCGTGTCTCCGGGCCTTCTACAAGTATACTTCATACTCCTGTGGTGTTTGAATAGAGTATTCGCTCTTATTCGCTGAAATGCATTGCAGAACTCAATTAGACGATCTCCTCGCTCGTTCCTGCAACCGACCCCACATTCTTATGCAACTCTGTCTTCTATTCCTCCCCTATTACCACGTACAAATCCCAGATGATTATTGGATTGTCATTCCCATTTATAAACTGAATTACCTATTCAATATCCTCATAGGTCTCCTTAATCTCTTCATTTCCTGATTGTAAACTATCTGTCGATTCTGATGAGAACAATCGTACCCCTGTAATGTTTCCAATAACTCTCTGCTCCATCATGCTATTCATAACAAGTCCTACTCCGTTATACAATTATCTGGTGCTGTTGATATTAGCCAATATTTATCTGAGCATAAAACCTTATTTTCTTCTCATTTCACTTCACTGAGCAGCACTTCGAAATACGACGCATAGACTCGTAAAATAGTACCCTTTCGTTAGTCATACAATGTTTTTCTCGATGTCACCTTTGGCGGAGATCTGCATGGGGGACTAATACAGAATCTTTTGCCAATGGAAAGGTCATCATGACACTTTTCCAATTACAGCCCACATGTCCTGTGGATACACAATATGTCTTAAATTCATTGGTTTCCTTCGTCTTCTGCATCCTCATGCCACTGATTCTTCCACATTTTGAAAGAACTTCCTCTAAAGCGCAAGCGGTTTGCCCGAAACTTCGTCTGCTTCTCCACTCAATTTGACGGACGGAGGGTGCTCCTATACTGAAAGACTTCGGCCAACATTGCAGATGTTTTTAAATTACATGCATCCAGTCGCTGGTTGAATCTGGGACCGAGAACGTTTCGATTACTCGTCATAGATGCTTCTGTTGACTGGAGTACTCTCTTTCAAATTCTGAAGGTGGCAGGGGTAAAACATAGGGAGCGAAACGCTATTTACAATTTGTACAGAAACCATATGGCAGTTATAAGAGTCGAGGGACATGAAAGGGAAGCAGTGGTTCGGAAGGGAGTGAGACGGGGTTGTAGCCTCTCCCCGATGCTATTCAACCTGTGTATTGAGCAAGCAGTAAAGGAAACGAAAGAAAAGTTCAGAGTAGGGATTAAAATCCATGGACAAGAAATAAAAACTTTGATGTTCGCCGATGACATTGTAATTCTGTCAGAGACAGCAAAGGACTTGGAAGAGCAGTTGAATGGAATGGACAGTGTCATGAAAGGAGGGTATAAGATGAACATCAACAAAAGCAAAACGGGGATAATGGAATGTAGTCGAATTAAATTTGGTGATGCTGAGGGAATTAGATTAGGAAGTGAGACACTTAAAGTAGTAAAGGAGTTTTGCTATTTGCGGAGCAAAATAACTGATCTGATTATGGTCGAAGTAGAGAGGATATAAAATGTAGACTGGCAATGACAAGGAAAGCGCTTCTGAAGAAGAGAAATTTGTTAACATCGAGTATTTGTATGGAGTGTAGCCATGTATGGAAGTGAAACATTGACGATAAATAGTTTGGACAAGAAGAGAATATAAGCTTTCGATATGTGGTGCTATAGACGAATGCTGAAGATTGGATGGGTAGATCACATAACTAATGAGGAGGTATTGAATAGAATTGGGGAGAAGAGGAGTTTGTGGCTCAACTTGACAAGAAGAAGGAATCGATTGGTAGGACATATTCTGAAGCATCAAGGGATCACCAATTTAGTACTGGAGGGCAACATGGAGGATAAAAATCGTAGAGGGAGACCAAGAGATGAATACACAAAGCAGATTCAGAAGGATGTAGGCTGCGGTAGGTACTGGGAGATGAAGAATCTTGCACAGGATAGAGTAGCATGGAGAGCTGCATCAAACCAGTCTCAGGACTGAAGACCACAACAACAACAACAGATTCTTCTCCTTCAGCATGGGTCCAATAGGGATGAATAAAGCACAGACGAGTAAATAACTAAAAAGATATTACGCAACATCTAGCTGCAATGAAATTATAAGGTAATCTAAACAAAATAACAAGCAAAAATGTACATATGTGTGTGAATTCCTAAGGGACCAAACTGCTGAGGTCGTCGGTCCCTAGACTTACACACTACTTAAACTAACTTATGCTAAGAACAACACACACACCCTTGCCCGAGGGAGGACTCGAACCCCCGGCGGGAGGAGCCGCGCAGTCCGTGACATGGCGCCTTAAACCGCGCGGCCACTCGGCGCAGCCAAAATAGCAAGCAATAAATGAAATAACAATGTTACAATATTTGAAGTTACTTGGCAGATTAAAACTGTATGGCAGACAGGGATTCAAAACTTAATAGATTCTCGAATCATACCCTGCATGACTCGCACTTTTAAAACAAATGACAAAGCAGAAAATGACTTAGCTTAGGGGATTGGTTGCAGATGAATTTTGAGTCTGCAGCGGAGTGTGCACCGATTTGAAACTTCCTCAGAAGTCGTGAACCGTGCTTTGGTATATCAGTCGGTAGAGCACTTGCCGGCGAATGGCAGATGTCACAGGTTCGTGGCCCGGCGTGGAGCGTAATTTTAATCTATTTATTCAAATGAATGCACACTCCGCTGCAAACTGCATGTTTATTCTACGTAAGTTAAGATGTGGATTCTCGTTGTGCTATCATAGATCGATAGCACCGCCACTGGCCTCTGACAGCCGGAAACAGAAACGCATGCTTCCGACAGACGCCGACATTAGTCGTGCTGTGACCTTGAGGATCCTATGAGCTACGCCTTCAGTAGCTCCCAACGAGTGCCGCTACCGCCTCGACATGGGATGGTCGATGGCAGCTACTCGACCCCGTCTTAGCAACAGTCTTCGACAGTCTTCAGTCTTAGCACTCGGCAGTTCGCTCGTGCATTAGTAGTTGGAGCCTCAAACTACACAACACTCTATAGTTTCCTTTTTTAATAGCTAGAGTTTATTGCTGTTCACAAAGTTTCTTCGCAATGCTTGGAGAAAGCTATAAGTCAAGTAAGACGTTTGTCTACAGTATTTACGTGTTTGCTGAGCATTTCTACTCGTGTCCAGCTTCCTTTGCGACGACAGCTGCTGCACCACTCTGTAGCCCACCTCTCCTTACCATTGTTTACAAAGCACTGCACAGCACTCAACCACGTACCGTACCAACTGCATGAGAGCCATCGATGGATAGTACGTCTCACAAGGGCTTTAATTACTTGTATAATGGCTGTTCAGTCTCCAAAGTTGAGATTTATTTCTTTGAGCAGGCTGAAAACATGAAACATATGACAATGTATGGTCACGCTTGACTTCGTGCCATTATGTATCATGTTTGCCTATGGTATACTGCTGACTGGACAGGTTTGGTACCCCGTGGTCATTCACTTCAGATATCGCTTCACAAGGGTGTAATAGCCAAGTTTGGCCAGTAAAGGAATTACTGACGATGGTAGAAATGCCATGTCGGTTCTATTGTTTGCTCCAACACTATCACCATGCCCTCCACAATAATCGATATCTTTTTTGGTGATCAATGCTGTTAATGGCCATGTCATTGTATGAATACAGCTGTGGCCGTTGTGAATGACCGAATCGACGTAACAGATAGTTTTTAACACCAGCGGTATCTCGTGTAGACATCGCCGACTGTCATAGACTCTGTCCAACAGACACTATTGCCTCAACGTGCACACTTGCTTTTGACACTTTCCACATCACTACTCCTATTCACATGTAGGTTAAAAGTCGCCGGGAGGTACACTCAGTACACAAAACAACGTTAAAAATTTTTTCAGTCAAATGATGATGTAATTTATTTAATTGCTATTCCAGGATTGGGTAACTAATCATTGTGAATATCATATGATATTTCTTGGTAGATGGATGCGTCAGAGCATGCCAGGAGTCAACATTTTCGTGTGGCTCTTACTACATGACAGTTGGGTTTAATACACTGGCCAGTTAACTCTGCGAAATGTGCTTGAAGAGTCATTGCAGTTCTGGATGGCACCGCCTGGTATGTAGTGCCATGGCTACTCCAGTGGCATGGACAGCTGCGCTATGTTTCTAGGTTGTAGGTTGAGGATCCATTGCGCTAACAGCCATGTCGAGGTGGTCCCACAGCCTCTAGATTGGGTTTGAATACGGGGGAGTTTGGTGCCGAGCTTTTATCGTAAACTAATCCTGATGCTCTTTGGAACACGCACACCCACTGCGAGCTACGTGGCATTTAGCATTGTCCTGGTAGATGTCATCGCGTTGAGGAAAAACAAATTGCATGTAGTGGTGGACATGGTCCCCAAAAATAGATACATACTTGTGTTGATCCGGTGTTCCGTCCAGAGTGACGAGACCATCCAAGCACTGCCACATTCCCCAGCCCCTAGCGCTCAATCTTTCTGCCGGGATAAAAACTGGGAGGGGGGGGGGGGTTGAGGTCGCTTATTGATTGGAACTACTTACAAAAATTTTGGAAGTAGTTCCACGCAATATGTGAGTTCTCTCCCCCCTCCCCTTTTTATTACAGTTTAATGTTTCATCATTTTGGTAACACCTCAGCTTTCTACATGTCTCCGCTCTCGTCATCAGGAATGATAACCACTGACTGCCAGAGCGATTACGTTGTTTTGCTTGTGTACGCAGTCCTGATAACGACAGCTGTTAAAAGCTTGTAAGTTTTAATTGTAGTGCTGCGGCTTTAAAGACCAAGATTTTTTTGAGTCACTCCTCCGCGGAAGACACCGAGATGGATAACACTGAAACTGGGTAAGACCTAACGCAGTTTAAGTCTTTCCCTGAAGTTCAAATAAATGTCTTGGACTCGGCGACCTTTATTGGATGCATCCAATTCTGTTGCCAGACATTGAGCATGAAGCTATGTAGCTGGACTTTGTTAGTAATTCCGACAGTCGTGTTCTTTCGACTTTGGTCGAATCACTAAGTGGTCCGTTTCCTTGTAGTAAGGTTTAGACGATGAGTATATATCCAACATAACTGGCAAGGAATATCTTGCAGATATTCCAAAACGTCCAGTTAAACGTAGTACCATACTCCTCGAAATATTCTTATACCGTGCATAAGAGGGCCAGTGCTCTCGAACACAGGTCGCGAAGATGGGTAAGTAGTGCACATAGCATCGTTGTCGCTAGTCGAGGCGGCCGGAATTGGATGTTACTGCCCCGAATGTAATTAATTTCAGTATTGTTTCAGGAGTTTACCTGCAGTTCAGGAGACTCGTGACAGTCGCCCACGCATACACATTACCAGCAATTCACTGAAGCTGTCGTCCGTCGAAATGCCCCCATATGTAATCTACACTATTAGTTTCGGTTTTAAGGGAAAAAAATTATATTGTGGTTCTTATTTGTTTACAAACCCATTCCTTCAATGTTTGTATGGGGTGTCAGATACCGACTGCGTCTTGAGTCGCCAGGTGTTCGGTTTTTTACAGAACTGTTCGGTATTTCATCCCTGTGTTCGATGTTCTGCGCCGAAGTATGACTGGTTCCATGCAGCAATACCTATATGGCAAGAGTTTTCAGTCACATGAATCATTTATGGGATAGAGCTATAAACAAAATATGCATCGATATGGTAAAAGCAGAATTATGCATTCGTTGTAATTTGCAGTCTGCAACGTGTAACGAATTTTACCAAAAAATTAAAAGCAACATTTCTTTTTGAAATCTGTAACCGACAATAATAAATGTAATTTTTAACATAATTGTTTTGTGGTCGAAGCTTCCTTTGCTGCGTTTGCGTCCTAATACGTGACTAGGAAATATGTTTCTGCCATGAGACAACACAATTTTTCTTGCTTTACTATCTATGCAAGTTTCAGAGAAATTCCTCCAATCTCAGTGGCTTTATTTATTATCAGTTGAACAATATACAAATAATTTATGCATTGTGATGTTCACCGGTTTTTTGAGATTATATTATTTACATTATGTAACTTTTGACAGAAATATGACCTTGAAAAATAAACATATACACCTTAATATTACATATTGGTGTTCACAAGTCTGTATTTGCAGCACAGCTACAATATTATTGTCTTCCAGTATGTCACCTCATGTCTTCCAGTATGTCTATTTTTCTTCTTCGACTAGTGTTAAGACTTTAGAAGATTACAGTACTATTTTTCGGAAAGGTGTTGAAATGTATGCTGACTGTGACTAGGGTTTATGAGATTCATTTCGTAGAGTTTAATGACAATCAGAATTCATTTCAACACCTTTTTTTTCGAAAGATAGTACTGCAACCCAAATAGTAGAAATAGTGGCAGTAGTGCTACAGAAAAAAATAAAAATCGATTATATCATATTACTGCTTAAAAATTTATTAACTGCCTGTGACACACTGGAAGACAATAGTCGTTCCTGTTTTGCAAATACCAAAGAGATTTGTTAACAATAGTATTTAATAGTAAAGTTTGTATTTATTCTTCATGTCCATATTGCTGCCAATACTTGTAATGATTAAATACTATAATCTCAGAAAGTGATAGATACCACAATGCATAAATTCTTAGTGTATTGTTAAACAGATGGTAAATAAAACCCACTGAAGATAGAGAAGCTTTTACGAAATATGTATGGATAGTAAAAAAAGGAAAGTTGTGTTGCTCAAGACGAAACCACATTTTCTTTTTAGACATTGTTTTTAATGTTTACTAAGTGTTTTATTGTGTGCACCCACAACCCTCAGCTCAGCAAATCCTTTCGTCAGGCAATGTTCGGTAATTTTGTCAATTTTATCTGGCAACCACAACTGCATCGCAGTGAAGACTACAATGATTACATATGCTGTGTTGGAGTATACTTGGAAATATGTTTACTATTTCCAGTTTAATAAAGATTTCTTAAACACTTCCACATGAGGTCTTTCAGTTTCGTCGCTACTTTGTTTGGTAAATTCTGTGCGTTCAGTCCGGAAGGAATACTGATTGGGATACAGCACACGTGCTGCACGAATAACAATGACGCAAATGCGTTAATCAAAGCATAAACGCTGTTTCTTTGTTGAATGAACGAGCTATTTATCAGAGACTGTATCAAAGCGCAAATACCATGGGACAAAATGAGGGCGGCAGTATCAATTTCGGCGGTCCATTGTTCGTCGCAACTGTTAAGCGGATTACACAACCGTAATTAATTGAAATCCATATAATACACGCTCACTGTTGGGCCTATACGTACCTACGCCCGCGCAAATGACTCTCAGGGCATTCGCTTACTCATCTTTGTCCTCGTCCGTATGTTATCATATCACATAGGAACGACACAGCATTTCACAGATATTATAGGAAAGCTTTTAGTGAAACAAAGCGGACTAGAATCTGGGGCCATTTCCGTTCAGAATAATTATTTGTTTCAGGGTAATTCATCAGCGTTTGAAGACTAGCGACTGGTACGTATGACAGTAAATGTGGCTTCTTTATTGTCACACTCATGCAAACGCAGAAATTATTAACATCTCATTAGCCGATAATACTCTATTATCCAAATAGCAGGTATAGGATAATAATATCATGAAAATAGAGAAGGGCACGAGGTGTGCTAAACACAGGACCTAGTCCACGAAAAACGTATGAATAGTTTTCTCGCTCTTGGACGCAATGTTGAGTGAAGAAAGTTTTGAAATTTCTATTTTCCACATTCAGATACAATTTTTCCCTGAATAACGGTATATTGTGCAAGCTCTTCTTTTAAAAGTGTTCTCAAATGATGTAAAAATAAATAATAGGTTTTTCCGTACCCTAGTGCATTAAAAATATTTACGTCTAATATCCTTTGAGAAAAATATTCGCTTCATTGTCTATTACCACTCCTTTGTTTATAATCATCGTTGGTTCTTTATTTTGAATAACTTTATCCTTAGAAATTAAATGTTATATACACTCCTGGAAATGGAAAAAAGAACACATTGACACCGGTGTGTCAGAACCACCATACTTGCTCCGGACACTGCGAGAGGGCTGTACAAGCAATGATCACACGCACGGCACAGCGGACACACCAGGAACCGCGGTGTTGGCCGTCGAATGGCGCTAGCTGCGCAGCATTTGTGCACCGCCGCCGTCAGTGTCAGCCAGTTTGCCGTGGCATACGGAGCTCCATCGCAGTCTTTAACACTGGTAGCATGCCGCGACAGCGTGGACGTGAACCGTATGTGCAGTTGACGGACTTTGAGCGAGGGCGTATAGTGGGCATGCGGGAGGCCGGGTGGACGTACCGCCGAATTGCTCAACACGTGGGGCGTGAGGTCTCCACAGTACATCGATGTTGTCGCCAGTGGTCGGCGGAAGGTGCACGTGCCCGTCGACCTGGGACCGGACCGCAGCGACGCACGGATGCACGCCAAGACCGTAGGATCCTACGCAGTGCCGTAGGGGACCGCACCGCCACTTCCCAGCAAATTAGGGACACTGTTGCTCCTGGGGTATCGGCGAGGACCATTCGCAACCGTCTCCATGAAGCTGGGCTACGGTCCCGCACACCGTTAGGCCGTCTTCCGCTCACGCCCCAACATCGTGCAGCCCGCCTCCAGTGGTGTCGCGACAGGCGTGAATGGAGGGACGAATGGAGACGTGTCGTCTTCAGCGATGAGAGTCGCTTCTGCCTTGGTGCCAATGATGGTCGTATGGTGTTTGGCGCCGTGCAGGTGAGCGCCACAATCAGGACTGCATACGACGGAGGCACACAGGGCCAACACCCGGCATCATGGTGAGGGGAGTGATCTCCTACACTGGCCGTACACCACTGGTGATCGTCGAGGGGACACTGAATAGTGCACGGTACATCCAAACCGTCATCGAACCCATCGTTCTACCATTCCTAGACCGGCAAGGGAACTTGCTGTTCCAACAGGAAAATGCACGTCCGCATGTATCCCGTGCCACCCAACGTGCTCTAGAAGGTGTAAGTCAACTACCCTGGCCAGCAAGATCTCCCGATCTGTCCCCCATTGAGCATGTTTGGGACTGGATGAAGCGTCGTCTCACGCGGTCTGCACGTCCAGCACGAACGCTGGTCCAACTGAGGCGCCAGGTGGAAATGGCATGGCAAGCCGTTCCACAGGACTACATCCAGCATCTCTACGATCGTCTCCATGGGAGAATAGCAGCCTGCATTGCTGCGAAAGGTGGATATACACTATACTAGTGCCGACATTGTGCATGCTCTGTTGCCTGTGTCTATGTGCCTGTGGTTCTGTCAGTGTGATCATGTGATGTATCTGACCCCAGGAATGTGTCAATAAAGTTTCCCCTTCCTGGGACAATGAATTCACGGTGTTCTTATTTCAATTTCCAGGAGTGTAGAATGAGATCATAGTTAATGGAACTGGATTTTTCCTTGTTTCTTGTCATGAAGCTGTAGCTTAGTTCCAATGTACTTTCTGTAACGTAATACAATATTTCAGTTTAGCAGATCTGCGTTACATTTACTGTTTTTGTAATGATTTACCCGTCTGAAACAATAGTAATAAAATTTGGCTTTATTTTTTAGCGAATGCGTCAGTAATATTAGAAGCAGCTTCACGAGCATTTCAATCGCGAAAACTTCTAAGGCTTCCCTGCGTCCTTGTGTACAAATTCCTGCGCCTACTGGCATATGCATATCCCTATTTATTTGTTGTGTTGCGTCTCACTACGTTAATTAACATGAAGTAGATATTAATAAAGCATAAGAATGAGGTAGATTTAGAGATAGATGCCACTAAAGAATATTTGTAAGTAGCGAACGAAATTATACGGTGGAACAAAGAATCACGTTGCTTGTAATTCGTAGACTTCAAGAAAGTTTTTAATTCAGTTACAAGAAACCTGCACTTTAGGAACGGGGCAGTTACAGTGAAAATTCAAAAACACCCCACTGAACAGAAACAAGTTTACAGTTAAAGAAAAATTTATCGCCGTTCCAAGGAACCCTCACAGACTCAGTTCGTATATCGAAATATCATAATACACTAATACAATGGCTCTGACAAATTAAAGGATTGTTCAAAATAATTCCCACAAGGAAAAAAATCCCTCTTCCAGATTCATAAAGGTTTTACGACCTGTCAGCAAATGTAGCTGAAATTTTCTTTGTTGCATGGGCAAGTGTTTACAAGAGACATACAAAGTCAGATTACATAGGCCTTTGACTATACTCAGTAATGTCCCCCAACAGTGGTAAGGGGTACAACATCTGAAATTCCCACTGAAACAGGCAATTACTTCAAAATAAATCATCTTTTACAGAAGATTTCGTGAGTGCTTCTTCCACTGAGTGGACAAACTACAAACACAAGGTTACCCTACCTTTTAAAGAAATACAAGAGAAAATGTTATTACTCAGGCTGAAAGAGTCAACTGAACATTCTACGGAACAACGCTTAGCAATATATGCTTCTAGATCAATTTAGGATTAAGTTTACACGTTATTCTGAGCCGACTAGTTAGCAAGTCAAAAAAAGTTGTCTCGCATAACTTGTCTCCGAAAATAAACCTAAGAAACTGTAGTGAAATCGGTCACATGTGACCACAAGTAATATGACTTTCCTGCGCAACTAATATTTACAAGAAAGGCAGACATTACCTTATCCAACCGGTTTCTCTAACTAGATCTACGTAAGAGAATTTTTGTCTCTCTTTTCTGTTTTTAAAACCGGGGAGAGGCGCCCCAAATTGTTCTTTAAAAAAATGCTTACAAGGCGTGTGACTAAAGCGCGCAGCCCAGCGAATAATATTAAAGGAAAGGTAACATATCTTGATATAACATATCCTGATACAGTGGTTATAGTTTAAACACAGAACAAATGAAGCTAAGTGGACAGCGCTACACAGACTAGTACTTTTTTTTTAACTTGGCGAAACTCCTCCTTAGAACAGTACTTTTATGTCAGAACTTAAGTCACTGGCTGGAATAGAGGAAATTTTACACCTAAATCACAACTGACCAAATCTGCAATTTATACATATACACCGGCTCATGCAAGAGGCGACATTGTAAATACCAAAACAGTAAGAGTCAAAATTAATAAAAGTTCCGCAGGTGCAAGAGCCTGCAAAATTTTAGAGGAGTACATTAACTTAACTAACACAAAGACGGTACCTGAACGCGTTGGGTGGCTCTCATGCGAAACCAGTAGTACTTCGCCAAACATATTAAGTCTCACCGTTAGTTAGAAAACTGAAATATTGGGCAGTCCAACCAACCTTCTTTCCGTCCACGGAATCAGAGCACAACTGGGCGGCAACCGTCCAGGACACTTCAGAGTGCAGCCGATGCGTACGCAACAATGATCGGCCACACTCATTTCCGACACGTCACTTGGATCACGGATCTTTCCTTTCTGTCGGCCGGCAAACAAGTTTCCATTAGCGTCCTGCGTGTACTTCTTTGCGCTTGGGCACTCACTCAGGTCACGAACACTGACAACGGTGTGCTGACCACATGTTCGTCCATATCCGCATCCAGTGACGCTTATTGGAGAGGATGAAGCGGCGGTCGGTGGTACCTTTGGGACTTACGAGGCTTGTTCATACGGAGAGTGGTGCACCCATTGCCCTGTCGCAGGGCTACGGACCGTATTGAGACCGTAGGGAACCTTCTCGACGGGGTCAGGGATTTTCACCTGCATCGAGATGACTGGGTGCTTGTGTTGTCCTCATCATTTCATCATCATTCGTGAAAGTGGCGAGATTCGACTGAGCAAAGGTTGGGAATTTGTATGGGCACTGATAACCGCGCAGTTGAGCACCCCACAATCCAAAACATCATCATCATCATCATCATCATCATCATCATCATCCGCAGGGAACCAAGGAGTGCACGCGATCCATTGATATGGACTGGCACCAAGACAACAATGTGTATAATCTCCCCCACCTTCTGTAATATGAATACTCCTTTTTCTCTTATGTTGCATTTAACTCTGTCAGATAACAGGACCTAGATCGGGGGTGGCCAACCTTTTCGGCAGGCTGGCCACATTTTTGAGAAGGGATTTCCCCTCGACCAGCATACCAGTTTCTGTTTTGTGAACCAAAAGAAGCAACATATATTAATTCATTTTTTAAAGAACATAAAACAAATCTGAGAAAAGAACATTTACTACACAATTTAACGAAATACGATGTCAGTGGGTTGTCTGGCTTTGTCTGACTGTACTAAGTGTGTAAGTGTTGATGTCAACTGAAGTTGTTGCTACGCACAGTGAGTTTTCCAGATGAATATCAGTAGTTCGTGTTCTCATTTGTGATTTGATGTAATTCATCCGACTAAAAAGCTGTTCACACACATGTTACCCAAATGATGCATTCCTTTTCAGAGCATGTTTATAAAACGCTGGATATTTCTTCTTGTCCAAATATGTTTTATCGAACTCTTCCAAACCAACCTGATTAAATTTCTCTTTTAATTATGCATCACATTAGATTTCGCAGCACTCCATCTGTAAATGTCCCGCTATTGAACACATGTCTACATAAAAAGGCGTAGCAAATACAGAAAAAAGCAGATGGTGTTTCCTAAAATCTTGAGATCGGTTTTAAAAACAGTATTTCAAGTCAGATATGAGAGAAGCGTATTTAATCGCTGCCGCTTGTGTGACGTCCGAATGCTTCGACAATGTAGAAAAATATGTGAAGTATTTGGTAATAACTGTTGTTCCCAAAGCCCAAGTTTCATTTGGAATGCGGAAATAAGATCATTCATGACATTAATCAGCTGGTCTTTTCCTTGGAGACGAGTATTAATATCATTAATATCATTTAGCTACATCGACCGAGAACGCCATTCTTTATGTTCAAATTCCGACAGTCTTTTGACTTTCTTTCAAATCATGATAGTATTTCTTGCCTCAAATCATCCTTTTCAACATTTTCACACGGGTTAGCAATCTTGCTTCTGTATAATACGAAGTGTTATCATCCTCTGAATCCAAAGACTCCAGAAATTGTTGGAACTGATGGTGAATCAATCCTATCACTGTTTTGACAGCTTCCTTCATGGCAAGGTCCATTTTGAGGGATTTAGAACATTAAAGTATTCTTGATGGATAAGGCAATGAAAGTTTAGCATCAACGTATTGCCAACTTTGCGAGCCTCGTTTTCAATCAACTGAACTAAACCTTATAAGTAGGCTGTTTAGGTTTTCTTATTGGTACCGCCACGTAGCGCTCCGTATGAAAAATGACTGGCTGTGCTGTGTGCAGTCTGTGGCTAGTTTGCATTGTTGTCTGCCATTGTAGCGTTGGGCAGTTGGCTGTTAACAGCGCGTAGCGTTGCGCAGTTGGAGGTGAGCCGCCAGCAGTGGTGGATGTGGGGAGAGAAATGGCGGAGTTTTGAAATTTGTAAGACTGGATGTCATGAACTGCTATATATATTATGACTTTTGAACACTAGTAAGGTAAATACATTGTTTGTTCTCTATCAAAATCTTTCATTTGCTAACTATGCCTATCAGTAGTTAGTGTCTTCAGTAGTTTGAATCTTATTTAGCTGGCAGTAGTGGCGCTCGCTGTATTGCAGTAGTTCAAGTAACGAAGATTTTTGGTGAGGTAAGTGATTTGTGAAACGTATAAGTTAATGTTAGTCAGGGCCATTCTTTTGTAGGGATTTTTGAAAGTCAGATTGCGTTGCGCTAAAAATATTGTGTGTCTGTTTAAGGACAGTCATGTTAATTGTTCAAAGGGGACGTTTCAACCTTTGTGTCTTACAGCCATTGCTTGAGCACCATCTGTTGCCAGCCCCGACAGATTGTTAAGTACTAACGAAAAGCGAGTTAATGTCGATATATCTGCTTTTAACGGATCACCTCAATTCGTGTTATCCTTAAGTGGATGCAATCACGCTAATTCTTCTGTCTTATTAAAATGAGCATCAGCACCTGTGACATTAATCACCACTTGGGCGGTATCCGCCAAGTCTGTGCATTCGTCCAAAGCTAGAGAATAAAACATAAACTCACATGCACGATTATTTAAATTATTTTCAGTTTGTCTTCCCATGACCAGTCGTTTAGTAACAGATTGACGAGACAGGCTTATTTTTGAGAAACTATTATTCTTTTCTGGTTATACAATTTCAACGTCTGTCCCTAAGCATTCCCTAACCATTTCGCCATCTGGATATAGCTTTGACTTTTTTACCAGCATCAGAGATACTGCATAACTCACTTTCACGTCCCTTTTTAAGTCGTTTATCTGGTCTTGTCTAAATTGTCCCTTGTACTTATCAAACATAACTGCATGTTTAGTCTCGTAATGCCATTTGATGCTATATTCTTTTGGAACTGAGACACAATCGTCCCCTATTAGACATATGGGTTTTGTTTCGTATTTTAAAAAAAGAAAACAGTTTGCAGTCAACTTTTCTTGAAAAGTTCTCAACTCCTCTGTAACTTTCCTCTTTTTATGTCCTACTTGCTTACTGGTTGATGCCATATTAAGTTTACGTCTTCAACTGAAACAGACATGTTTTTACCATAAGTCGAAACGCACAAAGAGACCACACGCTAACTAGAGTTTTATAATTTTTTGTGTATGTGGTGCGTGAAGTACAGAATCAAATATCAGTTACCTAGGGCAGTTCGACGAAACTCGAAAAAATTCCGTACAAAATCTGCTTTAAATTTCCCCGAAATTGTTTACACCGTTAAGCAAGTAGACTTTTTTGATGGACTGTGTGACCCTGTGGATGCCCAACTACCACTTTGGTGGTTTTCGGTTCCCAGTTCTGGTAAATTTTTAAACTAAGGGTGATGTTCCACAACGTGAAGCATAGGGCACAAAAGAGGGGAAACAATTAATTTGAAAAATTCTTCTTTTTTTAAAAACAACTTATACGTAAAGGATCGCTGATAGGGATTTATATCTGCAATAAAAACTGGATTTTTGTGTGCGCAATGTAATTAGAAATAAGAAGACTTGCATTTTTCATGAAAATGACAATTACGTATGTGCTAATTAGCATATATTTATATGACGTAGACGTTCGAACTGAACGATAAAAAAACCAAAAAAGTAATGACTGAAACTAGACTCGAATCAGCAAGCCAGCAATTACCAGGGTGGAGCGCTGCTTTTTTCCAATCTTTATGCATTTCACGTTTCACGGAAGTACTTTTAGTGCATGTGATTATGTTTAAAAATATACAGGGTGATTCATACGGGGTGATTCACGAAGATTAATATATCATTCCACAAATAAAAATGAAGAAAAAAGTTCATGTAAACATAGGTCCGCAAATGTTTAGTTACGTAGTTAAGCCTAATAAAAGATTTTGCCTGATATGTAGCATCTGCACTAATATGAAGCCATCGCAAAACTGTACGAAGTTAAAGTAAAGCCCGACTTCCATTTGTTTTGTGGTTACTGATCTGGTGTCCCGGGCGAGTGTCTGCAATATTTTCCAGAACATCCAGAGAAGCAAAGAAGTTGTTTAGTAAAATTTTTAATTTATTAACTTCTTGGCCCAATTTGTTTTTTAAATTCCAGAAAATTGCACAAAGTTTTCAAGAGAAGTTGTAGAAAATTTAATTTTGGAAAAATGATGGTAGTAACGTTAACTAAAACTGTACGAATGTGTCAGATTATCTGCTTTTATTTTTATTTATTTATGTGAATTAATGGACAAATCAAAGCTCAGTTTTAAGGAAGTTGTACAGTGTACATAGTTTCACAATATATGTTCAAAAATGTCTCCACCGAGTTCAGTGCTTTAGCTGCACGTGTATGAACAGAGTTTTTTTGCTCGTTTCAGTTTCTCAGGGTTGTTCCTAATTTCGTCTATTGCATTCTTAATGAAAAGCAAACAAATTTACTTGTATAATAACCTTTCCTTTCTCTGGATGTTCTGGAAAACTGGACATGTTTTATTAGATTCACCAGACCAATAACAACAAAATAAATGGAAATCGTGCTTTACTTCAACCTCATACAGTTTTGGATGGCTTCATATTAGAAAAGTTGCTAAATTTCAGGCAAAATCTTTTATTAGCCGTTACCAAAGATTTGCAGACCTGTATTTAAAGGAACTTTTTTCTTTAGCTTTACTTGTAGAATAACATATTAAAATATTTGCATATTTTCGTGTATCACACTGTATGTCAATTATGCATCTACGTTCACATACAGGGTGGTCCATTAGTAGCGACCGGGCCAAATATCTCACGAGATAAGCATCAAACGAAAAAACTACAAAGAACCTAACTCGTCTAGCTTGAAGGGGGAAACCAGATGGCGCTATGGTTGGCCCGCTGGATGGCGCTGCCATAGGTCAAACGGATACCAACTGCGTTTTTTTAAATAGGAACCCCATTTTTATTACATATTCGTGTAGTAAGTAAAGAAATATTAATGTTTTAGTTGAGTGTAGCCATGTATTGAAGTGAAACATGGACGATAACTAGTTTGGACAAGAAGAGAATAGAAGCTTTTGAAATGTGGTGCTGCAGAAGATTGCTGAAGAGTAGATGGGTAGATCACATAACTAATGAGAAAGTACTGAATAAGACTGGTTAGAAGAGGAGTTTGTGGCACAACTCGACTAGAAGAAGGGATCGGTTGGTAGGACATGTTCTGAGGCATCAAGGGATCACAAATTTAGCATTGGAGGGCAGCGTGGAGGGTAAAAATCGTAGAGAGAGACAAAGAGATGAATACACTAAGCAGATTCAGAAGGATGTAGGCTGCAGTACGTACTGGGAGATGAAGAAGCTTGCACAGGATAGAGTAGCGTGGACAGCTGCATCAGACCAGTCTCAGGACTGAAGACCACAACAACAGTTGGACCACTTTTTTCGCTTTGTGATAGATGGCGCTTTAATAGTCACAAATGTATAAGTACGTGGTATCACATAACATTCCGCCAGTACGGACGGTATTTGCTTCGTGATACATTACCTGTGTTAAAATGGACAGTTTACCAATTGTGGAAAAGGTCGATATCGCGTTGATGTATGGCTATTGTGATCAAAATGCCAAACGGGCGTGTGCTATGTATGCTGCTCGGTATCCTGGACGACATCATCCAAGTGTGCGGACCGTTCGCCGGATAGTTACGTTATTTAAGGAAACAGGAAGTGTTGAGCCACATGTGAAACGTCACCCACGACCTGCAGAAATGATGATGCCTAAGTAGGTGTTTTAGCTGCTGTCGCGGCTAATCCGCACACCAGTAGCAGACAAATTGCGCGAGAATCGGGAATCTCAAAAACGTCGGTGTTGAGAATGCTACATCAACATCGATTGCACCCGTATCATATTTCTATGCACCAGGAATTGCATGACGACGACTTTGAACATCGTGTACAGTTCTGCCATTGGGCAGGAGAGAAATTACGGGACGATGACAGGTTTTTTGGAAGCGTTCTATTTAGCGACGAAGCGTCATTCACCAACAGCGGTAACGTAAACCGGCATAATATGCATTACTGGGCAACGGAAAATCCACGATGGCTGCAACAAGTGGAACATCGACCTTGGCGGGTTAATGTATGCTACGGAATTGGCCCCCATTTTATCGATGGAAATCTACATGGTGCAATGTATGCCGATTTCCTACGTAATGTTCTACCGATGTTACTACAAGATGTTTCACTGCATAACAGAATGGCGATGTACTTCTAACATGGTGGGTGTCCGACACATAGCTCGCGTACTGTTGAAGCGGTCATGACAGGTGGATTGGTCGTCGAAGTACTATACCATGGCCCGCACGTTCACCGGATCTGACGTCCCCGGATTTCTTTCTGTGGGGAAAGTTGAAGGATATTTGCTGTCGTGATCCACCCACAACGCCTGACTGCATGCGTCAGCGCATTGTCAATGCATGTGCGAACATTACGGAAGGCGCACTACTCGCTGTTGAGAGGAATGTCGTTGCACGTATTGCCAAATGCATTGAGGTTGACGGACATCATTTTGGGCATTTATTGCATTAATGTGGTATTTACAGGTAATCACGCTGTAACAGCATGCGTTCTCAAAAATTATAAGTTCGCAAAGGTACATGTATCACATTGGAACAACCGAAATAAAATGCTCAAACATACCTACTTTCTTTATTTTAATTTTAAAAATCTACCTGTTACCAACTGTTCGTGTAAAATTGTGAGCCATATGTTTGTGACTATTACAGCGCCATCCATTACAAAGCGAAAAATGTGGTCCAACTAAAACATTCATATTTCTTTACGTACTACACGAATATATAATAAAAATGGGAGTTTCTATTTTAAAAAACGCTGTTGATATCCGTTTGACCTATGGCAGCGCCATCTAGCGGGCCAACCATAGCGCCATCTGGTTTCCCCCTTCAAGCTAGACAAGTTCCGTTCCTTCTAATTATTTGTTTGACACTTATTTCTTGAGATATTTGGCCCAGTCACAATCAATGGACCACCCTGTATATCAAGTAAGACATAAGAATATAGTTCTGGCAACACCGGCCATGACCTTCTTCTTCTGTGCGGATGCAGACATATTCCCCGAACTCTTACGGGGCTCGGTAAGAATGTCTTCCACGAGTAATGAGTGTGTTGGGGTGGGACACTACGAATTTAGTGTATGGACATACAAGGTGAGAATGCGGGTCTCGCGGGAGGCGTGCGCGAGATAGTCCCTGCAGTCGCGCTATCCTCTGTGCCCTCGGTGGTTCAGATGGATAGAGCGCCTGTCATGTAAGCAGGAGGTCGAGGGTTCGAGTCCCGGTCAGGCCACACAATTTCACCTGTCCCCGTTGATATACAGGGTGTTACAAAAAGGTACGGCCAAACTTTCAGGAAACATTCCTCACACACAAAGAAAGAAAATGTTATGTGGACATGTGTCCGGAAACGCTTACTTTCCATGTTAGAACTCATTTTATTACTTCTCTTCAAAGCACATTAATCATGGAATGGGAACACACATTAACAGAACGTACCAGCGTGACTTCAAACACTTTGTTACAGGAAATGTTCAAAATGTCCTCCGTTAGCGAGGATACATGCATCCACCCTCCATCGCATGGAATTCCTGATGCGCCATTGCAGCCTTGTAGAATGGCGTATTGTATCACAGCCGTACACAATACGAGCACGAAGAGTCTCTACATTTGCTACCGGGATTGCGTAGACAAGAGCTTTCAAATGCCCCCATAAATGAGGGCTGAGGTCAGGAGAGCGTGGAGGCCATGGCATTGGTCCGCCTCTACCAATCCATCGGTCACCGAATCTGTTGTTGAGAAGCGTACGAACACTTCGAGTGAAATGTGCAGGAGCTCCATCGTGCATGAACCACATGTTGTGTCGTACTTGTAAAGGCACATGTTCTAGCAGCACAGGTAGAGTATCCCGTATGAAATCATGATTGAGCGTAGGTGGAAGAACGAAACTAAAATGAGCTCTAACATGGTAATTAAGCGTTTCCGGACACATGTCCACGTAATATCTTTTCTTTATTTGTGTGTGAGGACTGTTTCCTGAAAGTTTGGCCGTACCTTTTTGTAACACCCTGTATATCAACGCCCGTTAGCAGCCGAAGGTATTAATACATTTCTAATTTCGTTCTAGACGGCTGCAGGTCATCAATGGTGTCTGTTCTTTCGGACATGTCCATATAAGATACAAGCACCTGTCGGTTACGTCAGTTGTATGAATGTTTTCATTGAGTTTCTCTCTTCGAGTAATTTCACTTACATACTCTTCCAGCCTTTTCCGTGGGGGACGGAGGTCGTTGTTGGAAGGGGGGGGAGGGGGGTGCGTTCGTGCCTTCGACACCGCATGTCGTCCATCTGGTGCTCCTGCTGCCAGAGCAGAGTAAGATCCAGACCCAGGTGCGCAGACGGCGCGAGGAGATGGCGCGGTGGCAGGCGCGAGAGCAGGTTTTGTCAATTAGTGGACTTCATCACCTCTCTTCAGTAAAACAGAACGGAGATAGTCGCAAAAACTTGGCACTGTGCCTTTCTTCTTCACGTATTCCTAAGAGAACTTCAGTGTTTGCTCAGATTTGTACTTCCTGTTCCGGCGTAAAAGTCAAGCGCCGCCACGACGGTCAGGAACGGTAGGGCATAGAGGGCTGTGAAGACGACGCCAGCCAAAATTACGCTGGCCGAACCCTCTCTAGGACGACACCGGGACAGCAGCGGCCGCTAGGCGAAAAGAACGTACGCACCATGCCACCTGGCCGCACCCAATTGAAGACTAGCCGTTCTACGAGCTCTACAACAGCAACTTAGGAACTGTGTAATTTCACCTCTACTGAAACTGAAGAGACTTCTTATTTGCCTGTCGCCATTTGCTTGCGACATCTCATCGTAAATTCTCAAAGTTAAGTATTGTCACAGAAATCAGATGGCAATTATAAGAGTCGAGGGGCATGAAAGGAAAGTAGCGGTTGGGAAGGGAGTGAGACAGGGTTGTAGCCTCTCCCCGATGATATTCAATCTGCATATTGAGCAAGCAGTAAAAGAAACATAAGAAAAATACGGAGTAGGAATTAAAATCCATGGAGAAGAAATAAAAACTTTAAGATTCGTCGATGACATTTTAATTCTGTCAGAGATAGCAAAAGACCTGTAAGAGCAATTGAACGGAATGGACAGTGTCTTGAAAGGAGGATATAAGATGAACATCAACAAAAGCAAAACGAGGATAATGGAGTACAGTCATATTAAATCAGGTGATGCTGAGGGAATCAGATTAGGAAATGAGACGCTTAAAGTAGTAAACGAGTTCTGCTGTTTGGGGAGCAAAATAACTGATGATGGTCGAAGTAGAGAGGATATCAAATGTAGACTGGCAATGGCAAGGAAAGCGTTTCTAAAGAAGAGAAATTTGTTAACATAGAATATAGATTTAAGTGTCAGGAAGTCGTTTTTGAAAGTATTTGTATGGAGTGTAGCCTTGTATGGAAGTGAAACGTAGACGATAAATGGTTTGGACAAGAAGAGAATAGAAGCTTTGGAAATGTGGTGCTACAGAAGAATGCTGAAGATTAGATGAGTAGATCACATAACTAATGATGAGGTATTGACTAGAATTCGAGAGAAGAGAAATTTGTGCCACAACTTGACTAGAAGAAGGGATCGGTTGGTAGGGCATACTCTGAGGCATCAAGTGATCACCAATTTAGTATTGGAGGGCAGCGTGGATGGTAAAAATCGTAGAGGGAGACCAAGAGATGAATACACTAAACAGATTCAGAAGGATGTAGGTTGCAGTAGGTACTGGGAGATGAAGCTAGCATAGGATAGAGTAGCATGGGGAGCTGCATGAAACCTGTCTCTGGACTGAAGACCACAACAACAACAACAAGTACTGTCATTTGTATTCTCATAATAAAACTCTTTAATATGGTTTGCCTGAATTCTTGTGTAGCGATCCAAGAAGCAGGTTTCCTAGGCACCCCATATTCGACGAATAGGCAGGGCACAACACTTTCAGTGAGGCTTTTTTTATTAGTTGTTCAATCATTGCAGCTGGAACAGTTTTACGCACAGCAGTCTTCACTGATAAGCCAGAGCATTATTACCACGTGCTTAATAGTTCGTTCATCTTTGGAACGAAATACATAACAGACTCTGCGTGTGAGGGATCCGAGTGCCCAAAATGTAGGAAACTGGGATCTTAGCAACGTCGCGTAGGAAGCGTTCCACTTCCAAGGCCTTTGGTTAGGTCAAGTCATTGCAGGAGCTGAATCGTAGTGTTGATTTTCGGTATCGGTTGGTCATAGTGCCGCGTGGAGTGGCCGCGCGGTTAGAGGCGCCATGTCACTACTCTTGGGGCCCCTCCCGCTGGAGGTTAGAGTCCTCCCTCGGGCATGGGTGTGTGTGTGTGTGTGTGTGTGTGTGTGTGTGTTTTGTCCTTAGTGTTAAGTTATTTTTAGTTAGTTTAAGTACTGTGTAAGTCTAGGGCCGATGACCTCAGTATTTTGGTCTCTCAGGAATTCACACAGATTTGAACATTTGGCCATGGTTCTAGTACACGCAAGTGACGACCGCTGAAAGTAAGCAATAGCAAGCGCGCGCGCTCCGGAGGCGGACACAACAGCTCGTCCGCACTGCACTGCTGCGAAAGCCAGACTGACCACTGAACCACGATGCCACAGCAGTTGTCCTTTGCTCAGTATTGCAATTGTTAAATTTGGGCGCTTCACTGTTTCTATTAAGCTTTCTTTTCACACAGTTCAGTACACCATCTTTAGTTTTCATGCTTGATCTGTATTGAGTTTTTGACGGGATATCCACTGGGCCATCTTACCAAGAGGGGCATGTGTTGGGGCGATTCTCATGTTAGCAAGAGTGTATTTGTTAAATGACGCAGTACGGGCTTAACTCAAGTTATGGGTCTATGTATTAAAATATCCCGCTGTGCTAGCTGTTTAGTATTGGGTATCAACATAATTTGTTAAAGATCACATTGTGCTAATCAGTCAGTGTCGTAATAGAGTGGGTAATTGTGCAAAAATCTGCTGATACTTTGCTGCTAATTGTTTTAATTAAGATACAAAACATATATGTGGCCATTTTGGACTGTTAATTATTTTGTGATTGGCTACCGTAATGTAGTATTCCTGCCAGTAGAGCAATACTACCGTTTTGACACCGAGATGTCACATACCAGTAAGATAACGGTGACACAGATTTGGTATGTGGAAAGAATTTATTTTTTTAAATATCGGGGTTTGCTTTTTATAGTAAGGGAACATTCGATCTGGGGTCAATCTGAGACCATTACTTGCCAACAATGGAGATTGTCATGGGAAGCGCTTCAGATGTTTTGCGTCATACAGTAGAATGCTAACTGATAGCTTCAAACATAAATAATAGTAGACATTTTAATCATTTGACTATGAGTTCTGTCAAAAAATGGAATACATTCGTGGGGTGTACGAATCTGCATCTTGTCGCTGAGGTAGACTCCTCAAACAATGTGTTCGCGTCCTCATGTGCGTTAAGACACTACCTGATATAGGCCCACATCTGCAGCGTGATAAGGACCTTACTTTTAACGAATGTATTTTGCCGTGCTGGGTATCATACGTTGAATTAGAATATCTTTTCATTTTGTCTTCTACATGACCACTCGATTTCGGCTGTGTAGCCATTTTCAAGTTTGTGAAGTATATGCCGGAAGTAAGATCGTTAAAATACAAATATTGAACAACCATTGGTTGCTTAGTTGGCAGAATAGAAAATACAAGAAAATAAAAGAGAAATTACGTGGTATAGTCCATCAAACGAACATATTTGTGTCACACAGAAACCTTACATTCGTCATACATTGTAGAAATGCAGCTGGGTAATCTGGTATGCAACAAAATATAAGCAGAATTAGAAAGTGGTCGGCATGATGACACTATACAACAAAATATTTAACCATATTTCTGGACTTTAAAATAAACAACGTACCACCAGGTGCTTTGGTAACAGAACTAAATTGTGCATGGACAGTTTAAAAGGATTGTACATAGTTGGGCACAGAGTGCAATATCTCTAGCCGTACAGAATAATTATTACACTGTTGTTATGTGGGATCACAGCAAGTATACCATACTCAACATAGCATTCACTGTTTTATAACTTCCTTACTACTGTATGCCTGTTTAAGTTGTGTACAGCAGCAAACTTGCGAAATTGGTAACAACTGATAACAATAGCTCCTGTTATTATGGTACAACTATACTGACTTCACAGATAAACGATGGCTCAAATCAACAAACGGGGAGTTAGTGCGTTTGCCACCTAGAAATAGCAGGTAGGATTTCCCTCGCGCTTATGAGCGGAGTACTGATGTTACACTGATTGAAGTTGGAATAGGGTATTAATTAAACCCCATCTGCTACACAGTATTATCGAGTACGTTGTTTTGTCAAAATAAGATTGATTGAAATTCCTCGCTTATAAAATCGATATGGCAAAGAGCAGTGTCTGTTTTCCATTCAACTGTCAAACAGACGGTAGTTTTATAACATGATAAGTGGAAAGGAATTTCAAAAACAACATTATTCCGTCCTCTGAGATAATATTATAGGGTTATCGCTTAGGAGTGAGAACAAGCTCTGTAGAACAGAATTTTGTTCCGAGTCGGCAGTTTAGCAACATTTAGGATATGAACAGAGGGCGCTGCATTGTCTGCAAAACTTAACGATATTGCACAGTGGCAAATGCGCTCTCGTCGCTATTAACTCCAGCATTTCGAGAAGTGAATGAACTGTGCGCCTGATTACAACAGCAGTCAACGTAGCGACGTGAATTACAACCATTATCCCGCTGAAGGACCGTCCAGCAGTCTGCGAAATGCGGCCGCTGAGATATTAAGCGGTTGCGACGTGACGCATTTACTGTCTAATTTAACGTTCCGCTGTGATGGGTTGCTACAGTGCCAAAGGAAAGCACCACGATCAACGAACCAGAACCAGGTCGGATTTGTCACTGATTCAATTCGTTATGTCACTACTAAGGCACAAAGATGTATTTTCCCAGAGCTGGTTCCGTAAAACCTCGTAGCTAAATTAAGCTAACTCTTTGCTTTCCAAATTTTGGGATTAAGTAGTATGAAGCAAAACAAGAAAAAAATTTCTGATAAACACGGGATCTAAAATGCATGCCTTAAGAGGTATGAACACTTGTTCAGTAGAAAAGATGTGATTCACAAGAGAGAAGATGAACAAGTGCTCACAGCTCTTTACGTATGCGCTTTAGAAATCATGTCTACTGGACATTTTGTTCTTTTTTTGATCCATGCTCCCCGCAATATATAAAGTATAGAAACTTCCGCAGAAAGCACAAGAAATTTCTTTTACAATATCGATATGAAGAAGTGCTCACAACTCTTAAGACATGCGTCTTAAAGCCCATGTTTACTGGACTTTTTGCTTCAAATGATCGTTGCTGTCATATCGCCATATACCGAATTTTCTTCTGGCATACACTGTATATATACATATTGAAAATGAAGTGTTAGTTTCTAAGTTTCGAAACGTAAGGCCGCCATGAAAATTAACCGATTAGCTCCTTGGAAGGGCGTCGCAATGAAAAATTAAGCGCTTCTCAGAAAGTGAAGCAAAGAAACAAAACTTTTTAGCTGTGATTAGTTGCATGCAGAAATTAAACAGGAAGTATACAAATGTTCCATTATGGATCGCATTGCACAGTTAACAAGAATAATAGCACAATGAGAGACCTGGAAGAGGTCGAAATAAGACTCATTAGCTTGCCCACAAGTTAATTCTGCTGTAAAACATCCAAGTACTATTTACACACATCCAAAAAGTTTTGCATCACACCGGTCCCCAGAACTCCTGAAGATAGACAGACGTTGACTGTGGATACTCTATCACAGACACAGTCCCTTTCACTGTTCAGAGATGGCACTAAACCCGGCCAAAGATGTAAACAACGATGAATGAGCAGCGTCTATTAAACGGAAGGGATTCGACGGACGATCAGTTCCGGTTATTCCACCAGGAAGGAGGTACACGGCTCATGTTGTCTGTAGTTCAACCATGCCTAAATGGTGAATACCGCGGTTCGATCGCGTCCGCATTGTTACTTTGTGACATGAAGGGCTCTCAACAAGGGAAGTCTCCAGACCTGTTAGAGTGAACCAAAGCGATGTTGTTCGAACATGGAGGAGATACACAGAGGAAATGTCGATGGCATGCCTCGCTCAGGCCGCCCAAGCGCTACTACTGCAGTGGACGACAGCTACCTACGGATTACGGCTCGGAGGAACCTTGACAGCAGCGCCGCCATGTTGAAAAAATGCTTTTCGTACAGCCACAGGACGTCGTGTTACGACTCAAGCCGTGCGCAATAGGCTGCACGATGCGCAACTTCACTCCCGACGTCCATGGACAAGGCCACCTTTGCAAACAACGACACCATGCTGCGGCCCAACAACATGCCGAATGGACCGCTCAGGAATAGCATCACGTTCTCTTCACCGATGAGTGTCGCATATGCCTTCAGACAATCGTTGGAGACGTGTTTGGAGGCAACCCGGTCAGGCTGAGCGCTTTAGACACACTGTCCAGAGAGTGCAGCCAGATGGAGGTTCCCTGCTGTTTTGGGGTGGCATTATGTGGGGCCGACGTACGCCGCTGGTGGTCATGGAAGGCGCCTTTACGGCCGTAAGATACGTGAATGCCATCCTCCGGCCGATAGAGCAACCATATCGGCAGCATATTGGCAAGGCATTCGTCTTCGTGGACAATAATTCGCGCTCCCATCGTGCGCATCCTGTGAATGCCTTCCTTCAGGATAACGACATCGCTCGAGTAGAGTGGCCAGCATGCTTTCCAGACATGAACCCTATTGAACGGGCCTTGGATAGATTGAAAAGGGCTGTTTATGGACGACGTGACCCACCAACCGCTGAGGGATATACGTCGAATCGCCGTTGAGGAGTGGGACAATCTGGACCAACAGTGCTTTGATGAAATTGTGGATATTATGCCACGACGAAAACAGGCATACATCAATGCAAGAGTACGTGCTACTGGGTGCTAGAGGTACCGGTGTGTACAATAATCTGGACCGCCACCTTGAAGGTCTCGGTATATGGTGGTGCAACATGCAATGTGTGGTTTTCATGATCAATAAAACGGGCGGAAATGATGTTTATGTTGATCTCTGTTCCAATTTTCTGCACAGGTTACCGCACTCTCGGAACCGAGTTGATGCAAAACTTTTTTTGATGTGTGTATTTGCAAATCTGTTATGTTAGAATCTATTGCTTCTCCGCGGCGCACAACGGAATCTCATCACACTAAAACAACGTCCTAAAAATGCAGTTGGTTACACTACGGCTATTTTTTTCAACCTCCGATTGGTCGCGAATTGGAAACCACACCGATAGTAAAGCATGTTTTATTTGCTACATTTTGTACACTTTCAAACTACTTCGCTGCAGAGTCGCCAATCCAACTTAGACATTTTTAGTATAGTGGTACTATTACACTTTCAAACTACTTCGCTGCAGAGTCGCCAATCCAACTTAGACATTTTTAGTATAGTGGTACTATCTTTCCAATATCCTCGCCATAGCAGGTAGCTACCTGTAACTAACGCCAATTCCCTACGCTGGTCTGCAGCTTACTGCCTGTGCCAAAATACCGACTTCATGCTGTTGATATGAGGGAAGAGATGAAACGCGGAGGGAGTCAGTTCCGGACTGTATCGTGTGTGATTAGCCACTCACCACTGAAAACACTGCAGGAGCGTCTTCATGGACCCTGCAGTGGCACGAAAAAGGAAAGGCATGAAATAAGACGAAATCCATCAGCACGACCTCCCACTTGGCGTGATACATTATTTTCTGGACATCTACACGTGCTCATTGTGCGGTCAGAACTGAAAAGTGCGACGTGACTCGATACGCGGCCGTACTAGAGACATAAGGCAGCACAACTGAGCAAAGTTTCACCAGATTTTCACTGAGGTTTTAATTTCGCGACCCATCGGTGGTTGAAAATAAGTAATAAGAAAAGCCCTGGCGTTTGCACTGAGGTGACAAAATCCATGGGACAGCGAGATGCACGTATACAGATGGTGGTAGTATCGCGTACACAGGGGGCAGTGACTTGGCGCAGCTGTCATTTGCACTTAGGTGACTCACGTGAAAAGGCCGCATGACGAGTATAATGACTTTTCTGGAGACTAGAAATCTACTCTATAGGAATCAGCATGGGTTTCGAAAAAGACGGTCATGTGAAACCCAGCTCACGCTATTCGTCCACGAGACTCAGAGGGCCATAGACACGGGTTCACAGGTAGATGCCGTGTTTCTTGACTTCCGCAAGGTGTTCGATACAGTTCCTCACTGTCGTTTAACGAACAAAGTAAGAGCATATGGGCTATCAGACCAATTGTGTGATTGGATTGAGGAGTTCCTAGATAACAGGACGCAGCATGTCATTCTCAATGGAGAGAAGTCTTCCGAAGTAAGAGTGATTTCAGGTGTGCCGCAGGGGAGTGTCATAGGACCGTTGCTATTCACAATATACATAAACGACCTGGTGGATGACATCGGAAGTTCACTGAGGCTTTTTGCAGATGATGCTGTGGTGTATCGAGAGGTTGTAACAATGGAAAATTGTACTGAAATGCAGGAGGATCTGCAGCGAATTGACGCATGGTGCAGGGAATGGCAATTGAATCTCAATGTAGACAAGTGTAATGTGCTGCGAATACACAGAAAGATAGATCCTTTATCATTTAGCTACAAAATAGCAGGTCAGCAACTGGAAGCAGTTAATACCATAAATTATCTGGGAGTACGCATTAGCATTGATTTAAAATGGAATGATCATATAATGTTGATCATCGGTAAAGCAGATACCAGACTGATATTCATTGGAAGAATCCTAAGGAAATGCAATCCGAAAACAAAGGAAGTAGGTTACAGTAGGCTTGTTCGCCCACTGCTTGAATACTGCTCAGCAGTGTGGGATCCGTACCAGATTGGGTTGATAGAAGATATAGAGAAGATCCAACGGAGAGCAGCGCGCTTCGTTACAGGATAATTTAGTAATCGCGAAAGGGTTACGGAGATGATAGATAAACTCCAGTGGAAGACTATGCAGGAGAGACGCTCAGTAGCTCGGTACGGGCTTTTGTCAAAGTTTCGAGAACATACCTTCACCGAAGAGTCAAGCAGTATATTGCTCCCTCCTACGTATATCTCGCGAAGAGACCATGAGCATAAAATCAGAGAGATCAGAGCCCACGCAGAGGCATACCGACAATCCTTCTTTCCACGAACAATACGAGACTGGAATAGAAGGGAGAACCGATAGAGGTACTCAAGGTACCCTCCGCCACACACCGTCAGGTGGCTTGCGGTGTATGGATGTAGATGTAGATGTAGATGTAGAAGACTCTGAACGCGGAATGGCAGTTGAAGCTAGACGCATGGGACAGTCCATTTCGGAAATGGTAGGGAATTCAATATTCCGAGATCCAATGTGACAAAAGTGTGCCGAGAGTATCAAGTTTCAGGCATCACGTCTCACTACGGACAAAACAGTGGCTGACAGCCATCACTTAATGACCAAGAGCAGTGTGTGGAATTTCAGTGCTGACGGACAAGCAACATCGCGTTAAATAATCGAAGAAATCAACGTAGAACGTGCGACGAAAGTATGATTTAGAACAGTGCGGCGAAATGCATCGTTAGTGGGCCGTGTCAGCAGACGACCAACGCGAGTTCCTTTTGCTAACAGCACGACATCGCCTGCAACATCTCTCCTGGGATCGTTGCGATATCGGTTGGACCGTAAACGGCTGTAAAACTGTGGCCTGATCAGATGAGTGCCGGCTTCAGTTGGTAAGAGCTGATGATAGGGTTCGAGTGTGGCGCGGACTCCACGATGCCATGGATGCTAGCTGTCAACAAGGGACTGTGCCTAGTTGCTAACAAGGCAGGGTGCAAGCTGGTGGGCCGGCCGGAGTGGCCGAGCGGTTCTAGGTGCTTCAGTCTGGAACCGCGCGACCGCTACGGTCGCAGGTTCGAATCCTGCCTCGGGCATGGATGTATGTGATGTCCTTAGGTTAGTTAGTTTTGAGTAGTTCTAAGTTCTAGGGGACTAATGACCTCCGCTGTTAAGTCCCATAGTGCTCAGAGCCATTTTTTTTCCAAGCTGGTGGTAGCTCCACAATGGAGTGGCCTGTGTTTACATGGAAGGGACAGGGTCCTCTGGTCCAACTGAACCGATCATCGACTGTAAATCGTTATGTTTGGCTACTTAGAGACCGTTTGCAGCCATTCATGCACTTCATATTCATAAAAAACGATGAAATTTTCATGAATGATAATGCGCCATATCACCGGTCCACAAATACTCGCGACACGTTTGAAAAACATTCCGGACAATTCGAGCTAGTGATCTGGCAGCCCAGATCGCACGAATTGAATGCCATGTAACCTTTACGGGACATAGTCGAGAAAGCGCACAATATCCAGCACCGGCAACATTTTCGTCGTTATGGACGCCATTAGAGACAGCATGCCTCAATATTTCTGCAGGAGACATCCGGTGGCTTTTTGAGTCCGTGCTACGTCGAATTTGCCGCCCTACGCCGGGCGAAAGGATGTCCGACCACGACGTTAGGAGGTACCGCAATTACTTCAGTCACCTCAGTGTAATACTTAAGGATCGCCTAACAATGGAGAAGTTGTAGGAAATTAGGGATCTTAAAATGTAAGTCAAGTGAGTAATTGCCAACAAAAAGCACAGAACTATGTTCTTAAATACTAAAGTAAAAACGACGCTAACGTCTATGGGACTTGCATCTTACTGGAAGACTCCAAGAAGAAAAAGTAGTAAGACTTCCATAGCTGGGCATCCCACAAATTCAAATTCAAATTAAAATAGATAAGTATTAAATAGAAAGAACTGAACATTCAAAACGTGTAAGAGAGCTAGATAACAGCGAACTGCTCAGAAGACAGATTACGCGACGGTCTGTGCGAAACTTTTTCTAAACGCAAGGCGTTCGATACAGTTCCCTACAGTCGTTTAATCAACAAAGTAAGAGCATATGGACTATCAGACTAATTGTGTCATTGGATTGAAGAGTTCCTAGATAACAGAACGCAGCATGTCTTTCTCAATGGAGAGAAGTCTTCCGAAGTAAGAGTGATTTCAGGTGTGCCGCAGGGGAGTGTCGTAGGACCGTTGCTATTCACAATATACATAAATGACCTTGTGGATGACATCGGAAGTTCACTGAGGCTTTTTGCGGATGATGCTGTGGTATATCGAGAAGTTGTAACAATGGAAAATTGTACTGAAATGCAGGAGGATCTGCAGCGAGTCGACGCATGGTGCAGGGAATGGCAATTGAGTCTCAACGTAGAAAAGTGTAATGTGCTGCGAATACATAGAAAGAAAGATCCCTTATCATTTAGCTAAAAAATAGCATGTCAGCAACTGGAAGCAGTTAATTCCATAAATTATCTGGGAGTACGCATTAGGAGTGATTTAAAATGGAATGATCATATAAAGTTGATCGTCGGTAAAGCAGATGCCAGACTGAGATTCATTGGAAGAATCCTAAGGAAATGCAATCCGAAAACAAAGGAAGTAGGTTACAGTACACCCACTGCTTGAATACTGTTCAGCTGTGTGGGATCCGTACCAGATAGGGTTGACAGAAGCGATAAAGAAGATCCAACGGAGAGCAGCGCGCTTCGTTACAGGATCCTTTAGTACTCGCGAAAGCGTTACGGAGATGATAGATAAACTCCAGTGCAAGACTCTGCAGGAGAGACGCTCAGTAGCTCGGTACGGGCTTTTGTTGAAGTTTCGAGAACACAACTTCACCGATGAGTCAAGCAGTATATTGCTCCCTCCTACGTATATCTCGCGAACAGACCATGAGGATAAAATCAGAGCCCACACAGAGCCATACCGACAATCCTTCTTTCCACGAACAATACGAGACTGGAATAGAAGGGAGAACCGATAGAGGTACTCAAGGTACCCTCCGCCACACACCGTCAGGTGGCTTGCGGAGTATGGATGTAGATGTAGATGTAGATCTAGATGAGTGGACGCCGTCAACGAGAGGTGACAGCTGGGAAATGATAGGACACCAAATATAAATTCTCTGTACTGAACCACAATTTTCAAACTCCACTTGTAGAGGTGACTTCATGCAGCCGTCAACGTAATGAAAGAGAAAGAATGTCCTTTTTTGTCTTCGTCTACAGTGTTTCCCCACTACAGCTCACTCTAGTACCATCGAAATCATTCTCTTATCTCTTAACAGATGTCGTGTCGTCGTCCTGCCCGTTCTCCTTGTCAGTGTTTACCACATATTCCTTTCCTCTCCTCGCTTCATACCTCATCAGTGCACCTAATTTTCAACATTCGCCTGTAGCACCGCATCTCAAATGCTTCGATACTCTTCTATTCCTGTTTTACTACAGTCCATGTTTCAGTACCATACAATGCTATGCTCCAAACGCACATACTCAAAAATTTCATCTACAAATTAAGGCATTTGTATGATACTAGTAGACTTTGTATGATACTAGTAGACTTCTCTCGGCCAGGAATGGCCTTTCCGCCAGTGCTAGTCGGCTTTTGATGTCCTCGTTGCTAGTGCGTCATGGGAGTTTTGCTGCCTAGGTAGAAGAATTCCATAACTTCGTTTACTTCGTGACCATCAATCCTGATGTCAAGTTTTTAGCTATTCTCATTTCTGTTACTTCTCATTACTGTCGTCTTCGTTTTACTCTCAGTCCATATTTTGCACTAATTAGACTGTTCATTCCATTCAGCAGATAATGTAATTCTTCTTCACATCCCCTCAGGATAGAAATGTCATCATCGAATCGTATCATTGATATTCTCTTACCTTGAATGTTAACTCCACTCCTGAATCATTCTTTTATTTCCATTATTGCTTCTTCGATGTACAGATTGAAAAGTAGGGGCGAAAGACTACGTCCCTGTCTTACACCCTTTTTAATCCGAGCACTTCGTTCTTGGCTCTTGTACGTACTGTATATTACCCTCTCTCCTTATAGCTTACTCCTATTTTTCTCAGAATTTCGAATATCTTGCACCGTTTTACATTGTCGAACGCTTTTTCCAGGTCGACAAATCCTATGAACGTATCTTAAGTTTTCTTTAGTTTTGCTTCTATTATCAAATGCAACGTCAGAATTGCCACTCTGGTGCCTTTATCTTTCCTGTAGCCAAACTGATCGTCATGTAACAAATTCTCAGTTTTCTTTTGCATTCTTCTGCGTGTTATTGTTTTCAGCAACTTGTATGCATGAGGTGTTAAGCCGATTGTGCTATAATTCTCGCATTTGTCAGTTCTTACAGTTTTCGGAATTGTGTGGATGATATTTTTCCGAAAGTCAGATGGCATGTCGCTAGACTCATACATTCTATACACCGACGTGAACAGTCGTTTTGTTGCCACGTCCCCCAATGATTTTAGATATTCTGATGGAATGTTATCTATTCCTTCCGCCTTATTTGATCTCAAATCTTTCAAAGCTTTATTAAATTATGACTCTAATAGTGGATACCCTATCTCTTCAAAATCGACTCCTGTTTCCTCTTCTATCACACGAGACAAATCTTGTCACTCATAGATGTTTTCATTGTACTGTTTCCACCTATCCGCTCTTTCTTCTACATTTAGCAGTGGATTTCCCGTTGGACTCGTATTGTTACCACCCTTGCTTTTAATTTCACTGAAGGTAGTTTTGACTTTCGTACATGCTGAATCAGTCTTCCAACAGTCATTTCTTTTTCGATTTCTTCACATTTTTCATTCAACAATTTCGTCTTAGCTTCCTTGCACTTCCTACTTATTTCATTCCTCAGCGACTTGTATTTCTCTATTACTGTGTTTCCCTGAATAATTTTGTGCTTCATTCTTTCATGGATTGTCGCAAGTATTTCTTCTGTTATCCATGGTTTCTTCGCAGTTACATTCTTTGTACCTATGTTTCACTTTCCAGCTTCTGTGATTGTCCTTTTTAGAGAAGTCCACTCGTCTTCTACTGTACTGACTGTTGAGCTAGTTATTATTGCTGTATCTATAGCCTTAGAGCACTTCAAGTGTATCTCTTCATTCCTTAGTCCTTCCGAATCCCACTTCTTTGCATATTGATTCTTCCTCACTAATGTCTTAAACTTCAGGCTACTCTTCATCACTACTTTATTGTGATTTGAAACTATATCTGCTCGTGGGTACACATTACAATCCAGTATCTGATTTCGAAATCACTGTGTGACCATGTTGTAATCTAATCGAAATCATCCCGTATCTCCCGGCCTTTTCCAAGTGTACCTCTTCCTCCTGTGATTCTTGAACAGAGTATTCGCTATTACTATCTGAAATTTTTTACAGAACTCAATTAGTCTTTCTCCTCTCTCATTGCTTGTCCCAAGCCCATATTCTTCTGTAAACTTTTCTTCTGTTCCTACCCATACAACTGTATTTCAGTCCCCCATGACTATTAGATTTTCATGTCACTTTACGTAGTGTTTGTACCCTTTCAATATCTTCGTATTCTTTTTCTCTCTCTTCATCTTCAGCATGGGGCGTCGGCATGTATACATGGACCATCGTTGTCGGCGTTGGTTTGCTGTCCATTATGATAAGAACAACCATATCACTGAACTGTTCGCAGTAACACTCTCTCTGCCTTACTTTCCTATTCATGACGAATGCTACTCCCGTTATACAATTTTCTGCTGCTGTTGATATTACCCTATACTCATCGGACCAGAAATCCTTGTCTTCTTTTCATTTCATTTCACTCACCTCTAATATATCTAGATTGTGCCTTCGCATTTCCCTTCACAGATTTTTAGCTTTCCTACGACGTTCAAACTTCTCACATTCCGCACCCTGACTCGTAGAACATTTTGGTTTCGTTGGTTATTCAATCTTTTTCTCATGGTCACCTCCGCCTTGGCAGTACCCTCCCGGAGATTCGAATGGGGGACTATTCCGGAATCTTTTGCCAATGGTGAGGTCATCATGACACTTTTTCAGTTACAGTTAACATGTCCTGAGGATATACGTTATGTTTCTTTACTGCAGTGGTTTCCATTGTCTTCTGCAAACTCATGCCGTTGATTATTGTTGGTTCTTTCGTCTTCTGGGCCGTTTCCCACTCCAAGGACGAGAGAGTGGACTGAACCTCTGTCCACTCCTCCGCCCTCTTTGACAGGGCCATTGACAGAATGAGAGTGTCTTCTTACGCGGGAAAGCTGCGGCTGCCAATGCTGATTATCAATCAATCAATATTCTTTACCCACGTAAAAACAGATGAACGCCACAGAACTTTTCACTCAAACTGCACAAAACGTTTCTAGTGATTCATTAATTTAGTACTAGTACCAAACATTGTCTCTCCATTGGTCAGCGTTGTTCATACCTCGTATGGGAGCGGGGCGATTGGGTTGAACAGTTCTTAAGTTGGAGTTGAAGCAACTACTTTTCTCACCAGGTTAGTGGAGAGCCGGTAGGTGGCTCGTTATCTCTTTATTAATTGCAGAGAGAAAGGCAAATTTCATGTTTAAGTGAAACGGGAACGCTGCAGTGCACGACAGCTGCGTCTTTTGCAAAGGAATAGCGCCAGGAAATGACTAATGTGCTGCACAACATCCAACAATAATGAAGATAAACAAGTGGAATACTTGTTCAAGAGAAATTGTCTGATTGATGTGTGTTCTCTACAAGACTTCTAAAGTAGGCGGTTTTGCGTGCTTCAAAACTGATCTTTCAAATCCCGAACCGATATTCGAGCATATAATTACAGCGGTTACACTAATACCAATTTTCTATCCGGTAGCACATCCAGCGTTAAATTTAAGCTGATACTTTCTTCTTCATACGTGCCGCTACTTCAGATAGCTCCTACCCATCATACGAACGGTAGTCACTCTCCCATAGATATATTTGTAACAAAATTATCGAAAGAGTATTTGTGCACTTGGTCCACGACATAATTTTCATGACATACTGGCTTGAATTTCCCAGAAAGAAATAGCAAAGGGCTATATACCGAGATTGAAAACGCACAACTGAGGCACAAGAAATAGCTTGGGGGACGTCTACTCCTTTCTCGGACAGAAATGAAAAACTTTATGGGTTTGGAAAAAAACTTACTCAACTATATAACACTTAAATTCCGGAAAAGTATTAAGGGAACCAGTACCTTGGATAAACTGAAAAACTAAAACAGTTCGCGTATCTCAGAGACGCTTTACATCTGGCATGGAAACAGCGCTCGACGGCTGAACGTCATATTGGATACAAGCAGGAACGAAAAAGAGTCTGTCAAGCTGTGAGAAATGCAAACTCAGGCATACCCATACATTAAACGACAATAGATTTAGACCAGCTATCCCGTAGAAAAACCTTCGTGGATTTGGTTTAGCTGAGATCAAAGCTGCAGCTGATCCAATTGTCCCAGCCGATTGACTGAACCCTTACTTCACATTACCTGCAACGATAATTGAACCACAAACGAAACAGACTCGTTGATTACTTCAAGACTGTAGCCACAAAAATTCTGTACCGCAACACTGCCAAGAAAAGCCACAATGTGTGTCAAATCAGTATGCACTGACACGATGTTATCACTGTCCAAATGATGTAGCTTATTGTTGACTCACTGCTGCCCGCTATAACAGATATCTTCAACATTCCTCAGGTGTTCCGCCTGAGCCCTGGAAACAAGGATTAGCTAAGTCATTTCTTAACAGGACGCTGCCACAGCGCCATCTGATTACCGACTTATTTGCATTCTTCCTGAACTGTCCAAGGCCTTAGAATATGCAGTTCACGACCAGCTAACAAATTACCTAACTACAAACAACCTACTAGAGGAATACCAATCAGGCTTCCCTAAACATCACAAAACGACATGTACCTTAACAGAAGTAGCAGACGATCTGAAGCTTCGCATGGATGAACAACAGGCAACTGTCATGTGCTCCTTAGACACCTTCATTTCGACACTGTCGACTAGTTTCGCTCATACCTGACCTTAGCCACCGTAAAGTCACAATGGAGGCAGGTAGATGTCAGGCGTTCCCCAGGGTTCGGTATTAGGTCCTTCACTCTTTTCATTGAACGTAAATGTTGTGTCATCAGATTTGTCCTACAGCAAATACCACATGTACGCTAGTGACCTCCAGTTGTATCTTAGTGAAAACCAATAAATCTGAAGACAGCTATCGAGTCTCAATATCGACATGTGTTTGCTGTCAAAATGGGCGCAGAACTTAGGATTAAAGGTCAATTCACCCAAAACCCAAGTGGTTCTGGTTGGTCATACTGGAATCATTACTCCAAAATGTCGGGAATCCCTACCATATTAACCCTAAGTGGGAGAAATATCAAACTTCAATCGTTCGGCGAAGAGCCTAGGAGTAGAAAAAGATGAAAATCTAAATTAGACTGAGGACTTAACTATAATGTGCAAGAAGGCGTCAGCGTCTGTCCATGCTCTACAAAAACATAAAAAGCTTTCGTAACCTGAAGAAGCAACTTCTATAATCCGTTCAGCATGAGAATAAACCTGATCTAAACAAACACAAACGCGATGATTGGTCAGAAGCCGTGGCACACGTACACTGGTGTTGTTACGCTCTTGGGAGTAGGTCCCACTTATGTATTAGATATCTTTTTACTAAGTTACGTTAAATGAAACTTTAAGATATTAAAATGTATTAATATCCATCAACGTGTTTCGTAATCACGCTTCAGCTACGTAGTTTTTATTTCAAAAATCGTGTACAGTCACAGTCTCTGCAGCGTTATGCTCTGACTGTCGCGCTGTTAATGCGCAGTACGAAAATGGCTGAGGCCGCTTTCTGCTCCATAGTGAAACAAGCGCGTGGTACACGGTTAAAAAGTGCCGAGAAACAGGCTGTTCTTAATGATTTTCGTATATTTACGGAGATAATCCGCTTTGAAGTTTTCCCACTGTTGTGTGGTTAAAAACTTCCAGGTATAATTTCTTATCTCGTTCAATTTGAATTACCCAAATCTGGTAATTATAAAAGTCATCATTATTTTTTATGAGTAATGCACGCCTTCTTGTTTCCAATTACATACTGGACGCGAAGTTCCTGTTTCCATTACAAATACAAATTCTTAATTATCGATGTTCATAACATTGCTTAAATGAAAAAAAAAAATAACAATTTCATTTTTAAGCCAATAATGAAAAACCAAATCCTCTTTATCATGACTTTGTCCATCGTTTCATACCACAGAGGTAGATAAGTATCATAGAAACATGAAAAACAATCATTTTCACAACATCGAACACATCAAACAAATGCTGCATTTTTACATTTGCTACTGTACCATTACAACATGAACCCAACAGAACTGATCTGGAGCCTAGCTGCGGGATTCTTCCCGAGAAGTAACAAGACTGTTAAGCTGCCTGACGTACTGGAACTAAAGCCTAGTTCACACGACGACACTAGGTTGCTGGCAACTGCGCCACCGGCCACTGCGCATGCGCGTTGCGCGTTTGCGCAACTCGTTGGTGGAACTAATCACTTTCGGCGACACTAGTTGCATGAGTTTTGAGGTTATGTGTGTTTCTAGACTGTAAAGAAACTGAAATATGAAGAGGGGAACTGAGAATATTGTTCGCTTTTTAGATATCTATGCTTTGCATAGGTGTTGTGGGATTTCAGTGACACGGATTACAAAAATAAGCAACACATTGCTGCCGCTGAGGCGGTCATGTACGATCATGATATAGATGGTTTGACAATATCTCAGCTCCAGAGCAAAATTTATTGAGTTAGGAGCAAATATACAATTGAATTAAGAAAAATACAAGCAAGTGTAATTCTAGCTGTGGCAATGCTCTCGTCTGCAAGACTAAAATCCCATCGTTTGAGTTGGTCAAGTCTTTGTTAAGGAATATTGTTGACAGGAGGGAAGGCTACACAAATTCAAGAAGCTGCATTCTTTATTCAATATTCATCTATTTAAACGTCGCAGCAGTGCTCTCCATTCACATATGTTAGGATTTTGAAATATTGCCACTGTACAGATCTATCTTCGAGAGAGAAGTTTGCAAACCATTCTCTTCTTAATGCGGCCTACGTCGAATCATTATTGTTGCTAATGTTAATTATTACTGTTAATCTTAATAATTATTGGTGTTAGTGAACTAGCGTCATCACCAACTAAAACCGTATCTTATAGCATGCCGAGTTTTCTCGATTGTAATGCACGCAATATGATATGTAATTTCAGTTCTGGCGACAGCACTTCATTCATTTCAGTACCTTTATTCCTTATTGCATAATTAACGCTATTTAGAACAAATTTGAACAGTTCTGGTGACGTTCTAAGATAATTAAAAGAACTTCTTGGATCTTCCGTTATAAATTATTTCAAGGATGCTGAGGAACCGAGCTGACGTCTTTTCTTCATCCAGTCAAGAATCGAAACATGTTTCTTATTTTTTTCTTATGCAGCGATTCCACGCAAGAAGCTTTTACTCCGTCACAACTTGTGCTACGTGCAGCTGCCAAACTTTCATTTCAGATACGACTCAGAGACCGACTAAACGACGAAACTGAAGTGTATACTGGTGTCGACGTGTCTACGGCCAAATATGAAACCACTTGCGTGCAACTCATTCCACGCAACGAGTGGCGAAACCCAATGTCGTCGTGTAAACTAGGCTTAACGCAAGCAGGTTTTCCACGTGTCACTGCCGAACGCTGACGGGATATAGAACGGCTAATCATAAAAGAAGAAGAGAAAATACTGCAGCTGGTTGGCTTTGTGGATTCCATTGTTGATAGGCTCGTTATCAACGTACTAGGTGACACTTCCAGAACTGATATGTATTTCTCGGATTCTAATAAGAAAGGATCTAAGAGATTACCAGACGACTGACTGTAAGTAATACCTTCAGTGACTTCAATATTTAACTGTACGGTGAAATCCTTCAATGCTCTCTTACGTTACATGCAGCTTATGCAGAAAAATTACCCTGTAGTTAAGCCAGGAATTTTCATCATTCTTGTTTTTAATTACAATAGTACGTTAGCTAAACACGATAACGTGTCGCGGTTTTCGTATAGTCGTCTATGGAACATATTGTGGGAGATCTGCAGTATATTATTTCAGTCAGCTTAAAAATTAAATGACATTCGAGGATATATTGTTCCTCTGTTCGCCTCTTTTTACGTGGGAACTGCTGCTGTCCACGTCACTGCAGCCTAACTGTAGCAGCTGACCGGCCAGTGCTGTCCAAGTTAAACGCGCGTGTAAAGCTGTTGTCCCGTTTCATCGCTAAGTCGATGTGCGCGTAGCGCACAGCACAAAATGTACCCACTTTATCGTAACTGACAGTACTCGAGACAGCTTGGCTGCAGTCCCACGCGAAACGGAAATATAATGAAGTTCCAGCAGACGCGGAAGAATACGTAATGCAATGTCGACATCAGGTTTATTCTTATGATGAACGGATTATAGGAACACTTATAATTCCTCTTATTTATTACAGCGATGTTATCCTGCAAGGCATTTTTCAGGAGAGCTCACGGCGCCTGGGACTGGTCCTGAATACCTTGGTTCATTGTATCTGTGATGTTCAACTCTTTGTTCACATTACACCTTAATATGCACAGCTATTCTGGTTGCATGCGGACAAACCCAGAGATTTCCATACCTTCTGTCTTCTCTATTGCCTTACTAATGAACAGTGTTCCTCATATCTCTCCTTGATCTTAATGCTCTTGTCTTAAGAACGCGGCAGAAACACCCGTTCCCATCAGAGCAAAATCCTTTCTGTCCAACTCCATCGTTCAGCACCTTTTCGAAGTTCTTCCCAATGGCAGGAACCCAACTCTGAAGAAACTTTCCGCTTTATACCAGACAACTAAGTAACATCACCTGCTTCAGAAGATAGCTAACGACATATCTACTGAAAAAAACAATAAGGATTACCATCATCCCTGTGTGCATCATTACCTTTGTATATCCCTCTTTCCAACGTGATATCCCTCATTTTCTATGTTCTTAGCCGAGACAGTATCCTTAAGTTTTCTTTTCCCAAAATTCGCCGTATCGGAAAACATCTATTTTGTACCCCTATAAATCATTCTCATACCTGCCGCTATTGTTATTGTCACTAATGTCATTACTATTACTATTATTGTTGTTATTATTATTCCTATTCTTCTTATTACCACTACTAGTGGTAGCAGCTGCAGTAGTACAAGTACTGTCAGTATTCACTCTGTTATTTCATAACATGAGATGTATTAAAATTGCTATGTTAATTCATAACATGAGATGTATTGAAATTGCTATTTCATAAGTAGCTATAATGTAATAAGTATTGCACGTTTGGAACCCTCGTCCGGTTGAAGAGGGAGTCTGATGACCCTTATCAGATCTTATTAAATAAATAAATAAGATAAATAGACAATAAAATTTCGGAAAACAGAACCTTTGTGCATCAACTGGGCGTCACATAGGTACTACCGTTCCCTGCCCTTGGGACGTAGTGAAACGATTCACTGGTAAAATGGAAATGTCGTGTGAGCACGGCAGACTCAATCCCTTCCTGTGAGAGATCTAATAACTTTCCACTCTCAGAAAAAATGCTCATACAATGAAGTAATCGTAACAGAGCCGAAATAAAAATTGTAGAGCAATATGTGACAGTCATGTTACAATATATACACGGGAATTTTCGCAAGAACGTCCAGGGTTTCATATGAAGACTGGGCGAAATCTACAATACGTACAGAACAACGACATATGTCGGTAGATACAGCGTCTCCAAGAGTTTCTATTCGTAATAATCGCATGGAGTAGTCGCACCAGAGGCCAAGCGTGTCATTACCTGCTTAGCTTTGTCTTACCGAATGAATTCATACCTGCAGATAGACAACACAATGAACAGATTTCCAAAGTGGGCTGATTTCTTGCCTTCCCAGGTATTTCGTGTCAGCTGCATCGCGCGCGTGCTGACGTTCGCCATCGCCACATGTGGTGGCCATACTCAGCATTCGAGTAAGTTGCCCTGTCGACTAACATAATTTTTATTCCATGTCATTGGGAAGATCCTTAGAAAACATAAACAAAATGTGGAACTTGATCGAGTGGTAACAAGATAACTCCATGATACATGGTGCGATCATGGACGGCCATACAAATATGTGTATGATGCGTTCAGGAGGACACTATTTTTTTTACACGCTGCATTATGTCTACTAGGGCCTGCCATCTTACTGTTTTATTACTTTACACACGCCGCAGTGCACTATACAAACCACTTAGCCGATACCCACAGCCGCCACTGAGCAGCAGAATTGTGCTCCGCAATTGGGGTCACAGGCATTGTTGTCCATTGGGCAACATATGACGCTGGGGGAACAATTATGCTTATTTTTAAAGAAAAACAGTTGAAGTTGGAAGTATGTTGTTGTTGTGCTCTTCAGTCCTGAGACTGGTTTGATGCAGCTCTCCATGCTACTCTATCCTGTGCAAGCTTCTTCATCTACCAGTACTTACTTCATCCTACATCCTTCTGAATCTGCTTAGTGTATTCATCTCTTGCTCTCCCTCTACGAGTTTTACCCTCCACGCTGCCCTCCAATGCTAAATTTGTGATCCCCTGATGCCTCAGAACATGTCCTATTAACCGGCCTCTTCTTCTTGTCAAGTTGTGTCACAAACTCCTCTTCTCCCCAATTCTGTTCAATACCTCCTCATTAGTTATGTGATCTACCCATCTAATCTTCAGCATTCTTCTGTAGCACCACATTTCGAAAGCTTCTATTCTCTTCTTCTCCAAACTATTTATCGTCCACGTTTCACTTCCATACATGGCTACACTGCATACAAATACTTTCAGAAACGACTTCCTAACACTTACATCTATACTCGATGTTAACAAATTTCTCTTCTTCAGAAACGCTTTCCTTGCCATTGCCAGTCTACATTTTATATCGTCTCTACTTCGACCACCATCAGTTATTTTGCTCCCCAAATAGCAAAACTCGTTTACTACTTGAACCGTCTCACTTCCTAACCTAATTCCCGCAGCATCATCCGATTTCATTCGTCTACATTCCATTATCCTCGTTTTGCTTTTGATTATGTCTATCTTATATCCACCTTTCAAGACACTGTCCATTCCGTTCAACTGCTCTTCCAAGTCCTTTGCTGTCTCTGACAGAATTACAATGTCATCAGTGAACCTCAAAGTTTTTATTTCTTTTCCATGGATTTTAATACCTACTCCTAATTTTTAGGCTACAACCGTGTCTCACTCTCTTCCCAACCACTGCTTCCCTTTCGTGCCCCTCGACTCTTATAGCTGCCATCTGGTTTCTGTACAAAATGTAAATGGGCTTTCGCTCCCTATATTTTACCCCTGCCTCCTTTAGAGTTTGAAAGAGAGTATTCCAGTCAACATTGACAATGTTGACTCAGTTGGAAGTAAGAAATTATATATTTATGGTATATTTTAAGAAGAGGACACAAAGGAGAAAGGAAATTGGTAGCTACAGGTTTCCCTAAACCAACACTATCCAGGGAACAACGGAACTGACCGTCGAGTTCGGCTTCCCCGTCTGGTGCTGTGCATGTTAGTATAACCGCATGAACATCACTCCTCGAGTAAACTGGTTTTGTTCAGCGCATATAGGCATAATCTAATATACACTCAAAAACCACACCCGTAGGTGTAGAGTTGTTGGAAGCCCACCTGAGAGATTAAGCGCCAAATTTGCGCAACTGGTGCGTTAGACCGACAAAACCCAGAGATGGTTGGAACACCCTGTTCCTAACGCACCAAACTTTGTCAGATGGGGAGAGGTCCGGCAACCTTGCTGGTCAGGGCAGGGTTTGGCAAGCATGAAGACAAACAGTAGAAACTCTCGCTGAGTGCGGGCCAGAAATACCTTTATTGCGTCATCAGTCTTTGGACTGATTTGATGCGGCCCGCCACGAATTCCCTTCCCATGCCAATCTCAGTTATTTCCACGGTGTATTCCAATCTCTGTCTTCCTTTACTGTTGTTACCCTCTACTGCTCCCTCTCGTACCGTGGCAGTTATTCCGTGATGTTTTAAAACATTTCCTACCATCCTGTCCCTTCTTCTCCTCATTGATTTTCACATATTCATCTGCTCGCCGGTTCTGCGGAGAACCTCCTCATTGTATACCTTATCAGTCCACCTCATCGTCGACTTTCTTCTGCTAAACCACATTTCAAATGCTTCGATTCTCTTATTTTCCGGTTTTCCTGCAGTCCATGTTTCAGTACCATAGAATGCTGTGCTCCAGACGCACATTATCAGAAATTTCTTCTTCGAATTAAAGCCTATGTTTGATATTAGTAGACTTCTCTTGGCCAGGAATGCCGCTTTTGCCAGTGTCGGTCTGCTTTTTATGTCCTTTTTGCTCCGTCCGTCATGGGTTATTTTGCTACCTACCTTAACTTCTGCCACTTCGTGATAACCGGTCGTGATGTCGAGTTTCTCGCTGTTCTCATTTCTGCTGCTTCTCATTACTTTCGTCTTTCTTCGATTTACTCTCGGTCCATATTTGTACTCGTTAGACCATTCCATTCAATAGATCTTGTAATTCTTCCTCACTTTCACTGAGGGCAGCAATGTTATCAGCGAATCTTATCACTGATATCCTTTCACCTTAAATTTAAATTCCGCCCTTCAACCTTCCGTTTAATTTCGTCATTGTTTCTTCGATGTATAGATTGAACAGTAGGAGCGCTAGACTACACTCCTGTCTTAGACCCTGTTTTTTTTCGATTACTGTAGGGCCTTGTCCTCTTAGCTTGCATTTATCGCGAGTCTCCAGTCCATCGCAAAACCACAACCTACTGGAAAAAATCGCAGGTGACTCCTATATATAAGAAGAGTAAAAGGAGTGACCCACAAACTTACAGATCTGTATCCTTAACATCGATCTGTTGCTGAGTTCTTGAACATTTTCTCAGTTCGAATGCAATAAAGTTTCTGATACAGAAAAGTTTCTGTACACAAATCGACGCGGCTTTAGAAAGTGTGGCTAATGCGAAACTCAGCTTGCCCTTTCCTCACATGATACTCTGAGCACTACGGGTGAAGCGCAACAAGCAGAATCGATATTCCGTGATTTCCGAAAAGCGTTTGACATGGTGTCCCGTTACAAATATGTGAGTGGCTCCAAGTGTAAATAATAGGACCCAGATGGTTCCTGTCGCCCAGAGGCAATGTTATCGTCAGGCGCGCCCCGCGGAAGTGGAATAGGACGGCTACTATTCTCTATACACGTAAATAATCTGACGGACGGGGTGGTCAGCAATCAGCGGCTGTTTGCTGATGTTGAGTTTTACGGGAAGGTTCCGTTGTTGAGTGGCTGTAGGAGGACACAGGATGATGTAGACAAAATTTCTAGTTGGTGTGATGAATCGATGCCAGCTCTATATGCAGAAAAACATAAGTTAATGAAGATAAATAGGAAAAAAGTAATGTTCAAATAGCCGCATTAGTGGTGTGCTACTTGACAGGTCACGGTGATATATAAATATTTAGGAGTAACTTTGCAGAGTGATATGAAATGGAACGAGCATGTAAGTACTGTAATGGGGAAGGCAAATAGCCGACTTTGATTCATTGCGAGAGTTTTAGAAATGTGTCGTTTATCCGTAAAGGCGACTGCTTACAGAAGACTAATGCTACCCATTCCTGAGTACTGCTCGAGGTTCTGTTAAAGGAGCACATCTGAACAATTAAAAGGCGGGTTGCTAGATTTGTTATCGGTAAGTTCGATCAAAACGCAAGAACCATGTAGATGCTTCGGGAACTCTAATCGAAATTCGTGGATGGAAGGCGGCGTTCCCTTCGGGGAACGCTATTGAGAAAAGTACCGACATTTGAAGCTGACTGAGGAACGATGCTAAAGCCACCAATGTATATATCGAGTAAGGACCACGAATGTATGGGAAGAGAAATTCGGGTTCGTACGGAGACGTGTAGATAGTCGTTTTTCCCTCGCTCTATTTGCATGTGGGAAAGGAAGGGAAATAACTAGTACCGTTAAAAGTACCTCCGCCACTCACCGTACGTGGCTTGCGGGGCATGTACGTAGATGCAGAAGGCTATAACAGGAGTCTTTAAGCACCGCCTACAAGTACAATAAGTAAAACTGAATTATCTGTTATCCATCCTAGAATTGTGGTTTATATATTGGAAGAGCTCTGAAGCTGTACACAGAAAGTAAAAGGATACAAGCAAAGAAATTAGGGAACGAAATACACTACTGGCCTTTAAAATTGCTACACCACGAAGATGACGTGCTACAGACGCGAAATGTAACCGACAGGAAGAAGATGCTGTGATATGCAAATGATTAGCTTTTCAGAGCATTCACACAAGATAGGCGCCAGTGGCGACACCTACAACGTGCTGACATGAGGAAAGTTTCCATCCGATTTCTCATACACAAACAGCAGATGACCGGCGTTGTCTGGTGAAACGTTGTCGTGATGCCTCGTGTAAGGAGGAGAAATGTGTACCATAACGTTTCCGACTTTGATAAAGGTCGGATTGCAGCCTATCGCGATTGCGGTTTATCGTATCGAGATATTGCTGCTCGCGTTGGTCGAGATCCAATTACTGTTAGCAGAATATGGAATCGGTGGGTTCAGAAGGGTAATACGGAACGACGTGCTGGATCCCAACGGCCTCGTATCACTAGCAGTCGAGATGAAAGGCATCTTATCCGCATGGCTGTAACGGATCGTGCAGCCACGTCTCGATCCATGAGTCAACAGATGGGGACGATTGCAAGACAACAACCATATGCACGAACAATCGACGACGTTTGCAGCATCATGGAGTATCAGCTCGGAGACCATGGCTGCGGTTACCCTTGATGCTGCATCACAGATAGGAGCGCCTGCGATGGTGTGCTCAACGACGAACCTGGGTGCACGAATGGCAAAACGTTACTTTTTCGGATGAATCCTGTTTCTGTTTACAGCATCATATGGTCGCACCCGTGTTTGGCGACATCGCGGCGAACGCACATTGGAAGCGTGTATTCGTCATCGCCATACTGGCGTATAACCCGGCGTGATGGTATGGGGTGCCGTTGGTTACTCGTCTCGGTCACCTTTTGTTCGCATTGACGGCACTTTTAACAGTGGACGTTACATTTCAGATGTGTTACGACCCGTGGCTCTACCCTTCATTCGATCCCTGCGAAACCCTACATTTCAGCAAGATAATGCACGACGGCTTATTGCAGGTCCTTTACAGGCCTTTCTAGATACAGAAAATCTTCTGGCCGTGCGGTTCCAGGCGCTACAGTCTGGAGCCGAGCGACCGCTCCGGTCGCAGGTTCGAATCCTGCCTCGGGCATGGATGTATGTGATGTCCTTACGTTAGTTAGGTTTAATTAGTTTGAGTTCTAGGCGACTGATGACCTCAGAAGTTAAGTCGCATAGTGCTCAGAGCCATTTGAACCACATAAAATCTTCGACTGCTGTCCTGGCCAGCACATTCTCCAGATCTCTCACGAATTGAAAACGTCTGGTCAATGGTGGCTGAGCAACTGGCTCGTCACAACACGCCAGTCACTACTCTTGATGATCTGTGGTGTCGTGTTGAAGCTGCGTGGCAGCTGTACCTGTAGCTCTGTTTGACTCAATGCCCATGCGTATCAAGGCCGTTATTACGGCCAGAGGTAGTTATTCTGGGTACTGATTTCTCAGGATCTATGCACCCAAACTACGTGAAAATGTAATCACATGTCAGTTCTAGTATAATATATTTGTCCATTGAATACCCGTTTATCATCTGTATTTCTTCTTGGTGTAGCAATTTTAATGGCCAGTGGTGTAAATTGCTGAAGACGAATGGAATTCCGTCACATGGCTTCAGATATGACACCAAGAGAATTCATTCTGCCATTCTCTTTACCAATTATGGAACCTGTGCAAGTCATGAAAACCTGAACGTATGAAATTTGCCTTATTGGACATCTTGGTATCTATTTTGTGTGGAGGCAAGTTTAGAATAGGAGCAGCTGGGTGTCAACAATAGGAGTCAGCTTGTTGTAGACTAAGTAATCAGTAACAGATACGCACAAGTTCTTACCAGGGTCCTACAGATCCTACTACACGAAGTATCACTTGAAATACATAAATGTCTGCGTCACCTGTACTGTTGGTGCCCGGCTAGCTTCTTTTTTGTGACTGGGATAACGCTCACCTGGCTGGTTCCTGGCTTGAAAACATTATTAATTAATCTGCGGCTTCACGTGATTGGCGATACTGAAAATTTTTGTTGTGGACAAGTCTATGCAAAATTCTAACGCCCCAATAATACACTGCCACAAAAATAAATTAGAACAACCACAGAGAATTTTAAAATTCATTCAGAACTTATCGAAGAGACAGTACGTGTTCAGTATATGGAATCATCACATTTACAGACCAATAGCTCATGTGTTTATGACGTACCAGATATTGAAAAATGCAGAAACACCTAGATTGATAAGCTGTGCAGCTTCCAAAGGCGGCAGTGTATGTCACTGTCTCTGGCATGCAGTCGATCATCAAGTTGACGAATACGGTATTGGGATGTATTCCATACCCTGTCTTTTTGCATAGCCGTATAAGAGCTGTCGGCAGAAGAGTCACATGAGTCGCTTGTGGTCCCATCATATTCCACATGTGCTCCATATGTAAGTAGGCTGTTTATGTTTTCTTTATGTAAGTTTGCTGTTTATGTTTTTTATTGGCAACGTTACATAGCACTCTATATGAAAATCACTGGCTGTGCTGTGTGCAGTATGTGGCTAGTTTGCATTGTTGTCTGCCATTGTTGTCATGAACTGCTATAGCTGGATGTGAACAGCGCGTAGCGTTGGGCAGTTGGAGGTGAGCCGCCAGCAGTGGTGGATGTGGGCAGAGAGATGGCGGAGTTTTGATAATTTGTAATACTGGATGTCAATTATGAATATTAAGGTAAATACATTGTTTGTTCTCTATTAATATCTTTCATTTGCTAACCATCCCTATCAGTAGTTAGTGCCTTCAGTAGTTTGAATCTTTTATTTAGCTGGCAGTAGTGGCGCTCGCTGTATTGCAGTAGTTCGAGCAACGAAGATTTTTGTGAGGTAAGTGATTTCTGAAAGGTATAGTTTAATGTTACTCAGGGCCATTCTTTTGCAGGGATTTTTGATAGTCAGATTGCGTTGCGCTAAAATTATTGTGTGTCAGGTTAAGCACAGTCTTGTACAATTGTTCTAAGGGGACGTTTCATATTGTACAAATTGTTCTAAGGGGACGTTTCATATGTCGACCCTTAGCCTAGGATACCTCACTGGAATCTTCTGATTCTTTCTTGTAGTTTGTGTATTTAGTGTAGTTTTGTTTATTGCTAGCGCGTAATTATAGAGAGAATTTCCTTGGTACTTGTGGTTTTTCATTGTTGCACAGTAAAACAGTTGTGGCATGCATGTAGATTTGCACCAAGTATTTCGCTGCTGCAATTAACTAGATATTATTTTTAGTGCTATGTTAATGTGTTCTCTTATTTTTGCTATTCAAATTGTGCTTTTCTGTGTCATCGTGTGAAATATTGTGACAATAATGGCGTGTGAAAAACGTAACACTCGGCTCCAAAGTAAACTAAGAAATGACAGTGAAGACGAAAGCAGTGTGTTGGCCCCACCATGTAATGAGTTAACTAATATTCAAAGTAGTAATTTGGTAACTGTGCATAGGGAAATGGAGCGGGCGTCAGACAATGGCGTAGGCAGTGAAACAGGTAGTGAACAGGGAAGCATTGTCGATCGATCGGTCGGCAACAGCTCGCCTCAGGAATCCGAAATGATAGGACACAATTTTGCAAATACTGTAGATTCAGGTTTTGCGTCCTCACCGTTTTCTCAAATAAGTCAAGACACATTTTCAGCTTGTCAAAATGTGAATGTTGCCGGTGCAAATGCACTGCCGAAAAGAGTAGAGGAACAGATTCCAGACACTAATGCATTGTTATTACAACTAATGCAACAAATGGAACAAAATCAGAGACAAACACAGCAAAAGCTTCAAAAGTTAGACACAGTGGAACAACACCAGAGACAAACACAGCAAAAGTTAGACACAATGGAACAAAATCTTCGGACGTTAGACACCACACTTGAACAAACACGTGAAGATTTAACTACTGAGTTACATAACATCGAATCGAAATGTCAAAAAGTCTGTAATGACGTAAAAACACAAATTTGTGAGCATTTCCAACCTATTTTTTCGCGGCATGAAAATGCATTACAGAATCACGAAGCAGCCATAAAAGCGCTGCAAACCATTGTTCATGAAAATCATGAGACCTTGTGGGCTAAAATTGACTCAGTTGCATCTACCGATTCGGTTACGCAACTGGCAAAAACTCAGGAAAACTTAAAGAACACAGTAGATTCGATTTCAACACAATTGGACACTCTGAAACTTGGTTCAGAAAAACACACTGAGGAAATGTGTTCACTATCGAAGAAAGTAGCTGAACTTTCGGATCAGGTCACTAACTTATCTACAAAGGTAGATGATGATCTGAATGACACAAGACCCGTAGCCTTCACTGACACAGAAGAGTATGAACAAATAAGAAAATTCAAACAAAATCAGAATCAAATTAATACGCAATACAAAAGAGAAATGCGGGAAGTACAAGATCAGCTGACACAGGTAATACAAGAATTACGTATTTCAGAGGACACTCGCGCCCCAATACGGGAAGAGGGACATAGAAATACGGAACAGCCAAAAAATAATAACACAGGGCATTTCGGTAATTATGAAAGAAATTGGCAAGGTACACCGAAGTTTGAGATGGAACCGCCGACACGACGTAACAATGACCGATATGCTACTCGCCGACACGATGATTTTGACTATAAGCTGTTCATTACTACACGTAAATTCAAAACGTTTAAGAATTCTGCCAACGACATTCATCCACAAGCGTGGCTCCATCAATTCTCTCATTGTTTCCCTCCCAACTGGTCATTGGAGCACAGGTTAGAATTTATGTGTGGCTACTTAGAGAATGAACCAGCTGTAAGAATGCGATCGGTCATTCACGATTGCCACAGTGAAGGAGAATTTTACCATGCCTTCCTCTCAGCATATTGGTCTCAAGCCACACAAGACCGGGTAAAACATAGCATCATGATGATGAAACACTTTGAACAATCTGAATTTTCCAGTCTTGTGAAATATTTTGAAGACATGTTGCACAAGAATCAGTACCTATCAAACCCATACAGCCCCTCAGAACTCATCCGCATTTGCTTAATCAAACTGCCTGAACATTTACGACATATTATTTTAGCAGGACGTTGCAAAGACGAGATTGAAGCTTTTCAGGGACTGTTACAAGAATTAGAAATTGACACAGACAGTCGTGGGATGCGAAAACAGGAAAACAATCACTACAGGTCACATCCGTCACAATTCCGTGACGACAGAAACGATAACTGGACGCGACAAGGCTATTCTCACCACACAAATCGTGACCAAAATAGACACCACCCATATGACAACCACTGGCAGAGTAATAGTTACAGAGATAGATCGCATTTCCATAGTAATGAATATGACAGAGACACTCATAGAAACAGACAATTTGGCAACCAGTACAATTATTATCAAGGGAGACGGAATAACTTTAGACGCAACGGTCCAGCACGCAGTTACGACTCAGAGAGAAATTCTCCACCACGTGACAGACAAGAAAGAAACTATGTAAACTACCGACAAAACGACAGACGTGAATTTCATCAGAACTGGCGGGTTTCTAACAGAGCTGGGCCCTCTCGGCAAGGCGAATTTGTGGAAGTTCGGCCTCCTAATCCCAGTAACGACGCGCGGCAACAAAGAGACAGACAATGACTCGCACCACAGGCAGCCGCGTGCGCCGGCTGGCTCAGGGAAAAATAACATTGACGCTAACCTTGAGCAAAATTCCTGTATTCTTTACGGACGAATACCGCATGATAATTGCATTCAAGTTGAAATTCTGCATACTGAGAAGAGTAAAGGTTTACACCACATTTCTCATGTAAAACCATTTATTGACAGATAATCTGCTTTTTAACTTAGTCTTTGCAATTTTCACTTCACGCTACTTGTACAATTTGTCAGACTTAAGAAACTGTTAACATGCAACATTTTGGTTTGCTTGAGAGTGGATTCAGGATTTGAGGTGCTTTCTGTGAAATGCCAGATGACACAGTGGTTAGTTTATGTGACAGCTACACGATTTTATCACGACGCTGCTAATGCGTGACAATTTACAATGTTGCTTTTGCGGTGTATCTGTTTTATATCTGCACAGTTTTTTCTGAATTCTTCTATAAAGTGAGACATGTTTTAGTGGTGACTTTTGTGCTATTGCTACAAGGAGACAGCCTTTTCCGTAGGACAACAATACGTTACAGCACAGTACTTTCCTCATCACGGCAATAAGCGTTATAACTAAGTTATCTATACGCAAAGCATTTCACTTTTGTGTATCATGAGGTAAGTACATTGACTTCTGCAGAACTTTGCTTTCGGAGGACAATAACCACGACACTTCCCAGAGATTATCTTACAGCAAGACGCATATTTAGCGCTACAGGACACGTATTTGAGTGATTAATTTTGTACTTAAAACATTTATTTTTAAAGAGTTTTGAATTACAAAGAAAGTTTTTCGTGATACATTTCGTTCCATTGCTGTAATCTGTAACACCTGAGGGTGTAATTACAATAAACCTCAGGGGGGTACACGCCTACTTTGTGTACCATGTGTTTGGCAAGCACAAGGAGCCCTAGCTAATATGGTATTTGCTTATACAATTTAACACATCGGTACCATATTTCTCTAACACATAAATTACACAGCTATCTGATCATTTAACAGAGAAACAAACATCTTTTTACTACGTCAGTGACACATGTTTACGCAATTACAGAGTTGGATTACTTCACACTTAAGAAATTGTACTTTGTCTGTACTTTGTGAACTGTTCATATTTTTTCGGAACCATTGTGATATTATGAGAGCTTTGAATGATGTATTTGGTATGAGATCATGATTTTTAAAGTACGTTTGAGGTAGATGACACTACTGAAATGAGCAGAGAATTTTCTTTAGGTTTTGAAACAATTGCAGAAAGCTACGACGTTTTTGAGATTTGACTGAGGTGTTATGATGTTATTATTACGACGACGATGTGTATTATGCTGTTGAGGTATGTTTATGTCAATAAGATGATGCTACCATATATGAGGAAGGTGATTACCTGTTTATATGTATATGAATAATGAATAGAAGATAGGGACTCTTGACTTGTGAAAAAGGTTGTTGGAAACCAAGAATCGTACTTTAAGAGTTATGAAATGTGTGTGTAAATGCGTGAATGAGACTGTCACTGCAGCGGAAACTGCTGTCGTAAAATTTCCGTAAGAGAGTGACCACCTGCACGTGCGTCGTCGGCACACAGCTGTGTCAGACACCTGGAGAACAAGCCATTAGAGTGAGGGCCTTTCCGGAAGCACAGGTAGAAAAACAAAAAAGGGGTTAACCATGCTATTGACAATCCTTTGTAGAGGGCATCGCTAATCCGACACGCTCGTTACTTGAAAACATATGATTTTTGTAATGCGTTGTGGGCACACAGCTGCGTCAAACACCTGGAGAACAAGCCATTAGGGTGTGCCTTTCATCGCTAATGCGACACCCTCGTTACTTAAAAACATATGATTACTCGCACTTTGTGCTAATTATTGAAATGCTTATGAATTGATGGGAAATATTCGTACATCTGCACACCTGATTATGACAAGTGTCTTTCTCCGAGAGTTGAGTGCTACTGACTTACGAAATGCCACATGACTATTGAATGATATTTTTATGCTTTGCTTTTCATAGTTGCTTATTTCATTTGATATCTGGTTTCCAGCTGTGTTGCAGCATTGCTTTTATAAAATGAGATGCATTTGCTAATGTGAACTCTTTCTGTCAACAGATCTATTAAATGATAATTTTGTAATCCACATTCTTTAAGAAAGGAGCACTTGGAAAGGAAAGAACAATAAGAAGAAACTAGCAACAGTAACACATAATTTTCTTTTCAAGTACATGGTAATATTTTTTTTTACAATAAGTTGTTATGGTGCACCACTTTAATTACATAGACATTAAGATGTGAATAGACATTTCCCTTGTCTGCACTGTTGTTTTTACTGTAATATTTATTCTGCTTGAGCTATGTCATGTCTAGGTATAAGTTTCTACTGTTTGCCAGGTATAGTGTTATTGAATTTGACTTTTGCTAATTTCTTAATGCTGCTTGCTTCGCAAATCTGCGTTTTTTTTTCATTGCTGTTTATATTAACTGTGTTATGTGATGCTGCATTGCCTCGTCCCTTGGTATATATATCTGAGCTCAGTAGATTTAAGTTAGCTTAAGAGGGGGTAGACTATATAAGAAACTGACTATGGAGAATAGGTAAAGAATGCAATGCGAAGTGATATGAAAAAGATTGGGCCCAAATGAGTATTGTACAATCAGAAATAATATGAATAGAATACAGGAAGGAGGTATAGATAGGACTTTTTGGGAATAATGATGAATGAAGGGAGATCTCCGAGAAGTAAAGAAAGTTTTGAAAATACTGCAGTAAAACAAACCCTGTCCTTTCCTTCTATTATTCCGCTATATGTTTGTGTACCCTTGTGTATTTGTGTTTTTCCTGTCTTTATGTGTTTAGCTGATGAGAGCTATGTTGTAGAATTTTTCTAATACTCTGTTATTTTCTTTGTAATGATGCTTAGACATTATTTATTCTGTTTTGTTTTAATGCTCATGTGCGAAATTGATGTTTCGAAAGTGATTCTGATCTTTTATTTTTGTACTCATGTCATCATTCCTGTAACACTGATGTATATGTTTATTTCTATTCTTTTGTAAAGCCCCTATTACTACAAATGTTATCTGTATTCTTATGTTTTTAATGATGTATTTTGTACCTTTGTAATTGTATTCTTACGTCATAAAATTGTAATTGACACCAGTTCATCATATTATTAACTTGTAAGCATTCATTTCACTGCACACTTTTCTGTTGGTCATACTATATGGACACTATGTGAGAAGTTGGGACTGTTAGTGTTTGCACGTGTGTTACTAATTCAGCAAGGGACTGGATAACAGCATTGCTGGTTCTAAGGACAATTCCAAAAACTTTGTGAGTGCACAAGTGGTGGTTATGGACTTGCTCTATTATCCGCAAGACTCTTCAATGGTGATTGTGCACCTGCACAGTCGCAACAGATGGCTGCTGGCCATCTCTACAAGGACTACAGTGGGTCTGCACCTCTGGTGGCCCACCAATACCACAATCTCTACCAGGACTACAGTGGGTCTACTCTGTGATGACCTACCTACCAATATTCTTCGAAACGTCGACTGACTCTGCTGTGGGTTTGCTCTGTTGTGGCCCATTACCTGTCAGCATGTCAAGAGTCAGCACTGTCTTACCGTTGGAAGGACAATACTACTTCTTCAAGACTGCATGGAAATCCACTACTTCCGTGTGCATTGTATTTTACTGCTCAGACTTTGAGCAAACAAACTGCAGGTTTACTCTTATGATGAATGATCAGGACTGTCTTTATTGACTGTGAAAAAAAATTTTAGCTGTTGACCAACATTGTATCAATAAGTGTGTGCATTTGATATCTTTGTTATTGTAATTATGAAAAATTTTATCAAATCTTTATTGGCCACTGCCCAAAAATATTTTGTAAAATTTTTTGTGGGGAGCATGGGGGCTATGTAAGTAGGCTGTTTATGTTTTCTTTATGTAAGTTTGCTGTTTATGTTTTTTATTGGCAACGTTACATAGCACTCTATATGAAAATCACTGGCTGTGCTGTGTGCAGTATGTGGCTAGTTTGCATTGTTGTCTGCCATTGTTGTCATGAACTGCTATAGCTGGATGTGAACAGCGCGTAGCGTTGGGCAGTTGGAGGTGAGCCGCCAGCAGTGGTGGATGTGGGCAGAGAGATGGCGGAGTTTTGATAATTTGTAATACTGGATGTCAATTGTGAATATTAAGGTAAATACATTGTTTGTTCTCTATTAATATCTTTCATTTGCTAACCATCCCTATCAGTAGTTAGTGCCTTCAGTAGTTTGAATCTTTTATTTAGCTGGCAGTAGTGGCGCTCGCTGTATTGCAGTAGTTCGAGCAACGAAGATTTTTGTGAGGTAAGTGATTTCTGAAAGGTATAGTTTAATGTTACTCAGGGCCATTCTTTTGCGGGGATTTTTGATAGTCAGATTGCGTTGCGCTAAAATTATTGTGTGTCAGGTTAAGCACAGTCTTGTACAATTGTTCTAAGGGGACGTTTCATATTGTACAAATTGTTCTAAGGGGACGTTTCATACATAGGAGACAAATACAACGATTTTGTTGGCCAGGAAAGCTGATGCACGTCTCTCGTAGAGCATGTTGAGTTTCACGGGTCGTGTGTGAACGAGCATTAGCCTGTTGGAACAGCAAATCACCATGTTGTCTCAAGAATGGTAGAAAAATGAGTTGAACAACATTCTGCACGTATTGTGTATTGATCAGCATCTCTCCACAGACACCAAAAGTGAAAGAGAGTTATAGCATGTAGCATCTTCGATCGTCAGGCCTGGTGGGACCAGTGTATCCCAGACGAATGCACTGTTCGAGATAGCGCTTGCCAGGTCTACGTCGTACTCGCTCACTGGGATTGCTTGCATGTAGGCAGAATTTGCTTCCATCGCTGAAGATGAAAGCGCGCCATTCTTCTAGCTGATCCTCAGTCGGCACCAATCGAGGTGCGTAATTCGATGCTGTGGCGTGAGGCGAAAACGCGTTGGTAGGGTGGATGCACGCAGTCTCAGTAATCGGTTCGCAACAGTTTGTGCTGACACTGTGGGGTCATACTTGATAGTACCTGTGCTGTGAAAGTCGTAAGATCTGCCACTGCTGTCCTTACTTGGACATCCACATTGTGGCCCACAGGTGAGAAAATTCTCACGTGTTCACTGTTGCCGCCATCTCTGACAACTAACGTGGCATGTTCTCCGCAAGAACCATTCCGTCTCTCAGAAGGCCACAATTTGACCCCTGTCAGACTTGCTAAAATGGGCTTTAGGACTCAGGAGTGCGTCTCTGTATTACTGTGCTTGCTTGCTCTAGGTGTTTGCATCATACCGAACCGTAAGTCCACGGGTACTCGCTTTTAAAAGACAGGAAAAGTTAGATACAGATACTGCTCTTTAGCTATAACGCTATGCCATTTACTATCGTTTGCAGAACGCCTACCATATGGTGGCACATTCTGTTATCGAATCAAAATCGATATCGTCTTTCAAGGTGTTCCGTTTCTTTTCCAGCAGCGTATTTGCACGTCGTTACACTTGCAGCGTGTGAAAACATATCGAAGAAATTTGTTCAGGCTGTCCAAATGTTATTGCACCAGTGACCGGATGTCATAAATGGCATTTTTCTGGAAGTGTTTATGACCACGTTTTTCGATTTCCTTTTTGTTACTATTGCACGGGAATCACTTCCCTAGACGCTCATGCGGTGGACCTCTCTGATGAGGCTTCCCCCCATGACCAGACCTACCGTTAGGCAGAACACAAAGTTTTGTTACTATTGCTGATGTCATTTGTGATGTGAATGTGTACCACAAAATAAGCTCTGTTGTCTTTTGTGCCCATGCGAAATCGGTACTTAATAATCGCTGTACACCATGTCCTGTTTGCATAAGACCATTAAATTTTTAACATTCACCAGTATGTCAATGCTTTGGCTAAAACAGTAAAAGAGCTGGTATTGTAGTTAATTGGTGAATTATGTTTAGATGACATGTTCTTTATCTTCCACTTGGTGTGTCGCTTCAGGTACATGTAGCAAAGGGTAATTACTATAGCTTTTAGATGACACTTTTCCCACCTATTCTCAGTTTCACAAGATTTGGCACGTAAGACATAGGCAACTGAGAAGCAAGATAATTGATTATCGTATCCTCAGCTTGTTGTAGACTCTCTTAGTTGCGTCAAGCTTCAACGCCCTGTCGGCCAGACGCAATAGTACGTTATGATAACACGAACTGCTGCATAAGACAGCAAATTGTTTGATGCTGAAATCAAATAATTTATAACTTTTATTTATTGCAATTTCTGTGATAGTACGTATCGATTTACAGAGAGTGATACGCGGTTGAATGCGTGCCTTTGAGGTGTGCCACATTAGTAGCAGAAATTACTGTTGCTTCATTTCAATAAGCGAAGTTGATACCGATGTCTCTGTAATTAAAAGATAGGGCGTACCAGGTATAAGTGCAGATATTTTTATTCGTGATGGCAGTGCAATAAAAAACATTACATCAACATTTACATAAGTTACAAACTAATAATTACGGCTATTAGGAGTAATATGTTTTTAGGTTGTTTCGTATCTAAAATTACATGTGCCGATAGCAAGCCATTGATACTTATTTCCCCCTGGGTAGCACGTAAGGAGTTGGAGTGTGGACACTTGGAAGTGGAACGGTTAGTGTATACTGCAGGCGTAGTCCACACAGTAGTGCAGTTGCGAATATGCAGAAAATATCAGGCAGTTAATTAAGTGAGGTGTTTGCAGGATGACTGACACAGAACAGAACAACCAACACAGTTATATGAGTATATATTTAGGTACCACATATAAACATATCTGCAGTTATGCTCAGAACGCCATGTAAATATTATTGAACGACTATCTCGGCAACAGTAGATTCCAGGAGCAACAAAAGTTTGATTAGCAACATTTCACGTAATCGCTAACCACATTAAAAAATTAAGAACGCTGTCATAATATGCTCTTTATGACGTATACTCTTACATTAACGGTGTACCACAATATTCTAAATATTACAGTTAGGTACAGTGTGATTTTCTAGATGCAGCTCAGCTGATGTCACGCAAATATCTGGACTTCATTCATTCAGTATTTGAGAACGACAACACCAGACGATTTGAAAATACCATAGACATAATTTCAAACCTTCGCGAAACTTTTTCTCGGTGATTGGAGGGCAGCGTAGAGGGTAAAAATCGTAGAAGGAGACCAAGAGATGAATACACTAAACAGATTCAGAAGGATGGTTGCAGTAGGTACTGGGAGATGAAGAACCTTGCACAGGATAGAGTAGCATGGAGAGCTGCATCACACCAGTCTCTGGACTGTAGGCCACAACAATAACAGCTCCCCACAAAACGTTGTAAGCAAAATAGGTTATCACTTACTACATTTTCGCTGTCCGTGGAGTAATTCGTCAGCGCTAGACATTGCTTATCTACTACCACCTCTATTCGCAACACAGTTTGCAGCCAACATTCACACATATCACTGAATATACATATTTGAAAAATTTTATCATTGTAAGACACAAGATTCAGGAGAAAAAATGTCAAAGGCATTCAGATAATTTAAAAACTAGCTTTTGCTTAAAATGGAGTGCTAATTATCCCGACTATATTCGTCCAGTGTTTCACAGTGAGTGCACTTAGCAACTTCCAACAAAAATTAAAAATAATTTCAAAGCTTTCCTAAACATTTTCTCACTTGTTTTCTGTAGGTCAAAAATTTAACACAGTAACTTAATTAACGTTCAGAATTACAATTTTATTAAATTTCATGATAACAATAACTTGCATCAACATGACATTTCCGTTAGTAATTCGTCCTTCGTAAGGGAGGTTTCAACATTGTTGATGATACCTTGTTAATAGTAAAGAACTTTGAAATGTAGGCCTCCAAATTTTCTTTGTCTACGGAAGAGAGTTGAACTAAGGCATTCGTAGTTAATCCTGTTACAGTCTCAGTTTTCACACGGTTTTTCCCAGCTGCCGTAATAATGATCGTATGCTTGCATAGTGACTCGCAGTCCACCCAGTGAGTTTGCCTAGTGCCAGAGGGTAGAGCTTGCTTATGTTTCTGCCTCTGCTTTCAGCAAGTAAGATGAAAGAACTTTTGTCGGTAGCAACGCATAAATAAGCAGTGCATCTTACATGCTACAATGATACTGTGTTCTTGGGTGGAGTCGACACGTAGGACGTCATCCATTTTATCTCGTTGGTCGTCGTCTCCTCCCTCATCCTTGTGGTGCTGCTTGCGTTTCTGCGAGGCCTGTAGTTCTCTTGTTTTAGATGCATCGACATGTGGAACATGTTACAGTGTTAGTCTGTAGTTGCAACGACGAAAAAAAAAATATCCTCAGGAATTGTAAAGCAGCTACGGATAGTAGGGCCACACAAATGAAGAAAATATTACAGTGTGTCTGCATTGTGGGACGCGATGATTGCGTTGCTAATCACTTCACTGATGGGTGCATGAACTGCTTCAATATCCATTGCGACACTGTGCGACTGGTTTTGTGAAGTTTGTCGACCAGGGCGTCTGCAATCGCCACCGTGCATGGTGGTGACTCCAGCGTGACAAAAGTTTTATGAAACTAGAACAAACACCGGAACGAACTAGCATTGTGTACAGTTCGCGAGCACTTGCCGGATAGGAAATGTTTACACAGTAGAGCGCTGTTGTTGCTGTCTCTTCTGCTTTCCGGTGCGAATTTTAAAAGATAAGGACGTACACAAACAAAATTAAAATGATGTTGTTAGATTAACTGAAGAGGCAAGTTAAGTAAGGTCAACATATGAAACTAAAGTAAACACTGCCCGAACAGACCATGAAGGCCCACGGTAGCGAACGGCCGCCCACAGGCGTCACTGCATGCGGATATGGAGGGCCATGTGGTCAGCACACCGCTCCGACTGCCGTATGTCAGTTTACGAGACCGGAGCCGCTGCTTCTCAAGTAGCTCCTCAGTTTGCCTCAGAAGGGCTGAGTGTACCCCGCTTGCCAATAGCGCTTGGATGGCCACCCATCCAAGTGCTAGCCCAGCTCGACAGCGCTTAATTTCGATGATCTGACGGGAACCAGCGTACCCCTTTTTTTGTGTGCTAGCCACTTTTTTTTTTAGCTAATGAACATCCATAATTCTCCTTTGTGACTTTTTTTTTTAATAACATTGTAAATTTATCAAAGGTTCATCCGATTACATGTATTTTTCCCATTATATCAATTGTAACTAGTAAAGAAAATTGTGTTAGAAATAAAAAGAGTGACGAACGGGACTCGATCCAGCGATCCAGTGATTACGGGGCTTGAACGCTACCCACTTTTTTTTTTATTTTGCCTTTCGCAGGCAAGTGCTCTACCGACCTTTTTTTTTTTTTTTTTTTTTTTTTTTTTTTTTTTTTTTTTTTTTTTGACAAACAAAATTAGAATGTACATCCGTAGCAACAACAGAACAAGAGTTCCTTCTATACTATGAAATAGAATTTGAAACCAATAGTGTGATGTTAGATAATAAAGAAAGAAAAATGTAACCAAATCCCGCACGCCATTCCATGTGCATGGCCCATCTGCGTACAGATTCCTTGTTCCAAATTGGTACAACATTTCGCAGCGTGTGGAGCCCCATGAAGGCGGTCATCCTCTGCCCGGTACTCCCCAACTGTGAGGGGGGTTATCGAAGACACTGCGCAAATAGTTCGCAAATAGTTGTCGGTATCGGGGTGTACACTCAAGTGTGCTATGACTGTCCTGGAGAAATTGCCAGTAATCAAGCACCATCTTCTCATCATCTCGAAAGAGGTAGTATATGGACATGCCTTTAAACCATGTGAGAGCGTGAGTCTTCGCAGGTGGGAAATAAGTATCCTCTGGACAAAGGAGGAGCCGTGGCTCAATTGTGCGAGGCGCGATACGGAGGTAGCAGACGAGGATCTTCTGCACTAGCAGCCATACCTCTAACGCCGATCCACATGTTAAACGGTGTTCGTCAGTATCCACGAGGTGGCAACGTGGGCAAAGGGGGGAATCCGCCATCCCAATAGCGTGCAGCCTTTGTCGTGTTACAACCTTCCCGTTCACCACCTGGTACCACGCGGCTCGTACCCGCGTGGGGAGGAACGACTTCTGGACCGCTCTCCACACTGCAGGCCATAGGGTCGTAGGGCTCTTCCTCTCAATCACATTGCGAGGTGTGGACCTTTACTGCGACAAGGTCACTGGCTTCGCTGTATGAAGCACAAATATAAAAAGAGAAAATTAACTAAGCTGTTTGGGTAGTGGAGGAATTGATGGTAACAGAAGTTACGTAGACAGTAAAAGAAGAATCGCAATTAGAAACTAAAACTTCCAAATTGAAAGTCACGTATGTATTACTGAAACATAGGGGAAAAGGAAGTAATTTATTTCCTGTTATGAAGGTTGAATTCTCTACAGAAAGGAAAGCAAAGAATAAGAAAGTATACAGATTTAGAACAGTAATTGCCACTCCACCCACCCAACCCATGATTCCTTACAAAATCGGACTTTTGTGTATGAAACTTAATATCTTCTGAACTATGTCCCGCGCAATAATATAACTCTGCAGGTCTTAGTTCAAATGGCTCTGAGCACAATGGGACTGAACATCTATGGTCATCAGTCTCCTAGAACTTAGAACTACTTAAACCTAACTAACGTAAGGACATCACACAACACCCAGTCATCATGAGGCAGAGAAAATCCCTGACCCCGCCGGGAATCGAACCCGGGAACCCGAGCGCGCGAAGCGAGAACGCTACCGCACGACCACGAGCTGCGGACTTTGCAGGTCTATTCAATGGTATATGTAGATAGAATTTGCAGTGAGGAAGTAATGAATTAAAACGACATACCTGATGCTGAAGTTTTACTGCATGAGTAGTGAAAAATGTAGTAGGCAATAATTTTTTTTCCTTTCATTATTTTGTGAGGAATATTCAATTATGTGTGTTCAAATGGTTCAAATGGCTCTGAGCACTATGGGACTTAACTTCTATGGTCATCAGTCCCCTAGAACTTAGAACTACTTAAACCTAAGTAACCTAAGGACAACACACAACACCCAGCCATCACGAGGCAGAGAAAATCCCTGACCCCGCCGGGAATCGAACCCGGGAACCCGGGCATGGGAAGCGAGAACGCTACCGCACGACCACGAGATGCGGGCCCAATTATGTGTGAAGTTTGTTGAAAGTCGCTATGTGATCTCATTCTGAAATACTGGCTACATAATCTGCGTAATTTGCGCTCCTTTGGTTGCGCTGCCTCAATACACATATACAGACAGTGAATGAAATACTTAACTTCCAATGTTAAACTTGTGGCGTAACCTTATACCTCTTAGTGAATAGATTGACAGGTAATTCAGTCAATAGTTATATGAAATACTGAAAATCGAGTTTTTGCTGCCCCTGGAACCCGTTGGATAGGCAACATGCTTCATTAGAGAATGATAAAATTATTAAGATTCTACAGTAATGACGGAAGCTGAAGAAATGAATTAAAATTTGTGCCTCAGCTGGGACTCGAATCCTGGCCTTCTTGCTTTTTTTTTAAATCTCATTTTGTTCGTTATTGTTCGTTCCACTCGTTCGGGGCGGACGTCCTATGACACCCATTTAAGTTCATCGTTGACCCATTTACTCAGAATTTTTTTTTCTGCACGAACTACACAAGTAGAATGGCCCCCCTTCCACACAACACAAACTTCAACTTATATCTTCAGCTTATTTTCCCCCTAAATTATCACTGTTACCAGGGCTCTCCGACATTGACGTAATAGGGAAGACCTGTGATCTTGTAGATCTTATAATTAAATTTTCCCCGAAAAATTTAAGTCTCGCCTTTATCTACGATAATGATGGAAGCTGAAGAAGTTAATTAAAATTTGTGCCACGGCTGGGACGCGTCACAGATTAGGGGGAAAATAAGCTGACTATATGAACTGACTTTTGTGTTGGCGAGGGCATTCTACTACGGTGGTGTGATGGTAAGCATTTCTGCCTAGTAAGCAAGAAGGCCCGTGTTCGAGTTCCAGCAGAAGTGCAAATTTTAATGCATTTCTTCAGCTTTCATCACTATCGTAGATAAGGAATTCCATCATTATCGTAGACAAAGATGATAAATGTCTCGGGGAAAATTTAATTACAAGATCTATTAAGATTCTACTTGATAAGAATAACGCATTAAGACGGACTGCGTATTCGGATCGATTAAGCCGTTTGGGAACGCTACACAGATGTTACGAAAGTCACAAAACGCCCTGTACTGAAATAAAACTGAATGAGCAGAATGTAGGATGCATGATTTCAGGGCACCTATTATTATGCATTTATTGGACACCGAGCCGGCCCGCTAAATTCTCCGAGAACATCTTCTGAAGAAAAAAAAAATGTTCAAATGTGTGTGAAATCTGATTGGACTTAATTGCTAAGGTCATCAGTCCCTAAGCTTACACACTACTTAACCTAAATTATCCTAAGGACAAACACACACACCCATGCGAGAGGGAGGACTCGAACCTCCGCCGGGATCAGCCGCACAGTCCATGACTGCAGCGCCTTAGACCGCGCAGCTAATCGCGCGCGTCTTCTGAAGAGACGTTTTGTAAAGAAAATCAAAAGGGAAGTCCAGAACTTCCACAAGCCAAAGTGAAATCAGTGGAGTAAGTTGCAGCATCAGTAGGTCACATCAACGATGCACTCATTTTAAATGATGATACGTCATTTTCATCTTTTAGCTAAGGACGTGGAGAGTGTGAATGATGAAAATCGCTGCAACGTTGTCACTTGCAAAATCTCTAATCAAGTGCATTTCCTCGAGAATCAGAGAGAGAATAATGTTTCCAAAAGGAACCTTGTCAGAAAGTATCCGTTACTACTCTGTTTTATACCGTAACAACCAAGAGCAGCGATAGAAATGTCAAGCAGCGCTGGTGTCCTCCTGAAAATGCATTTTGTTCTAAAATTATGGCGCCAGTATTTCAACAGTAAGGGTCGGAGGTCTTTTACGTAGGAGGTGAATTACTTCCACGTACAGCGCTCACACCTCCGAGGTCCAGGGCCGAGATATACTGGCCAGGCCGTTACGAAGGAGTTATTTTAGCGCCCAAGAGTCTCGCCATTCACCTTCTTTCTCTCAGTGCGCAATGTGCAATCATTGTGTACGGTAATAGTGTAAAGGGGATGGAAAAGTACTTGTCAACGAGCTATTATTAGATAGATCAGATGTGCTTTTTTTCTTCAGATCCACGGTGAGCACATGTTTACTTATGTAGAATATACAGTAAAACGAGAGTACGATTACATGTTACGTACAAAAAAGTATCTGTTGGAGGAACTTTAACATTTCTAATTGAAATGGTCGTCATGGATGTGGAGTAATTCAGCAAATCATGAACATGTTTTCATTTAAGACGCACTAACAAACATATCGCAAAACGAGTAAATATACAGGGTGCTACAAAAAGGAACTGCCACACTTTCAGGAAACATTCCTCACACACAAAGACAGAAAATATGTTATGTGGACATGTGTCCGGAAACGCTTACTTTCCATGTTAGAGCTCATTTTATTACTTCTCTTCAAATCACATTAATCATGGAATGGAAACACACAGCAACAGAACGTACCAGCGTGACTTCAAACACTTTGTAACAGGAAATGTTCAAAATGTCCTCGGTTAGCGAGGATACATGCATCCACCCTCCGTCGCATGGAATTCCTGATGCGCTGATGCAGCCCTGGAGGATGGCGTATTGTATCACAGCCGTCCACATTACGAGCACGAAGAGTCTCTACATTTGGTACCGGGGTTGCGTAGTCAAGAGCTTTCAAATGCCACCATAAATGGAAGTCAAGAGGGTTGAGGTCGGGAGAGCGTGGAGGCCATGGAATTGGTCCGCCTCTACCAATCCATCGGTCACCGAATCTGTTGCTGAGAAGCGTACGAACACTTCGACTTAAATGTGCAGGAGCTCCATCGTGCATGAACCACAAGTTGCGTCGTCCTTGTAAAGGCACATGTTCTAGCAGCACAGGTAGAGTATCCCGTCTGAAATCATGATAACGTGCTCCATTGAGCGTAGGTGGAAGAACATGGGGCCCAATCAAGACGTCACCAACAATGACTGCCGAAATGTTCACAGAAAATCTGTGTTGATGACGTGATTGCACAATTGCGTGAGGATTCTCGTCAGCCCACACATGTTGATTGTGAAAATATACAATTTGATCACGTTGTAATGAAGCCTCATCCGTAAAGAGAACATTTGCACTGAAATGAGGATTGACACACTGTTGGATGAACCATTTCACAGAAGTGTACCCGTGGAGGCCAATCAGCTGCTGATAGTGCCTCCACACGCTGTACACGGTACGGAAACAACCGGTTCTCCCGTAGCATTCTCCATACAGTGACGTGGTCAACGGTACCTTGTACAGCAGCAACTTCTCTGACGCTGACATTAGGGTTATCGTCAACTGCACGAAAAATTGCCTCGTCCATTGCAGGTGTCCTCGTCGTTCTTGGTCTTCCCCAGTCGCGAGTCATAGGTTGGAATGTTCCGTGCTCCCTAAGACGCCGATCAATTGCTTCGAACGTCTTCCTGTTGGGACATCTTCGTTCTGGAAATCTGTCTCGATACAAACGTACCGCGCCACGGCTATTGCGCCGTGCTAATCCATACATCAAATGGGCATCTGCCAACTCCGCATTTGTAAACATTGGACCGACTGCAAAACCACATTCGTGATGAACACTAACCTGTTGATGCTACGTAGTGATGTGCTTGATGCTAGTACTGAAGAGCAATGAGTCGCATGTCAACACAAGCAACGAAGTCAACATTACCTTCCTTCAATTGGGCCAACTGGCGGTGAATCGAGGAAATACAGTACATACTGACGAAACTAAAATGAGCTCTAACATGGAAACTAAGCGTTTCCGGACACATTTCCACATAACATCTTTTCTTTATTTGTGTGTGAGGAATGTTCCCTGAAAGTTTGGCCGTACCTTTTTGTAACACCCTGTATAACACACTGAGATGTATATGATCTACATCCACATTTATACTCCGCAAGCCACCCAACGGTGCGAATGGTTCGCGGGGAGAACGATTGCCGGAAAGCCTCCGTGCGCGCTCGAATCTCTCAAATTTTACATTCGTGATCTCCTCGGGAGGTATAAGTAGGGGGAAGCAATATATTCGATACCTCATCCAGAAACGCACCCTCTCGAAACCTGGACAGCAAGCTACACCGCGATGCAGAGCGCCTCTCTTGCAGAGTTCTTAGGCTGTTGTAGGCACGCATCATCAAACAGAGATCAGTTTGCAACACTTACGTATAATGATCCCATTACTGTGCTGAAGATGTGCAGATGTCATGGATATTGACGGTTCGACGGGTGTTCGGTAAGTAATCCAACACATTTTTCGGTTTAAAAAGTGCGATATTTGTTGCGGGACATGGTAGAACATTCGGGCTTCAGCCTCTATAGATTCATGAAGTCCCGGTAGGTGGCGACTATACGTAGCTCTCAAATTGGCGTTTTTAATAAGGTCCGTTCCAAGCAGTGAGCTGTCATTGAGTTTCTTCTGGCGGAAAACTATAGCATCGCACATATTCATAGGCGCTTGCAGAATGTGCTGAACAAAAGAGCGGTGAATCCTTCGGCGTGGCGTCTATGATCATCGCAACAAGACCGCTCAAACCTGTCCATTCTCCCGCGTGCGGGCCGGCCGCACACGCCTATGACGCGTGCAATGTTGGAACTTCATTCGAAGTGATAGGCGGATCACAAACAAACACCTCCTTCCAAAACAAACACCTCGCTCAAAAACTGACATCATGAAAGCCGGCACACCGAAGAGGTGCTCACAAAACTTTATTGAACGTTATTCCCCATCCACCCTACAGACCGAATTTCACCCCTTCCGACTTCCATCTGTTTTGGCCAGTGAAGGATGAAATCCGTGGGTAGCAGTATTTGGATGGTGGAGAGGTTATTGATGTAGCAGGACATTGGCTCCGACGTCGACTAGTAGAGTGGTACCCTGAGCTGGGCATACGTGCCCTCCCAGTAAGGTGGCCACATCGAATGAAGATTACGTTGAAAAATAACATTTTGTATGCAAAAGAATGGGCAATAATGTGGTCTATTGGAATCCTGAATGAAATCAACTTGCTTTAAGAAAAAAAGAACTGTATTGCATTACTTACTGAACTATCCACGTAATGACATAAACATCAGATAGTTCTGCAAAGATATTTTCACGTCGTTGAAAGAGTTGGTCACCGATGAATGCTTTAGGTGCCCATTAAACTGAAATTTATTGGTAACTAAACCTTTTATAGGTGCTGATAAGTTACAGAACATGGATGTTCCTGAATAATGGGCACCTGTCCTGGTCAAAGAAAGTGAGTTTTGATTACATTAACTGAGCTGCTGGTTTGTAAACCAGAAATATTATTTATGACAAATTTCATTATGGAATAAATAAATTGAGAAGCCGTCTCTAACATACCCAGTTCCTTGAACAGGCCTCTGCAGGACTCCCTTGAGTTCGCACCAGACATAATTTGTATTGTACGCTCAGTACAAGTGTTCGATAGCTATTCGTAAGCAAGAGCTCTTAGTCCCGTGCTTAAAGAAACCACATAGCCGACGGAAAACTTGAATCATTTACCTCAGTGTCCTGCCTGGAAGCAATCAAATTCAGATGGCTCTAAGCACTATGGGAGTTAACATCTGAGGTCATCAGTCCCCTAGACTTAGAACTACTTAAACCTAACTAACCTAAGGACATCACACACATCCATGCCCGAGGCAGGATTCGAACCTGCGACTGTAGCGGTCGCGCGGCTCCAGACTGAAGCGCCTAGAACCGCTCAGCCACAACTGCCGGCGGAAGCAATCAGTCTAGCCTCGAAACTATGGTGTTTAGTTTCGCAAACAAATGTAATACTGAACACAATTGACTAGTAATATTATGCTAGATTGTGCCCAGTTTCCTATACACGTTGACATACCGTGCAGACGGACTGATAAGGTGTTTCATGTTCTACTGAAACAAAAAGTCTTTTCAATAACAAGGAAAAATGCAATAACGTTGAATACTTAAATACATAATTAATTGTGATCCTCCGAAGGATGATTTTTCCAACGTAGAATTCACTGTAAGATATTAGCTAATTCAGCTTCATGGGAATATGGTTCTTTTGTGTTATGCGAAAGTTTAGAAACCACCGACCATGAATAGTAAAAATAAGCATGGATTTTATGCTCATTTTCTTGTTTTCTTGATTTGGTGTACTTCGTCATTTGACTGAAGTAAATGCAGTTCATATACTTCCTTTATCGACTTTTCGCTTTTGTAAGAACATTAAAAATTGTATTGCTTTATCATTTCGAGATTACTTTCTGTGAAGGAGCGATGTGTTTGGCTATTTGAAACGTCTTTTTCGTCTACCATTTGTATTCCCTTAAAATACAACCTGCACCCAGAACAACGGCGGTAATAATAATAATAATAATAATAATAATAATAATAATAAAATGTATGGAGACTGCAATGGCAGAATATCTTATGCTAAACGTTCCGAAATGCGGTGACAAGTTAGCTTTATCAAAATCTTCACGACAGTTTCAACAGCACTATTTAAGCTTTCCACAGACTCCTAAGTATTACTGAGCAGAGTGCTTGCACTACATAAAATTTTACCCCACACGAAAACGTTCGCGAAATCCTGTTCAGTCATAAAAATAATTGCCCACAACAGCATGAGAGAGCCTGTAATTCTGGCTGCAATTGAAGGAGCCTGACTATAGCAAAATTTACTTAGGAAGTCATACTCGTGTAGCGAACTAACTGCGAAATTTTGGTATTCAGGATCGAGTCCCGATCACTGCCTATATTTAGCTAAGAGTAGATCTAATTCAACCCAACCACTATGTTTACCTCCACAGCAGTGAAATTCTTCCTGTTGTTACCAAACTTTTTTGTAAAGCTGAAACGGAAAAAAAATACATACCGACATCTGAGCGAACATGCTGTTAGGAATATAAATCGAAAAGGTATGTTAATTTTTTGCACAGTGAGAGATGTATCGATAGAACGCGCTGCGTGGGCTACACATATTTGATCACTCTAACAGTAAACATGTTCAGATTAATTGTATTTCCAGGAATGAAAATTGCCAGAAATTGATATAACATGTTCCGTTACAGTCGTGAGCTGCAAGGGTATTGTAAAGTTGATTAACTACATGACGCCACCAATTGTATTTGTTACATGTTGCGTGTTTTCCAGTTCTCCGTAAGAGTTCTGTTTCACGAAGAGTCGCGTCGATAGTTACTGGATTTCGTGTTTTACAGAAACATACGTATTTCATGAACATGTGGCAGACTTATAAAAGTAAGTAACCTGTAAGTAAAATACAGTTGGCACAATGAAGAATCACACCTGAACCTTGGATACCTAAACCATAACGTTCTGGTCGTTAGGTAACGCTATTGGCTGGAATCTATGTCACCGGTGTCAAGCACTGCCGCATGATTCATCAGAATTAAGCAAAGACTTGGAAATAATTCTTAAAGGTCATTTTCTTCATTTTTTAAGATGCCCATGAACAAATTTTATAATTATTAAGGGAATTAATTTCTTTCGATAACTACATATGTAATGTTGTGCGATTTTTAAATGCTGCCACCTGATTGCCACACTTGTTATGAAGAGCGATTTTCTAGTGAGTGCGTAACTATGCTTAAAATCCATTTTCTAAGGAAAACTTACGAAGCGTTGTATGATAGCCAAATTACTTCATTCGTAGTGAGTATCGGCTTTATTAGTAGGAGGCGTCGGCTATCCTGCATCTGTTCTTTGCGCTCTTTTTCTTCTAGGAAAAAAACACTTGTAATATGGTATGTCCTTATAATCTGCGTGCCTTATCAATTATCGCAACCTACTTTCCGACGACGATACAAAAGCGCAGAATCGGAAGGAAATTTTTATGAGACGCTGAAAAATCTCCCTGTGATCAATCATTGGTGCCGAGATCTTTGCTCTACATAAATTACTAGAATCACAGAAAAATCAGCTACCTAGTACTTACAAAAAAAAAAAAATCCGGAGAAAAGTAGAAGTATAAAGATTCTTCTTTCAAGGATGTAAAATTCCACAGGATTGATAAAGCAGAGACTAAAACTATATTTAAGAATATAATTCACTTAGTGTTAAAAAATGTCAAAAAATTTTGGAAAAAAGTCACTGAAACATAACACTGGCGCTCAAGAATAAGTGCATATGAAATACTGACAATAGGAAAACGACAGAAGAATATTTGTTTTGTAAATAAAACTGCCTATTCTCTCTACAACTGTAATTTCTTTTTCCCAGAAGCGTTTCGCTTTTTTTTACTGTAAGGTATCTCAGTGCGATCTAGAACGATACAATTTTGTTTTGATATGTGCTATTTTTAGATTATGAAACAGTTCACGTCGCGATTTTTTATGTAGATAAGTAATTACTTACAGTTTGTTGGCATCTGGTCACACTACCAGACCAGATGGGAGGAAATAATATTTCTGTCTCGCAGCAGGGGATGGTCACGCAAACAAGCTTGAAAGAAGAATAAATTAAACGACTGGAAACACGGTGTTACAGAAGAATAATGAAAACGAAGTATTCCGCAAAAGCACGAAATGTACAAAGCTGCAAAGAGAGGTAAGAAAATAAAACTGTGGAAATTCCTTTCCGAAATAATTGACATCTAGTAGACATTTAGTAATATTTTTCTTAAACTTGGAAGAAATGTCAGGGCGTAGACAAAGATTAGTAAGGGAGAGTGTTGTACCTGGAGTATAGTGTAACTAGGAACACTAGGTGTTTCGTTCTCAATGTTTCAGTCTAGTGACCGATTCTACTAAGTTTTTACTAATAACTGAGTATAAAAAACCGAAATATCAGTTAGCCATAGCAACAGTGCAAAAATTTTTCCTTTTTTGAAACAAACTTTCCTAAAGGAGTTATTTTATTCGTAAAATTTGCGTAGGTTTGAAATATTGCGTTATTATAGCAAATGGGAAACGCGATCAGTGATATTTTAATAACAGTACCCACAAAAACCAGCAACAAACACATGGCATGAGAATTTGTACAGCATTCCTCAGAAATTAATATCCCTGTTGCCACGTGTCGTGGCTTAAGGTATGCGTGTGCGTGCAGTGTGGAAGACTTACCAGCACCTTGTCTATATGGTAGTGGTTCCTCACTGTTGTCGCATGACATCTGTTGTATTGTAGAAAAATTTGGAAATTTGCGGTGAGTTCCTATGGGACCAAACTGCTGAGCTCATCGGTCCCTAGGCTTACACACTGCTTAATCTAACTTAAACTAACTTACGCTAAGGACAACACACACATCAACGCCCGAGGGAGGACTCGAATCTCCGAAGGGGGAGGGGAGCCGCGCGAGCCGTGGCAAGGCACCCAAGACAGCACGGCTACCCCGCGCAGCTATGGCAGAATGGCACAATCCTAGTCTGAAAATATTTTTACGATGTGGCGCAGCAATGAAATATTATGCTGCATTTGTTTAAGATTAAAGATTTGTCTGCCATTGCTACGAAATAATGAAAAAGAAAGGAAATTATGATAGTAGTAATAAATTAAAATCTTAAAACAATTCATTCATTGTATAAAATAAAAATAAGAAGTAACTGATCTGCTGCCTAATTCTATGTAATATGCCTTTATCTCTTATATGGATGTGTCGTGTCTGTCCTTTCGGAGTAGACAACACGTGGAATACGCAGCTGTGAAACATATGATTTAGTTGAAGAAGGAGGGAGGAGAAAGGAACGGAAAGAAGATTAGTTACATCAGCTGCACTAAGATTTTGTGCGGCAACAGCGGCTACGAGTAAAAAATGTGTAGTGGAGCGGGATTCGAACCCGAGATCGTCCGTTTACTACGCAGGTGCGTTAACCACTGCGGCACCCGGTACATAGTGTTTTTCTCCACAGTGCGGACTATCTCGTAACGCCTGTCGGCCAACTCACACTCCCTCCAAGCGGTACCTACCCGCAATCTTTTTCCATTTCCTCCATGCTTGCTCCCGCAGGATGTCGGACATTGGAAGGTGGAAGAAAGATTGGATTTAACGCCCCGTCCACGTCGAGGTCATTACAGACGGAGCACAAGCAAGGTTGGGGAAGGAAATCGGCCGCGCTCTTTCAAAGGAACCATCCTGGCATTTGCCTGGAGTGATTTAGGGAAATCACGGAAAACCTAAATCTGGATGGTCGGACTCGGGTATGAACCGTCGTCCACCAGAATGTAAGTCCAGTGTGATAGCCATTGCAATGCCTCGCTCAGTCGGTCGGACATACTTGTGCATCCACACTGAAGAAGGTGGATCCCCTGGCCATCAAGACGAATCAGTTGTATGAATGTATGGTGTCTGCTCCTTTGGACTTCGAAAGACTTTACTTTTGTAATTTCAGAAAAAGACTGCAGCACACATAAAATAAATGCTATCATATCAGAAATGAGTAATAAAATATATTAAACAACTATTACAGGAGTGTTTATATAGCAAAAAGTCTGAAAAGTGTTCAAATGTACAATATTCTTTCCTCTACATAAATCTGATTACAACAGACGCCGTGATGTGTTCAGTAAGCTTATCCAGTGTTGATGTTGTAGAACACCACGACTGCATATTACCTGAATATAACTGCAGATATTTGCGATCAGCCACTTACGAAATTTTTATTTCTTTTTTTAAAGTCGTTTACGCACCTTTTCGGGCTCGACTATAAGTTGTAGAATAGTGACAAGCAGATGAGAAAAAGTTTAATCTATCGTCTTGTGTGTTAATTAGTAATTGGGTCGCAAAACGAATTTCTTTATTTTCTGCAGTAGTATTAGTCGCACTGATGTTCGTACCTACCTGTCGTGTTCCGTTTGAATTGCCCATCGCCCAGAGAATAAAGCACTATTCACTGCAGGCGCCGGCCGATGTGGCCGAGAGGTTATAGGCGCTTCAGTCTGGAACCGCGCGACAGCTACGGTCGCGGGTTCGAATCCTGCCTCGGGCATGGATGTTTGTGATATCCTTAGGTTAGTTAGGTTTAAGTAGTTCTACGTTCTAGGGGACTGATGACCTCAGCTGTTAAGTCCCATAGTGCTCAGAGCCATTTGAACCTTCACTGCAGGCGATGACGCGGTCTGTTACATGTATTTATATTCGATTGGTACATTTTAGAAATATGAGCATGATGCCGGCAGAGATACAGGACGATGTAAGAGCAGTAAATAAACTGAACAAAATTTCGACCTTCCGTTCGTCCAATTACACAGAAAACTGTTTCATTACTTCTGTGTACCAAGTGAGAGCACTTGTTCTAAGTAACAAAGGTGTGCGAAATAAAGCTGTTCGCTTGCCCAGGTTGTTGGTCGGTTAGATTCCTAACAGACTGATTACAAAGCTATTTTCCGGCAGATATTTCAGATTTTTGGAAATACGTATTTCCCAGCTGACTCAAGAAGAATTAAGTAATATCAATCTTTTCACTCTTTTCGTCCTTTCACTCCCTGTGAAGTTTATTGATTTCTTTTTAACCTCCACCACTACCGGTTCATGCAGATTTTGTTGTAAAATATGTACTCAGGTAAGGTTTAATCGCCCATGTGTATTAAATTGAACGGCCTATTTTACGAACAGACGGATGGGGCGTCATGGGAGCAACCTTCTGCTTGTTGGTAGCCAAATTCTTCGTAGAGTAATTAGAACAACTGAGAACTACCACCAAAATGTTGAAGATCTGGTTTCGTTACGTTTTAATCATGGCAGAGATGAACTGGGTCGTTTTCATGAACACCTCAATGAAATTACGTCGATGCTCAGTTCACCGTAATGAAGGAGCAGGTAGACAAAAGATAACATTTTCTGAATGTGCTTTTCAAGAAAAGAGGTAGTAGCTTGCACCGCAAAGTATATCGAAAACTCACAACAATTACAGTAACCTGCATCGTGACTAACGCGCTACCTTACAAAAAACTTATGCGGATAGAGGGACGACCATTTATAAACTGGTGGGTGGCCGACGCGAAAACTGGAGTATCTCATCAATGCTTTGCTAAAGAGTGGATGTACAAAAACTGAGTTAAGACCACACGTATAGAAATCTAACGTTTTTCTACCCTTTATTAGACGATCGCGTAGCAGAAATCTTGAGAAGCAGATTACCGCTGTAGTCTACAAGACCGGCCTAAAGGCACAGAACACGCTAAGATCGGCCAAGGATCCCCGTAAACTCCTGAAGAAAGTAGGGATTTACAGGAGACCATGTAGTTGTGAAGTGAACGGAGCCGCTATTAAAAGGAGAACGGAGAAACGATTAGAAAACAGGAAGAACTGTAAAATGGAAACTGTCACTGGTGGATTTGTCACAATTAAAAAAATATTCCTTGCTATTATGCCGTGGCCCAAGGGATTCCACTTTAAAACCTGACGTGTCGTCCCCACCTCCGGAGAACATTTTCAAGGGGGGATCGTAACTATGTTGAATGCCTGATTCACACCTGATTCATATCAGTAGCGAGCCAGGGTGTGAATCTGACATTCAGCAAAGCTACTATTCCCCTTGAAAATGTCCTCCGCAGGTGGGGAAGAAACGTCGGGTTTTAAAGTGAAATCCATTCGAGCACAGCATAATAGCCGGGAATATTTTATTAATTGTGACAAAGACAACTGTAGAAAGGAAGAATCGGGTCAGACCTTGAGGCTGTAGACTACTGAATTGGATTCCATGAGGTTTAGATAGTGGAAACCATGTGCTGATACTAAGACTATACAGAGACACAGCAGAGATCAGTTACCATGCCAATAATTTTATTTGGAAGGACGAGCGTGTGAAGCAGTGATACCGGGATTTCGGTACTGAAGAAGATATAAACCAATCTTCCAACGTGGAGCGATAGGAAAAGTGGACTACTGCAAACGACAGTGGTCAATTGCACTCCACTTTTGAAGACATTGTGACGTCACGTCTCTGCTTGGGAACACATGAAAACGAAATTTTAGTTCCGTCAATAGCGGACCAAGGTGTCAATAGCATCTCCGTAGAAATTACAATTCCCTGAAAGACGTTCTCGACATATGTGATCGAAAGCTCTGGTTTACCGAAGAAACTGATTCGACCACCGCAGAAAAGGCTGAAATATTTTGGCAAGTGTATGGTTCAACCTGAAGTAATCCATTGGCGCAGGGACAAAAAGAATGCCACTCGAGTACAAAAATCACAAAAAAGAGTGTTTAATTAAATTTGTTACAAACAGCTGACAAAGTAACCTTAACAGTTGGTGTACGTCGAATTACTTTGGTATATACGTCGTCATAAAAAAATTGTGGCTCGTTTCCTTCAGACATGGAAGGTACAGAAATGATGAACCTATGATAGAGGAATTTGAATACTTCGTCCGTAGTTGCTTCATATGGTTATGATAGCAATGCAACAACAGTTTCACAAACATAAGTTTAAAATTTAAAATTAACGAATCTTTAATCGCATTATAAAGACAATAAGTCAAAGAAATAGTCAAAGAAATATGGATTCACGACGACAAAGAGACCACTCCTATCTGTAATTACGAATTTACACTGGCCTGCAAAACGTACGGACAAAAACAAGTATCGCATAATGTGTTTCTGCCAAGTAACGCAGCTCTGTGTAACTTGGATCAACATCGAAAGAAATGCTTCACTGCAGCACAAGACAACTGAAAGCAATACGCAATGAACTGAACACATATGACACTTTTATTCAGAGGCAATAATTACACAGAAACTACTGTCATGATGGTCTCCTGGACATTAGAAGAGGCGGGACTTAGTTCTTAATAGGATATGTGATAACCACCGAAAACAGTGCATGCTCTGCGACATGTTCCGATGCTGGACACAAGGTTTTGTGAGGAGTTCTTGTGGTGTTCTATTCCTCCACCAGCGCCGTTAACAAGTGCTGGATGGGTGTTCGTGCATGTGGACGTGCTGTGTTACTTCTAACGAGCCCCATGTGTGCTCGATGGATTTAAGTCGTGAGAAGAGGTACGCCAGTGTATTCGCCGAATAGCCTCTCGTCCCAAGAGCACCCTCCACCTGCATTATCCGACGCGAATTGCACTGTCATCCATAAAGTGACGTCATGGGCGAATGCATACCTGGAAAGATGCACTTAAGGAAGCTGTACAGCGACACAGTAACATCGACCGGTGAGTGTACCGTATTCAAAGATCTGGAGATCCCGTGTAACGTTATGCCTCCCAACAACATATCACCTGGACCACCGAAACCATCGTGTTCGACATTGTTCCCAGGTACATTACGTATTCTCTACTCTAGCCATATGATAATACGTCTGGCATTATCTTCAGGGACACGCACGTAATATTCGACAACAGACACACACATACGCGGACTCCGCGTAACGAGTGTCTGCAAAAAGTCGCTGTTATTACAAGTGGACTAAATTTTGCATCGTACTTGATATTCGTATACATGCACTAAAGGTAGTTTGCGATAAAACATCGGAACGTTTTCGCGCCAGCCTGTGCCACCATACTTTCACCACCAATATATTCCATCGCACATTAACGTCGACGCAGAAATTTTAAGTGCAACGCGGGGATTTAAATTTAAATTTCAACCAAATATTTAATTTGAAACCAATAGCACTTGGCGAAAATTGTTATCAGTGTTACATTCGATGGTCAGTAACTCATGATAAGTGTTGTATTACCGTCCTTTACTGAACTGTGTGGCAAAACGACGTAAACAAATTCGATTTTTTTTCTTAATTTTAGAAAAATATTGATATGAGCAATACATGCACACAAGAACGAATAAAAGGAACACACCGAAAAATAGTTTCGAGTTCTTTGATCACAGACTTCGTAACTCACACAGCTTCGACGACTTCTTCGGATAATATTTTTATAGCGTGAACAGTATAAATCCGTCATTTTCATTTAGTTCTTCTTGTTATTTCGACGTTCAGGACATAAAACGGCTTCATTAACATATTCGCACGATAGCTGGAAAGAATGTACTAAGTTTTCGAGGATACGGAGCATAATATTATCTTGTGTCTTCCACGGCGGCGTCCTGGCGTACAATTTAACCGATTCTCTAGCCTCGGCAAGTTAAACACTCGAGCATCGTATCCGCGGGAGGAGCGGGGGCGCTATTCCACCTTCGCTGTCGGGCCCCTGTGTTTGTGTATGTAAATCCCACTTTCTCCTGTGACGTCACGCAACCAATCATGGCACGGGCCACCGCCCATGGAGCGCGCCTTCCGCAATTGGTCTTGCACTCAGCGGACGGTAAAAATGAGTTATTTTTCTCAGAAGGCTAGAAATACGACTGGAACATCTTTCACAAGGAAGTGCCTAGTAAAAAAAGGTGAAACATATGTAGGTTAAATAGTATCGACGGTGATGCGATTTTCATTTAAATAAAGACATGTTTTTATTTTTGAAGTAGAAGTTTATTACCAGAAGAGCTAATTTTTCATCGCTTTGTGGAGTTGAAGTGAATCCATTGCAGCTGCCCATCATCATGTGCTAATGCATGTGCCTAGAAGATAATGAGGACTGTTGCTAAGAGACGAGGCACACTTCTCGCTCCATCAAAGCATAAATGGTGGCAATTGTCAATTGCACTATCTAGCGACATTGTGCATTGCTTAAGGCATAAGCGCCGGCCGGGGTGGCCGAGCAGTTCTAGACGCTACAGTCTGGAATCGCGCAACTCTACGGTCGCAGGTTCGAATCCTGCCTCGGGCATGGTTAGTTAGGTTTAAATAGTTCTAAGTTCTAGGGGACTGATGACCTCAGAAGTTAAGTCCCACAGTGCTCAGAGCGATTTGTACCATTTTTGTAAGGCATAAGCCTCGTATTTAATAGGGGCACGTATCTGATAATCACACCACCAAATAAACGCTAAGTAATGACTCTCTAGCCATATTTTATATTTTTAAGGAACAGGTTCATTCTGTATTATGTCTCCTGCAGATTTTCTAAATTATTTCGGTGGATGCCTGGACGCTTTCTTCAGCCCCCGCAATCGTCCTTTATTCTTTATCTAATCTGGACTAGGGCTTTGTCTCAATTAATATCCACATGAATCTGGGCACCTGCAAGACGGTAAAGCCTAATGTTCCCTTTTTCTACAACGGTATACTAGTTATTCACTAAAAAAGTCGCACGGTGGTGAAAAAATCACTCTTCTGGAAATAATATGATTTTTTTCTTGCTGTTAATACGACACCAAGTTAACAGTAATGCCTTTCCAGAATTTTTCGATGTTAAATTTACATCAGCTCTGACCAGGTAATGGAATGGAAGTTTTAGTCAAGGAACAAAAGTTGGCTCTTAACGTCCAGTCGACTTCAACCTTATCTGTGACAGCACTAACTGATTGGGAAAGAGAAGAAAAATTTTAATCAAACTAGTAGAAAATTTGGAAGTTTATTATGTAGCTGTCAATGCCGTATTTCACTGGTGGGATACGGGAAATTCACATAAAATGTTTACTAATCAATACTTATACATATCGAATTAAGTGTAGGAGATGCAATTAGGTATGTAATCAAGGACATGTTTATCACATACAGGAATTTAAGTCAGACCCACTATGGTTAATTTCAGTTTCCTTAACCGTATATTTTACTTAAGGCCAAAATTATATTATTAGCTTGTTTATGTATATAGACTGATGCGGCGAGTGAAAATTTGTACAAAGGCGGGGAATCGAACTCCTGCTTACTAGGCAGGTGGGTTAGCCACTAAGCTATCTTGGCTCAGCGGTTCACACAACTCCACGGATTACATTGGCAAACCTCCCTCCTCTGCCCCTCTTCTCACTGCCGCCATAGTCTGCTATTAAATTCCAACTCACACAGGTACAGAAATTCGTGACAATTTGCATCGGGGAGGGAGGCGTGACAGTGTGCAGGGGTGTGAACCGCTGTGCCAAGGTGGTTCAGTGGCTAACGCACCTGCCTAGTAAGCAAGATACTCGGGTTCGATTCCCAGCCTTGGTACAAATTATCACTCGCCGCTTCAGTCTGTATACGTAAAATAATCATATCCGTATGAGAACAGTTAAGTCCCTGAAATTGTGCATTTCATTTGTATATTGTCGCCTGTTTCAAAACATGACAACATTATGTTCAGTCTTACTTTAGGACTGTCTGTTTGACAGCAGCATGGGGAGCAAAGTTTTCAAATCCCGCAAAAACACACACATTATCTTACATTTCATTCAATTGGTGCAAACACGCAAAAACATAAGTCTGATACAAGAGCTGCACTGCGTTTTCCTTTAAAGTTATTGCCGTGCGGGATTAGCCGAGGGGTCTCAGGCGCTGCAGTCATGGTCTGTGCGGCTGGTACCGGCGGAGGTTCGAGTCCTCCCTCGGGCATGGATGTGTGTGTTTGTAGTTAGGATAATTTAGGTTAAGTAATGTGTAAGCTTAGGGACTGATGACCTTAGCAGTTAAGGCCCATAAGATTTCACACACATTTGAACATTTTTTTAAAGTTATTTGCTACAGCAAATTTTTAAGAAGAAATACAGAAGTTTAAGAAAATATATATCAAAATGATGTTATCAAATTATCGACAAGACAGAGAGAGAGACTTCTTTGTTACTGAATATAAGTGAATATATGCAAGCGACGTTTTACGAATGAATCCTGTTTTTACCTGCGAACTCCGACAGAAACATTACTTGAATTAAACGTGACGCATAATGTTTCTCTCGTTTGTCAAGGGCTAAGCGGTCACCCTTATGATTTATACTTAAGCTGTTATTATTTTCGATCAGCGGTCGTCTGCCTAATATCAACAGCTTGTGGTCAGTCTAGCCCATGATGAAACCTGAGGCTGTGAAGAATTTAAATTCATACATATTATAAAAATAGATGCTCGTACCCAAAAATGAAGTGATTTATGTTCGTTCCACACCTCTTTCTAAACCAGTCTGGAAAGAATCGATGTGGGGGAACAACCACCTACCAATTAAAGGGAAGTGGGTGGGGGTGAAAAATAAGTGTAGCCTTAGATGAGCGAATACCCAGACTTATTCATAATTCTTTAAGAAGGATAGCACTTAGTGACTTGTAACAAATTTTATACGTAATTTCAAACCTTTACGAAAGGAAAAAAAAGTTCATCGCTTACTAAATTTTGACTGTTCATACAGAAAAACTGCCGCGTCACGCTTGACACTTCAATTTATTCCTTATTTAGTAGTTACTGCATTTCCGGCACAATTTATACAGTACCCGCACACAGCACTGAATGTACCGAAAAATTTATCACGATGTACGACACTTAAGTTCACGAAGTATGCTGAAAAACTGCGCGTAATGAATGAATTTAAATTCATTACTTGTTTGCTACTAGCTCTGTTCGCAATATATTTCGCAGACAGTATTCAAATATGCTGCTGAATGTACCAACATAATTGTATTACTGTACCACGCATAGTTCAGAAAATGTGACGCCGTAAACATTGAACTACGTGAAACCGAAACTACAGGGCGAAATTCTCTAGAGTTGCAGGTGAACTATTTGTACAATTATGTGTGAAATATGTTAAATGTATGTGAAATACATGTGCCTATGTGAATAAATCTACGGGTAAAGAACCCCTCCTAAATCCCTGGATCAATTTCAACTAAATTTAGTACACATACTACTTACCATGCGGAAATAAACTCTGTGGAGTTAAGAACAAGCTGTCAACTACTGGGGTAGGGATGGTATAGGAAGAGTTCTGGGTGGGGGGGGGGGGGGATGGGGGAGCAGGGGCAGATGGATAGACAGAGATGGGGAAGGATGAGATGTACACAGATAGCAGAAATGTGGAGAGGGACAAAGAGAGGGAAAGGCGGAAATTTATAGAAAGACAGGAGGAAGAGATAGAGAGAGAGGGAGGAGCAGATGGTCTTATAGAAAATTGGGTTAAATACATACCGGCTACAGTGGGTGCTCAGTTAGTTATAGATAAAGGCGTGTGACTGACTTCAAACAGACTTGGTTGAATAAAATAATTCGGATATTAAGCCATGTCATTATGTAACACAAAAGTATCTAAACTGCCGATTTTTCGACCGACTTGCTGAGCTCCGGTTCAAGGCGTTTAACTGCCCTGAAGAGGACAGCATCAAGTCGATTTAAACTTCGACAATTTGGTTGCTTTAGTGTTTTATAATGACGCGGCCTAGTACCTAAAACTGTTTTAGCAAAATGACACTGGCCACGGAAGCCTAGCAACTTGTATCAAAGATTTGCTTCCTTAAGACTGAGGAATAATCTGCTGAATATGGGCTATTCCTTTCCGCGATAATAACCATGAACACGAGTATTATGTGTGCTTATACTATGTTCTATCCTCAGAGTTTCCAATTTCTAGAATTTTCCAGCTTCTTCTTATACCCCAAACATATCCCTGCCAATTTTCATGCCAGAGTTTTAATTTATATTCAAAAGGGCAGCATTTCTTTGGATCATCTTGCTGTTTTCGAAGTAGGCACGTTAGGCACAAATCATTTCGCTCGACATGTTAGTATGGAAATCCACTGGCCGGGAGAGAGATGTCAAATTTTTTCACTCACAGCCTTTCAGGATCTTGTTTCTGATATTGTTCAGTATCAAACAACAGTCAAAATAAACAAAACACTGTATTCTCGTGTGAGTGAGTCATCTTCATGGGTGGAACTTAGAGGCGTGCAGTTGTATTTCATTAGCATGCTGTTATTAGATGACCAGCACGACTGTTTTGTTGTCGGCTAAATTAAGTTTTGGTTAGGCAGACATTAAACTTCGGTTTTTGGTGTTTCTGTATGTTTGACCTACATATAGCGTGAATGTAGGGATATGCATAGTAGCACTACACTTTTTCGATGGCATCTCTGTGGATCACCTTATGTACTTTAGTGCTTCAACTGAATTGGTCTGTCACAATCATGGCTGAAGATGAAATTGTGTAATTTCGAAACCTATTGTGCGAATTAAAAATGATCAACAAAACAGTTTAAAGAACGCAATAACTACTGTCATGTTAATATTTCAGCCACAGTGTTGATATATCCGCCAATACCCAGTGGATGGCAGCACTATCGATCACCGTCTGTTAATGGGAACGTGCTGTCGGTAAAAATCAGAATGTTGCTGCATTTATCCGTTAACTCCTTCATGCCGGAATAATTTCAAGACCAAAAATATAAATTAAAAAATCATGGTGCTTTAGACGTACCCGAAACACTTAGGAAAATGCAGCAGTAGCCGCGCAGTCTAGGGTACGATGACACGGTTCGCGCGGCTCTCCTCGTCGGAGATTAGAGTCCTCCCTCGGGCAGGGGTGAGTGGTAGCGTAAGTGAGTTTATGTTAGATTAAGTAGTGCGTAAGCCTATGGACCGATGACCTTCGCAGTTTGGTGCCATAGGAAATTGCCACAAATTTCCAAAGTTTTCAAAATCCAGCACTTGTCAGAAGCGATGGTAGCAATCAGCACCATCTCAAAAACAGTTAATCTCCCAATTATTAGCACAGCATTGGTATGATGCGAATTCGCGACATCCAACATTAAGCAGCTAAAGACGAAGTAATCAGAGAATGCACTGGGCTAGAGGGTCGTAAGTATACGACATATAATTCAGTTCTTGTTTATGGCAGCGATTTTCCTCTTGGAAGTTTTTCGTTATGGCCGTGATGCTAATGGGTGTTTTCAAGCCACTTTGTGTGGTTTCCAGATAGTGGCTTTACCTATAATTGTTGGAGATTATACTGAAGAAAATTACTCTCGTATAAAATGGTTAAGATGCCACTTCATTAAAGAATTATTCTTTATGTGCCAGTTAAGTTCTAAACAGTTGTGTGGTGTACGGGTTACGCATTTATTTTCATTACTTATGATGGTGTACGGGTTAAGTATTTATTTTTATTACCTATGATTGATATTAAAATATCGATACATTTAAATTTGAATTGTAAAAGTTGGTTTTACTTGAGGAATACAGTGTAGCATATTTTACGCGTAAACTTTTAATTTATCTTTGGGGTAACCTATTATTCCTCGTCAACACGAGAGAAAAACGAATAGAGTTTCATGGTCAGGTGCTAACCTCCTACTGGTTGCATAAGATGTTAGCGTGGGAATATGACCTTGTAGTACGCATCGAAACCACTAAATACCATTCAGAACTACGAAACTGGGATTGCAAAACAAAAATTTAGCCGAAAGTCAAGCAGATCTGGAGATGAGTGTTAACATAAAATGAACAGTGACGTGAACTTCGCAGTTACTATAAATGCAGAAATTTTAAGAACAAAAAAGTACAAAAGAGGTGAAACCTTGCCCCAGATTACTTTCTGCTTGTATAAAAACGGATGTGTTTATGGATTGGTTGAACAATCATTTCATTTCTATGACGGAATCTGAGAGCTCTGATGTCAATCTTGATATTGCAGCTGAGAATTAGATTACTCTTCTTTGCCTACCTAGCCGTACTACACAATGCAGCAACCTCTAGATCGGGTTCTCTTCATACCTTAAAAATATTTTGGCAACGAGTTATCAACAGTTGGGTTCATAACCAACTAGGCCCCGATGTTAAACTATTTATTTCTGCATGAAATCGCGGTGTAGCTGTGGGTAATGGCACCTCTAGATTTTCTTCCTGTGGAATTCATGCTCAAGACGAATCTCAAATCTTAGACCACGAATTTGCAATATCTGAAGAGTAACTGGCTATGCGATTGACACACATTTGGAAAAAGCAGCAAATGTAACACCAACACGAAATATAGAGGAATCTAGTAATCCTCCTGTACCATCCACAAGCCGTGTTTCAACGCCCGCTCTTGCACCATCACCACCCACACGCAAAGCACCGGTAGCTATAAACGCAAATTTCATAGACTCTAAGAGGAATTCAATAAAGATGGCAGACAAGAGACAAAGAAGGAACGAAAACGCTGTATTCTGCGAAGGTAGGAATTGAAACCACCAAGTAGTTTATGTTTAAACAATGAGGAATCTGAGTAACACAAATCGAGAGAATGACAGCGACGACGACTTTTGTCTAGCCAATAAGGGCTCCTTTTACGACAAAAAAAAGTGTTTTCATGAGGATTGAGGAAATGGAAGTCAGTACTGTAATAACAGCCCGCCCGGCTAGCCACACGGTCTAATGCGCTGCTTCCCTAATCCGCCCGGCGGAGGGTTTTTATGGCGGTTTTCCATCTGCCTCTGCGAATGCGGGCTGGTTCCACTTATTCCGCCTCGGTTACACTATGTCGGCGATTGTTGCGCAAACACGGTCTCCACAAACGCGTACACCATAAATACTCTACCACGCATACATCTGGGGTTACACTCGTCTGGTATGAGACGGGGTCTACAGGGGGCCGAACAGCACAATAACCCTGGGTTCGGTGTGCGGCAGCTGTGGGGTGAGTGGAGTGTTGTAGCCTGTCGTGGGGTTGTGAGCCACTGAGGGCTACGACGGGGACGAAGCCTCTCCGTCGTTTCTAGGTCCCCAGTTCAATACACACACACACACACACACACACACACACACACACACACACACACACTATAAGATCAGTAAAAAGCGAATCGGATAATACTGAATATCAAATGAAAGCCATAATCTAACGATAACCAAAAGCTTTCTTCTGGAGTATTCTTGTTTCTGTTTTCCAAAATCATAATACATTGGTTTTGTTGTTTTATATTTAACTGATTTAAAAATTTTTGTCTCTTTCACATGGTTGCATCTTCTCCCATTACAAGTGGCATCTTACGCAGTCATCAGTAGAAGATGTCTGTTGTACAGTGCTTTCAATGACGTAGTATATCTGTCATTTGTTGAAATATTTTACGTCTATATTTTCATTGTAGTTAACTGCGAGATCACACTTCAACTCAAAAGAAATTTCAAGCTTTTTGGATGATTGGTTCACCCGTAATAGAAGAAAGTTCCTTAACTATGGCCTCTCCCCCTCCCACTTAGCTTATATTAAATAAAATAGTGAGTCCCACAAACGGAACAAATACGAATAAAAACACAGTGCAAAGTGAATGATCATGTAAAACAGCAATTTGCCTGAATTTTAAGCAAGCAGGAATTGTAGGAACGTGAGGGGTGAAGTCTTGGTAGCTGTGATAGATTGTTGCTACTACAGGTCTCCTGGTATTAGTTGAATAGATGCCGTCCTTTCTACGTGGCCCCCACTCCACTTGTTCCTTCGTAGGTGTCAGTCCTAAAGTATTTTTGAAGACAATGCAGATTTACTACTTTCACAATATCTAAGAGACTGGATCATAATTCCTATATCACCAAGTGTTCCCACATTCTGTTTATGATCTGAGGATCGTTTGTCCTGGTTTTTAAATCTTTCAAGTCATGACGAAAACTAGGAACAGCAGCGGACAGTTTTCAATTAAGGTGTGTTACTTCTGTATCAGTGGGGCTGTGTTGCTGTGCTGGCGTGGTGCAATAAACTCATTGGGATGAAATGTAACTCATTCTTGGTAGAGGACTGTTACAGAACTGTTGACTGACTGTATGATTGTTACTGAGTAACGGAGGTCTAATAAAAGACGTGAAGTATTCAGCATGTTCTAGTAGACTTCTTAAATTTCAGGCTTCAAAGAGAAAAGAAAGATATATCTCTACATCTCTACAACTCTGGCCTTAGCCTTAGCAAACTTCATACAGTCCATGTCTTGCTTTCTATGTTTGAACTTGGGATTTCACCCTGTTAGCTAAAAATTAGTTAAAACAACTTTCCTATTCGGTGAAATTATCATTCCAAACTTTTTGCATATTTAATGACCCCGTCGTCAATGAGACGTTAAAACGAAATCTTTGTACATTATGGTCACATATTGCAAAGTGGTAATGATTTGTTATTGCACCATATCGGTGTTAATTTTATTTATATGGTAATGGACATAAGGAAAGCTTTTCGTTTTTCTTATTGATATGGTGTTTTTCCTGTGTGAAACCTGAGTCCTCTCTGCCGACAGGGGGCATTCAATGAATCTCTACATCTACATCTACATTTATACTCTGCAAGCCACCCAATGTTGTGTGGCGGAGGGCACTTTACGTGCCACTGTCGTTATCTCCCTTTCCTGTTCCAGTCGCCTATGGTTCGCGGGAAGAACGACTGCCGGAAAGCCTCCGTGCGCGCTCGAATCTCTCTGATTTTACATTCGTGATCTCCACGGGAGGTATAAGTAGGGGGAAGCAGTATACTCGATACCTCATCCACAGACGTACCCTCTCGAAACCTGGACAGCAAGCTACACCGCGATGCAGAGCGCCTCTCTTGCAGAGTCTGCCACTTGAGTTTGCTAAACATCTCCGTAACGCTATCACGCTTACCAAATAACCCTGTGACGAAACGCGCCGCTCTTCTTTGGATCTTTTCTATCTCCTCCGTTAAAATGGTTCAAATGGCTCTGAGCACTATGGGACTCAACTGCTGTGGTCATAAGTCCCCTAGAACTTAGAACTAGTTAAACCTAACTAACCTAAGGACATCACACACATCCATGCCCGAGGCAGGATTCGAACCTGCAACCGTAGCGGTCGTGCGGCTCCAGACTGTAGCGCCTTTAACCGCTCGGCCACTTTGGCCGGCTCCTCCGTTAACCCGACATGGTACGGATCCCACACTGATGAGCAATACTCAAGTATAGGTCGAACGAGTGTTTTGTAAGTCACCTCCTTTGTTGACGGACTACATTTCCTAAGGACTCTCCCAATGAATCTAAACCAGGTACCCGCCTTACGAACAATTAATTTTATGCGATCATTCCACTTCAAATCGTTCTGCACGCAGACTCCCAGATATTTTACAGAAGTACCTGCTACCAGTGTTTGTTCCGCTATCATATAATCATACAATAAAAGATCCTTCTTTCTATGTGTTCTCAATACATTACATTTGTCTATGTTAAGGGTCAGTTACCACTCCCTGCACCAAGTGCCTATCCACTGCAGATCTTCCTGCATTTCGCTGCAATTTTCTAATGCTGCAACTTCTCTGTATACTACAGCATCATCCGCGAAAAGCAGCATCGAACTTCCGACACTATCTACTAGGTCATCTCATTAGGAAGGGCGAAGATCCCCCGGGAACTGGGCAGTTTTACCTGAAGTAAGGCTGCAGCCCACTTCATGCTTTTGTTGGTGCCTCTCCTACCGCAGAGCGGAAGGCGCCCTGTCATCTCCAGAGAATAGCTGCCGTGGCATTTTTGCGTATTCTGTCCGGGCGTCAAAGGACGAGATCAGCGTGGGAAGTCCGTTGCTTTCGTTCAAAATTTGACGTACCTAATTGTGACCCCTGGCTCGAAGGAGTTCACAAATCGATGGTGCACTGCTCCAGCCCAGTGCCAGAATTTCTGTGAAAGTAGAGAATTCTGAAGATCTACGTTTCGTGGTCATTCGGTCGCTGCCTGCAAAGAGGGTCATTCGTCTCCCAGCCGCCGTTTGGCGTTGATGAGGCACAATTAGGTACTTTTGGGAAAATATGCGTGACGCAGTTGTGGTAGTGTGATCCATATCGTGAGCAGCTCACTATTTTCTTACTTGCCATGCAACTAGTATTGCTTAGTTTGTTATAATTTGTGGTATCTTGTTGTGTTGTTAACTTTCGTGAGCTGCCCGGATGACCAATCGTGCTGCGCACTCTCATATGTCCTTCCACACATTTTGGTACCTACACATAGTATCATCCTCATTTTATAAGTTGAGAACTTTGGTTTCTGTTAATTTTTATTGTGATCCAGAATGAGATTTTCACTCTGCAGCGGAGTGTGCGCTGATATGAAACTTCCTGGCAGATTAAAACTGTGTGCCGGACCGAGACTCGAACTCGGGACCTTTACCTTTCGCGGGCAAGTGCTCTACTAACTGAGCTACCCAAGCACGACTCACGCCCCGTCCTCACATCCCCCAGGCTGTGGCTAAGTCATTTCTCCGCAATATCCTTTCTTTCAGGAGTGCTAGTTCTGCAAGGTTCGCAGGAGAGCTTCTGTAAAGTTTGGAACGTAGGAGGCGAGGTACTGGCAGAAGTAAAGCTGTGAGGACGGGACGTGAGTCGTGCTGGGGTAGCTCAGTTGGTAGAGCACTTGCGCGAAAGGCAAAGGTCTCGAGTTCGAGTCTCGGTCCGGCACACAGTTTTTATTGTGATTTTCGTCAGTCATTAGAGCAAATACACCGATAAGCCAAAACATTGTGACCACTGCCCACCGCGACGTTGGATACCTCCTGGTAATCTCGCGGGCACGTGACACGTGACGCGGTGACAACAGTATGTAGGCGGAACAGACACGAACGGGCGATCACCCAAGCAAAGATATGGGCTGCAAATGGGGAAATACATTAAGGTGAGCGACTTTGACAAAGGGCAGATTATTATTACGCGGAGCCTGTGAACGAGCATCTCGAAAACGGTGAAGCTGATCGAACAGTGAAACTACCATTAGGCGCTAATTGGTTGGACGTCCACGACTCTTCACAGAATGTGGGTACGGAGGCTTGTCTGCTGTGTGAAGTGGGTAGATGGTGATCTGCGGCATGTCTGCCGAGAGAGCACAATGCTGGTGCATGCACAAGTTTTACGGAGCAGACTGTTCATAGTACATCGTTTAACATGGAGCTCTGCAGCGGACCACTTGTTGACCGAACGACAATGTCAATTACGATTTAAGTGGTCACGAGACCATCGGGATTCGATCGTCGATCAATGGAAACCTATTGGCTCCTCGGTTCAATCACATTTTCGGTACACTAGGTCGATAGTCTTCTCCACAAACGCCGTCATCGAGGTGAAGGGCGACTCTGGACGTGCAGCGTGCCACGGACGCAGGCTGGTGGGAGCATTACGCTACGGAAGACATCTCCTGCGCTTGCATGGGACCTGTAGTAGTAATGGAAGACACATTTGCATCCCTTCATGCTTGATGTCTTCCCCGACAGTGACGTCATCTTTCAGCCGTGTCTCGGAGCCAGAACAGTGCTTCAGTGGTTTGAGGAATATTGTAATAAACTCACGTTGATATCTCGGCTACCAAATTCGCCTGACGTAAATCGTTTGGAATTCATTAGAGTCGGTATCCACGGCCGGCCGTCATCGCATACGCATATCAGCGGGCCGTTATTTACGCGAATTACATGACCTGTGTGCAGTCAAGTAGTGCCACATACCTCCAGAAACGTACGCAGAATCAGTGTGTTTTGTTCCATATACAGAGAAGCAAGCAATTAAGCAGGGAGTCATAATTTTTTGGCTCATCAGTTAAATATCTGTCAGTCTTAGTCTTGACTTAGATCATAAGATCCTTCACATTGTCCTGTAAATTTTCCATGGTTAGGAGACCCACTAATAATAAATATAACCTGCTACACGCCTGTGCTTGCTGTTCTCACTGTGACGGCGTTATCGTTGTGCATAACGGACAAACTCGACGATCAGTTACAATAAGAATTCAGACAAAAGAAGGGGCGTTGCATCGCTATCCTTGTATGACCAAAGACTTGTTTTTATAACGAGCATTGCAACTTTCATGTTCCACCCTGTTTATGAAACTACGTTCTTCAAAATTTCTCATTGAAAAAACGCGTTGCTAACTATTACAATCTCAACACCAGGTGGGATAGACAATAACGAATTTTTATTTATTATACATACACAATATCGCAGAAAAGAGTAAATCTATAGGTGCGAAATCCACCACTTTTAAAAACAATGCGGCCGGATATCGCGACGAACTGAGCTTGGATGAGACATACCGATATGTCACTCCATTCTGGTACAACTATGTTCTAGAGTTCATGAATGATAAGTGGTAACGAGTGATAGTGTGTCAGCCACTCTACAAGTGACAAGATACCTTCAGTATGTGAGAGCTCTAGATAATGTACTATAATGTACTGACAAGGCCAATAGTCGAACACCATTTATATCAAGTTTGGTCAGGACATAAAGGGCAACATGCAGTCTTGCATTACCTCCTTGAAACATAACGTCACTCTGAAGTCGAAGATAGGGCGCTGCCACCGTGCCTAACGCGTCAGAAATGAAACAGCTGTCGTCCAAATTAGCGTTCTTGTGTATCACAGATGATTGTTTTGTGTATCTAGTTACGCCGCGTACTATCACGCCAGGTGTTCTGCTCGTATGCAAATGCAATCTGGCAACAATCTCCATCCACGGATACGTCTAACGCGGTTATGAACAAATATGAAAAGAGGGTGCCACTCTTGCGTCCTCTGTTCTCGCATGCCGCACCACTGTAAAGTGCCTCTCTATGCTACGACTTTAAGGAACGCTGCAAGAATGGTCGTCACGTCTACAATCGGTGGTGCTCCATACGCTGTCACACTGTGCATGTGGATCTTTCCCTTCTGCAAGATATCCCAGTTCGTAATTAAAAGGGCGGAAGGAGGCTGTACGATCCTGCACGGCCGAATGAACAGTATTTTGGTCCCATCCTGCGCAAGTCACATAGGGCGTTGAGATTCCACCTAGCACTGAATACGGCCCCCTGACCCCATCGATGCCACGTCCATGTGAGATTCTTGGGATTCTAGCCAACGTGAACATCAATATTGCGGAAGACAAATAACAGCCTCTATAGCCCACTGTCGGATTCTGACACGTGTTGGTCGACGTTCCTCCTTCTTTCACGAGACACAACACAATCGTTTAAAAAACAACCAAACTGAAAATGCGGAAGAGAAATCGTCTGTGTAATTATACCTTATATACAGAATAGAGATGGCGTCACTCCCTATCTACTCTGGTCAGCTCCCTGAAATGTTAACCATTTGCATATTCTAGCACCTCGTACATTTCATACCAATTTGATGTTGTATGCCACCTACACGATGTCTCGATTTTGATGGCAGGCGGTGTACATTTCACGAAAACCAAAACACATAGACATAGACGAGTGACATAAACGTTATGATTTGCTTTTAGTCCTGGTCGGCGACCTGCATACGAGTAGTGTATTTACTTTCTGTCTCTGCTAGTGACCACAACGGTCTCTTCACCTGGGACGCTATTAATCGGATTGGCTGCTGTCTATCGAAATGAGCCATTTACTGTCAACGGAACATCTCCCCGTAGAAATACACAATACGATCAAACATATTACTTATAACAATCAATCTTGTTGGGAGAATATCCGCAACTGAGCATTATAGCAGAGGTTGAAAATACCGCTTCAGTTGTAAATTTCTTTATTTTCACACGACCGGTTTTGGACTGTTAGAAGCTCATTTTCAGGTATCGTAGCTGTGATGTGATCCCCGAGCGCCGCATGTACCAGGCGCGGTGTGCTGCCTGTTATGCACTCATAGCACAGCTACGTTACCTGAAATTGGGATTATAACAGTCCAAAACCGGTCGTGTGAAAATAAAGAAATTTACAATTCAAGCGGTATTTTCAACCTCTGCTATTTATAAGAAGAAACATATCCGGCAATTTATTAAATATTTTTCTAAGGAAAGAAACATGGAGAACGGAAATTACAATGGATGGTTGGTAACAGTATTTTTCTGTGTACATGTCTCGTAGGTTCACCGTCTTGACGACTAAAGCTGCTCATTTGTGGTAGGGAGTAAGTAATTCACCTGCAGCAAAGAAACAAATTTCAGTGTTACCTTGAACTCATTCGCTACGCATCATATTATTACGCATTCGAGTTACAGAAAAGTTATCGTTATAGTACGGAAACTCTAGAAGAGGCATGTTTGAAAAGGTCGCGTGCAAAATTGCGGTTTAGGGGAGGGAGGATTTTCCTTCTTGGTTCCTATCTGAGCTAGGAACTTGAATACAAAGTTCTTGATTTCGCCTGGGCCACTGACCATTTGCATAGCCATTTGAACATCTGTGCTATTCTACCTACGTTACAGTATATCAAGTAAGGGTTCAACGACAACTGGAGCTGGCAACCAGGCGAATAGTACGACTCGATTAATTTCTTTTGCAAATTACTTTAATTGGGCTGAAATTATGGCTCAGCTAATGGCACCATTCTTATGTACACAATTGGAATCTTATGACAAAAAAAATTTCACCAGTAAAAGTCACCATTAAACAGAACAGGAACGATAGTGATGGTTCAAATTTGGTTCATCAGTATAGCAACTTTGGTCTAAGATAAGTTGTCACCGTTTGAAAAACGTCGCATCGTTTCGATTTTTTCAAAAATTTCTTCCTCAAATTTAGGCCTATGTTTTATACAAGTGGACTTCTCTTGGCCGGAATGCCTTGTTACCAGTGCTATTCTGCTTTTAATGTCGTCTTTACTACATCCGTCATAGATTATTTTGCTGCCTAGATAGAATAGTCCCTTAACTTCATCTAATTCGTGACCATCAATCCCGATATTAAGTTTCTCACTGTTCTCATTTCTGCTACTTCTCATTACTTTCGTCTTTCTTCGATTTATTTTCAATTCATATTCTGTACTCATTAGACTATCCAATCTATTCAGCATATCCAGTAATTGTTCTTCTCTTTCACTGAGAATAGTAATGTCATCAGCGAATCTTATCATTGATATCCCTTCACCTTGAATTTTAATTCCACTCTTGCACCCATCTTTTACTTCCATCATTGCTTCTTTGGAGTATAGAATGAACAGTAGGAGTGAAATACTACATCTGTCTTACATCCATTTTAATCTGAGCACTTTGTTCTCGGTCTTCCACTCATATTATCCCCTGTTGGCTCTATTACTTATTGTATATTAACCGTCTCTCCATGTAGCTTACCTCTATATTCCTCAGAATTTCGAACACTTTGCACCATTCGTCATTGTGAAACGCTATTTCCCAAGTCGGGGTATTGAAGGACATGTTTTGATTTTTCTTGTTTTGCTTCCGTTATCAACCGCAAGGCCAGAACTGAGTATGTGGTGCCTTTACCTTTCCGAAAGACAACTGATCATCGTCTAACGCAGGCTCAATCCTCTTTTCCATTCCTCTGTATATTATTCTTGTCAGCAACTTGGATGCATTAGCTGTTAAGCTGATTGTGCAGTAATTCTCGCATTTGTGGGCTGTTAGTATCTTCGGAATTGTGTGGATGACGTTTTTCCCTAAGTCAGATGGTATACCGCCAGGCTCATACAGCCTACATTCCAACGTGAATAGTCGTTTTGTTGCTACTTCTTCCAATAATTTTGGAAATTCTGATGGAATGCCATCCATCCTTTCTGCATTATTTGAACTTAAGTCTGCCAAAGATCTTTTAAATTCCGCTTCTAATACTGGATCCTCTATCTCTTCTATATCGACCCCTGTTTCTTCTATCACATCAGACAAATCTTCCCCCTCATGGACTCCCGTAGTGTACTCTTTCCACCTGTCCGTTCTATCCTCTACATTTAACGGTGGAATACCCACGGCGCTCTTAATGCTATCACCCTTGCTTTTAATTTTATCAAATATTGTGTTGACATCCGTATAAGATGAGTCAGTCCTTCCGACAATCATTTCTTTATCGATTTCTGCACATTTTTCGTACAGCCATTTCGTCTTAGCGGCCATACTCACCCTATTTATTTAATTCCCCAGGGACTTGTATTTCTGTATTCCTAAATTTCTCTGAAAATTTTTGTACTTCCTTCTTTCATCAATCAATTGAAGTATTTCTTCTGTTACCCAGGGTTCCTTCGCAGCTACCTTTCTTGTACCTAAGTTTTTATCTCCAACTTCTGTGACTGCCCTTTTTATAGAGATGCCCATTCCTCTTCAAATTTACTGCAACCTACGGTATCCCTTAACGAGATATCTATAGCACTAGAGAATTTGAAGCGTGTCTTTTCATACCTTAGTACTCCCGCATAATATTCCTTTGCGTATTGATTCTTCCTGATTAATGTCTTAAACTTCAGCCTACTCTTCATCACTACTAAATTGTGACCTGTCTATACCGGCTTCTGGGTACGCCTTACAATCCAGTATCTGGTTTGGAAACCTCTGCCTGACTATGATGTAATCTAACTATAATATTCCCGTTTCTCCTTGCATTTTCCATGTGTACATCCTCCTCTTGTGATTCTTGAACAGTGGGTTTGCTATTACTAGCTGAAATTTATTGCAGAACACAATTAGCCTTTCTCCTCTGTCACTCCTGATGCCACATCCATATTATCGCTTAATCCTCTGTTCTACCTCTTCCCCTAAAACCGCAATCGAGTCCCGAATGACTATTAGATTTTCATCTCTACTGAACTACTCGTTCAATATACTCCTATAATTTCTCTCCACCTTTAGCTCGGGACGTCGCCATGTATACATCAACTATCGTTGTTGGTGTTGGTTTGCTGTCGATTTTGACGAGAACAACCCTACCACTAAACTGTTCACAGTAACACATTCTCTGCTCTACCTTCCTATTCACAGGGAATACTTTTTCTTGAATACCATTTTCTGACACTGTCGATATTGCCCAACTGACGAGATATCCTTGTCTTCTTTCCATTTCACTTCAATGACCGTCACTTTCTCTAACATGAGCTTTTACATCTCCCTTTTCAGATTTTATAAGTTCCCTACCACGTTCAAACTTCTGACATACCTGGCCCCTACTCGTATATTAAATATTTTTCTCACGGTGACCTCCCCCTTGGCAGTTCCCGTCCGGAGATCGAATTGGAGGAATATTCCGGAATCTTCTGCCGATGGAGACATCACCATACCACCGTCTCAATTACCGGCCGCGTGTTCTGTAGATATACATTGTGTCTTTAATACTGTTGTTTTCGTCACCTTCTGTATCCTCATGCCGTTGATCATTGCTAATTCTTCCACCTTTAGGGGCAGTTTCCCACCCGAAAGGCAAGAAGGTGCCCCGAACCACTGCCCACTCGTCTGCTCTCTTTGACAAGTCTATCGGCAGCATGAGGGTGACTTCTTATGCCGGAAGTCTTCGGCTGCCAAAATTATAAGAGTAAAAGTTGGGAACCAGAATCAAAAATGTTCCTATCGCCAGATAAAAAAGCCGAATATGTATTGGGTACAGTTAGGGATGTAAAAGAAGATAACTAGCTTTTAAACTTATCTTGGAGCTGCAGAGACATTTAAATCAAAATATCGTGACACATTCTTGCTTTTTTATGAGTTAACCCTACTTTCCCAGTGCAGTGAGCTTGTTAGACCTCCCCCCTGTTACAAGTATGAGGAGTTGGTGTAAGAACGAATAGATACAAATTTAGGTACTTCTGGAGAGTGGGATGCTTCTACAACTGGAAGTAGCGGAGAGTGAGGATAAATCTATAATAGGAAGTATCCCAGAGTGATGATGCATCCTAAACTTTAATAATTCGTTGTGTCCTATTGCGCGACATGACAAATGCAATGTTTGGTGACATAATAGCGTATATCGTGTTAGACTACATGACATTATGTGTCATTTTCCTTTGTATGACTCGATCCATTATATTATATGACAAGGGTACTAATACTAACAATTACAAAAGGGCGAAATGTCAAAATATGTAAATTTGAATGTCTTTGAAGCTTCCCGATAAGTCGAAAAGCTAGTTCCCTGCGATTCCGTCCCTAACTCTGCACCGGCCGGAGTGGCCGTGAGTTTCTAGGCGCTAGAGTCTGAAACCGCGCGACCGCTACGGTCGCAGGTTCGAATCCTGCCTCGGGCATGGATGTGTGTGACGTCCTTAGGTTAGTTAGGTTTAAGTAGTTCTAAGTTCTAGGGGACTGATGACCTCCCATAATGTTCAGAGCCATTTGAGCCAACCCTAACTCTGCTCAGAACATACTCGTCGTTTTCTGTGTTACCATTAGCGCATTTCTCATTCCGGTGGTCTTGAATATGTCTGTTGTGACTGTCGCAAGAGAAGGAAATTCTCATCCCCTGACTGTTCTGTTGCTGTTTATGATATGTCAGCATGTTCCACCATCGTGGGTGTCACCTTTACATAGTACAACTATCGGAAGAGATGACAATGTTAAATGGGAAAGGCGTTACCGTTTAACGTCTCATCGATCACGACTGCAAGTTCGTATTGGGAACAGTTTAGAGGACGCGAGCGTGCAACATCTGCCTCTTGCCCGATTACGGCGCAGCGGGTTTAGCTGCGGCGACTTAACAAGAAATGCTATCGCGAGGAGCCAGCGCCACGCAATTTGCTCCGAAGATTTGTTTCGTTGCAGCAACATGCACCATAAAGTAGCTAATTAGACTCGAATTAAACCACAAACTGCCCGCGCGAAAGCACAATGCCGACATATTTCGTCGTTTGATGGCGCTGCAAAAACAGGCCGTTGCGGCAGTTTATTGGACGAAAGATGCGATGGGTGGCGAGAACTCAGCCGATGGTTGGCGGGGAGCCGAATATATCGCTAACCCGCAGTGGAACATACCCGCCCTCTACGGTAATGTCGGTCGCTACTTATGTGACCTCGGCTGCTGTTGCGGGTACTTGTTAGCGAATTACTTGCTTTGCGATATTATCAAGCTAACCTCCCACTGACAGTGTGGCCACTGCAATTTAGCAGACATGTAAACACGGTGTATATGAAAGCAAACAGAAGACACGTAAACTTTCAGCGTGTTCACAGAACAAGAAATAATAGTGAGCACTGATTCAGAAATACAGTGAGTGACATGGGTTATCTCCTAATATAGCGTCGGACCTCCTTTTGCCCTGCTTTGTAAGCAACTTGACAAGTAATGGACACAACAAATCGTGGTAGTCCCCTGCAGCAATATTGACCCATGCTGTCTCTATAGCCATCAAAAATTGCAGAAGTGTTGCCGATGCACGATTTTGTGCACGGTCTGTCCTCTGGGTTATGTCTCGTAATTATTCGATGGGAATCACGTTGGGTGATCTGGGTGGCCAAATCATTCACTCGAACTGTCCAGACTGTTCTTCAAACCAATCGTGAATAAGTGTATCCCAATGACTTGGCGCCGTTGTTTGAGAACATGAATGGCTGCAACAGGAATGGCTGCAAATGGTCCACAAGTATCCGGATAGAACCATTTACAGTCAATGATCGGTTCATTTGGACCAGAAACCCAGTCCATCCCAAGTAACCGTACCTCACACCATTCTGGAAGCACCACCAGCTTGCACAGTGCCTTGTTGACCACTTAGGTCCGTAGCTTCTTGGATTGTGCGCCACTTTCGAACCCGACCATCAGCTCTTATCAACTAAAATCGGGACTTATCAGACCAAGCTCGATTTACCTGTCGTCTAGGGTCTAACCAATAAGGTCATGAGACCAGGAGAGGTACTGCAGGCGATGCTATGCTGTTAGCAAAGATATTCGCGTCGGTCGTCTGTTGCCATAGCCCACTAACACCAAATTTCGCCGCATTGACCTAACGGATATGGCCGTCGTACGTCTGAAATCGATTCCTGCCGTTATTTCAAGAAGTGTTGTTTGTCTGTTAGCTTTCACACCTCTACGGAAACGTCGCTGCTCTGGATCGTTATGTGAAGGCTGCGTTGTCCATGCTGAGAGGTAATGCCTGTAGATTGATATTGTCGGCACTATGAGTCTAGGAATATTGAATTACCTAACAGTTTCCGAAATGGAATGTCCCATGCGTCTAATCCAACTACCACTCCGCGTTTAAAGTCTTTTAATTACCGTCATGCGGCCACAGTCACGTCGCATGAATGCAAATGTCACCTCAGCCAATATACCGCCCTTTTACATGTTGTGTGAGCGATGATCAACGCCATGAAGATGAAGGCACTGGAAACCACTGCGTTAAAGACACATAATGGGTGTCCACATGACACATACCCTGTAACTGAGAAAGTGTCATGATAATCTCTGTATTGGCAAAAGATTCTGGAAAAGTCTCCCATTAGGATCTCCAGGAGGGGACTGCTTGGTGGGAGGTGACCATGAGAAAAAGATGGAACAACCAACAAATCGGCAACGTTGCAAGAGTCGCGGCTTTGTGTATCAGAGGTTTGAACAGGGTAAGGAAGCCAGAAAATCTGAAAACGGAAATGCTAAGGCTCAGTTTTGATATAGAGGGGTCGCCTAAACGAAATGGAAAGATTACAAGGTTTTGTGGTCAGACAAATATAGTGTAATATCAATAGCATCACAAAGTGGTGTAACGGGAGTAGGATTTGTTATGAGTACGACAGTAAGGCAGCGAGTGAGTTATTATGAACGATTCATTGATACAATTGTTCTCATCAGAATCGACACCCAGCCAACACCGACAACAATAGTTCAGTTATACATGCCAACATCACAGGGAAAAGTTGAAGAGATAGAAAAAGTATGTAAAGGTACTGAACAGATAATTCAGTACGTAAGGAGAGGTGAGTAGTGGGACAAAGAGAGCACACCCCACTCTCCATTGTTGCCACATTTAACCAAGATGGCGGATCCAAGATGGTGACGACAGATATAGCAAGATAGCAATGATGTCAAGGTGAGAAGTTCAAATTTTGGCGAGAAAATAGTTCACTTGGGCTAACCTAAGTCATCTGACTGCCACCTCTTCCTAGCAATTGGCGAGAAAAGGACTCAGCCTGTGCTGGATAGGATTGACATAAGTCTTTATTTTGCGTGCAGTGTTCATTTAAGCAATTTGAGCTCCATCAAGTGTGTTCACCTTGAGGTCTGGAGTCCAATTGACCTAGTACACAGTACTGCCACCTGAGGGTGCCGTTCGTCCCTTACATGACATAATCCAAGATGACGGACTGGAGGGGAAAATTGTGGGGAAAGGATTCAGTCTTTCTGAGCTGTTGGAGAGAGGAAGGACTGTACCTTATTTGGTTTGGAGCAATTTATTTAGGGATGGATTTCACATAGTTCATTTATTCCACCAATAGAAAACACTCACCCTCATGTGCTTGGGGTCGCTCTACACAGCATACAGACCTGAAAAGTACTCATAAATCACCGAAATAATGCAATACACTGACGTGCAGACAAGCAGACAACTAGCAAATGGTCAAAATAATGCATTGAACAGCCTACAGACTTGCAAACTACTTGTAGATCACCGAAATAATGCATGTAAGCTCACAATGATTAAACAGCCGAAAATAATGCACTGCACAAACAATCATTGCATGTAAAAAACGCTTTTGAACTATCGTCAACCGCAACTTACAGAGGCTCCAAAGTGCACAGTGCAGACGCCGCCACGAGCCACCACCAGATGCAAGCTAGTGCTGGAGTGTGAGCCATCACTCTCACGTCACTGCTACCTGCAGAAAGCAGGTGAAAGTCGCATCTACTTTCGGGTGCACATTTAAGAGTTCTGTGAGTGTTATACTGACGTCTCATGTCTATTGCTGGCGCGAAACGTCTCTACCTATGGATACTGACGTCACAAGTCACACAACACAAATCTGTTCCAGTGCTCCCCAGAATAGCACAGAGTGCATTGTTCCTAGCGATCCTAAGGTGACACGCAAGATGCCTCCAGCCATGTATTTGCTTACCCAGCCACCACACGCACCTGCCAGTCCAGTGCAAGCCTAATTGCCAATTGAGAGATGTCTGCATAGTGACTCACCTGTGCAGGCACAGTTAAGTGCCCTCAGTGTTATACTGATGCGTCCTGTCTATGTAAATCACAACCAAGCCCCCCTCTAGGCACGCTATAGAAATCTTCTACAATGCTTTCAGAAACTGTTAATGAAAATAGTCCAGAATAACACTTCTTCCATCACATATCAGCCCCTTTTGTAGGGGCTTTCGTGATGTCTCAGCTTATCAGAACGGAAATTCTTGCCCTAACAGTATCTGTTTACGAAAATAGCACAGAATAACACCGATTGGATTCTTCCTGATGGTCCTAACGAGGCACCTCGTCCGTCACATGTTACCCTTTCTGGAAATAGCGACATCCTCCTTTCAATATACGTCTCAGAAACGGTAAATGTTCTCACCGCTATGTAGAGGCTCCTAGGCCCCTGCACAAAGGATGTTTTGTGAACGGGCAGAGCGTTCTGATTGGCTGTTACTGAATTTATCCACTAAACTACTGCTGCTACCAGTGCGGGAACACTGTCTGCCTTTTCCTTTCTGCAAACAAGACTTTCAGCAGTAAAACCATTTTCTACAGATCACCGGCACAAACACTTGTCCTATTGAATCTTATCAAGTTTCTTCAGAGTATACATGCAACACATGCAGTCCGGAAGGCAACTCAACTGGGTATTAGTTCATGCAGACAACTCGTAAATGGTCAAAATAATGCATTGAACAGCCTAAAGACCCGCAAACTACTCGTAGATCACCGAAATAATGCATGTAAAACGCTCTGCAGACAGGTTGCTGATTTTAAGGTGGTCAAATCCAAAAAATTACGATTTTTTTTGCTACCGAAAATTAATTGGAACATTCCTCTTTAATGTAAACTTTTAATTATTGTTCTACTCGCCCTGGAAGTGGAGTTATTACCATTTTCCCCCACGCCTGCAGAGGAAATGGGCGGGCGCTGAATGCATATAACACCCTCTCGTGATTTCCTGGCGAACTGCTTGGGATTTTCTCGGCCTGTTACGCGTACAGCGCCTTATGTTACGCATACAGCGAGTGTGCAAGGGTTGGCTACATTGTTTTCTGTGACAAATGAAGCGCTAAGAGCGCGGAACATCGTCTCTTTGCTGTTTACCGTTTCGAATTAGTTCAGTGTTGCGCCTGTTGTGGGCAGTATTATACTTCTTGTGGAAAGCGTTGTTCTGGTTACGATGCCACGTTTTAGTAACCGTGTATATAAGAAGAGGAAGAACGTAGGGAAAAGAAAATTAACACTAATACCAAGTTGCAATACTACAATTACTGAAACAGTGCGTTCTTCTGCTAAGCAACACATGGCAGGCCATAGCCCTGTGACATCTTCTAGCAAGAAGCTGACTGGTGGAAGTGACAGATTTCGTGAATATGTTAGTGACAGTGATGATATTTTTCATGACTTAGCACAGCCAGAATTGTTACACAAATGTCTACACGGAAAGACGCAGAATCCTAATCAGAACGTAAACAATTTGATTTGGAAAGTGATTCCTAAAAGGGTTTTTGTAAGCATAAAAACACTGCACTTTGGCATTTATGATGCAATAGCAACCTACAACCAAGGGAACAGTGTGAAGTGTGAAGTTCTGAAGGAATTAGGATTTACAGCTGGGGTGAACACTTCACGAGCACTAAAAAATATTGACAGGGAAAGGATAAGAGGAGCAGAAAGAAGAGAAAGGCATATGAAGTATGATGGAACAACAGGCCAGAAAAGAAGACAGAAGAGGAAGCTTTTGGAGGATGAAGAAGAAGACCCTGATAATCCATCCTATAGTGCAGGAATGTATTGAGAAACTTTGATAGCCATTTCCCATAAATTAGAATTTTTCGAATATAAGGAACATTTTCTCAAAATCTACTCAAGCTAGAGAGATGAAATTTTTATATAGCACTCCTAGTGATCAAACGTACATTGTAACACAGCCATTTGGCAATATGTTCAGTAGTTTCATTTCAGTTTAATTATAAAGCAATTATTTGTAAAAAAATTTGGGTCATTAATAAAAAAAATAGTTGGAAGGATACTAGAAAAGATACTCCAAAATCCCTCTGTCATAACTGCAATACTAAACCACTCTATATGTAAAAAAAAAAAAATTCAAATTTTTCTATTTGGTAGTTTATTCATAAATGTTCCTCAAACTTAGTGATTTTAACATGCGCAGCATAGGCACCTCCGGCTCCCCTTAAACTGTCGAAATAATGGAGTGCACAGCTTACAGACGTGAAAACTACTCGTAAATTACCGAAATAATGCAGTACACTCATGTGCAGTCACGAAAACAACTCGTAAATTCTCAAAAAATAATGCACATAAAAGGCTCTGCAAACAAGCTCACAACGCTTAAACAGCCGAAAATAATGCACTGCGCAAACACTCATTGAACGTAAGAAACGCTTTCGAACTATTGTCAACTGCAACTAAGAGTCTCCACGAGCCACCGCCAGGGGCAAGCCAGCGCTGGAGCATGAGCCATCGCTCTCACGCTGCTGCCGCCTACAGCAAGCAGGTGAAAGTCACGTCTAGTTTTGGATGTACAGTTAGAGTTCTTTGAGTACTATACAGACGCCACATGTCTATGTAAATGAGAGCCAATTCACCCTCTTGGCCAGGCGTGCAAGTTTACCACTTCTGGTGCAAAACCTCTCTACCTATGGATACTGACGTCACAGGTCGCGCTACAGAAATCTATTCCAGTGCTTCCCAGAATTGCTCCTAGCAATCCTAATGGGACATGCGAGATGCTTCCGGCCGCAGAGCATTCTGATTGGCTCTTACTTAATTTACCCACCAAACTGCTGCTGATACCGGTGCGGGAGCACTGTCTGCCTTTTTCTTTCTGCAGACGAGAGTTACAGCGGCAAACCTATTTTCTACAGATCGCCAGTCCAAACACTCATCGTATTGAATCTTCTCAAATTTCCTCAGAGTATAAATGCGACACACGTGGTCCAGAAAGCAACTCAATGCAATCTGGGTATTACTTCACTATTCGCCCACCCTGGGGGAGCTGTGAGTCAAATCGTCATAAGCCGGAAGCTTTCTCGGGCTCTCTGAAGTGGTGTCAAAGGATGGGCAAACCCCTATCTTGGAACAAAGGTATTAGTGTTTCCGGCCCCGACCTGCTTGCATGCTGCTAAGGTTTCTACAGCCACATGAATATTGGGAACCAGTCACATATTTATCAGTGTAAATACAATTAAATATTAGGATTGCTGCCGCAGCCTGACACCAAGCAATGGGCTGGATATGTCTTCTCTTTACGAATGAGGTTCTGAAATGAATCTCATTATCTATAGTAAGCATAATTTTCCATGTAAAAAAAAAAAAACCTTTCATTCCCCTTACGGCTATCGATGTGCTGAATCTATACCTCCATCAAGATAGGACATGCAGTAGCGACCACCAGACACTCATATCGCATAGACTGTTGTACAAAGGCTGGGTCGGTTCCCCTTGGCACATATGTGTAACTGTTTCTGGCCTCGACATATTTGCTTGCTTGCTTTCCACACCTATCTTCAGACCCGGGGATTACAAGGACACATGCATTTTCACATGGTTTTTCCAGAATATTGTACTTCTAGATATCAAGCACATCTAGAGGATGCTACTGATTGCTCGTGCAACGTAATTCCAAAGATAAAGGCTGGAAATTATTTCTCTACAAACCAAAAGCGTTAGTGAACCATTGAGTCACTAGAAACTTATCCTGTCTGCGAAGATCTTTACTTGAAAACTCGAAAAAAAATAAATAAATACAGGAAACTGATATTTCCACTCACGAACACTGATGTCGGTGATATAACAGATTCCACATCATCCTTATAATTTACAAATTCAGCTAAGGTTTCTCTTGTCTAGAGAACCAGCAAACGTGTCCTCCACCCGTTTTTCACTTGCTAGATGCACGCAACACACACCACAGTCGCACTTCTCTCAACCAAATAAAGACAGGAAATGTGAAGAAGCAGTCAATCGGACAGTTTATATGGGAGGGAAAAATGGTCCAATGCAAACACATATCCATATTTAATCTTCTCAAATTTCATGAAAGCTGTCCAACACATACTAAGTATTAGTCCACTAACCGGCCTTCTAGAGGATGACATGGTTAAGTCAACTACATTTCTGCATCCCAACAGGCTCCTGCTGTTAGTAGGAAACGTGAATCATTCCCGTCACAGGCCACCGCCGCCGCCTTTCCAAGCACAAATAGACAGATTCGTGCTACAAAATGGCCACATTTATATTTGGTAGGTGTATTTACAATTAAATGCTACGATTGAAGTCTCAGTTGAATGACAACTGACAATGAGTGACGTATCGGAAATACACCCTGCTGACGGCTGTGACTCTAGAAATAGAAATATCTGTACCATTCTTATGACTTGACATACTCTTCCCTTTGATACCACAGTATTCCACATCAAATCCATACCTTCCTTACGACTGGACATAGTCATTTCCTTTGCACATGTCGGAACACACACACACACATACTTTATAAGCCTGATGCTCAAGGCGAACCTATAATACATCCCCTACTACTAAGTATAATACTTCGCCAATAACTGATTGCTGGCGACACAAAATAATACTGTCTGAAAATCAGCAATGGGTAGACATATAAGTTTTTTTTTGCAATTGGTATCACTGTGTCTTATAATGAGAGATATAACCGTCTTACAAACTGCCAGATGTTAAAAAACACGATCGGAACAGCTACTATATGTTACTGTCACAAGCGATCTTGGTTCTACAGGTGCATACAAATATCCATGTTAAAAGCTATACTGGCTTTGTAAATCAAGGTATGGCATTACCTCTAAATGAAGTAGTTTTTCCAGACAAATACCGCGACACTGAATACAGACGGTGATTGCAGGAGTGTATATTATCAGACCAGCAGTGTGGTTACATGTAGCTCACAATGCGACCTCGTGATAAAATCATCTATCGCTGCCATCTTGGATCCGCTTTCTTGCATTGGAGAGTTGCGTGATGCTCAGTTTGTCCCATTACTGAGGTGAACATCTAATAGTCAGAGGTTGTAGGGAAAAGAGTGGAAGAAAGGTTTATGGGAGAATATAAGCTCGGCTGTAGTAATGAGAGGGCAGAAAGACTAATTGAGTTCTGCAATATATTTTAGCTAGTAAAGCGAATACTCTGTTCAAGAAACACAAGAGGAGGTGGTATACTTAGTAAAGGTCTGGAAATACTGGAAGGCTGTGTTTCTGAAATCAGGAGTAAAGAGTAGCCAGGAGGTCACGATTTAGTAATGATGAAAAGTAGACTGACGTTGAAGAGTCTAATCAGGAAGAATCAATGTGCAAAGAAATTGGGATACAGAAGTATTAACAAATGAAGTTCTCTGGGGCTATAGATACTGTAGCAGTGAACAGATCAGTATGCAGTTCAGTAGAAGTGGAACGGACAACTGTAAAAGGAGGAATCGCTGTCGTTGGAAAGAAAAAACGTAGGTACACGGAAGATGGCGTGAAGAAATCATTGCTAACAGAAGAAATACTTCAGTTGATCGACTTAAGAAGGAAGCATAAAAAACGTTCAGGTAATTCAGGAATACAGAAATACGTAGTGATGCTCATAGACAAAGAATATCCAGTCACTGCGTCAATTCATTGTGTGATATTGAGAATGTATGTACTGAAATTACTTATAGATCTGATATGTTACCAATGTGTACATGTGAATACGCATTGACGAGTTCTCATATTTTCCATTGAATGTCGTCTTTGCTTAAAGATCGTAATAGCGGTTTCATATCTGCAAGTTTATTCAAGGGGAAGGACTTTTAACACTATATGTAATTTTTTAAGATAGTCACATTTCTGTATGGTGGCTCGTTTCGTTACTGACCTTTCGGTTATCTGTTTCATGAGCTCTACGCCAAATTTCTCTTTCCTCGTGGTAGTTTTATGAAGTGAACATTTCGTCGCGTTTTTTTTTTTTTTTTTTTCTACGTGGTGTCCTAATCAAGTGTAACGGAATTGGGCCTGCAATAGAACGCGTCACAAAAAACTTCATGTCATTCAGAGGCCCTATTGTTCATGGTTTTAAATCGCTGCTTTGTCCATGCAGCGGTAGAATTCGATGCTAAGCAATTTCACAATTCCAATTAACCTACAGGTATTCATTCTCTATTGCACGAGTAGTGTTGGCGCATCGCGCTGCCGCATGAATGTCCTGCTTGTGATTCATGCACCATGCGTAAACGATTTCGTACGACAGTTTAATTGGACGATCAGCACTCTGAATCAATCCGGCTACGTTCCTTGCATACGTGACGCAATTTCCGTGTTGAAACGAATTTGTTTCATGACATTGCCTGAAAAGCATTCGGCATATATTTCCTCAGAAATCACAAAAAGCGTGCTTGTTTCGAAAGCAGGTACTTTTTAACTATAGAAATATTAATTTTCACCTTGATACTACGATTCAAGGAAATGGTAACGGATTTTGTGGATTAAGATAAATAACAATTTTTGTTGAACGTCCGCAACATTGTACAGTTGTAATCTTTTATCATGTTGCATGGAGTTACTAAATATGAAATACGGAAGAAAACGCTAGCTCAACACGTGTGTTAATATTGCATACGGTCAGATGTTGTGGTCCGTTAAATAGGAATTCAGGGAGAATTTTCATATAATGACATCAAACGTAAGTTTAATACCCATTTACTGGCTGGATATCATACTCAGAGCGTATAGTTGAATATTAAATATAAGTTTTTTTATCTGCAAATAGATTTCATATATTTGCAATACTGAAATCTGAACTACGAAGTTTTCATGGACCAGTTTTCTTCTTTTGGCTTCCTGCTACGTGGAAGACAATTTATTCTGCTTAAGTACTGTGATGTGTGTTATTCAGAAATAAACACGGTAGTTTACAGCTCTCTCTCCCTTCCTTTGTGACATCTGTTTTTTGGTATTTACCAAAGGTTTAAGGCATGTGCTTCAATGTTTCCTTTTTTCTTGATGCGTGAGCAGTACGTTGTGTTGTCTCATCATTTCGTATTTAAAGAGTCCACAACCTGTGACGGTTTCCCAGACAACAGAAGGTGAAGCATTAAAAATAGGCAGAAAATAACGTCAAAACAAGAATTTTGACGTCGTAGAGGTCAGTGTTGAATGTTCTCTACAGTGAGAGGTGGAAGTGTACCTCTTGTGGGAAGGATCGCGTTGAGCTTCTCAAACTGCATCTGCACTTGCATTTACATGTACATGCTGCTTCTGCATTTCCCAGTTAAATGCATGGCAGAGGGTTCATCGAACCACTTCACGCTATTTCTCCACCCTTCCACTCTCGAATAGCGCTCGGGGAAAACGAATACTTAAATCTTTCCGTGCGGGGTTGGATGTCTATCCTTCCTATATAAGTGGATGCCATATCTTCACATTCTGAGGACGAACTTTGTGACTGAAGTTTCATGAGATGATGCTGTTACAACGAAAATCGCCTCTCCTTTACTGATTGCCAACCCAATTCGCTATCATATCCGTGAAACTGTCTCCCCTGTTTCCCGACAATACAAAACGAGCTGCCGTTCTTTGTACTTCTTCAACGTCCTCCGTCAATCCTATCTGATGCAGATCCTTCACTGCACAGCAATACTCCAGAAGAGGGCGAACAAGTGTAGTGTACCCAGTCTCTTTAGTAGACCTGTTGCATTTTCTAAGTGTCCTGCCACTAAATCTTAGTCTTTGGTTTGCTTTCGCGCAACGTTATCCTTGTGATCGTTCTAATTTAAGTAATTCGTAACAGTAATTCCTAAGTATTTACCTAGATTTACAGCGTTTCTACTTGTGTGTTTTATCCTTTAACTGAAATTTAACTGGTTCCTTTTTGTTACTCATGTGAATGACTTCAGTCTTTTCATTATTTAAACTCAATTGCACTTTTCCCACCATACGGATATCTTGTCAAAATCGTTTTGCAGTTTGTTTCGATCATCTGATGACTTTATAAAACGGTAAATGACAGCATCATTTGCAAACAATGTAATAGGGCTGCTCAGATTGTTTCGTAATTCGTTTATGTAGTTCAGGAACAGCATCGGGTCCATAACACTTCCTTTAGGAACGCCAGATATTACTTCTGTTGTACTTGATGACTTTCCGTCAGTTACTACGAGTTGTGATCTTTCTGACAGGAAATCACGAGTAAAGTCATAGACTGAGAGCGATACACCATAGGCACTGTAATATTATTGGGATTTCCGTCGTATGAAAGCTGTGAGTACCCTTGGAAAGGCATTCACCTAGCTGTATATTAAATGATCAGCTTATGAGATGAGACCTATTCTTTGAAAGACAATTGTTTTGTATAATTTACGTAACTGTAAAGATGTGCATCTAGCGCGGACGCTAATACATCGACTGCGCAGTCAAAGAAACTTTTTAACAGAAGCTGAACTGAATGTTCCGCATCGCTGTAAATAAAAGATGACAGTAAAAACATTTGTAGATATTCAGATTATATCGTACTTCTGCGTGTAATGTGAAAGCATAAAGAAGGTCGTCTTTAAGCCATAAAAGTGAGCGGTCTTGCTAGCGTGCAGACAACAGTTATTAATTAATAAAATTCAACTAATTTATGTTCGATACTGTAAACCGGCAAGTTATTGTTATGAAGGTGTTGAACCGTGCAAGAATTGTCTCGAAGGAAGGAGAAAAGTAATGACTGTAATTTGTGACAAAAACGTGAACCAAGAAGCTAGCACAGGACAGGCTGAAATCTGATCGCACCATACAGTTAGAAAATTACTTATGTAAGTTATACTGTTTATAAATAAGCCCTAATTGCTTGTAAGAATTATTTGAATATATTTAGTGTTTACCAGATTTTTTATTCTATTCTTTTCCTTTATTTTTTTTACCTCCATGTCATATTATTTTTGTAAATATCTAACAGCCTTTACTACAGCAGAGAATACTGCGGCATCCTGGTCGTAGACAGAAGGCCGCTTCTTGTCTTCTATACAACTCATAGCTACCCCATTTATTAATGATTACATTTGCAAATGAAATTTTTTTATTGTTCATTGTTAAAGGTCCCTTAGGTAATTATAAAATTCATACTGCTTACGTAAAGAAATCCGGGTTGTTCTTTTCCAGAGAATAGAAGCTTTTGCGTAATCAAAAGCTAGCCTCCTTCTGACAAAGATCAAGAGGCGACCAGAAGACGGACGTCTTCGACCGCTTTCGTGTTTCCTGCGGCAAAGCTGTGCCAAATTGGGTAGACGACATTCTGGTATGAAACACAATATGTATATAATTATAAGATTAAAATTGAAAAAATTGAAATACATTTAACTTATTTTTTTCTTTTATCATACTACAACACGCAATTTGATAAGAAGTCGTTGTGAGGAACGGTGTCAAAAAACTTCCGGAAATCTAAAAATATGGAATCAGTTTGACAGCCCCTCTCTGTACCCACTCATTACTTCATGAGAACGGTATTTTCTCAGTCCATGTTGGCTGCTTGTCAATACATGGTTCGCATCGAGGTAACCGATATCGTTCGAACTTTCCTGTATTTAGGTACAGATTTTTAGACGAACGAGGGGATGTATAAGATTGCTAAGTGTGGAGCTATTGTATCAGCATACGCTGAAAGGAACCTGCCTGGTATACAATTTGGAGACCTTGATTTATGCTACTTCGCTACTCCGAGGATATCTACTACCAAGTTATTAATATTGGCAGTTGTTCGCGATTAGAAAATCAGGAACATTTACTTCATCTTCTTCGGTGAAGGAATTTCGGAAAATTGTATTAAGTAATTCTGCTTTAGTGGCATTGTCATTCGTAATATCAACATTGTTACCGTGCAAGGAGAGTACTGATTGTTTTTTGCCAGATTTCTAGACAGAGTGTCGTTGTGGAAATTATTAAAAGCATATATATATATATATATATATAAAAGGAAAGCACCTGCAAAACTTTGCCATCTTGGACGTTCTGCACTCGTTAAAATTTGTCATGAATTTTTTGTTGCTTCCGCAACAGTGTTCTTACATATTTTGTGTACCATGAAGCATAATCACCCTCTTTTACTACTTTATTTACTGCGTATCTCTTAATTGCTGTCGATACTGTTTGCTTGAATTCAACTTTATGGTCACTAATACCCGTATCCGTCATGATCCTCCCTCTTTGGTCAGCATTCAAATGGCTCTGAGCACTATGGGACTCAACATCTTAGGTCATAAGTCCCCTAGAACTTAGAACTACTTAAACCTAACTAACCTAAGGACATCACACACACCCATGCCCGAGGCAGGATTCGAACCTGCGACCGTAGCAGTCCCGCGGTTCCGGACTGCAGCGCCAGAACCGTTAGACCACTGCGGCCGGCTTGGTCAGCATTACTTCTTGCAAAGAGGTCAAGTACGTTGCCGCAGGTTGTGGAAGATAACCAAAACTTCCTGTAGTACAACATGAGTAATATGAAATTGGAGAGTGATTTAGAAAATGGTTAAAAAAGTAACCACATTCTGGAGTCTGCCCACGTATGTATTTGTACTACCTACATCTAGTATTGTTTTTATGACAGTGGAACGATTACTTGTCTCTGTTCAATATATTTCTTCAATTCTGTTACAATTGTAACCATTTTAATAGGTCACTGTGTAACTTACGGTTGCTAAAGTTTTGTCATAGGAAGTCCTTATGGTACTTCTAATTTTAGTTTTACCTTAGCAGCCCATACTGCGTGCCTTGTTTTTGGCCCCTAAGTGTTTGTTATATTGTACTATATGTTAACCGGGGACCTAGAAACGACGGAGAGGCTCCGTCCGTGCGGTTCTGGCGCTGCAGTCCGGAACCGCGGGACTGCTACGGTCGCAGGTTCGAATCCTGCCTCGAGCATGGATGTGTGTGGTGTCCTTAGGTTAGTTAGGTTTAAGTAGTTCTAAGTTCTAGGGGACTTATGACCTAAGATGTTGAGTCCCATAGTGCTCAGAGCCATTTGAACCATTTTTGAGGCTCCGTCCCTGCCGCAGCCGCAGTGGTCCACAACCCTACGACGACTACCGCAGTCCACTTCACCCCTCCGCCACCCCACACCGAACCCAGGGTTATTGTGCAGTTCGGCCCCCGGTGACGTCTCACACCAGACGAGTGTAACCCCTATGTTTGCGTGGTAGAGTAATGATGGTGTATACTTACGTAGAGAACTTGTTTTCGCAGCAATCGCCGACATTGTGTAGCTGAGGTGGAATAACGGGAATCAGACCGCATTCGCCGAGGCAGATGGAAAACCACCTAAAAACCGTCGAGAGACTGGCTCACCGGACCTCGACCAAAACGCGTCGGGTGGATTCGTGCCGGGGGCCAGGCGCTCCTTACCACTCCGGTAACCCGTGTGTTAGACCGCTGGCCTCACCGGGTGAGCTGTTTGTTATACTAATCACTGCCATTTCCCTCCTTAACCTATTTTATAACGGTTCCCAATGTTCGTAACTGTGGTCTTCCGTCTCTCACCCTCTAGCGGCATATTTCCGTACGTCTTGTTGGACGCTGCTCTCGGGCACACTGCACGCCAGCAGATTCAATAACATTGCGTCAACTGGGCTATTAGATGCTCTGGCCTTCGTACTTCGGTCATAGTCAACTCTCCACCATGTACTTTTTGTAGACATCTTCACTCCTGACTCTTTGTATTTTTCTGTCCAAACATGCATTTGTTCCATATAGTTTTCCTCTGGGCTCTTATTTCAACTCCTTTTTTAGGTCCATATCAACGGCTCACAGTGCTCATGTACACTGTCTGCACTTGCTACCTATTGGAATTTTGGTGTTTCATTTTGTAACCATCCAGTTTCACGTGTCTTAATTTTTCTTTAGTCTTCCTTCCATTATCGACCCTAACGTTAGAATACTGTCTCTGGTAACTTTACCTTTCCTAGGTCCAAACTAATCGTCATCTAACACATCCGCAATTTCTTTTCAGATTTTCTATGTATAATTCTTGTCACCAAATTTGGATGCATGAGCTGTTAAGCTGATTGTGTGATCATTCTCGCATATGTCAGCTCTCGCAGTCTTAGGAATTGTGTCGGAGATATTTTTTCCTAAGTCAGATGGTACGTCGCCAGTCTCTTACACTCTACACACTATTGTGAACAGGCGTTTTGTGGCCACTTCCTCAACGTTTTTAGAAGTTCTTATAGAATATTATCCATCCCTCCTGACTTATTTGATCTTATGTCTTCCAAAGCTCTTCTGAATTCTGATTCTAACACTGCATCCGGTATCCTTGCTGCATCGACTTCTTTATGTTCTTCTATCAAATGGTTCAAATGGCTCTAAGCACTGTGGGACTTAACATCTGAGGTGATCAGTCCCATAGACTTAGAACTACTTAAACCTAACTAACCTAAGGACATCACACACATCAATGCCCGAGGCAGGATTCGAACCTGCGACCGCAGAGGTCGCGCGGTTCCAGACTGTAGCTCCTAGAACCGCTCGGCCGGCCTCTTGTTATATGACTAGTTCTCTTAGTTAGATATGAAAATAGGTCAAGTGGAATTACGTGGACTGTATTATTCGTAATATGACGTATATAATTAAATGAGAAAAAAGTGAAGGATGACAAGCTTTGTATCAACACACAGGACTTTTATTCTGGAGTGATGATGACGAAGTCCCATACTCCCTAACAGAGCGTAGGGGACGATGCGGGAGACCCGCACCGCCGTACTAGGCGAGGTCCTAGTGGAGGTGGTTTGCCATTGCCTTCCTCCGACCGTAATGGGGATGAATGAGGATGATGAAGACGACACAACAACACCCAGTCATCTCGAGGCAGGTGAAAATCTTTGACCCCGCCGGTAATCGAACCCGGGACCCCGTGCTCGGAAAGCGAGAACGCTAACGCGAGACCTCGAGCTGCGGACATTCTGGAGTGAAAGGGTTTAAAAAACTTTCAGTCATCTCCATTTGGGTTTCGTATGGTTTCCTTAAAGCGATTAAGGCAGAAGAGTGGCTTTATGGAAGGACACACCCGATTTTGTTCAGTTTATGCTTTAGTTTCGGTCGATGGTAAATTGACTGCAAAGAGAAATAAAAATAACAGTACAAAAACTCTGGCAGGCTGAAAAAACAAGTGATGCGGCCTAAAAGAAGTCCGATGAAGTAAAATTACCAAGCCTGAATAGACTAAAAGTTTTTCCCCGGAGTGATTGGACAAGAAAAGTATTAAATTGCTCAGTTACATAACAATTTCCAAATTAATACCTGAATGCACTTATTTACTGTGTGATAGAAAGGGGAAGAGGCAGAGCAAAAAGAATCACACGCAAAAAATGCAGTAGCTATTAATGCTAAATGGCATCATGTATTTTTGTGGGTAGGGACAAGCAAGGCTAGCTTATTTGCGCTTATTTGCACTGTCAGTTCGATCGCCTTTGCTTTATTCGATGAGCACTGCAGCGCATTGGTCTGCGTGAAGGGATAAAAAAACCGAACACTGCGATTCGTTTTAGTTCAGCCAGCAGCAAACGCACCCCACTGCGGACGCAGACAGACACTTTTTTGTCGAAAGGAATACGAATGAGGTTCGTAACTCCGTCACTTTTTTAAACGAACACAGAAGCGTTAGTGCGGAGGTTCGAGTCCTCCCTCGGGCTCGGATGTGTGTGTTTGTCCTTATTATAATTTAGGTTAAGTAGTGTGTAAGCTTAGGGACTGATGACCTTAGCAGTTACGTCCCATAAGATTTCACGTACATTTGAACATTTGATCTGCGTTCCTTACGGATATTTAATATGGCGTTTCCGGTCTTGCATTGCAAATTTCTTGTGAAGGATTACATGTATCTTATTAAGCTGTCACGTGATACTTGTTGCCCTATTACTGGATGATAATTAGTGGCCGGTTTTAGTGACAACATGCACATTTTTCATGTAGTATACTTTTTCTCACACATATTGTACTTGCTTCTTTTTTTGTAGTTTAGGATTGTGTGTAGTTTTGTTATTTTATTTTATTCTGAATACTAAACACACTACGCCTATTGGCACACTGACTTTGCCTTTGATAGAACCATTCTGAACCGCCATGTTATGGTCCACCCGCACTCACAACTTTCATTCTGCCAGTGCTGTGAGGGCGGATACTGAGTCGTGCTTTGGTAGCTCAGAGGGTAGAGCACTTGCCCGCTAAAGGCAAAGGTCCCGAGTTCGAGTCTCGGTCCGGCACACAGTTTTAATCTGCCAGGAAGTTTCATATCAGCGCACACTCCGCTGCAGAGTGAAAATCTCACTCTGGAGAAGAAAAGTATTACTATTCTGAAACGAATAATTTTGAGAGAAAGTAATTGGACCGCTGGAGGGCGTTAGAGAGCTGTAGTCCGCGCAGGTAGTGGCGGTGGTGTAGTGGTTAGCACATCTGTAAGGGAAGTATGAAACCTGGGTTCAACTCCCTGCCGTAACACAAATTTTAATTTATTACTTCAGTTTCAGTCCTTATCGATGAGTGAACTGCATTCAATTATAACTTACCTTGCTCAGTATGTAAGTTAGTATGTGCTTTTTGTCTTCTGTAGGTAGAAAAAGTGTCATTGAATACAAGGAAATATATATTAATTATTTAATTTAGCTGCAGTACATTTTCTCGGAGATAAGCGCGTCTCGGCTTTATCTTCCATAAGGACATAAGCTGATGTTAAGAATTAAAATTTTTGCCGCAGCCAGAACTTGAACCTACGTCATCTGCTTATTAGGGAGATGTCGAGACGGTACATCAACCTAGGATTGTTGTTTTCAGAACTGCACGGACTTCTCGAGTCATATGCTCTAACACAAACTTCATTTCACCCCTTCAGTCCATCTTCCCTTTCTTAATAATGTGTCACATCATCAACAACTTCAGTCTTGCTACAAGTAAGAGCACCTTTCACCCACACTGACACAGACTCCGACTCATTTATTTTCCGATGATTCCTGGTCCTAACAACCAACGGCATTGTAGACATATAATAAGCTCTACCGATGTCTGCTGTACACCTCACAAATCTGAAAGGCCCGATAAGCAATAATTTTTCGACTATTGAAAGACTCAACCCCTGCTAGAGAGTCTACTTTAGGACCACGTGCTATAGACTTCCCAGCTTTCTAAGTAATGGGGACATCCTGTCTTCATCTCAGTTGTAGGTGATATATTGATCTCACGGAATTACATGTTCTAGGAGACATATGTGTCTCAAATCTACCGCGTGCCGGCCAAGACACAAATTTTAATTCATTGCTTCATCTTCTAGGCTTGTCGAAGGTAAAATTTAGACCCATCCAGGAAAATGTAATTCCATCAGATCAATAGATCACCTATGCGTGAGGTACAGGCACTGCGTACAGTTGGAGTGCTGTTCCAGTAACGGAGAACCACGGCAATACTGACGAGTTAAGAAAGAGATAATTGGCTGAAGGCAAGAATTTAAATTTGTGTTAGGGAGGGCGTTAGAGAGCTGTAGTCCGCGCAGGTATAGAATCCACAATGCTGCGGTGGTGTAGTGGTTAGCACATCTATGAAGTATGAAACCTGGGTTCAGCTCCCTGCCGTAACACAAATTTTAATTTATTACTTCAGCTTCTGTCCTTATCGATGAGTGAACTACATTCAATTATAACTTACCTTGCTCAGTATGTAAGTTAGTATGTGCCTATTGCCTTCTGTAGGTAGAACAAGTGTCATTGAATACAAGGAAATATATATTAATTATTTAATTTAGCTGCAGTAACGTAAGATATATTTTACTTAAAATTAATAAACCAATTAGTTATCTGCTCCATCAAATTTCGAGTGTGATGTTGCATAAATTCAGTTTTATTCTTCGGCGCACCCGAAGCTTAATGGAGCAGTCATTGCGCCCCGAAAACATGAGGATGCAGAATTAGTTATCCCTCCTCATGCACGTTTCCACATGTCAAGTAGTTATACCACCCAAATCGGGGTGCTAGGGTGGGGGGGGGGGAGGCTGGGGGGGGAGGGAAGAAGCATCCTGAGATGGACCAAAAGGAGAATAGCATCGTGTGGCGGGAGTTTCAAACTGAAAATATTAAATTTATCATAAGTTAACATGACAGGAATGTTATGGATTTTATTTTTAATTTTAGTTTTTTGCCGACCGCGGTGGCCACGCGGTTTAGGCGCTGCAGTCCGGAACCGCGCGACTGCTACGGTCGCAGGTTCGAATCCTGCCTCGGGCATGGATGTGTGTGATGTCCTTAGGTTAGTTAGGTTTAAGTAGTTCTAAGTTCTAAGAGACTGATGACCTCAGATGTTAAGTCCCATAGTGCTCAGAGCCATTTTTTAGTTTTTTCATCAGTTTTTTTTAAATTTTTGCATCTATCGTGTGACAGATGTTATATCCTTGGGCCTTGGGCTGCAGTGATACTTGCGTTGCGGACACATGAGGCTCGCGAGCCGCGGGTTGGACACCCCTATGGTCAGGCCGTCGTCAGGTTAGCAGGCCTAGTGCCGTTACTACTCGGTCAAGTAGTGCCTCAACTGGCGTGACGAAACTGACTGCGTATCGTTCCAGCTTTCCCACCAAGGTGTGCAGCAGTCTCCCTTATTGAACAATGTGTGAGTATTGTATCTTTTTGTGAGGTGAGTAACAACTAAAAGAAATATACCATAATTTCATGCACGGCTGTATAGGAACACACACTTTCAATGCGTCTACAAAAGTAGTATTACTAGGTGTTTTGGATAATAGAAAAGGCATCCTGGAGTCTTACATTATAGTCCTTAAGGTAAAAGTGCTGGGGGAAGGCAATTATAGAATTTTCGTCTCCCTTCAGTCTAAAACATTACTACTGCGAAAATTAATTTCCTACAGGATAAACATAAAACTAAAATTACTGATACTGAGGTGTTAATACATCTACTCGATTATATCATGTAAATATAACACAAAATGAAGCGGTTCAGGAGAGATAACTCACATTAGTGTCCCAAATATCAGATTAATTTTTCATTATACCACTGACTAGATCCAGCTCTTGCTAACAATGCGATATCTCTCTAATGTTTCTTACATTACATTTGATCAGTGTCGCTCTTTGCTCTCCAAGCGACTGACGGCAACTTCCGCGCTCGACAATTGCTGACTGCAAATTACTGACGCATCCGCGTCGGGACGGTTCAGTATTCTAAACGAACGATGCATAAACGAAGAGGTAAGACGTCTGCACCACCGAAGAAAGGGCGACGGTGCATCTGTTGAGTTATTGAGGGGTTCCATAAGCCATTCAATCGATTGCACAAACATCACCCTCCCACTTGGCATGTAAAATGCAGTGGGAAGGGAACAAAGGTCGGAAACAAAAGAAAAAGAAATCATATTGCTTCGTGGCTCGGAGCTTCTCTCTTTTGAATAATCAATACGCGCAGGCTTTGAAGTCGGGCACAGAAGCGTCCCGGAAACGATCTTTGCGACTCACTGAGATCGGAAAATTTACTTTACTGGGAGTAGAAAAATGCAGCCTTCTGTCAACATTCATGATTTTCGTACTATGAATGGGACGATTTCTATCAACTAAATGCCAGATGTGCCACAGAAAACTGTACTAAAAGAAATCCGCTAAATTTCAATTACGCAATAGACACACAAATCTGAAGGTTGTAAATTCAACTAAATACTTAGGACTTACAATTACATATATCATAAGTTGGAACGATCACATAGATAATGTTGTGGGTAGAGCCAACCAAAGACTGCCATTCATTGGCAGAAAACAGACGGTGCAACAGGTCTACTAAAGCGACTGCTTACACCACGCCTGTCCGCCCTATTGTGGAGTACTGCTGTGCGGTGTGGGATCCGCATCAGATGGAACTCACGGATGACATCGGAAAAGTACAAAGAAGGGCAGCTCGTTTTTTATCATCGTGAAGTAGGGGAGATAGTGCCACAGACATGACACGTGAATTGGAGTTGCAATCATTAAAACAAAGGCATTTTTCGTTGCGACGGGATATTCTCATAAAATTTCACTCATCAGTTTTCTCCTCCGGTTGCGAAAACATTCCGTTGGCACCCACCTACATATGGAGAAATGATCATCACGATAAAATAAGAGAAATCGAGGTTCGCACAGAAAAATTTAAGTGCTTGATTTCCCCAACGCCGTTGGAAAGTGGAACGGTAGAGAGACAGCTTGAAGGTGTTTCATTGAACCCTCATGCAGGCACTTTACTGTGAATAGCAGAGTAATCACGTAGATGTAGATGTAGAATACGACCCTTGATAGCATACTTGCCACGTTTTGAGGTATTTGTATAGCAACCTACTAGAAATTTTCAAAATTGTGTTCGTGTCTCTAGGGGATTAACTAATAATACGCGAAGAATTGCCAACAATAAGCGCGTTATTGTGGGATGGTGTCCGTTGAACTCATGTACGGCTGAAGAGCTGACTGCTAACCTTTAGGTGGCGGAGTGAATAATATCTTTTTCATGTTGGGGAGGACAGTGGTGCAACTTCTCATCAGCCATTTAAATTCAGGTTTTCCGTAATCACCTTAAATCCGTTAGACAAATCAGGCACGATGATTTCCTTCCGCATCGCTGACACAGTGTGCGCTTGTGCGCCGCCTTTATTGACGTCGTTGCCAACGGGAGGTCAGGTCAAATTGTTCCTATTCCAAGGCCCTATACTGTGGTTATTATATGCGAAGAAGGAATAATGCAACCAACAGTTACTCATAAACCTATGCGTTATCACGAAGTGCTATACCGGCTGGTTATAATTACAATGCAGTTACTCACAGAGCTCCAATGTGGGCTGTAAATACCATATGGCAACAAAAGCTGACAGATATGCTAATGTGTTAATGTGGAAAATATTAACGCTGGGAAAAATATAGTTCCAATTTTGCATTGCAACAAAGAGGTATAGATATGTTTCCGTATGTAATGCTTTAGGAATGAAACATCCCAGGAAATGTCAAACAAGTGAGAGAGGCATAAAGTTGATTTTATTATTAAACCCTGTTTACAAAATTTGTTCAATATAACCAGCGGAGATGTCGACGAGATGCAGCATCCCCAAAATGACGTGATCAACAGTTCTTCGCAGCAGTTCCGATTGAATTTGAGGAACTTGTTCTTGAGTAATGGCCTTCAGATCAGATAGAGGCCGAATGTGTTCCTGACAAACGCGTTCTTTGAGGTATCGCCACAGCCAAATGTCACATGGATTCATATGATCTTGCAGACCATACATTGGGAAAACGTCTGTAGATAAAACGCTCGTGGAACGTTGCACTGAGCAGATCTTTCAAAGTGACACGAGTTGCAGCCCCCTCTTGCACAATGGCAGTGATTACTACACAGTTACTACCTTCCAATGCAGGAAACGCGTACTGTACAAGAAGGTCTCGATAATATGCAGACGTAACGGCACATCTGACAGGCCTTCTGCGTGCGCTCTCTTCAAAGAAGAACGGAACAAGAATAAAGGGGCTTGTGAATCCATATCACACAGTCACATATTGTGAGTGCAATGAGTCTTCGCGCACAGCACGCGGTTTAACGGTACCCCAAATTCGGCAGTTATGTGTATCTACTGCACCCTGTAGTGTAAAATGTGCCTCGTTACTCCATAAAATGTTGCCCGGCCATATGCCATCAAATTCTAACCGTGCTAGAATCTAAAGAGCGAATTCAGAAAGTTGCTGTGGGTCATGAAGTTTCATTTTCTACACAGTCTGGATCTTGTAAGGGTGCCAGTACAATAATAATCTTTCCGTAATAATAATCCGTACTGTTGACCATGGGATGAACAATTCTCGTGACGCTGCACGAGCACTAGCTCTACGTAGGGCACATGCTGCATTCTTAGTTACAGCAACAGCAACCTCGTCAGTAACTTCCACCGGTGTGTGACACCTTCCTGTTCAAGTTCCCACACTAAGCTCACTCATGTTTCGGAATTTCATTGCCATCTTCTTTAAACCATATAATGACATCAACCGTCTCCTCAGACCTTGCATCTGGTGACACCTCTCAATGCAGCACTGCAATTGCAACTGCTCACACAAAACAGTTTCACTAACACGCGCGTTACCTCTTTCCGATAGTCATACTGTTCACGTCGTGGCTTGTAAAATGACATCGTGGATGTCATACCGTGATTCAAACAGCTTACAGCTCCTGGTTTGCAACTTGTGACCAAATTTGGAACTTTTTCCAGTATTAATCGATTCCGCAACAACACATTAGCATATCTACCCAGTTTCGCTGCCGTACGATAACTACAGCTTACACTGGACCTCCGTGAGTAGTGCACTTTAATTGTAACCACATAGTGTCTCGGTTTACCAACGGCCTTGCCGTAGTGGTAACACCGGTTTCCGTAAGATCATCTAAGATAAGCGCTGTCGGGCGCGGCAGGCACTTGGATGGGTGACCGTACGGTCTGCCGAGTGTTGTTGGCAAGCGGGGTGAACTCAGCCCTTGTGAGGCAAACTGAGGAGGTACTTGATTGAGAAGTAGCGGCTCCGGTCTTGTAAACTGACATACGGCCGGGAGAGCGGTGTGCTGACCACATGCCCCTCCATATCTGCGTCCAGTGACGCCTGTGGGCTGAGTATGATACGGCGGCCGGCCGGTGCCGTTGCGCTTTTATGGGCTGTTCGGGTGGAGGTAAGGTTTTAGTGTATTGGTTTCCATAAAGAATAGACATATGCAGATGTATCTCATAAAACTGTGTGTCGAATATGGTTAAACTAACGCAAAATAAAGATCATACTTAAGCTCATCTGGTAAACCATCGGTTATCCCTTTATAATAGCGCACTGGTCGTTTACGAGAGCTGGAGATCATTTAGAACCTCTGCCAGTCGGACATGACTTCTCATTAAATACCAGCCTCGGTCACAAAATAAGAGAACAATTAAGACATTAAGCACTCAGCGATCGAGAAACGCATTCTCAGAACTCTACATCTACGTGATTGTTCTGCTATTCACAATAAAGTGACAGGCAGAGAGTTCAGTGAACCACCTTCAAGCTGTCTTTTTACCGTTCCACTCTTGAACGGCGCTCGTGAAAGACGAGCACTTAAATTTTTCTGTGCGAACCCTGATTTCTCTTATTTTATCTTGATGATCATTTCTCGCTATGTAGGTAGGTGCCAACAGAATGTTTTCGCAATCGGAGGAGAAAACTGGTGATGGAAGCGCCTTTGTTTTAATGATTGCCCGTCCAATTCAAGTATCATGTCTGTGGCACTATCTCCCCTATTTCGCGATAGTACAAAGAGAGCCGCCCTTCTTTGAACTTTTTCGATGTGATCCGTCTGATGCGGATCCCACACCGCACAGCAGTATTCGAGAGTAGGGCGGACAAGCGTGGTGTAGGCAGTGTCTTTAGTAGACCTGTTGCACCTTTTAAGTTTTCTACCAATGAATCGCAGTCTCTGGTTTGCTCTGCCCACAACATTATCTATGTTACCGTTCCAGTTTAGGTTATTTGCAGTTGTAGTCCCTAAGTATTTAGTTGAATTTACAGCCTTCGGATTTGTGTGACTCATCGCGTATTCGAAATTTAGCGGATTTCTTTTAGTACTCATGTGAATAACTTCACACTTTTCTTTATTCAGGGCCAATGGCCACTTTTCGCACCATACAGATATCTTATCAAAATCATTTTGCAATTCGTTTTTGTCATCTGATGACTTTACAAGACGGTAAATCACACCACCATCTGTAAACAATCTAAGACGTCTACTCAGATTATCTCCTATGTCGTTAATATAGACCAGGAACAGTAGGGGGCCCATAACACTTACTTTAGCGTTGCTGCCTCTGGATCAAGAGATCCCGGCCAGGTCGGGGATTTTTTCTGCTCGGGGACTGGGTGTTTGTGTTGTTCTCATAATTTCATCACCATCATCGTCAATCGTGACAGTGGCTAATTGGACTGTGTAAAAATTAGACTGTGTCAAAATTGGGTCTTTGTACGGGTGCTGATGACCGCGCAGTTGAGCGCCCTCAAACCAAACATCATCATCATTATCATAACACTTCCTTGGGGAACGCCGGCTATTACTTCTGTTTTACTCGATGACTCTCCGTCTATTGCTACGAACTGTGACCTTTCTGACAGTAAATCACGAATCCAGTCGCACAACTTAGGCGATATTCCATAGGCACACAGTTTGATTAGAAGACGCTTGTGAGTAACTGTGTCGAAAGCCTTCGGGAAATCTAAAAATATGGAATCAATTTGACATTCCCTATCGATAGCACTCATGAGTATACAGAGCTAGTTGTGTTTCACAAGAACGAATCCGTGCTGACTACGTGTCAATAAATCGTTTTCTTCGAGGTAATTCACAGTGTTAGAACACAGTATACGAGTATGTTCCAAAACCCTACTGCAAATCGACGTTGGTGATATGGGTTTGTAATTCAGCTACTACTATATCCCTTTTTGGGTATTGGTGTGACTTGAGCAATTTTCCGGTCTTTAGGTACGGAAATTTTTGTGAGCGAGCGGTTGCATATAATTGCTAAATATAGAGATACTGTATCAGCATGCTGTGAAGGGAACCTGACTGGTATACAATCTGGACCGGAGGCCTTGCCTTTATTAACTGATTTAAGTTGCTTTGCTACACCGAGGATATCTACTTCTATGTTTCTCATCTTAGCAGTTGTTCTTGATTGGAATTCAGGAATATTTACTTGTCTTCATTGGTGAAGGAATTTTGGAAAACCGTGTTCAACAGCTCTGCTTTAGTGGCACTGTCATCAATGACTTCACCGTTGTTATCGCGCAGTGAAGGTATTGATCAAGCTCGGTCATCTTTCCAAGAAATGAGGAAAGGTGTCATATTTATTCACCCCCCCCCCCCCTCTCGCACTCTTCCAAGTCGAAAATTCGCCACACAATCATCTCTGATGGCTGACTAGTTGAGTCGGATACAGTTAGCATAGGAATTGCGGAGCAAATATGCGGCGCAACCTGTCATGTCGGTATAGCGTGCAGGGGTGTTATTCTATGTTGCAGTTAGTGCAATGACACAGTGCAAGAAGAATGGAAGTATTGCTCACTTAACGTCCTTGAAAGCTGCCGCGTAGTAAGTGAGAGATGTGTGGTTATTAGAGAAAAGTAATTCGTCTGGTAACCTACTGTAACTATAGGAAACAGTAGACTGAAATGTGTTTCTTTACTGTTTCATGACCCTAGTATTACCCGGGGGCTGATGAAATTTTGTAACCGATACGAAGTTACCAAGAATATGTATGAACTGGCTAAAAGTGACCAACAACACGAAACGTGCAGTCATCCCATTCTACCTTCTTTAGCAGGACAGTACATGATAGTTATTAATGTATGGCTGCGTACATTATTTCGTGTCGTATCCAATCACCGTGTCCTACTGCACAGCTTCGTTACAGGTCGAGAGCAGAGCCTGCTAGCGCAAACATTGTATCATTGTGAGTAGCTCGACATACAGCTTACCGCTAAGTGCGAAAGGCAACGGCGATATCATCTTGTTGTGTGACAATTAGCTGTGGGAAGGAACAGTATCGTTTTAGCATAGAAAACTTTTACTTCATAGTGGCTCCAGTTTTAAGTTTCCCTACGTGTGTTTAGATGCGCTATTACGTCCACACAGTGTGGTACCTGGAGTCTCCGAGCGCGAGAGGTCATGAAAGTTCACTATTTGCGTCGTTAAAGAACAGTGTGTCACCCGTCATAGAGCACTGGTCGTGTGCAGAAAAAAATTGTAAACTTCTAACGGCACCCACGAAGCGTTTGGTGAGGCTAGCGCCGTTCGATGTAGCGACTATCCATTTGCAGTATCCATGAAGGTGACGTCAACCATGTAGTGTTGCGGGAAAGTACTGAAAGTCAGTCCTCAGATATTTTCTGCGTAGAAGCAAGGAATTATCCGTACGTCCAACGGTAGTCTGCGTATTGTAAGAGCGCTGAAAGTTATACGAACAGTGCAGGAAGACCTATCATCGTGATTGTTATTCCTTTCCTTCGGGCAAACAGTAAGGCACACCAAATAGAGATAATAGTTTCTGGTCTTAATGAGATTAAATGTTGCACAAAACAAATACAAATGTTTTATAGTATACACGCCGTTACGTAAGTTCCCTCCGTGAATTGCTAATAATTCTTTAATATCGCTTACAATGGTTATGATAAGAACGCTACTCGCTGCTCTGCACTAACTGTATTTCTAAATGCGTTAACTTACCGTGGGTAACGTGCGGTCAGCACCAAATGTTTATATGGTCAGAAACTATCCAACAGAGCAGACATTTGTAGAAGGCGAATTGCGAAAGGTTGTCCGGATTCCTTCGATCAATGAAGTGGGGATTCGTTTTTGAGATGGCTGCCGAAATTTTGTGTTTAGCCGGTAAGATCTTGAATTAATCTAAATTTGTTCATTCTTCAAAAAAATGGTTCAAATGGCTCTGAGCACTATGGGACTTAACTTCTGAGGTCATCAGTCCCCTATAACTTAGAACTACTTAAACCTAAATAACCTAAGAACATCACACACATTAACGCCTGAGGCAGGATTCGAACGTGCTACCGTACCGGTCGCGCGGTTCCCGACTGTAGCGCCTAGAACCGCTCGGCCACTCTGGCCGGCGTTCATTCTTCAAAGTCGCCTAGTGCTTTATCACATCATCAAAACTGTGAGGAAAGTTTGAAACTTTTTATGGGATACTCTTACATCGTCAGTGTAGCTGACACATGCAGGGATATATTGTATTAGATCGCCTGGGTATGTGTGAAATAAAGTTGAAACACTATTTACCGTAAATTAGAAGCATTGGTATTTACTATACGTGTGTTAATCACCAGAAAGTGCAGACAAACATTATTTATTTCTTTATTTTTATGTCTTTTTGTGGAACCATTTGGACAAATTGTAATATCCACGCCTATGTTTTATTCGGAATCTTATTCGCGACAGCTTTGTGTGTGGAATGCGAATGAACATTGTCGTGATATACAATGTTAATAAAAAGCACTTCATCGATAATAAAATAATAAATAATTATTGTCAATAAGATAATATAATATTTTGTAAGAAATTACATCTCATACAATACCCGTGGAAAAAGATAATGAAAATCTTCATGTTCTGTTATCTATCATACTTCAACAATAATCCTCCTCCTTGTTCGAACAGTTGTATGGATCGGTTGTGATTGATGTCTCGTAGCACAGAGGTCTGTAACAAACTATATTATGTACCTAATATTTGAAAATTAGGGTTTCGGTGTCATTGAAATGAATCCTCTTGTTTGAACTTTTATTTCACTATGATTCTCGTCCTATATAAATGTTAAGTTTTGTGATTAGCTACAATGGAGCGCAGCCTTTAGCACTATTGATCTACAGCGTGGTTTATTGGTAAATGCTGAATAATATGCCATTAACATTGAGAAATACTTTAAATGTTAATGCATATAGCAAAAGTACAAAAACATTTAATATATATGTATATTATATGTTGTTAGTAAAACAGTGTCTGAAGGAGAATCGATAAGTGACTGTCTTATGTTAGCCACCATTTAGTGAAATATTGCAGCGGCAGTTATAAATTGAATTTTTATGCAGACATAAATTTTGTTGTTTATTATTGCGATGCTAATTGTGTATTGGTGGCCCAGAACCCACTCAGATTGTGAACGACCTTTAAATTTAGGAACTTATGTCTATGCAAACAGCATCTTACATGATAAAAATTGTTCTCTGCTGACGTATGAAGCCTGGTTATTTCGTAACAACTTTTATTAAATATTTTGACAGGAAACAATACATTCGTGTTGTGCGCTTGTGGTATTAAGTGTCAAAAATGTTCATTTTGCTTAAAGAAAAGTGTTGCCACCTCGAATAACGGTAGCGGAAAATTCGATTGCCGATCTGCAACTAGTAATGATACTATTATGCAACAGCACTGAAGATTGCTAAAAATCATTACTCTTGTATAGTTGAGATTACTTAACATGCATGTAGCTTGTTTGTTTGTTGTATATGATCACTTAGTCCCATTTACACTGCTTGACAAACATCATTGCTACACGTTCCCAAGTGGACATTTCTATAACAAAATAACGACCATGAGCCGGGAAAAGCAGTGATTTGAAGAAAACCTCATGTTAAGTAACAGGTTTCGTTGTATTCTTGTTGAAATTGCCCAACATGATACTACGACACCCCACAACATGCTACTTGATCATGCAACGGGCCGCTACGTGAGTCTCTGAACACCGAAAGGAGGTCAAGTATGAAAGAAAACAATACTAGAAATCTAAAGTTTAGGGATAGTAAACACAAATGAATAAAGCAGAGAAGTATTGTATGTAGGTACACTGTTAAGAACTCCGCTCAGAATAAAAGTAGTGGACAACATGACATCATCTCGCGTAATATTTTCACCTACTACTCATATTTTCAGGTTTCGCTTGAAGCGCGGTGGAACTGGATCTTATAGATTTATTGCTTTCATTTGTGTATATTGTTAAGAATCGTTTACCTGAAAGCAAATATTTTATTTTACACTACTGGCCATTAAAATTGCTACACCCCGAAGATGATGTGCTACAAATGCGAAATTTAACTGACAGGAAGAAGGTGATGTGATATGCAAATGATTAGCTTTTCAGAGCATTCACACAAGGTTAGCGCCAGAGGCGACACCTACAACGTGCTGACATTAGGAAAGTTTCCAACCGATTTCCCATACACAAACAGCAGTTGACCGGCGTTGCCTGGTGAAACGTTGTTGTGACGCCTCTTGTAAGGAGGACAAAAGCGTACCATCACGTTTCCGACTTTGATAAAGGTCGGATTGTAACCTATCGCGATTGCGGTTTATCGTATCGCGACTTTGCTGCTCGCGTTGGTCGAGACCCAATGACTGTTAGCAGAATATGGAATCGGTGGGTTCAGGATGGCAATACGGAACGCCGTGCTGGATCCCAAAGGCCTCCTATCACTAGCAGTCGAGATGACAGGCATCTTTTGCGCATGGCTGTAACGGATGGTGCAGCGACGTCTCGATCCCTGACTCAACAGATGGGGACGTTTGCAAGACAACAACCATCTGCACGAACAGTTCGACGACGTTTGCAGCAGCATGGACTTTCAGCTCGGAGAGCATGGCTGCGGTTACCCTTGACGCTGCATCACAGACAGGAGTGCCTGCGGTGGTGTACTCAACGACGAACCTGGGTGCACGAATGGCAAAACGTCATTTTTTGGGATGAATCCAGGTTCTGTTTACAGCATCATGATGGTCGCATCCGTGTTTGACGACATCGCGGTGAACGCACATTGGAAGCGTGTATTCGTCATCGCCATTCTGGCGTATCACCCGGCGTGATGGTATGGGGTGCCACTGGTTACACGTCTCGGACACCTCTTGTTCGCATTGACGGCACTTCGAACAGTGGACGTTACATTTCACATGTGTTACAACCCGTGGCTCTACCATTCATTCTATCCCTGTGAAACCCTACATTTCAGCACGATAATGCACGACCGCATGTTCTGGGTACAGTAAATGTTGGACTGCTGCCCTAGCCAGCACATTCTCCAGATCTTGCACCAATTGAAAACGTCTGGTCAATGGTGGCCGAGCAACTGGCTCGTCACAATACGCCAGTCACTACTGTTGATGAACTGTGCTATCGTGTTGAAGCTGCTTGGGCAACTGTACGTGTACACGCTATCCAAGCTCTGTTCGACTCTATATCGTATCAAGGCCGTTATTACGGCCAGAGGTGGTTGTTCTGGGTACTGATTTCTCAGGATCTATGCACCCAAATTGCGTGAAAATGTAATCACACGTCAGTGCTAGTATAATATATTTGTCCATTGAATATCCGTTTATCATCTGCATTTCTTCTTGGTGTAGCAATTTTAATGGCCAGTAGTGTATTTTATGTAAACTGTGTACGCTGCTGTTTCTTTCGAATGAGTCAGTGCTACCATCCACAAAGTGCTGGAGAAAGAATGCGTACAGTGATAGTAAAATCTGAAACAACTGAACTGCTGTCATGTTCTGGCTCAGACACATTTCTATAGCATCGTCTTGCATACTTAGAACGTGTTCTATTCTACAGCCGCATCAAACTCATCAGCTAATATTTGGAAGAGGCAATCAATCTTATCTTCTTTGGAATACTCGAACACACGAATGCTTTCGTAAGTCCAGTACACGAACCATATCTTTATAATTTCTACGTCCACACACAACGCCAAAAGAGCTGTAGGATAATAAGTAACCTCAATAAAAAATGACCCTTCTCCAATACTAACCAGCAGTAAGGAAACGGAAGGTAAAACCTTTATCGAACCATCTCGCTGTAGCAGTACAAGCGCTGCGAGTAGCGAGCGCTTCGTAGTCGTTATCTGCGATCAGTGGCCGCAATCTATTACTTGCCCCCTTTTTCGTGGTCCTGTTTTGTGGCAGAACTTTCCAGGTCTGGCGAACACGGCCCGATTTCCAGTTTGCATAATGCGGTGGACCGCTACGCGGAATGTCCAGTAAAATGTAACGCGGTCTGCGGCAGTGGAGTGTCCAGTAAAACGTAATGCGCCCACATAAACTGCTGCAGCAAGCAGAAGAGGCACACCGCTCCTATACTCGTAGCTCGCTCGCATCCTCGTCTTGCAACGGCCGGTGACTATAAGGACGAAAAAGTTTCCCATTGCCAAGGTATCACATCTGGCTTGCTGCTCCCATTTAGTGACAACTTATATGCGAGCACGACTGTGTTTGCTAAATAGATCATTTAAAAAAAGTGAGAATATGATAGTAACAAAATGGCACTATATAAATTAGAAGTAGGAGGTCAATCGAACAAGAGATAAGCATTAATTATCTATGGACTGTTATCACCAGCTATAAAGATTTATCCATGGAAGTGAAAAATGAAATCACAAAAAGCGGTAACGGTAGTCGCGTGCCTGGAAAATACTGTATTGAGAAAAAGGTTTATGACAACTGAGGGTAAAGTAAAAGAGGGCTGAGGATGATACGGCCACCGGCATCAAGGCCTGTTTGGGCGAGGTTTTTTTTCCAGCATATAGAGCAGTAGAAATAACCATGTGGGACAAAAGAACAAATGTGTCGATAGGGGAAATACAAAATAAAAATAAGTGGAATACAAAATATAAATAAATAGATGAAAGAGAAGAAAAAGAAATAGGGAGGATCATGTGGAAAGGACAGACTCTACAAGTTTAGCTAACATTTTTAAACATGGACGACACACGGGAAATGAGCACCTGGTCGACCATCGAAGAGGTGGGACGGCATTAGGACCAGCACATCTGCTGAATGAAGCAGATTAACAGGGACAATCCTAATCAGCAGGAAATGCGATTTTACGTAGCAATGAAAATACGATTTGCCAAATATCTCTTACAGTTTACGTTAAATTGCAGGTCCTGGAAGTACATTTAGCGTCACCAGCGACACATTCAAGTTGCTGGAACTTTCATTGGCATAAGGATCATCATTAGTTCTGTAATATATTTTCGATCACAGCCTCCGTCAACACAATGAGCGTGGCCTTCTTGATCGTTGTCTTCTTTTCGTTCGTCATGGGTGTGGGGCGAAACACCGAGGTCATTGGTCCCATCGAAATGGGGAAGGGTGGGGAAAAATATCGGCCGTGCCCTTTCAAAGGAACCATCCCGGCATTTGCCTGAAGCGATTTAGGGAAATCACGGAAAACCTAAATCAGGATGACCGGGCGCTGCCTTGAACCGCCATCCTTCCGAATGCGATTCCAGTGTGCGTGTTCGCCATGGTAATTGTCATCGCGTCATTCCAATTCCTATGGTCGCCATTGTCATCCACTTTCCATAGTCGCCAGTGTCATTATAATCGTTTTAATCATCTTGACCGTCATCACCGAGCGAGGTGGTGTAATGGTTCGCACATTGGACTCGCATTTGAGAGGACTTCGGCTAAAATGCGCATCTGTCCATCCAGATTTAGGTATTTCGTGATTTTCCCAAAATCGCTCCACGCAAATGCCGGGTTGCTTCCTTTGAAAGGGCACTGCCGATTTTCTTCCCAGTCCTAGAAACAATCCGAGCTAGTGCTCCGTCCCTAATGGCCTCGATGTCGACGGGACGTTAAACCCAATCTTCCTTCTTCAGGAGTACCACCATTACTGCCGTTACCATCACTGTCATCATGATCATGTTCATCATCACAAGACCAGTGCCATCAGTGAGAGTTCAAAACTCATTTTCATCACTGTCATTCATTTGCATCATCATCTGCTTTTCATGTTCCATTCATCCACTGTTGTACGAAGATATCCTGCAGACTTCATGGAATAATCAGATATGAAGAGCCTGAGATACACATCAATATCAAGACAGGGAGAGACCTTACGCTTCCATCAGTAATTTTGGTACAACCATGGAGCATTGTTACAAATGCGCCTCTGAACTGCCTCCACAGTTTACGAGTATCTACAGCTTACAGAAGGCATACACGAATCTCTTTCCGGCCATCCTGATTTAGGTTTTCCGTGATTTCCCTAAATCGCTTCAGGCAAATGCCGGCATGGTTCCTTTGAAAAGGCACGGCCGATTTCCTTCCCCGTCCTTCCCTCACCCGAGCTTGCGCTCCGTCTCTAATGACCTCGTTGTCGACGGGACGTTAAACAATAGTCTCCTCATTCTCCACGATTCTCTTTGTGCCACATTGTACTTTAGCGAAGTGTCTCTCTCTCACTGTAACGGGCGTGCCAGTTGAGACATCAGTATTTCAGTTCCTATTGGTCGGGATGAATTTGGTTTATTTTGATTAACAGTAAGAAGACGTGAGTATCATGTGCCAAAGTGTGTGACCCCGTATAACATGTTACAAAATATTATACGCTGTACTGACGCTACTTGTTCCTGGGTGCATTATTTACCCTCATTTGGCGAGAGGTGGGGATAAATGATGCTCACAGGAACGCTTTCGAACTCGATCGTTTTCATACTCCAGGTGTTAAAGCATGTGTGTACTCCGCTCCAAATATTTGAACGCTCACCGGTCACTGTTCCTGTGACACTACTCCTCGACGATGTGCGCCTTCTCAAGTTCTATCTTGACTTCTTTCTTGTGGATGACAATGCGCGACCGCTTCGAACTGCGCAGGTAGTGGAGCTCTTGGAAAGAGAGGCTGCTCGGCGAATAGACTGGCCTGTCAGTTCCCCCGACGTAAATCCCACCGAACACGTGTGGGATGCCTTGGGAAGACGTATTTCAGCACGTCCACATGCATCAACAACCATCCATCATATGCCAATCACGCTGGCGAGGGAATGGAACGCGCTACCATAAGAAATCCATACCAATGTCCAGCATGGGCAGAACATGTGATGCCCTCCTCGGAGATCAGACACTCTATTAAAAAATAAGTCCCGCCTTTTGAAACTTCTAGGGGGCCATGATAACTTTGAATAAAAGTATCATTTCTATTCGACTTACTGCATATTTTCTCTATTTACCTTTTTTACTGGGCTGTGGTTGTTCTTTCTACGTATGGGTGAAGTTTCATCGAGCTATCTTATTTGGCAGTGACAAATCAAACTAAAGTTACCGACGTCCTTAAGGTTTTCGCCTCAGTGTATCTAAGTCCTCTTTTCTGTTCATGAGGCACCGTTCACCTTTTAGTAGACCACTCACCTGACGGTTGAACCTATCATGGATTTCATCAATGAGTGCCTCGATCCGATCGAAAATCACAGGTTCGAAATTTATTAGCAGTACATTCATAGGATTTTCCTTCTGTTATTCCAGTCTATGACCACAAAAATCTTCGTCAGTCAATTTCAGACTGTGGTGATCATAAATAAAGCCATAATAGTCATGTTTGAAATATTGAAAAAATTGTTCAAATGGCTCTGAGCACTATGGGACTTAACATTTGTGGTCATCAGTCCCCTAGACATAGAACTACTTAAACCTAACTAACCTAAGGACATCATACACATCCATGCCCGAGGCAGGATTCGAACCTGCAACCGTAGCAGCAGCGCTGTTCCGGACTGAAACGCCTAGAACCGCTCGGTAAATAGATCTGAAGATCGGTAGTCAGCCCGGCTGACAATTTTTGTGATCGTAAACTGGAATAAAAGAGATAAATTCTACAGTTTCTGTATCACTGTATTTATTCGCGACTATGACGCAGCTTGTTAAACATTCATAAGTTTTTCGTTGTAATGCTAAAACATTAAAAAGTCCTTGACGTAGTAATGGCCACATTTAGAATGTAACGACGTTTCGCTGTTTTGTATATATAGAGTGAAGAGAAATTTTCTAAAAAGCTTGTAAGGGTGTCGCAGGGCAGTCTGTGCTGAGAAATGACGTGTCCTTGCCCTCTCAATCCATACCTTGTGACCGCCTTGTCCTGCTCTTTGACGTCTTGGTGGTTTGAGAGAAAGATAGCCTCTCAGTTACAGTTGGAGACTTGTTGCCTCGCCGAAACTGTAATATTTATACGTATGAAATGCTATTGTTCTAAAGGCCGCCTGAAAGCGACTTCAATTTAATCCTAAGAGTGATTTCCTTGCATAAGCAGTTGATATGTATTTTAGTTTTTAGTGTTGTCCAGGGAGCTCGCAAGATGCGTCCTACGTCACCGTGTGGCTATCCTGGTTGATGTCCAGGGGTTGTTATTTACCTGTCTGCTTGCTGGCGGGAGAGACGCAAATTGTAAGCTAGTTGAGTTTTTCACTTCTACCGCTTTCTAAATTTTATTGAAGATCAATCAGTGGAGGGCGCCCCTCGCGACCCTGAGTTTTTGGACGTATTCCTTTTAATGATGCTGATTTAATATTCTTATTGTTGTTGAATACCTTTGCATTTATTTGTCCTTGCTTAAAGGGTATTGTTGCTATATATTTGTTAGTCTACACTTGCAACTGTAGAAGTAAACGCTTTTCATGTTATCGCTTTGACAAAGGCAATAATGTCGCAAATATTGCACTATTTACTGTTTTTGTCTTCTTTGGAGATGTGGCGTGCCATAATGAGAAGATTATTTGTCTTGTTTCTTGTTAGTTTTATAGAGAGGTACTGTGTGGTTTTAAATTTTTTCCTCATTGTCAGATCTGGGACAGTTAACAATTTCAACAGGACCTTTCGATTTTCTTACTAATCAGTTGCTTTTGTTAACCGCTGTCACTGACATTTTATGCAGTAAAGACATTTTTGTATTTTTATCAAAGGGTGAAAGTTGTTGAACAGAAAACCCTGGTTTCCAGTGCTTCCATTTGGGTCCGTTCCCGGAAATGCTAAAGGCGCTAAGGCCCTTATCAATATGCTTAAAAACATAAACAGTAATGTCTGAATATATTACATAATATGACTGTTACTGCCTGAGTCACAAACTTAAGACTTTTGTGAACGTCATACGCCATTAAACTACGCTGACTTCTGTCACCAGCAATTATTAGATTCCTAAATGCAACTACAGGGATTTGTGTTTGAGGCAGCTGTTTCGATGACATCATCATCATCAGCCAATTCAATCATTAAATGATGTGGCCTCTTCGAGTCGTGGATTCAGGTATGTTTGAGGCAGCTGTTTCGATGACATCATCATCATCATCAGCCAATTCAATCATTAAATGATGTGGCCTCTTCGAGTCGTGGATTCAGGTAGGCTTTCAACAGTCCTCTACAAGTGGAAGGATCATGGGCAGCGATCTTCTTGATTTCTTTGTCCCATCTGTCCGGTGCTCTTTCGGACTCCACTGCAGAACTAGCTTGGTCCATTTGCTGTCTTTTCTTCTCGCTACGTGACCAGCACACTGCCGTTTCAAGAGGCCTACTGTCTTTAAGATGTCCTTAACCTTCGTTACACACCGGATGTCATCTGCCCTTTTCGTATTCTTCCTTGTATAGCCCACCAGTTCTATGGCTCTCTGTGCTGTCCTAAGTTTCCCTTTTGTAAATGAGTAGAGTGTCCATGTCGCGCAACCGTACGTCAGCACAGCAAGAATTCATTGATCAAATACTGTTTTCTTCGGATTTACTGGCTTGATCTGAATACTGTTGAATTCCTCCCAAATGCTTGCCAGCCAAGCTTCATGCGTCGATAGATTTCTGGCCTTACATCTCCATATTTATGATCTGGGCGAGGTTGATATATTCACGGACCTCTTCTAATGGACTGTCCTTGACTTTCACATCTCCAGCTGGAACCCATTTGTTGGACATTACTTTTGTTTTGGAAAGGTTCATGTTCAAGCCAACCAACTGACATTCCGATGCAAGATCTGTAACTAATTCTTGGAGCTCTGCGAAGTCGTTGGCCAGTCAGGCAAAATCATCAGAAAATCTCAAGTTTGGGCCTTCTTCCATTAATTTTAATTTCCTACCTTCCCAGATCAGCTTCGACATAGCCATTTCCAGTACAGCCGAGAACAGTTTTGGGGAGATGGGATCGCCTCGCTTGACGCCCCTCCTGATGCGGAATTCTTGAGTTGATTCGCCGATATTAACATAAGCTGAAGAAGTAGATATTGCTGAGCACTTCAATTGCTCCCACTCCTTGCTCACTCAAAGCTTGGAGGACACCTACATGGCTAACGGAGTCAAACATCTTTTCAAAATCAACAAAGGCGATGCAGAGAGGCAGTTGGTATTCGTTTGCTCTGCTTATCACTTCACTAACGTTCAGAATGTAGTCAGAGTGCTAAAATTGCTTCGGAATCGTGCTTGTTCTCTAGGCTGAGCTGAGTCTAGGGTGGAACTAATTCGATTTAACAGGATATTTGTGAAAATTTTGTACAAAATTGAGAGCAAGCTGATAGGACGATAGTTTTTGGTTTGTAAATACTTCCTTTATTGTGTATCAGTGTAATCTTTGCCTTGTTCCACAAAAATGGGACTGAAGCATAGTGCAGCCAGGAAGTAAATACTTTTGCCAAGTGTTTTTGTTACCTCTCCTGTCAGTTTCTGGATGTCAACACTGAGCTCATTGTCAACCGGCACTGTTCCCTTCTTCACGCTATCTATAGCGCACTTTATTTCCGATGGGATTACATCTACAGCACTAAGTACATCATTTAATTTAAATACACTCAAATTTTCGCTTGGTTTGCTATACAAATTGCTATAAAAGTATCTGATTAACTTCAAAACCTCCTCCTTTTCGGTGATTCGACCGTCATTTCCATCGAGTGCGATAATCTGCTTTTTACCGATTGTGAGTTTGCGTTTGGCTGACTTTAAACTTGTCTTGTTCTCTAACCTTGTTCGTAAGGTGTCTTCACTGAATTTCTGTCTGTCAGTTTTCATTTCTATTCGCACTGCCTTACATAGTTCGGAATACACTACTATTTCACGATCGGTTTGGATTTTCATTTCTCCCCTCTGTTGTAAAAGGTTTTTAGTTTTGGCAGTAAATTTCATTGGTTGTTTATTCTTTTGGCATAGGCCACCAACTTCTTGTGCACTTGAAACAATCATTTCTCCCAAATCTCCATCTTTAGTTATGTAGAACTTGCTTTGGAGGTCTTCTTGGAATTTCAACGGATGTTCTTCCAGGTTTTTGAGATTGATTACACTTCTCTTCCCTGTCTTAGTTTATTCCTTTCGTCTCTTACATTGAGTTCGACCCTTGTTCTCACCAGATGGTGATCACTGGCAATGTTGAACTGATTTAGCACCGATACGTCTTTTACAATCTGCGGAATGTTTGACAGAATAAACTTTATCTCATTTTTGACACTGATGATTTGGCTCCTCCAAGTCCATTTTCGGTCAGAGTGCTTCTTCAGAAACGTACTCATGATGGACATATAAAATCGCCAATAAGCATCTGGAAGTGACAATCGCTACCTTTTTTACAGGTGCTATTCAGGCTTTCATAAAAAGAATCAGTTTCTTCGTCAGGGTGGCTTGAGATGGAAGCGTACACCTGAAAAATCTGTATTATATAACTATTCGACACCTTAAGGACCATTCGAGCTATCCTGCTGGAAGTTCCTTCTAAGACAAATACTCTTTCAGCGATATTCTTGTTAATTAAGAACCCAACTCCATTGAGTTCTCCTTCCGGGTCACCACAAAAGTAGAACAAGTTACCAGAGTGCAAATGGAGACAGTCTTCCCCTTTTTGGCGTACTTCACTTAAACCAACAATACTCCAGTTGGTTTTTCTAAGCTCCTTCTCGATCTCTTCTAGTCTGTTGTAGCCTGTTAGAGAGCGACATTTGTATGTACAGACTTGAAAATCTGTATCTTCTTCTCAGCTCATCTTGGTGTTTGGGACATCAAAGTGCCCCTACTCGGAGATCCGACTGTGGTGCTATTACTCCGGAAAGTTTAACATTAATGTCACACATCATGACACACATCATGACTCAAAGGTGAGAAGCACAATCGCCATGCTTGCTTCAGAAAGCATTGGCGATATAGTTTCCAGGCCGCCCCTGACATGGGGTACAGATGACTTTTTTTTTTTTTTTTAATTTCATTTTGTTCCATTTTCCATTTCGTTCGTTGCATCTGCTCGGGGCGGACGTTGTATGACACCAGTTTAAGTTCGACGTTGATCGGTAACCCTCTAACCGAGCACGCGAAGCTACCGTGCTGGCATCTTTGGTAGGCCGCTCCAGGTTGCTAGTTTTGGTTCACCCTGGGTATTTCATTTCCCCGGTGCCACCCATATCTGAAAGACTTTCCCCTATCCACCACCTGGGGAGGCTTCCGATGGGGGACTAGCAACCCCACACGGGGTTGACTTGGAATTTTATACATATGTAATTTCAAGGGGATTTTATTGAGTCTTCACACCCTCCCCCCCCCCCCCCCCCCCCACACACACACCAATCTCCCCTTCTCCATCGCTTAGAACAGGACATCCGTCGCAATTTATAAGCTTTTTTCAACGTAACATGTTTGCATGTGAATGTTTTTTGTTTTATAATAAGTAGTTACACCGCTTCCTGCTGTCCAATGAAATTGAAATTTTAACTTAATACGCATGTATGAAATCTATGACAGTGCAGTACTACACCTCCAGACGACAAGTTTACAACTCCGACTCCATAGTGGTAGACGAACTAATGTCCTGTTCGATTTTATTCAGAACAGAGCCGCAGACCACGAATTTATATTTCAGAGCAAAAGTTAGTTTTTCTGTGAAAGCTACCTATAGATTTTGTTTTCAAAACACTAGCTATTTTACTTATTCTCTAATTTAAAGCTGTTTCAATACTCGAACAACAAGTGAAAATAATACCACAAGCGTTTAACTAAAAATTTAAAACTTCCGTTCTTAGGCTAACCAGAAAACATAACAAGGAACACTCCGCTATTATTTCAATTAGTAAATACTGATTCTTTAAATTCTATACCAGTGTTATCCTTATCGATCTCAGGTACCCGATAAATTCGTGAAATCTCATGCCATCAGAAATATGGTGTGGTGGGTGGGGGCAACGTGGGTGGGGGTAATACTACTAGTTTAATGAGGATCTATACATTGGCTAGAAAGTGTTCAGAGAAAACGAATGAAATGGTGAAAAGTAAATACCATATGCAGTCTGTGATGAACATATAAGAACCAGAAACACGCACCTGTTACGTTAGGTGTGTATTAACTATCAAGGATAAATGTTTTGGGTGCTCATATGCACGTGAACTGTTTATAGGCAAAGGAAGGTGTTAATAACAAACCTGTGTTTTTCAAGAAATTTTTTCTCTATTGAAATCCCTTCTTTATTAGCGGTCCCTCACCAGATGAAAACAAGGGGAACAGATAACGGCGTTTTCGTGCAGTACATTTGTTCAGTTTCTGTGACAGCTTTTATGATTCCTGGATAACAGTGAGATTTACAAAAAGAAATTAAAGCCTGATATTTAACTGTAATTTGTGCGCAGTGCAAGCAATAATTCACGGTAGAGAGTTATCCATTATAATCGTTCATGCCTTCATGCCATAAAGTTCTCGTAACAACGTTGCCTTTTGTTTCAAACAGGTCTTTATACGTTGCAGAAAAATATAAAAAAGGTAAGTAAGTACTGAATATCTTGCTACTATATCAGTGTCGAGATATCGATATAGTTTTAGTTATGGTTATTGAACTGAACATTATATCGACGCTGCTAATGAAATTATTCTATTGTTTCGTTCCTCAGCCTTCTAACATTTGATTCCGCCCACACGACTACTTCTCCTGTGCCAATCACGTCATCTAAAAGTATCATTTACACCCAACATCCTCGAATGTACGTTGGATATATTCCAATTCTGTCTCCTCCAACAAATGTTTCTCTCTATGACTTCCGTTAATACAATGTAAGTTATTCCTCGATATCTAAACTCCTGCTCCTTCTTCCAGTGTTTACATATAGTACACTCCTCTCCTCGCGGGTTGTGCGGAGCACTTTATCATTTCTTACATAATTAGTTCACTTAGTTTTCAGTATTCTGTAACAGCTCAAATGCTTCTGTTGTTTTATTTTCCGATCTTCCCAAAGGCCGTGATTCAGTTTCACACAAGTCTGTGTTCCAGACGTACATACATTTTCATATGGCCTATGATTTCAGCAGGAGTGGAGTTGGACTGGGGTTTGTGTGAGCGTGGATCCTTAATCAAATGCTAGTTAATCTTATTAACAATATGTGCACATGATAATAAGAGCGCATTAATGAGAAAGAATAATCATGAATTAGCGCACAGTTTTATGAAACGGACTGAACATGTGATACAATAAGATAATATTAGAAAAAATAGACTGTTGCTCCACAAGAACAAATTTAACCTTTGAAGGGGCACTCTTGGCTATGCAGCCAGCGAACGTTAACATTTTGAATACCAACAATACAGAGAAATGTATAAATATAAAACTTTTAACGAAGTTAGCTTTTATTTCTATCGTATGCAACGAATACAACCATGAATTGTCAAAAAGTAAACGGTCGAATGTTTTACGGAGTTGGTTTCACTTTGGGACTAGTGGGACATTCGTTTGTCAACCTCCCGTCATTTGCTGTGGGGAAAATAACTCAGAACTACTTCCACGGGAGACTGACCGCTTACATCAACATTTGGTCCGTCCTCTCCGTAGAAATCATGCTCAGCTGCTACTTTGTACAAAGTAAACCAACTGAACTGGGAATTTGTCATGGCAGGCTCATCTTCACTATCATCGTGAATTGGATTTCCAATGAGTAGTTCAGGCCCTGGCAAAGGAGTTGAACTTGCTCATGTTCTTGCCTGAGGGAGACAGAAGCATCCTCACGGTACATTTCCACATCAATAGGAATTTCTTCTTCTAAACGACGGACGTTTAGATCCTGTAAGGCGTCTCGAAGCATCTATAAATCCATAGTGCCTTAAACAATTTATAATGCTACAAAATAAACATAAACCGGTCGTAAAACTAAGTGACTTACAAAAAATGGTTCAAATGGCTCTGAGCACTATGGGACTTAACATCTATGGTCATCACTCCCCTAGAACTTAGAACTACTTAAACCTAACTAACCTAAGGACATCACACAACACCCAGTCATCACGAGGCAGAGAAAATCCCAAAAGTGACTTACATACAATGACAAAATTAATTATAAAGGTACGTACAGCTCTATGGTTTTCTGTCGAAACAGTCATAAAAGGTTTAGTACATACTCATATTTACGCTACAGTGACTTCAGATACACTTACTTTCACTGCCAATGATCTCCTCAACAATATCGCACGTCAGGTACGAAGTTTGTCCAGAAAGTAATGTACCGCTTTTTTCCCCCAGACGTGCCTTCATTGAATATCTCACTGCAGAGAAAGAAACTGTGGGGAATATTCACAAAAACTTGTGCAAAGTCTGTGGAGTATCTGCAGTCTGGACAGAAGTACAGTTAGTCGCTGGGCATGGAGGGTGAGGTCATTATAAAGCGGTTCGGTGGAGCTCCACGATTTGCAGCGGTCAGGGAGATCATCCACGGCTGTCACACCTCACACACTTGAGATAACCTCGTCGGACTTCGACTTGTATAGGCCATTACAGGATGCCACTCGTGGAAGACATTGTGAGGACAATGAGGAGGTGGTTTACACAGTGAAGCACTGGCTCCGCCAACAGGACAAGGATTGGTACCGACAGGGCAGACACGCCTTTGTTTCGCGCTGGAGAAAGGCCGTAGAACGGGGTTGAGATTACGTGGAAAAATAGGGTGTGTAGATAAAACACCATTCTTTCCTGTGTGTAATTCTCATTGTGTTCAATAAAGTACTGTTGAAGAAAAAAATGGGGTGCTCTACTTTCCGCGCAAGCTTCGTAAATTACGCAACAAAAATTTTCAGACACAAATCTCCTACAATCACGTAGCAAACACATCGCGTCGACTGCTCCTTTGAAAGGTGTAAGCGACTGCTGCGTTACACTACATTTGTAAAGTACCTCGCTCTACTGCTTGGAGTTTGTCTTGCAGTAGCATCGGTGGTTTCATGAGTAATGCACTGGCACTTAATAAAATTAATGATACGGTGGTTTCAGTCAAAAAATACTCGAGCTCAAAGGGATAACCTAAGATGTGGCGTGAAATTTAATGTTGGGCCCCACGATGACAAACTTTACAAAGTAGCATGCAATATGACCTGCAATAAAAAGAAACTCAAAGAAACCAGTAGAGCCTGACAGCACAAGCAAACGCCACACATACAACGGGTTTCACCGTACTGCTTCACAAATTACAGGATCAACAGTGGTGTCGCCATGTTTCATCAATTTAGAATCTTGCCAATTAAGGAATTCTAGCACAGACTCAATGGTTAACACGACAAAATGGCACTTTCCAGACATCTTACTCGAAACCCCGCTCTGATAGCACCTTCTCTCTCCGAGCTGCCATATTATCTGGACGTGAAGAAAAGCACCGTCCGTCTCTCTGCCAGGCAATACGTCGTAATGATAGCAGGCCACGCCCAGTCTTGGCCGCTCTCAGCCCCATGGCCTCGCTACACAGCTAAGCTATCCATCCCGGCTCCAGGTGGCGCTCTTGAGCTTTCAACGGGGTGCTTTCGCTTTCGCTCGCAGATCCCAACTGCGTCGGACTTCTCCGCTTACACCGAACTACGTTCACCGACGCTACTCCGTGGTACAGCCAAGCCAAAGCAAAACTAGTTCGACCGGTGCACCAAGCACGTCCCCCGACGCAGTACCGAAGCCTTGTCGCTGGCTCCAGTTCAGGTTGCCGCTCTAGTTACGTACTTCTAGCAGCCCTTTATTGTCCAGCGCCGTTACAGCTAACCTCGGTGCGACGCTGCGTCTGTTGACTCGCCGAGACCTACACTCTCTGGAGTAACTGGAGCGCACGATCCGCGCTAGCGCGAACTGCTCAGCTAAGTGGAAATTCTAGCGTGCCATGAAATAGCTTGTGCAAGGCATACTTTCCCAAATTAAATTCAATGTATGATAAAAGTTGACTTAATTTAGGAAAGAATGTCCTCTCTGCCTGTACTAGTCTGCTTGTAACGTTCCCTTTAGCTTTGCATATCTAGTGTTATTTTCCTTTCAAGGCAGTGCAATTCATTTACTTCGTTTACCCTTCTCACATAGCGTATGTGCTACATACTGTTCCTGTTTGTAGCATGTACTTCACACCGTGTGCCTTCTGAGCATCGCCTGTTTTCTTTCCTGTCAGCTCCCAGTACGTTTCTTCATGTGACTGAAGAAAGCATTTATCGCAGTGCTAGTATGCCTTCGATAAATACACGTAATTTCTGCTTGTTTTTAGAAATTTTGCAGTAGACTGCATTTACAGTATGCTCTAATACGCGAATATACACAAAAATAAATATAAAAATTAAATCAATAAAATTGTATTTGAAAATTTAAACCAGAGATCACTTAAGGATTCAAAATTTATTCAAACAATGAATTCCAGGTCGTGAAATTCGTTATTATTATTTTTAGTTCTCTTCATTCCTTTATACTTGGATAATGTTACCATCTTCAAAAAACTAAAAGTCTCCATTAGTTAATATTTTATTACACCTGCCTAGCAAAATAATTTTAAATTTATTATCAAGCTCCATACAAATTTTCTCCCCATATCTAATTTTTAAATGTTGACAACCTATAATGTAATACAAAATCATTTACTTCTTGCTCACTAATTTTTCTGTAGCACCACATATCGAAAGCTTCTATTTTCTTCTTGTCTAAACTATTTACCGTCCATGTTTCACTTCCATACATGGCTACACTCCATACAAATACTTTCAGAAATGACTTCCTGACACTTAAATCTATACTCGATGTTAACAAATTTCTCTTCTTCAGAAACGCTTTCCTTGCCATTGCCAGTTTACATTTTATATCCTCTCTACTTCAACCATCATCAGTTATTTTGCTCCCAAAATAGCAAAATTCCTTTACTATTTTAAGTGTCTCATTTCCTAATCTAATACTCTCAACATCACCCAATTTAATTCGACTACATTCCATTATCCTCGTTTTGCTTTTGTTGATGTTCATCTTATATCCTCCCTTCAAGACACCATCCATTCCATTCAACTGCTCTTCCAAGTCCTTTGCTGTCTCTGACAGAATTACAATGTCATCAGCGAACCTCAACGTTTTTATTTCTTCTCCATGGATTTTAATACCTGCTCCGAATTTTTCTTTTGTTTCCTTTACTGCTTGCTCAATATACAGATTGAATAACATCGGGGAGAGGCTACAACTCTTACTCCCTTCCCAACCGCTGCTGCCCTTTCATGTCCCTCGACTCTCATAACTGCCATCTGGTTTCTGTACAAATTGTAAATAGCCTTTCGCTCCATGTATTTTACCCCTGCCACCTTTAGAATTTGAAAGAGAGTATTCCAGTCAACATTGTCAAAAGCTTTCTCTAAATCTACAAATGCTAGAAACGTAGGTTTGCCTTCCTCAATCTTTCTTCTAAGATAGGTCGTAAGGTCAGTATTGCCTCGCATGTTCCAGTATTTCTACGGAATCCAAACTGATCTTCCCCGAGGTCGGCTTCTACTAGTCTGTAAAGATTTCGTGTTAGTATTTTGCAGCTGTGGCTTATTAAACTGATTGTTCGGTAATTTTCACGTCTGTCAACACCTGCTTTCTTTGGGATTGGAATTATTATATTCTTCTTGAAGTCTGAGGGCATTTCGCCTGTTTCATACATCTTGCTCACCAGATGGTAGAGTTTTGTCAGGACTGGCTCTCCCAAGGCCGTCAGTAGTTCCAATGGAATGTTGTCTACTCTGGGGGCAACTGGATGGTTAAATTGGAAAAAAATTAATCACCTGTATGTTTAGTCAAAAAGTTTAGATCGACAAAATATCAAGAATTTATAAAAATTGGGCAGAAAATTGAAGACAAGCACTATGAAAAAATTACCACTTCTATTGAAAATAATGAAGAAATTATTCCAGTAGATCAATGTCTAGATAATACAGTTGTATTAGATGACTTTATTCTTGAAAACTGGGATATAGTTAGAGAATATTTTACTACAAGAAGACATAATGAACTAGATTGTTTTTATTTAGCTCAAACTTATTCAAAAATACCATAGTGATTGGTCAGAGATAATAAAAATTTTTCAGTATTTTCAGACACTATGACAGAAATTTAAATCATATTTATCAGGAAGTTTTTGGTGGAGATTTAAACTTTGATGAATTTGCAGAATTGTGTTGTAAATCTTGGAATAGTGATCAATTGGGATTTTTTATGATAGACATGACTAGAAAATCGAATGCAGGTAAGTTCAGAAATAAAATACAGAATTTCATAACAACATAAATGTTAAACTTAAACATAAACATAAACATGAGATGTCATAAACGTTTAATTGTTTTTTCACCTCCAATAAATGTTTGCGAAGTATGACTGAGAAGTCGTCATAAAAGATGGGTGAAATAGTAGAATTTAAAATTGGAAAAAACAACCTCAAACAGAGTATGAAAAATATAAAAAAGATCAAACACTTATTAACGTAATTGATAAAGATTAACAAGAAATGGTAGGTTTAGGTGATAATGTTTTGAAAGCTATTGTAGAAAATACAGAAGTTGGAAAAGAAGTGGTTCCTCATTCTCTATATTACATAAAGAGATCATAAAGATTTAGAAAAATACATGAATCAGATGAAGAACTTCAGTTAGCTGCTAACGAAATAATGCATGCAAGTGCTGCTTCATTAGGAGAAAAATTAGCAGCAACTACAGTTAAAGGAATTATGTATAGAAAGAGAAAATTAGGAATAGGATGCAGTACTCAGCCTGCTTGAGCTGGCACTGGCTTTGGCGTGGATGACAATGGTTGGGGAGTGTAAAAAACATTAATTCTTATAAACTTTTAATCTATATAAATTAGTAACTCTTGAATTTATTATACTTTGCTATCAAGTGGCAAGCCTAAACCAAAATCATTAAAAATTAAGTAAAATAATGAACAATTACATAGTACTGAACAGTTTTTAACTGATGCACAAAAAAAGAAAGAGAAAAATTTAGTGCAAATTTACTTATTACATAAGATATTTTGGTTGTGAAAAAGATTATTGAGTATCTAAAAAAAGAAGAAAAAGACTAACACAACATGAAGGTGAATTTCTTCCATTCCTATTAGCTGCACTACCTTATTTAGCAACAACTGGTTTATTTGCTGGTGGTTCTGCAGCAATCGCAAATGCAGTAATAAACAAGAAAAAAGCTGATGCAAAATTGGAAGTACAGAAAAGACATAATCCAGCAATGGAAAAGAAAGGTGCTGTATCTAGAAAAAAAATTCAAAAAATAATTGACATCTATCCTTCTGCATTAAGTAATTTCGATATAGAAAAGTTAGTTAAACAATTAAAAATTAAAAATTTTTGTGGTATTTTTATGATTGATGAATCACCAAGTCAGCCTAGAGAATACAAATCTGGAATAGTTAATTCAGATACGTCTGCTCATGCTGGTTCTTATTGGATTTGTTATAAGAATATAAAATTTGTTTTGGTATATTTGATGGTGGTATACCAATTACACTAATTAGCTGTTTTGGAAAAAATTACCTGTACTACAATGCTGAGAGAATACAAAACTTTAACAAAGTAATTTGAGGTCATTTATTTCTATTTGTGTTAAAACTGCTGTCAGATAATTACAAGTTTAATGATATTTTGACTTTAATAAATGGACATTTTTGGAAATAAGATCATGAACGATTTAGATTTTCAATCATTATCTCCTAAAATTAATAACGAATTAATTCAAAATTTGAAGATTTTCAACATCTTAAATCATCAATAGAGGAATGAAACGTTCTCCATTTTCCAGCTGCGTCAGTTCGAATAAAATCCTCGAGCTTTCGATGGCAATCTCCGCCATAGTCGTCATTGTGTAACCTATTTTCTGAATGTTAGTGCTTCTTGCTTTTTCGATTTAAAAATTGAAGAATATAAGCCAGGTTCATTGATAACCACTGATTATTTTTCATTACCTCTTAATCCCGAGGTGGCTTCTGGTTTTAAATTTTCAAATAATTTTTTATCTTCTTTATCAACATCTTCTCTAATCGCATAGTCAGTGTCCTTATATTCTAATATTTCACCAACACCTTTTGCTTTAAACCATGGATAATTAATTTCATTAATAATGACTGATTCTTGCTTACCATTACATGCAAGCTGGTTATTGACAAGGTCTATGATTGAATCCACTATATGCAATAAAAATATATTAGATAAATTAAAATTCTATAGTGGGCACTTACATAATTTCTGTATAAATGTTTTTTCTCCTCTCATTTATTTCATGAACAATATCATATCATAATTTCTCAACTAAGTAAGATACACTGTTGAAGTGCATATTGCATATTTCTCTAATTTTGTCTCCCCTGTGTACACCAAACTAAGTGTTAAGTAAATGCTCTGCTAATTTTTAGTACATACATTTGTATTTGCTGATATAAAATATTTTATCGTTTTTAAGTCTTCCACTATTATAAATAGGTGATCTTCCTGAAAAATCATTTTCAGATTGTTCACCACCAACATTGCAACTGTTTTTCTTGGCATGCTGCTTCAATGTGGCAATGTAAATAATTTTCTCTTTCTTCATTTCTACCACATCATGTACTATATCTTTTAAATATAGACATCATTTTCTTTTTATTCTTGATCTTTTGCTTGTATTTCTATCACTTGCTGTTCAATACTTTTTTGAGATTAAATGCTGTTATATTCTTTTGTATATTCCAATTAATGTACAAACATTTTTTCTGCAGTTAAATAATATTTTCTTACTTTTTTACATCGTTTTGTAGTAAAAGTCACTGCTGATTCTTTATAATCATGAACTGTTTATAAAATCCATTTCTTTTGATCAAGATTATTAGGTTTTAAACTCTTTATTTCATCTGGAATAAATTCGTATTCTACAGCTAATTGATTAATTGTATATTATTTATTCATGTAGTATTTCATTTTCTTTAAGAAGTTTAATGTAATTTCTTTCATATTGTGTCGAATTTTCAGGTGGTAAATGGTTACTGCCTGGAATTCTGTATAAAAAGCACAAATCATCATTAGTAAACATCACTGTCTTTTCTCCAAATAATGGGAACCATATATCTTTAAACCAAAAACCTAAGTCTAATTGATATTCTTGTTCCTGTACAAATTCAAAAATATTTAGCATTGTTTTTCGAGAGTTGCAATAGATGTTGATGGAATTGACTCCATTAATAATAAATAAATATATATTAGATAAAAATATTTAGCTAGGTTTCAGGGGTTGGCGTGATGGCCTCTGAAATTCAGTTTAATAAAGCATAAAATATCATTAGTTATGAACACTTTTTTATCTTCGAATATTGGAACCAACTACCATAATTTTACTGATAATTTTTATGGTTAATGAATTCAAATATATTCATGATAGATGATTCAACAGCAGTAGTGGATGTATTACGAAATTAACTCCTTTTACATAGAAAAAAATTAAATTCTATAGCATTCTGTTAATTTTCCAGGTAGTAAATCTCTCACAGCTGAATTTCCAGCTAAAATTTAGTTATGTTATTTCCTTAATAGTGTCTCACTATAGATCACAATTTCTTTTTCATGATATGTGTATTGTACTGCAAACTCATAAGTGAAATAAAAATGCACAGTAAAAATCCTAGTGATGGGAAGCAAATGAAGAGTGTAAATACTTTACCCATACAACTGTCTATACCACAGCAACAAGAAAGTGGATTCATTTATTAAGGAATAATTTTAATTAATCTAATCAGAACTTGACTTCATAAATGAAGATCTTCAAGACGTGAAAAATTTTTTGAAATGGAGAAGTCAGTTGATAACTTAAACACACATGAATATATAGAAAGGATAAATAAAAGAATTCATATAAGGAGCATCTTAGTGAATATCTGTAAAAACTGTAGAAAGGTAAACAGATTAAGTGTATATGTGGAAAATATGTTTCATTACATAAAAAACAGATGACGAATTTTCTAAAACACTGAAAAATAATGAAAAACATGAGTGCAGAAAAAATATATTGATTGTGAAGAAACTAAAGATTTTAACTGTTTTTACTTTAGCTGTTCATCTAGGAACAAACTCTCAACTAAATGTAAGATTGGCCAAAAGAAGATAAGCTAAAAATAAGAATGGTGTGTGAATGTGGAAAAGAAATAATTATAAGTCATCTCAAAAGACATTTATCATCAGAAAAGTATAAAAATTCAACTTCTAAAATTTTCGATTTATCTGCTTAAATGGAGACTTCCTTTAGATAGTTTACAATCGCTCAATTCTGTGATTATTGCAGAAGGAATAATTTATGAGTGGTAAACAGATTTCGAAAACATAATTTAATTACATTAATGGTTTCACATAATTTACATCGTCTTGCAAGAGCTCTAGATAATTTTAAAGTAAGTGAACTCAAATCTAGAGCTAAAAATCTTGGTATTAGAGGATACAGTAAATTAAAGAATTCTGAATTAGTTAGTGCTGTTGGGTTACAGGCATTTAAATTCATCCAGAATTATTTCAAAAAACTAGATCAAGGCTAAAATGTGTACCTGATATAAATTATTTTTACAGGTTTGATGATGTTATTGAAAAAAGCTTGAACACTGACAGAAGAAAAAATAGTGAGACTAGACCAAATTTATCCATTCAGTAGAAAACTGTTTCAGCAAGGAAAAGAGACTGAGGCATAAAGAAAAAGCATTTACTTGAGATAAAATAAATATGATGGAGATTTAATAAAAAAATTTCAAGCTAGGTCTGTTGACTATAAAATTGTATTTAATGATGCTAATATTGCTCCATACCATTACAATAAACAGATTATATAACGAAAGCACACACTACTATGGTTGAAGTAGTAAAAGAACAAACTAAATTTAGAGAGGAAGATAAGTTGAATATAACATAAAAAATACAAAAATGTTTTGTCCAATTTCTACAAGATGTAAAGCATCAGATAATACTTAAGAATGTGTTCAGCTTTTGTGCAACAAAATAAGAAATATATTAACATCTGATGAAACTATTGATATAGAAGATACTGCATTTAAAATTCAATTGATGAAATTCGTAGACGCAATAGTTGTAGAAAAATAATAAATTTAGCTGAATTAATAATAATAATAATGTCTGTTGTCCTACAGCAATAATAGTTGAATTAATATAGCAGACAAATAATATTTTGAGTAGAGAGCTAACTAAAAATAAGATTAAGAAAATAAGAGAAGGCGATAAATACAAATAACAAAAAGATTTCACTGACTTACTATGTAATAAGTTGGATGAATACAATAAAGAAGGCTTTACTTGAGATGATATTGAAAACGCTGAAAAACTCCAATAAATGTTATATGTGTTGCGAATTTCAATTCAGTTATCTATAGTGGTCCTGAGAAAGAAATAAAGATATATTTGTATAAAGGTCACAACCATTTTGATGTAATATACAGTATAAAGGCTTTCTTGGGATCAGTATATTTCTGCAATAAGCGTAACAAGAAGAAACATAATTGCAAAATAGAAAGAAAAGTCAGTATATTATGCAAAGGTCTGGAACACGAAAGTATGGAGAACAAGATATACTCTAAAAACTGCAATAGATACTTTTGTAATGAAGAATCCTGAAAAAATCACTAAGAAGTTTGTTATCAGTGTATAAATGCAAAGGATGTATAAAAAGATTTGTTTGAGATCTAAAGAACTTAAATGTGGTTTTGAACTTTGCAGAAATTATAAACAAGTAGGGTAAACTGGAAACCATAAATGTTGCATCAATACAAATTACAAAAGGAGGTATCTGCAGGGTTACTCAAGTGTAATAAAGATGGAGAATTCAAAGATTTTTATCTTTATCAATGCTTCATTTGCTGTAAAATAGTTGCTGGTAAACAGTCTAAGTGTTGTGGAGATGTATTCCCAAGAGAGTGAATTGTACCTATACTGAAAGATACATGTGGTTTGATTATAAACCTCAGTAATAAATTGGTATACATATTCCACATCTTATAATAGTTCACAATTTTTAAAGGAAATACTGTTTATAAATTTAAGTCAAATAAAGAATTCTGTCGATGGCTGATATCTGATAAAAACAGGAATTATACATACATAGCTCACTATTCTAGGGGTTATGATTCACAGTTCATTTTGAAGTACTGTGTTGAAAACACAATAAAGTCATATACCATCTACAGAGGAAATAAATTCTTTTTATTTGAGGTAAAGCATTTAGAACTAAAAATTATAGATAACAGTAATTTTGTGCACAGGTCTCTTAGTAGTTTTCCAAAAACCCTTGATTTGAAAGAATTGAAGAAGGGATGATTCCCACATTTGTTCAATACATAAAAAAATGAAAATTACGTAGGACCAATTCCATATACTCGATATTATTGTGTTGACACTATGATGCCAAAAGATAGAGAAGCATTCAACAAATGGCAGAGCTCCAGAGTTAAAGAAAATTATATGTTCAATATGAAGAAAGAAACTATTGAATACTGTAATTCTGATGTAGAAACTTTAAGAAGAGACTGTTCAGAACTAAAAAAACAGTTCCTAGTAATAGCTAATATTGATCCATTCTGTTATATAACAAACTGTGGAGTTTGTACAGCTATATACAGATGTAAATATTTATCTGAAAATACAGTTGCTCTATTGGATAAAGAACAAGAAGAGAATTACTGTATAGAATCCATAGCTTTGTTAAGCAGTTCAAACAATAATGATATTTCACATGCTCTTAATCATGGAGAAGTAAAAATAGCTGGTCCAAATGTAGATGGCTTTGATGAAGAAACTAATGCTGTTTAGCAATACTATGGTTGTTATGGACGTGGTGGTAAAAAATGTTTTAAACGTGAGACGATTAACAATAAAAATAAAGAAACAATAGATGACCTTTATCAAAAAAATGGTTCAAATGGCTCTGAGCACTATGGAACTTAACTGCTGTGATCATCAGTCCCCTAGAACTTAGAACTACTTAAACCTAACTAACCTAAGGACATCACACACATCAATGCCCAAGGCAGGATTCGAACCTGCGACCGTAGCGGTAACCCGGTTCCAGACTGTAGCACCTATAACCGCACGGCCACTCTGGCCGGCGACCTTTATCAAAAGACCTTAATGAGAAATCAGAAATACGAAATGCAGGATATAATTTGGTAGAGATGTGGGAGTGTGATTGGCTAAACTCAGCAGAGTATAAAAGGCTTAAGAAATTATAACTCGTACCTGAAATTGTTGAACCATTGAATCAAAGAGATGCTTTTTATGTTGGTCAAACAAATGCAATAAACTTAAGAGCTAAAGCAGATGGAGTCAGCACGAAAATAAAATATATTGACGTATTGAGTCTTTATCCTACTGGGCAATTTTATGACATTTGTCCTGAACTACATCTGAGAAAATTATATAGAGCAAGATATTATTCTAAAAATTGGTGTGGTTTAATAAAATGTAAAGTAGTGCCAGCTAAAGTATTGTATCATCCTGTTTTACTACTAACAATAAATGAAAAACTGTTGTTTCCTTTGTGTGTCAAATGTGCTCAAGGAAAAAAAATAAAAGCAATCACAATGATGATGAAAGAAATTTTATTGGAACTTGGATGACTCATCAAGTAAAGTAAGCTGTAGAAAAAGGATATAAAACTTTAAATGTCTACGAAATTTTATTTTAGAAATAAAAAATGTGCTATTTAAAAATTATGTGAAAGACCAGTCCACATGATTTTGAAACTGGTGAAGAGTATATCAAAACAGTTAAAGAGAAATTAGATATTGACTTAGATCCTGATAGCATAAAGGAAAATCCAGGAATACAAGACTTTACTAAGATGTGTCTTAATTCATTATAGGGGAAATTTGAACAAAGGCAAAATATGAATCAAGCAGAATGCATACCAATTTTACAGCACTTTTATGAGATAGTATTGGATGATTGATTGGATTATGTAGATATAAATTTTCTTAGTGAAAATATGGTTCAGATGAAGTTCAGTTTCAAGGATTATTAAGTGGAAAATAATACAGCTACAAATACGTTTATAGCTGCATTAACTTCATCACATACAACGCTTAGATTATATGATAAGTTAGATAAACTAGGAGAATCTATTTTATGTTTTGATACCGGTTCTGTAGTATGTATTGAAGATGGTGGAATTTGGAAACAGGTTGTATGTTACGCAAATGGACTGATGAGTTAGGAAATAACTGGATTACAGATTGGGCTCTAACTGGCCCACAAAGTTACTATTATGAGAAAAATTATAAAAAAAACAAACATGAAAGTAAAGGGATTCACTTTAAACTAAAAAAATATTCAAAATATGAATGGCGAATCTATGGTAAGATTAATCGAGAGTGAAGGGAAGGAAAAGATACGGCTAGAATACTGTCAGATCACTAGAAATGTTATACTAAACATCTAGTCAACAAACAGGCTAACAAAGAATTCTCATTTCCATATGACAAATGAGTAATTGTAGAAAATTATGGTACAGTGCCTTATGGTATTAAAATTGTTAACTATTTAATAAATTTCAATAAGATACAAATATTTTTATATCTTATAATGCTTAATAAAATTGATACCACATTTTGTATACAAATAATATAAATTTGTTAGTGGTTTTTCATTGTATTCCCTATTTTCTAAATCTCAAATTATTTATTGAGAAAATATTAAAAATACTGAATACGATTTGATGTATTTTTGGTAACTTACTTATTGGTAAATTATAATCGGCTACTTTTTAGAGTCATAAAAAAAGAGAGAATCTGAGTTTTCTATTTCCTCTCATATTTCTATATCAGTTTTATCATAACTATAAAAATGTCATAGTCTTCTTCATCAATTTGCTTTAATGTATTAATACTTTCAGTATGGTCCTCACTTCTGAAATTCTCTATAATTAAAGGTGATTCAAAATATTCTTTGCAGACATTACATTGAACTTGCTTCTTTCTTGTTTTGTTATACCTATCAAGAAAAATACCAAATTTAAATTCATCCCACACATTAGTCATATTTATGTAGATTAAAAATTTTTAATATTATTTTTTATTCTATATAAATGGATACTCTATAGAAGAAGCTAATTCATGCAAGCAATTCTAATTTGTTTAAAAAGATTAGTGAGCTATAAGTAAATGAATTGTGTTACATTACAGTCTGTGAACATATAAAAACTAGATATAGGGAGAAAATCTGCATGAAAGTTGATAAAAAATTTGAAATTATTTTGCCAGACAGGTTCAATAAAATAATAGCTAACTGGGATTTTCAATTTTTTGAAGATGGTAATATTAAACAAAATAAGATTATGGTAATGAATTTCTAGATCTAGATTTCTTTGTCTGAATAAATTTCACATCCCCAGGTAACCTCAGGTTTAAATTTTCAAATACAATTTTACTGATTTAATTTTTGTATTTATTTTTGTATGTGAATGTGTTTAATCATTAAATAATTTCCTAGTGTGCTGAAGTGACCCACTTACTATTTACAACCATTTTAATCTTAGCACTTCCTTCTTGGTCTTCCATTGGTAGTTCTTAGTTTTTCTAAATATTGTATATTACCCATCTTGGCCTACAACTAACCCCAATTTTTTCATAATTTCTAAAATCTTGCAGCATTCAACATTGTCGGACAATTTTCAGGTCGAAAAATCCTATGAATATGTCTTCATATTTCTCCAGTCTTGCTTCCATTATAAATCGCAATGTCAGAACTGCGTCTTTGGTATTGTTACCTTTCTTAAGCCCAAATTGAATGTCATCTAACAGATCCTCAGTTTTCTCTTCCATTTTTCCATGTATTATTCTTGTCAACGACTTGGATTCATCTGTTGTTAAGCCGATTTTTCGATAACACTACCACTTGTTGGCTCTTGTTATCTTTGGAATTGTGTGGATGACGTTTTTTACGATAAATATCATACTTTTCCATAAATCCCATACTTTCTACACACCAACTTTAATCCTTTTCACCCAATTGTTTTAGAAATTCTGATGTAATGTTACTTATCCCTTCCACCTTCTTTAATTTTAAGTCATCCAAACCTTTTTTAAATTACAACTTTCATAACCATATCTGTCCTATCACATCATCAGACAATTCCTCACCCTTATAGAAGCCTTCAGTGTACTGTTTCCACCTAGCCATTCTCTCCTTTGCATTTAACAGTGAAGTTCACCTTGAACCCTTAATGTGTCATCCTTTGCTTTTAATTTCAACAAGGTTTGTTTTCACTTTTCTATATGCTGAGCCAGTCCTTCTTACAATCATTTAATTTTCGACTTCTTCACATTTTTCATTTAGCTATTTCATCTTAGCTTTCTGGACTTCCTATTTATTCCATTCTGTGATTTTTTTTATAATTCTTCCTTTTGTCGATCAACTGAAGTATTTACTCTGTTACTCATGATTCCTTCGCAGAGAGCCTTGCACCTATGTTTTTCTTTCCAAATTCTGTGATGGCCATTTTTGGAGGTGTCAGTTCCTCTTCAACTGAATTGCCTAATGAGGTATTAATTATTGCAGTATCTATACACTCCAAATAGTTCAAGTGTATCTCTTTACTCCTTAATACTTCTGTTCCACAACAATAAAGTGATAAATTTTTCCTATGTATCATTGGCGACAATGGCCTATGTTTTCACATATATGAAAGAAAATGTAAGAGGAAAATGATAGTGAAGCAGAATAGGAGGAATCTGGTAACAAAGACGTCGCACTTTCAGTGGGAAAACGTCCTAGAATACCAAAGTTTGTGCTGTCAACAACAGCAAGAATGTTCCATGGCATGTACCTACCTGAGATGAGGAATAGAAAACAGAAAAGGTCTTACAGATGTTGGTTACCTGCATGGAATGCTCCAAATTTGCTCATGGCACTAGAAGCCAAATGCAGTTCACAGAAAAAACGAAAATGTTTTTCGTAGTTCCGTAAAAAACGCGGAATGGGTGATGTACATGGGTACTTCAAAGAGTAAGTTTCACATGTCCTACACTATTGCCATTGTGCAACAAGAAGAGGGCACTGTCATGAGAGCTTGCACGTTCTCGGTGTCTTGGAGAGACAGTTCTGCTGCGGTGCAGACAATGAGTGCAACACAACGTGGGAGTGAATATGTACGTATATACTGACGTATATGCAAATATTTTCAACAGCAAAAAATAACTTTTTACTGTCAACTGCTTTTGTTTACTGACAGAACCATCATGAACCATTAGTGTTGATCTCTAGTTTTAGAATTTGTGGAAGTCACAAAATTTGCGGACACTAATGGGAAATTTGTTCCACAAATGCAATATTTTTAATAACTCTTTTAAAGCTACTTGAAATTATGGAAAATTACAGAAAAGACTGCATAAGCTATGGAAACTCTTTATGCAAAAGATATGTACATATAAATATTTGAAATATTGATAGTGGGGGCTATAAATCACACACAAATCGGTTCAAAGAAAATTATGGGAGTCTCTTCAGGAAAGGCAAATTTTCCTCAGATTTCATGCTTTTGTTGTGTATTTATATTCATAATGTCATTCACACGGCGTTTCAGGGAAATAAAACATTCTGTCTTCTGAGGAATTGTAAACATGGTGCAATACTGAAAACTCGCAAAATGGTCATTGTTAAAATATGCGATGCAAACAAGGGCACCTGTACCCATTTAGCAACTTTGCAGGTGACGGTGCGTTTATTTTAATGTGTAGACATCCTGAAACTTCTATGAGACGGACTTGTCTGATTTTCAAAAAGTGCTAAGTAAAATTTGGTGTGATAGTCTTAAACATTCTACAGTATACCTTGCCACGGATTCGAGTGGAATATTGTCGCAGTCCCTTCTGACGTTACGTGAAAGGCCCAGTAAGATTTCAGTTGCGCTGTCAGGTTTCTTCCTGAAGCTACACTACACAAATTTCACATAGCATTGTTGCTGCGAAGCTGCAGTTAGAAATGTTTCGCCCTTACAGAAAGCGACTCTTAGCAAACTCCTTCGGTATAACTTCAGTAGCTACACACAAGCTGTTACATCGTGTTTAATGTGCCTAGTGAATATATTAAAATATGAAAGCGTACACACCTACTACCTTCTGTGGAATACTTAGTCAAAATCTAACTCACTTGTGTCAGTCTTTATGCTACCTTCTCATCTAATTATCCTCATTTGTTAAGAGCCTGAAACTCGACGTCTGAGAGCACAATAACCTCTGATAATGACGCAGCACTTTTAGGGCTAATTTATGTAATTTCAGTTGAATTTTCTGCGTTAAGTAGACCGTGTATTACGAATAATTTCAGCTGAATTCATTTAATTAACGTGTAATTTCACGTTACCGCAACATTAACGTAAGTTTTTTGCAATGAGCAACAGAATGGTTTTCGTACATTTTGTCAACCATTGCGGCAGATGTTTTAGAACTTTATTAACAATTTTTAGTTGCCCGGATCTCTTGGTCGTGCGGTAGCGTTCTCACTTCCCACGCCCGGGTTCCCGGGTTCGATTCCCGGCGGGGTCAGGGATTTTCTCTGCCTCGTGATGGCTGGGTGTTGTGTGCTGTCCTTAGGTTAGTTAGGTTTAAGTAGTTCTAAGTTCTAGGGGACTGATGACCATAGATGTTAAGTCTCATAGTGCTCAGAGCCATTTGAATTTTTAGTTCCTGAGCATATTTGTATGTTTTACTCTTTCCAGTATAATGATGACTCTAACGTTATGGTTACTTGAAATACTTATGATTTTGATAATAGATTCGAATATTTAACAATAAAAACTGTGACTGTATATAGCCTTCATGTATAGTATTGAACCTTTTTTGGGTAGCATGCACATTGCCATCTCTGGAAACGGTAATACAGTCGAAATTCATCGTTAATGGACTTTTTAAGACAAAATAGAAAATACAGGAAATAATAACTAAATAAACGTAAATTGAAAGAGGAACAAGAGACACACAAATGAAACAGGTCATATAATATGCACATCATATATTGTCATATGTCATAAAAAAGTGGTAGGTTTATATAAACGACTATCATCAATGTAAATATTTTCGGAGAATGGCACATCACAGCATGGAAGATGCATACAAAGTAAGTAACAGAATGTTGAGCAAATTAGAATATACAGAAAATCGAAATGAAGTGAACAACAAAACCGATAGTTGGGATGGAGAAGTATGAATAGTGGAAAGTGTGAAACAATGGATGATGATATCAGGCTAATTATAGAGGGAAATAAGCAGTGCTTCACCATTTAAAATTGAATGAGATATGTGAGCCAAACGTTTGTTGCTCTCATGGTCTTCCAAAGCAACCGTTTTGTTCAGCAATTGGGGAATGTTCGCTATTGTTCACTAAGCAAACATTTTGTAATCTCCGTCTCCTCTCTGATATAACAAATAACTCTGACTGACTTTAATAATACTGTCAAGTCTTGTAATTTCAAGTACAACACTATCGACTCAGAGTTGAGTCTTGGCCCTTGCTTTGGGAGTAAGAATGATCAAAGGAGCAGAAAGAGCATGCAGTCTTCAGTATTTGTTTCTGAGTTATGGCTCATACCAGGATATATCAATTGTCTTTTCTGGAGGGAACATGTGTCATTATTAACTCTGTTTTGGAATCACATTTAAACACTGTAGAAAAAGTTAAACGATGCACAGCAGATGTCAAAAATTGTATCTGTATGTTATTGTGCTTTGAGATTTATGTAGAAATTCACAATATTAATGATACGTTCATACCAATGAATTGTGAGCTAGCGTCGATGCGTTGGGTTGTGGTGTGTCGACCTTCTTTGGCGGGTCGCAAGAGGGAAGGTGTTGTGCATACGCTCGTATTAGGACGACGCACTTATGCGGACGAGAGATTGCCTTTGGAGGTACAGTCTTAGACATAAAAACCGACCGCCGGCCGGCCACCACAGAGACTATGTCCGAGTCGTACACTTAAGGTGGCCAATAAAACCGACCGCTCCCGACAACCCTAAGTCTGGCCACTTGCACAATCTGGCAGCACTGTAAGATGCGGTGGAGGTATCGTCTACTTCTGAGGTGTTGTCATGTTATGCGCGCCCATGATCTAGTCGTAATTGACTATTCATGTGTTCGCATCTAACCATCTCTCTTTTTTTTTTATTTACCACATTTCGGTCTTCGTCTGAAGTTATGAGTCTGATTCAATGCCGGATGTGGTGGCCGAGCGGTTCTAAGCACTTCAGTCGCAGGTTCGAATCCTACCTCGGGCATGGATGTGTGTGATGTCCTTAGGTTAGGTAGGTTTAAGTAGTTCTACGTTCTAGGGGACTGATGACCTCAGATATTAAGTCCCATAAGCTCAGAGCCATTTGAAACATTTAAACCATCTGATTGAACAAATACTTCCAAAATCAATTCCCGAGGACAGTCGTGGCTACGTCGCTATCAGAACAGCTTACGCTCGAGCGTTTCCTTTCGTTGCAGCAGCTACCGGCCACTGGCCAGATGCCACCCGCCTCCTGAAATCGAGCGCTGCCCGGGTGAACGCGCCGCGACGCTGTCAGTGTGTGTATCAACTGTCATTTTCGAATTTGAAGTTCTAGTTATCATCTTGCAGTTAATCATTGGGCTTTGCATAATTGAAAATCATGAGCTACCGTTAGACTAAGTGTTGTAAAATTGGGTCTCAATTGGAAAAATGTGTAACATCTGCAACACAATATTTACTTTTGGTATAATATAGGGGTGAATCCAGATGAGGCAGCTCGAAAGATTTGAACTGTGTGTGGAGCGAGTGCTTTAGGGAAAAATAGAGTAGAAAAAGATATTGTTGTTTCAACAAAGATCGTTCTGGCATGAATGATTTTCCATGTTAAGGGAGTTTCGAGTACTGATATAAGTGATGGATTAACCATAATGCGACATTTGCGTTCAACAGGCAAGGTGCAGGAGTCTGGTGTAGGAGTACTGCAAGCTCTAATTCGAAACAACAAAAATCAACGGAGTGACTATTACTGCAGTTTTGCTTAAACGTCATCAGGTCGCTCATTGAGCATTCCTATGCAATACTGTTACTGGCGACGAGTTATGATGCCTTTATCGTTAACTGCCTAAAAAGAAATGAAAAGCTGAGCCCTACCAAAAGACGTAAACTCGAGCAAAGAGTAGTGTGAACATAATATTTTCTATCTGATAGTTCCGAAAGTGTGTTTTGCACTATGAATTGTTCCCCAAGCGTGTGTCCATCACAGCTGGAATTTGTTGCTAACAACTGATACACCCATCGGTCACAGTGTAAGAAAATCGACTGCCAAAACTACACCACGTGTGATACTCCATGATCAATGACAGTAGATGAGAAACCAAATTATCTGAGTTTAAATATGCTTTTCAAGCGGGTTTTGAATCTTTGGCTACAGTTGCAGTAGCACATCCAGAGAGGTATCAAGAATGTGAGCCTTCACTCATTGCTGTAGTTTAGGCCAGGGCAGAAAGAAGATGGTTTCCCACAAAGTAAACGATGAGATACTGTAGTTAACGCATAAAGAAACCATCTCGCAAACGTAAATTTTTCAAATTGCTGTCACTTATTAAACTTAAACTGTTCAGGAAATTACGGCTATATCTAGTGAATCGAGTAGGTTAATACAGTTCCAGTCCGTCACTATCACTAAATTGCCAAGCGTTTCTGAAGAGCACTTAAGATAAAAATGTGTGTGTGTGTGTGTGTGTGTGTTCTTCCAGACATTAAATACAGCTACGTTAAAATACATCTACGGCGGCAGATGAAAATTTGTGACTGACCAGGTCAGCAGGTCAGAACCCAGTTTCTTGGTGTCTTTTCTTTCGGACAAGTCCAAAAGAACAGACACCACTCATATATGCATATACAGAGTGTTTCAGGACGAATAGTGACATTTCAAAAGGTGGTATTTACAAACGGAATTTTTACCCAACCATGTCCTAAGTAAGTAAGATGTATTCGTTAGCAGAGACAGTGCGCTCTTGTTGTCGCAGCTCGTGACTAGTGCAGCGATTGGCAGTGGTCAATGCACCCGCGATTTGCTTATGTTGGCTGAGTATGGACACTGCAGCAGACGCTTCGCCATAAACAGAAAGAAACCACCTTGGCTCTGACTGCAATGAGCGGACTTCACTGCCTGTATGTTCTTATAGTAACCGGTGTGAGACTCTGCTCACAGGCGCCAGGGAGCAATTGTAACGGGTACTCACGTCATTAGTCATCAGAATATTAACCAACGATGAAATGTCCACTCTAGACGTCCTTGAAAATGAGCTTCCAGCATTATTGGACGAGGTTCCTTTGGCTACAATAATGCGTATGTTCCTCCAGCATGACGGGGCTCCTAGTAGTCAGGTGACACATCATCCAAACCTAACATTTCCCCGAAGATGTATCAGTATATATGGTCACTTTTCTTGGCCACCAAGGTCCCCGGACCTAATCCCTTTGGATTTTTGCCTGTGGGTATGGTTGAAAGACGAAGTTTACAAAGAAAAATTAAACGCAAGAGCCGATTTGATAATTCGGATTATGAATAGTGCAGCCCTCATAAAAGGTAGCAAAGACGACCTCAGAAGTTCTACACGTGGTGTTATCAAGAGAAGTCAAAATTGCATTGAAGTTGATTGGGGAATTTTTGAAAATCAACTTTGAACGTCCTCATTTGGCTTTGCTTTCATCCGCCGCCGTAGCTGTATTTTAACGTCCTGTGACAGACTGGTCATCTGTCCTTCGATATTTAGTTGATTATCAAGGCTGTTTGTTTCGATTTGTAGTGTCTGTTCTTTCGGACATGTCCGAAAGAACATACACCGCACACGCACACACACACACACACACACACACACACACACACACACACACACATTTCTATCTTAAGTGCTGTTCAGAAAATGTTTGGCAACTCATTGACAGTGACGGTCCGGAGTTGCATTAACCTACTGATTTCACTAGATATGGTTGTAAGTTTCTGAACAATTTTAAAAAGAGACGGAAATTTGAAAAAAAAATATCTTACTTTATGCGTTACTTACGAGATGGTTACTTTATGCGTTAATTACAGTGTCTCTTATCGTTTGCCTGCGTACAGCACTGGTTATCGTTTATTCATTCACTACGCTCCCGCAATAGAACTGCATCAGAAATTATTTATATGCGTAAGGCAGCTAGTATGTGTTGGAAAGAAAATTATTTGTTGGATGGTCTTCAAAATTCGAGAATCGGCTCATCTTACAGTTGTCCAATTAACAATTTGCGTGCAACTATCAGTAGCGGATTTTCTTACACTAAAAATGATGAAGCTCGAAATCTTGTATGTCCTTGATGACCTATACTGAGATAAACGATATAGTTCAATGTACATAAAGAAATCTGCATTTGCAATTGTGGTTAGTTATTCATTAAGGAGGCCGCCACAAAGAAATATTTTTGATCCTTAAAAAAGGCTTAACAAATGGCGAAATAAAACATATTTTTGTGCCAATGAAAGCTGAAACGCTGACATTAACAATCAAACCTGCTCTCTGAAAAACATGATTACAAATCATAGGCAAGGAACAGCGTAGCGGAAACAACAAACACTTTAGCTGAGATAATTTTTCGCTTTAAACAGTAAATGTATTGATATTAAAGTGTAATTAATATTAAACTGCTGGTTTGGAGGGTATTGATACTAGGATGGGGCTGTAGTAAGAAAAAAAAATGTGAAAACTTCCATCTGAAAACAATGACCATATAAAAAAAACAGTATTGCATGTAACCAATTATATTGGAGACTAATTATACAGTGTTTCCGGCGTAGTAGATTATAGGTCCTAAAAAAGGATAACAAACTATGACGGCCTTATAGATAACGCACAAGCTGCGTGATTCGTCTCAGCAAGCAGACAGTTACCAGTGTACAAGGACCCAAGTGCCGTCGGCCGGCGCTCACTTACCCAGCAGCCCTCCCACTCCGATGTGACGGTTAAATTACAAATAACACGGGCGTTTCCAAAACATGGAACCTAATCAGAGGCGAATGTGAACACTGACTTACATGTTATAAAATCTATCGCCACGCTAAGAGAAAATACGAGATATAAATTTAAAAAATGCATTTACACACCAAGTAACACTGAAATATGTGCACGAGAAATTTAGATAAACAAAAGAAAAGCCAGTTAAATTGAAAGTGGGACAGTTAGTTGTATAATAGGACAGAACTATTCATAGGTAAAGTCGTTAATACATTTGTATGTTTACGTATCATATATGAATCATGAAGCAAATACGAACCGTACCACGATCTTGACCTATAAAATTTACGTAATAGCTCAGACATATGTTGAATACATCCTCAAAATCTTTACTATAATATGCAGAAACTGAGACAAAAGAATCATGCAGCGCTTGTGATAAGTACTGAAATCTGGGTCTATGACTTCAACGGCGCCAAGACGATGCCTCATAATAACACATACTTACAGTAACTTTTGCTACATACATCATCTTTCCGTGTGAATTCTAATATATTGGAAATGCAATTAACTTCCATATTTCAAACGTAATCATCCAGTGTCTCATTGTTGCACAGCGCTTCGGAACGGTTCTGCGTTTCACTAAAGTCTTGCGTAATTCATAGTCAACGCTTGGTACCAGAATGTAGAATGACACAGTTCTTCGCCAGAGCCACTCTGGTTCTAATTCCTTAATTGTAGCAAACAATTTGCATATTTCCTTCAAAATATTCGTTTTGAAGATCTTCAGACTAAATAACCTGCCACTTAAAACGTCATCTATGGTTTTATTCTCTACTAGGAGAGGCGGGAGACGTTTGTAGCAGCTTTTAGCCGCGATGCAGCCGACACTATAGCCTGGACTACCGACATTGGTCCATTTACTACGCTATCAAGGAGAAGGTTGATGTTCGCATGGGGGACTTGTTACTCGTGTTGCGCATGCGCACAAGACACTTTTCTGTTACCCTGCTCCTCGCCCCTATGACAGCGTACTTTTAGTGACGCGACCATAGTATGTCGTCCGTTAACATTGTGGAGTTTTGTTTCTTCTCCCCAATACAATCTTAACTACATTATTATCTTTTCTCTGTCACTTCAAAACGCGCGTTTAACAGTAATAGTTTGTTAAGCGTCCCTTATAAGCCTAAAGTAACCGTGTTGATAATTAAATTCTTGCCTGTTTTTGCACATTTCCATTGTCTTGTTACAGTTCGCCTGGAACAGTTCATATATTTCCCGAATAGTAGAAAGTTTGTTTATTTTATTTCTTGCTTGCTTTGATGATCATCAAACCGTATGCGCTCGAACGAGAATAAGACTGGTGCAAACTCATTGTAGTGTGAAATATTTCGTTTAAAATCCATTTCCGTCTCACAAATTCTTTAGGTTCATATGTCCAGAGCGGTATATAAGTGATGTAACAATATTTTTAATTTCAGTCACATCTCTGCCTCTTTGGCGTTCGTTTCTGGGCCAAAATTTCCTGAAATGCTTCTAATGTACACATTAGTATTCACATACATTTCTTAAACATATCTTGATCAAAAACAATAGGAAGTACTCTAGCCGGCCGTTGTGGCCGAGCGGTTCTAGGCGCTCCAGTCCGGAACCGCGCTGCTGCTACGGTCGCAGGTTCGAATCTTGCCTCGGACATGGATGTGTGTGATGTCCTTAGGTTAGTTAGGTTTAAGTAGTTCTAAGTTATAGGGGACTGATGACCTCAGAAGTCATTCTCTTAAGTCCCATAGTGCTCAGAGCCATTTTTGAAGTACTCTAAGGTCGAGTTTGTAGTTCTGACTGCACCTCTCACTTGTATCAGACGAATAATAGTATTTAGAGGTCGTGTCGTTACATTCAGTGGAGAACGATCTTCATTCATTTCGTTCATTTGTCTTTTCCCGATTAGAAATTGTTATTTTCAAAACATGTTTCATTATCATCGTCTTTGTATTAGCTTCATGCTCCACTCGTCAGATGATTCTGAATCTGTTATTTCGTATCTTTCTTCTGCTTCAGTTTCACTGGGAAAGCAGAAAAGCGCTACTGGAGAACACGAGTTCACGTAATATAACATGAATGGCTGCAAAAGTGAAACAGGTACAAAATTAAAAAAGAAAAAAGAAGACACTAACACTTGGTGTTATTTGGATGTTTATTACTTTAGGACTGGCATGAGGTGTTCTGAACATCCCAGTGTACTTTTTGGAAAATGAACAGCAATGGTAACTGAAATTTAGTATATTCTAATTTAATTATTTACATAAGTGCTAGACAGAGCGCTAACAGTAGTTTGAAACTAATGAAATGGTCTTTTATGTGTGGCGTGTCCACAACCCGCTCCAGCACTAAAGAGTTAAGTGTTCCCTTCATGATGATGAGCTAAATTAGCATTATTTTGTCAACATAAGCCAGGAGGTGTGTCATATTACTACATACAACAAGAAACCGTGTATCGTGTCAGGTAGAAAGGAGCTGAAAATGCGCGATGCGTGTCTCTGCGTTCCAGTGTCGGCAGCAAAATTTTCCGTCATCTCTCACTCGTTTCGCTTCAGGCAACACACCAACTGCGAGCACTAGATATCCGCCGCGTCTCGTTGTAGGCGCTTCACAACGGACCGCTGCGACTTTCCAAAGAATAAAAAGACACGATCGCTTCTGCGACATCTCCGAAGGAAATACGCCAAGCATCTCCTATAGAAGCAGAAAAAGAAATGGGTGATCAAAGCTGTCTACAGCTTTTGACGTGAATACGAAATCAAGCGTCCCTTCGACAGAATACGTGATATGCGCCAGTGGCGCGTCTCGCTTTACAAGTGTTGAAGTAAACAGTGTTTCACAACGTAAAAGCAATCACAATTACTCGTTATTACGTGTACCAGCAGCCATTTGACAATCACAGTTGTTTGAACACTCCGACAGGTTTCTCCATGCATTGCGGTGTTCTCCTCTAACCACCAACGTTACTCCTGGCTGTTTTCTTTTTCTCTCCTGTCGCCTGCACCTCTTCCATTAGGTCACCTTCACAGTCTTTTTCCTAGGATTCCGACACATAGTATCCTTGGTTCATCATTCCCTGGTATCAAGTCGCGGCCAGCACTGTATAAATAGCACTACTGTCGTAATAATTCCCGTTCCTTGGTCTATTTGCTTATTTTCCTGCTTACCCTTGCAGTTTCCGATTTGTCTCGCTCGACTGTTTGTTGAGAAGTCATCAGCTTTCGTCAACGCTTGTTAAAAAGTCTCTGAATCACTGACGGGTACCAAAAGTAATACACTATGAACACCAGGACCAAACGCTACCAGATCAATGTCCCAGTATTTCCGTGTCTGTGGCATAAGAAGCTTAGAATTTTTTCCCGTTGTGAACTTATTTTCAATACTGAGAAACGTCATTTCTGCTGATGAAGGATACTCCGAATGCATGATGGATTTTGGGTGTGTCTGTTGTCAATTGAACTTTTCAGATCGAAACCAAAAACGATACTACCCTATCGCCTACGCCTTTAGGTAATTAACATGTATCAGTATGTAGATGCCCAATAAAGAGCCGGCCGGAGTGGCCGAGCGGTTAAGGGCGCTACAGTCTGGAACCGCACGACCGCTACGGTCGCAGGTTCGAATCCTGCCTCGGGCATGGATGTGTGTCATGTCCTTAGGTTGGTTAGGTTTAAGTAGTTCTAAGTTCTAGGGGACTTATGACCACAGCAGTTGAGTCCCATAGTGCTCAGAGCTATTTGAACCATTTGAACCATGCCGAATAAAGACTGTAAACTATGATTTGTCATGCAAGGATTTTTAAGTTCAAATGGTTCAAATGGCTCTGAGCACTATGGGACTTAACTTCTAAGGTCATCAGTCCCCTAGAACTTAGAACTACTTAAACCCAACTAACCTAAGGACATCACACACATCCATGCCCGAGGCAGGATTCGAACCTGCGACCGTAGCGGTCGCGCGGTTCCAGACTGTAGCGCCTTTAACCGCTTGGCCACCACGGCCGGCGATTTTTAAGTAACGCTAAATTATGGTCCTACAGAGTTCAGAAGGATAGTGGAATTAATTTAATTTAATTTCATTTAAATAATCGAATTATTACATTAATAAATTAATAATTTAATTTAATTCAGTTTAATTAATAATAATTCAATTTTGTGACCAGGTGAGATACGTATATAGTGAAAGACAAAGTTACAATAAGTTCTATTGTTTATTATAAATCCTTACACGAATCGAGTGGAGTGGTTGCATGTTTAATAGCAACCCATTCACTAAAAAATTATCACAATAACATGAAACAGTTATAAGTACCTACGGTTGGCAGAAATTCCAGACAAGGAACCGATAGATAGGTTACTACATTATTAGCACATCGATCCATTTACGTGATCTGACGAGGGTAACTGCCAAAATTTGATTTCGTAAAATTATGCATACCAGAAGGCCGCATTCTTCATACACATTAAAACTCTAATATTTACTGAGTGCATTGCGATCTACAGCGTGACAATTATTGAATTATACGAAAAAAATCGTAAATCAATTACAAACTACGGCGTGCACACACTTTATTCAACATTTAAACGTCACTACAGATATTCGGATTTAGGTTATGACATATTCGATATGCCTGCCATCATTGGTGTGATGTGGCTCAGACGAATAGTCAAATTCTGCATGATCCGCTGAAAATCGATGCTGTTGATGACCTCCTGAATGGCTGTCTTCAGCTCAGTGTTGGTTTTGGGACTATTGCTGTACACCTTGTGTTTAATGCAGCCCACAAAAAGGAGTCGCGTGTGTGCAGATCCGGAGAACACGGCGACCATTCGAGGCTCATGCCAGTGGCCTCTGGGTACCCCAGAACCAGAATACGGTCTCCAAAGTGCTCCTCCAGGACATAAAACACTCTACTGCTTCGATGGGGTTGGGCTCCGTCTTTCATGAACGGTATCTTGCCGAAATCAGAATCACTTTGGAGTATGGGGATGAAACCATCACCGTACCGTTCGATAGTCACCGCGCCATCAAGGAATTTCGCACCGATTATTCTGTGACTGGAACTTGCACACCAGGCAATCACCAATTGCGGCTGGAGAAACTTCTCGATCGCGAAATGCGGATTATCAGTCCCAGAAGTGCCCCAATTTTGCTTATTGACGGACCCATCCAAATCGCTTCATCGCTAAACCAAACCATACTAATTCCCGTTATGCCCTGCGGCGAATCGTGCAGTATGAACATCCCAACGCAAACATTTCAGAAGTTTTCACGATTTTATTTCGTATAGTTCAATAATTGTCACCCTGTATGTACACCGAAGCTGACTACAGACCTTACCATTTTTTAACAGCATCGTTCTGTTGCTCGTGTGTCCTGCTGTTGGTGGCCACTGTGTCAGATACGATGCCTGTGAATCCGGAAAACCTATCTAATGCAAACTTTACATCATTCTTCAGTTGGAGCGAGCAGAATTTGAAGTGTTTCTCTCACTAGCAGCAGTCCAAGTGTCTCCTTAGGTCCTCCTGTCTTTCCTTGTAACATTCACCCTTTCCTCGAGCGCCGATCCTAGTCTCTCATGACCAGTCATCCAATGACAAGTGTCATTTCGCCTGGGGCGTCCTCCCACTTTCTAATAACTTTCCAAATGTACTTCGTCTGACAAGACTGACTAATGGAATTCCCGCATTTTCGCGCCCAGAGACCTAAACTGAAGAAATGTGCCTCAAGGAAGCGCTTGATTGTGTTGCAGCATGTTGCTTCCTATAACCTTCCAGATATTTCTGTCTGCTTTATACATACACTGCTGGCCATTAAAATTGCTACACCACGATGATGACGTGCTACAGACGCGAAATTTAACCGACAGGAAGAAAATGCTGTGATATGCAAATGATTAGCTTTTCAGAGCATTCACACAAGGTTGGCGCCGGTGGCGACACCCCCCAACGTGCTGACATTAGGAAAGTTTCCAACCGATTTCTCATACACAAACAGCAGTTGACCGGCGTTGCCTGGTGAAACGTTGCCTCGTGTAAGGAGGAGAAATGCGTCCACGTTCCCGACTTTGATAAACGTCGGAGTGTAGCCTATCACGATTGTGGTTTATCGTATCGCGACATTGCTGCTCGCGTTTGTGGAGATCCAATGACTGTTATTAGAATATGGAATCGGTGGGCTCAGGAGGGTAATACGGAACGCCGTGCTGGATCCCAATGGCGTCGTATCACTAGCAGTCGAGATGACAGGCATCTTATCCGCATGGCTGTAACGGATCGTGCAGCCACGTCTCAATCCCTGAGTCAACAGATGGGGACGTTTGCAAGACAACAACCATCTGCATGAACAGTTCGACGACGTTTGCAGCAGCATGGACTCTTAGCTTGGAGACCATGGTTGCGGTTACCCTTGACGCTGTATCACAGACAGGAGCGCCTGCGATGGTGTACTCAACGACGAACCTGGGTGCACGAATGACAAAACGTCATTTTTTCGGATGAATCCAGGTTCTGTTTACAGCATCATGATGGTTACATCCGTGTTTGGCGACATCGCGTTGAACGCACATGGGAAGCGTGTGTTCGTCACCGCCATACTGGCGTATCACCCAGCGTGATTGTATGGGGTGCCATTGGTTATACGTCTCGATCACCTCTTGTTCGCATTGACGGTACTTTGAACAGTGGACGTTACATTTCAGATGTGTTACGATCCGTGGGTCTACCCTACATTCGATCCCTGCGAAACCCTACATTTCAGCAGGATAATGCACGACCGCATGTTGCTGGATACAGAAAATGTTCGACTGCTGCCCTGGCCAGCACGTTCTCCAGATCTCTCACCAACTGAAAACGTCTGGTGAATGGTGGCCGAGCAACTGGCTCGTCACAATACGCCAGTCACTACTCTTGATGAACTGTGGTATCGTGTTGAAGCTGCATGGGGAGCTGTACCTGTGCACGCCATCCAAGCTCTGTTTGACTCAATGCCTAGGCGTATCAAGGTCGTTATTACGGCCAGAGGTGGTTGTTCTGGGTAATGATTTCTCAGGATCTATGCACCCAAATTGGGTGACATTGTAATCAGATGTCAGTTCTAGTATAATATATTTGTCCAATGAATACCCGTTTATCATCTGCATTTCTTCTTGGTGTAGCAATTTTAATGGCTAGTAGTGTATTAGGGGCCAAGTATAGGTATTTTTGGGATGAGATAGTTGCAGCCACAGGCATACCTCGCCTGCCGTGTTCTGCTGAGGGCATAATGCCATGAAAACCTATAGCTTTCATAGTGCCTGCTTAGTGTTTTTCTTTGTATTGCTCTCCTATCGGCGGACTGGTGCCATCTTCTCTGGATTTTTTGCCCAAGGCTCACTTTTGCCAGCCTTCTGGAATCTTTACTGTACTTTACAATGCCCTCGCTCCAGAAAAACGCTTCAAGAACGTGGGGGGGGGGTCATCTCGTGCAGAATTCTAATGACTCCTCTGCAGTTGTCCGGACAGCCTCAGCGTTACCTGCTGTCTGCGTTGTGTTGCCTCTTGACAGGCAGCCCATCATCCTGTTCAGTAGGCACAACAGTCTTTGGTGAACCCTGTTCTACTTAGCTTTGGCCTCACCTTTTACAATCTACGTTGAGTTAGGGGTGCCCTTCGGCATGCTTTGATCTGATACCTGGCTGTGAAATTGCTAGGCCAGCCAAACAAGATTCTCGAGAAATTAAACGCCTACTTCACGTAGTGACAATCACTATCGGATAATATTTAATAAAAGTAAAGGAATGCTCAATATGCTCATACTCTTAGAACGTGCACACGCAACTTCAGGCCAGCTTTGGAATTTTCAGGACGGTCGATTCACTGACATGAGGGGTTGGGGATACAATACTGACAGGTCACAAAGGCAGCTGGTTGCAGTGTAATGACTGTAGAGTGAGTGAGTAGTGATGAGATGGACTCAGTACAACAGCGTGACAAGAAGTATATTAGGGCATCCCAGAGGACTGTGCAGTGTAAGATATACTTGCGACCCACGCTGACTTCACAAGGGTAGCAATAAATATTTATTCCTGGACGACTTGTCTTATGTAGTGGTGATAAATTATATACACAAACTGAAAGTTTACCTTCTAACCTCCTTGCCTAGGGACACCATGAAAGTTGATGTCGTCAAGCCCTGAATCAAAATTGCGCAACGGATAACTGGGGAGGGGAGCTTGAGAGCGCTAACTAGAGAGCGTGCCCTTTCTGTACGATACGAGGTAGGGGGCTGGACGGCTCACACGCTGATGTGTGAGTCCCTGCATTCTATATCTTTTATTTTAAATGAATGCCTTTAACTTGACTTCTTTGTGATTTTTAAGGTAAGTTAAAGATTGATGACAATTGATTACGTATTTATTTTAAATATTATCACTCGATTTTACAGCGATTGCAGCAATTGTTCCAGTTTACAGATATTACAGTTTTACAACTTATAGCTCGAGTATATTATATACCTATCTGCACGCACTTTTCAACGGGCAAGACGGAATTGCGTTTGACAAATGTATACCACCAAACCCTCCCACTATTTTACATAGGACATCCACTACGTAAGGAGGATAACAGGCAAACTGGGGACCAGATACATTAACACAGGGGGTCAAATTTCCGAAATTAAACGAGAACATTCATTTCCTTACACAATCCGAAGCTAGAAATAAAAGAATTAGTACAAACATTGAAATACCTCTCTTCCATGCGTGAACATTGAGACAGACGCACTGAGGGCACGTCTGCTCACTTACCCGTCTTCTGTAAGAATATGGCGGGCACCCAGAGGTCTTCCTGGGCCCAGGTGGAGGGGGTGGTCGAACCACTTGGCCGTGATCAACCTCTCCACCCCAAATCGTGTGACACTGGAAAGTCCTTGACTTTTACCTGCCTGTGCTGTCTCTCTGATCCCCTACCCAGGAGTAAGGTTGGCACTACTATACTACAGAACTACTTCCCAACAAAGATTTGTCCACACTTTACGGAAAGGTGTGAGGAGGATTAGGAAAGTTCATGTGCAGATTCACATTCACGTACAAGAAATGCATAATACACGCCACATATAAATACGTATTATGAAGCCTGACACATTTCTTTCCACCCATCCACATGGGTTCTGTTGCACCCGCTGCCGGCCGCGTCGTGTAATAAAATTGGCTGCGGAGCCGCCTCTGTTTCTATTTCCCGGTGCGAGCGAGCAGCGAAACCTGCTGCTTATAGAGCGGAAACTACTGTACCGTTTCAAAACCTCCCTCCTGAATCATTCTACCTATTAGGGAAAACTGTGTCAAAGTCCCTACGATACTTCCTAAGATTAGCCTTCACATTTGGACAAAGAAACCCAATGGGTGGCTTGTGCCTTTATACGTATAGGTCTCCAACTGAGTTTCAATGACTGGAGTAGAATTGCCTTTGAATTGAGCGACGATCAGTAGCAGTGTCTGGTTATACCCTGGGCAGGGGTGCAACGCCAACCTAACTGTCGCCCACCATACGGCCTGACAGCTGGGAGTGATGGTCTGGGATACCATTTTATTTTATACCAGGATCCCTTTAATTGTCATCCATGGCACCCTTACAGCTCAGTGGTAAGTTGACGATATTTTTCCCCCGATTTTGTTGCCCTTCATGCCATGCCATTCTGGACTTAGATTTCAGCAAGATCAGGCCCCTTCATGTATGGTGAAAGTTTCTACTTCTTGCCAAACCCTACCTTGGCCAGCAAGGTCTCCAGATCTCTAACGTTTTTATAGCATTATGGGCAGGGCCCTCCTACCAGCTAGGGATTTCGACGCTCTAACATGCCATTTGGGCAGAATTTGGCAGGTTACCTCTCAGGAGGATATCCAATAACTCTATGAATTAATGCCAAGCTGAATAACTGCTTGCATAAGGACCAGAGGTGAACCAATGCATTATTAACTTGTTCAGCCTACGAAGCTCTTTCTCTTGAATAAATAATCCAATTTTTCTGAAACTGTAATCTTTTGTTTTTCTGCACATGTAAATCATCACATCTATCGATTTCCATCCCAGTCGGATAATTCCTTTGGGATGCATCGGTTTTTGTCTTATATACAAATAATATTTCCGAGTGATGTTGGCTCAGTGGTAATTACGATTCCTGTAAGATCACTAAAGTTAATTGCTGTCAGGCACGGGTAGCATTTGGATGGGTGACGGTCTGGTTCTGTAAAGCACTGTTGGCAAGCAGGGAGCTCTCAGCTCTTATGAAGAAATTGGGGAGCTACTAGACTGAAAAGTAGCAGCTCCAGCTACGAAAACTGACAATGGTGGAGAGAGCAGTGTGCTGACCACATGCCTCTCCATACCCACACCCAGTGCCACCTATTCGTTCAGTCGTCTGAGGATGACATGGCGGTCGTGGTCGGCGCCGTTGGGGCTTCTGAGGCCTGTTATGGTGGATGAACGCCTTTTTAGGATCGAGGAAAGCCAAAATGAAATCAAAATTAAAGCCCATGCAGCCATCTGTTTTGCATTTAATTTATTTATGCAACCGTTTTCTGTGTTCCATTTGACCATCTTCAGGCCCCATTTTCAACGTAAATTTGGAGGAATCCAATCTTGTGTGCAGTCACAACAGGAACCAACATTAACTAACTAGTGTCTGTAGATTCTGGTTCACATGACACTATCCCCATCGTCGGTTAATGAGCGAAGGGATAGTGTCGTGTAAACCATAGATCTACAGACACCGGTTTTTAATATTGTCTCCTGTTGTGACTGCACAAGAGATTAGATTCCTCCCAAACTACGGTGGTGAAGGAGCTTGAAGATGGCGTAATGGAACACCTAAATGCCCGCATCTTGTGGTCGTGCGGTAGCGTTCTCGCTTCCCACGCCCGGATTCTCGGGTTCGATTCCCGGCGGGGTCAGGGATTTTCTCTGCCTCGTGATGGCTGGGTGTTGTGTGCTGTCCTTAAGTTAGTTAGGTTTAAGTAGTTCTAAGTTCTAGGGGACTGATGACCACAGATGTTAAGTCCCATAGTGCTCAGAGCCATTTGAACCATTTTTTTGAACACCTAAATGGTTATGAAAATGAATTAATGCAAAAGGCTGGAGACGTTTTAATTTTTATTTCATATTGAACAGCTGAAGCCTTTATAACCACTTATTACAAGTATCAAGTATGGACATACAAAGGATCCTGTAAATTGTTAAATTGTCTTCATTTGTATTAAGTCTCGTTTCCATTATGAAGTGGAGCTTCCATTGACCCTGCATATCAGCGGGCGACTGTTCAAGCTGGTGGAAGTTGTGTAATGGTGTGGGGCGTGTGCAGTTGGAGTGATATGGGACCCCTGATACGTCGACATACGACTCTGACAGATGACACGTACGTAAACATCACCTGCATCCATTCATATCCATTGTGCATTCCGTCGGACTTCGGCAATTTCAGCAAACAATGTGACACCTCACATGTCCAGAATCATTACAGAGTGGCCACCACGAGGGGGTGGAGATCACTTCTGAACTGCACTTGCAAGGCATCCCAGATATGTTCAATAGTGTCAATGTCTGGGGAGCCAGGAGGCCAGCGGAAGTGTTTAAACTCAGAAGAGTCTTTCTGGAGCCACTCTGCAGCAATTCTGGACATGTGGGATGTCATATCGTCTTGCTGAAATAGTCCAAGTCCGTCGGAATGCGCAATGGATATGAATGGATTCAGGTGATCAGACAAAATGCTTACGTACGTGTCACCTGTCAGAGTCGTATATGGACGTATCAGGGGTCCCATATCATTCCAACTGTACACGCCCCACACCATTACAGGGCCTCCAACAGCTTGAACAGTCCCCTGGTGATATGCAGGGTCAATGGATTCATGAGGTTGTCTCCATACCCATACACGGATTTATGGACAGCCCTGCAGGATTCATGGTGTCAGTTCCCTCCAGCATTGTATGAGACATTAGTCGAGTCCATTCCACGTTGTGTTGTGGCATTTCTGCGTGCTCTCGTGGAGCCCTACACGATATTTGACAGGTGTAGCAATTTCTTTGGTTCTTCAGTGTAAATAAGAACAGATGTAACCGTCTGTAACATCAAGCTGACAGTAAATGGCAGGGGATTTCTTTGGTTCAATTCTGTTGAAAGGGTGGTGATGGTACACATTAAAAGTGTCACGCGAACAACTACTATTCCGTCAGCATCGGTCGCGGCTTTGAGAGGGCCCCTCAATCGTTACAATAGAATTCATGAAAGACGCATCTCGTATCGTAGTCATCGGCGGACTGCAAGCAGCAGACATCCATAGACTGCTTAAGCCCCTTTTGAACGAGCGACATTATTGTCTCGATCGATAATCTTGGTAAGCGAGCGCGCTATAGCGCCACTGGTGTACTGTTGCTATACTGAGACTCACCTGCAACGAGTGATAACCATTCACCAATCGCCTCGAAGACTTGCTGCCACTGTCGAAAGCATCACGTTTGGATAAACGTTTGTTTCGCCACCATTTTCATTGCGGTATCTGTCTCATTCTTCAAAACTTACAACGATATCGTTCCCATTTTGTGGTCCACAAATATATTACCTCTTCGTTTTGGTCACGTCGGTCTATCCAACCAGCCGAATATTGTGCCATTCTCTGTTTCAGTGGTGGCCTTCATATGCTTTGTTATATGTATGTGCAGATTTTTTTTTGCATTCTTTTGCAAACAGGATAAAGCTACGGTTCAGTACGAGTCTGTATCAGTCATGGTTTGGAAGGGCCAGAGATCCCTGAAGATAACAATAATTTCAGTATGGCTGGGAGGTCTTGCGAGTCCGAGTCTTTGGATAAAAACTACTCAGTTAATGTGACGCGTCGAATTCGGTGTTCCTGACGACGAAGATAGAGACAGTGATCGAAAGTTTGGGATTTTATTCGAATCTGACGTGGAAAATTAACTGGGAATTTTATATCCATGTACTGCAGTAATACGATACGTATTAGGAAAAAATAGTGACATGTGTGTCTTGATCATGTGATTGTATGAAAGTGTTTCGTGGTACCTGCATTGGTATGGACGGCTGGCTAGATATCTGCTTCTTGAATGCAGTTCTTTAGTGTTTGTTGAAGGTGTCAAATTGTGTCACATTTGATGTCAGTACTACACGGCTACCCTCTTGACAGTTGTTCTCAGATTTTAATTTGTCAGACATGCAGCAAATGCTAGTACCTTCACTGGATGGTCCTAATTCTCTTTAATTGTAATACTGTGCTACAAAGTATATCCCGCACCGTATACTGAGGATACGTGTCCAGGCAATTCATATAAACCACGATGAATGTGATTACTTCTAAAGGAAAAAAAAATGCACGAACGCAAACGGAGGGGCCGCGGTAGCCGCTTGCTATAAGCATGCCTGATCTAGCGATTATCTTCTATCTGAACCAGATAAGAATAATGCCTATGGTAATTACTATCATTGAACATTCATTTACGGGGTAGTAATTATCTTTCATTGCTCACTTCCGATTAGAACTTCATAATTTTGATTCAGATATATTTTTACACTGACTCTTTTAACAAAATTCTCGTTCATATGATTCTATACAAAGTCGACTCTACGCACATTAATTTTACTATTTGAAAATCTAAATGAACTGTGCAAATGGTCTCTCCTTTCGTGTTACTGTGGGCCACACTATGCGGGAGTTGGTGGGATTACCGTTCACCTCTCTCTTTAACCAACCTGATGACTTCGTTTAAAACATGATACACACCCACCCACACACACACACACACACACACACACACACACACACACACACACACGCACGCACGCACAATTTTACTCAAGGCGCCGCTATTCTATTGGCAAGGCAAAGTGCAAATGCGAAAAATCAGACAGACTACCCAATGGGCTACAAGCTGAGAGTTCCATAAGCAAAGTCAAAGACCGGACCAAAAGAATTGCATGTTATCCAACTCATTAGTTTGTAAACAGAATTAAAGTGTTTAATGTGATTCTGTCAGTTTTAATTATTCGGGAGGTGACCGTCTGGTTTTAAACTTTCTTTGCTTTTTGCGTTTAATTTGATTGGGAAACCGTTGAGATTGAACTTAACATATACACGGATGGGCATGAGAAATGAAAGATTGCAATAAATTTTTCATCTGTGATTATTACTTTACATATGAAATATTCTGTTACAGATTAACAAAAATGAATTTCTTTGAATATTCGAAAATATTTTACTTTGATTCAAGTACTAAAGCTGTTTGTGCAAGAATGAAAATATTATCGTCCATCGAACTTAGCAAACATATACACGTTGCAGTGAATTTTTGTTTAACTGGATATACGCCGACTAGCTTTGAAGCATAAGACTATCTTTAATGTATGAAAATGTTTTCTTTCCTTTTATTGCTAAGCTCTCATGAAAATTATCCACTTTTAAATACACTTTACGATATGTTCAGAATTTATCACTTTTTTGAATGAAAATTTACAATTTACAAAAGCTGCAGCCTGTATCCACCTGTGAATGCACAAGATAAAATCTACTATCTCCTCTTATTCTGTGTCTTGAATGCTGTGAAAAGAAACACTTTATTATTTTCGTTCACCTCTACCTGTACCCTTTTTAGGATGTGGTCGCTATTGCGATCGTATATTTAAATCTCCCGCTGCTGCAGACTGCTCGCTCGCGGCGCAGCTCCGTACCACCAGCGATATCCAATAAAATGTTGAAATTTCTTAAATGAAATGAGTAATGTCCGGTGAGAACTTTGCATTAATTGTGACAAACAGATTTTACTAGATAAATATATTTTAACAGAAACAATTAAAATATTTACACACTTTTTACAACCCCAGCTACAAATGGCGTCGATCATCGACTTATGACAAATGAAGATTACGTAAGAGCCTAATGCAACGTCACGGGTTCCTCTTCCATTCAGTCCATGCAGAAGACAAGGGACTCTATTACAATATATTGCCTATTTATATCGTAACTAATTCTTCTACAGTCTTTGTCATTTCTCATTACATATCGTTTCTTCTGTGGTGGTTTTCGTATCCTCCGCCACAGATAGTATTTCACACTCTTTGAATAATCATTTATAATAGCAAAATTCGTAATTATACATTCCCTCACAAAATTAAGTATCTTTTTGAAATTCAATTAATAGAAATACGTATAAATTATTTGTTACAGTGAGCATTATTCATTGAAATGTTCCTTTAACTTTGGATGCGTGCTGGCAGAGAACGTTACAAGTGGATTTCTACAGCAATTGCCATGATCTGTGTCTTGGCGACTCAACCGATTCCAGCGCAGTTTGGCTGAAGCGTGGAAAGTCGCTCCTCTCATTGGAAATATTACGGCAAAAGCTCTGTGTTTAATACGGCGGTGATAGCTGAACGTCATGATCATTTGAAATAACGAGCGCAAACTGAACACTTGGTCAGATCGTCCCCGTATCATAAACGTGGAGTGCTCGGACACAAAACTATCACAAAATTTACAAAAATTACGAGTGAAAATGAAATGGTTACACTAAGAATTGCGCTAGTGAGTTCTCGGAGAGACTAGGTATAGTGCCCTTGTCTCTACTAAGCAAGGAACGGCCCTCACATGACACGTGCTGTTAACAATAACCATCGGTGTTGGCACAAAGAAAACTACTTGGAAATTTACAAAGCTTGCCGAAAACACCCCCTTCTCATTTCAGAAAATGTAACTTAATGATTTAACACGAAAGAACAGTACAAAAGCGAAATACTGTCTCTACTGCTGCGTTTATTCTCTGTCTGCATGACACGTGGCGCGAACACGACACATAAAGGAACACGTCAAAATTTACAAAATAACTAGGTGAAACTTACTGCAACACAACTGCTATTCTTAATGTATAGCATTTTCTATCCTTACTTGATAATAGACTGCGTTCCTGTGGACAATGAAGCTGTCGCGTGGAAAAGCGCTCCAACATGCGCCCCAATACACATCACAAAGAAAATGACATAACATACAAATTTATTCCCACAAAATTTATATTAAGAATTGAAATCATTTATGCTACAGCGAAAAACAACCGTATTGCTATCTGCTGTTCGTCTTAACGTCCCAAGAGGCACTTGATCATATTAGTACAAAACCATTATGACTCTGACCTGGAAAAGCACTCAACCTGCCAAAATCTGCCACATCTTACCACACTCAGCGATTCGTCCTCTCTCCAGCGCGCTCTAGCTAAAAGTAATACTCCAGAGGGCTCCTGGCCGGACCCAACGTCCATTGTTCGAATGGATCGCTCTCAAGCATCGCTGGCAATTACTGCTTTGTGCCTTGCTAGTTTCTGCATTGAGATGCCTGCTGTCCTACGACCTATCTTTGGAGCTACATAGACCCTTATGGGGGGATGGGAGGGGGCAGGGGGGGGGGGGGGGGAACGAGGTCATCGGTCCCATTGGATTAGGGAAGGATGGGGAAGGAAACCGGCCATGTTGTTTCAAAGGAACTATCCCGGCATTTACCTGAAGAGATTTAGGGAAATCACGGAAAACCTAAATCAGGATGGCCGAACACGGGTTTGAACAGTCGTCGTACCGAACGCGAGTCCAGTGTGCTAAAGCTCTTATTTCTTTCACACATCATTACGATCTCACATGTTGTAGAAGGGTCATGGAAAGCATCAGGAAGTGTGACCTAACACGACGTTTACTGAAATAAAACATACGTTTGTTCCTTTCCTATGTCCAAGAGTTGGGGTATACAAATATAATAAAAGGAAAAAGACAGACGTTACGTTAATAGTAACTTGTAATTAACTAACAGTTCTTTATCCACCCGCAACTGTCATTCATGTTGCTCACAAATGACTTTCGTCAATGAAGCGTGCTACTATTGCCGCTTCAGTACAGTAGTGTACAACAAGACGCTTAACGATTCAGCTGGTAGAGCTGGAATCCGGTATAAAGGTGTGATGTTAGTGTGTGCGTACGTGCCTTCGCGACAGATAGGAAACAGACACTATTAATGACAGTGAGACCGCATACATAAACAATGATTGTAACAATTCCACACGGAAAACAGTTACCATGTGATAAAAATAACAGATCAGTGCGTACAAGGGAATGGGACACTCTGTTCGTCAAATCGCCAAGAAGTTGAGCCGTTGAAGTAGAGTGATTGGTAATTCCGTTAGATTGATTATACAGACAGAACGGAAAATATTTGCAAAGTATAAAATTACCTCAGCTATCGAAACGATTAATTTTCGCAAAGCAAGGGACACAAACGGTTATTCTTCTTCACTTATTGCTGTTTTACAGTTACCAGTAACTGCCAGGCGTGTACGACAAACCTTGTCATTCAAGACATCTGCTCAAACACCAGAACGTAAGCGAGCTGGATTGGAGTTTGCTGGTAAACATATGCCATAGACTTCTGAAAGGTAAAATGATCTTCATTGATGAACCTCTATCTTGTGGTATTTTTTATATGAGCACTTCTTTCTTCGTCTTCCTTTCTTGTTACTCCCCCGTGTTTCTTACATCTGTTGCACACTGTCTGAAAAAGGTGAAGCACTCAGAAGGCCTGGAGGAAACGAAATAAAACCGAGCGGGTTGGATGAGTATGTAGTGTTATTTGTGTGATTAAAAAATCGAGTCATATTTACGAAGGACTTGGCAGAATGAACCCAATGGCCAGTTTGACGTTACACCCTCTCTGTCCTGGACGTATGCTCTGGCGCGGTTTGGGAGTGTGTCTACAACCATTGCATCGTCGCCTGAGCAAAACATGTCCACAAGTGTTGTTACTGGTGCTTGACATACTGGGATGAAATTGAATGTTACAGGGTGTTACACACGTTTTATCGATGTCAGGAACCTGTTGGCCACAGAAATATCTCAAAAGCTTAGAGAGACTGGTGCCAGTGTGAACGAGCGTTATAATGTTGAAAACTGGTACCACGGTACTGTCGCATGAGAGGTAAAACATGAGGGCGGAGGACATCCGTGACCATCAGCATGGCGTAGCGGCAGCCTGGGCCCAGGAGAGTAGTTTCCAAGCCTGGTTGCTGCTAGTCTCCAACCAGTGGTGGTGGATGACACAGAAAGTTGGAGGGAGACTATTCCTTGTTCTCGGATGGCAGGCGTAGATATGCAGTGGTTAACACGTGCCTCGTGCACAATACTCAGATCCTCCATTGGGGCTGTCAGAAATGGTTGAACAAAACCTTGACGACGAGTATGCCGTCCAACATCGGGCCACTGTCAGATAAGAATGGCCGACATGTCTGGATATTCCATAATTCGACAAGCTGGCGAAATGGATACTAGCAATGTGCTCTGGTGGTCGTTCTACTTGCCACAGAGAATTGCAGTTCTTATCATTTACATGCCCGTCTATGACATGTGAGAGTATGAAGTAAAATTGTCATGTCTACCCATTTGTCCGTTGTCGAACACTTTTTCTGGGTCGAACACTCTTATAAAGGTATTCCGATTTGGCTCCTTGCCTCCATTATTAAGAAAACCCGAGTCCATTAACAACAGTCGATATTTGACAGCTTTACAAGTGTCGAAATGTGCATGACTGATCTTTTGCTGAGTTGGTATCCAATCACTACCCAACATTCAGAGTTCAGAGTTGTCCTGATCGGCCCATTCTGCTCTTGCCGCCTCTCTACTGACAACACTGTTCTTCATGCCTCCATACCTCCTGGCGGGCCCATCTCTCTTGAAATCTGATGGCCAGTTCCACATTACACTGGGATTTGCGGGTACTTTTGATCAGGCGGTATATTAGGTAGAAGAGTCGTTCGTTTCGATTTGCACATTAGCAATCCTCACACTGGTTGGATCTGACATATGATTTTCCGGCTTACATTTTTTGCTACAACAAGTAAAATTACGTGTAGAAGCAAACGTCACATTAGGCGTTGTACGTTTTCATTTTTATGAGATGTTCATCACTAAAAGGAACTTACAGCGACAAATATAGTTTACTTAAGACACTTTCTTCCAAGATATACATACACAAACATGGATGCATGGATATAAAATTTTACAGCGCTCTTTTCATGCCTATTCTACGAACATTCGTGGTCGAATGGGCGAAGACACTGTTTGGACAAACAATGCTGCAATGACTCAAGCATACACATATCGATTTCATTATGAAAGTATTAGATACATATAGACATAAACAATCATGACAGTATTACATAGTTTCTTTCATCACACGAGTAAGAAAATAAAGCGTTTGCATTTCCTGGATACAAATTGGTATAAACGGACTCACTATCTTCTTGTGTTATTTCACCGTCCGTACTTTTTCCAACCTTTGTTCTTCTCAAAAATTCTTTTCAGAATTGATTTCGTTAGCGTTTGTAGTTCCTACAGTGAAATTGTCACCCCACTCTTCTCGTATAGCTCTTTTAGCTCAGACACTACCACAAATTATCTTCCATTCCAATAAACACGCATTGCAAGTATTCCCAAAAGGCTTCTGTGGGGTTCGAATCCGGGATACATGTAGTCCAGGATACGACATCGATTCTTTATCTTTAAACCACATTTTGGTTGTAACGTAAACATGCAAAGATGTATTATTTTCTTGAAACATTAGACTTTTGTTCCCTAGGTCCTCATGCATTCTAATAATTTCTCTCTCTAGCATATCAGTGCACATGTTAGAGTACATTCTAGTGCTTAGCCAAGCCATGCGTGATTTACCTTTAGTGCAGAAGAATGCCCAAGTTATAACACTTCTACCACCAATATTTCTGATCATCCTTAACTGCCTCTCTGTTCACAGATCATGCCAGTAATTTTAAAATCCATCAGGCCCATCTAAATTAAACTTCTACATGTATATAAAACCGGTAAGAGAGAAAAAAAGGAAATGCGCCGGAAACGGAAAATAATTTGGGGTGGATGGATAGAAATGACAATGATTCCTGATGTCATTTCTATCCTCAGTGAAAGAAATGTGCTATCTTGGGAGCAAAATAACACATTACGAAGAAACAAAGGTGGGTGTAAAAATTAGAGTAGCACAGTTTAAGAGAAGACTCCTCCTTAAAAGATATAATATAAACCATAATCTAAGAAAGAAGTTTCTGATGATGTATAACAATACAGAGATAACTCGTAGACTGCAGGGGAATAAAGAGAATCAAAATGTTTGTGACTTGGTGTTACAAAACAATGCTGAATTTTCTGTGAACAGAGAAAAAAGACAAGAAACTCCCAGAATCGGAGACGAAGGGAATATATGGAAACCGCTCCGGAATGACTTGTTACGCTGCAGTGCAACGTGCACTGGTTTTAAACTAACAAGTGAAGCTGTGTGTCGGACCGAGCCTATAACGTGGGACATTTGCATCAGGCAGAATGTCAGTCACATCCTGCGTCCTTTTGTGTGACAGTATCGACGTGTCATTCTTCAGCAGGATATAGCTCGTCCACACGTGGCACGTGTCTCTATGTACTGTGTGGGTGATGCTGAAGTACTCCCGTGACTAGAAAGTTACCCAATCCTAACCCACTAGGGAATAGCTTCTATGGTACGGGAGGGAGAGTGGAGGGGAAACTTTGTGGAGGAAGACACAAATTGGAATGTATAAAACAAGCAATTGAGAACGGTATGTGTAAGTGCTACTGGAGATCTGGATCAAATCGTTCAGACGACAGTCTGCACGCATCGACTTCCTGCAGTCAAAAGAGTACAGAGAAATAATCTTCTTATATTATTTAAACTGTGCAGTTAGCGTCTCAAGAGCGTGTTGCAACATTTTTTTAGCTGTTTAAATGCCCCCGTTGCCTCAAAGTTGCCAATTACTTAACTAGGATCGTAAGAAAGACAGAGATATCACACGAATTACTAGCTTGCTAGTAACAAATTTTATTTACTGCTGAGAAAAAGCGTTTCATCAGCTCGCACTCTTTTCCTTGGACATGAACAGTGTTACGAAGAGTTAATAGCTGTAAATGTGACAGTAGTGATTTTGTATAACTTCCGGGGTTACCAAACAGCTGTTCAGCAATGCACTGACATCTCAACCAAGTGCAACTTGAAGCGTTCATCCTTCTGTCCCTAAAGTACTGAGATACACTCCTGGAAATTGAAATAAGAACACCGTGAATTCATTGTCCCAGGAAGGGGAAACTTTATTGACACATTCCTGGGGTCAGATACATCACATGATCACACTGACAGAACCACAGGCACATAGACACAGGCAACAGAGCATGCACAATGTCGGCACTAGTACAGTGTATATCCACCTTTCGCAGCAATGCAGGCTGCTATTCTCCCATGGAGACGATCGTAGAGATGCTGGATGTAGTCCTGTGGAACGGCTTGCCATGCCATTTCCACCTGGCGCCTCAGTTGGACCAGCGTTCGTGCTGGACGTGCAGACCGCGTGAGACGACGCTTCATCCAGTCCCAAACATGCTCAATGAGGGACAGATCCGGAGATCTTGCTGGCCAGGGTAGTTGACTTACACCTTCTAGAGCACGTTGGGTGGCACGGGATACATGCGGACGTGCATTGTCCTGTTGGAACAGCAAGTTCCCTTGCCGGTCTAGGAATGGTAGAACGATGGGTTCGATGGGTTCGATGGGTAGAACGATGGGTTCGATGACGGTTTGGATGTACCGTGCACTATTCAGTGTCCCCTCGACGATCACCAGTGGTGTACGGCCAGTGTAGGAGATCGCTCCCCACACCATGATGCCTCGGTCGTATGCAGTCCTGATTGTGGCGCTCACCTGCACGGCGCCAAACACGCATACGACCATCATTGGCACCAAGGCAGAAGCGACTCTCATCGCTGAAGGCGACACGTCTCCATTCGTCCCTCCATTCACGCCTGTCACGACACCACTGGAGGCGGGCTGCACGGTGTTGGGGCGTGAGCGGAAGACGGCCTAACGGTGTGCGGGACCGTAGCCCAGCTTCATGGAGACGATTGCGAATGGTCCTCGCCGATACCCCAGGAACAACAGTGTCCCTAATTTGCTGGGAAGTGGCGGTGCGGTCCCCTACGGCACTGCGTAGGATCCTACGGTCTTGGCGTGCATCCGTGCGTCGCTGCGGTCCGGTCCCAGGTCGACGGGCACTTGCACCTTCCGCCGACCACTGGCGACAACATCAATGTACTGTGGAGACCTCACGCCCCATGTGTTGAGCAATTCGGCGGTACGTCCACCCGGCCTCCCGCATGCACACTATACGCCCTCGCTCAAAGTCCGTCAACTGCACATACGGTTCACGTCCACGCTGTCGCGGCATGCTACCAGTGTTAAAGACTGCGATGGAGCTCCGTATGCCACGGCAAACTGGCTGACACTGACGGCGGCGGTGCACAAATGCTGCGCAGCTAGCGCCATTCGACGGCCAACACCGCGGTTCCTGGTGTGTCCGCTGTGCCGTGCGTGTGATCATTGCTTGTACAGCCCTCTCGCAGTGTCCGGAGCAAGTATGGTGGGTCTGACACACCGGTGTCAGTGTGTTCTTTTTTCCATTTCCAAGAGTGTATTTCGATAAAATTTTCTTTCACTATGTCACGATATGAAGGTCCTATCAATATTACGAAATTCTGCATAAGATGAATATCGCGGCTAGAACGAGAAAGCCCCAATGACGATGAATAAAAGTTAGACTCTTTTTAGACAAAATGCTGTAAAGCCCTGTATGACTATGAGTCAGCATTTAGTTATTAAATAAGTCATCGTCAAAATTTAACTATGGGACTGTGGACACAAGACCATTAAAAGCGACTGATGACGTCATTGTTCGATGGTAGCTGACCGATAAGTTTGACAAAAGCCTCACATGAAAATGTACTCAAGGATGAAGAAATAATTGACAAGTAAATCTCACGGTTGTGCGGCTTCGTAATGCGGAATAAATAACGGTAGACGGAGTAAAGTGTCCAGTCTTTATACCACAGAATAAACCGCCCTCAATCTTTTCGATGTAGCCACTGAAAAAATCGAGAAACAAACATAAAATCATATCCATTATGTAGGAAATGAACTAAGTAAAGCATTTTCGAATAAATGCAGTCTGTGTTAAGATTACAATATAATCTATTTCGACCAGTAACAAGAACTGCCACTTACATATCCACAGTTCCACATCAAACACGAGAAAGTCAGGAACATGTGGAACAAAAAAAAAATGAAGACAGCTAGCTGCATTTATCAAAAACAAAAAAACAAAAAAAAGAAAGAAAGAAACTGCTGAATACTTCTAGAAGTGCCTTTGTCCACATAAATAATAAAATTATTACTTTGCTTTGACAATACAATAACTATAAATGAATGTACAATTATGTATATAATGACTGTACATTCATTTCCACTCATTTCAATTTAAGACAGTTCCGTCTCATCTCATAGTTAAGTGTAGTTAAGTGTTTGATACTTATACACTGGAGAGCAAAAGAAACTTGCAAACCTGCATAATATCTACATCTACATCTACATTTATACTCCGCAAACCACTCAACGGTGTGTGGCGGAGGGCAATTTACGTGCCACTGTCATTACCTCCCTTGTCTGTTCCCGTTGCGTATAGTTCGCGGGAAGAACGACTGCCGGAAAGCCTCCATGCGCGCTCGAATCTCTCTAACTTTACATTCGTGATCTTCTCGGGAGGTATAAGTAGGGGGAAGCATTATATTCGATACCTCACCCAGAAACGCACCCTCTCGAAAACTGGACAGCAAGCTACACCGCGATGCAGAGCGCCTCTCTTGCAGAGTCTGCCACTTAAGTTTGCTAAACATCTCCGTAACGCTATCACGCTTACCAGATAACCCTGTGACGAAACGCGCCGCTCTTCTTTGGATCTTCTCTAACTCCTCCGTCAACTCGACCTGGTACGGATCCCACACCGACGAGCAATACTCAAGTATCGGTCGAACGAGTGTTTTGTAAGCCACCTCCTTTGTTAATGGACTCTCCCAATGAATCTCAACCTGGCACCCGCCTTACCAACAATGTGTTATATATGATCATTCCACTTCAAATCGCTCTGTACGCATACTCCCAGAAATTTTACAGAAGTAACTGCAACCAGTGTTTGTTCCGCTATCATATAATCATACAATAAAGGATCCTTCTTTCCATGTACTCGCAATACATTACATTTGTCTATGTTAAGGGTCAGTTGCCACTACCTGCACCAAGTGCCTACCCGTTGCAGATCTTCCTGCATTTCACTGCAATTTTCTAATGCTGCAACTTATACGGAGAAGAAGAACTACAGCATCAACCGCGAAAAGCCGCATGGAACTTCCGACACTATCTACTAGGTCATTTATATGTATTGTGAAGAGTAATGGTCCCATAACACTCCCCTGCGGCACGCCAGATGTTACTTTAATGTCTGTAGACGTCTCTCCATTGAGAACAACATGCTGTGTTCTATTTGCTAAAAACTCTTCAATCCAGCCACACAGCTGGTCTGATATTCCGTAGGCTCTTATTTTGTTTATCAGGTGACAGTGCGGAACTGTATCGAACTGTATCGAAGTCAAGGAAAATGTCGTCTACCTGGGAGACTGTATCTAACATTTTCTGGGTCTCATGAACAAATAAAGCGAGTTGGCTCCCACACGATCGTTGTTTCCGGAATCCATGTTGATTCCTACAGCGTAGATTCTTGGTTTCCAGAAATGATATGATACGGGTGCAAAAAACATGTTCTAAAATTCTACAACAGATCGATTTCAGAGATATAGGCCTATAGTTTTGCGCATCTGCTCGACGACCCTTCTTGAAAACTGGAATTACCTGTGCTCTTTTCCAATCATTTGGAACCTTCCGTTCGTCTACAGACTTGCGATACACGGCTGTTACACTACTGGCCATTAAAATTGCTACACCAAGAAGAACTGCAGATGATAAACGGGTATTCATTGGAAAAATATATTATACTAGAACTGACATGTGATTACGTTTCCACGCAGTTTGGGTGCATAGATCGTGATAAATCAGTACCCACAAAAACCACCTCTGTCCGTAATAACGGATTTGATACGCCTGGGCATTGAGTCAAACAGAGCTTGGATGGCGTGTGCAGGTACAGCTGCCCATACAGCTTCAACACGATACCACAGTTCATCAAGAGTAGTGACTGGCGTATTGTGACGAGCCAGTTGCTCGGCCGTCATTGACCAGACGTTTTCAGTTGGTGAGAGATCTGGAGAATGTGCTGGCCAGGGCAGCAGTCGAACATTTTCTGTATCCAGAAAGGCCCGTACAGCACCTGCAACATGCGGCCGTGCATTATCCTGCTGACATGTAGGTTTTCGCAGGGATCGAATGTAGGGTAGAGCCACACCTCGTAACACATCTGAAATGTAACGTCCACTGTTCAATGTGCCGTCAATGCGAACAAGAGGTGATCGAGACGTATAACCAGTGGCACCCCATACCATCACGCTGGGTGATACGCCAGTATGGCGATGACGAACACACGCTTCCCATGTGCGTTCGCCGCAATGTCGCCAAACATGGATGCGACCGTCATGATGCTGTAAACAGAACCCGGATTCATCCGAAAAAATGACGTTTTGTCATTCGTGCACCCAGGTTCGTCGTTGAGTACACCATCGCAGGCGCTCCTGTCTATGATGCAGCGTCAAGGGCAACCGCAGCCATGGTCTCCGAGTTGATAGTCCATTCTGCTGCAAACTTCGTCGAACTGTTCGTGCAGGTGGTTGTTGTCTTGCAAACGTCCCCACCTGTTGACTCAGGGATCGAGACGTTACTGCACGATCCGTTACAGCCATGAAGATAAGATGCCTATCATCTCGACTGTTAGTGATACAAGGCCGTTGGGATCAATCACGGCTTTCCGTATTACCCTCCTGAACCCACCGATTCCATATTCTGCTAACGGTTATTGGATCTCGACCAACGCGAGCAGCAATGTCGCGATACGATAAACCACAATCGGGATAGGCTACAATCCGACCTTTATCAAAGTCGGAAACGTGATGGTACGCATTTCTCCTCCTTACACGAGGCATCACAACAACTTGTCACCAAGCACCGCCGGTCAACTGCTGTTTGTGTATGAGAAATTGGTTGGAAACTTTCCTCATGTCAGCACGTTGTAGGTGTCGCCAACCTTGTGTGAATGCTCTGAAAAGCTAATCATTTGCATATCACAGCATCATCTTCCTGTCGGTTAAATTTCGCGTCTGTAGCACGTTATCTTCGTAGTGTAGCAATTTTTATGGCCAGTACTATAGAATGGGGCAATCTCTTTTGCGTACTCTGTGTAGAATCGAACTGGTATCCCGTCAGGTCCACGGACTATCATCTGTTGCGTGATTTCAGTTGCTCTTCTATTCCTTGGACACGTCTTTCGATGTCAGCCATTTTTTCGTTCGTGCGAGGATTTAGAGAAGGACTGAAGTGCGGTCTTCCTCTGTGAAACAGCTTTGGAAAAAGGTTTTTAGTGTTTCAGCTTTACGCGTGTCATCCTCTGATTCAATGCCATTATCATCCCAGAGTGTCTGAATATGCTGTTTCGATCCACTTACTGATTTATCGTAAGACCAGAACTTCCTAGGATTTTCTGTCACATCAGTTCATAGAATTTTACTTTCGAATTCACTGAACGCTTCACGCTAAGCCCTCCTTACGCTAACTTTGACATCGTTTAGCTTCTTAGTTTCCTAACTTTGTTGTTGAACCACGGTGGGTTTTTCCGTTCCACACAGTTTTGCTCGCCACGTACCTGTCTAAAACACATTTTATGATTAACTTGAACTTTTTCCATAAACACTCATCATTGTCAACTTTTTCCATAAACACTCATCATTGTCAGTGTCGGAACAGAAATTTTCGTTTTTATCTGTTCGGTAGTCTGAAATCTGCCTCCTATTACTCTTGCTAAACAAATAAACCTTCCTCCCTTTTTTTACATTCCTATTTACTTCCATATTCAGGGATGCTGCAACGGCCTTATGATCACTGATTCCCTGTTCTGCGTTTACAGAGTCGAAAAGTTTGGGTCTGTTTGTTATCAGTAGGTCCAAGATGTCACCTCCCCGAGTCGGTTCTCTCTATAATTGCTCGAGGTAATTTTCGGATAGTGCACTCAATATAATGTCACTCGATGCTCTGTCCCTACCACCACCCGTCCTAAACATCTGTCTCCCAGTCTATATCTGGTAAATTGAAATCTCCGCCTAAGACCATAACACGCTGAGGAAATTTATGTGAAATGTACTCCAGATTTTCTCTCAGTTGTTCTGCCACTAATGCTGCTGAGTCGGGAGGTCGGTAAAAGGAGCCAATTATTAACCTAGCTCGATTGTTGAGTATAACCTCCACCCATAATAATTCACAGGAGCTATCCACTTCTATTTCACTACAGGATAAACTACTACTGTCAGCGACAAACACGCCACCACCGGTTGCATGCAATCTATCATTTCTTAACACCATCTGTGCCTTTGCAAAAATTTCGGCAGAATTTATCCCTGGCTTTAGCCAGCTTTCCATACGTATAACGATTTCAGCTTCGGTGCTTTCTATCAGCGCTTGAAGTTCCGGTACTTTACCAACGCAGCTTCGACAGTTTATAATTACAATACCGATTGCTGCTTGGTCCCCGCATGTCCTGACTTTGCCCCGCACCCTTTGAGGCTGTTGGCCTTTCTGTACTTGCCCGAGGCCATCTAACCTAACAAAAAAACGCCCAGTCCACGCCACACAACCCATGATGCCCGTGTAGCCGCCTGCTGTCTGTAGTGGGCTCCTGACCTATCCAGCGGAACCCGAAACCCCACCACCCTATGGCGCAAGTCGAGGAATCTGCAGCCCACACGGTCGCAGAACCGTCTCAGCCTCTAATTCAGACCCTCCACTCGGCTCTGTACCAAAGGTCCGCAGTCAGTCCTGTTGACGATGCTGCAGATGGTGAGCTCTGCTTTCATCCCGCTAGCGAGACTGGCAGTCTTCACCAAATCAGATAGCTGCCGGAAGCCAGAGAGAATTTCTCCGATCCATAGCGACACACATCATTGGTGCCGACATCAGCGACCACCTGCAGATGGGTGCACCCTGTACCCTTCATGGCATCCGGAAGGACCCTTTCCACATCTGGAATGACTCCCCCCGGTATGCACACGGAGTGCACATTGGTTTTCTTCCCCTGCCTTGCAGCCATGTCCCTAAGGGGCCCCATTACGCGCCCTTGCGAACATGCAGAAGTGCCGCAGCACGACGTGGCACCGACTCGACTAACGCCTGAAGTAGTGCTGGACGGAACTGACACTATGAATCCTGCAGGGTTATCCACAAATCTGAAGAGTATGTGGGTTTGGAGACCTCTTCTGAACAGCACGTTGCAAGTCATCCCAGATATTCTCAATAATGCTCATGTCGGAGGAGTTTGGTGGCCATCGGAAGAGTTCAACTCAGAAGAGTGATGATGGAGCCAGTCTGTAGTAATTCTGGACGTGGGGGTGTCAGATTGTCCTGCTGGAATTCCCCAAGTTGTCGGAATGCACAATGGACATGAATGGATGCACATGATCAGACAGGATGCTTACGTACGTGCCACCTGTCAGAGAGGTATCTAGACGTATCAGGGGTCCCATATCACTCCCACTGCACACGCCCCACACCATTCCAGAGCCTCCACCAGCTTGAATAGTCCCCTGCTGACATGCAACGTCCATGGATTCACGAGGGATCTCCGTACGCGTACACCTCCATCCGCTCGTCCGACCAGGCGACATGTTTTCAGTTAGCAACAGTTTAATGTCGGTGTTGGCGAGCCCAGGCGAGACGTAAAGCTTTGTATTGTGCAGTCATCAAGGTTACACAAGTGGACCTTCGACGCTGAAATCCCATATCTGTAATGGTTAGCACGCTAACACTTGTTGACGTCCCAACATTGAAATTTGCAGTAAATTGCAGAAGGGTTGAACTTCTGCCACGCTGAACGATTCTCTTCAGTTGTCGTTGGTACCGTTCTTGCAGGATCTTTTTCCGGCTGCAGTGATATCGGGGATCTGATGTTTTACCGGATTTCTGATAGTCGCAGTACAAACGTGAAATGGTCGTACGGGAAAATCCCCACTTCAACGCTACCTCGGAGTTGTTGTGTCCCATCGCTCAAGCGCCGACTATAACACCACGTTCAAACTCACTTAAATCCTAATAACCTGCCATTGTAGCAGCCGTAACCGATCTATGAACTGCGTCAGACACTTGCTGTCTTATCCAGGGTGTTACAAAAAGGTACGGCCAAACTTTCAGGAAACATTCCTCACACACAAAGAAAGAAAATATGTTATGTGGACATGTGTCCGGAAACGCTTACTTTCCATGTTAGAGCTCATTTTATTACTTCTCTTCAAATCACATTAATCATGGAATGGAAACACATAGCAACAGAACGTACCAGCGTGACTTCAAACTCTTTGTTACAGGAAATGTTCAAAATGTCCACCGTTAGCGAGGATACATGCATCCACCCTCCGTCGCGTGGAATCCCTGATGCGCTGATGCAGCCCTGGAGAATGGCGTATTGTATCACAGCCGTCTACAATACGAGCACAAAGAGTCTCTACATTTGGTACCGGGGTTGCGCAGACCAGAGTTTTCAAATTTCCCCATAAATGAAAGTCAAGAGGGTTGAGGTCAGGAGAGCGTGGAGGCCATGGAATTGGTCCGCCTCTACCAATCCATCGGTCACCGAATCTGTTATTGAGAAGCGTACGAACACTTCGACTGAAATGTGGAGGAGCTCCATCGTGCGTGAACCACATGTTGTGTTGTACTTGTAAAGGCACATGTTCTAGCAACACAGGTAGAGTATCCCGTATGAAATCATGGCGTTGAATCGAGGAAGTACAGTACATACTGACGAAACTAAAATGAGCTCTAACATGGAAATTAAGCGTTTCCGGACACATGTCCACATAACATCGTTTCTTTATTTGTGTGTGAGGAATGTTTCCTGAAAGTATGGCCGTACCTTTTTGTAACACCCTGTATAGGCGTTGCCGACCGCAGCACCGTTTTCTGCCTGTTTGCATACCTCTTTATTGGAATACACACGCCTATACCAGTTTCTTTGGCGCTTCAGTGTAGAACGCACAAGTAGGGCAAAGACTGAATATTTATGCAGAACAATGAAACAATATGATACAATGTTACTCCATGAAACCCACGCAGAAGACGATGTACAACTTCGCTGCAAAGGAAGGATTCCAGCCTTTAATCTAGTATCTGCTAACAAACATCCTAAACACGGCTTGTAAGCTAATGTAAGAAACAATATTAGTAACTGTGAAGTCCTGCTAACAGCTTCCTATGTCAACGTTTTCACAGCCACATTTCAAGCGTGGAACTTGACGAAAAACAACATGTAAAAACCACCAGGATGCAACTAGCCTTCTCTACCTTTGCCCTCACCACACCAGCTACGTATCATCACTGGAGACTTCAACAGCTACCATACACTCTCGGGATATCAAGAATGCGACGAAGCAGAAAATCTTCGGATAGAAACTGAACATTTCAAACTTACATATGATGCAAAATGCAAGGAACCCTTCTTTTCCAACCGATGGAACAAGATCTACACGCCTGATCTATGCTTCATCATGCAAACGTACCCATTGAGGTGCGCCGGCCGGAGTGGCCGTGCGGTTACAGGCGCTACAGTCTGGAACTGCGTGACAGCTACGGTCGCAGGTTCGAATCCTGCCTCGGGCATGGATGTGTGTGATGTCCTTAGGTTAGTTAGGTTTAAGTAGTTCTAAGTTCTAGGGGACTGATGACCACAGTAGTTAAGTCCCATAGTGCTCAGAGCCATTTGAGCCATTGAGGTGCACCACATAGTCCTAAGCAGATCCCCCCCCAGTCAGCACCATACAATAATTTTCCAGACAGAGGTTCATACCCATAATCGACTCCCATCCGATACTAAGATATAGCTTTAAAAAAGCCAACTTGCAGGAAATATCCAAACAAATAGGTGCCCCTATGAAATGGATAAAACACAAGTTCAGCTACAACAGATCACTGATGTATTCAGAAGTGCACAAAAACTATTTATACCAAGAGGATATCGCAAAGAATACATTCCTGGCAAGAATGAAGACAGCGAAAGAAGAAGTGTGGCAAAGAGAGAACGAAGCCACTTATGATATCAAATTGACATGCTAATTTATTAAACTGATTATGTAACCCCTTTAACATATTATTCTGTTAATTTCTGGGAAACCCTACCCCTCTCCCTCCACCACTCCTTCCCATCCCCCACCACTCTGGGAAATCGCCATCTCCCTCCACCTCGCTGATCGCTCTCTTACTCCAAAATTACCATCTTAGAGCAGAAACAGTATCTTTGATTCTGCGGTCGTACACAGTCAGATATCTGCTTTATAAAGCCTAATAAAGACACACATCGTTTATAATATCATAGTTTCAGTTTATTTTACATTAATATTCATATCATTTTCGGGTGCCACGTACAAGTGTGCCCCAGTAGACTCCTTTTAATGGAATACCTTCCGCTACACACCGCAAGGTGGCTCGTGGGCTGTATATGTAGACGTAGATGTGCTTCTTTTAGAGGTGCAATGTTTTCTTAAGAGCCGAAATGCATATTTCTGTAACAAAGGTGTCGGCCAAGTCATTCACCTCTGGGAAAAATTGAGCGGCATAGCAGCATTTGTGTGGTGAATAAGTACCAAAGCACTTACAACATCACCATGTCTCTCTCAGCCTATCTCTCTTCTCTCTCTCTATCTCTCTCTCTGTTTTTTTGTTTTTAACGAGATGATAAAGCTTTATGATTGCCTATCGTAATGTAAGACGGCTCTATGTTTTCAATACAGAATCAAAAGAAAATCGCACACATACATATAATTATACAAAAAATTAATTTCCTTGCCTTTTCCTTCTTCTACCACCTCGCCTTTTATGATAGCACTTGGTGCAACTGTAACGGCAGCTCGTCCTGTTCAATATTGCGTTTTTTTCTCCAGGTTCTGCACATATTGCTATACCAACTGGCATTAACAATAATCAGCTATTTCAGTTTGTCCCTTTGCGGCTTGGCCGAGCGCCAGAAATAAACACAAAAAATTGAATGGAGCACTGAAACACGTCTCGTTAGCGCAAATTACCATAACACGAAGTTCGATACCATCTAATTATTACCTATGTGAGGTATGAGCTGTTGTTGTTATGTATTCGGAAAATTAAACAGAAACACACGTATTTTCTAGAGGAAACACGACCTTTCTCACACTGGCGCAAGCAATAGTCGATATGCGCGCGCTCGCGCGTGCACACACACACACACACATACACACACACACACAAACTATTCAATAAATGCATTAAAGGGGAAGGGAAAGGTAGGACAGAGAGAAGAAGAGTGGGAGAGACACAGAGAGGGAGACGGGAGTATGCGCGAGTGAGAGACTCTACAGAATAGGAAATCGGGAATACAGAGAGAAATGAGATATACTTGTTACACAGACTAGAGGCTGTCACTGCACGAAGGATGAATCCATAAAAAGCGTATGCGAGTTACCTGATACCTCATGTGCTTGTGTAAAGCGTGGTTTGCAGAGTTTTGTTGCTTCGACCCAGAATTATCAGGTTTGAAACGGACTCAGAATTCACATCCTTCTCTCTCTCTTATAAAGTACAACCCAGATGTTATGTCTAGGGCAGAAAATTTTGGGAATATCTTTAAATGTGAAGATTATTTGACAATTTTATTTGAGGAAACTGAAGTTCACTTGAATTAGAGCCCAATGGGTTCTTAGAACCAAGTTTAGTATCACTGAGAAAGATCTATGGAACACGGAAAAGTATGTTCTGCAGACACAAATGAGTTTAATAAGGTCTGTTTTATAAAGCAACTTTTTACTGTTTCCTGACGACCGTGACTGATATAGTCACTAGAATGGATTTTCCCTGACAGTCAAAATTATGTTCAGAAATGACTAGATCGACCGTGTCAGGCAGAAATTACAAGATGCTTTGGCTGACAAGGGAGACCACGCCTAGTCGCTCTAAAAAGGTGTCATCGGCATGCGAAGCACCTGGACCTGGTAAAGTGCCGTTTGTGGTGGTCGAAGTCGGTCATTTGAGAACATAATTGCGACTGTGTCCGAAAAATAAACCGTTCTAATAAAATATTCTGCTACGGTGCGATGCTCAGTCTCAGCTATCATCCATGCAGCCGTTTGGGAGACTACACGTCAGCTGCCCGAGGCGTTTATACACTCCTGGAAATGGAAAAAAGAACACATTGACACCGGTGTGTCAGACCCACCATACTTGCTCCGGACACTGCGAGAGGGCTGTACAAGCAATGATCACACGCACGGCACAGCGGACACACCAGGAACCGCGGTGTTGGCCGTCGAATGGCGCTAGCTGCGCAGCATTTGTGCACCGCCGCCGTCAGTGTCAACCAGTTTGCCGTGGCATACGGAGCTCCATCGCAGTCTTTAACACTGGTAGCATGCCGCGACAGCGTGGACGTGAACCGTATGTGCAGTTGACGGACTTTGAGCGAGGGCGTATAGTGGGCATGCGGGAGGCCGGGTGGACGTACCGCCGAATTGCTCAACACGTGGGGCGTGAGGTCTCCACAGTACATCGATGTTGTCGCCAGTGGTCGGCGGAAGGTGCACGTGCCCGTCGACCTGGGACCGGACCGCAGCGACGCACGGATGCACGCCAAGACCGTAGGATCCTACGCAGTGCCGTAGGGGACCGCACCGCCACTTCCCAGCAAATTAGGGACACTGTTGCTCCTGGGGTATCGGCGAGGACCATTCGCAACCGTCTCCATGAAGCTGGGCTACGGTCCCGCACACCGTTAGGCCGTCTTCCGCTCACGCCCCAACATCGTGCAGCCCGCCTCCAGTGGTGTCGCGACAGGCGTGAATGGAGGGACGAATGCAGACGTGTCGTCTTCAGCGATGAGAGTCGCTTCTGCCTTGGTGCCAATGATGGTCGTAAGCGTGTTTGGCGCCGTGCAGGTGTGCGCCACAATCAGGACTGCATACGACCGAGGCACACAGGGCCAACACCCGGCATCATGGTGTGGGGAGCGATCTCCTACACTGGCTGTACACCACTGGGGATCGTCGAGGGGACACTGAATAGTGCACGGTACATCCAAACCGTCATCGAACCCATCGTTCTACCATTCCTAGACCGGCAAGGGAACTTGCTGTTCCAACAGGACAATGCACGTCCACATGTATCCCGTGCCACCCAACGTGCTCTAGAAGGTGTAAGTCAACTACCCTGGCCAGCAAGATCTCCGGATCTGTCCCCCATTGAGCATGTTTGGGACTGGATGAAGCGTCGTCTCACGCGGTCTGCACGTCCAGCACGAACACTGGTCCAACTGAGGCGCCAGGTGGAAATGGCATGGCAAGCCGTTCCACAGGACTACATCCAGCATCTCTACGATCATCTCCATGTGAGAATAGCAGGCTGCATTGCTGCGAAAGGTGGATATACACTGTACTAGTGCCGACATTGTGCATGCTCTGTTGCCTGTGTCTATGTGCCTGTGGTTCTGTCAGTGTGATCATGTGATGTATCTGACCCCAGGAATGTGTCAATAAAGTTTCCCCTTCCTGGGACAATGAATTCACGGTGTTCTTATTTCAATTTCCAGGAGTGTATATCTGCTACGGAATTCTTCAATTACTCTGTAAGTAGTTGTTTAGGCTCATTTCACACGAGACCAATCTGTATGAACGGTCAGTATGAAAAAGTTCATTCCTGTATTTTAGGTGCATGGAACCGACAGATAACTATCCGGTGGCTTATGTGACAGTAAATATTTCCGACGACGTTCTATCACCCTTGAACTGTCGTGGATCACCAACTAGTGTACTCGTGCCTTAAAAAAATACAGCTTTTCATCCTGAACTGTATTTTTCGCTTTTTGATGTTTATTAATCGATTTTTCGGACACGACAAGGTTACAAACTCGAATATCTTACATTTTATAGTCTTACAAGGCAGCTTCATGATCAATTGACAATCGTTTCATTATTACTCATAGTTATTGCGGTGTTACTAAGTAAAATGGTGATATATTGCTGCACATTAAACATATCTAGCAATATGGAATTCGATATGCAAGCCATATCTCTCTTCATTCGTGGCTAAATTGCCAACTGGTAGTACACCACAACTGAAGAAATAATTTTACTGTAACCTACCCCTTTATTAATCGGCTATGCGAAATTTATTGACCGTTGTCGTGGGAGTCCAATCGTAGCAAGGAAATTTTAAGGGAACCGTTTTCGAAGTTCAAATGTTCAAATGTGTGTGAATTCCTAAGGGACCAAACTACTGTGGTCATCGGTCCCTAGACTGAACCTCCGGTGGGAGGGGCCCCGAGATTCGAGACATGGCGCCTCTAAAAGCGCGGCCACTCCGCGCGGCGGAAATTTCTGAATTGGATAACCAAAAAACTGGGAGAAGTGTACAACAAGTTATACAAGTAACTACATACGCTCACAGCTTGCTTGAATGTTGAATAATAAGTGTAAAACAATGCAGTCGTGGGCGGCAAAGTACGAATCGATAAAGGACACTATAACAGTCCCAATAACCCACGGCAAAATCAAATGAATTAAACTGTAATTGGACTGAAGAGTTTCTAGTAAACAGACCTGAGCACGTTAGTCGCGACGGAGAGAAGTTTTCGGACGTAAAAGTAACTTCGGGTATACCACAAGGGAATGTTACAGGACCATTGCTTTTGACACAGACAACGTCGGAGGTTCCATGAGGCTTTTCGGTGGTGATGGTGTTCTATAAAGACATAAAGACAAGCCACAGAGCTAGAAAACTGCAGCGAAAAGCAGGAAGGCCTGCTCAGGGGCGACGCTTGCTGCAGTGAGTGCCAACTGACCCTTAACATAAGCGAATGACAACGTATTGCTTATACATAGACAGAAAGACCCATTGTTGTATGATTACACGATTGCAGAACAAACAATGGAAGCAATTACGTCCATAAAATATTTAGGATCATGCGTACGAAGCGATTCAAAGTGGAAGGACCTCATGAACCTAACCGCAAGATAGGCGTATGCTTCAGAAAATGTAGTCCGTCAACGAATGAGGTATGCTACAAAGTCCTCGTTCTAAAACTACTTGAATGCTCCCAGAATGAGATTTGAACTCTGCAGCGGAGTATGCGCTGATAGTTTCACACTTGAATATTGGCCATCAGTATGGGATCCATACCAGATAGGACTGATAGGAGAAACAAAGAAGATATAAAGAAGAGCAACGCGTTTCCTTATAAGTTCATTTAGTAATCACGATAACGTCACGGATATGATCAACGAATTCCAGTGTAAGACGCTGCAAGAGAATCGTTCAGCATCACGGTGTGGGTCAGTGCTAAGGTTCTGAGAGCGTACGTTCCTAGAAGAGACAGATAAATGTATTGCTTCCTCCTAAATATATTTCGCGAAGAAAAACCATAAAATCAGAAAGATTCGAGCCCACACGGAGGGTTACGGGCAATTGCTCTATCTGGGAACCATTCGTGTCTGTAAAAGGCCAAGGAGAAAGTGAAAGCGGCCTAGTAATCTCCGCCACACACCGCAAGGTGGCTTGACGAGTGCAGATGTAGATGTCGCCAGTCCAGTTGGACGACATTTGTTCGCTAAATAATTGATAATGAAATAGCAATAATTCTTATATAGGATGGTCAGAAGCAAGGATGTACTGCAGGGCACATTGTGCTGGGAAACAATTATCAAGAAAAAAGTCGATACTTTGCGTCGTTTCAGAGCTAATTAACATTGCAGTTAGCCAATCAGGTCGCTGCACGTGCAAATTCAAGCGGACCGCCAGATACAATTAGTGTCAGTTCTTCTCATAGCGTAGATGGTAACTCACGAGACTGTTCAGCCTTTGGCTCGGGTTCGATTCTTACTACCGTCCCGTGTCAAATTTTTGTACCGTCCACTCGTTCGGTTGTAGGAAACCAACGAAGGACACGTTTGGCGACACCGTCTCCGGCCGGCCCCATGAATTTGCGCGCACAACGCCCTGCCTAGCTAATTTCAGTGACAATTGACTCGGAAACGGTGCAACGTACCGAATTTTTTTCTTATTAGTTATTTTTCAGCACAATCTACCGTGCAACTCCCTTACAAGCTTTTCGGACTGTTTCTTAATATATGCGCCTTGACGAAAAATACTTTCACAGCTGAATGAAGCATCAGCCATGGCTGGTGCAGGACTGAACTTCAGTAATGTTTTACTAGCATCAAAGATGCTTTGCTTGTGCCCAACAGCTAATTTGACTTCATGCAGAGTTGTATCTGCTAGGCCCCTCTGCAGAATGAATTGTTTTTTTATTATTAGTTTTTATGTAACCGATGTTCTACCGTGGAAGGAAGTATGAGGCGAACACAAGATTGTATTGCTTAGGTGTAGGCATAGGGCCCGTACATCACTTCATTTTGTATCATCTGTCAAAAATGTGGATACAGGGAAAATCTTAAAAGTTCCAAGTAGTGGGACAAACATTGCTATCAGTGTGACACAAGAAAGAACAACGATTCCACTGAAGAAGAAAAGTGACAGCAGGAACAGAAGAAAGTCTGCAGTAGGGATTACCAGGGGTCAAGTGGTGGGATGGAAGCAGCTGGGATGAAACTAATGTTCCAAAGGTGAGTTGAACAATATGGTGTTAGGTATGTGAGGTATCTAAGTGCTTTTAAGACTGTTCCAGAGAGCAAGTCTTATGGCTCACGACCTAAAATTAGAAAACTGGAATATGTGGGCATATTCCAAAGCGGAAGGAGTTAGACGTCTCAGATTGAAGAACGAGATGAAAGGCAAAAAATTTGAAAATGGAAAGCCACTGGGAGGTGTTAAGAGAGTGACAGACAAGGAAATTCTCACCTTTACAAATATATTATGGAAAAGCTATAGGGGTAACTTACACAGTGTTAAAACAATGCAGCAAGCCATCTAGGCAATATTCTTTCACAAACTTACCACAGATGACAATCCTCATCATTTTCTTTGTGACATAGCGTGGTGCAAATACCTCCAGGCAGAAGTCTGTGACATCACATGCAGCTATCTCCACAACAACTGCGGACACAAATACTGCTTTTGGGCAGTGCATCCACATAAGGTGATGGCAGCTCTCATTTGTATGCTGTGTTTCCCCATATACACGTTTCTTCAGCAGTTCATTATTGACTAGGTACCTGAAAGTTGGTTTTATGGCATCTACAATAGCAAGTGGCAAACCAAGGTTGTGGGTGTACGGCTCTTCATTTCGGTTGCGCAACATTGCTGGTATCAATAGTGACGTGAACATTCTCACACCTGTAGATAAGGTTCTGGACATCCACGCACCACGTACACCAGCCTGGGTCGTCTTATTGTAGGGGCAACATTGGCAGATCATACAGCTACCAGAGATCACAAAAGAGATCTTATAGGCCCAGACATGTCAAACGAACTGTTATTACGAACTGGTTATTACGTAGCAGTGGGACTATCTTCCACTCATGCTACATCATCGACGTTTATGACTCGACTGGTGCCGCCAGAGGATCACTTGGAGGATGGAATGGTGCACCGTGGGCTTTACCGATGAAGGCAGAGTCCGCCTGCACGCAAGTGGTGATCGTTTGTGCGTACGACACAGAACTGGTGAGCGCTGTCTCGCAGAGTGGATTCCTCCAAGACACACTGGCGCCACCTCACGTTTTATGGCCCGGTGTGCCATAAGCACGACTCTCGTTCACCTTTGGAGTTTCTGGAAGGGACGCTAACCAGTGCTCGGTAAGTGCAGATTGCTGTTAGACTGGTCCTTTTGCCGTTCTCGCAATAGGAAGGTGATGTGTTATTCCAACAGGATAATGCTGGACCGCAGACATGCAGCACCTACCCCGGCCACCACGATCCCCAGACATGTCTCCAATCGAACACGTGTGGGATATGATGGGACTGGAACTGACTCGTGCAACTCGACAACCAACAAGACTTGCAAAGTCACGTGAACAGTGCGAGCAGGCGTGCATAACGTATCCCAGGACAGTATTCTCCATCTGCACCATCGACGAGATGGCAGAATCAGCGCCTGCATTGCCGCCCATGGTGGCTACATTGTTTACTAATATGGGTCTCTCAGTGTGTGCCGATACTTGGGACCGCTTGGACTATTGATTATCCCGTGTCCTCTATATACACTGTTGCAACAATAAATCTTGAGGGAACTGGAAGTCTCTAAAACTTGCGACTTGCAGTTGTAGCAGCAACTAAGATTACGCTTACATACACCATTCAGTACAGCTTATTACAGACACTGTAACTACTGTAAGTAGGCTGTTTAGGTTTTTATGTAGGTGAGGCCACGTAGCGCTCTGTATTAAAATCACTGGCTGTGCTGTGCGCAGTCTGTGGCTGGTTGGACTCATTGCTGGATTATTCGTTAGTGTAGTGTTGGGTAGTTGGATGTGAACAGCGCGTAGCGTTGGGCAGTTGGAGGTGAGCCGCCAGCAGTGGTGGATGTGGGGAGTGAGATGGCGGAGATTTGAGATGTTAATATGAGCGGACGATCTGGACGTGTGTCCGTCAGGAAAGACTTTTGAACACTATTACGGTAAATACATTGTTTGTTCTCTATCAAAATCTTTCATTTTCTAACTATGTGCCTATCAGTAGTTAGTGCCTTCAGTAGTTAGAATCTTTTATTCAGCTGGCAGTACTGGCGCTCGCTGAATTCCAGTAGTTCGAGTAACGAAGGTTTTGATGAGGTAAGTGATTCATGAAGGATAGGTTATTGTTAGTCAGGGCTATTCCTTTGTAGGGATTATTAAAAGGCAGATTGCGATGCTCTAAAGTATTGTGTGTCAGCTTAGAAATCATCACAATAAGTGAAGAGAAAATTGTCTGAGTACGTTCAATTTTGCTCAGTATCAAATAACGCAGACGTTTAGCTGCACAGTCTTCCTTTATATTCTAAGGGGACGTTTCACTATGACGAGGGATATTAAGAGTTAAAATTTTGCAGATGGGGCAGTTGCATGAAACGATTTGTTGAACATCTATATGTAATTGCTGAAACTCCAAATGAGTTTCTATTGTAAGATAAACATACTGACATAGCTCCCAAAAAAGAATTAATGTTTCACTCATCGTCGTTATGACGGATTTCAGAGAACCATCTGAGAAAGAAGATGTTAGACATAGAGACCACTGCCATTTTACTCTGCACATCGGGGTGTTATACATGCCAGCTGTAACTTGAATCACAAGCCTAACTTTACGCATCCAGTCATATTTCAGTATCTTAGCAGCTAGGATGGCTACTTCATGATCATAAATGTATGTGAATAAGTGATGAAGAAATTAAAATAAACCTGGGTCACGTTTCTTTGTTATCACGAAATAGTGAGAAATATAAATCATTTATGAAGAGTATTGCAGTAATGCATCGAGAGAGGAGACGAAATAAAAATTTTCGACTTACTGCTTCGCTTAAATTTTGACATGATCCCTTGGAAAGTGCTCCTCATACTCGAAATCGGACGAAATCGAAATATTAAGAGCATATTTCCCTGATGATCGTAAGTTAAATTTAGTCACTCAGGTACATTTTCATATGAGTATGTGAGTAAGGAATCTGAAACAATGTTTTCCTCATTAGAAAAGATAGACAGAATTATATCATTAGATGAGTTCCCTGGATGAAATGATGCATTGAGATTAATGCGCAGAAACGTATGAATGCAAGTAATGATATTTCAGAAGAATTTTCTCAAACTTTTGAGTAATAGTGTTTTTGGTTAAACTATGTAAAATGTATTGAAGATGAGACATAAAGCCAGCAACATCCTGGGAAGTTAGATGCAGAGCTGTTGCAATATTTTCTACACCAAACTTTTAAAGGACTGTAACTTTTAACGAAAGTTAATTTTTATTGCATTAAACAGACTTAGTACAATGTTTGATAAGTCAGTAACAGCAGGAATGGCTATTATGGTTGGTACAATGTCCCAAGTTATAGACTTTCACTATGGATAGAAACTAAACAAGTTATTAACAAAGCATATAAAACTGTGTTGCACAGGTACCGATGGCTTGATTTAGCATACTAAACCGTCAAATATTGGTGAGAATTTTGGGAATGATGTACATACGTGGATTATGCTCCACTTGTAAATAAATAGGAGGTTGGGTTACTGAAGGACGAGTTGAATGGTGAGCCTATTACTGAATTTATAAGACAATGGGCTAAAATGTTGCACTGAAGACTGAATCAGGAAGCGTAATGCACACAGCAAAGTGCATGGAAAAGCCGTTGTTTAGAGAGCTAACCATCGATGATTACCACCAATGAGTGTTGAATTCTGAAGAGAAAACAGTTGTGCAGTATTATGTTCAACCCAAGTGCCATTAGTTTTAAGTGTTAAATAGTACATGCTAGGTTAATCAGCACAAGATGACAAACGTGTTGACAGCTCGGGGTCAGTACCCTCTGAAAAATGATGGTGATGATGACAGACTTTATTATGAATGTTTGGAAATATAAAAATGTTAAATGTGACCTGGAAATGATTTTAGTGTATATTTGGAAATGTTTACAATATTAAGTGTCCTTTGTAACTGATTCTCGCAGACATCAAGAAGGATGCAAATCAGATGGCATCGTTATCACTATGAAATAGTGCAGAACGCTGTCATAGAGGATGGGCAGAGCCACTGGCACAGCTGCAGGCAGCAATAAACCTGCAACAGCTCTTTCTCTGACATCGACATACTCAGACATGGGTCTCACTTCACACAGTGTTCTTGGTTGCAAGTGCCAATTGTTGAGGCGTTCGCATTGGTCATGTGTGTTTCTCCTTGGTTGGTTATTCACAGTTGTAGTGGTAACTTCTTCTACCGAATGTATTAGGATGACCAAATGTAGCAGGAAGAGGTAGAAGACACCGTATTAAAACTCGACAAGAACTTTCCAAGTTATTTATTGTTTCCAACTACAGTGTCCTCGTTCCTCTTGGTCTGCATCACAGGGTCCCGCAATGCTGAGGAGGCACCCCAGTGGCCCATGCAACACAATGTTGCATTGTGCCGGCCTTGGACAGCCGCAGAATTGTGACAGTCAGAATGTGCCGACAGTTGGCTCAGCGGTCTGCGTCTCTGCTGACTCAGCGCTGCTTGGTGTGAACCGCAGGCGGCTAGCTGCTCCTTCTTCTCGCCGTCGTGGCTGAGATTGCAGCGACGACAAGTGTCCTTGACCCAGTGTCCGAATCTGCAGTCCTCGCCTCGGAATGCCTCCAGCGTGTGTTGGAAGCCAGGACGACTGCCCACGATAGCGAGCCATGGAGTGGTCCACCTCTGGCTGGCTGGCTACGGACCCCGCGTCCGCCTCAGGGGGTCGAACCAACGACCCATCGTGGACTGGAAAGCTGGCACCCCATCAGCTGCTGTGTGTAGCTGGTACAGTGACACACCCCGCCGTCCAGGAGAGCTGCCACAGAATGAATCTCGTTAGAAAATGGCACCTATGTATACTCAGCTGTGCGCCTGTTTTGCCAAGCACACCGGTTCGTGTCACGTACTCATAACACACTAGGTTAGCCAATCGGCCCCTTCTGCCTGCGACTTGAGACTTGCAAAACAGATATGTTTACTCTTTCAGCAATTTGATGGCCCTGTGGCCTCTATTCTACTTCGCAACTGTTGCTATGTGTAACTTGCACAAAACTAACTTTCCCTATCCTAAACAGTGATGCCGCTACACAGTGTTCAGACTTTCTACTCCCCTATCGATTAACTTGCACATAGAGTTTAGTTCTCTCTTCCGGGGTTCGACTCCTCAGGTATTTCGCTATGCCAGCGTTGGCTAAAATACAGTAGCTACATTTGTGCTGACAGTGACTCGTTAGAGCATTTTCATCTCCTGAGCAGATGCAAAGGTGGGTAAATATTACACACTAAATATGATTGTAACTGAATTAATGTTCATTTAATCTGACACTTTATAATGTTTTTAATACCTCAGATGATGTATGTGACATGATATTGCACTTAAAGGTACTCTATCTTATGGCACTAGAGGAGTAAAAAATAAAGTGTAAGGAAGGCAGTGAAACTTAATGATCAGGCAGTAAGGTTCTAGGCGCTATAGTCTGGAACCGCACGACCGCTACGGTCGCAGGTTCGAATCCTGCCTTGGGCATGGATGTGTGTAATATCCTTAGGTTACTTAGGTTTAATTAGTTCTAAGTTCTAGGGGACTGATGACCTGAGAAGTTAAGTCCCATAGTGCTCAGAGCCATTTGAACCATCAGGCAGTAAGGTATTTGACATAAAAATATTTAGTGGAGTATAAAACAAAGATAAAATTTACTGATGAAGCGCTACAGTGTTTGACACAAATATTTTTGTGAAATATGAAGACAATCAGCTATGAATGTGTGTGTGTGTGTGTGTGTGTGTGTGTGTGTGTGTGTGTGCGTGTGCGTGCGCCTTTGTTTATTTGAACAAGTAAACTTCGAACACAAACAGCCTGCTGTCTCTGATACAGTAGAGCAAAAGAAAATAAAAGTTCTCGAAAAATTATTCTTAGTAATGTGAGGGAAATGTTCGCCAGAAATAATTGTTATTCAGCGAAATGAAAACAGATTCTTGGGAGCGTAGATCAAGTTTCTTGACCAATAGAAAGTCTATGTTCGAAACAAAGTACAGCACGACTTGTCCAGGGTGCAAAACACCGAGGCCTGGAGCACAGGTCGCGGGAGCGCGGCTGTCCAGGTGGTGAAGGCGACTTCCGATCCGAGTTGGGTTGGGTTGCTTTGGGGAAGGATACCAGACAGCGAGGTCATCGGTCTCATCGGATTAGGGAAGGACGGGGAAGGAAGTCGGCCGTGCCCTTTGAAAGGAACCATCCCGGCATTTGCCTGGAGCGATTTAAGGAAATCACGGAAAACCTAAATCAGGATGGCCGGACGCGGGTTCCGATCCGAGGCGGTGTCCAAACGGTGATGGTACATCAGTCGCTCTGGCTGGTTGGTTACTAGGAGGCTCTCCGTAAGCTGAGCCAGGACCGTGGAAAGCAGCCTGAACGCAGGGGTCGACTGAAATATATTTAAAAATAACACAGAAATGTCTCAAATTTAGTTTGTGAAAATTATCAAACAACAAAGAAATCGGTCTGTCCCAGCCCCAAAGTACTTTATTGATGCCAGCCGGGGTGCCCGAGCGGTTCTAGGCGCTACAGTCTGGAACCGCGCGACGGCTACGGTCGCAGGTTCGATTCCTGCCTCGGGCATGGATGTGTGTGCTGTCCTTAGGTTAGTTAGGTTTAAGTAGTTCTAAGTTCTAGGGGACTGATGACCTTAGCAGTTAAGTCTCATAGTGCTCAGAGCCATTTGAACTTTATTGATGATCGTATTCAAACACATTGATGTAAACAAATCACAAATGTGACCATAATATAAAACAAATGTGCAAGAGGTGAAACTGATTTAGTATGGATATTGCAGAACGTAATGACTCTATATTAACTGAATAGAAATACAGGTAGCTGCGACCTGTCACTTACGAAATCCGTAATTAGTTCTCGAGCCTTTTCAGGCTCATTTTCATTATGAAGCAAGCTCAAGTTAAATATTCTTGTTTGTAACGTAATGCTGGAGACTGTGACAAGATTACAGGAAACACCAACGCCATGCGTACTGTCGATCTAAATAAAGAACATTGTTTTTCAACACAGTTTGCCACGTAACTAACTCACTAGGCGATGTATTATAGCGTTGCCCGTATTGTTGTCACAGAAAAGCAACCTATCTGTATCTAGAATCACGTTACAAACAATGTGATCGAATCGCAGGATATTTTAACTTTCATTCAATCCGTGCTTTTTAATTAGCGACAAACTATGTAAAAACCGCTTCTGATTTATAGCTCTACAGCTACTGTTGATTATCGACAAAAGACTCTTACACCTTGTCTGTTGGTTCAATTAATACAGTTTCGTTAAACATATCGGGTCAGAGTTTCTGTTTTTCGTAGACACGCCACATTCTGCGCAGCCCGATCTCCATCACTGTTAGCCCAAGCTGTGGTGGCAGGTCACCTTGGTCTCGTCGGCTCTGCTTCCCTTAACAATTTCGTTTTCATTCAGCGGCATATCGACGCTGTTAGTATCTAGCAAATAACGATATCAACTTTGCCGCATATTTACTGATCCGTTTAATGACCTACCTGGACTCTTTCAGAAAAGCATTCGACTACTTATTTCAAAGGTGGATATATGGGTTCGATCTTCAGCTCTTTTGCTTACAAAGCACTGTATTAATGTTTACCTACCTTTCATATCACAACTTACCATTAGCTCGCCAGAGAAACGCTAAGTCCACTATCAAATGCAGCCACCTGTTTCCTCCTTGAGCCCCTGCTCACACGGAGTATCTCCCATGTGGTTTATAGAATGGCTTTGTAGATTTTTTTATGTAGTATCGTTTTTTGAGAGGAATAAGAGAGAGGAAAGACTTTATTTAATTTCTATAATATGAACGTGACAAGCCAAATGAGAGGCGTGCTGCTAGTGCTACTACAGCACGCGTACGGGATAACCCATCGTCGGACTTCCAAAATTTCTGATCAGTAGCGTCAGCCGAGAACCTGTAGACGTACGTCTAGAACCGGGGGCTCAAGGAGGCAACAACTTTGTCTATCTCGTAAGAAGGCGTCAGTCTGCGTGCAGCCGCTCGGGCAACAGCATTGGACGACTCACACAAAAGATGCCACGATATTATAGAAGAAGAAGGCGTACGCGCCTTACAGTTTATAAAGCAATAGACAATATTGCTATTAATACCGAGAACTATGTAGGTGCACAAGTCGTCCTGCATGGTCCATCAGTGTTTTGTGGTGGAGTTCTGAAATTTACTATTAGCAACAGTGATACCCTGCAGCATGGTAACGTATGGGTAACCGTAGCCCTTGTCCGCGGACCTAAAGTCGATAAAGTTCCAGGTCCGGAAAATTTTAACAGCCGTGACGTCATCGCATACCGGACATTTCACGTCGCAGAGATCTACAACAGAGATATTGGTAAATCATATTACCTGTCGACCATGCCTTTTGTTCTCAGGACGAGGAAACATCGTAAAATCAACGAATCGGAATCTGTGTCAGTCTGGGTTAAAGCTGCTGACAATTGTAAAAAAATTAAACTTGTCGGTGACCCTACCTTGGTCGAGAATTCCATCTCACCTTGTGTGATCCTCCTCCAATAAATACTAAGTATTCTCGTGTTTTCTTTACGGTCGCAAAGTTGTGATGAAGCTGATTTACTTCGCTTTAATTTTGGATTGAATTATTGAGGGTTGCTGGATTTTAATTCCAGTTTGTATTAGTTAAAAGTTTCACTTTAAGCTGGCATTCTGATTCATTCATAGAAGCAGCATCTTTAACTTTTTGTGTCACTTTCTGTAAATGGTTTACTTTAGCAGGAATTTAGCTTTCAGTAAAGCTTTGAAGCAAAGTAATTACCTCAGAAAGAACTGAATCACAAGGCAACCAGTGTACTTAATTAAAACTTGCGTTCTCTTTGCATGAATTGTCATAGTTACATAAGCAGTCCTAATTTTATTGTTTTTAAGTGATTTAGACTATTCAGTTAGTTGTAAAAGTAAGCTGGATTTGGGAGCATGAAATGGTTTACACGGAATTTAACATTGGCACATAATTTAGCAAATATCACGTAACAGAAAACTGAACCAAGCTCTCACACAGTTCTAATCATTAAGAAAATTAGTTGCAGAGTCCTGCTTTGTCGTCTTGTGACGTTCGTTGCTGCTTGCGTCTTTATACGTGCAATGTAAAAACCAAGATATGCGATGCTTCTTCATGTCTCTGATGCATTAATTACCTATCGAGCAATATGACCCCCTTTAGAGCCAGTTACTTCAGCAGCCATAGCTCCAAAACTTCGCAACGTCAGTGGGTGGAAATTCTTGCATAGGCTCTTTATGCAAGCATCAGAGTCGACTTAATAACATGCAGATTAATTCCACACCACTTTATAGTCGTTAAAACGCACTTTTTGCAACAAAATATTTTTTTTGTCACTGGCCATAGACAACACGACTGCTCAGTTCAAAGCCTCTCTATTCTCTCTCTCCTTGCTACTGCGCACAAATCCGCCGCACCCCCCAGCTGCGCCGCCAATCACGAGTCTCGACTCCCTTTCTTTTGACTTTTAAAGTCAAGTAGCTGTTTTATAAACCCTTGGAATAATGCAATAAATCACACATACAAATTTGACTTACAATTCTGTCCCCATTAACTAATACATGTTCAAAAACTTGTGACATATCTGCTTCTCATTTACTTACAGGTACAAATCGAAATTTATCGATCGACCAAAACATAAGGAAAACGTTTATGAAAACAGATTAATATTGTTACCTTTCGGTGCCATGTACATTGATCAGGCAGAACATTATGAGCATCTACCTAATAGCCGGTATGTTCACATTTGACGCAGTTAACAGTCGCGACGCGTCGTGGCACGGAAGCAATGAGTCGATAGTAGGTCGCTGGAGGGAGCTGGCACCACATCTGCACGCACTAGTCACCTGACTCCCCTAAAATCCGTGGAGGACGGCGCTGAACTCTTACAAGACATTCAGTTGCATCCCAGATGTGTTCTATCGCGTTCAGACCTGGTGAGTTGGAGGCGCCAGCACATCAATTGTAGCCCACCACTGTGTTCCTCGAACCACTCCATCACACTCCTGGCCTAGTTACATGGCGCATTATCTTGCTGAAAAATGCCGCTGCTGTCGGGAAATATGATCGTTATGAAGCGGCGTACGTGGTCTGCAACCAGTATACGGTACTCCTTGCACGACCTTCAATGGACCCTTGGGTGCCCACGTGAATGTTCCCCAGAGAACGATGGAGCCGCCGCCAGCTTGTCTCTGTCCCACAGTGCACGTGTCAAGGAGCTGTTGCCCTGGAAGACGGATTCGTGCACTCCCAATGGAATGATGAATAAGGTATCGGGACTCATCACACCATGCAACACCCTGTCTCTGCACCAACGTTCAGTGCCGATGGTCGCGTCCCTACTTCGGACGTAGTTGCCGAGGTCGTTGTGTTAATATTTTCACATGCATGGTTACGACATTCGTTACGAGTCTTCGGTGTACTGTGTGTTCAGACACAGTTGTACTCTTCCCAGCATTAAAAACACGTTAGTTCGTCCATAGTTGTCCGCCTGTCCTGTTTTGCCAGTCTGCTCAGCCTACGGTGTCCGACATCTGTAGTCAGGGTTGGCCGCACAACCCCACGAAGTCTGGACGTGATCCACCTTTGTGTCGCCCTGTGTTGAAGACACTCACCACAGCACTCCTCGAACAACCGACAAGTTGTGCAGTTTCCCAAATGCTCGGACCGATCCTCCGAGCCACCACAATGTGCCCTCGGTCGAGCTCACATATATGGCGCACATTCCCCATTCTACACAGCGACATTACGCTCACTGATACCAGGCTACATGCACCGTGCGTGGGTCTGAGCAGCAGTCATCCCCCGTCAGGCGACGTTGATATCGCCTGGACGGTTTTATATCGATGGTAGGCCGATGATCTTAATGTTCTTGCTGACCAGTTGTACCGTTACAACATGAACATATTAGGTCTACAATTTTGCTTCCGCCATTTCGCAATAGGTGGTAGTAGCGGTAAATTGTGGTGCAGGTTGTGCGTCGTGTCATACAATAAGCTTAGGTATTGGTAAACATAACGCCATCAAAACATTGGCATATTTGTGATCTCATCATAAAGTTATTCCCGATTGAGTATGTCAACTTATAAGCTTAACTTTCGTCATTTGCATGATATTTTAAATTTCTGCTTTAATGTGAGGAGGAGGAGGAGGAGGAGGAGGAGGAGAAAAGGTTAGTGTTTAACGTCCCGTCGACGGCGAAGTCATTACGGACAGAGCACAAACTCATATTGGGCAAGGATTGAGAAGGAAAGCGGCCGTGCCCTTTCGAAGGAACCATCCCGGCCTTGCAGTGGCGTATGGAAATAACAGGAAAACCTAAATCAGGATAGCGAGTGCACTGAACTAACCAATGCGCTACGCCACTCGGTCAACACATCTGCGCCTGAGGCTCATAAAATGCTTCGTTAGAGCTACGGTGAGGCACGTATTAGTGAAGTAACTTGCAGAGAATGGTTTCAACGCTTCGAGAACGGTGATTTCCACGTCGAAGACTGGCTTGGCGGTGGAAGAGAGGATGTTTTAGAAGATACGGCTACTGACGGAAACAAACACAGGATGTCGCTGTCGAAAGCATTTGATACGTCCGAACTGAATGAGAAACAAATGGCCAAAATACAGCGATAGACACGAAAAGGTGATTTTGCAATGCGTGGTAAAGTTCTACTCCATCTCTCAAACCCGCAAAAAAAAAAAAAAAAAAAAAAAAAAAAAGCTTTGAAATGGAAAGTTCTGCTCCATCCGTCATATTCTCCAGACATTGCTCTCTCTGACTGCCAACTTTTTCGATGAAAGACACACGGCCTGGGTGACCAACACCTCCGGTCAAATGAACAAGTGCAAAATTGGATCGACTCATCGATTCCTCAAAAGACGTCCAATTTTTCCGTCACGGGATTCGTATGCTACCCGATAGATCGAAGAAAGTAGTGGAAAGCGATGGTCAGTCATAAACCTTATGTACGTGTTTCACAATAAAGCATCGAGCTTCGACAAAAACGGCGGAAACAAAGTTGTAGACCTAATAACTTGTGGAAGACTCATCTGAAAATGAATCTGAAAAAGCTCGAAAAATAATTAATAGGCTCAAATATTTCATAAGTGACTGGTCACAGTTACATCTATTTATATTTAGTTGACGCGTAATACATTATTACCAGCGGCGCGTCAAGTCTCACGAAAGAGTGTTTTTTATTAATTTAGATCTTTCGTATTTTTTTTATATTAGAGCGCTTCAGGAGAAAAATAAACTGCTGTCACTTGTCCGAATCCGTCATGCACCGAGGCAACAGAGCATCGCGTTCGGTGACAAGGCATTTCTAAGCAGCGGCTACCTCGAACTTCTCCACCGACGATAGTGTGACTCAGTTGAGAGCATTGAAAAACAAACAGTATTATGAGACGCTCCACCTACGGTCCACCAACACACAAACTGACATTTGCTTTCGAAGAGGTGGCCTTAGCGGTAGGCGGCTGCATTTGATATTCCCTTTGCAATAGGTTCATTTATCTATTTTTTTTGTTATAGTTCACAGTTGTTATTTGAGTTTACATATTGTCATTTGGAGATGGTGAGTGGAGCTGTGGCCACTATAAAAAGGAGTGCTAAGTGGAGATATCGGTACAGTTCCGACTTATTCTTCTGTCTGAGTTCGATATATGGGTGACAGCTGAGAGAGCCGGAAACGTTTGCGCCCTGTAAAGGGGTAGCGTCTTTGATTCATAATCAAAACGTCTTCAGTCCCGGGTTCGAGTCCCGCCGCTGCTTAAATTTGCATCAATAATCAGCATTGACGGCTGAAGACTTCCGGCATAAGAAGTCACCCTCATTCTGTCAACGGCCTTGCCAAATAGGGCGGAGGAGCGGACAGAGGTTCAGTGCACTCTCTTGTCCTAGGTATGGGAAACTGCCCCTAAAGGCGGTAGAATAAGCAATGATCAACGGCATGAGGATGCGGAAGGCAATGGAAACCACACCATTAAAGACACCTAACGTGTATCTACAGGACATGTGACCTGTAATTGCTGAAGTGTCAAGATGATCTCTCCATTGGCAAAAGATTTCGGAATTTCCGGGAGGGGACTGCCAAGGAAGAGATTACCATAAGGAAAATATTGAATAACCTTCGAAACGATAATGTTCCACGAACCGGGGCGTGAAATGTTAGGAGGTTGAACGTGATAGGAAAACCAGAAAATTTGAAAAGGGAAACGCTAAGGCTCCTTCTAGATATAGTGAGAGTAAGTGAAATGAGCTGGAAAGAAGACAAAGATTTCTGATCAGATGAGTAAAGCGTAATATCAACAGCTCTAGTGAATGGTATAACGGGAGTAGGCTTCGTTATGAATAGGAAGGTAGGGCAAATAGTGTGTTACTGTGAACAGTTCAGTGACAGGGTTGTTCTTATCAGAATCGACAACAAACTAACACAGGCAACGATAGATCAGGTTACATACCGACGTCGCAAGCTGAAGATGAAGAGATAGGATATTGAAACGGTAATAGAGTATGTAAAGGAAGATGAAATTCTAATAGTCATGGGAGACTGGAATGCAGTTGTAGGGGAAGGAGTAGAAGAAAAGGTTACGTGAGAATATGGGCTTGGGACACGGAATGAGAGAAGAGAAAGACTAATTGAGTTCTGTAACAAGTTTCAGCTAGTAATAGCAAATACTCTGTTCAAGAATCACAAGAGGAGGAGCTATACTTGGAAAAGGCCGGGAGATTTCAGTTAGATTACATCATGGTCAGACAGAGATTCCGAACCACATATTGGGTTGTAAGGCGTACCTAGGAGCAGATATAGACTCAGATCACAATATAGTAGTGACGAAGAGTAGGCTGAAGTCTAAGAGATCAGCCAGGAAGAGTCAATTCGCACAGAAGTGGGATAAGGAAGTACAAAGGAACGACGAGATACGATTGAAGTTCTCTAAGGCTACAGATACAGCAATAAGGAATATCTCAGAAAGCAGTACAGTTGAAGAGGAATGGACATTTCTAAAAAGGGCCATTACAGAAGTTGGAAGGAAAACATAGATACAAAGAAGTAACTGCGAAGAAACTACGGGTAACAGAAGAAATACTTCAATTGATCAATGAAAGGAGGAAGTACAAAAATATTCCGGGAAACTCAGGAATGCAGAAATACAAGTCGCTATGGAATGAAATAAATAGGAACTGCAGGGAAGCTAAGACGAAATGGCTGCATGAAAAATGTGAAGACATCGATAAATAAATTATTGTCGGAAGGACAGACTCAGCATACAGGAAAGTCAAAACAACCTTCAGTGCCATTAAAAAAAGAAAATGTGATAACATTAAGAGTGCAACGGGAATTTCCACTCTTAAATGCAAAGGAGAGAGCGGGTAGGTGGAAAGAATACATTGAAAGCCTCTATGACGGGGAAGATTTGTCTGATGTGATAGAAGAAGAAACAGGAGTTGATTTAGAAGAGATCCAGTACTGGAATCAGCATTTAAAAGAACTTCGGGGGAGTTAACATCAAATAGGGCCGAAGGTATAGATAACATTCCATCAGAATTGCTAAAATCATTGGGGGAAGTGGCAACAAAACGATTATTCACGTTGGTGTGTAGAATGAACGAGTCGGGCAAAGTACAATCTGACTTTCGGAAAAGCATCATCCACACAGTTCCGAAGACGGCAAGAGCTGACAAGTGCGAGAATTACCGTACAATCAGCTCAACAGCTCATCTATCCAAGCTGCTTACAAGAACTATATACAGAAGAATGGGAAAGAAAATTGATGATGCGCTAGATGACGATCAGGTTGGCTTTACGAAAGGAAAAGGCACGACAGAGGGAATTCTGACGTTGCAGTTGATAATGGAAGCAAGACTAAAGAAAAATCAAGACACGTTTTCAGGATTTGTCGACCTGGAAAAAGCGTTCGACATTGTAAAATGGTGCAAGATGTTCGAAATTCTGAAAAATGTAGAGGTAAGTTATAGGGAGAGACAGGTCATACACAATATGTACAGCAACAAAGAGGGAATAATAAGAGTGGACGACCAAGAACGAAGCGCTCGCATTAAAAATGGTGTATGAAAAGGATTTAGCCTCTCGCCCCTATTGTTCAATCTGTACATCGAGGAAGCAATGATGGAAATAAAAGAAAGGTTCAGGAGTGGAATTAAAATTCAAGGTGAAAGGATATCAATGACACGATTCGCTGATGACATTGCTATCCTGAGTGGAAGTGAAGATATGCTGAACGGGATAAACAGTCTAATGAGTACAGAGTATGGATTGAGAGTAAATCGAAGAAAGACGAAGGTAATGAGAAGTAGCATAAAAGAGAACAGCGAGAAACTTAACATCAGGATTGATGGTCACGAAATAGATGAAGTTAAGGAATCCTGCTATCTAGGCAGTAAAATAACCAGTGACGGACAGAGCAAGGTGGACATCAAAAGCAGACTAGCAATGGCAGAAATGGCATTCCTGGGCAAGAGAAGTCTACTAATATTAAATATCGCCCTTAATTTGAGGAAGAAATTTCTGAGAATGTACGTCTGTACTACAGCATTGTATGGTAGTGAAACATGGACTGTGGGAAAACCGACACAGAAGAGAATCGAAGCATTTGAGATGTGGTGCTTCAGCGGAATGTTAAAAATTAAGTGGACGGATAAGGTAAGAAATGAGGAGGTTCTGCGCAGAATTCGAGAGGTAAGGAACATGTTGAAAACACTGATAAGGAGAAAGGACAGTATGACATGACATCTGTTTAGACATCAGGAAATTACTTCCATGGTACTATTGGCACCTGTAGAGGAAGACAGAGACTGCAATACGTCAAGCAAATAACTGAGGACGTAGGTTGCAAGTTTTACTGTGAGATGGAATTCATGGCTGGCCGCTTCAAACCCGTCAGAAGACTGATTAAAAAAAAGAAAAAAAGGGAAATGGTGGTAATATCACTGGCGAGAAAATTGTTTTCTCGTTTTAAGGAAGCCCTTCGGAGATTGATGAGGGTAGTTCAAAAGCATTAATTCAGAATGATCCGCGTCAGTGTACACGACACTGAACTGTGATAAAATCACCATCATTGTGCGATATTTGCATGCGATGTGGAAGGTTCAAAAATCGGGTGTATGGGTTCCTCATGTTATAAGCGAAATTCACACAACTCAGCGGGAAGCCATGTGCACCTGGCTGCTTGTTCGTCATCAAATGTGATATACACAAACCATTGCTATCCTGCATCGTTAGTGGTGAGGAGAATGGGAGCGTTTATGCTAACGTAAGGAAAAGAAGGGAATGGATGAGCTAAAACAAAACAGCAACTCTCCGTAGAAAGACAGCGTGAATCCACTAAACATAATGTTACACATCGGATGGAACAGCGACAGTCTGGCGTACTCCGAGGTATACCAATCAGTGCTGACATTTGCTGTCAACAGCTAAGGCGTCTTGCAGACGCAATCCAAGAACAACGACCACGAAGACTGCGTGAAGTGACGGTACTACACGGAAACGCCCGCCCGCATTCTGCTATACAACAAAAACCACTGTGCAGGAGCTGTGTTGGGAAGTCGTTCCACACTGACATTCACCTGATCTTGCACCCTGAGATGTTCACTTTTTTCGCTCTCTGTCGAAAAACCTTCAAGGCACTTCGTTTCCGGATGAAAATGCGCTACAAACAAGGCTCGACGAGTTCTTCCCCTCAAAATCACGTGATTTCTACAGTCGCGGAATCGGAAAGTTACCCCAGTGTTGGCCGACTGTTGTAAATAATGAAGGAGTGAATACACTGAAGCGCCAAAGAAACTGGTGTAGACAAGTGTATTCAAATACAGAAATACGTAAACAGGCAGAACACGGAGCTGCGGTCGGCAACGCCTATATAAGACAGCGAGTGTCTGGCGCAGTTGTTAGATCGGTTACTGCTGCTACCATGGCAAGTTATCAAGATTTAAATGAGTTTGAACGTGGTCTTACAGTGGGTGCAGGAACGATGGGTCACAGCATCTCCGAGGATGCGCTGAAGTGAGGATTTTTCAGTACGACCATTTCACGAGTGTACCGTGAATATCAGGTTTCCGATAAAACATCAGATCTACGACAACGCTGCGGCCGGGAAAAGATCCTGCAAGAACGGTACCAACGACTACTTAAGAGAATCGTTCATCGTGACAGAAGTACAACCTTTCCGAAAATTGCTGCAGATTTCAATGCTGGGCCATCGACGAGTGTCAGCGTGCGAACTATTCAACGAAACCATCGATATTGGCTTTCGGAACCGAAGGCCCACTCATTTACCCTTGAAGATTGCACGACACAAAGCTTTCCGCCTCGCCTTGCCCGTAAACACCGATATTGGTCTGATGATGACTGGAAACATGTTGCCTGGTCGGACGAGCCTCGTCACAAGTTGTATCGATCGGATCAACGTGTACGAGTATGGAGACCACCTTATGAATTTACCTGCATGTCAATAGGAGACGGTTGAAGCTGGTGGTTCAAATGGTTCAAATGGCTCTGAGCACTAAGTCCCCTAGAACTTAGAACTAATTAAATCTAACTAACCTAAGGACACCACACACACCCATGCCCGAGGCAGGATTTGAAACTGCGACCGTAGCAGTCCCGTGGTTCCGGACTGCAGCGCCAGAACCGCTAGACCACCGCGGCCGCCGAAGCTGGTGGAAGTTGTGTAATGATGTGTGATGTGTACAGTTAGAGTGATATGGGATCCCTGATACGTTTAAATACGAGTCTGACAGGTGACACGTACGTAAGCTTCCTATCTGATCACCTGCATCTATTCATGTCCAGTGTGCATTCCGACGGACTTGGGAAATTCCAGCAGTTCTATGCGACACTTCACAGGTCCAGAATTGCTACAGAGTGGCTCCAGTAACGCTCCTCAAACATAAACGTTATTCAGCAAATCTGGTATCCCTTGCAACGTTCTCTTCAGAAGAGATCGCCACCCCCTCGTACTCTTACAGATTTATGGACAGCCCTGCAGGATTCGTGGTGTCAGTTCCCTCCAGACATTAGTCGAGTACATGCCACGTCCTGTTGCAGCACTTTTGCGTGCTAGCGGGGACCCTACACAAAATTAGACTGGTGTACCAGTTTCTTTGCCTCTTCAGTGTATCACTGATGACTAAAGCCTCTGTTACGTGTGTCTACGAACTTATGCATCAAGTCCATATTTTCCCATGTACCTGTTTAGTATCAGACTCTACCGTAGTAGACATTCTCTCGTTATGAACTATTTTCGAAAGCATAGCAAAATAATTGTTCGATTTCCGTTCTATCTGTAACCGTTTCCACGTCAGCTGCAACGGTTGGTTGATAAAGGGGGAAACGAGCTAGGCGGGAGGGATGGTACAACAAAGAGCGCTTGGGAAACGAGACGCGTCAGTGGCGCGGCCTGACAACAAAAGAACGGCCCGGAACGCATCGGCGGCGGCGCGTTTGAGGTCGGCTCGCAAATGTGACAGTGACGGGAGTTACGTGTGTGCACCCGCGTGCGCACGTACAGGGGTGACTGCGGCCGCTCCATGCCGCCGTTCGCCATCGGCCCGGACTTTTATGTGACAGCCGCAATTCAGTCCGTCCACCTGCCGCGAGAGGCGCTTCCCCGGCTTCTCCATTAGCTCTGACGCGCCACGGTCCGCGTCACATCCTATCAGATTGCTGCCTGCCTCGCAAAAAGGTAACGCACGGAAAGCACGCTTTCTGTCCCTTTTTTCCTCTGTAATGATGATATCTTCATTCGAAGTTCTGAATCACGAGGGATCTCTGCGGAGCTCAGATTCACACAGGCGCAATTGTGGCTCAAGCGTACGGCACGTAGGCGACGGCTGTCACTTTAATGGAACTCGTTCGCATTATTCTGTCTACCCAATGGAAGCCAATAAAGAGTCAGTTTCAACTATATTCGTTGACAATATATGTGGAAAATTCCACGGGCATGGTGATGAATTTAAACGTAATTTGTTGAAATGCCGAAAAATTCCTCTTATCGCCAGTACCTGCTTTTAAATACAGGTTGTTTCAAAGACATTTATCCGATTTTACACTACTAAATCTGCATGAATGGAAGTAGAATGTTTGTTTTTTTTACTCCCGCATGGGCTACAAACTTTTTATTTTCTAATGAATCATCTAATTTTCAAAACTTAGACCTTTCACATGCCAGCATATGCAGCCTTCAAGTACCTTTTACAATAACGTATTGGAAAAATTTCACGTTCACTTTTCACAAAGTTTCGAAGTGTCATTGATGCCAATTTCCTTTTTCCAAGCGCTGCATGTAGTACTCGGGCAACCATTGCTGATTACTGGAACTGGAAAAAAACGAAATGCTCGTATGGCATTATTGGCAGGGATGCCCCATGCGGGGAAGTTCGGCTGCCGTATTGCACTTTGACTGGAACTGAACCTTCCAAAGCACTTTACAACTTTAGAAACTCGATGATAACTGTGTGATAACTGTGGTATTCCTTCATAATTATTTACTTATCAGATGACAGCTTCAGCTTTTTACCTGGATTCCTACTCTTTTACTGTGAGGAGACTACGAAACATCTTAATTGAATATAGGATCTGCAACTTTAAACAATTATTAAAAAGTGGTTAATGATGTGCGCTGGTGAAAATATTTAACATGTGTTGAATAAATGACAACAGCTTTTTATAATTTTATTGGACACCGTCTTATCGAATGTTATCTTTCACTAGAAACATAATAGCATCGTACATGTGGGTAAGGCCCTATCTTATCTGATGAAAAGCAGGATATCATATGATTGCTGAACAGAAAATACAGTTATTTTTATTGGCTCTGAGCACTATGGGACTTAACAGCTGCGGTCATCAGTCCCCTTGAACTTAGAATTACTTAAACCTAACTAACCTAAGGACATCACACGCATCCATGCCCGAGGCAGGATTCGAACCTGCGACCGTAGCAGTCGCGCGGTTCCGGACTGCGCGCCTAGAACCGCGAGACCACCGCTGCCGGCTTATTTTTATTGTAAGTGTTTAATTAATATTCATATACAAAGTTCTTAAGAGGTTCTAACATGAAATAATTTCCTTTTACAAAGTGGGCCGACCCTCGGAGTAAGTAGAAACTATTCGGTGACGATAACAACCACACGAGTTAAAACTAAACACGTGTGTTGCAAGATACTCTCATAATTACAATCTGCCGAACATTCTGAAGGAAAGAATATTTTTTGTCATACTAGACGATCAAGTGTCTAGCAAATGATTACACAAAAATACAGTTTGGTTATCTTGTAAAGAAATGGAGATGCATTATGTTCAAAACTGTTCACGTAATGACGTAGATGTTTTAAAAAAGTACCACGAAAAATTTAAACTGACATCAGAAATGATCCTTTATTTCAGAATCGACTTCAACAATCAACTGTAATTATTATTGCTAATTGCAGAGAGTCCATGGAATTGCAGCGAATAACACAGGATGTACACTATCTGATCAAAAGTATCGAGACACCTGGCTGAAAATGACTTAGAAGTTCGTGGCGCCCTCGATCGGAAATGCTGGAATTCAATATGGTGTTTTCCCAACCTTAGCCTTTGACGACATCTTCCACGCACGCAGGCATACGTTCAATCAGGAGCTGAAAGGTTTCTTGGGGAATGACAGCCCATTCTTCACGGAGTGAAGCACTGAGGAGAGGTATGGATGTCGGTCGGTGAGGCCTGGCACGAAGTCGGCGTCCCAAAACATCTCAAAGGCGTTCTATAGGATTCAGGTCAGGACTCTGTGCAGGCCAGTCCATTACAGGGATGTTATTGTCGTGTAACCACTCCGCCACAGGCCGTGCATTATGAACAGGTGTTCGCTCGTGTTGAAAGACGCAATCGCCATCCCCGAATTGCTCTTTGTTGTGGATTGGCGAGACAGCCAATCCACTATAAGGACGCCGAAAGGCACGCGTTTAAGCTCACGCAGGCTGGCGTGAGGTCTGGAACAGGATAAGGAATTGAGACTAGCCAAAAAACGTACGTAGCTTCTGGAATACTTAACTTTAATCCATAATTGGTGAACATCGCTCTTGACGGTATATGTTTTACAGCATCAATAGTAACTGATAATGGCGCCTTGCTAGGTCGTAGCAAATGACGTAGCTGAAGGCTATGCTAACTATCGTCTCGGCAAATGAGAGCGTAATTTGTCAGTGAACCATCGCTAGCAAAGTCGGCTGTACAACTGGGGCGAGTGCTAGGAAGTGTCTCTAGACCTGCCGTGTGGCGGCGCTCGGTCTGCAATCACTGATAGTGGCGACACACGGGTCCGACGTATACTAACGGACCGCGGCCGATTTAAAGGCCACCACCTAGCAAGTGTGGTGTCTGGCGGTGATACCACACTCTTTAACAGTGGGAAGGAAGAAGGTGCTTAAAACATCAATGTAGGCCTGTGCTGTGATAGTTCCACGCAAAACAACAAGGGGTGCAAGCCCCCTCCATGAAAAACACGACCACACCATAACACAACCGCCTCTGAATTTTACTGTTGGCCGCCAGATGACGTTCACCGGGCATTCGCCACACCCACACGCTGCCGTCGAATCGCCACATTATGAACCGTGAATCATCACTACACACAACTTTTTTCCACTGTTTAATCGTCCAATGTTCACGCTCCTTACACCAAGCGAGGCGTCGTTTGACAATTACCGGCGTGATGTGTGGCTTATGAGCAGCTGCTCGACCATGAAATCCAAGTTTTCTCACCTCCCACCTAATTATCATAGTACTTGCAGTGGATCCTGATGCAGTTTGGAATTTCTGTATCATGGTCGGGATAGATCTCTGCCAGTGTGGAAATCTCGCATACAGACGTGTGACACAAGTGACACCCAATCACCTGACCACGATCGAAGTCCGTGATTTCCGCGGAACGCCCCATTTTGCTCTCTCTCTCGATGTCTGATGACTACTGAGGTCGCTGATAAGGAGTACCTGGGAGTAGGTGGCAGCACAATCCATCTAATATGAAAAACGTGTGTTTTGGGGGTATCCGGATACTTTTGATCACATAGTGTACCAGTATATTACTGAGAGGTACATTACAGAGCACCGTGCCCATTGAATTGCTCAACATAAACATTAAAAAAGAAACAGCCAGAGTATACATTGACGAGAAACGCATCTGCACCCAGCACTTACATATAACTATCAGTAAAGCAGAGAAAATAGTATACAAACTTTCACTCGTAACATTACACAGTACAGAATGCCAACCTCACACAGTGGGCAGCTCTGCAGCAAGTTTGTGGACACATAGCCTTGCTCTAGTGACCAACAGGACAACGTGGTCAAAGGAGTTTACTCCATGGCTATTGGGACATTCCACACTACCTCCATTGAGACGCTATGTGTGGTGTTGTCTTCCTGATCGACATAACGACCAGATGTCGCGCAGCACGCTACTGGGTTAAGATGAGAAGACACTATAAGATCAGGAACATAAGAGGGGAAGACATTTAACACAAACGTCAACTAAACACTGTCAGTTGGATGTCTGGCAACAGGAGTGTGACCAAAGTGATAAAGGCCAAAGGATTTACCCATTTTTCCCTGAATATCAGGGAATATGAATCACGCCAACCCTAACCTTGGCATGGTTTATTTCCTGACTGTTCATGATCCATATCCAGCTCACCTACAGTACGTTTCATTTTCTGTGGTCGACAACTGCCAATAAGAGGAACATAGATCTCATAAACACATCAAGCTATACCGTGAGCAGAACTCGCACCCACAGCGAAACATAATAGGAATCACAAAAGGAACACTGCAGCACATACTCAGGGACTCACACAAAAGGGAATAACCAAATGAACTACAGACCACACCTCCAATACAGAACACATCTATAAACAAATAAGACCATACAAGAACCATATCAGACGTCAAAGAGACGAGTTGATTAGTTCAGATGAGGACTTCACTACAATGGACTCCTTCAGTGCTGATGCGGGGGATGTAACGTATGGAGAAGAACATGTAGACACCCTATCACAGAACACTTAAACTTCCCGGCGGGGTCAGGGATTTTCTCTGCCTCTTTATGACTGGGTGTTGCATGATGTCCTTAGGTTAGTTAGGTTTAAGTAGTTCTAAGTTCTAGGGGACTGATGACCATGGATGTTAAGTCCCATAGTGCTCAGAGCCAGTTGAACAATTAAACATATATCAAACCATAGTGAAATATTTGATGATATACAGGGTGAGTCACCTAACGTTACCGCTGGATATATTTCGTAAACCACATCAAATACTGACGAACCGATTCCACAGACCGAACGTGAGGAGAGGGGCTAGTGTAATTGTTTAATACAAACCATACAAAAATGCACGGAAGTATGTTTTTAACACAAACCTACATTTTTCTAAATGGCACCACGTTAGTTTTGTTAGCACATCTGAACATATAAACAAATACGTAATCAGTGCCGTTTTTTGCATTGTAAAATGTTAATTACATGCGGATATATTGTAAACTAAAGTTGACGCTTGAGTACCACTCCTCCGCTGTTCGATCGTGTGTATCGGAGAGCACCTAATTACGTAGGGATCCAAAGGGAACGGTGATGGACCTTAGGTACAGAAGAGACTGCAACAACACATTACGTCCACATGCTAACAACTTTTTATTGGTCTTTTTCACTGACGCACATGTACATTACCATGAGGAGTGAGGTACACGTACACACGTGGTTTCCGTTTTCAATTAGGCAGTGGAATAGAGTGTGTCCCGACATGTCAGGCCAATAGATGTTCAATGTGGTGGCCATCATTTGCTGCACACAATTGCAATCAATCTCTGGCGTAATGAATGTCGTACACGCCGCAGTACATCTGGTGTAATATCGCCGCAGGCTGCCACAATACGTTTCATATCCTCTGGGGTTGTAGGTACATCACGGTACACATTCTCCTTTAACATACCCCACAGAAAGAAGTCCAGAAGTGTAAGATCAGGAGAACGGGCTGGCCAATTTATGCGTCCTCCACGTCCTATGAAACGCCCGTCAAACATCCTATCAAGGGTCAGCCTAGTGTTAATTGCGGAGTGTGCAGGTGCACCATCGTGCTGATACCACATACGTCGACGCGTTTCCAGTGGGACATTTTCGAGCACCGTTGGCAGATCATTCTGTAGAAACGCGATGTATGTTGCAGTGCTCTCCGATACACACGATCGAACAGCGGAGGAGTGGTACTCAAGCGTCAACTTTAGGTTACAATATCTCCGGATGTAATTAAAATTTTACAATACAACAAACGGCACTGATTACGTATTTGTTTATATGTTCAGATGTGCTAACAAAACTAACGGAGTTCCATTTAAAAAAACGTAGGTTTGTGTTAAAAAACATACTTCCGTGCATTTTTTTATGGTTTGTATTAACCAGTTACACTAGCCCCTCTCCTCACGTTCGGTCTGTGGAATCGTTTCGTCAGTATTTTATGTGGTTTACGAAATATATCCAGCGGTAACGTTAGGTGACTCACCCTGTATTCGTGGCCTGTTACTGTACCTAGCTTCACATTAAACTGGTTAGTATAATGATACAGATTTTTATTGCACGACTTAAGTTGAATAATAGTACACACAACATACACAACACACATCAATAGCAATCCTTTATCACACAGTATACAAAAACCACACACTTCAGTAGACTATCATATCAACTTACATTGGTAGATAACCTTGGGAGGCACTGCACAGGGATGCCAGGCACGAGGTCACATTCCAGTATCTCCTTTCTGGGCGGTGCAGGTGTAGGGACATCTGTTACTGAGTTTATCCTATTTTCTTAAATAGTTTTTTTATTTTATGGTTTACTATCTCGAATATGATTTCTTATAGTTTTACAACTATAATACAGCTGTCATTTACACGAGGAAAGAGGGCAAATAATCTCCATGAGGCCCCCACTCCATGTGGTAATGCACGGCAACGAAGTCTGTGACCGTGAAAGGTACATGATGGGTGTCCTTGGTGCTGGCTAAGTGGACTGAGTGGAGCACGGCGGCCCACACAAAACGTATCAGCTGAAGGGCTCTAGTAGTCTAAATCCAACATGCAGAAAATGTCTATTACTTGTTCTCGGTTGGTAAAACGCTGATATGAAGTGGTTACGATGTGGCTGGTGGCGAAGTACGGCGATTCTACCTTGTAGTGACCAGGCTAGGTAGACTGTAAGCTTGATAACAAGTATGCCTGCCCTCCCGTTCCCATGCAATCCGACACTGACTCATTGTCAGATCTGAATACTCCACAAATCTGCATACCGCGTGATTCGACCAGCCGACCAAATGGACCAAATGGAGCCTCCTTCAAACTATGCCAGACGCTGATAACATCGTGTCACACGCGTAAGCGGCATCTCTGTGTCGTTCACAGTGATCACGCATCATCTGTCACTGTTCACGTACCTTGTATATACTATCAGGCCCGCTAACTACACTATACACTAACAACACTAATGCACTCCAGTAGCCGTTCTACCTGTAACAGTGATTGCAACTCTGTTCATTTGCATGCCCATTGGTGGTGTGTACGTGTACAATGTTACGTTGAAATTCTACCATGTTTACGTTGACATTCTGCTTGGTTGCTTTATTTTTTTTTGTCAGACAGTGTAGTTGGCTTGATAAAGAGCGTTGTAGAAGAATTCACTCGCAGTTCGAGGCAAGGCTGGCTCCCCTTATTTAAGATCATGTAAATGTAAATGCCGGGTAGACCGTTCGCCTGGTGCAAGTCTTCCGAGTTGACGCCACTTCGGCAACTTTCGTGTCGATGGGGATGAAATGATGAAGATTAGGACAACACCCAGTCCCTGAGCGAAATCGAACCCGGGCCGTTACGTATGACATTCTGTCACGCTGACCACTCAGCTACCAGGGACGGACATTTAAGATCATAATATGTATGTAGCTGTGAGCTGAAATAATTGTGGTGCGTCAGCAAACTGCGACCCACCACAGCGCTAAGGCCCGTTACGCGCGCGGTTGGCGGACCCGTGTTGATGGTTTCTGAGTTGCGCTGGTGCACGTAGTTTCGTGCAGTCGAGCGAGTGCGGAGTTCTGTGCTCTGTGATGTATGCTTAACCTCATAAGGCTGTTTGATTGCAGGCACAGAGACGAGTCCGCCTGCAGTTAACCCTTTGAGCTGCAGTGTTTTCAGTCCGAAATGACCATTTCATCATTTTTCTTAAGTACCAGAGTTTTTCGCGATGAAACCACCCATGTCATTGAAGGACAGAGACATCTAATAGTACACTCAGGTACTTCTAAGAATGTGGTGTGTTGTAGCAGACACTTACAGCTCTCAGAGCAACATGGCTCTGAGCACTATGGGACTTAACAGCTATGGTCATCAGTCCCCTAGAACTTAGAACTACTTAAACCTAACTAACCTAAGTAAAACACACACATCCATGCCCGAGGCAGGATTCGAACCTGCGACCGCGAGACCACCGCGGCTGGCCTCAGAGCAACAGTCGGTGGGGAGATTGTGCTACGTCATAGGTAATTGTGAAATGTGTTTCTGTTGTTTTATAGTGATCATATTGAGGAAACCATTGAGTGAAAGTAAGTATATATAAAATAGCCGTAAGGTAACCTTGAGCTTATACTACTGGTGTTATGAGTGGTTTCGAAATGAAACCATTGGAGCAGTATGTACTTTTAATACAAATTTAACTAAATTTTAGCCCAATTTTTGTTTGTTATTTGAGACTGTAATTTTTTTTAGGCATTGTGAGTTCATAGACGTTTCAAGATGCGAGAATATGTCTCCGAAGAACGCGAAATGGCATTAAAATTTCTCTCCTGAGGTAATGGGTGCTTGAAAACCATTATGTCCCGGTGGTTTCACAGTGGAAGCAGAACTTAATAGACGTTTTGAGATGTGCTTTCTGTCTAGGAAAAAGGCGTAATTGCTTTAAAATATTTTACATGAGATGATGGGTGGTAGGAAACTCATATGTTCAAGTGATTTCAATGTGAAACTTGACTATTTTCGTTTTGCCAGTTTCGTCTTGTATGCGTTGCTTACTGTGATGATAAAGGTCAAGATTGCAAAAAATTTTAAAATTCAATAATTTTATATTGTTGGGACTCAAGGGTTTGAAGTTATTTCAGCCCATCTCATAAACAAGAAGAGAAATTCCACACGGAAGCGAAGATTTTTGGGGTGCATCCTATCGTGGAAGAAAGGTGTACGAAAGGATCGTTCATGTACTGTATTCTAAATTGCATAACGCCGAAGAGAAATTTTATAATTACAGACATCAAAAAAACTTTTGCATCACCTCTGTTCCGAGAGTTCCGGAATCTGTACAAAAAATTGTAATATCTATCAATATAAACATTATTTACGCCCTTTTTATTGTTCATGAAAACCACACATTGCATATTGTACCACCATAAAGCGAGACATTCAGAGGTGGTGGTCCAGATTGCTGTACACACCGGTTCCTCGAATACCTAGTAGCACTTCTTCTTGCATTCATACATGCCTGCATTCGTTGTGGCATACTGTCCACAAATTCATCAAGCCACTGTTGGTCCAGATTGTCCCATTCCTCAACGGCGATTCGACGTAGATTCCTCAGAGTGGTTGGTGGATCACGTCGTCCATAAACAGCCCTTTTCAAACTCACAGGCATATTTGATAGGATTCATGCCTGGAGAACATGCTGACCACTCTAGTCGAACGATGTCGTTATCCTGAAAGAACTCATTCACAAGATGTGCACGATGGGGGCGCGAATTTCCTTCCATAAAGACGAATGCCTCGCCAACATGCTGCCGATACGGTTGCACTATCGGTTAGAGGATGGCAGTCACGTATCGTACAGACGTTACGGCGCCTTCCATGACCACGAGCGGCATACGTCGGCCCCACATAATGCCACCTCAAAACAGCAGGAAACCTCTGCGTTGCTCCACTCGCTGGGCAGTGTGTCTAAAAACTGGTTCAAATGGCTCTGAGCACTATGGGACTTAACTTCTGAGGTCATCAGTCCTCTAGAACTTAGAACTACTTAAACCTAACTAACCTAAGGACATCACACACATCCATGCCCGAGGCAGGATTCGAACCTGCGACCGTAGCGGTCGCGCTGTTCCAAACTGTAGCGCCTAGAACCGCTCGGCCACTCCGACCGGCGGCCTGACCGGATTGCCTCCAAACACGTCTCTGACGATCGTCTGATTGAAGGCATATGCGAAACTCATTGATGAAGAGAACGTGATGCCAATCCTGAGCGGTCCATTCGGCGTTTTGTTGGGCCCATCTGTACCTCACTTCATAGCGTCGTGGTGGCAAAGATGGACCTCGCCATGGACGTCGGGAGTGAAGTTGCGCATCATGCAGCCTATTGCCTACAGTTTGAGTCGTAACACGACGTCCTGTGGCTGCACAAAAAGCATTATTCAACATAGTGGCGTTGCTGTCAGGGTTCCTCCGAGCCATTATCCGTAGGTAGCGGTCATCCACTGCAGTAGTAGTTACGGAACATAACAGTAGAAATGCTACCAAGGCGATCCCAACTGCCCACAATCTGAGGATTCGATATCAAATTTGCTCGCTTTCTAAGAAGAAGCAACATCTCAAAAACATGTCAATGGAGTAATACACGGATTACCACTGCAACTAGGCATGTTCATACACAGGTTGATGTATGAGCACATAATAAGCGACACTAATGGTAAAGTGACAGATATAACTAAAAAAGTAGAACGAATTAGTGGAACGCAAAACACAGCAAAATTCATGAACACTTCATGAAGAAGCTGCTACAGATAAATTTCAGCTTCCAGTCATCTACGCTTGAGACAACCAATTTGAAAAGGATGAAATCTGTGATTGCAGTCTTTGTCGGCGTATTCCACTGGTGAATTCTTCTTGGGTTATCAACCGACGCTACCAGTCGGCTGATAACCCGAGAAGAATTCATCAGGATGAAAGCTATTTGCTTGAAAACGGCTTCAGTCACAGTATTAGACATTACAACAAACAATGGTCAATCTGATTAGTGACCTATCAAAAGCCGAAAAATGTTCAATAAAGGATCCCACATGACAGGTTATAATGACTCAAAAAAATAATTAGCTCTGAAAAAAGTACTTACGGTAGACCAAGAGCAAACGAATGTCACATTTTGTGCAGATACTGTGAAACACATGTATGCATCTAAGAGTTTTTATTGCATTAATTAATTCAGTATTGTCTGACTTATTGATTCGCAAATAATGCAATAGGATAACTTTCTGAAGAAGCCGGTAAAGAAATTAACCGGTAACGAAATTAAACCGATAAAGAAAACCGGTAAAGAAATTACCAGCAAAGAAAAACCGGTAAAGAAATTAAATTTCTTTTATGCAACTGCTTCCTTATTAACTCATAATATACGTCTAGAGTTGCTGAAGATGGATAAACTACTACGATTTATAATTGGTATTCATATTGATGATTTAGGAAAGTAAAGTTTTTGTTCATAGAATGCATTATTTAGTATATTAATTCTCTTCTACAAATATCTATGTGACATTATTATATTTTTGCAAGGCAATAAAACTGAAGTAGAGCAAATATGTAGACTTTTCAGTCAGTTTCATCCCAACTTCAAATTCCTCATTGACTATGAGGCAAACCAGACATTACGTTTCCTAGATGTAACAATTTGTGCAAAAAAAAGAAAAAGGACACAACTTCATCATACATATAGAGAAAACAGTTACATATAGAACTACCCAAAGATTTCACTATCTGTAACAGGATATAAATTTGTAACACATAAATGCAGACGGGTAAGATAAATTTCCTTTGTACCACCTTATCGTCCAGCTTTTTAACTACAGACACAATACCATATGCCGAATAGCCAACAGCTAGAAAGAAGTTGCACTACAGATATGCTTTTTAATTTATAATACAAACCAAATTACTAGTGACGGTATGAACGAAATTGTCAGATATCAAGAATTATGTAATTGATGGTAAACAATGTCCAGGCACTTGATTCAAAACCTAAGAGCAAAATTTAGTACGAAATAGAAACAAAAAAAGTAAAAATATATCCACACTGCAAACAAAATGAAGGACACTTGAAAAATGAATAAAAAATGCTGCAACTACACAACAAGATAAAAAAATAAATGAAGACAAGCGAACTAGGAAATAATACCGAAATGAGATATACAGGACTATTACAAATGATTGAAGCGATTTCATAAATTCACTGTAGCTCCATTCATTGACATATGGTCACGACACACTACAGGTACGTAGAAAAACCCATAAAGTTTTGTTCGGCTGAAGCCACACTTCAGGTTTCTGCCGCCAGAGTGCTCGAGAGCGCAGGAGCCGAGAAAGCGTATGTCATGCTTGAAATGCACTCACGTCAGTCAGTCGTAACAGTGCAACGACACTTCAGGATGAAGTTCAACAAAGATCCACAAACTTCTAACTCCATTCGGCGATGGTATGCGCAGTTTACAGTTTCTTGATGCCTCTGTAAGGGGAAATCAACGGGTCGGCCTGCAGTGAGCGAAGAAACGGTTGAACGCGTGCGGGCAAGTTTCACGCGTAGCCGCGGAAGTCGATGAATAAAGCAAGCAGGGAGCTAAACGTACCACAGCCGACGGTATAGAAAATCTTACGGAAAAGGCTAAAGCAGAAGCATTTCTTAAACAGGAGATTGGAAAACCGATGGATCGGTCGTGGTGGAGATCATGATCAACAATTCATGTCATGGCCTCCACGCTCTCCCGACTTAACCCCATGCGATTTTTTTCTGTGGGGTTATGTGAAAGATTCAGTGTTTAAACCTCCTCTACCAAGAAACGTGCCAGAACTGCGAGCTCGCATCAACGATGCTTTCGAACTCATTGATGGGGACATGCTGCGCCGAGTGTGGGAGGAACTTGATTATCGGCTTGATGTCTGCCGAATCACTAAAGGGGCACATATCGAACATTTGTGAATGCCTAAAAAAACTTTTTGAGTTTTTGTATGTGTGTGCAAAGCATTGTGAAAATATCTCAAATAATAAAGTTATTGTAGAGCTGTGAAATCGCTTCAATCATTTGTAATAACCCTGTATATTAGAGACTGCATATCGCAACATCAGTCTTCTAAGCAGCAGGGGCAGATATTTGTTACTAACAGTATATCTGTCAGGCAAATAGATTTTCAATTACTGTGTATTTCTGGTAGTTGGTAATTAAACGAGTTAAACAGTCGGTTGTGTATTTGGACTGATTTTATTTAGCACTGTTTTGGAAGCAATATTACATTTGCTTTTTGTACATCCCCTGCCTCCAATTTATGCAGAGAGTGCTCTACAGCAGAAAGGCATGGTATTTTCCAGACCGACCACGGAATTATTAACAACGGGAAACACTGGTGTAGTTGAAGGCAAATCAGCACAAAATGGAATTTTTTTGTAACACAGCGAAATATCTGTTATTAGGTGAACTAAATAACGTTGCACTTCAAGAGTGTAGTATTCTGATAGAAATAGTTTTTTAAGTGAATGACAGACGTGTAGAGAAAAGGTACAAAACAGAATACACAAAATTATTTTTTATCATCACGCTGCTTAGTCTTCAGACTGTAATGGAATGCAAAAACAGCGCCATAAATCATCACACTGAAGCGACTGTTTCAGAATCGGGTTACAGAAGTCGAAGTTACATAGGGCACATGCATGGTAACAATTTTTTGACGAGTAAGTCACCACTGTATTATATCAGTTAGATCTAAACAGTTTCAGTAAAATGAAAATAGAACTCTTGCGTCGCTAAACTATAGAGCGGTAATAGTAAATGATATATGGCCCAGCTGGCAGGCTATAGCAACCGGAACTGAGGAAAAGTATGTTGCTGCTACAGGTTCACAAATAGGCCAAATTATTCGCCTTACTGATCAATCTAATACCTCGCGCCAATAAGACACACGGTAATCAAAGTAAGTGTGTTGCTGCATGCTGCTGGCCGTTGTGGCCGAGCGGTTCTGGGCGCTTCAGTCCGGAACCGCGCTGCTGCTACGGTCGCAGATTCGAATCCTGCCTCGGGCATGGATGTGTGTAATGTCCTTAGGTTAATTAGATTTAAGTAGTTCTAAATCTAGGGGATTGATGACCTCAGATGTTAAGTCTCATAGTGCTTAGAGCCCTCTGAACCATTTGAGCTGCATGCTGAAATGCGAACTACTCTTCCCCTTCAGTGACGGAGAAGAAAATCGCAACACCACCAAGAATTTGAGCGGCATAAATGAAAGCTGGTAGATGTGTTCCTACATCTAAAGGATGATGTCCATTCAAAGTCCACGTCAGACGCATAACGGTGGCACTATTAGCGCCACTATGAGGACGGAAATCAGGTTTGTTTTAAATACGCGCTGTAAGGGTTGTGAGCGTTCTTTACCTTTGAGATTGGACGTGGTGAGTTGATGTTAGCGAAGAATGCCTTTAAAGCTACAAAGTCGCCATTATCAAGACCTCACTGAATTTGAACGTGGTCGTGTAAAAAGGGCTACGGGAAACTGGATTTTTCTTCTGTGCTGCAGAAAAGACATGGCAGGAATGTAGCCCCTGTACATGACTGTTGGCAGCGGAAGTCACGAGAATGTACTCTTCCAAGAAGCCCGGGCTCTCGACTACCACACGACACTGCCGAGAGGGAAGACGATGTTTTCGATGTATGGCTGTGACGCATCTACATCTGCAGCAGCATTTGGAGCAGCAGTTGGCGCCACAGTAACACAATAAACCGTTACAAGTCGTTTACTTCAAGGATAGCTCTGAGCCAGACACCCAGTAGCGTGCATTCCACTGAGCCCAAACGCCACTGCCATTTGCGACTTCAGTGGTATCAGTCGAGAGCTCATCGGAGGACTGGGTGGAAGTCAGTTGTGTTTACTGATGAGAGCTGGTTCCGGTCCGGTGCCAGTGATGGTCGTGTGTCGGTTAGAATGAGATCAGTTGAGGGCCTGTAACTAACTAGTCTGCGTGCTAGACGCAATGGATGTACACCTGGAGCTATGGTCTAAGAACGCAGGAGACTTTCGTAGTTTCACACACACCCCGACTGCAAATTTGTATGTCAGTCTGGTGACATGGCGTGTTGTGCTGCTATTATTGAGCACCATTGCCGGGGGTGTTTTCCAACAAGATAATAGTCACCCAAATACGCTGTTGTAGCTGAACATGCTCTACAGAGTGTCGATATGTTGCCTTGGCCTGCTTGATCACCAGATCTGTTTTCAGTCGAGCACATATGGGACATCATCGGACGACGTGTCCAGTGTCTTCCACAAACAGCATTAACCGCCCTTTTATTGGCCGACCAAGTGCAACAGGCATGGACCTCTATCCCACAACACAGTGCTTGCATTCAACATTCTGGCGGTTAAACGGGTAGTTAATGCAGCAGCATTTCACATTAGCAGTGGCTTATTTGGAGCTTACAGTAATCTGTGATATTGCAATACTAATCACTTAAAAACGTTGACTACAGAAATGTATTTTTGAAATTGCATTACTCTACACTAATTATTTTTGGTGTTGGGATTTTTTTCCATCAGTGTATATCATGATTTTCCTCGCTTGTCAAAGAAGACATTTGAGCCGTATAAATAATTTTTATGGTACAGTATTACTGATTAGGCTCTTGGTGCCAAAAACATACAATTGAAAGACGAAAAAGAGGAAAATGAAGTTAGCTATAGCCATAAAGACTAATAGTATAGTGTACTTGTGGACAAATGGGAATATCTCACTAAAACTAATGAGCCTTGCAATGAAATTATGCGGCAGAACTAATGTTGGGTGAATCAGGCTTTAACTAAAACTTAAAAAGATACTTTAAGAAGTGTTCTATTTTCGTTGTGAAATAGAAACCCTATCGAAGATAAATCAAGTAACTTCAGTAATAGAACGTGACATTAAAAGTCCCACAATACAAATTCCAATGATAATAGCCATAAAGTAAAGGTCTTCTCACATACAATACCCAAAAATACCGAGATTGTTACCTATAAGATTTTTAGAAAGGAATAATAATTGTGGAAGTAAAAAATCTGTGTGCAAATTATAGACACAACATGACTCCAACAGAGAATCCAATGGCCTCACGCCTGAGAGACATGCGTTCTGCGGCATAACACTTACCTCTACAGTGCATGGCATGCATAAATAATCTGTTTGTATGTGTGTGTGTTAGGATTACACGTGAACAGAATTACTGTCTGACAGAAGTAAGTCTACAAATTGGACCTCTTCTAATAGGAAGTCTGGAAAATCCGTGAAGTTAAGGAAGATGACGTCAAATAGGTGCGGCGTTCGTACACATTTGACTTCCTGGCGAAACTTATTGAGGACAATGCAATGAAGGACATTACTGGCAGCTACTGTTTCCTGTAGTCGTATCATGACTTTAGCAAACGTCCAAAGCTACCTGTGAGCTCTTCACAGGTCAGAAGCGAGGCTGCTTCGCAAATATGAATGACTGCAATAAAATGAGTCCAAACGAACCTCCATGTATTCCCAATATTAAAAGATTGTGGAAGATCATCTAACATTGTTGTACTCACGACAATAGAACTCATTGTCATCTAGCATTCAGACAGTTCACCTGTTCCCAACTACTTTAACTGCTCCAAGCGCTGGCTTATATAATTTATTTAATTATTTACGAGGCTTCTTGCGTAGGATAAAACTGAGGAGCCAGTTTCCATTGTCATGGAACGAGTCAGTATACACAGTTACATTAGAAAAGCCAATAAAATAAAATGTATACGAATGCTATGCAGACAACTATCTGCTGAGTATACATTAGGATAATCAGCATTATGAGATAAGAATTTGTTTAAATTTTTTCCACAAACTCACATATAGAGTAGAAGGAGTCTGCCATGAGGAAATTCTTCGATTTAGACTTAAAAGTGTGAGGATGACTGCTAAAATGTGGTAGCATACTGAAAATGGACGCAGTGGAATACAGTACGTCTTTCTGCACAATATTCAGGGAGGTGCGTTCCAGATGCAGCAAAACATAGCTGGAAGAGAGGTTCATGAACTTACACCACAGGCTACTCGTACTGCCGTTTCTGAGCCCAAGAGTTGCCCCAACAATATAAGTAATAATCGAGAAAATAAGTAAAGTGGGTTATTACTTATTTCAGATAGTGTTCTAATGGCCAGTAAAACAACAATCAGTTTTTGAACAAGGTACTGAACATCGGTTTTCCACAAGAGTTTACCATCTGTCTGAACAAGTAGGCATCTGTATTCTTCAGATTTACTAATTCTACGCTCATTCTGCATGATCAAAGATTCACGTGTATCACTTATATCTATAACAAACAGTAGTGGTCCCAGCACTGACCCTTGAGGCACTTCCCACTTAGCCATACCCCTATCAGACATCGGCTCACAGCCATTCTCATTACTGTGGGGAACGACATTTTACTACCTGTTCTTAAAGTATGAGAGGAACCAGTTGTAACCCACTCTTAATTTGCAGTGGTACAACTTCTGCAGTAATATTTTTTGATCAACACAATCAAATGTGTGCTGTCTAAGACTTTGCCGACGTAGTAACTGCTTCAGTGGTTTACACTGACCTGTACCTACAGCTATGAGCTGTCATTACCCTTCTCAATGCAGTGGCGCCTTGCGGACCCTGGTTCATAGGGCTAGAATTATCTCTGATGCAGGGAGCTTATCGGCAGAGCTTAGCCATCAGCGCTCTGTATTTGTACAAAATGGGTACTCTGATAAACATATCCGTAGTGCATTTAAACCTGCACGCACTAAAGTTCTAAAACAGCCAGAAGAAAGAGGATTGTTTTTCTAATGTAAGTTGGTGGCGTGTCCCTTAAAATTGGCAGGCTGTTCAAAAAACATGAAGTAAAATCTGTCTTCCGCCCTCCAGCGCATGTGTAAACTATGCTTGGTTCTATTAAAGGCGACCTAGGTCTAAGGAGACCAGACATATATAAAATGTGTGGAAAAACATATATATTGGCCTGACGTGTCGCACTCTTAAGGATAGACGTGCTGAACACAGACGTCACACCAGATTCTGGGACTCCATTATTAAAGAAGAAGTCGAAATTCTTGTAAGTAACTACCTCATCAATAGAGACACGGGATTTCGACTCAGAAAGGCGTGGGAACCAGCACTGGCGGACGGAGAATCAAAGTCTGCACATTTAAACTGGGTCGAAAACTCTGCCCGCAAACGCACTGGGACGCGATTTGCGGCCGCGCTTTTCCCTAGTCGTGAATGAGAAGCCGTGGCCCCTTTGTACGCCAGGGAGCTCTGGATATCACCGCGTCTTATGATTCGTCTACGATGATGTTGTAGCCTTAACCCTTGGCACCTGCGCTCTTCTAGCAAGTCGGCGTTTGTATTGACGAGCCATTGCGCAACACGTCAGTCAGCACCTGAAGGTGATGAGCAGCTGTATCGTCGAAATACTGTACAGCTTCCACAACATTATCCGGCACGACGCCCGTCAACCATTGAAGCAAAATCAAATGTCTTAATTACATTAAAGACGACGCCTATTGTTTACAGCATATTTTTAAACGTCCAGTGCCTCACAAAGAAAAGAGACTATATCATTTTCAGTTGTTAAACCGCTTCTGAAACCCAACTGCACACATGACGTACAGTATATGTGTATGGTATACATATACTGACATATATGACGATATTTGAATAAGGTGATGGGAAATTAGTAGGATGATACACAAACATACACTTCAGTATAATCAGTGGAGGGTATATTTTATTTTTGGCTCTTCCAACATGCATTATCTCATTAAATCTTCATGGAAGGTTGAGAGCTAGAAGCTGGGAGGGGAATTTGGGAGAACGAGAAAATATTTATCCCAAATAAACAAATTATTTTATTTTTGAAGCCAGTACTGCACCAAAACAATAAAAAGCAGTAGCAGATTATGAATATGGCCATGAATAAACCAAATGCACAGATCTGGCACATTATAAATTTACGACTACGTGTATTAATGCGGGTAGTTTACAGTCAGCAGCTAGGTTCTGTCACCAAGACCGAAGATGCACTGCATGTTGCAAAACGTGACAGTATCTAACCAGCATAGTGGCCGTATCTTAACTAGAACTCTCAGCAGATATCAAACGATAAACCACACACAATAACAAATATATAAAAACAGACAACAAGGGAGTCGATACAGACAGGAGAGTGTGCTGAAAAGTAATGCCTCTACGTGAAAATTTTTGATGCTTTTTGAATGAAACAAACGTTATTACCATTCTACAAATTTATTCTTCGTGTCTGCATATTTGCAGTGCCCTACCGCTAAGGGGGTCCGGAATATAGCGTGTAACATTGAGGAGTGCAACATATCTACGTAAGTGCGTGACAAACAGAATGCTGTAATCGAATTCCGAATTCGATGAGTTCGTGCCCACATGTAGCACCCTTTCCTTCAGAATGACAAGGCCAGACACATGCGCTGCTACATCTGCAGCAGTCCGACACGTTGGGTTCACTATCATCGATTATCCTTCATATAGTGCCGACTTGACCGCATCCGATATTCAGGTGTTTCCAATACTCAAAGAACACGTTCTACGACTTCTCTTTGATAGTGATGAAGCAGTGCAAGCAGAAGTGAGATAGTGGTACTGCTAACAAAGTCAAACATTCTACAGTGACATTATCAACAAACGGTCTGTCGCTGGGGGAATTGTATTCGTGGCCAGAGTGACTACGACAGTGATCTGCAACTTTACAGATTATAGTGAAGAGGAGACAGACTGCAATGCAACGCTGAAGAAGCCAACAAGCTTGGAAAGTGAATGGCATTAGCTAAGCTCCGTCTTACGCAAACACAGTCTGTGTGGGACGTAGAACAGTTTAAACGCGTATTTTTGAAGAGGATTGTGACCAAATTAACTCTATCCGGCGCTCCCAGGCTATCGACGAGGAATACGGGCAGGGGGAAACCGTGCACAAGGCTCTCGTAAGTTGACAGGCACGGCGCGAAGCGCTATTGACACACTGTAACAGTCGTTGCAAAGTTACAACGACAAAGATACAATCCGTTACAGGGAAGACCTCTGTCGATACGACGATAAAACTGGTTGCATTAATGCTTTACACATGTAAATAATTATGTTAAATACAGCACAATATCTTTATTGTTGCAAGCAAATCAAGTTTAACGTTTGTGGAGACTTGATGATGAAATGCATCTTTATTCACTACCAGTTTCGATCTGTCGATCATTGCCAGATAACTTAAAACCATCTTCATAAACCTGTGTGGTATGTTTCTTATTATGGTGCCAATAAAGTGACATCAAAAGGACCCTGCGTGACTGAAAGTGCCTTCATCAGTGACATGCACTAATACTAAAGTAAATAATTTCATTTTCCGTGGTGACGATCATCAAACATTTGTGAACAATGGTGCACCACCCGCACAATATATATCACTTCTCGTACACTATTTCAGTATTTCTATCTACGTACTCAGCTCTGCTTTCATACTCACAGTCCATGACCATCACACCATAGCGTCATTCGGGTAAATTACGATCGGTGCCATCCGAGTGCAGGCATTTTTCCATCAAATCACACGCTAGCTACACACGCCGTCAGACGCACCCCTAAAGCCGTCGACTCGCGAGACGTGAAAGCGCAGGTGGAACTGAATGTGGTGACGTCACAGCGTGTAATTCCACGTTACACTTCACTGCGGTGTGTGAAATGAAGAATCTGGCAGGTCAGATTTCTGCATCGTGGAGAGGAACGTCGGCAATGAGACGCGACATAGTTTTACATCACAAGCATAACATAGACGCCGCCATGTTGTGTAACGGTACATATTGTATTTGGTGGGTTTCATTTCTCATAGAATACGTGGTACGAATATAAGCTGTTTCAAAGCATCATCAAATTGAGTATCTATCGAAAACGTGTCGTTTCATCTACGCTTTGCTATTACAAAATGATAGATAACTACATATCGCTACAAATGTTTTAACATACATCCTAGGTACATATACAGTTTCAGTGCCACGACACAATGATGATCTTTCAAAAGCGCGTCTTTCTGGTGCAGTTTGCATATTAAAAATCAAATAACGACATTTGTAGATACAATCCTTACAAAATATACACAGTATTCAGAAGAACAGGTATTAAGTCAGGGCTGTAGCTCAGTTGGTAGCGTCGTGACCTCTTGAATTGCAAAATAAAAATGAACAGCGTAGCATGAAGCTGTCCCCAATTTACTTTCACCTTCTGTTTTCTAAAAGATTCTGGGTCTTTCTTATTCAATTACTAGAAGTATTATCTCAAGAATCCAAACTGATATTCCCCGAGATCAGCTTCTACCATTTTTTCCTTTCGTCTGTAATGAATTCGCGTTAGTATTCTGCAGCCGTGACTTATTAAACTGATAGTTCGGTAATTTTCACATCTGTCAACGCCTGCTTTCTTTGGGATTGGAATTATTATATTTTTCTTGAAGTCTGAGGGTATTTCGCCTGTCTCATACATTTTGCTCACCAGATGGTAGAGTTCTGTCAGGACTGGCTTTCCCAAGGCTGTCAGTAGTTCTAATGGAATGTTGTCTACTCCCAGGGGCTTGTTTCGACTTAGGTCTTTCAGTGCTCTATCAAACTCTTCACGCAGTATAATATCTCCCATATGATCTTCATCTACATCCTCTTCCATTTATATAACATTGCCCTCAAGTACATCGCCCTTGTATAGACCCTCTATATACTCCTTCCACCTTCCTGCTTTCCCTTCTTTGCTTAGAACTGGTTTTTCATCTGAGCTCTTGATATTGATACAAGTGGTTCTCTTTTCTCCAAAGGTCTCTTTAATTTTCCTATCTTACCCTTCGTGAGAGAAGCCTCTACATCCTTACATTTGTCCTCTAGCCAAGCCTGCTTAGCCATTTTGCACTTCCTGTCGATCTCATTTTTGAGACGTTTGTATTCCTTTTTGCCTGCTTCATTTAATGCATTTTTATATTTTCTCCTTTCGTCAATCAAATTCAATATTTCTTCTGTCACCCAAGGATTTCTACTAGCCCTCGTATTTTTACCTACTTGATCCTCTGCTGCCTTCACTACTTCATCCCTCAAAGCTACCCATTCTTCTTCGACTGTATTTCTTTCCCCCATTCTTGTCAATTGTTCCCTTATGCTCTCCCTGAAACTCTGTACATCGTCTGGTTTAGTCAGTTTATCCAGGTCCCATCTCCTTAAATTCCCACCTTTTTGCAGTTTCTTCAGTTTTAATCTACAGTTCATAACCAATAGATTATTGTCAGAGCCCACATCTGCCCCTGGAAATGTCTTACAATTTAAAACCTGGTTCCTAAATCTCTGTCTTACCATTATATAATCTATCTGAAACCTGTCAGTATCTCCAGGCTTCTTCCATGTATACAACCTTCTTTTATGATTCTTCAACCAAGTGTAACCATGATTAAGTTGTGCTCTGTGCAAAATTCCACAGGCGGCTTCCTCTTTCATTTCTTACCCCCAATCCATATTCACCTACTACGTTTCCTTCTCTTCCTTTTCCTACTATCGAATTCCAGTCACCGATGACTATTAAATTTTTGTATCCCTTCACTATCTGGATAATTTCTTTTATCTCATCATACATTTCTTCGATTTCTTCGTTATCTGCAGAGCTAGTTGGCATATAAACTTATACTACTGTAGTAGGCGTGGGCTTCGTATCTCTCTTGGCCACAACAATGCTTCGCTGTGCTGTTTGTAGTAGCTTACCCGCATTCCTATTGTTTTATTCATTATTAAACATACTCTTGCATTACCCATATTTGATTTTGTATTTATAACCCTGTATCCACCTGACCAAAAGTCTTGTTCCTCCCGCCACAGAACTTTACAAATTCCCACTATATCTAACTTTAACCTACCCATTTCCCTTTTTAAATTTTCTAACCAACGTGCCCGATTAGGGGACCTGACATTCCACGATCCGATCCATAGAACGCCAGCTTTTTTTTCTCCTGATAACAATGTCCTCCTGAGTAGTCCCCCCGGAGGGTGGAGGGCGGTTCAGTGTCCTTTAAAATTTGTAGGCTGTTCAAAAAATATAAAATAAAATCTGTCTTCTGCCCTCCAGCGCTTGCACAACCTTTGCTGGGTTCTGTTAGAGACGACCTAGATCCAAGGAGAGCAGGGAAATATAAAAATCCCGTGCCAGTATGGTAGATTATATATTGGTCAGATGTGTCGCACTGTTAAGGATAGATGTGCTGAACACAGACGTCACACCAGACTGGGTCAGTCTGCTGTGGCTGAACATTGTCTTGACAAGGGACACAGCATGAACTATGGAGAGACAAAGATCCTTTCGTCTGCTTCCACGCACTGAGACTCCATTATTAAAAATGAAGTCGAAATTCGTGTAAGTAACGACCTCACCAATAGAGACACTGGATTTCAACTCAGCAAGCCATGGGAAGCAGCACTGTCGGTACTAAGGCATCGTCGGCCGCATTCGAACGAATCCGAGTCAACACGGACGCAGAATCAAAGTCCGCACATTTAAGCTGGGCCGAAAACTCTGCCCGCACGGGCGCTGGTCCGCTATTTGCGGCCGCGCTTTTCCCGTCGTCCGTTTGTACGGCAGTGGCTTCTGGATATCACCGCGTCTTATGATTCGTCTACGATGACACTATAGCCTTAACCCTTGGCTTCAGCACTCTTCTAGCGAGTCGGCGTTTATATTGACGAGCCATTGCGCAACACGTGAGACAGCACCTGAAGGTGACGAGCAGATATCTCGTCGAAATAGGTATTGTGCAACTTCCACAACATTATCCAACACGACGCCTGTCAACCACTGAAGCAAAATCAGATGTCTTAATTACATCATAGACGACGCCTATAGTTTACAACAGTTTTTTTAATCCGTCCGTGCCTCACAAAGGAAAGAGACTATACCATTTTCAGTTGTTAAACCGCTTCTGAATACAAACTGCACATGTGATTTACAGTATTTGTATATAGTATACATATACTGACGTATGAGATATGACGATATTTGAATAAGGTATTTGAAAATTAGCAGGATTATTCACAAACATACGGTTCGGTATAATCAGTGGAGGGTATATTTTATTTCTGCCTCTTCCAGAATGCATTATCTCATTAAATTTTCATGGAAGGTTGAGAGCTAGGAGCTGGGAGGGAAGTTGAGAGACCAAGAAAATATTTATCCCAAAGAAACAAATTATTTAATTTTGAAGCCAAAACAATGAAAAGCAGTAGCAGATTATGAATATGGCCATGAATAAACCAATTGCACAGATCTGGCACATTATAAATTTACGACTACGTGTATTAATGCGGGTAGTTTACAGTCAGCAGCTAGGTTCTGTCACCAAGACCGAAGATGCACTGCATGTTGCAAAACGTGACAGTATCTAACCAGCATAGTGGCCGTATCTTAACTAGAACTCTCAGCAGATATCAAACGATAAAACACACACAATAACAAACATATAAAAACAGACAACTTTCCAGTGGGTACACACAGGAGGGCGTGCTGAAATGTAATGCCTCCGAATTTTCTACGTGAAAATTCTTGAAGCTTTTTGAATAAGTCAAACTTTATTAAAATTCTACTTACTTATGCTTCCTGTCTGCGTATTTGCAGCCCTCTACCGCTAGGGGGCTCCGGATTGTAGCGTGTAACGTGGAGGTGTGTAACATAACTACACTACTGCCCACTAAAATTGCTACACCACGAAGGTGACGTGCTACAGACGCGAAATTTAACCGATAGGAAGAAGATGCTGTGATATGCAAACGATTAGATTTTGACAGTATTCACACAAGGGTGGCGCCGGTGGCGACACCGACAACGTGCTGACATGAGGAAAGTTTCCAACCGATTTCTCATACACAAACATCAGTGACCGGCGTTTCCTGGTAAAACTTTGTTGTGATGCCTCATGGCAGGAGGACAAAAGGGGAACCACCACATTTCCGACTTTGATAAAGGTCGGATTGTAGCCTATCGCGATAGCGGTTTTTCGTATGGCAACATTGCCGCACGCGTTGGTCGAGATCCAATGACTGTTAGCAGAATATGGAATCGGTGGGTTCAGGAGGGTAATACGGAACGCCGTGCTGGATCCCAATGGCCTATCACTAGCAGTCGAGATGACAGGCATCTTATCCGCATGGCTGAAACGGATCGTGCAGCCACGTATCGATCAATGAGTCAACAGATGGAGATGTTTGCAAGACAACAAACATCTGCACGAACAGTTCGACGACGTTTGCAGCTGCTTGGACTATCAGCTCAGAGACCATGGCTGCGGTTACCCTTGACGCTGCATCACAGACAGGAGCGCCTGCGTTGGTGTACTCAACGACGAACCTGGGTGCAAGAATGGCAAAACGTCATTTTTTCGGATGAATCCAGGTTCTGTTTATAGCATCATGATGGTCACATCCGTGTTTGGCGACATCGCGGTGAACGCACATTGAAAGCGTGTATTCGTCATCGCCATACTGGCGTATCACCCGGCCTGATGGTATGGGGTGCCATTAGTTACACGTCTCGGTCACCTCTTGTTCGCAATGACGGCAATTTGCACAGTGGACATTACATTTAAGATGCGTTACGACCCGTGGCTCTACCCTTCATTCGATCCCCGCGAAACCCTACATTTCAGCAGGATAATGCACGACCGCATGTTGCAGGTCCTGTACGGGCCTTTCTGGATACAGAAAATGTTCGTCTGCTGCCCTGGCCAGCGCATTCTCCAGATCTCTCACCAACTGAAAACTTCTGGTCAATGGTGACCGAGCAACTGGCTCGTCACAATACGCTAGTCACTACACTTGATGAACTGTGGTATCATGTTGAAGCTGCATGGGCAGCTGTACCTATCCAAGCTCTGTTTGACTCAATGCCCAGGCGTATCAAGGCTGTTATTGCGGCCAGAGGTGGTTGTTCTGGGTACTGATTTCTCAGGATCTATGCACCCAAATTGCGTGAAAATGTAACCACATGTCAGTTCTAGTATAATATATTTGTCCAATGAATAACCATTTATCATCTGCATTTCTTCTTGGTGTAGCAATTTTAAAGCCCAGTAGTGTACGTAAGTGCGCGAGAAACAGAATGCTGTAATCGAATTCTGAGTTCGATGAGTTCGTGCTCACATGTAGCACCCTTTCCTTCAGCATGACAAGGTCAGCAGGACAAACATATGCTGCTACATCTGCAATAGTCCGACGCCTTGGGTTCATTGTCATCGAATACACTCCTTACAGTGCAGACTTGGCCGCATCCGATTTTCATGTGTTTCCAATAATTAAAGAACACGTTCTAAGACTTATCTTTGATAGTGATGAAGCAGTGCAAGCAGAAATGAGATTGTGGTACTGCTAACAAAGTCAAACATTCTACAGTGACATTATCAACAAACGGTCTCTCGCTGAGGGAAATGTGTTCGTGGCCAGAGTGACTACGTTGAAAAATATATATGTAGACTTGAAAAATAAAGATGTTGAATGTTAATAATAAATGTTTTACTTAAAAAACTTTAGGAGTTTTCACTTAAAAAAATGGTAGCATTACTTTGCAGCAAGCCGTCATACATCAAATCCAAAGACAGTGATCTACAACTTTACAGATTATAGTGAAGAGGAGGCAGACCGCACTGCAACGCTGAAGAAGCCAAGAAACTTGGAAAGTTAATGACATTAGCTGAGGTCCGCCGGCCGCGGTGGTCTCGCGGTTCTAGGCGCTCAGTCCGGAATCGCGCGACTGCTACGGTCGCAGGTTCGAATCCTGCCCCGGGCGTGGATGTGTGTGATGTCCTTAGGATAGTTAGCTTTAAGTAGTTCTAAGTCTAGGGGACTGATGACCTCAGATGTTAAGTTGGTTGGTTGGTTGGTTTGGGGAAGGAGACCAGACAGCGTGGTCATCGGTCTCATCGGATTAGGGAAGGATGGGGAAGGAAGTCGGCCGTGCCCTTTCAGAGGAACCATCCCGGCATTGGCCTGGGGTGATTTAGGGAAATCACGGAAAACCTAAATCAGGATGGCCGGACGCGGGATTGAACCGTCGTCCTCCCGAATGCGAGTCCAGTGTAGATGTTAAGTCCCATTGTGCTTAGAGCCATTTGAACCATTTTGAGCTAACGTCCGTCTTACGGAAACACAGTCTGTGTGGGACGTACAACAGCTAAAACGCGTATTTTTTAAGAGGCTTGTAACCATGTTAACCGTATTCGGCGCTCCAGTGCTATCGACGAGGAACACCGGCAGGGGGAAACCGTGCACAAGGTTCTCCTAAGTTAACAGGCACGGCGCAAAGCGATATTGACACGCTGTGACAGTCGTAGCCAAGTTACAACGTCAAAGATACGTTAGAGGGAAGACCTCTGTCGATACGACAATAAAACGGGTTATATTAAGGCTTTTGCGCATGTAAATAATTACCTTAAATACAGCACAATATCTTTACTGTTGCAAGCAAATCAAGTCTAACGTGTGTGGAGGTTTGATGATGAAATGCATTTTTATTCACTACCAAGTTCTATCTGTCGATCATTATCAGGTAATTTAAAACCATCCACATGAACCTCTGTGGTATGGTTCTTACTATGGTGTCAATAAAGTGACTTCAAAAGCACCCTGCGTGACTACAGGTGCCATCATTAGTAACATGCATTAATACTAACGTAAATAATTTCATTTTCCGTGGTGACGATCATCATACATTTGTGATCAATGGAGCACCACCTGCACAAAGTATGTCACGTTTCGTACACTATTTCACGCACTCAGGCTCTGCTTTCACACTCACAGTCGATGACCATCATACCATAGCGTCATTCGGGTAATTTACGATCGGTGCTATCTGAATGAAGCCTTTTTTTCCATGAAATTACGCGGAAGCTACACACGCTGTCAGACGCACCCCTTATGCCGTCCTCTGGCAAGACGTGAAAGCGCAAGTGGAACTGATAGTGGTGACGTCACAGCGTGGAATTCCACGTTACACTTCACTGCGGTGTGTGAAATGAATAATCTGGCATGTCAAATTTCTGCCTCGTGGAGAGGAACGTCGGCAACGAGACGCGACATAGTTTTACGTCACAAGGAGAACATGGGCGCCCCATTTTCAATTGGTTCTAACTGCTCTAAGCACATCACACACATCCATGCCCGAGGCAGGATTCGAACCTGCGACCGTAGCAGCAGCGCAGTTCCGGACTGAGGCGCCTAGAACCGCTTGGCCACAGGGGCCGGCTGCCGCCTAGTTTTGTGACGTTCAACAATGTATTTGGTGCGTTTTCTTTCTCATAGACCACGTAGTACGAATATAAGCTGTTTCAAAGCATCAGCAAATTGAGTATATATTGAAAACTTGTCGTTTCACCTATGTTTTGTTATTACGGATGACAGATAACCACATATCGGTAGATAAAGGCATCCTGTAGTTCATGCTAGGTACGTATACAGTTTCAGTGCCACGGCACAATGATCGTCTTTCAAAAGCGCGCCTTTTGTGCAGTTTGCATATTAAACGTAAAATACCGACATTTATAGATACAATCCTTACGAAACGTACGCCGTATTTAGAAGAACAGGCACTAAGTCAAAGTTGTAGCTCAATTGATAGCGTCGTGAGCTCTTGAATTGCAAAATAAATAGGAACAGGTTAACATAAAGCTGACCCCGATTTACTTTCACCTTCTGTTTCTTAAAAGATTCTGTGTCTTTATTATTCAATTAATAGAAGTTGTATCTCAAGAATCGATATTATTTATTATGAATAACGTATTTGCCGGAATTATTGTTGTAAGGGCCAACGACTGGAGCGTTTTTCTCCAGAAATCTTAACCTGACTGTCTGTCTATGTCTGAAAGTAAACACAAGTACCACATTGGAAGTGTTAACTATTCTGAAACTTCCCATGAAATATACATCCCTTTCCGGGATTATGGCTTGGCACATTGTTACGACTTACTGGTAAATATGATTTTGAAATATGGCGAGCAGATTCTGAAAAATCTCCGCTTCCATTCGAATAAATTACGAAACGAATCTCGATCTCGAAATCTATGTGATGAACTACGTTATATCAGACAACTGGTAGTCAATGCAAAAACGAGAATATGTCGATTATGCACGAGCAAACTGACATAGGACACTGAGCATTATTTTTTTTATTGTTTCATTCCTCCTGCCCCACATGTCCAGGGGGTGGGCTGTCAGTTGATACAATCTGCCCTTCTTTAGCCTATTCATTTTCTTGTATCACTCTTCTGACTGGTTTCAATCAAACCACCACGGATTCCTCTCCTGTGCCCACCTCTTCATTTCAGAGCAGCACTTGCAACCTACGTCCTCAACTATTTGCTTGATGTATTCCAATCTCTGTCTTCCTCTGCAGTTTTTTCTCTCTACACCTCCCTCTAGTAGCATGGAAGTCATTCCCTGATGTTCTAAGAGATGTCCTATAATCCTGTCTCTTCTCCTTGTCAGTATATTCCACATATTCCTATCCTCTCCGATTCTGCACAGAATATCCTCATTCCTAAATTTACAGTCCACCAAATTTTCAACATTCATCTGCAGCACCACATCACAAATGTTTCGATTCTCTTCTGCTCCTTTTTTCTCACAGACCATGTTTCACTACCATACAATGCTGTGCTCCAAACGTACATTCTCAGAAATTTCTTCTTCAAATTAAGGCCTATTTTTGAAACTAGTGGACTTTTCTTGGCCAAGAATGCCAGTTCTGGCAAGCTAGTCTGATTTTGATATCCTCCTTGCACCGTCCATCATTGGTTATTTTGCTGCCTAGATAGCAGAAGTCCTTAACGTCAGCTATTTATGATGTCCAAATGGAACATGTTCGATAGGGAATATTTTGCACAATATTAGTGTGTGGCAAGCCTCTCTCTGAATAAAAATCAGTGAGCTAGAAGTAAGTTTTTCATATAACATTACTGGATATGAATATTTTAATACTATATATTGTGAAAAAATTGGTGTGGAGCTTAATAAGTAGCTTAAGAATATCTTGCAACATTCATATTTGAAATTGATAAAAGAAATTTTCAATTTTTTGAAGAAGTATAGATTAAATTTAGATACAATGGATGAAGAAAGTGAAACATAGTAATAATGAGCTTCATGATTTCGAATTCTTAGATTGAATATTTTATTTTTTCTTGCTAATATTTATAATCTTGAAATAACCAACACTAAACAATGTAATCAGTGTATAGAAGTGAAACAGTAGAATATTTTCATAAGCATAAATATCTAAAACATAGACATTTTATATATATATATATATATATATATATATATATATATATATATATATATATATATATACCAGAAAATCAAAATACATGTGAATGTGGAAGAAATGTTACCAAGTGTACAGTCAAAAACATACAGAAACATCAAATCACAGCAATCTTATGTCTCCTAAAGAGGAAAAAAACAGGAAAAATTAAGGGAAGTGATCTATAACTCTCATATTATACCTAATATAAAGAATAAATGAAATTTTTATAACTTTGGCTCCAAATCTTTGGCACTGGGAATTCCATACAAAATATGAAAAATAAAATATAATAAAGTAAAATAAAAGATAAAAAATTAAATATACTAATAGTTGTTAAGGCAATGTTTTTGCAGAGTGCCAGGTTCTTGGAAACCTGAAAATCTTCGTAAATATAAATACCTAAATTGGTCATTTCCCTGCTTATTTATTTTTATTTACTTTTTACTATTTATAGATTGACATGAATGAGGTGTAATATATAGTAGGTGACTAAGTTGAATGAAGTATAGTGCGATAAATTTGTAGGTTTCGGGTTATTTTGTAAATAGGAAAAACAATATAAACCCACGAATTTTCGAAGGATTTGTGAGCTGTGCCAGTTTTTCTTATAATGAAATGATCCTATACCTAAAATTTATCCTACTGGAGACGATATGGAGGGTGTGGAGGTGTACTGTTGGGGGGAATGGAGTGGGATAAGAGTGGCAGAGTACTAAGATGAGTGATCAGGGGGAGAGTAGGGTGTAAATAGTGTCGGGTTCGCCGGGAAAGTAGAATGTTCAGATGAATTCAAGATAGAAAGTAAGTGGGGAATTTTATAAGTTGGTAGAGGATACGAGTTGTGGAGTATAAACGAATCTGAAAGCCTAGGGAGGTGCATGGCGTTCGAGCATGTGTATGTTGCGATAAAAAAAAGGGAGGAGTGGGAGTTCAGCAGCATTTGCGTGTCAGAGGATGGGTCAGATCAGGGCTTTACAGGTGGGGTCCAGTTCACATGTTCAGCAGGTTATTATTTTTAGTAATTCTACCCTGTTTTGAGCTTCCTGTTGAATGGTTAAATAGATGGGGCTACCATGATAGTCGGTGGTTCAAATGGCTCTGAGCACTATGGGACTCAACTGCTGTGGTCATAAGTCCCCTAGAACTTAGAACTACTTAAACGTAACTAACCTAAGGACAGCCATCACGAGGCAGAGAAAATCCCTGACCCCGCCGGGAATCGAACCCGGGAACCCGGGCGTGGGAAGCGAGAACGCTACCGCACGATCACGAGATGCGGGCGATAGTCGGTGATCAAATGGTAGTGCTAAGTATTTTATTGTGTTAGTTAACTTGGTATAACGGTGGTAAAATGTAAGGTAAAAGTCATTGGGGTAAAAGCTGTGGGTGGTTTGGCATATAACACTATTTATTGATTTTTGGTGGGGTTGGTTTTGAGAAGCCACTGCTTGCACCAGAAGGTGTACTGATTGAGATGAAGATGGAGGGATTGTTGGCATACTCTGTCTTAACCACATTCAATTTAAAACAGACAATTTGGTGAACATTTAATTGAGTTAATGAATAACATCAGCTGACAGCGGCCACTGGAGAACGCTGAAAGCGCAAATCACGGTAAAGCGCTAGACCAGTGTGCCGACGGCGCTGATCTCGTGAGGTCGGATGCCTCGTCCTCGTCCACGTCGACGTTAGCTCCATCGTCTTGTGTGACGACGGATTTAGTCGGGCAATTAATAATTCCATCTACTCATTACGACAATGGGTGAGTTTCAGAAGGTTCTCTTCGCGGACTCCATTCTTTCGTTCTTGCCTTTCCCATTCGATTCAGTGTCTAGTAGTGTCACCTTACAGTATAGTAAAATGCTGTAGACGGTATTGACAACGTCATCCTGAACAGCGCTGCAGTTATCCTATACGCTACTGAGCTATCGTGTGATTAATAACTGAAAGTCAATGGCTCGTCACTGGTGCCTTAGGATCGGAAAAAAACCTTACACTTATCTTTCCTCTTGCCAATAAATCCATGTAGTCCTTATACCATTACAATTCCTAAATGGGATATACTCTACAATAATGCACCAGTTGTAAGCGCAGACGGCGCAGCGTGAATGGCTTGCTAAATAATCCTGTGAAATACATATTCCAAACAGAGCGCAATAAGCAAATGTTAAGGTAATTCCCGGAGTACCCAAAGGAAATATGGAAGGACAGTTATTGTTTACAATATACGGTGTGTCCCATTTATCTTAACCACACTAAAGAACTGTTTGTCCAGATGCAAGTTACAAAATGTTTCAAGCAAATGTTCCTTAGCCGTCAGGGGGACATCAATCAGCATGATTACTTTCGTTGTAGCTTTATTCTTTTACAAAGATATGAAAAGCGGTATGACTTTAAATGGCATCCTGCATTTTTTATTCGGTAATTCATTTCCCCTCTTAAAGACCTATTCAAAAATGTATCACAGTGTACCATACACTGAAACACAACGTTATTAATTACACAACACAACATTGACTTTCACGCTCCAAGCACTTAGTGCAGGTTCTCGGGGTAATGGAACGCATCCACGTGCTGACGTTGACAGAGGACAAATGTAAACATAAGTAGAATGCACACCCGTCATTCAATTAACCATCATCAGTTGAAGAGTTGTGTGAGTAGAATGTACACCAACGAAGAAAAGATAGAAATGCTACTCGTCTATGGGGAATGTATGTTAGCACAATAGTGATTGCAATATTGTTTTCTAATGTATGGGTACATTTAGCACAGTAGTTCAGTCCTTTTAATTACTGTTGTGTAGAGTAGGCATACAGTAACGGCTGTCCTTCCTATGAACTGCATCGACATAACGTTTCTTTTATTGTTGTTGTAGAAGGTCGGCGAAATGCTACGCAGGTAACGAAGCTGTACAAAGAGCGATAACCTGGCAAGAACCCACCTTCCCGACGGATGTTTTCTCGTCTTGTGACGCTTCAGGAAACGGGAAGTTTCGACCCACGACAACGCAATCGTCGTAGCACTCGCTCAGACGAAGCTGGCGAAGTTACTCTTCTCGCTTCCGTTGCTATGAATCCAAATGTGAGCACACGACATCTTGAACACGAGATTGGCATTCCTAAAAACAGTGTACATCATATTCTTATAAGTCACGGGTTCCATCCTTACCAGGTGCACCTACATCAAGAATTGCATGGGAATGATTTCCAGACTCGTGTACAGTTCTGTCAGTGGGCACAGCAGCAAATCCTCGCCAATGTTCTATCTACCGGTGAATGTTCCTTCTCAAACAAAAGACATGTAAATACATGGAACATGCATTATTGGTTCAGCGACAACCCGGGATGGCTTAGACCGGTGGAACATCAGCATCAGTGGAGAGTTAACATCTGGTGTGGGATGCTTTGTACTACAATTATTGGCCCTTATTTCATCAATGGTAGTCTAAACGGCACAGCGTATGCCAACTTCCTTAGACGAATTCTTCCTCCTCTTCTGGATGAAGTGCCGCTAAGAAACAGAACTGGTAGCATGCCGCGACAGCGTGGACGTGAACCGTATGTGCAGTTGACGGACTTTGAGCGAGAGCGTATAGTGGGCATGCGGGAGGCCGGGTGGACGTACCGCCGAATTGCTCAACACGTGGGGCGTGAGGTCTCCACAGTACATCGATGTTGTCGCCAGTGGTCGGCGGAAGGTGCACGTGCCCGTCGACCTGGGACCGGACCGCAGCGACGCACGGATGCACGCCAAGACCGTAGGACCCTACGCAGTGCCGTAGGGGACCGCACCGCCACTTCCCAGCAAATTAGGGACACTGTTGCTCCTGGGGTATCGGCGAGGACCATTCGCAACCGTCTCCATGAAGCTGGGCTACGGTCACGCACACCGTTAGGCCGTCTTCCGCTCACGCCCCAACATCGTGCAGGCGTGAATGGAGGGACGAATGGAGACGTGTCGTCTTCAGCGATGAGAGTCGCTTCTGCCTTGGTGCCAATGATGGTCATATGCGTGTTTGGCGCCGTGAAGGTGAGCGACACAATCAGGACTGCATACGACCGAGGCACACAGGGCCAACACCCGGCATCATGGTGTGGGGAGCGATCTCCTACACTGGCCGTACACCACTGGTGATCGTCGAGGGGACACTGAATAGTGCACGGTACATCCAAACCGTCATCGAACCCATCGTTCTACCATTACTAGACCGGCAAGGGAACTTGCTGTTCCAACAGGACAATGCACGTCCGCATGTATCCCGTGCCACCCAACGTGCTCTAGAAGGTGTAAGTCAACTACCCTGGCCAGCAAGATCTCCGGATCTGTCCCCCATTGAGCATGTTTGGGACTGGATGAAGCGTCGTCTCACGCGGTCTGCACGTCCAGCACGAACGCTGGTCCAGCTGAGGCGCCAGGTGGAAATGGCATGGCAAGCCGTTCCACAGGACTACATCCAGCATTTCTACGATCGTCTCCATGGGAGAATAGCAGCCTGCATTGCTGCGAAAGGTGGATATACACTGTACTAGTGCCGACATTGTGCATGCTCTGTTGCCTGTGTCTATGTGCCTGTGGTTCTGTCAGTGTGATCATGTGATGTTTCTGACCCCAGGAATGTGTCAATAAAGTTTCCCCTTCCTGGGACAATGAATTCACGGTGTTCTTATTTCAATTTCCAGGAGTGTATGAGTGCACCAGTGTATCCGTGTCCAGGGTCACCACTTTGAGCAGCTTTGAATTTTCTACTCCTGGGCAATGGTACAGGAGAGTCAAAGTCAATTTTGTGTTTTATTTTACTTGGTTTTCATTTGTTTTCTGACAACTCCAGCAAGTTGACGAGTTTGTGATCCCGGGCTCAAAGCCAATGTTGTGTTATGTAATTACTAACGCTGTGTTTCAGTGAATGGTACAGTGTGATACATTTTTGAATAGGTTTTTAGGAGAGAAAATGAATTACGGAATAAAAAATACAGGGCGCCATTTAAAAAAGTCATACCACTTTTCACATCTTTGGAAAAAAAAGTTACAGCGAAGACAGTCATGCTGATTGATGTCCCACTGACTGCTAAAGAACATTTCCTTGAAAGATTTTGTAATTGGCATCTGGACAATCAGTTACTTGGGGTGATCAAGATAAATGGGACACCCTGTACGTAAATGATCTAGTAGAAAGGAAACGATGCACTTTAAGGCTGTTCGCAGATGATACGGTTGTCTGTAACAAAGAACCAGTGCCAGAAAATATTAAAGATTTCAGAATGACTTCCAGAGAATTGCTGAACGGCGCAGGTCTGACAGTTGACCTTGAACATCAATATATGTAGCACACTGCGCATACATACGATTAGAAATCCACTACTGTAGAGGTACATTACTGATGAAAGTGGCTTATAAGGCGATTGTTCGACCGATTCTTGAGTATTGTTCATCTACCTGGGATCCCTACCACTTAAGACTGATAGAATAGATAGAGACGATCCAACTAAAAGCAGCACGTTTCGTCACGGTATTGTCTAGCCTACACGAGGGGGTTACGGAGATTCACAACAAACGTCAGTGGCAGACGTTATAAGAAGAGGCGTTTTGCAAGAGGCGTTTTGCATCACAGAGTGATTTACTACTGAAATTTCGCGAACGCACTTTCCGGGATGGGTCGGACAACATATTACTTCCCTCTACATATGTCTTGCGTAAGACCCCGAGGAGAAAATTCGAGAAATTAGAGCCAATACCATATGTCTTGCGTAAGACCCCGAGGAGAAAATTCGAGAAATTGGAGCTAATACCAAGGCTTTGCAACAATCATTCTTCCCATGCGCTAATCGCGAGTGGAATAGGATTTGAGGTCTCAGTGGTACAAAATGTACCCTCCACCACGCATCATTAGCTGGATTGCAGAGTATGATGTAAATGTAGATACACTATGTGATCAAAAGTATCCGGACACCTGGCACCCTCCATTGGTAACGCTGGAATGCAATATGGTGTTGGCCCACCCTTAGCCTTGATGACAGCTTCCACTCTCGTAGGCATACGTCCAATCAGGTGGTGCAAGATTTTTTGGGGGATGGCAGCAAATTCTTCACGGGGTGCTGCACTGAGGAGAGGTATTGATATCGGTCGGTTGGGCCCGATATCAAGTCGTCGTTCCAAAACATCCCAAAGGTGTTTTATAGGATACAGGTCAGGACTCTGTGCGGCCCAGTCCATTACAGGGCTGTTATTGTCGTTTAACAACTCCTCCACAGGCCGTGCATTATGAACAGGTGCTCGATCGTGTTGAAAGATGCAATCGCCATCCCCGAATTGCTCTTCAAAAGTCGGAAGCAACAAAGTGATTAAAACATCAATGTAGGCCTGTGCTGTAATAGTGTCACGCAAAACAACAAGGGGTACAAGCTCCCTTCATGGAAAACACGACCGCACCATCACATCATCGCCTCCGAATTTTATTGTTGGCACTACACACACTGTGGCAGATGACGTTCATCGGACCTTCGCCATACCCACACCCTGCCATCGGATCGCCACATTGTGTACCGCGATTCGTCACTCCACACAACGTTTTCCGCTGTTCAGTCGCCCAATGTTTACGCTCTTTACACGAAGTGAGGCGTCGTTTGGCATTTACCGGCGTGATGTGTGCCTTATGAGCAACCGCTCGACCAAGAAATCCAAGTTTTCTCACCTACTGCCTAAGTGTCATAGTTCTTGCAGTGGATCCTGATGCAGTTCGGAATTCCTGTGTGATGATCTGAATGTATGTCTGCCTATTACACATTACGACCCTCTTCAACTGTCTGCGGTCGCTGTCAATCAACAGACGAGGTCCACCTGTACGCTTTTGTGCTACTTGTCCCTTCACGTTTCCACTTCACTGACGCATCGGAAACAGTGGACATAGGGATGTTTAGGAGCGTGGAAATCTCCGTACAGACGTATGACACAACTGACACCCAATCACCTGACCACGTTCGAAGTCCGTGAGTTCTGCAGAGCGCCCCATTCCACTCTGTCACGATGTCTAATGACTACTGAGGTCGCTGATATGGAGTACCCGGCAGTAGGTGTCAGCACAATGCCCCTAGTATGAAAGACGTGTGTTTTCTGGGGGTGTCAGGATACTTTTGGTGACATGGTGTGTGTCTGTCGCACTTGACAGATCCTTGACCTATCGTTCACACTTTACTAATACTCAGCTGAAGTTCCCATCAGGGAATATATCCACCAAATGCTGTATGGTACCGCTAGAGGACCAAGAGCGGCCACGCTCCATCGTTCTGCATTGGGATTGGTGTATAGCACAGCAGAGCACTGCGCTCATGTGCTGCTGAACAGCAACCATACCAGCAAATTTGATACTCAATCCAGTACAACAACGCATACAATCACAATTTGTCTATAAATCACACCAACTTAGTGGTTCCCAACACAAAGCCATATCTCTCCACCTGATCTCAGAAGAGTGTAAAGTGTAAAGGCTGAGAGACTAAAATTCAGATAATAAGCTGTAGACGCTGTGCAGAACGTTATGAAAGATTTTATAGAAGTCGTAAGTGGAAGCAGATATGGATCAGCAAGTACAATCAGAAGTTCAAACCAGCCTAACCAGCGACACTAATCCACCCGCCTTCGTTTTGCCCCGACATTCATGGAAAACAAACTAGAATCCGCACAAACAATAGGGTATTAACCCACATTTGGTTGCACTGGGGCCCACATAATGTTCCAGTGTGCAGTCGTGCCTCTGTGCTCTATTCTCCTACTGCCGCCATCATATGCTCCTCATCCGGTTTTATGACTGTCTCGTTACCTGCCCCCCTGATCATCACGCTACAGCAGAACTTCAGTCACAGATGCCAGTGCACTTTACGCGCAACATGTTTCGACATTTGTGAGAAGCATGCCGCGTACGGAGGTATCGATAGGACTTGATCGGTATCGACTTGTTTCAATTAAGTGCCTGCTTAATTACCAAACAATGTTGTTCGCCGTGGCGTTCTAATGCTGTGTTTTGTAAGTTGTAGTAACATTGTTTCGTTTCGAGACTTCCTGGCTCATTAAAACTGTGTGCCAGACAGAGACTCTAACTCGGTACCCTTGCCTTTAATGGGCAAATGTTCTACCGACTGCGCTACTCAAACACGATTCACGACCCGTACTCACAGCGTTACTTCCAGTTGTACCTCGTCTACCACCTTCTTTCCGAGTATTTCGCTTCAATTATACAAAGGCATTCAAATGATAGTTATGACCGTGTACGTCACCTGTTTATCGTACGAGAGTCAATGAATGAGTAAGGCAACACATTTTTTAGTGAAAGCCGTTTGCTTTTATTCAGAAATCCAATACAGCATATTATTCCCCATTCTTTTGGCTATAAAACCGCATTTTACAGCATAATCTCCGTTTAATTCGACGGTCTTACGCCAATTTACTGGAATGGCCTGTATGCTTGCATGATACCACTCTACTGGTCGACGTCGGCGCCAACGCCCTGCTGTACCAGTTACCTTCCAGTCAGCCACGTACTGCTTCCCGTGGAGTGCATCCTTCTTTGGGTCATACGGATGGAAGTCGGAAGGTGTGATGTCTTGACTGTAGGGTGGTTGAGGAAGAACTGTCCAATCAAGTTTAGTGGGCTCCTCTGTTGTGACAGGCTCTGTGTTGTCACGGAGGATGAGCCGTTCGTTTGCACCTTTGTGGTGACGAGCACGCTGAAGTCGTTTCTTCAATTTCCTGAGGATGTGCGCCGGCGGCTAGCACACAGGAGACCGGACGGATTTGAGCGACCTTGTTGCAATACTGGTAATGACAGACGACTCGCCCAACGACTTACCGTGCTTTTGTTCACTGTTAGGTCTCTGTAGACATTCAGCAAGTGTCTATGAATATCTCCAATAGTCTGGTTACCGCCAAGGGAAAATGACAGGTGTCTGCTTGGAATGGACCACCGTTACAGACGCCATTTTGAAGATTACCTATCAGAATTTCGTGAAACTGTAGAGGTTGAAGCGGGAACATTCCTGCATGTCCCACAATAAGTTTTGCATTTCTTCAACCGAAACTGCTAGACAAAAAAATGTGTTGCATTGTTATTGAACGCCCCTCGTTGAATAATTGACGGATGTTTATTTTCTGTTATATCCGCCCAAAAAAAGTGTTTTATAGCGGCAGAGCCGGCCACGGTGGCCGAACGGTTCTAGGCGCTTCAGTCCGGAATAGCGTGACTGCTACGGTCGCTGGTTCGAATCCTGCCTCGGGCATGGATTTGTGTGATGTTCTTAGGTTAGTCAGCTTTAAGTAGTTCTAAGTTCTAGGGGACTGATGAGCATAGATGTTAAGTCCCATAGTGCTCAGAGCCATTTTTGTACCTCAGACGTTAAGTCCCATAGTGTTCAGAGCCATTTCAACCATTTGAATTATGGTGGCAGAGATCGCTTCCCACGTAAAGTGCCAATCTATATTGTACGTATAATAGTAGTGTATCGTAGACAGGCCTCTGTTGGTACATAGATGACTAATTTATTTTGAAAAGCAAGAATGTAATCAAGTAAACTTCAATCTACCAACAGACATTGAACAACAGGAACAGCATCAAAATTTTTCCAATTAAAGATGTTACTTTTTTATCCAGGATTCATTTAGCGAGCATAATCAGTACAATATTTTTTGTTAGTATAAGGGGCACCCAAATGAAAATAAGACCGATGGAAAGAAAAGAAACCAAGTAAAACGTTTATCATATCAAAGGAAATTGCCGTAATTGTTAATACATTTATGCCACTGTAAAACAAGAGGGTCAGTTCCTTGAAGGAAAAATGTCTGTGGTTGCGTACGTAACCACGATTATTCCCAGGCGTGCATCGCTTTGCTCAAAACAAACTGACGACCATGTCAGAAAAGATGGGAATCACATGGGGAGTGATCGAGACCGTATAGGAGATGTGTATGGGCTTTCCAGCGAAACTTCTGCAGCGTATTCGAAACAACAGGCACTCCAGCTCTGGGAAAGTCATTACGACTCGTTAGAGTGCAAGAGCCCGCTGCTCATTGACCTTGTGGAACAGGGTGCCACACATCGCGTACAGCGGTACGTGGATACATCGCAAATATTGTAGCGCGTCAAGTAGAAACGCCCAGGAACGTTATCCTTCACAGGATAATGCCCGTCCACATGTTGCCAAGGTTGTTTCGACTGCGCTGCAGAAATTGTGATGGGAGGTCCTTACACATCTTCCGTGGGGTCCTGATCTCTCCTCATGCGATTTCAATACACGTGGTCGTCGATTTGCTTCGGACGAAGTTTTGCACCCATCCCCCCCCCCCCCCCCCGTCCCCGTCCCCGCTCCACATTTATGACGATTATTTTAGAAATGATAAACAGTTTACTTACTGTTTTCCATCTGACTCCTTTTCATTTCATTGCCTCTTGTGTAACATATATATTAAGTTTCTGTGGTTTTCTTGTCTCTTGTTAAAGCATATCTTGAATCGTTCCATACCCGTGAAGTTCCTCATCTTTGATGGGTACCATGAAACACGATATTTGGATTAAACGCGTAAGTTCAATTGAAACATGACAAATTCATTTCATTTCTAAATGGACATATACTTCAGTACGGTGCAAACATACTTTAGTTAAAGGCATGTAGGAAATTTCAAAAAACCGTTCTAGTACTGGTCAGGCAGGCACTCATAACTTTCTAGAACCGGTGAAACTCCAAGACAGTAGGGTGACTAGCTTCTACACAAATTGTGTTTTGGAGACCAAAATTCAGGAAAGAAAACACACTTGAAATTTCAGACGACATCCTTCGATAGCTCATCTCGACTGTCAGCTCACTTAAGACTACCCCTCTGTTTCCCGTATCGGTATAAGTGCCACATCGTTTGACATGTATATTGTGGCCTTTTGCAAGCACTCCACGCTTCCTTTGCCTAAACTCGAGTAAATTACTATTCGCAAGTTAATTACGTCCAAGTAGCCTGCGCAATTACAAACAGAGTTGCACGGAATGGACGACTATACGCTTTATAATTTTAATTCTACCAAACGCAGCTACAATTAATTTTAATTAATTTCAAATTGCCATTTTGTTGCATACAGTCAATATATGGAAGCCGAGTGTAAATTTTCGAGATATAATACCGTTAATAACTCCTTTATCGGCTGCTGACCGTGGCACGTTTCCAATCTGTGACGCAGTTTATCCAGCGAGTCAGGTTGATCTCGATCACTTAATCCAAATATCAGTGGAGGTGAGCAGACATAGTATTTTTCTCATAGCCGTTCCTTCAAAGGTTTTTCTCCTAGAGTCATTTTCTGTTCGTAACAATTAGATTTTTTAAAAAGTAAATTGATCCAATTCGCACCATTGCTTTTATCCTTATGGAAGAGGATCAAAACACATACAGCACTAGCCAACCTCATCAGGACGCCTTCTTAACTGTATAAGTTTCTACACTCGCATCTACATAAATACTCCGCAAGTCACCTGACGATGCGTGACTGAAGATGCTTCTGGTACCACAAAGTAGTGCCCGTATCGTGTTCGCGAATGGCGCTTGGGAAGAATTATTGTCGGTTACACTCTGTAATAACTCTAATTTCTCGAATTTTCTCGTCATAGTCGTTACAGGAGAATTATGTGGAAGGAGGTACTTGTTGTCCGCTTCTTTTCGGGAAGTGCTCTCACGAAATTTCAGTACTAAACCTCATCGTCACGCACAACGCCTGTGCTGTAGCAATTGCCACTGGAGTTTGCTGGGCATCTCTCTAACGCTCTCGCGCCAACTAAACGATCCCGTGACGAAACGTGCCACTCTTTGTTGGGTCAGTCCTACCTGGTAAGTATCCCACACTGATGAACAATACTCAATAATCGGTCAAACAAGAGCCTCGATGGCACTTCTTTCGTGGACGAGTTGTATCTCCTTTAGATTCTTGCCACGAATCTCGGTCTGGCAACTACTTTAGCTACTGTTTGTTTCATTTAGTCATTCCACTTCATGGCGGTCTGTATAATTACTCCTAGATACTCTACGGTATACATTGTTTCCAGCAATTTGTCCTCAGTGGTGTAGTTGTACAGTAGTGGATTTCTCTTCCTATGTATGCGCATTATGTTACATATATTTATGATCAGGCTCATCTGCCAGAGACTGCATCAATCATCAATTGTCTGCAGCGCATTCTGCAAATCGATACTGCCTTCTGAAGTTGCTACTTTTCCATAAAACAACAGAATCATCTGCTAACAGTCCTAGAGCTTCTGACGTTTGCTACTAGATCATTTATATACATTGTGAGCAGTAACTATCGGCATCATACTTCCACGAAAATTACCTATACATCTATCGATTTTCTTCATGTTGATTGTAATTAATGGATAACAATGCCCAAGAGTGTATATGGTGTCTTCTTATAGCGTACCGAGAACTGTGCAGTATCATGTTCTTAACAAGTAGGTAATTCTACAGTGAAATGGACTCCGTATTACAGTATCCTCGAACTGGGTGGTATTCAGAAGTAATCGCTAAGAAACTAAGACCGAAATTCGCAATCTGAGTTTATCTTTTTATTTTAAAATTTGTATCTTATAACGGTGTAATCAAATGTCCTTTCCTGGCCTCACTAAATACCATTATTATTGGGAATTTCGGAATCAGGCCGTCTTCGATAGTCTTACGTGAAGTAGATTTTGTGTCCTCTAAAGGTTGAACACGTTGCGTTGCATTGTTACTGCAGATTCACGTCACTATAAAATGAGTGTATTGTGTTTTCTTTGGTGTGGAGTTCGAGTTAAAGAAAAGCAACTCCGTGATTAGTTGGTTGGGATGCGATGCGTACATAGGGATATCTACATCTACATCTACTGGATACTCTGCAAATCACACTTAACGGGAAGGCAGAGGGACTGAGTACACCGCCTTCCCAGCCGTCGTCAGCTTTCCAGACCTTGAAGTCGCTGCTTCTCATTGAAGTTGCTCCTCAACTATATTGTACTTGTGCAGACTTAAGCGACGAATGAAAATTTGTACCAAGGCTGTGATTCAAACCCAGGACCTTAAGAATGCACGGAAAACTAATGTTAGCTTATTTTACCAGAATATTGGAGAATTGAGTAATAAGGTACAAGAGCATCGTGTCTGTACGGAAAATTTATAGACCTCTGAAAAGAGAGACAACCTGTGCCTACCTGAGCGTAACATATCCACAGGGTTAGATAAATTCGATATAACAGATCACACTTTAGCAGCTTTATCATGTAGAACTAATATGAAAAGAGTTGTTACATATATTAAGACAGAATACAAGTTCGAAAACATCGAGTCGGGTAGATGTAGTAGTGATCAGGACAAAGAAATGTGTACTTGTGAATTGAGATTTAAGAATAGTTCACTTTTAATTGTAACTGTGTATAGATACCCACTGGGAAATTTTGAACTGTCTATAAGGATTACTGAAGATAAACTTCTTTGCCAAGATCGCTCGTAATAACTTTTATTTTCAGTAACCGGTTTCGGTAATCAAAATTACAATCTTCAGATCTCGACAGAAAGGATAGTGCATATGCCATAAAACGGCATGATTTGGCGAGTACGTAACGACTAGATGACTGATGCATCGGCTTGTCAAAATTAAAACAATTGTTTGGTCAATTATTCATCACATACATCTGTGTTATGTCACTCACAACAGAGTGCATCACTGCAGTCAGGGCGCCGTTAGTCTAGATCTATGCAAATGAACTAGTTATAATGGATGACGAGGTGGAGGGGTGCTTGAACCTTATTGATCCAGGGAAGAGGGGGAGAGGTCTCCTGCGATTTTAATGTGCTCCCATTGGCTGAGAGAGATATAAAGACATTGGCGGGGTTTCTCATTATTTTAATGTACTCCCTCTGTCCAAGAGAGATGGGTGTTTCCTTCGAATTTTATATCACCCACGTGTAAGACGACAATGTGATCGGTATCGAGTTATGTTATGACCTTGAATATACCCCGTACCAGTGCCCTAGGTGCATGGGGAGAGTGCGGGTTCCCCTTGGTGACCTCGAATACAACTTGCACGATTGTGTAACGTGCGCAGTGATTCCCTGGAGGGAGGATTGAATATAACTAGTCCAGTTGCCTTATCATATAGGAGTAACCCTAAACACAAACTCAAGGCTGTACAGAACCTTCAGTAGATAACCACTGCTAAGTGCTCTCTTGCTCAAATACTGGATGCATGAAGTCCAGATATGAGAATGTTCTCAGTTGGGCTGCATCAAGGCAAACACACAGGTTACAACAAAAATACTTGTCTTATTATGTTATATTTATAACATAGGATTATACCTCTTAATGAGTACATTATGACAGTCTTCAAAATTTTTAATTTGAACGATAACTACGCGAAGTAATAAAATTCAAATTTTTGTTGTCCCTGGAAAGCGCAACTGGTACCAGGCTCCAGGACAATCGCTTAGTAATATAGATGAGTCAGGTGGGAGAACAGGATTATAGATGATAATAGGTGAGTAATGAGTGATAACGATAAAGGCTGCAGTACCCCATTTCTCAGGAGGATGCATCATTAGCTTGTATAAGATCTCATTACTAATATTTATTTGATCGTTGGCACGTTTCTCTACAGTTAGTTCTTCTATTTATTTGTTAGTTCTCTTCCGACGATCAAGGTCTTTTTTTTAGTGTGGTTATTGCCATATTGAGAATGGTGCTACAAAGAAACTTGTGTTAAACAAAGAACAACACTTACTAAGTCTGCATTATTAAAGCTGTTAGTAATAACAGTTTGTCTCTATGGACTACATGTTTATTACTTCTCAGTGACTTGCGTGGCACAGAGTTAAAAGTCTGTTGTTAAACTCTACAACATGATGTTTCCAAGAATTTGTTCTTCGGAATCTGACCAGGTTGTTAAAAATAACAGCGTTGGTACCAATAGTTTTATTGACTTGTAGATCACTTTTAAAAGGATATCTAACACGCCTTATTTCGGTTTAAGAAACACAAAAATCTCATTTACATGTATAGGCATTTCCATATTTACACATCTAGTTTGTCAGGGGTGGTACAAGTACTCAACTGTGAGCTTGTAGTAGGATTCATACCATAATTTGCCTGATGTTATTTAGGGAAAACACGTAAAATATAAATAAAGATCACTGGTTGAAATCTAGAGCCTCTTCCTTCCTGAATACAAGGAAACAGTGTTACCACATTCCATTTCTCACTATTGTGCAATAATATTTTGCAAGGAACTTATTTAATAATGTGAAATGCCAGTGCATTCATCATGGACTCGTATCATCATTTCATGTCATTTATAGACATAGTTCATTCATTCTCGCTGCCAATCACTGCACCCACTATACACACATTATTTCTTAATGTAATGTTACGCGCACTGTCTCCTGACATCAGGACCTCAGTGGCAGTGTATGGCTTCCATGTTGTGTATTGTGACTTCCACTGGCTAGTCCCCAAAACAGAATCAGCATTCCTGTATAATGAGTGAGATGTTGAGCACAGAAAGAGAGGAAAAAAAAATTAGAAACTTACAGTGAAAAATAGTACGTGAAGTAATAGATGTAGTAGTATGTTTGTGTTACATCTTTTTACCAAACTCCTTCTCTATGTAATTCTTGACTTTTTGGAATGTATTGCACAACAGAGAGTTTTTAACTGCTTTTTAAATACGTTTGTGTAAGTATTCTTTTTAATTTCATTAGGCAACTTATTATACAGTTTTCTTTCTCTGTAGGAAATGCTGTTATAAGGTTTTATATTTGTTCCTTCTTGGGAAATGTAAGGTCAGCCTAATTACTGTTCCATGACTGAACAGAGCTATTTGTGCGGTGACTGCCAACGTTCTTTTCTTTTATTGTTAAATGTACTCACTTGGTTTGAATAAAACACTTAGTCTTTTCGACAGATCCTTAAAATTAGCTCGACTACAATTTTTAGTTATTATTCTAATTGTCCTTTTACGCAGTTTGATAACTGTATTTTGCACCCTTTTTCCCCAGAAAAGAATTTCATAACTAAGATTTGAATGTATAGTCTTAGACATAAAAATGACCGCCGGCCGGTCCCCACAGAGACTAAGTCGAAGTCGTTCACTTAAGGTGGCCAATAAAACCGACCGCCCCTGGCAATGCTAATCTGCAGAATCTGGCAACACTGTAAGATGCGGAATTGTCAGGAAGAACTTTTGTCCACTTCCGAGGTATTCTCGTGCTGTGTGAGCTCCTGGTTTAGCGGTTATCGTCATGTGTTCTAAACTTATAGCCACGTGTTCGCATCCAACAGTATCTCCTTTTTTTTCTTTTCCGTTGCCCTATTTAGGCTCTCGTCTAAAGTTATGAGTCTGACTGAACATCGAAGATCATTCGTTTCACATTCTGCCCACCAGTAATAACGAATACTTCCAGAAACAATTCCGTAGGACAGCTCATGGATGCGTCGCGATCGGAACAGCTTTAAGCTCGAGCGTTTCCCTCGCGCTGCAGCGGCTACCGGCCACCGGCCAGGCGCCACCCGCCGCCTGAAATCGGGCTGTCGGTGTATGTATCAGCTGTCATTTTCGAATTTGAAGCTTTAGTTATAATGTTGCAGTTAAGCATCGGATTCTGCATACTTGAAAATTACGGTTAAGCGTTGAAAATCTGTTCCACCGCGTGACCGTGGCGTGGGGCGCGGACGGCGGGGACAGCGCGCCGCGGGCGGAGGGTATTTAAATCGGCCGCCGCCGCGACCGAACCCAGCTCCCCCTGGGCAGCCATAGCGTACGGATCTCCGTGCCGGCACGTTCACAGGAGCTAATGGCTCTGAGCACTATGGGACTTAACATCTGTGGTCATCAGTCCCCTAGAACTACTTAAACCTAACTAACCTAAGGACATCGCACACATCCAAGCACGAGGCAGGATTCGAACCTGCGACCGTAGCAGTCCCGCGGTTCGGGACTGAGCGCCTAGAACCGCAAGACCACCGCGGCCGGCCCACAGGAGCTCAGTCCGTCAGTTCACCTGATGATGGCGACATGTTTGATCGCCGAAATATTATGCCCGTTGGACACTGTAGACCGGCAGTACATCCGTGGATATTTTGATTATCAAATACGCCGGGAGAAACTCAAGAATCACATTAAAACAGTATTGTTGACAGTGTCATAAACATGTGTGTAACACACATACGGAAAAAAATTGTGAAGTGTGTCTCTTGCCTGGAAGTTGAGGACTCCGAGTAGTCTATTGTATAGGAACACATCTGTATTTTGTATTGTAATATGTCAATTTTTTATTCACTCAATCCAATATTTATAACAATTAACAACATTTATAAACCGATGCCTTAGTTAAAATACATAAACCATTTGGAAAGTTGTAATTTTTCGTCAGTAAACTTATTTAATACCTGTGGGCTCGTGGAACAGCCCCCCCCCCCCCCCCCCCTTAGGCATCCAAGTTCACGGCGTGGCGCCTGCCGCAGGTCTTTACCTGCCGGCAAAACTTGGCCCACAACTTGGCGGCACGCCGCCCTCGCCGGCAGCCGGTACCTCACTTGGTACCGTAGACAGTTTGTTACCATGATCAAATAGTTTTGTGATCTGCCCACTCTTCTGTTGCTAAAAATTTTGTAATTTTAAATTTTCGTGGGTATCGTTGGTCCACTCTTCCCCAGGTGTTCATTCTCCTTCATTTCGTAGTAAGGTCTATTGTGCCTATCATGTTGTGAACCTGTTCTTACGGTTAAGCGTTGAAAAATTGGGTCGCAAGTAGCGAAAGGTGTAACATCTGCAACACATTATTTACTTTTGATGTAATAGAGGGGTGAATGTAGAGGAGGCAGCTCGAAAGATTTGAACTGCGTGTGGAGCGAGTGCTATTGGGAAAAATACACCAGAAAAAGATATTTTTGTTTCAACAAATATCTTTCTGGCTTGAATGATTTTCCACATTAAGGAAGTCTCGACTATTGATACAAGTGATGGAATACCATTTAACCGTCATGAGACAGTTGCATTCAACAGGCAAGGTTCAGGCGTCTCTTGTAGGAGTACTGCATGATCTAGTTCGAAACAACAAAAATAAATGGAGTGATTATTGTTGCAATTTTGCTTCAACGTCCTCGGTCGCTCATTGAGCACTCCTATGCAGTACTGTTACTGGTGACGTGTTATGATGCCTTTATCGTTGACTTCCTAAGAAATGAAAGGCTGAGCCCTACAAGAAAACGTAAACTGGAGCAAAGAGTAGTGTGAACAAAATATTTTCCATCTCATAGCTCCAAAAGCGTGTTTTGCGCTACGCATTCTTCCCCAAGGGTGTGTCCATCACAGCTGGAATTAGTTGCCAAAAACTGAGACACCTTTCGGTCGCAGTGTATCTACGTAATTGATGGGCGCATGTGTTGTTCAACAGACAAAAGTCGTCATTCTCATTGGAATCAATGACTGTGGGTGTATGTGTGTGTGTGCGCGCGCGCGCGTGTGTGTGTGTGTGTGTGTGTGTGTGTGTGTGTGTGTGTGTGTGTGTGTGTGCGCGCACGCGCGCGACGCGTGCGTGTGCGTGTGTGTGTTTCCGTGTTCACCCACAGTGTGAATCAATACTATTAACGTTAGAGAGACAAGCAACAATAAATATTGCATCAAATATAACTGTAAAGTATTTTAATGCAATGGCTAGTTACTTCAAACTGAATTTTTACCCAACCCATGTACTGCATATTACGTTAGGTAAGTAAAATGTATTAAGTCCATAATATCGTTAACAGAGCCAGGGCGCTCTTGTCGCGGCTCGCGACAAGTGCAGCGATTAGCAGTACCCAATGCCGCAGCAATTTGTTCATGTTGGCTGAGCGTGGACACTGCAGCAGACTCTTCGCCATAAACAGAAAAAAACCTCCTTGGCTCTGACTGCAATGAGCGGGCATCACTGCCTGCATGTTCTTATAGTAACCAACGTGAGGCTACTCACTTGTGTCATGGAGCAGTTGGAACGGGTATCATGTCATTAGTCATCAGAATTTTAATCAGTGATGAAATGTCCACTCTATTTGAATCGCAAGAAAATAGGAACCTTGTCCAAAGCAATGTGACGTGATACCAAAATTTATCCAACACAAAAATTAAATGCAGAGCTTTCATGCACGCAATAGTAGCACACAAGGAAATATTATGTCTTGGAAGAGTATACTTCATATCCTCCTCTCACATCAACGCCTTGTTTTAGTATGAAGTGAGAAAATAAACACCAAAAAATAAATTTTCTGAGCATCACGTAAGTCATTTCCTCTTCTCATATCATAGCTTTTGTTTTAGTATGAAGTGAAAAATAAAGAGTGTAGGGTTCTGAAGTGTAATATGACACCAGATTCTTATTGAAGCCCTACCGGAAACGCAAAAAGCAGGGAGCTCTCCATTCTTTAGTCCAACAATCTGTTTCCTTTCATGCATTACTACCGCTCGCAGATTCTTAGTTATGGACTTGCGGGCATGAAGTTCTTCAGCAGAATGAGCCTTATGTTATTGTTCTAATTACGGTATGGAACAAATACAACAAAGACGAATTGCCCTAGAGCATTGAAGATATTTGCACATGCCTGTATTCAGCAATTACTGCCAGCTGCCACAACACATTACAGAATTCATGCTGCAGGCAACATGACTGTGAGTGCACTTCAGGCTTCATTCATTAGGTCGTCCGGACACGGACGGAAACGGCAAATTCATGTCGCTTTCCAAAGCATATTCAATCCAAAATAAGATGTTATTAAGGTAGTTGAGTGTTCTAGCAATTACACTTTCATAATTCCCATATGAGTATTGCGACAGCCAAAAGAACCCGTTAGTGTGAAACCATCGGGGACTACTGAACCGTGATTTATTTTCAAAGAATATTCTTAAGAATTTATTTTATTTACTACCGATTCATCAAGAACATTAACACATTTAATCACACTATGTAGGCAGGGAAGCAGTTGCCAGGGAGTAACTGATGAAATCATAACCAAATTCCTTTTAACAAATGGGAATTTTTTGACTTTAATAGTCCCTAAAATCATTTTTTAAAAGAAACAGATTTAAAATTATAATCAGAAAGCACCCTCTAAATATCAAAGTTACAATTTATTCAGAGGCAGAAAGAAACAAGTTTTGACTGTATGAGCTTTCGGGCAGAGAACCTTGCCGCTCCCTTTTGACACGGCCGTACTTACGACCGCTCACAACGGCCTCTGGAAGACTACACTGGTGCAAATCTGCAACACACCAGATTACTTTAAACTAAGAGTTTTAACAATTTACACAAGCACACAAATTATGCACCCCCCGTAGGAGGGATGTAAATGGTACAAAACACAAACAATTAAAATATTAACCTTGCCACCGAAGGTGCAACTTGATTTTAAACCTCTAAGAAAAGTCTTGCGGTGAAAGGATGGCAACTTTATATACTAAATCGATCATTTAAATAAAAGCCCATGAAATGCAATCTTATACAAAATTCTACAAGGTTGGCCAAACAATAGTTAAGATGCTCTACAGTACACAGATACCGCCTCTCAAGATCATAGGCAATAATATCAAAGTTTCCAAAGATCAAAACATATTTCAGGTATGAGGCCGCTACACTCCAAGCAATAAATTCGTTAACACACCAAATCCGACAAAGGTTGATCCGAACGACACACATACTAGCACTCCGAACACAGACAGACACAAACTGCCTAACAAATGCGGACGAGAGAGAGACCAGACCGACTGGCGAGCTCATAGCGCCCCTTAAATGCACGTGAACAGGCAACCTTTCCCCTTTCCCTCCAGATGGAGACACCAAAGCTGCGATTGCCACAGCGGCGCCACCGCCAGAAACGGAGGGCGACTGCTTTACACTACGCGCTGCGAAGCGCTCTTCAAAACAGCAATTTTTAGCACGGCTCAACTACATTAATATCAAACTGCAAGAACTCGAGACAATACGTAGACTCTTCCTTTCCCGGGTGACCTCTTACTGTTATTGAGGATTGTCTCTGTCCTAGGCGTAAAGCACATGGAACTTCACATTCATGAGGCGCTTTCCGCTATTCTTGACAACATCAGCAACTTGTAATAACTGCGAGTAACAAGTGTGTGATGATAATGTTACAGGTTGTCAGTGGACGTGGTGGTGTTATGCGGTCAAACTGCTTACCGTAACGTTAATTGTGGGGCACATAATCTAGCGCTGACTACCTAAGTAAAGATCAGCTTGAGTAATGTGATTTAACGAACATAGTTCTACATTCACGAGCTGCTAATCCTGCAGAGATCATAGTGCGGGTGTTACATTAACTCTGCGTGAATTGCTTGCCAAATATCACTGTCAGCTATGCAGCTGAGATGACTCACTGCACAGGTCCTCTATGTTGCACTTGGTTAAGTGATCATCTCACAGCAATTCTTCTTGTACTGTTCGTAAATACTTGTATACTGACCATTCGTTATTTGACAAAATATGCGCTACAATCTGATTTGCATGTATATGACATGGGTTAGCGCCATCACAAAGTAATGACTAAGGAATGGATGCCTTTAAAGTCCCATTACATTGATGGCAAGACAAATATTCGCAAATCACCTGTATTCCCTCAAAACACAATTGCATCTTAAATATGGAAGGCCAGACGTCCACACTGTCACAGTTAGTTGAAATACAGCAACGCGACAGATGAAAATTTGTGCCCGACCAGGGTTCGAACCTGCACCTGCTACTTAGTAGGCAGCCGCAGCCGCGTTGAGCATTGTGCTTTCGGGACACTACGGCCAACTTCCTAGCAGGACCTATCTACACACGCTCCTCGTCAGACGCAAATTCCTATCTTTGCCGTATACCATATGTTCCACTCGCTCGCAGCTACACTGTATTCCCGCGAGGGTTCGGACAATAACGTGAATCTAGCACGGAAAACATTCCATGGCCCTTCGAGACCTGAATAATTATACAGGATGTTTCAGGTGGAATAGTAAATATTGTAGGAGGTGGTAGTATAGAAAAATTGCAGAAAAAATGCCTTATAACACGTGTCCAATTTTTTTGAGTACATGCAGCTGGGTTCAATGCATTTTCGTTTCGTTTGCTGGTCCTGGTTGTCTGCACTACCTAGCCGCCCGGGACAGCCGCGCGATCCGAGGCGCCTTGTCAGTCTGTGCGGTTCCCCTCGTCGGACGTTCGAGTCCTCCATCGGGCATGGGTTTGTGTGTTGTCCATAGTGTAAGTTAGTTTAAGTTAGATTAAGTAGTGTATAGGCTTAGGGACCGATGGCTCAAGTAGTTTGACGCCATAAGACCTTACCACAAATTTCCAGTTTTTCTACACTTCCTTGAAAATGAGCTTCCATCACTATTGGAAGAGGATCCTTTGGCTAAAAGAATGCGTATGTTCCTCCAGCATGACGGGGATCCTGCACATGCTAGTCGTCAGCAGACACATCATCCAAATCTAACGTTTCCCAGAGGATGGATCAGTAGATTTGGGCAGTTTTCTTGGCCATCAAGGTCCCAGGACCTCATCCCTTTGGATTTTGGCCTGTGGTAACGGTTGAAAGGCGAAGTGTACAAAGAAAAAGTAAACCCACAACCCGATTTGATCGTTCTTATTATGAATAGTGCAGCCCTCGTAAAAGAACGCAAAGACGACCTTAGAAGAGCTGCAAGTGGTGTTATCAAGAGAAGTACTAACAGCTCTATTTCTGTACTCAATTAAAAGTAGACACATTTATATGGAATTTTTTATGCAATTAGTGTATACTACCACCTGATAAAATGTCTACTACTCCTCCTGAAACATTCTGTACATGTCCAAAAGAAAAGACACCACGAATCCGGGTTCGAATCTGGTCAGGCAACAATTTTCGTCTACTACCGTAGTTGTCTTTTAACAGCCTGTGACAGCCTGGACATCTGTCTTTCGATATTTAATGGATTTACAAGGCTGTGTGTTTCGATTCGTAGTGTCTGGCCTTTCGGACATGTCCGAAAGAACAGACACCACACACACACACACACACACACACACACACACACACACACACACACAAACACAGACAAACGCACACACACACATTTCTATTTTGAGTGCTATGCGGAAAATTTTTGGCAAACTCAGTGATAGTGACGGACTGGAGCTGCATTAACCTACTCATTTCACTAGATACAGTTGTAATTTTCTGAACAATTCCTGTTCAATAAGTGACAGCGATTTGAAAAATTTATCTTTGCGAGATGGATACTTTTTATGTTAATTACAGTATCTCTCATCGTTTACTTCGTTGGAAACCTGCTTTTTCTACCCTAGCCTACAGTACAGCAAGGAGTGAATGCTTACATTCTTGATACCTCACTGTATGTGCTACTGAAACTGTAGCGGAAGATTCAAATCTCGCTCGAAAATCATATTTCAAGTCAGATGGTTTTTCTCCTGCTCTACTGTCACTGAAAACGATCAAAACGAAATTGAGTATAGGGATCCTACGAATCCCTTGAGTTCATACTGCGGTGCTGTGCAGATGAAAAAAGTAGTTTTTCACAATTATCATAATTATAAGACAGATGGAATTTGTCAGATTCCACTAATTATAACTGCATTATTAATTGTTGGTTCACAGGCGCTTTTCTGCCGCTTATTGTAACTATTTTTTTAATGAGAGTTGGACGAATAGATACCAGATCCTCGCCATATGCAATATTCGAATTCACCTGCAAGTCTTCACCTTTCAAGCAGCGGCAGAATATCCGTTAGAAAAGTTGACAACAAAAAGCCAGATCATGCCTGTCTTCTGGTGGGTGTTCCAATGACAATGACCTCACAAAATTGTATAGCAAAGATACGTTGCCAACTCAACCACTGGAGAAGCTTCAAAATTGTGAATCGCGTGTGGTGAATAGGCTTTCAAAGTTTTGGTCCGATTAAGCCAATAAAACACAAATAATCGTCGCAGTTATTAATTTATGATGTTTCGTTTGCACTCAGTGCATCGATGTATTGCAAGTAATTACACTCTAGCCCCTAAACCTAGGTACAGAAATGCGAATAAGACATAATGAGGATATTCCGGCCCTCGCCAACAACAACTCTGAAACGAATCTATACTCACGTCCGAGGTCACTCACGGAACACATCAGTTGGTATCCTTCCTGGTAGTATAACTGACACTTGGTAAAAACTCAGAATATATTTGGCAACTCTGGGACAGACGAGTTACTTCCTTGATGGCACAGAACTATCCTGCTAAATGCGCTTGATATTATCGTGTCATTTTAATTGAATGTGACTGATTTTCTCTTGAGATGTGATAAGGGGATATCAGTTATTACTTTTGAGTCAACGAAAATCGTTCCTCACTGGAAATAGAACTACTCTCGCCTCTTATGTTGCGATTTATCTGTCATAGCGGTACTCCTACACCAGACTTCTGAAACTTGCCTGTTGAAGAAAATTTCTCATGATGGTTAAATGGTAATCCATCACTTATATCAGTGGTCGAGACTTCCTTAATGTGGAAAATCATTCAAGTCAAAACGATCTTTATTGCAACAAGAATATCTTTTTCTGGCGTATTTTTCCCAATAGCTCTCGCTCCACACGCAGTTCAAATCTTTCGAGCTGCCTCCTCTACATTTACTCCTCTGTTATACCAAAAGTAAATATTGTGTTGCAGACGTTACACCTTTTTCTACTTGCGACCCAATTTAACCGTAGATCATGATTTTCAAGTATGCATAATCCAATGCTTAACTGCAACATGATAACTAGAACTTCCGATTCGAAAATGGCAGTTGACAAATGCACTGACAGCGTCGCGCCGCGTTCACCTGGGCGGCGCCCGATTTCAGGCTGCGGGTTGCGCCTGGCCGGTGGCCGGTAGCCGCTGCAGTGCGAGGAAACGATCGAGCGTCAGCTGTTCCGATCGCGACGCAGCCACGAGCTGTCCTACGGAATTGTTCCCGGAAGTATCCGTTATTACTGGTGGGTAGAATGCGAAACGAATAATCATTCAGTCAGACTCATAACCTTATAACTTTTTGACGAGGGCCGAAATATGGGAAAATAAAGGAGATACAGTTGGACGCGAACACGTGGCTGTAAGTATAGGAGGCACGAAGATTACTACTATTTTTTTTTTATTATATTATCAGAATGACTTGGTACTATCTTTACACTTCAGTAGACTGTAGTCAACTCATCATGTAATAAAGGCTGCAAAAGGGAGAAAAAATTAATTATAGTAACAGGAAAAGAAGTAAAAGGGAAAGAAAAACCCGAGAACGTAGCCGACAAACCACTACCAAATTCGCAAGATATGTATCAACAAGTATTTTTATGTGAGCTTTGAATAATGTTTTCTGAATTTTTTAAATTTTTTCTTATTTTTTAGTTTGTGTTTTTTATATAGTTTTATACTTCGTAATTGAATCTAAAAGTAGAAGGAAAACGAAACAAGATTACATTCTAAATATGCAAACTAAGAAAAATCCCAAGTTGAGTGGAAGGAGTGTATATGCTCACGTGAGCTATACTTCATCGACTTACATTTGACAATGGAACTGGAGCGATGCTGAGTCAAAAAACAAAACGAACAGTGAAACCAGGACAAAACAAGCCGAAGCAGAGCAGATGGGAACATACGTAATAAAGAAAAACACTTATCAGAATACATTAAATTAACCAACACCTTGTCGACGGAAAACAAGATTCATCATGTTGGCTAAGAGATCGCGATATCGGGGCATTCACAAGCATGACCAATAGGCCGTGATCATATACTGCATGAAGTTCATGTGATCGTCCTCCTCACCTTCTACAACATAATGAACTAAGTGTCCCAGCAACCAAATAATTGTACGGGTTTTCGACCGTGGAAAGAAAGAAAGTGTAAGCAGTCTCAGAAAATCGAGTAAGGAAGGCAAATTGTGTCCTGATCCAAGACCAGTTTGCCTTATGACCTCCACAAGTAAGGCGATGTCGTATCGTATCGGGAGACGTATAACGACTACATACATCCGTGTCACTATGCCCAATACGTAAAAGTCGCTCGTTCGTTTCAATCAAATTATTTACTACCTTATACCACGAGGACGCTACGGACATCGGAAAAATCGGAAGACTGATACTGAATCAAACCGTCGTCCAGGTTGTTTGCGGCGAGTCTCTTTCAACGATTTTCGGTCAAGGGACTGTTTCCACACGAGTCAAGAATTGCATGGTGAGGACAGGTTTCCATAAGATGTCAGCCCTGAAATAGCTCACTGCAAGGTAAAAGTCACGAATGTGTTTTAACTTATAATTTATGCGACCAACATCAATCACTAGACTAGCGGCTCACACAACACGACAACATTTGGAAAATATACACCACTTCTCCTGACACTTACAGTGTTGCCAGATTGTGCAGGTGGCCGGACTTAGGGTTGTCGGGGTTGGCCGGTTTTATTGGCCTTCTTAAGTGAACGACTCGGACTTAGTCTCTGTGGCGACGGACCAGCGGTCAGTTTTTATTTCTAAGACCTTACATATGAATAGTATGTAACTAAAAGACACTGACTGTTACACAGTGATCATAACATGCTGACGGCATGCTGTTAGTATCTTGGTGTGTACAGACTACTTCAACTAGAAATCAATAGTCATTCCTAGAATTTTCGCATCTGTTATGCAATCTATAAAGGTGCCATCTGCATTTAATTTAACACTGTCGTTTTCCTTCTTCAAGCTGAGATTAACATCATTGTTACTTTATCGTTTATTAATCAGTTGCAAGCGTCCCTGAGAGCGTCACCTGCTTTCTCTGCAAGGGTTTCTATTCTTTGCTCGGCGACTTAATATTGCTGTCATCGGCAAAGAGAATTTTTTTCCTCATGGCTAGCACTAACAGAGAAGTCATTGATGTATATCAGGAACAGAGCTGTTAATTTTAAGTGAGGAGGACAGAAACGTTATTTCAAATGAACATGATTAAAAATTTTTACGAGAACTGTTGATCCTTGTTGGACTGAAATGGCTGTCCACACCTTCATGATTCCACTGAAAGTAAATGAATTTATGAAGTTTTAATAGTCTATCAGTGACATAAGGGATAAGAAAGTTGAAAGGTGGGAGTTACATGTGAGGTTTGTGTGTGCATGTGTGTGTTTGTATGTATCTATCTTTGTTTGGCTTGTCGTTATTTTCTGTAAAGCCGAAAGATTTGTGCAACAAAACACAGATCGCCATTTGTAACTTTACTTTTTTTGCAAGTGCCTTACATCCATATTTTCCACTTCCAGCGAGATAAGAGCCCACAATAACAATGTTTTGTGGGTTATGTTATGTAGAGAGGGCGAAGCAGTGTGTAGATAGAGAAGGGAACAGCAAGTGAAGCTGTTTGTGTAGTACTTATGAGTTGCGTTCCTTTTCTTATCTTTATGTGAACGGTGAAGCCATACGAATCAGTAACAACACTGAGAAACTTTAAAATCATTATAAGGTATCAAGTATACGTTTTTGTGCAAGCTCTACACCTCTTCCTATGAGCACACGTCCATGCCGCTAATGTGAAAGATATGTCTTCTACTGAACAAGTGCCCATAGCTCATAAGGTGTGCGTTTTAGTGCACATATTTACTGGATTTTTTTGTTTTAGTCAGTACTATCACCATTGAAAACGGCCTACCCTTCACTCTTAACAACAACTTTACCGGTACATGTATTCCACCGTCATAGGTATCTGAACGAGCTACACTGATAACTTTCGTCTCAGTACTTCCACAGCAGGGTCTCTTACCTCAAACTGATATATTTACTCTTCTACATCATCATGGCGGAATCTCCCTGTATGTACGGCGCATAGTTCCGCTTTTGGCTCTTACGATTCCAGGAATCAAAGCAACACGTCGTATGGAGATGGCCTTTGCCCGCAATGGGATATAAACACACGGCCCAGCCAGTGGATGAGAAGTTAGTATCTCACCATTGAAGAGATTCGCCAAATCCCTGATACGTTGCTCTACTCTCTGACCCTGGACTTTGGCATGGAACTTTGATCTTGATTGCCGTTTAAGAGGACTTCTAGTTAGGACTCACATTACTTGCACTCTTAACGTTCTGTCGTAAGTGTGTGTTTGTCCATGTAGTGTCCAGCGGTTGGCAGGAAAGAATTAACAATCAAGTTGTGGACACACTTTATTATCACTAAAACGCCTTCTTTGTGTTCACTAATTTCCAAAAGCAAGAACAACAAGAAGCAAAACAATTCTTGTGGCTAAAACCAGATGAGAGTACAAGACAATGAAAAGAAAATAATAACCAAAATACCACTCTACCAGTTACACTGATACAGCGTTCTACTGAATGCTACAGCGAGTGTCTACTATGCTAGAGCCGGCATAGGTAATGGCCGGAGCTGTCCTAGCTGTAGGTACACATTGCCGGTCTGACTCTGCTGGCGTGCTTATAATGAGGATTCGGCGGAGTGCTGCACGTAGCCACATTAGCTCCAATTGGTAGATCTCTGTCACATGCCTTTTCATGAAATAGACACCTTGAAGGGAGGTCGGCAGCCTACCTTAATTGTCTGTCGTGCGGTCCCTTTAACTAACAATGGGCCGTTACGACAGTCCATACGCGTAGATCTTGATTTCAATATGCTATGTGGTTCGCGACAATGGCCAGTTAAGTTTGCCTCACGCTACTAAAAACTTTTCATTGGCTCAGGCTGTAAAATATGCAGTACTGATATCCATGGAAAATCCAGAGCTCTGATTCCCAACCTCGGGGTGGTTATCCCGTGGGGGATAAAATGAAATTTTGTTGATGGGCAAAAACACCAAGAGTGTAATTACAGTTCAGTCATGAAACTAAATTGTTTTAATAAGTTTTAATCGTGTTAAAAATTTATATCAGAACCTCATGAGACTAATAATTTAGACAGGTAACTAATTCTAAAATTGCCAAATATGAACATAAATGCATTATCCGACGCGATGGAGGCCACAGCTAATGTATTACGACATTATATGAAATTAATGGGCAGCCAACGATGACAACTGGCCACTTGCTTGGTGCGCCACGTTCAATATTGGCTCCATCGTGTTATCAGCTCATTCATTGTTCTTTTAGTCAGTTTGTCCGCTTTTCATCCAAGTCGACGGACACGTGAAGTGAACAATTTCACTACCTTCTCAACGTATTTCGGATAAGTATACGAGAAACGGAAACAAAAGACCGAAATTTTTCGTATTAAAGTATCAGGTGTTTCGATTACTAGTCGTCTCTCTCCTCCAGTTTCTTACTTCTATGGCTTGCTCCAGTACCATAAAAGATATTCCATTATATGTGTCTACATTTCATCCAATCCCTTCTTCTTTTTTGTGTTATATCTATGTTTGTCCAATTTATGTGGCAGATGATTTTAGAAATTTCCGTTAGTCCTCAAATGAATTTCCTATTGTGGTATTCAGTATCGCAGAATGTTTAGCTCAGAGAACTTCAATCGTATGTCTTCATTCCTCAGTACTTCAGTATCCAACTTCTCTGCATAGTGATACTTCTGGAAGAGTCGTTCAGTAATCAACCTACTCTTGACCATTAATAAATTGTCATGAAGGTCCTTATCGGCTTCTGGGTTCGCCTTGCAATCCAATGACTAACGTCTGACTCTCTGCCTGACCATGATGTAATCGAGCTCGAATGTTCTCTTATCTCCATGCCTTTTCCATGTGTACGTCCCCTTCTTGTGATTTTTGGATGTATATTCGCTATTATTAGCTAAAATCTATTGCAGAATCCAATTAATATTTCTCCTCTCTTACTCCCACTACCAAGCCATTATTTTCCCTTAACTCTTTCTTCTCTTCCTTCCCCTACTACCACTTTCTAATTACGTTAAATCCTTCGATTATCATCGCCTTTTACCTGTTCAGTATCCTTAAATGTACACCCGAACCACTGATATTGGCGCTGGACTGTTGTCGATCCGATTACAACAACACTATTATCGATCTGTTCGCAGTAACTCAGTATCTGTCCTACTTTCTTATTCATGACGAATAATTTTCGCGCTACACCATTTTTTTGCTGCTTTTCGTCTGACAAGGCCTTACTTTCTTTCGAGTTCACTTCTCTGGTCCCCAGTATATCTAGACTGTATCTAGACTGAGCGTCTGTATTTCTCTTTTCATATTTTCTAGCTTTCCTATCACATTCAAACTTTTTACATTGTACACTGCGACTCGTAGTATGTTTCCCTTTGATGTTTATTCAAACTTCTTCTCATAGTACTCCCTTCCATCACCCATTTGAAGTACCCTCCTGGAGATCCGTGTTTGGGAATAATCCAGTATCTTTTACCAAAAAAGAGATCATCATGACACTTTTTAAATTACAGCTCACAAGAGCACCAGATTTACTATTAGACATAAATACAGGGTTATTACAAATGATTGAAGCGATTTCACAGCTCTACAATAACTTTATTATTTGAGATATTTTCACAATGCTTTGCACACACATACAAAAACTCAAAAAGTTTTTTAGGCATTCACAAATGTTCGATATGTGCCCCTTTAGTGATTCGGCAGACATCAAGCCGATAACCAAGTTCCTCCCACACTCAGCGCAGCATGTCCCCATCAATGAGTTCGAAAGCATCGTTGATGCGAGCTCGCAGTTCTGGCACGTTTCTTGGTAGAGGAGGTTTAAACACTGAATCTTTCACATAACCCCACAGAAAGAAATCCCATGGGGTTAAGTCGGGAGAGCGTGGAGGCCATGACATGAATTGCTGATCATGATCTCCACCACGACCGATCCATCGGTTTTCCAATCTCCTGTTTAAGAAATGCTGAACATCATGATGGAAGTGCGGTGGAGCACCATCCTGTGGTACGTTTAGCTCCCTGCTTGTTTTATTCGTCGACTTCCGTGGGCTACGCGTGAAACTTGCCCGCACGCGTTCAACCGTTTCTTCGCTCACTGCAGGCCGTCCCGTTGATTTCCCCTTAGAGGCATCCAGAAGCTTTAAACTGCGCATACCATCGCCGAATGGAGTTAGCAGTTGGTGGATCTTTGTTGGACTTCGTCCTGAAGTGTCGTTGCACTGTTATGACTGACTGATATGAGTGTATTTCAAGCACGACATACGCTTTCTCGGCTCCTGTCGCCATTTTGTCGCACTGCGCTCTCGAGCGCTCTGGCGGCAGAAACCTGAAGTGCAGCTTCAGCGGAACAAAACTATATGAGTTTTTCTACGTATCTGTAGTGTGTCGTGACCATATGTCAATGAATGGAGCTACAGTGAATTTATGAAATCGCTTCAATCATTTGTAATAGCCCTGTAGTTCAGTTGACAGATTGGAAGTGGGTGTGTAAGTTTCGTTATTATTTGTAGTGTTTATGCCATTGATCAATAATCATAAAAGGATTCCCATAAATGATGTACACAGTTACGGTCTAACAATTACTTCACAGCAAGGTCAGACATGAATTTCGCATGTTCTTCAACCCGGCTTTCACAATGCAGAATACAGGTTGCATACTCAGATGGTTGATTTCACACATGGGCCTAATGGTGGCCGCAAACTCGTGAAGAGGACATTTAGGGTGAAGAAAGCCCTTACAGAAATGCACTAAATGTATTTTGCTACAACAATACGATTCTCATATAAACAAAAAAGGGAAAATATTCGTTATTTTCAGGCTGTGAATGGCTTCTATAGCTACAACAAATTTAAAATGTGGTCATGCCTCCAAAGACAGCACACAGTTTGTAGCCCGTGACAGCACTCCTCTTGCAGAGCTTAGCACACTCTGATTCATTGTGCAGATCCATCGCCGCAATTCTGTGTCACGGGCTCTTTGTGGCAGACTTTTTCACCCAGCCACGCAAAGAAACGCGTCCGTATCTATGTTTCATTCAAGGAAAGCAGGAAGCTTACATTTGAGTTATTTACTTCACTGCTGAAAAAAATTTCTTTATGTAAACGAAGCAAAGCTGCATCCCTTACTCAAGTAGATTTTCGAAAACTTTATACTTTATGCATAAGAAATTACAAACTACGGATTTTGGATCCGCATGTTTTTTTGGTTCGCAAGCGTTCTCATACAATTACAGGTAAACTATATTTGACTTTTTCGCATCTTTTACTTTCACATCGCGTACTGATGCTGAAGTTACTATCTTTTCGTTATTTGTGATATTTATTACGATACTTCGAAGTTATGTGAGGCAATACACGTTTTTAGAAGAATCAATGGTGAATTATGATTGGTAACTAAGTTTACTAATGTGAGGGAAGCAGAAATTTGGTACTCTGAGGTTGTTGTCTTTTTTTCGAAATGAATCTCCCAACCAACACCAGAAGTCTTTCGAAATCTCCTAAAGTCATTCAAAAGGAATGCCATTCAAGGCATTAAGCAAGACAAGTGCTGAAATGTCTGTTTTCTTCTTTAGGAAGCTCGCAAATTCACCAATGCTTCTGAAGAATGTTGCTGCTTCTCGGTTGGCGCACTTTAGAGTTCAGTGCTAATACCCCTTGCTGCATGTGAAATGTAGGTAACAGATGGAAATAATTTTGTTTTGACCAGTTGTAAGGTGCCAGAATACAAATGCAAATGTCTCGGGTTTGAGCCCCATTGAATCAGAGGATTTTTATCTGTTACCTATCGTTTCTTTCAGCACTAACGATGTTGGCTGATGTGAAAAACACCGAGTTACACTAGGGTTCGGAATCCACTGTAAACTGTGTGTCCCGCTACAACTGGCTGCGTAATTCATCTGAAAGGTAGAAGGAAGGCCAAAGGATGCCATCTCCAACACGACCATGCCAAGTAGAGCATTCTGGTGGTCAACAATCTTCGTGTTGATGACAGCTTTATAGTTTCTCATCCAAATGAGCAAATAGTAGGCAAAGTTTGGAATTGTTTTGAGACAATGAATATTTGGGGACTATGACTGATCATGCTGTGATAAAATAAAAAACAAAATGGCACCAGTAATTAGGGACTGATCAAGAGCCTGCGAGTGTTAAGCCCGCAGACTGCGTGGATTGTAACCCCTAGGAGTTATCTGAAATCAAAAATGGGAAACATCTGTCGATACTAAATCAAATTTATAGGAGCTTATAACTAACCACAAGGAAATAACTTTAAATTTAGCGATATGATACTAACTCGAGCTTTGAGTCTAACCTTTGGCGTCTTTCTCACATTTTATGGTTTTTCAAAAATTAGTTAATATTGACAAATTTCTTATATTATAGGTTTAAGCTCCCAAGAAAAGTGTTTACTTTTCTGTGATGAAAGGTAGGAGTTAATAGGGTGAACCGTTTTTATTTTTGCTGCATGCAGTTTTGAGGAGTTGCTTCTCGATAAAAGTCTGTTTAACGTTTCGGGAAAATCTCTATACAAGTATGACTAGTTCAGTTGCATAAAAACTGCGTGATATCATATTGAACCGAGCGCGGCTAGCGGTCATGCCGTTTATTGCTCGTCATCTTGTCTTTATCGTTCTGTCACCTCGTTCTTTTTTTTTTTAACTCGATTTACTGGCGTCACTGAGTTGCTGGTTTGCTTGCCCGAGAGTGGCAACAGCAGCGCTTATCGATAAGTGCACTGTCGTACTATCCCTGAAGCGACCGGTGGTATTTCCGGGTCGTCGTCTGTGGGGGTTGAGTCGGGACGCAGCGCCAGTGAGGTCTGGCCAACCAGTAAGCGCCAACCGCTGGCGACACACATGCACTGTCCGACGGAGGGAGACTGGAGCGGGAACGACCGTTGGTTGGTCGTTCCGTCGGCCGTCTCAGCGGGCGACGTGTATGTGTTCTTTTGACCGTTTCTGGGCCTCGTCAGTTGATCATCTTGTCGGACGTGGGTCGCTTCCTTCCTTGTGAAGAGATGTTGAGTGGCCTATGGGCAAGTGTTACCTCTGCATGGTCGGATCCGAGCCAGTGTGCCCGGGTCGCCGTGTCTTCGAGTTCCGAACAGACATGCAGTTGAGTCGGGATGGAGCTGCAGTGAGGTCCGAATAGCCAAGACTCGCCCGACCGTTGCTGACACACATGAGTGGGGACGATCCTGGTTGGTCGTTCGGTCGTTGGATCGTAAACATGCTCTGCTACCAGTTGAAATCTAGTGTCACAGGGCAGAACGGATCAGGTTATGGTTGTGGAAAGAGGCCAGATCACAGCATCATACGGCGAGTAAAAACACACTGCGGAAAACTACGATAATGACCTCACCGTGTAGACTTCCTCTCTGCTGTGTCCCAACCGACCGACTGCCTACTCCAGTAAGCGGACAACATTAAATTAACTGCTCAGTCGAAATCGCCCAAGCTACACACAGTTCCACGAAAACACTTCCACAAGAACTCGAATAATGCTAAAAGCAATCACTGTGAACAACAAGGACGAATCACAAGTCGACACACACACATAGAACCTAGAAGCGGTCGGTGACGCAAGTACACTTCGTCCGCTGAGACGATCGACCGAAAGACCAACCAAGGTCGTCGCCACTCAAGTCATGTATGTCAGCAACGGTGGGGCGAGTCTTGGCTATCCGGACCTCACTGCAGCTCCATCCAGACTACTGCACGTCCTTTCGGAACTCGAAGACACGGCGACCCAGGCACACTGGCTCGGACCCAACCATGCAGAGTCCATGACTTGCCCATTGGCCACCCGACATCTCTGCACAAGTAAGGAACCGACCCACGTCCGGCAAGATGACCAATTGACGAAGCTCAGAAACGGTCAAAAGACCACATACACGTCGCCCGATGAGACGGCCGACGGAACGACCAACCAACGGTCGTTCCCGCTCCAGTCTCCGACCGTCGGACAGTGCATGTGTGTCGCCACCGGTTGGCGCTTACTGGTTGGCCAGACGTCACTGGCGCTGCGTCCCGTCTCAACCCCCACAGACGACGATCCGGAAATACTAGCGGTTGCTCCACAGATAGTACGATAACGCACTTATCGATAAGCGCTGCTGCTGCCACACACGGGCAAGCAATTCAGCAACTTAGTGACGCCAGTAAATCGAATAAAAAGACCGAGGCAACAGAACGATAAAGACAAGATGACGAGCAATAAACAGCATGACTGCGAGCCGCGCACAGATCACATATATTTTTGATGTCAGTGACCATAAATCTACAGTTACATTCTCAAAATTCAAAATGGCTAATCCAATATGACGGACCAAAAAGTGTGTTTTGACCAATTTTGACCAGAACTGGACCAAAAAAATTACTCTCGTTACTTACGTTCAGTCTGCCATTCCAGGACCGTATATCAACCCTTCCTCTAACTGGAATTCTTCCTGGAGAGCAACTCCCCCGTTCTTCTTGGCAAGGAAAGTCGATTTGGTTGAGTTGGATATACTGTTTTCGGCAGCCTGAAAACGTTGTTCGTCAGCTTTTTCGGCGGACGTCGCGAAACGACAAGTTTTCTATCAGATCCTGGTGTTTCCAGCTGAGAACGTCCCACGGCTGGCGTGACACTGCTTCGGACAACGGGCTGTAGAAATTTTTATAACCCACGGATTAAAAACCCTTTTCGTCCCAACGCTCTATACCTTTCAAAATGCGCAATAAGAAATCGGTTTTTCGAGCATTTTGAATGATAACTTGGCCTTAAACGGCCTATATCTATTTCCGGTCAGTAGAGATACGTTTTCCAACCTTATGAATAATTTCAAAGCTCCCAAATAAATAATATCAGAATACTGAGACTCGTCCACGCACAGCACGCCGCAGCGAACACTTTCCGCCCGTTGTTGGCACATCAAAGGAAACGGAGCGTTCCACGCGTGCGCGATCACTTTGGCCGAGGCTGCACCGCACCTCGCACGTGTGTGAGGTGGTGTGTAGCGGTGCTTAGCTCCTAGTGGCCGCAGTTGGACCACGTTCTGGGTCGCTGCTGGAAGGAGTAAGCATTGTCAGTGCTGCATTCATTGTGCTGTTTGTCATTTAAAAAAAGAAGAAGAAGCCGTCGTCATTCGGTAACACCAGTGCTAATAAGCAGGGCACTGTACAGTGGTAATAATCTCATCGGTGAACTGCTTGCTGACAATAATGGATAGCTCGGAAGCTTTTATCAATCTATATCTATTGTGTATGAAGCATGAAGAAGGACACAAACTGCACGACTGCAGTATATTACAGAGAGAGTCTGGCCATAACTTTGCGTTTACTGGCAACTGAAGATTCTTAAATGGGCCTGAAGTACCTATTCAAGATAACTAAAATGTATCAACTGTTTTTATCGAAGTTTCCGTATTGTTCTTCGCATCGTCGGTTTTGTAACCGACACCATTCATAACCCGTTGTCACTTGTCATTATTTTTATTTTTGCGTGATAATTTTTGTCCTTGGGCTCCCACAATTCGTCTTTTCTCTACGAAGATCTGTAAGTTATTCAGATTCATTGCAGTTACTGCCCATACTTAGCGAAAATACGCTGCTGCAACGCCAATACAGGCAGTCAACGGGTCACTGCACCCGTGAACAGAAAGCCAGTCCAGAAATATGTGAAAATCGTTTACTTCTAACGCTGCATTGTCCGTGGCAGTGCTGTGTCACATGACTCACAATTAGGAAAAAATATTTTGTTTATCTTTTGAATGTGTTTCTCTCCGAGCACTAGCTTCAATGCACATAGTAAACAAAGCTTGATGAGATACGCAACTCTTGTTGGTGGCCACTGGCTCATGTCTCCACTGGGAATGTTTCCCAGCATTGGGTCTGGGATTCTATTTCTGGTATGATTCAGAATCCTTCGAAATACTGTTTCGCAAGCGTCAGCTTCAGGATGGAATGTCACGGACTGAAGGCTCAGTGTAGTGGACTCATTTGAATAGCAAAGTCCAGGCTCAGCTCTGCGACAATCAGTCGCAGCTTTGCATCCCAGTGCGTACAGGTCCGTGACACTGCAATGGGGTTGGCCCTGCTGCATCGCGCTTCTGTCACGTAATACGATTTTGTATACATTTCTATGTTGTCGCAACTCTGTAAGAGCTACTGTTTCGCCTGCAGCAGATTCTGCCTTGCAATTGAAAGCTGGCAACCGTACTGATAGTTGTCACTGGTCTCATTTCGCTCTTTCTGTGATGGGCTTAACAATACTGCAGTGCATGATTTTCCTGTCTCCACCTCTTTCTGTCTCAGACAAAAATATGATGATGCTACGCTCGTCATGAGTTCCCTTTCCCTTGCCACGTAATACAGATGCTGAAGATTAGATGGGTAGATCACGTAACTAATGAGGAGGTGCTGAATAGAACTGAGGAGAAGAGGAATTTGTCGCACAACTCGATTAAAAGAAGGGATCGGTTGATAGGACATGTTCTGTGGCATCAAGGGATCACCAGTTTAATAATGGAGAGCAGCGCTGAGGGTAAAAATTGTAGAAGGAGACCAAGAGATGTATACACTAACCAGATTAGGAAGTATGTAGGGTGCAGTAGTTGAAACGCCTGCCCTAGCAAACCAGATCGGGTTAGGTTGTGGAAAATGGGCCAAAATGAGGATGCTGTCAGTTGCACTCAACATACAACCTTTATTTGTCCTCACACAATATTACACAAGAATGCAAAACACCCAAAGTTGTAATGGATCTCCTTTGATTAACTTTAGATTGGCTGAAGGCCACACTCAAAATCCAAGACACAAGGCCTAACTAAGAAATTGACATAGAAGGTTGTTCTGGAGGAGTCACCCAAAAATATTTTCTAAATTTTCAATCTAAACAGGCTGATGGCCTTACCACTTTAATCGTAATGGAACTCGGCTGGAGGCAAGATAAAAACATTAATTTATGAGAGATTGAAACTCGGCTGAAGGTCACACATCAACACATTAATTGAACGGCTTAAGGCCTTAAAATATTTGATATAAAATTCGGCTGAAGGCCGCTATAAGAACAACAATCTCATGCCTTAAGGACAAGACAAGAATATTAATTGAGGATATATAAAACTCGGCTTGAGGCCACACATCAAGCAAAAAAACTAAAACTCAAAGAGTCGCCAGTACTGTAATAGAAGATGACAAACAATAAATGGGATGAACACGAGCCGTGAACGGCTCAGTAATTGCTTCGAGATGGAGAGTCTTGCACAGGATAGAGTAGCATGGGGAGCTGCATCAAATCAGTCTCTGGACTGAAGGCCACAACATCAACACAGATGTTGGACAGAAATACGAAAACAGCAAACACATTATCATGCCTAACACGGTGTACGAAAACATTTGTCATTCAAAAGAGCTTGCAGTCGTCTCTGAAAGGATAAATACAAGTCCTGTATGTGTTTCAAGGGTATACCATTCTTCCTACGAAACGGTGACAGGTTCGGGCAAAAGTGGATAGCGACCACGCACTTTCTCGCAAGTAGACTACAAAGTTTCAGTAATATTGACATCTGGTGACTAGCGACCAGGGGAAATGCGACACTTGATCCTTATGCTCACAAAACCTGTCCTGGATGATGCGAGCCGTGTTAACAGGGGTGTTGTCTTCGAACCCAGAATACATGTAGGGGAACAAACATTGCACCATGCGAATGACCTCATCAGCGAAAATGGTGTCATAACCCATGGCAGTAATGCGACCTTTCAGAGTAAATCTGGACATGTAGTCTGCAACGTTGATTTTTGACTGTGTACGCGAGACACAGACTCTGCCAGAAATTTTAAACACTGTCAAACAAGACTCACACGACGAAATGACTTTTTTACATTGCTCGACAGTTCACGTCTTATGGCTGTCAGCATGTCGTTTTCCTGGTCCTGTCATTTGCGTCACTGGTGCCTGTCTTTGGAATTCCAGATCGCCCTGCTGTTTTCTCCTTACCGAGATCCATTCGTGTTGTTTTTGGGTTCGCGAATGTGAGATTCACTTCTGTAGTGACTTTTGGAGCTGTCATTCTCTTATTTCTCGTCACAATCCTTCAAGATCACGTAACACAAGACTTCGTCCGTCTCGTGGTTTCGCAGTATAGGGTTTTTCGTGTCGCTGCATGCGGTATAGATCTTCGATACGGTGCCCCTTTAAATATCAAACAATTCAGCTAGCTTTGTTACGGAAGCACCCACCATCCGAGTGCCAACAATTTTCCCACATTCGAATGCACCTAGGTCGACATCAGTGTTCAACGAGAATCGATTTTCTGCTTTTAGATACCGGGTGGTTATACACTACCGGCTATTAAAATGCTACACCACGAAGATGGCGTTCTACAGACGCGAAATTTAACCGGCAGGAGGAAGATGCTGTTATTTACAAATGATTAGCTTTTCAGAGCATTCACACAAGGTTGGCGCCGGTGGCGGCACCTACAACGTGCTGACATGAGGAAAGTTTCCAACGGCGGCCGGTGTGGCCGAGCGGTTCTATGCCCTCCAGTCTGGAACCGCGTGACCGCTACGGTCGCAGGTTCGAATCCTGCTTCGGGCATGGATGAGTGGGATGTCCTTAGGTTAGTTAGGTTTAAGTAGTTCTGAGTTATAGGGGACTGATGACCTCAGCTGTTAAGTCCCATAGTGCTCAGAGCCATTTGAATCATTTTGAACCAAAGTTTCGAGCCGTTTTCTCACAAACAAACAGCAGTTGACCGGCGTTGCCTGGTGAAACGTTGCTGTGGTGCCTCGTGTAAGGAGGAGAAATGCGTACCATCACGTTTCCGACTTTGATAATGGTCGGATTGTAGCCTATCGCGATTGCGGTTTATCGTATCACGACATTGCTGCTCGCGTTGGTCGAGATCCAACGACTGTTAGCAGAATATGGAATCGGTGGGTTCAGGAGGGTAATACGGAGCGCCGTGCTGGATACCAACGGCCTCGTATCACTAGCAGTCGAGATGATAGGCATCTTATCCGCACGAAGAGTTCGACGACATTTGCAGCAGCATGGGCTATCAGCTCGGAGACCATGGCTGCGGTTACCCTTGGCGCTGCATCCCAGACAGTAGTACCTGCGATGGTGTACCCAACGACGAACCTGGGTGCACGAATGGCAGAACGTCATTTATTCGGATGAATCCAGGTTCTGTGTACAGCATCATGATAGTCGCATCCGTGTTTGGCGACATCGCGGTGAACGCACATTGGAAGCGCGTATCCGTCATCGCCACACTGGCGTACCACCCGGCGTGATGGTATGGGGTGCCATTGGTTACACATCTGTCACCTCTTGTTCGCATTGACGGCACTTTGAACAGTGGACGTTACATTTCAGATGTGATACGACCCGTGGCTGTACCCTGCGAAACCCTACATTTCAGCAGGATAATACACGATCGCATGTTGCTGGTCCTGTACTGTCCATTCTGGATATATAAAATGTTCGACTGCTGCCCTGAGCAGCACATTCTCCAGATCTCTCACCAATTGAAAACGTCTGGTCAATGGTAGCCGAGCAACTGATTCGTTACAATACGCCAGTCACTACTCTTGATGAACTGTGGTATCGCGTTGAAGCTGCATTGGCAGCTGTACCTGTACACGCCATCCAAGCTCTGTTTGACTCAATGCCCAGGCGTATCAAAGCCGTTATTACGGCCAGAGGTGGTTGTTCTGGGTACTGATTTCTCAGGATCTATGCACCCAAATTGCGTGAAAATGTAATCACACGTCAGTTCTAGTATAATATATTTGTCCAATGAATACGCGTTTATCATCTGCATTTCTTCTTGGTGTATCAATTTTAATGGCCAGTAGTGTAATTAAAGTGCAGCTACTCACGAAGACCAGCGTGGTTAGCAATTATCAAATGGCATGGAGACTTGGTAGATATGGTGACACGTTAATACGCGTAAAAAAAAGTAGTTCTAATTTTAGCCACCAGGTACAAACCTGGCGTTGTAGAGCATCTCGCCGACGTCTCCGGTGCTCATATTGAACAAAAAGGATAAGCGGCACTTAATAATCAAATCAACATCATGCCATTCTGTCTTGTTTGACCTTTTCCGTCCACGTCCCGTTTCGGTAATTTCCTATAATGCTCACCTATCGAACGCGTGGGCTCCTGTCGATATCGAACGTGAGACTACGTCGAAACGCGACTCTAGTGGGACGAGTTATTGATGTTGTTTGCAGCGGTCACTAGAGCATCGGCAAAAGACGAACGTTTACTAATTTACAATTAATCACAAATGGAAGAAGTAATTTTACTTACTTTACTCTTCAGCCACGTCTTCCTCATGTACTATTCCTCGTATTGTACGAGGGTTGACGGAAAAGTAATGCCTCCACCTTCGTAGCTCTTCAACACTTGGCAGCATTAGTATGCTGCAGGTACTGGCTTGTTCCGTAGCCTCTTCTCTATAGCTCCAGTTGGCGGAAAGCCTTAGCATTGAACGGTTGTGTTTTTACACTGCAAAGTATGGAGCCCTGAGCAGACGGTCAGTCAATACGATTTAAGCAATTCTTGACAGCAGAAGATGTCACCCCAAAGGAGATTCATCAAAGAGTGAAAGCAGTTTATGGTGACTGTGTTTACAGTGTGTCGTTGGGCGATTAAGTTTAAAGATGTTGAGGCGGGAACATCTGACCTGTGGGATAAACAAAGAGTTGGTCGTCCTGTGACAGCAGCCACCGAGTTTCACAAGCAAAATGTAGACAGATTGATTCAGGACGATCGTCGTATTACTGAGAGAGAAACTGCAGGCACAATGGGCATTTCACAAGACGAGTGGCTCGCATTATTGCTTTGCTTGGCTATCGGAAGATGACAATGCCAAACCACACGCTTCACGTCCAACCAGAGGAGAACTTCAGAGACTGAATCTCACCATCATACGGCATCCTCCATACAGTCCAGATTTAGCACCGTCTGACTTCCATCTGTCCCCGATAATTAATTATGATATGTGGGGTCATCATTATGCTTCTGATGAAGACGTTGAGGGAACTGTGAGAGTGTGGTTGCGGAAACAGAGTGTCAACTTCTTCCGTGACGGCTTCAGAAAACTTGTTCATCGTTGGCAGAAGTGTATCCGACTGGCTGGTGATTATGTGGAATAGTGATTAGTGGTGATTAAAGATCACATTCTAAGGATTATTTCTGCGTTTGGTTTATTAAAATTTTCCCGTCCAAACCCAATTAACGAAGATGGAGGTATTACATTTCATTCAATCCTCGTACAAGCCATGGGCAGCAGTCCTTTCTCCCAAACCCCGGATACGTTGCTATGTCAGTCAAAAGTATCGAGAGAGTATGGAGTCTCAGTTTTTAGACACAACCTCAGGTTGTGGAAATACAGGTACTGGCAGAGGTAGAGCTCATCCCTGTCTCCTGGAACCTCCAGTGTTTTTATCGACGATCTGACACATTTCAACAAGCGTTAAATGTTTTGTCTGTATGTACAGATGGATTGTTCCATCATACAAATTCAACAGAATACTTCACAAATGATACCTAAATCCTATTTCTGTAAGGTGTTGTATGACTTAAAGCCGCCTGTTGTTATTTTCCTGCCTGGAAATATAATGTCCTCTATCAGAGAGAATAAAATATTCTTCCCCTTGAATAACTCGATCTGTAAAGCACTTTCGGGATTGCTTTTCAATACCGCCTAGTATCTAAATATGTTCAGCTTCATTTTTCGGCGGTCATTCTCTCTAGTATTTCCTAGCAGCTATATGCGAGTCATCTACTTCAACAACATTCTTTTGTTTACCGACTGGAACACTCTCGTTCGTGACTATGACGTAACAGACATCTCGGCAGAAACCGTAGAAGTCACACAGGGCGCTCGTGGAAAACTGTGTCTTAGCAGCTGTCGCTTGAAACGTATAGTCTCTTATCTAACTAGAAACTAAAATGATGCTCTTCTCGATGAATAACTTGCAAATGTAGAGCCATGTGTTCTTTCTTACAGATGTTCCCTTGTGGCACTGTGCGCAGTAGAAACGCAAAGGAAAATCAGCATCCGCACTTATCTTGTGAAGTTTCACCTTGTAGAGTCCATGATATTCCACACAATTCCTGCTATCCTCATATGGAAGCAATCCGAAACCCCAAGAAAATTTCAAACAACTCTCCACCCTATGTAACCGAAGAATTAGATTTCGCCATGTAAGAGTGTCTGCACTAGAAACTGCAACGCTTTCACTTATTGCTGTTCACAACTGAAAACGATAAACTATGTTCCCCCGCCAACACACTAAACATTTAACATAATTCGCTCCAACAGAGTCCTGCGGTCGACATCCAGTCGTCTGTTCGATATACATCGGTAGGGGCCCGGTCATTCGAGAGGCAGTCATTCCTGGAAATTACCCGGATTCCTAATCCATTACATATGCAAGGATTTCTGTGGGTCTTTCTTGCTATCACAGCACGACATTTGCATCTGCTATCCAAAATTAGAACTATTATTTTCCAATGTAAATCGGTTCTGCACTAACGAATTAGCACACCTACAACTTCAGAAACGCCTCTCACTCTGGAATTGGGAACTCTAGATGAGTTTTTTTAGTGTATGGCGACTCAAAGTAAATGAACACAAAACAGAATTTTCTACCTTTCATCTGAGCATCAGGCATGCTGGCTGTAAACCGCAAATTGCGTTCAAAAATCATCTGCTGCCATATAACCCATTCACAAAATATCTTGGCGTGACCCTGCATCACTCCCTAACATATGGAATACACCTAACTGAAACAGCCTCTAAAATGAGAATCAGAAACAACACGTTACACAAACTCTCTGGAACAAATTGGGGAGCTAAGGCGTCAGTTCTGATAACAACTGCTCTCTCATTTGCGTATTCTGATGGTGAGTACTGCTGCCCAGTTGGCTGAATAGTGCTCATAGAGACATGGTTGATACACAGCTGAATGTGGCTATGAGAAATGTATCTGGCAGAACAAAATCCACACCCACAGAATGTCTACCTGTTCTAACATCGAACCACCGAAGGTACGACGTCAAGCTGTGTTGAAAAAGGAATGGGAGAAATGTTCCCAAATTTACGCGCTACCACTACAAGAGAACTGTGATTCCACTCAAAGGCAACGACGTAACTCTAGGAAACCCTCCTGGCGAAAGCCTCACCTCTGAAAGACTACAGCCAGAAACAGCATGGCAGGATGACTAGTTCGTAGCTAATACCGGCTCTGAAGGTCTCATTGTCGATCCTACACCAGCCCCTCCTGGATTCCACCGGCATAGGAGGTTGTGGGCCACTGTAAATCGCACCATGCGCGGTAGATGCTTGTACTTGAAGCACACGTTGGGAATCGCTGAAAGTGCCAAGAGTGACTGCGAATGCCAGAGACAAACAACACACTACCTAGTCGCAGAATGTCCTTTACGGAAACTGTCGAAACTATGAGGTCTCTAAGGACGCGGTCACCTGGACAAAAACTGTAGATGGCCACCTATAACCAATTGCTAGAAAATGTTTAAGGAATTTCCTTATCAATTACAATCTTCTCCCCCTCCCCCCTCCCCCCTCCCCCATGAACCATGGACCTTGTCGTTGGTGGGGAGTCTTGCGTGCCTCAGCGATACAGATAGCCAATACCGTAGGTGCAACCACAACGGAGGGGTATCTGTTGAGAGGCCAGACAAACGTGTGGTCCCTGAAGAGGGGCAGCAGCCTTTTCAGTAGTTGCAGGGGAACAGTCTGGATGATTGACTGATCTGGCCTTGTAACACTAACCAAAACAGCTTTGCTGTGCTGGTACTGCGAACGGCTGAAATCAAGGGGAAACTACGGCCGTAATTTTTCCCGAGGGCATGCAGCTTTACTGTATGATTAAATGATGATGGCGTCCTCTTGGGTAAAATATTCCGGAGGTAAAATAGTCCCCCATTCGGATCTCCGGGCGGGACTACTCAAGAAGACGTAGTTATCAGGAGAAAGAAAACTGGCGTTCTACGGATCGGAGCGTGGAATGTCAGATCCTTTAATCGGGCAGGCAGGTAGAGAATTTGAAAAGGGAAACGGATCGGTTAAAGTTAGATATAGTGGGAATTAGTAAAGTTCGGTGGCAGGAGGAATAAGTCTTCTGGTCAGGTGCATACAGGGTTATAAATACAAAATCAAAATGGTTCAAATGGCTCTGAGCACTATGGGACTCAACTGCTGAGGTCATAAGTCCCCTAGAACTTAGAACTAGTTAAACCTAACTAACCTAAGGACATCACAAACATCCATGCCCGAGGCAGGATTCGAACCTGCGACCGTAGCGGTCTTGCGGTTCCAGACTGCAGCGCCTTTAACCGCACGGTCACTTCGGCCGGCCAAAAATACAAAATCAAATAGGGGTAATGCAGGAGTAGGTATAATAATGAATAAAAAATAGTAGTGCGGGTAAGCTACTACAAGCAGCATAGTGAACGCATTATTGTGGCCAAAATAGACACGAAGCCCACGCCTACTACAGTTGTACAAGTTTGTATGCCATCTAGCTCCACAGATGACGAAGAGGTGGATGAAATGAATGATAAGATAAAAGCAATTATTCAGATAGTGAAGGGAGACGAAAATTTAATAGTCATAAGTGACTGGAATTCGATAGTAGGCAAAGGAAGAGACGGAAACGTAGTAGGTGAATATGGAATGGGGGTAAGAAATGAAAGAGGAAGGCGCCTGGTAGAATTTTGCACACAGCATAGCTTAATCATAGCTAACACTTGGTTCAAGAATCATAAAAGAAGGTTGTATACGTGGAAGAGGCCTGGAGATACTCGAAGGTTTCAGATAGATTATATATTGGTAAGACAGAGATTTAGGAACCAGGTTTCAAATTGTAAGACATTTCCAGGGGCAAATGTGGACTATTGGTTATGAACTGTAGATAAAAACTGAAGAAACTGCAAAAAGGTGGGAATTTAAGTAGATGGGATCTGCATAAACTGACAAAACCAGAGGTTGTAGAGGTTTTCCGGGAGAATATTAGGGAAAGATTGACAGGAATGGGGGGAAGAAATGCAGTAGAAGAAGAATGGGTAGCTTTAAGGGATCAAATAGTGGAGGCAGCAGAGGATCAAGTAGGTAAAAAGACGAGGGCTAGTAGAAATCCTTGGATAACAGAAGAGATACTGAATTTAATTGATGAAAGGAGAAAATATAAAAATGCAGTAAATGAAGCAGGCAAAAAGGAATACAAACGTATCAAAAATGAGATCGATAGGAAGTGCATAATGGCTAAGCAGGGATGGCTAGAGGAAAAAAGTAAGGATGTAGAGGCATATATCACTAGGGGTAAGATAGATACTGCCTACAGGAAAATTAAAGAGACTTTTGGAGAAAAGAGAAACACTTTTATGAATACCAAGCGCTCAGATGGAAACCCAGTTCTAAGCAAAGAAGAGAAACCAGTAAAGTGGAAGGAGTTTATAGAGGGTCTGTACAAGGGTGATGTGCTTGAGGACAATATTATGGAAATGGAAGAGGATGTAGATGGAGATGAAATAGAAGATATGATACTGCGTGAAGAGTTGGACAGAGCACTGAAAGACCAAAGCCGAAACAAGGCCCAGGGAGTAGACAACATTCCATTAGAACTACTGATAGCCTGACAAAACTCTATCATCTGGTGAGCAAGATGTATGAGACAGGCGGAATACCCTCAGACTTCAAGAAGAATATAATAATTCCAATCCCAAAGAAAGAAGGTATTGACAGATGTGAAAATTACCGAACTGTCAGTTTAATAAGCCATGGTTGCAAAATACTAACACGAATTCCTTACAGACGAATGGAAAAACTGGTAGAAGCCGACCTAGGGGAAGATCAGTTTGGATTCCGTAGAAATGATGGAACACGTGAGGCAATACTGACCCTGCGACTTATCTTAGAAAATGGATTGAGGAAAGGCAAACCTACGTTTCTAGCATTTGTAGACTTAGAGAAAGCTTTTGACAATGTTGACTGGAATAATCTCTTTCAAATTCTGAAGGCGGCAGGGGTAAAATACAGGGAGCGAAAGGCTATTTACAATTTGAACAGAAACCACAATGCAGCTATAAGAGTCGAGGGGCATGAAAGGGAGGCAGTGGTTGGGAAGGGAGTGAGACATGGTTATAGCCTATCCCTGATGTTATTCAATTTGTGTATTGAGCAAGCAGTAAAGGAAACAAAAGAAAAATTCGTAGTAGGAATTTAAATCTATGGAGAAGAAATAAAAACTTTGAGGTTCGCCAATGACATTGTAATTCTGTCAGAGACAGCAAAGGACCTGGAAGAGCAGCTAAACGGAATGGACAGTGTCTTGAAAGGAGGACATAAGATGAACAGCAACAAAAGCAAAACGAGTATAATGGAATATACTCGAATGAAGTCGGGTGATGTTGAGGGTATTAGATTAGGAAATGAGACGCTTAAAGTAGTGAATGAGTTTTGCTATTTGGGGAGCAAAATAACTGATGATGGTCGAAGTAAAGAGGATATAACATGTAGACTGGCAATGGCAATGAAAACGTTTCTGAGGAATAGAAATTTGTTGACATCGAGTATAGATTTAAGTGTCAGGAAGTCGTTTCTGAAAGTATTTGTATGGAGTGTGGCCATGTATGGAAGTGAAACGTGGACGATACATAGTTTAGACAAGAAAAGAATAGAAGCTTTTGAAATGTGGTGCTAAGGAGAATGCTGAAGATTAGATGGGTAGATCACATAACTAATGAGGAGGTATTGAATAGAACTGGGGAGAAGAGGAGTTTGTGGAACAACTTGACTAGAAGAAGGGATCGGTTGGTAGGACATGTTCTGAGGCATCAAGGAGTCACCAATTAAGTATTGGAGGGCAGCGTGGAGGGTGACATTCGTAAAGGGAGACGAAGAGATGAATAAGCAGATTCAGAAGGATGTAGGTTGCTGTAGGTACTGGTAGATGAAGAAGCTTTCACAGGATAGAGTAGCATGGAGATCTGCTTCAAACCAGTCTCTGGACTGAAGGCCACAACAACAACAACAGCATTACAATCTACAGCTTACAATATCTATTCTGTTCATAAAAATTTTATATGTGATCCATTGAACTGGTTTTTTTTTAAATTTATTCGGTTCATATGGGCAATATTGTCTTATCGACTTAACCTAAGACATCCCTAATCAGGAATGAGAGTAATTTATTCTATCTTTACTTTATGTATTTTGTATTAACATGAATCCTATTGGTCTTCAATCGAAGTAATGATGTGACCAGTCAGTGAAGTATTACCGTTTTCCTGGGTTTTTACACGTGGGTACCGTTTTTACAGCTTGCCCGTATCTTGTCTGTATGGGAGCAGAATAACATTGTCTTACAACACCAAAGTGTCATCACTTGCCTTACGCCCTCTAATATTGTTAGTAAGAGGAAAATTTAACGTGATTGTGTATCTTCTAGGGGTGAAGTGGCTAATGGACTTTCGATACCAACATTATACTGCATATACTTGTGTCTAATTACTTGCCTTGGACTAGGCCTGGAGCTTAATGTTCAGTGGAGGTGTATGCATTTTAATGTCTTTCACTTAACGTTTGTTGAACTTATATTCGAGTCCTGCTGTGGGATTAGCTCAGAGCTGTGATGCTATTCTCGTGGACAGAGTGCCCCGCAGGTTTATTTAATCAATTAACTGTATGTAATCTGACCAACATTGCATTGCACAGTTGGTATGTTTTTCGAGTACTATTTGTAATTTTATGTATAAGGCAAATGTCCTTATGTATTGAGCTATTGATTTAAAAACCTTAACTATCTGTATGATTGTGACAAGAATCATGATAACTGCTAGCTGACTTACGATAGAATTGTTGGTAAATAAAAATATATGTTTAAGAATTATAAATCACGCATCAAGCTGGGCCACTCATTCGCAAGTTTGCCTTAAATTAAACCCGATCTTTGTTCTGGATCTCAAAATAAAATAAAAAAATTTATTAAGTAATTACAGCCAACACTGGACCTCTCTGAGTAGCTACACTTCAATTGCAATTGCGCGATATTTGAAAGCGGAAAAGCGATTCTCACTCAACGGTTTAGCAATAGCCATTTCCGAGCAGTGTAAAATAAGATCTTACACTTGGTTCGATAGGCTGAGAACGGAAGCTGAACTGTAGATTTTTGTTAAAATTGCCGTAGTATTAATTTGTTTCGAAGAGAAAACTTTACTTGGTAAGCACGCCAATCGTATCGATGGCCCTCTAATAGCAATAATGAAGGGAACAAATTTGGCGAGCGTAGTTACTCTCGGTTAGACGGACAGACACTTTGCAGCCAGCGCTCGGAGGCGTAATTAAAACTTTGCTTGTCGCCTGTTCTGCGGAATTGGACTCGCCGGCGACGAACCGCTGTGGCTTGCTGGAACTCGGACAGGCGACGAAGCGGCGCGACACGAAGCGACCAAGTCTGGCCAAGTTCCCGCTGCCGAAATGCGACGGCGAGGGCGCTCAAGAAGTGGCGGCACTGGCAGAGCCGCGCGAGACGTAATGTCGCGTCTTCCCTTTCGTTAAAACGGCTCCACCTCTCAGTTGCAGGTGCCTCTTCTAGCTTCCATATGCCAGTGCTGAAAAATCTAGTAATGTTTTCGTTATTTTAACGAAGGGGAGAGTTGCAACGTAAAACGAGTTACCTGCCAACTATGTGATTAGTGAAATGTCAATATCTACCGACCTGTTTCACTGTTGATATCATATCCCAAAATTTTGTACAAGGTGAGGTATTCTAGATTTGTATTTCACCTTAGAACAACAATATCCTCAGCAAATAACAGTTTTAATTTCAGACGAGTTGCTCTATCGAGAATGCCATTTACACGTTCACTCACCAGATGTTACAAACAGTAAATAATAAAAGAGCGCCAGTTGGCATTTTGTGGGACCTATGTGAGCGTGTGTGAAGTATCTTCCGAGACAAGTTGAAGTTTTGTGGGACAATTGGTATAGCTAACCAATGCATAATGTCAAATCTAAACAAAAGAAATATGTACTTAGTAATTCAACCAAAGGAGTCCGGGGACATTGTTCTCACTGGGGAGAAGTCACAATGGGTTTAGACAAGGCTCAGCCTTAGGTCCACTATTGTTCCTCATATGTCAACCATCTTCCATCTAGTATACAACAAACAGAATTAGTTCTTCTTGTAGATGACACTAGTACTATAATCAACTCAAGTTTATACACAGAAACAGATGAAAGGGAAACAATGTTCTTAAAAGTGTCATTGACTGGTTATCTGCAAATGATCTCACCCGCAATTCCAAAAAGAAACAAATTATTAAGTTCTGCATATGTAGGGGTACTACGCCAATGATAAGTGTAACACAGGGCTGGTGGAAACTTCAGAACATTTGAGTATCCATACTGATGACAATTTCAACTGGACAAAGCGCATTATAGAACTGCTGAAGCAACTTAGTTCGGACACATTTGCACTTAGAATCTTGGGGCAAGATAATTCTGTAAGTTGACATATTTTGCCTATTTTCAGTCAGTAATGCCATACGGAATAGCGTTCTGGGTTATACGTCTTTAAGAAAGAAAGTCTTCGTTGCTCAGAAACGTGCTGTAAGAACAATATGTGGTGCTCATCCATCATCCACTTGTAGACATCTGCTTAAGAAGCTGGGTGTGTTGACTACTGCTTCACAGTATATTTATTCCCTCATGAAGTTTGTTGTAAATAATCCACTTATGTTCAAGAGCAACAATGATGTATATCACTACAATACCAGAAGGAAAAATGGCATTCACTACTCCACATTAAGGTCGTATTTATTATAAAAAGGGATGCACAATACTGCAACAATAACGTTGATCACCTGGCCAGTGGTATAAAACGTGTGACACAGAGCAAACTAAAATTTTAAAGCAAATTGAGACATTTTCTGCTTGAGAACTCCTTCTAATCTGTAGAAGGGTTTCAGTTATTATAAAATATAACAGGCTGTGGGAAGGAATTCATGACTAACATCTGTATATCGTCTTTATTTTTGTGAAGTGAATATATAAATAAAAAATTAAAACAGTTCGGAATGTAACCATATTTACAAATTAATTTGCGATATGAATATAAAATCACTCGTTCCACGTCATTACGACTTATTGCGCAAAATGATACATGGAACATGAAAGTAAGTAACTAATTAACTAACTACATAGAGAGTGGCAGAGGATTAATTCTTTCGGAAATCTTACAAACCATCTAGTCGAATAGCAGTGTATAACAGTGCACTCAGTTTACTCTAAGCAAATTTTGACTAAGTGGTATATTTCCTGTTCTTTGGAATTCTTGTTATTATGTTCACGTTCTATACTACTGGCCATTAAACAGTATGGATAGGAAACAGTGATATTTCAGTTACTGTAGAATATCCTTGTTACTAAGCGACTATCGGGGTTCCCGGAACTCGGAACCGAGTACTAGTTGCAGGTCGCCTATCTAACGGCTCCCAGTCCCAACAAAAATGTCATTTTCTATATGTCGCGTAAATATTGATTGAATTTAAAAGTCTGAAATGCTGCCATAATCTACTCATTAAGATGAGTAATGTTATGTTAAAAGTTTAAGACAGCAAGACGAGTTTTACAGGTGAAACCGTGTTTTTAATCCAGAGACAGCATTACGCAGCGCAAATACCAGGACTTTATTCATTCAATATTTGAGAGTGAAATCACTTAGTTATTTCTAATAAATCTCACACAAAATTTCAAACCTTTGCGACACTTTTTCTTATTGACACCATCCACAAAATGCTGACAGGAAAAAATATTCTGTCTCTGTAGTAAAACTTCAGCATCAGAAATGACGTTTTAATTTATTACGTCTTCATTACAACTCTATAAATCGTTGAAATGGCTCTGAGCACTATGGGACTTAACTTCTGAAGTCATCAGTCCCCTGGAACTTAGAACTACTTAAACCTAACTAACCTAAGGACATCACACACATCCATGCCCGAGGCAGGATTCGAACCTGCGACCGTAGCGGTCGCGCGGTTCCAGACTGTAGCGCCTAGAGCCGCTCGGCCACTCGGGCCGGCACAACTCTATACTCAACATAGTTTTCACACTGTGCCACATATACCACTGAATGTACCTACAACGTTTTTTCATTGAATGACACATGGTTAAGCAGATTTGAGGTCGGAGACATTTAGCCTATGCAGTTAGAAGATTACGTGTATGTCTTGAGGCAAGTACCCAGACTATATTCATCCTGCATTTGAGAATGAGAGCACATAGTGACTTGTAACACACTTTACACCTAATTTCAGAACTTCGCGAAATTTTTTTCTCGCTGTCACCAACCAAAAGTGATGAAAAGAAAAAAGCGTATCGCTTCTTAAATTTTTTTCTTTTCATGCATTAAAACTGCCGCATCAGGCACGACGTTTTAATTTATTTCAGGTTTCCGACAGACTGTATTTGCATTGTTCACATATAGCACTGAATATTCCTACAAAATTGTATGATTGTACGACACATGATTCAGGAGCTACGGTGTGACACGCATTTATAAGCGTAAGACGCTCCCTTTTCCTTAATATGGACATCAAATTACTCAGCATATACTCATACAGTGTTTGATAAAGAGAGCACTTATCGAATTCGAGATGATTTCAAATATTTTCTAAGCTTATCCTCGCTTACACTCTTAATGTCCAATATTTAACTGATTAACTTACGTAATCAGAAGTTTTGAAGCTGCTTTGTACATGGGAATGTGATCCTTTCAAGAATCGGGAGGTTAACGGTAGTAAGTACCAAGGGTGATATAGCTGTCCCTACCGCTGCCGTTTCATGCAACCAGCAATGTTAGAGCTGGTCTTCATAAACCATGCGCGAGTTTTTCACGTTCTCTCGCTCGTCACAGAAAAAAATAAACCTGACCTTGTTCTAGGAAAGTTAATGTCGTTAAATTTGAACGGGGATACGTTTTCGTTGGAGACCACTGTTTTCGAGTTATTCAAGAAAAACATACAAAAGCGATCTTCGAACGAACCTACACTCCACAATCGTCCCTTACCAGTCGGGATTTCTACTACGTTTCTCGAGGCACACTCCCTCCTATCACTGCAAAAAAAATTTCCAACTACACGAACTATTAACGATATTCGACCTTTTTGGTCTCTATTGATTGGGATATTACGATACCATCATATTCCTCTACTTAGTTAAAATTATTATTTTAAACGTGTTCCTGAAGGTAATGAAGGAATAACAACTTTTGTAAACGTTACGCTAACAGTAATTACTTTGACATACACGAAATGCATTCGCAACTGCGGATATGGATAACCATCAGTCGTATAATGTAATGACGACAATGAAAATATGTGCTGGGCCGGGACTCGAACTTGGATTTGCCGCTTATCGCGGGCAACCGCCTTAACATTTGACTATCCGAGCACCACTCACGGCCACAACCAAACTTCCACATGTCGTCAACCATGAGTCTACAACATGTGCGGCAACCATTGTGCGAGTATATTCCCGTACCGTGAGACATTTTACCAGAAGGCTGCCCACCCGGTGTCGGCGGATAAATTCGATATTTCAGCGCCTTTGTTATTCCAAATCACGAGTCAAACATCGTACTTAGGATAACACAGGCACTGAAATATCGTCATCACTTTGACAGTTCCATTCGAACTTAGCCCTTAAGAGCACAGTAGTTTCGTAGTTAGAACGCCAGACGAATACACCGATGTAATTGTTTAGTTCACGCTGCTGGACGTCATAAAAATGTTAGGTAAAATTTATACAAACGGCAATTCTACAATTTGTAAGTACTGGACTGAACCGTAGGCACAATAAGGTCTGTCAATGAAGACCAAAAACAGTTGAATCTGGAAAACAATTCGTGCAGTCGCATAAAGTCGTACAGTGATAAGAGGGGGTAAGAGAGGTGCCATGAAAGACATACTAGAAATCCTGATCGGTAGGGACAGCGTGTCAGAGACGGGCGTTTGAAGCTCGCTTTTGTAGATTTTTCTTGAATAATTCAAAAACTAGGGCCTCTAGTGAAAACGTATTCCAGTACAAAATTTGACTACATTACGAGGTGCGTTCAAGTTCTAAGGCCTCCGATTTGTTTTCTCCGGACTGGAAAGAGATAGAAACATGCGCATTGTTTCAAAATGAGGCCGCGTTCATTGTCAATACGTCCCAGAGATGGCAGCACCATACGGCAGATGGAATTTTACCGCCAGCGGCGAGAATGAGAACTGTTTTAAATACTTAAAATTGCGACGTTTTCCTTACTTGAACAGGGTGCAATCATTCGTTTTCTGAATTTGCGTGGTGTGAAACCAATTGAAATTCATCGACAGTCGAAGGAGACATGTGGTGATGGAGTTATGGATGTGTCGAAAGTGCGTTCGTGGGTGCAACAGTTTAATGAAGGCAGAACATCATGTGACAACAAACCGAAACAACCTTGGGCTCGCACAAGCCGGTCTGACGACCTGACCGTGAAAGTGGAGAGGGTTGTTTTGGGGGATCGCCGAATGACTGTTGAACAGATCGCCTCCAGAGTTGGCATTTCTGTGGGTTGTCTGCACACAATCCTGCATGACGACCTGAAAATGCGAAAAGTGTCATCCAGGTGGGTGCCATGAATGCTGACGAACGACCACATGGCTGCCTGTGTGGCATGTTGCCAAGCAATGTTGACGCGCAACGACAGCATGAATGGGACTTTCTTTTCGTCGGTTGTGACTGGATGAGACGTGGATGCCATTTTTCAATCCAGAAACAAAGCGCCAGTCAGCTCAATGGAAGCACACAGATTCACCGCCACCAAAAAAATTTCGGGTAACCGCCAGTACTGAAAAAATGATGGTGTCCATGTTCTGGGACAGCGAGGGCGTAATCCTTATCCACTGCGTTCCAAAGGGCACTACGGTAACAGGTGCATCCTACGAAAATGTTTTGAAGAACAAATTCCTTTCTGCACTGCAACAAAAACGTCTGGGAAGGGCTGCGTGTGTGCTGTTCAACCAAGATAACGCACATGCACATCGAGCTAACGTTATGCAACAGTTTCTTCGTGATAACAACTTTGAAAAGATTCCTCATGCTCCCTACTCACCTGACCTGGCTCCTAGTGACTTTTGGCTTTTTCCAACAATGAAAGACACTCTCCGTGGCCGCACATTCACCAGTCGTGCTGCTATTGCCTCAGCGATTTTGCAGTGGTTAAAACAGACTCATAAAGAAGCCTTCTGCGCTGCCATGGAATCATGGCGACAGCGTTGTGAAAAATGTGTACGTCTGCAGGGCGATTATGTCGAGAAGTAACCCCAGTTTCATCGATTTCAGGTGAGTAGTTAATTAGAAAAAAAAAATCGGAGGCCTTAGAACTTGAATGCACCTCGTAAATTTCCTACAAAAAGGTCTTGTAAAGTTTTTCTGTACGACTAACAGTTCGCACCTACGAACGAGGGAACGTGAAAACCCTGCGCGTGGTTTGTGAATCCCAGCTATAACACTGCGGGACGAATAAAACGACGGCAGTAGTGACAGCTGAATTCATCGTTCAAATAGCTCAAATGGCTCTGAGCACAATGGGACTTAACATCTGAGGTCATCAGTCGCCTATAACTTAGAACTACTTAAATCTAACTAACCTAAGGACACCACACACATCCATGCCCTTGGCAAGATTCGAACCTGTGACCGTAGCGGTCGCACGGTTCCAGACTGAAGCGCCTAGAACCGCTCGGCCACACCGGCCGGCTAAGTGGCTGTTGTCCTGAACTGTTAGTCACTTGCATATCCAAAAGCATGTGGTACACCTTAAGCCAATATGACGTTTGTTGCATGCCCCTTTCATGGTATAGCGAAATTAATGGACAGCAGTGTAGTTTTGCCTACGTGCAACACTCGCGCAGTTTTAATTGTAAAACGCAGCTACTCTGTCAAATTTCGGACTCATTTATTATGTAATTCAAATTATCAAGGCTGCCGAGTGTCAATGCGTCTACCGACGGAGATTTCTTATAGGTATGACAACTTAATGTCGGTAATTTATATCCTACAAGACGTAAAAATACGCCTCCTCTGGCTCCCTTTAATACGTTTTTCATTTATTTCAAATACGACAAATATCCTGTGTTTCCTCCACAATCATTTACATGTATTTTCAAACCTACATTTTGGCTTAAGACGGAAAAGAAGTAACTTAAAGCATACGAAAGTGGGGAAACACTGTGATAAAAAGACAACATTAGGTCTGTGCTACATTCGACTGGGGCTGGAGTGACTTGTTCTTTCGGAATCCTGTTGCTAAACTACTTGAAAAAGAGATTATGAAATCGTCATGACGGTTCAACAGTTTGACTGATTTGAATGATTTTGAATGTTTTTAATTTCGATGTGTCAACGACTGTCTCACATCGTCATCACCCGGTACTGGGCTACCGATGGTCTAGTACAATAAAAAAAAATGACCTGATAAAGCAACGACACACAGTTGTCTAGCAGGCACCATATTTGCCAGATTATGATGCACTGACTCAGCAGTATAACCCGTGTCTTACTAGTACGAGACTGACCAATAATTTATGCTGTTATTATTTTTATATTCCTATTTGCCTCCTTAAAATTATTCTTCTTGTTTGTATAATAGGTTTTGCTTGTAACATTTTTGAAGTTCTTACATGTTTAATCGATTACAAAGATGTGTCTCAGCATAGTAATACTAGTAATGATAGTAGTAATGGTGATTACATAATACAAAATAAACGTGTATTTATTCATCAGTAATTATTGGTTGAAACAATACATGCACATGCATTGTCTAAAAGTAGAGAATTAACGTTTAAAAAGAAGAATGAACACGGGACAGAAAATATTTAAAAGTTACTTTGCGTTAGGTTCTAAATAACAGAGCCACAGTCAGAAAAAAGTGGCTAGTGTCACATTTTTTTTAAAAAAAAGGTACATTTATAAACAAATGTGCGATTGTTCCCAGGAATGGCGTTAGAGCTCGTAAAAACTAATAAATTTATATATATAAATGTGTATAAGCTCTATGCTTGCTTCAGAGCACCTTATCATTCTGTGTCCGTAATATCAGTCTCTTTAATTGCGTCTGGAAACAGTCTCAGAGAAGCATCGGGACTGCTTATAACATTGTATCATAATATACAGAAGAATGGAAGAAAACTGAGGACCTGCTAGATGAGGACTAGTTTGACTTTAGGATAGGTCAACGCACCAGAGAGGCTGTTCTGACTTTGTGGTAGATAATGGAAGCAAGACTGAAGAAAAATCAAGACACGATCAAGGAAATGTCAACCTGGAAAAGCACTCGACAATGTAGTATTCTGCAAGATGTTCGGAATCCTGATAAAAACTGGGGTAAACTATACAGAAAGACAGGTGATATACAATATGCACAGTACCAAGGGATACAACAAGAGTGGAAGACCAAGAACGAAGGGCAGGGATTAAAAAGTGTGTGAGACGAGGATGTAGTCTTTCGCCCCTTCTGTTCAATCTATACGTTGAAGAAGCAATGACTGAAATAAAAGTTCAAGAGGGGATTACAACTAAAACTAAAAGTATCTCAAGATTCGATGATGACATTGCAATCCTCAGTGAAAGTGAAGAAGAATTGCAGGATTTATTGAATGGAGTGAACACTCTAATGAGTGTAGAATATGGATTGAGAGTGAACTGTAGAAAGACAAAATTAAAGAGAACTAGAAGAAATGATAACAGTGCAAAATTTATCATTTTTGTTGATCACCAGGTACATGAAGTTAAGGTATTCTTTAACGTAGTCAGCAGAATAAGCCATGACAGACAGAGCAAGGAGGACATAAAAGGCAGACTAGGACTGGTAAAAAGGGCATCCCTGGGGAAGAAAACTCAGCGTATGAAACATAGTTATAAATGTGAGAAGAAATTTTTGAGAATGTACGTTTTGAGCACTATATGGCAGCGAGACAAGGTATGTGGGATAACTAGAACACAAACATTAGAAGCATTTGAGATGTTATGCTATAGAAGGTTGTTAAAAATCTGGTGGACTAATCAGGTCAGGAAGGAGGAAGTTCTCCATAAAACCGGCGAGGAAAGGAATATGTGGAAAACACTGTCAAGCAGAAGGGACAGGATAACAGTACACCCGTTAAGACGTTAGGGAATAACTTCTTCGGTACTAGAGGGAGCTGTAGAAGGTAAAAGCTGTATAGGAAGACAGCGATTGGGATACATCCATCGTATAATTGAAGATGTATGTTACAAGTGCTACTTGCACTTGAAAAAGTTGGCAGATGAAAGGAATTCGTGGTGGGCAGCATCAAACAACCAGAGAACGGATGGCTCAGAAAAAAAAAAAAAAAATCGTGAGATGCTTATCACAGTGGATGCCGTGCTAACGTATGACTGATAAATTACAGCAGGTTCTTCGAATGGCAGAATTGTCCATAATATCAGGAAAACGTGAGTAGCAATTAAATGACCTTGAAACCTTCGTTCAAAAGTGCAAGTGCCACTGCAGACTGCCTACATCCAGCGGCAGGGCAATGACCTTGCAACCATTGTGTCATCAAGATGGTGTTGGTGAAAAAGCCAAATTTCCTGATGGTGGAAAAACAAAATTTCAAACAATTCAAGACCGAGAATTTAAAAAAAATTAAAACGTCCAAGATGGTGGAAACAACCCAGGTGAGGTACGTACCACACTCCTCACCACTGCCCAGCACTCTGCCTACTCATTCCCTCCCCTCTCCTTCAAAATACATCCCAGTACTATTAAAATGAAACAATAAATTAGAATATTGCCACAGAGCAGATATACCATGGTAAAAGGACAATTTGAATTTGTGTTTGAAAGTATTTACCCAAAACATAAAGTTTGTGTCTTGTAGTATTTACACAGCTAAAAATACAGTGGAAACACACACTCACACCTACACACACAAGCTCACATTCATGCATGCACACACACACACACACACACACACACACACACACACACACACACACACACACACGCGCAGATGGAATATTTCCAGAGACAATGGCACAACAAGACGAAGAGGTAATACTGACCTCTCAAAAATAGAATACTAGTCACTGAAATAAAATTATTTCTCATTGAATAAGTACAAAACACATGCAGGTGCTTATAATAATATGCGAGTTTGTTATAGATCTCTGATCATAAACGAAAATTAAAACAGTGTAGCATAATACAAATGAATCATTTTTCAAAATTTGTAAGATTTCGAACACCAGAAGCACACGACACAACTATTACAACTTAGTTATTCTGTAAGATGTGTTTAATGCCCTTGGATTTCATATTGACAGTGCTGTTCATGACCAAAGTTCGATTGTTTTACCACACTTCGCAAGTACAATGAACCTTCAAATTAAATGACCCCCACCTCTAAATTGTTCGAATAACTTATTAAAATACATGTAGTGCTCGTATTGGTACTACTGAAATAATTTATAGGTTAATAGATGAGTGTATTTTACTCTCTATAACGTGCATTAAATTTATCTACATTCATAAAAATTGCTTCTATAACATTTCAAAACAGACAAGGATACTGCTGCTGATTTGATGTACAGGTTAAAGTGTGCTTGCTTACAAGAAATAGGGGAGTAAACTATGTTATGCATTGACATTTTACGCTATTAGAAAGCATTTTAAGTTAATTCATCATTCATCGATAGCAAAATGACGAGAAAGCGTAGCACAAACAAACGATTTTTCACTGATACAGCTTACGGCGACTGTCCAACGAAAACCTGTGAGAAGATAGCTTCGTTGAAATATTTGTCCTTCCCAATATCATCATCTTACCCAGTCAGCAAACAGCATGGATCCGGCTCACTGGAGTAAATTCGCCATTATTTACCCAAGCAATTCATTTCTGTAGATAAGACTTAATTCTTCTCGTACGCAAATTAGCATTCTGGAATTGAATACCTCACATTATTGTTTTCAAACGTTGTAAATTTCAAGCAGTAATCGATGCTTCTTGAGGTTCCTTTTCAATACCTACTATTGCATATCACGTGAATTACTGCCTACCACGTTCAAAGATAACACAAAACTAATCGCTCTTCCAATTAATTTTTTTTTTGGTATACATAGTCTATATCTGCTGGCGATTCAGTTTTGACCATCCACCAATCCAGAATATTTTCCTCATGGTAACTATCCTCTACGTCTTATCCTTTTTCATCATCTTCTTCTTTCTTTCCCCTTCTTCTCCTCCAGTGTCTCCTCATCCTGCTTCAAAAAATGCATTGTTTTAATGTCTTTGTCTTCTCCTCCTTCTTCTTCTTCCCCATCAAAACGTATGGTATGTTCTCCTTCATTAACCTGTTATCAGTAACACTACGTCAGGTAGGAATCACTGTCTCTGGAATTCATATCGTAATGTCTGGGTGTCTTTGCAGAAACGATTCTATCCATTTGTTGCCAAATTTCCTATCTTTGAATGGAGTATCCAGCTCTAACTTTGAACCTCCTATCACCTGACTTCTACTAATAGGGAATCAGTTCTTCTGAATCACCAACTAGTGTTGGAACTGGATATTTTCCAGAATTTTTATACATCAGAGTTGTTTTGGGAATTCTGTACAGTTTACTACCACTTGTTACGTGCATGACATTTTTTAAAAGGTTCAAAAACTTGAAAAGTTTGATTTTCTTTATGACTGAGAATCTTCTTTTCCTTTTCTCTTTACTAGCACTTGTCACGTGCATCACATTTTTTAAAGCTTCCAAAACTTGGAAAGTTTGATTTAATTTATGACTGAGAATCTTCTTTTCCTTTCCTCTTGCGACATTAAGTTACTGATGGAAACTGAAACAAAATAATACGGTAAGGAGGCAAAACAGTGACAGTGGACAGTTTCAAACAAATGTATACTCAGAACACAAACAGTACGTACCAAAATCTGACAGTAGATGTCAGCTACTAGATCTTAAATATCTTTCTGTTATCAGAACCTGTAGTGTATGTGTGCAGCAGATCCCTGTTACTGGATCTTGTATAGTTTTCTGTATGTGCAGTGGTTAACAGCTACTGGAGGGTTGTGAGTCAATGTGCTTGCACATTTGTCTGCATGTTTAATCATAATGTCCACTATGTAAGCTGGGACTTGTTATGCTAAGCTGCAACTTATTCCAATAAGAAAATGCTGTAAATCAGCAAGTTGAAATTTACTGAGTCATAATGGTTTTCAACTATACAATGTGTATGAGCTTCTAGGGGATGTCAGTTACTAGGAGTTGTCAGTCACTAGAGGGATGTCAGCTACTGGGGGATTCAGTTACTAGGGGGAGTCAGCTACTGGGAGGTGTTAGCTACTGGAGGATATATCAGCTAATAGGTGATGTAAACTACTTCCATATCATCACAATTGTCACTGACTTACACACCATAACAAACTTCCTTTCCCTCACTCTTTGTCATGCTTATCTTAATGACACGCCAATGATACAAGATACTACAGAGAGAATAGCTGACCTCCCGCAGTAGCTCACACTATCTTATAGATATCATTATGGATACATATTCTAAACAAGTTTTGACCTCTGTAAGTATCGTTCTATATTACACTCCTGGAAATTGAAATAAGAACACCGTGAATTCATTGTCCCAGGAAGGGGAAACTTTATTGACACATTCCTGGGGTCAGATACATCACATGATCACACTGACAGAACCACAGGCACATAGACACAGGCAACAGAGCATGCACAATGTCGGCACTAGTACAGTGTATATCCACCTTTCGCAGCAATGCAGGCTGCTAGTCTCCCATGGAGACGATCGTAGAGATGCTGGATGTAGTCCTGTGGAACGGCTTGCCATGCCATTTCCACCTGGCGCCTCAGTTGGACCAGCGTTCGTGCTGGACGTGCAGACCGCGTGAGACGACGCTTCATCCAGTCCCAAACATGCTCAATGGGGGACAGATCCGGAGATCTTGCTGGCCAGGGTAGTTGACTTACACCTTCTAGAGCACGTTGGGTGGCACGGGATACATACGGACGTGCATTGTCCTGTTGGAACAGCAAGTTCCCTTGCCGGTCTAGGAATGGTAGAACGATGGGTTCGATGACGGTTTGGATGTACCGTGCACTATTCAGTGTCCCCTCGACGATCACCAGTGGTGTACGGCCAGTGTAGGAGATCGCTCCCCACACCATGATGCCGGGTGTTGGCTCTGTGTGACTCGGTCGTATGCAGTCCTGATTGTGGCGCTCACCTGCACGGCGCCAAACACGCATACGACCATCATTGGCACCAAGGCAGAAGCGACTCTCATCGCTGAAGACGACACGTCTCCATTCGTCCCTCCATTCACGCCTGTCGCGACACCACTGGAGGCGGGCTGCACGATGTTGGGGCGTGAGCGGAAGACGGCCTAACTGTGTGCGGGACCGTACCCAGCTTCATGGAGACGGTTGCGAATGGTCCTGGCCGATACCCCAGGAGCAACAGTGTCCCTAATTTGCTGGGAAGTGGCGGTGCGGTCCCCTACGGCACTGCGTAGGATCCTACGATCTTGGCGTGCATCCGTGCGTCGCTGCGGTCCGGTCCCAGGTCGACGGGCACGTGCACCTTCCGCCGACCACTGGCGACAACATCGATGTACTGTGGAGACCTCACGCCCCACGTGTTGAGCAATTCGGAGGTACGTCCACCCGGCCTCCCGCATGCCCACTATACGCCCTCGCTCAAAGTCCGTCAACTGCACATACGGTTCACGTCCACGCTGTCGCGGCATGCTACCAGTGTTAAAGACTGCGATGGAGCTCCGTATGCCACGGCAAACTGGCTGACACTGACGGCGGCGGTGCACAAATGCTGCGCAGCTAGCGCCATTCGACGGCCAACACCGCGGTTCCTGGTGTGTCCGTTGTGCCGTGCGTGTGATCATTGCTTGTACAGCCCTCTCGCAGTGTCCGGAGCAAGTATGGTGGGTCTGACACACCGGTGTCAGTGTGTTCTTTTTTCCAGTTCCAGGAGTGTATTACAAGTAACTTTCATGCGTTTTGTACAAAATGAATGATAAATAATTTTATTTTGCTGACAAAGATTATATTTTTGAGATATTAACAATTAATCTGTGTCTAGTAGCACAACTATCTTTCAGAGTGTTTCATCTCTGCCTTCTTCCACCACTTATTTGGTCATGTTTTAATGCATGTAAGTATAGAAGAATCTCTCATTGTGTATTGCAAAAATATGCAGTTGACGTGGTGAATCACAGTAAAATATCATCAAAACACCTTCTTTCCTAATCTGGTATTTGCTCATTGTTTTCCTTTGTCCTATGTTGTGTATGAGGTTGTGTTTTCTCTCATGTGTGTAGCCTATATTGTGGTGTTACTTAATACATGATTCTAGGAAATACACTCCGTAAACATTTTAGACAGCCTTGGTAACATAATTTTCATTGGTAAAAATTGGATCTTTCTTCAAAAACATTTATTGTACTTAACATCAACTAATACCAATCATTTGTCACAAAAATCAATAATATTTCCTTTGCATAAAAAATGAATCGTTATTTTCGTCCTCCCAAGAATGGCTCTTGCTGAAGTGAAACATCACTGAAAAACTTGGGAAATAACGGGTTGTAAGAAACACCAATAACAATTCCTGCAATTGAAGTGACCATACACTTTGGTCTTGGAGATAACACTGTAAAACTTTATAAGCATCATAGAGCAGTTTAAGTTCAGAAATACTTAATTTCTGTGAGCGTTGTGTCGTACACGAAAAGTAGGCTAAAGAGATGGAATTAATTACACTTTATCCCTTGCTGATGGTAACTGAAATTGCCTATCTGATTGTGTGGTGCCTCCGTAGCACATAATGTCAACTAACATGTATATTCCGGCCGGCCTGTGTGGCCAAGCGGCTCTAGGCGCTTCAGTCTGGAACCGCGCGACCGCTACGGTCGCTGGTTCGAATCCTGCCTCGGGCATGGATGTGTGTGACGTCCTCTGGTTAGTTAGGTTTAAGTAGTTCTAAGTTCTAGGGGACTGATGACCTCAGAAGTTAAGTCCCATAGTGCTCAGAGCCCTTTGAACCATGTATATTCTGCAGTTGTAATCTTGATCAGGTAATTTTTACACATCACTGTTTTATGTTTAATTTGAAATATGAAACGTCTGCTTAGCATATTATTTGAAAGTTATCTATCCCTTCTGCCTTTTTTGATCTCAAATCTTCCAACGTTCTTTTACATTCTGATTGTAATACTGGATCCACTATCTCTTCCCTTTCGACTTCTGTTTCTTCTTCAGTCAAATCATAGAGGCCATCAAGTGTACTCTTTCCACCTATCCGCTTCCTCCTCTACATTTAACAGTGTATTTCCCATTACACTCTTAATGTTACCACCTTTGCCTTTAATGTCACCGAAGGTTGTTTTGATTTTTCTATTTGCTCCGTCAGTCCTTCCAACAATCACTTCTTTCTCGATTTCTTCACATTTTTCATGCAGCGTTTTCGCCTTAGCTTCCCTGCACGTCCTATTTACTTCATTCCTTAGGGAATTGCTTTTGTGCATTCCTGAATTTCTCTGAACATTTTTGTATTTCCTTCCTTCATCAATCCACTGAAGTACTTCTTCTGTTACCCATGGGTTTTTCGTAGTGACCTCCTTCGTACCTATATTTTTCGTTCCAACTTCTGTCACTGCCCATGTTAGAAATTTCCATTCCTCTTCAAATGAGCTGCCTGATGAGCTATTTATAATCATCAAGCGTACTACTTTGTTCATTAGGTATTGCTTCTTTCTGACTAGTCTCTTAAACTTCAGCCCACTCTTCATCTTTTTGATCTGAGTCTATATCTGCTCATGTGTACGCCTTACAATCTAGTAGCTGATTTCGGTATCTCTACTTGACGATGACGTAATGTAACTAAAATTTTGATGTCTCTCTCGGCCTTTTCCAAGTATACCTCCCCCTTTTGTGATTCTTGAACAGAGTACTACTAGCTAATATTTATTGCACAATTCAATTTTCTACTCTTTCACTTCTAGCACGAAGCTCACATTCTCTTAGATCCCTTTCTTCTACACCTTTCCCTGCAACCGCATTCCAGTCCCCCATGACTATTAGATTTTCATCTCATTTTTTGTATTCAATTATCTGTTCGCTATCTTCATATACGTTCTCTATCTCTTCATCTTCAGCTTGCGACGTCGGCATGTACGAGGTCTGTTTAACAAATTCCAGAACATTCATAATTTTACGCCAATGGAGTGCTCGAGCAAAATGCGGTTGGCATCCCTGCACAAGCCTGTGTTAGGTGTGTAACTTCCAGTGTTTCATTGTTGTATGTCTGTTATTGTTAAGTGCCGTACTGAGTAGGACGTTGTGTCGCACAGTTTGCGAATTTCGAGGTGACAGAGTTAGAAGAGCAAATTAAATTTTACGTGAAAGTCAAGAAAACCTTTAAGAGACACACCAAAAGATGCAGGAAGCATACGATGGCGAGTGCTTAAGCCGTGCTCGAGATTACGAATGGTTCACACGGTTTAACAATGACCAGACGGAAGTTAAGGACGGCCCTCGTTCAGAACGCCATCCGACGTCTACCGGCGACGCTCATGTCAGGAAGGTCAACGAATCTCTGCGTGCGAGTCGAAGACTGACTGTCCGACAGATTGCACAAGAACGTAACACTCCAATCAGATCATGTCATGAAATTCTGACACAGCATCTTGGAATGCATCTTGTTGCCGCCAAGTGCGTCCCATGGTTCGTGAGTCTATGAAAAGCTTTTGGTTCGGCCAAATAAGATGTTCCTTAAGAAAATCATATTGTCCCTTCGGACTTCTTTTATTTCCAAAGTCGAAAACGCTGCTAAAAGGACGAAGATTTGCAACGATAGACATCGCAGGCGATGCTTCGCACAATACAGCAAGAGGCGTACCAAGACAGCTTCCGGAAGTGGAAACGCCGTTGGGAGCGATGTATCAACTGTGGATGAGAGTATGCATAATACGCGAAAGGTAAGCGTAGGAAAAATTTGTGAACAATGGTTCGTAATTTTCTGAACATACCTCGTATGGGTTAACTATTGCTGTCGGTGTTGGTTTGCTGTCGATTATAATGAGAAAAAACTTATCGCTGAACTGTTCTCAGTAATACACTCTCGGTCCTACCTTCCTATTCCTACCGAATCCTACTCCCGTTATACCATTCTCTGCTTCTATACTCATCTGACCAGAAATATTTGTCTCCTTTCCATTTCGCTTCACTGATCTCCAATATATCTAAATTAAGCTTTTGCATTTTCCTTTTTAGAAGTTCCTAGGTTCCCTACCGCGTTCATACTTCTGACATTCCACGCCCCGTCTCTTAGAACGTTATCCTTTCATTGATTATTGAGTCTGTTTCCCATGGTCACCTCCCCTTTGGCAGTACCCTACCGGAACTCTGAATGGGGGTGTAGTCAAGAATCTTTCGCCAATGGAGAGATTATCACAACGGTTTTTCAGTTAGAGGCCACACGTCCTATGGAAGCATATTATGTGTGGTTTCCGTTACGTACTGCATCTTCTCATCGTTGATCATTGCTGATTCTTCCGCCTTCAGGGAAAGTTTTCCAGGGCAAGAGAGTGCCCTGAACCTCTGTCCGCTCCTCCAGCCTTTTTGACAAGGTCGTTGGCAGAGTGAGGGTGACTTCGTTTGGCCGAAGTCTTGAGCCGCCAAAGCTGGCGTATTGTATTCAACATTTAATCATTGGCACGGTTCGAACACGTGACCGATGACTTTCTTCTTACTAACCAAAGACTCTACACTGAGACCAGGGGTTGAACTTATTCCGAAACACGATGAAAATATTTTTAGCTGCCTCCGCTGCTATCACCACTCTACTGAACTCAAACATGAGAATATGACGGAAATGCTACGGTTTCTCCACTTACCACTCCAGTCTATGCCGTCCACAGTCCACTCAAAGTCTCCAAATGACGAGAGGACAATATGTAAACTCAAATAGTAAAAGTGAACTAAAGCAAAGAATGAAAATCGATAGATAAACCCATAGCAACAGGAATACCAACATGCAAAACAAAAACAGTACGAACTTATACACCAATGTAATAAAAGAAACACAATATTCTATGTGAAAGTTTGTTAGAACCATCAATGTTGTATGGGCCGATGATGAAGCTGGAGGGCACAGAAAGAGAGGCACTTTATTCCAGTTGCAGTGCACTCTCATTAAACATGCAATTTAGGTGAAAGATTTATTTTATCACACTAACAGAGCTATTATATTTTGAATTCTTGTGTGAATTAAGAAAAGCTTTATATTTGTTGTACAATACGAAAGCTACTATTGTCCGCAGCTCGTGGGCGTGCGGTAGCGTTCTCGCTTCACGCGCCCGTGATGACTGAGAGTTGTGTGATGTCCTTAGGTTAGTTAGGTTTAAGCAGTTCTAAGTTCTAGGGGACTGATGACCATAGATGTTAAGTCCCATAGTGCTCAGAACCATTTGAACCAAAGCGACTATTAGTACACTTCTGGCCATTAAATGCAACGCCACAATGGCGGCTTCAAAGATATAGTTTCCTTAATGTGGTGTAATAAGACGGGTTATGGGAGAATACGCCTTTCTGTGCACCGCCATCTGGCACGTCCGTTAATGAGAGAATAATATTTCGGCTTATGCTTTTATTCTCGCAGTTGACTGTAATTGGAAAAATTCTCGGATGTGATATGCAGTGCTTTGCCAGCTGTGGTTTGATTGCGGTAGGATTTTCCCTCATTTTGCATTCGGCTGCCGCCATGTCGCCGCTGTGGAGAGGTGGCGGGCGCAGCCAATACAAAACGTGGAGCGGAACCCAACTGTTTGCGGTCGGGCCTGCATTTTACAGCTCGCCGTTAATGAAAGTACACTCATGTGCGACTTTATTAGGCACATGTTGCTAATAACTAGCGGGACCCATACAGTTATTGAGACAGCGTGGAATGTTCGACTGACTGCAATACCTTCCTCGTCATTATGATGTTCAGCGACATTACTCCGTACTTCCCTTCGTTCTTTGCTTCTCTTCTCATAACCGTGTTCTGTCCTCGCAAGCGTATTATCTCTGTTTTGCACTCCACACTGAAACCATACGCAATGAAAATTCTCGAGCAGAAGATAAAATGTTATTGAGTAATATACACAGCAGATTCATGGTTTTTTATAAGATCTAAATAACGTAAAGCATTGTATTTCAGTTTCGTGCCAATAACATAACGATTGGCACTCAAGTATCGTAAGGCTCGAGTTTGGGTCTTCTGGTGTTTGTAATATCATTTAGGTAACCATCGTCTACTTGCAATTCCAGAAGACACGAATTTTGTTCTTTTTGCAGGTTTTAAGGGTGCCATTATCGATACCACTACTGACGATCGACATTAACTGCTCATTTCCGGTGGCTACTTCATCGCTAATGCGCTAAAAGCTTTTGGACATTACAATTTCTCACCAACGGTCGGGGAATCCACTGCTTTTTGGAAATATTGAGACGGTGGTAAGTGATCACGGAGGACGGGTAAAACATTATTTTTGATGAATAAACAGTTTTAAAGTGATAAGAAGAAGTATTTGAGTCGTGACAGTAACCGAATATCTGCAATTTTGTGAAACAGTTTATGAAAAATCGGGAGTTGTGAACAGTTTGGAAACAGGGGACTGATACGTACACGGCAGCCGTTAGTAGCCCATGACGAACTAATTTCTTTCTAGACGACCGTGGCTTTAGATATCAGGAGAAGTCTTAAGCATTTTTTGCAGAAATAACTGTTGTTGTGGTCTTCAGTCCTGAGACTGGTTTGATGCAGCTCTCCATGCTACTCTATCCTGTGCAAGCTTCTTCATCTCCCAGTACCTACTGCAACCTACATCCTTCTGAATCTGCTTAGTGTATTGATCTCTTGGTCTCCCTCTACGATTTTTACCCTCCACGCTGCCCTCCAATGCTAAATTTGTGATCCCTCGATGCCTCAGAACATGTCCTACCAACCGATCCCTTCTTCTAGTCAAGTTGTGCCACAAACTTCTCTTCTCCCTAATCCTATTCAATACCTCCTCATTAGTTACGTGATCTACCCACCTTATCTTCAGCATTCTTCTGTAGCACAATAGAAATAACTAAATAACAAAATATTCTTAATGCGAAGAAGCTGAAATAAAATGATGTGACTAAGCATGATAAGTGACGTTGGGTTGAGAGACACTGATCAGGTTCCATAATCGCATTCCACGTCAAATAATACTGTTTTTAAACTGAGTGACTTTCGTCATATCAGAACAGTACTTAAATAGCTCTCTGTAAGTTGGTTCAAATGGCTCTGAGCACTATGGGACTTAACTTCTGAGGTCATGAGTCCCCTAGAACTCAGAACTACTTAAACCTAACTAACCTAAGGACATCACACACATCCATGCCCGAGGCAGGATTCGAACATACGACCGTAGCGATCGTGCGGTTCCAGACTGAAGCGTCTAGAACCGATCGGCCACTCCGGCCGGCTCTCTGTAAGTACAGGACTGTTCACAGATTGGTTTAGACACACGTGTATCGCCCCTTTCACTCGTCCATTTACCGCAAACCTGAATGGCCATTCTTATTCTAAAATATCTAGGTGATTCAAACAAAACCGTTAAGAGTAGAAAAAAATCCTCAGTGTTACACTATCGATTTGGCAGACGTCAGCCGTTACCGTCTTGTTTCGACAAATAGGCAATAGTTGGCAGCCTGTTGATGCACTACATAAGCGGAAGCCGTTTCAGTGCAGATATGAGCATACTGTAGTCGACTTGTACCACGCTTGAGCTGAGATCTGTTATACGATTCTTGAGTAGTGTAGTAGTGTGTTAAACCTGAGGTAATGCACCGCAGGATGAAAGCACAGTATGGTGATTTGTGTGTGTCCCTGCTGTTCGCAGGTTGGTTGAGGCACGCCGTTGGGACTACGACCGGCTACATTGAGACATTGAGACATGGAATGTGCTCGCTATCAGGTAGCTTAAATTTTGAAGTGCATATTTACATCCCATTTTTGTGACATCACATCCCTTGAACTGCTGGTGAGGGGCATCTACATCTACATCTACATTTATACTCCGCAAGCCACCCAACGGTGTGTGGCGGAGGGCACTTTACGTGCCACTGTCATTACCTCCCTTTCCTGTTCCAGTCGCGTATGGTTCGCGGGAAGAACGACTGTCTGAAAGCCTCCGTGCGCGCTCTAATCTCTCTAATTTTACATTCGTGATCTCCTCGGGAGGTATAAGTAGGGGGAAGCAATATATTCGATACCTCATCCAGAAACGCACCCTCTCGAAACCTGACGAGCAAGCTACACCGCGATGCAGAGCGCCTCTCTTGCAGAGTCTGCCACTTGAGTTTGATGAACATCTCCGTAACGCTATCACGGTTATCAAATAACCCTGTGACGAAACGCTCCGCTCTTCTTTGGATCTTCTCTATCTCCTCCGTCAACCCGATCTGGTACGGATCCCACACTGATGAGCAATACTCAAGTATAGGTCGAACGAGTGTTTTGTAAGCCACCTCCTTTGTTGAAGGACTACAATTTCTAAGGACTCTCCCAATGAATCTCAACCTGGTATCCGCCTTACCAACAATTAATTTTATATGATCATTCCACTTCAAATCGTTCCGCACGCATACTCCCAGATATTTTACAGAAGTAACTGCTACCAGTGTTTGTTCCGCTATCATATAATCATACAATAAAGGATCCTTCTTTCTATGTATTCGCAATACATTACATTTGTCTGTGTTAAGGGTCAGTTGCCACTCCCTGCACCAAGTGCCTATCCGCTGCAGATCTTCCTGCATTTCGCTACAATTTTCTAATGCTGCAACTTCTCTGTATACTACAGCATCATCCGCGAAAAGCCGCATGGAACTTCCGACACTATCTACTAGGTCATTTATATATATTGTGAAAAGCAATGATCCCATAACACTCCCCTGTGGCACGCCAGAGGTTACTTTAACGTCTGTAGACGTCTCTCCATTGATAACAACATGCTGTGTTCTGTTTGCTAAAAACTCTTCAATCCAGCCACACAGCTGGTCTGATATTCCGTAGCCTCTTATTTTGTTTATCAGGCGACACTGCGGAACTGTATCGAATGCCTTCCGGAAGTCAAGAAAAATAGCATCTACCTGGGAGCCTGTATCTAATATTTTCTGGGTCTCATGAACAAATAAAGCGAGTTGGGTCTCACACGATCGCTGTTTCCGGAATCCATGTTGATTCCTACATAGTAGATTCTGGGTTTCCAAAAACGACATGATACTCGAGCAAAAAACATGTTCTAAAATTCTACATCAGATTGACGTCAGAGATATAGGTCTATAGTTTTGCGCATCTGCTCGACGACCCTTCTTGAAGACTGGGACTACCTGTGCTATTTTCCAATCATTTGGAACCTTCCGTTCCTCTAGAGACTTGCGGTACACGGCTGTTAGAAGGGGGGCAAGTTCTTTCGCGTACTCTGTGTAGAATCGAATTGGTATCCCGTCAGGTCCAGTGGACTTTCCTCTGTTGAGTGATTCCAGTTGCTTTTCTAGGCATGTCTATATACAAATTTATAACAGGTGCCCAGGCAGTTCATAGTTAATGTTGAGGTAGGTCATTGTGACCGACAGCACCTGCATTTTTGTTAATGCCATACAAACTGTGGTTGGCAGCAATGCAAAATGATGGCCGGCCGCAATGGCCGAGCGGTTCTAGGCGCTACAGTCTGAAACAGCGCGACCTCTACGGTCGCAGGTTCGTATCCTGCCTCTGGCATGGATGTGTATGATGTCCTTAGGTTAGTTAGGTTCTACTACATCTACACCTTCATTTATACTCCGCAAGCCACCCAACGGTTCTAAGTTCTAGGGGACTGATGATCTCAAAAGTTAAGTCCCATAGTGCTCAGAGCCATTTGAACCATTTTTTGAGCAAAATGATGGCCAATGGGTGTTGTTGTTGTGAACCATGTTTTCAAATCGTGATTATATAATAACCGTTGTACAATGAATAAATAGTTTTGACTTACTAAAACGAGCTTTGGGTCCAAAATGGGAATCCAGCCACTTAAGTCACTCATTAAGCGCCTCTGTAGCCGAACAGTTAGCGTAGCTGCTTGAGCCGCGCCTGGCTCGTGTTCCCGCCATCATGTATTATACACCCTGTTATTTACGTACTTCCACCTCACTACAATAATTTAAATTACTACTGTCACTGAGTTGCTGCTTTGCCTGACCGTGAGCGGGGCGTTAGCAGCTCATATCGATATATCCCCTTTCGTAGTATCTTTGCTCCACTGCTGTTACTTCCGGGTCGTTATCTGTCGTAAGGCAGATCGGGTCGCGAGTTCGGGTTTGCCAGGCAGTTGGAACGTGTCTGGAGCGCAGTCTGGACCTGCCAGTCGGGGAGTTGCAATGCGGCAATAGTGCTGTTGGGTTGGAGCAGCAGTGAGGCCTGCGTCGACATGGCTCGGCCGACCATTGCCGCCACCCATCACTTGAGCTGGGCCACTATCTTGGTGGATCGTTGGTCGGACCCCGATCGTTCATGAGTTGGCTGTGTGTGTGTGTGTGTGTGTGTGTGTGTGTGTGTGTGTGTGTGCATCGACTCTCGATTTGTCTTGGTGCGTGCTTAGTTACTGTTGGGTATCGTTCAGGTGTTTGCGCAAGTGGTTTGTCAGGCTGTTTGTGTAGTTGGCGTTATTTCCACTGACGGCTATTTTAGATGTTGTCGGCATTTTGAGGGCAGTCGGTCGGTTGCTGCGTACCAGGGAAGTTATCTCCGTGCGGTGCAGTCGACTAGATCCGCTGGCGGTCCGTGTGCAGTGTGAACCGTCCCCTTAGAACAATTTTAGAATTACTGTGCTGATAAACCTCTTACATTATTTGCTTTTCAAACAGCTGAGCAAAACTGAACGTACTCAAACATTCACTAAAGTAACACACAATATTTTTTAGCGCAGCGCAATCTGACTTTCAATAATCCCTACAAAAGAATGGCCCTGACTAACATTAATCTATACGTTTCACAAATCACTTACCTCACCAAAAATCTTCGTTACTCGAACTACTGCAATACAGCGAGCGCCACTACTGCCAGCTAAATAAAAGATTCAAACTACGGAAGGCACTAACTACTGATAGGCATAGTTAGCAAATGAAACATTTTAATAGAGAACAAACAATGTATTTACCTTAATAGTGTTGAAAAACCATAATATACATGTTCATGACATCCAGTCTTACAAATTTATAAACTCCGCCATCTCTCTCCCCACATCTACCACTGCTGGCGGCTCACCTCCAACTGCGCAATGCTACGTGCTGTTCACATCCAGCTGCCGCTGCCCAACACTACAATGGCAGACAACAATGCAAACTAGCCACAGACTGCACACAGCACAGCCAGTGATTTTCATACAGAGAGCGCTACGTGGCGTTGCCAATAAGAAAACATTAACAGCCTACTTACATAGCCCCCATGCTCCCCACAAAAAATTTTACAAATTGTTTTGGGCAGTGGCCAATAATGATTTGAAAAAATTTTTCATAATTACAATAACAAAGATATCAAATACACTCACTTATTGGTACAATGTTGGTCATAAGCTAAAATTTTCTCACAGTCCATAAAGACAGTCCAGATTGTTCATCACTGTAAAATTTCAGTGTTTTTCTCAAAGTCTGAGCAGTAAAAGAAAATGCACACGGAAGTAGTGGATTTCCCTGCAGTCTTGAAGATGTAGTGTTGGCCTTCCAACGAAAAGTGCTGACTCTTGACATGCAGACAGGTAATGGGCCACAACAGAGCAAACCCACAGCAGAGTCATTCGAAGTTTTGAAGAATATTGGCAGGTAAGTCATCACAGAGCAGACCCACTGTAGTCCTGGTAGAGATTACGGTATTGGTGGGCCACCAGGGGTGCAGACCCACTGCAGTCCTTGTAGAAATAATTATATTGGTGGGCCATCACAGATGCAGACCCACTGTAGACCTTGTAGAGATGGCCAGCAGCCATCTGCTGCGACTGTGCAGGTGTACAATCACCATCGAAGAGTCTTGCGGAGAATAGAGCAAGTCCATAAACCACCACTTGTCCACTCACAAAAAATTTGTTTGAAATGTCCTTAGAACCAGCAATGCTGTTATCCAGTCCCTTGCTGAATTATTAACACACGTGCAAACACTAACAGTCCCTACTTCTCACATATTGTCCATATACTATGACCAACAGAAACGTGTGCAGTGAAATGTAACTTACAAGTTACTTAATTTGATGAACTGGTGTCAATTACAATTTTATAACATAAGAATACAATAACAAAGGTACAAAATACAACATCATTAAAGAACATAACAATACAGATAACATTTGTAGTAAAACAGGCTTTACAAAAGAATAGAAATATACATATACATCAGTGTTACAGGAATTATTACATAAGTAAATATATAAAAGATCAGAATAACTTTTGAAACATCAACTTTACACATGAGCATTAAAACAAAACAGAATAAATAATGTCTACTTAATTGCAAGCGCAGCTGCGAAATACTTGGTGCAAATCTACATGCATGCCACAATTGTTTTACTGTACAACAATGAAAAACTACAACTACAATGGAAATTCTCTCTATAATTACGCGCTAGCAATAAACAAAATTTACAGCACAGCCAGTGATTTTCATACAGAGCGCTATGTAACGTTGCCAATAAGAAAACATAAACAGCCTACTTACAAGTGTCAGAGTGTGTGTGGAGCTGTCTAATCGTTACGAGCTTCGTGGTTCACCGACGCGGGACGTAAAAGTTGAATAGTGGTTTCAAGTACCCAAGCCACGACCATTCATGTTGTGTGGTTCGTTTCGGTGGTTCGCTGTTGGGGAGGTTTTCCTGTGAGCAACACCGAGCGTTTGTATTCCAGAAATTTAACCGCCGTGCGGTGGAATTAACTATATTGATTGACTACAATTTACACTACTGGCCATAAAAATTGCTACACCACGAAGATGACGTGCTACAGACGCGAAATTTAACCGACAGGAAGAAGATGCTACGATATGCAAATGGTTAGCTTTTCAGAGCATTCACACAAGGTTGGCGCTGGTGGCGAAACCTACAACGTACTGACATGAGGAACGTTTCCAACCGATTTCTCATACACAAACAGCAGTTCACCGGCGTTGCCTAGTGAAACGTCATTGTGATGCCTCGTATAAGGAGAAATGCGTGCCATCACATTTCCGACTTTGATAAAGGTCGGATTATAGCCTATCACGTTTGCAGTTTATCGTATCGCGACATTGCTGCTCGCGTTGGTCGAATTCCAATGACTGTTAACAGAATATGGAATCGGTGGGTTCAGGACGGTAATACGGAACGCCGTGCTGGGTCCAAATGGCTCTGAGAACTATGGGACTTAACATCAATGGTCATCAGTCCCCTAGAACTTAGAACTACTTAAACCTAACTAACCTAAGGACAGCACACACACCCAGTCATCACGAGGCAGAGAAAATCCCTGACCCCGCCGGGAATCGAACCCGGCCGTGCTGGATCCCAACGGCCTCGTATCACTAGCAGTCGAGATGACAGGCATCTTATCCGCATGGCTGTAATGGACCGTGCAGCCACTTCTCGATCCCTGAGTCAACAGATGGGGACCTTTGCAAGACGACAAACCTGCACGAACTGTTCGACGACGTTTGCAGGAGCGTGGACTATCAGCTCGGAGACAATGGCTGCGGTTACCCTTGACGCTGCATCACAGACAGGAGCGCCTGCGATGGTGTAATCGACGACGAACCTGGGTGTACAAATGGCAAAACGTAATTTTTTCGGATGGATCCAGATTCTGTTTACAGCATCACGATGGCCGCATCCGTATTTGGCGACATCGTGGTGAACGCACATTGGAAACGTGTACTCGTCATCGCCATACTGGCGTATCACCCTGCGTGATGGTATGGGGTGCCGTTTGTTACACGTCTCGGTCACCTCTTGTTCGCATTGACGGCACTTTGAACAGTGGACGTTACATTTCAGATGTGTTACGACCCGTGGCTCTACCCTTCATTCGATCCCTGCGAAACCCTACATTTCAGCAGGATAATGCACGTCAGCAGGATAATGCAGGTCACTTACGGGCCTTTTTGCATACAGAAAGTGTTCGACTGCTGCCCTGGCCAGCACATTCTCCCGATCTCTCACCAATTGAAAACGTCTGGTCAATGGTGGCCGAGCAACTGGCTCGTCACAATACTCCAGTCACTACTCTTGATGAACTGTGGTATCGTGTTGAAGCTGCACGGGTAGCTGTACCTGTACACGCCATCCAAGCTCTGTTTGACTCAATGCCCAAGCGTATCAAGGCCGATCTTACGGCCAGCGGTGGTTGTTCTGGGTACTGATTTTTCAGGATCAATATACCAAAATTGCGTGAAAATGTAGTCACATGTCAGTTCTAGTATAATATATTTGTCCAATGAATACGCGTTTATCATCTGCATTTCTTCTTGGCGTAGCAATTTTAATGACCAGTATTGTAAGAACACCAGACGAATTTTCTGCCTTGTGACAGTTACTGTTCCGGCTACCTGCCCTGGCCACTAACGGAATTTCAGGCAGTGTCCTTTCCTCACCTGTTGTCGCTGTCCAAAACGGTGTGTAGTTTTGACAGCTTAATACGGAAAGGTGGCTACACTGAGCCACAGCGCCAAAAATCGCGCCAGAGAGTATTGTTCCGCCGCCTCCACTGGCAGTGATTATTGAGACGCAGCGACAGGCAGTTCTCGCCGAGAAGTTGTGGTGGACACCGCATGTCGTGAAGTCAGAGCGAGATGTGGTAGTGGAGAGTGTTGTTCCATGTTTTATGCAGTGGTTTGATGGGAGAGATAGCAGATGTTGTTCCAATGGAGATATTGTAATGATCTGAGTGCTTTTCGTCAATATATATGAAGGTAACAAATTCCCTGTTTTTTCTTTTTAATATTTCTGTATCTCAAATAATGCATCATTACAGGTTCAGTCAACAAAGCATCTGGCTTGTGTTCTTGTATTAGAGTGTAATTCTGGTTTTCTTGCGCAATTATAGTATTTCTAATTTTTTTTTATCACGTCAGTATAATTGGTATTTAAAAATTCTTGTCTTGTTGAAGAAGAACCGTGCCAGATGTGTACGTTGAGTCACACTCCCACATACAGAACAGTTATACTTGTGCTTGTTGTTGCGTTGGTTTTATAGTTGCTGGGGACTTAATTAATTAACTGTGTTAACGAAAATTTTGTTACATTCTTTGTTGTCATTCTATGCAGTCAGATAGCGCAACAATTAGTTGTCAGGGCCACCCGTTTACGAGACTTGCGTAATCGGACATACAGCTACTAAAAATATTTGCATTCATATTTAATTTTAATTTAGCCCCCATGCACGTGGCGACCGCTGCTTCGGATCGTCCCTTGGAATCTTCTGATTGTAAAACTAGTAGACCGTAGTATTGTTGTAGTAATTTGAGTTTAGTAATTGTAGTCTGTATTGCATGTGTAGATTTGGTAATCGGCATTCTTCTAATGGTATTTTTCAAATTTTAATTTTGTTGTCTTGTATACGCGTTTGACAATTTAGTGCAATTATTTCAATTGTTCGATTAATCGTGTTTGAGGGAAACTTTTCATGTAAATGGTATTGTTGGAGATAAAGAGTCATTGTGTGTAATTTTCGTACAGTGACGAGTTTTGTACGTTTTGTAAATGATTACGCGATCGATGAAAAAGGCAAAAATGATGAATAGTGAGAATAACGAAATTGTTAACATGGCGAATTCGCCAACAGAGGAAAACAGTATCATGAATAATGAAGTGGAAAACAATTTAATCAGTCGGGAAAATAGTCCGGAAACAGTTCAAAATTTTTCACAATCGAAAAATTCTCAGAATATGAGATTAACGACAGAAGAGATGGAGCAGTTGATGAGTGCAATATTAACTTTGCGATCTGAAATTAAAACAGAAATGAAAGCAATGACAACACGGTTATGCTCACAAATAGGGACGTGTTTCAAAAACATGAAAGATGAATCAAAGAAAGAAATTAGAGAAGTACAACCGATTTTGAATGCTCACAATAATAGTTTAATTTCAACAGAAATCAGACAAGAGGAACAGGACAGAGAACAGGAAGAAAAAGATCGCGTGATAGTACAAAAATTTTCAGAATTAAATTTACAACGTGCACACGATAAGGAAGAAATAATTGAAAGAATCGAGGAATCCGTACCAAATGACAGAATAAATAACTTAACGCAACAGTGTGAACAGTTAACTACTAAATGTGACAACACCGAAACCCGAGTCGCGACATTTACAGAAGACGTAAATAAACAGAAAGAACAAATAGGTGATTTATCGGAAAGAGTTGAGGAGATTTCAGACAAATTGACAAATCTTAGTTTAAATGGGGACAGAGATTCAGATGATACAGCACCAATGCCATTTTCAGAAACCGAAGAGTATCAGAACATAAATAAGCATGTTGAAAATTACGGAAAATTTAATGAACGCGTTAAAAAGGAATCTGAGGCATTAGAAAAGCAAGTCAAACAAATTGAAAGCAAAATCGTAGGAAAGGACGGTAGAAGAAATTTGGAATCACCGATAGCAGCGGGTTTTGAAGAAAGTAATTTATTTCATTTACGAGAAGCAACAAGAGAGCGCCAGGCGCGCGAACTTGACAATAATCGACATTGGGACAGGGACACACGCGGTAGGTCTTTGTCGCCACGAGGCGAAAACTTTGACTATAAACACTTTTTGACTGTTCGGAAATTTAAGATCTTTCGCAATTCTAAGAATGACATACATCCATGTTCATGGTTAGCTCAATTTCTGTACGCACTTCCGCCAAATTTGCCAATAAGTCACAAACTGAAATTTATGTGCAGCTATTAACGTCCTCAGGGGATTCACTACTCTAAGTGAATATGTGCCGTAGCGAGCATAGGGCCCCGAGCTGTAGTGGTGCTATTTCTCTTTTTGTTTTCTGTACCGCTGCCTACTCTTTTACTATTCTTTGCATCTATCGAAACAACTCTTCAACTATCAATCTATCTAGTGAGTAAGTAAACAATAACCGGATATGACTATTTTACCTAAAAGTGATTTCGGAAATTACCGTTTGGACTTACTGTATCTTCGGCAGCATTCATTCGTAGCTTAAATGAAATTTTACCTGTTTATCTTCGTGACAATATTACTTCATATGTCGACGACATTCTTATTGCTAATCATTCTTGGAGTGAGCACAACAAATTTTGGATTCATTATTACGTATTTTTGCAAGAGTTGGCATTACAGTGAACTTAGAAAAATCTGAATTTGGTCGTTCTCAGGTGAAATTTCTCGGTCACATTATTTCTACAGAAGGTATTCTTCCTGTTCCAGAAAAATTAGACGCTATTCGTAATTATGCTGTTCCTACCACAAAACGTGATGTTCGTAGTTTCCTTGGTGTCTGTAATTTTCTTAGACGCTTTGTTAAATTGGACAATTTGGTCACACCTCGTTTTTGCGATCTATCGGGAAAGTTCTTTTTAAACGAAAATCGGTCGACAACTCTGTTTGGTTAGTTTGTATTCCTGATGAGTGGGTTAATAAGCTGATTTGGTATACGCATTTCAGTTATGCACACTTTGGTCCCAGAAAATGCTTTCATAAATTACGAGAAAATTGCTACTTCAATAATATGGAAAAACGTATTCGATTTGTTCTTGCCAAATGCAAATTATGTCAAAAGGCTAAGCCGCCAACAGTATCTCACAGAGCACCGTTGTTTCCTATCATTCCAGCAAAATTAAAGGACATGGCTGCAGTCGATTTGTTCGGTCCAGTGGTTCGATCTACTAATGGTTTTGCGTACATTATCGTAGCAGTGGAGTTGACATCAACATATGTGTGTTTTACACCGTTACGCAAAGCAACAGCTCGTTCAGTATCTAATGCTTTCATCAAACATTTTTTTAAAGAAGTGGGTCATGTTGATAAGGTTATATCAGATAATGGATCACAGTTTCGTTCTAAAATTTGGCTTCGTACTCTACAGCGTCGTAAAATTAAACCAATTATTTCACTTTTTCACCCTCAATCTAACGCTTCAGAGAGATGGATGAAGGAAATCAATAAATTGTGTCGTCCTTATTGTCATCAGAATCACAGAACTTGGGATCAGTATCTTCATATTTTTCAAAACATTCTGAATGAACTTCCTAACGACTCAACTTCTTTACCACCTATACTGATATTAAAAAACAAAGCACCGACAAATCGCACTTCTGAAATCGTTCCTTTTCCGCCTACACGGAAACTGCGGCATTCTGAAGTTGTCAACCTGGCTCTACAAAATATTGCATCTGCGGCTGCTAGAATAGAGAAATCAGCTAAGCGTCCTGGTCGTTTAAAAATCCTGTCAGTTGGTCAGAAGGTGTTAATTAAGGCTCATCGTTTGTCTCACAAAGGAAAAGGCTTGTGTCGCAAATTTTTTCTGCTTTATAACGGTCCATATAGAATTCGCAAAATTATTCATGATAACACTGTCGAAGTAGAAACTCTTAAATCACGACGCTCTAAGGGAATACATCATATATCTAACGTTAAAATTTTTGTGGAATGATATACTTTTGAAAAATTTTTGTAGAATGACATACTTTTGAGAAACTAACAGTTGTATGTAAACACACGGAGAGTACAAGGATACCGCGCTGTGTTTTGGCGGCGGCATATACTCAAAGCAACAGTCAAGTCTGCGCGCCGCACAAGGCAGTCGTTGACCGCAAACAATCACTTCCTACGTCACGCGCCTACAGCTGATCGAGCGCTCAGTGCGAATGCACTGACAGCCGTAAATAAATACACAGTCTAATTTCTCCGACTAAATTCAGTATAAAGCTATAGTGACTTGATGAATTCTGTTATTAACATTCAGTATTTGTCAGGATACGGTTCTATAAAATATTTAAGAACTTCAGGTAAATTCTGTGCGTGTCCGACGTTAAGACGACTTGCTATCGAGAAAATTTCAGGAAAAATGTCATTTCGAAGGAGAAAGTAATAAACTAAAAAGGTAATTATTAATTGAGTTTATTTTTCAGGTAACATATTTCCACTTAGGTACGTACTTTAGACGTAATTTGCTGCTAATTACATGTTCAATGAAATTACTTGTGAAGCGACGTGCTTGCGTACGTTAACTGATTTTGACAATGATTATTAATGAACTGGATTGTTACTTGTGTATATTATGCATCGCTTGGCTGCACTGCTTTTTCACTGATGTCATATTTTTAATTATGTGCCTGCTGTGCCTATTTATTTAAATTATAATTGTCACCTGATTAATTGTGCTGATGTGGTTAGGTATGTAAGTTATACTTTGTGATTTATCTGCTTGCGCCCTCATGTTTACTTATTAAGATACAATGCTAATGACCTGTTTAGTATGTAAGATATATGTTTACTGCTATGCGTATGGATTGCACATTTACACATTTCTGCTTGTTGTCATAACTATACTTTAATTTGGTATATAGCAATGCTGATGTACAGTGTACAAACATAGAGTTTAGGTTACACTATGGTACTAGTTACAGACTGTTCGCTTGGCAGAGCCTCGTTGTAAGAATTGTGCTGCATCCACTTGTTGACATTCTGTTCACTATTGGTATATTTACTCGCTATTGCTTGCCTTGCTTACGCTCAGTGCCTTATATTTTTAAGATAAGAAAATGAACTGCTATAATTCGACGAACGACATTAGTACAAGAAACTTCATAGAAGTCACATGAGCTGGAGGTTTTATGAAAGCTGTATAAATGTAAGCCAATAGGAAGGAAGCTAACGACATGACATACCAACACAGTTATTACACTGCATTTTTCGTGAGCAATTGAAATAGGAAGTGACACTTGACACAAGAAATACTCCACATGTTTGCTTCTGTTTGCCATAATTCTTGAAGTGGTGTCCACACTGTGAAAAATTAGGGTCATTCACACTCCGTAATCGTACTTAATTACTGAGAGTTATTCGAACTAAGTCTGTTAGAGGTCATGTATGCATTCTTTGTTTATAATTCATAATGAGTAGAAGATTTTGGTCAGATGGATTACACAGAGGTTGTGTGTTGACAGTGTGTCTTCGGATTGTATGGGATGAGGAGGTTTGCATTAGGATTTTATCTGTACTCGATCGAAGAGACTGACTAGAGGAAAGAGTTGTTATGGAAGTGAAATGATACTGGCAATAAGGTTTATATGTATCGACGTATTGAAGAGGTATTATTGAGGTATTGAGATTATATGAAGTTGATTGGAGTTTTGGTGTATAAGAGGTAAAGTAAGTGAGGTGCATATTTTTTTTGTTGGTCTATATGGAACAAGGAGGATGAAGATAGCAGACTAGAACACTAAAATGGAAGGATAATCACACACACTTTGTTAAATCACTAAGCAGTATGTACTTTTTTTTTTGGAGAGAGGAAGTTGCATATCTTGGCACACTGACAGTTGTTCAGCAACCGTACATTTTGATCTGGCTCGGCAAACATTGGTCTTGACATGATGACTATGACGTTGACTTAACTATTATTGACTGTTATACATTGCTGCTACTATTACTTGATACACATGATGAACATGAAATTTTGACAGAAGTGCATGTACACAGTTAACACTGTTCAATTACACAGTAGTACTTAATGTGGATGAAAGATGAGTGAGTGTGTTTTGTGTGTTTTCCTTTCCTAATCCTACCCACCTATCTCCTAAATATTATTTTATTTGTTTGTAGTGGCTTGCACTGACACCCATAAATATTATAGGTTTACTGATGTTTGTGTATTTGTAATAGCAATATGACAATTATCTGATATCATTTGTGTGTTTGTTATGATTTGTATGTTTAGTGTAAGAGCATTGTAAAAGCATTTGTAAGTGCATTCAAACTATTGTTCATGCTTGAACTGTCTGATTAGTGATGGTGAAACTATGGACTGTTACTTGTACTTTTTCTACATGATTGGTGCCACTAGGACATGTTTCATTTCTGCTGATAAACTCTGATCAACAGTGTGATTAGTGATAGTGAATATTATGGACTGATGTCTGCACCTGCTCAACATTGCTGGGTGCCACTGATGGACTGCATCTATTGAAATAATGTCAGTTGTTGCTGTAGCACCTGTTCAACATTGTTGGGTGCCACTGATGGACTGTTTCTACTGAGATGATGTCACTTGTTGGTGTCTGCACCTGTTCAACATTACTGGGTGCCACTGATGGACTGCATCTATTGAAATGATGTCACTTGTTGGGGTCTGCACCTGTTCAACATTGCTGGGTGCCACTGATGGACTGCTTCTACTGAAATGAAGTCACTTCTTGGTGTCTGCACCTGCTCAACATTGCTGGGTGCCACTGATGGACTGCTTCTACTGAAATGATGTCACTTGTTGCTGTCTGCACCTGTTCAACATTACTGGGTGCCACTGATGGAACTGCTTCTACTGACATAATGTCACTTGATGGTGTCTGCACCTACTCAACATTGCTGGGTGCCATTAATGAACTGCTTCTACTGAGAAATGTGACTTGTTGCTGTGTGTACCTCTTCAACATTGCTGGGTACCACAAATGGAACTGCTTCTACTGAAATGATGTTACTTCTTGCTGTCTGCACCTACTCAACAATGCTGGGTGCCATTGATGAACTGCTTCTACTGAGAAATGTGACTTGTTGCTGTGTGTACCTCTTCAATATTGCTGGGTACCACAAATGGAACTGCTTCAACTGAAATGATGTTATTTCTCGCTGTCTGTACCTCTTCAACATTGCTGGGTGCCATTGATGGACTGCTTCTACTGAAATGATGTCACCTGTTGGAGTCTGCACCTGTTCCACAATGCTGGGTGCCACTGATGGACTGCTTCTACTGAAATGATGTCACCTGTTGGAGTCTGCACCTACTCAACATTGCTGGGTGCTACTGCTGGAACTGTCAACCACTTGTTGTGTAAACATTATGTGAATATTTGTATAAACTGATTTTTTGTGTATTACTGTTTGTGAAAAGTTATGAGACTCTTACCTGTACATATTCGTCATTGCTGACGCTATGGATTGAACTGTTTAACCACATGATATTTGTGTAAACTATTATGTAAAGTCACATGTGTGAAAGAATTTGTATTCCTTACTGTATTTTATATATTAGGCTATTGTAAGGTCAGTGCAAAGCCAAAATTTTATCTAGTTATATGATATTTACGTATTAATATTATCTTTTATTTTTGTCTATATTTTTTTTGACGAATTTGGTGGTATTTTCACCACCAATGCTGGCAAAAATACCATCAAATTCTAGCCCGTGGAGGAAGGGCATATGAAAGGTGGCTACACTGAGCCACAGCGCCAAAAATCGCGCCAGAGAGTATTGTTCCGCCGCCTCCACTGGCAGCGATTATTGGGACGCAGCGACAGGCAGTTCTCGCCGAGAAGTTGTGGTGGACACTGCATGCCGTGAAGTCAGAGCGAGATGTGGTAGTGGAGAGTGTTGTTCCATGTTTTATGCAGTGGTTTGATGGGAGAGATAGCAGATGTTGTTCCAATGGAGATATTGTAATGATCTGAGTGCTTTTCGTCAATATATATGAAGGTAACAAATTCCCTGTTTTTTCTTTTTAATATTTCTGTATCTCAAATAATGCATCATTACAGGTTCAGTCAACAAAGCATCTGGCTTGTGTTCTTGTATTAGAGTGTAATTCTGGTTTTCTTGCGCAATTATAGTATTTCTAATTTTTTTTATCACGTCAGTATAATTGGTATTTAAAAATTCTTGTCTTGTTGAAGAAGAACCGTGCCAGATGTGTACGTTGAGTCACACTCCCACATACAGAACAGTTATACTTGTGCTTGTTGTTGCGTTGGTTTTATAGTTGCTGGGGACTTAATTAATTAACTGTGTTAACGAAAATTTTCTTACATTCTTTGTTGTCATTCTAAGCAGTCAGATTGCGTAATAATACTAGTCAGGGCCAGCCGTTTACGAGACTTGCGTAATCGGACATACAGCTACTAAAAAATATTTGCATTTTATATAAATAAGTCCCCATGCAATACATATACATATTTGATTGTGGATAATCACACCAGCAACATTTCGTGTTTGAATTCTCATGTACCGATTGGTGGCAAGCAAGTCGTTTGTCCGTTGGTCAGTGGCTCTCCCTTCGTTGGGTTCCGACGGTTCAAGTGTAGTTGGGCTCACCACCTGTCTCACCTAAGTGCACGAGGGCAGACCGACCCCCTGGAGGATTCTGAGTGCCGTTGCCTTTACTGTCTTTTTCACCGGTGTTCAATTGTTTGTTTATAATCTATCATAGCGAATCATAAAAAAATTCTTGGTTTTACTGTGTTTGAATTCTGGCAAGTGGATATTTGCTGAAAGGTTATTGCCGTTGTGTGTTTTTTCTTTTAGTACGGTTTCAGCTACTTAAGACTTAAGGCTTATGGTTATATCTTTTTTTTTAATTTTGGAAAATTAATTGTGGGCTTTTAGCCTTGGAACCTTATTCTTAAAATTACCTTTCAAGCTTAAAAATTGTGGCCTTCTGTCTCAGAAAGGTTATGGTAATTTATTTTAAAATCTTGAAAATTTTACTGTGGGCCTTCAGCCGTTTGCATTGCATCTTGTTTATGTTTGTCTATCCATTTTTGCCTTGAGGCTTTCAGCCTAGCTGTGATATATATATATATATATATATATATATATATATATATATATATATATATATACTAATTATTTTATTTGTAATTGTAGCTGCGTGTTCTGAATCACTTGAAATTTACCTTGTTTGATTTTTAAGATTTCTTGTTTGGAGGCCTTCAGCCGTGAAAGATTTGGAGTTTGAAAATCGTAGTTGTATTAAGTTCGGCTAAGTGCCGTTTGGTTGTAAATGTGTTCCAAATTATAATAAATTACAATTTTAAAGTGAAACTGATCAACATCTTACTTGGCCCCTTCCACAGTCCTAACGACCTGTTCTGCCCAGCGGATTCCAAGTACCCGCTCAGATCTTTTTATGAGGTAAGGACGTCTGGTACGGGATTCATTCAGCACTTACGAGGCCATATGAGGAGCTGCTTGAATAAAGAATCATATTCACCTACTGGCAATGACAGCTGGAAGGATTGGCAACTTATTGATCACATGTCCCACGATCATAGATCACTGTTCATACTGCGTTGTAGGCAATAGTCGGCCAGTCGGAATAGTCGTAAGTGTAAGAACAAAAACAAAGCCAGTGTCTAGCGTGCTGGCTCTCCGCGCTGTCCAGCGCAGTTATACGCTCCTAGGGGTTCACCCAGAGAACGCTAGTCAGCGTGCTAGCCAAGGTGCAGCAGCGCCATTACGAGCAGAACGCTACGCGCGACCCGTTAGCTTTGCACACTTTCTCACAGTATTTACAGAAATTATACATTAAAAAAATAATTTGATCTTACGGTATGCATAGCTTTATATGCCAGCTTCATGGCGTAGTGCTGTCATCTCGCTAATGGTCATACTGAAAGTGATATTCGCATTTACGTAATTTGCTGAGCGAAAGCGAAAAGTTTTCAATGAAAAGTATTAGTCACTATGAGTTTGTGTTTGGTACATATGACACCATATATTGCTGGATATGAAATTTAGCTGATGTACTGAACTTTTCTCCAGGCTTGGGACGAAGTCTCTATCTGCCTTCAATCGCGAGGAAACAGGTTTTATGTAGCACGTCCACTTCAGACCACCAGCGCGAGATATTCGTAACGCACTTCATGTCTCCGAAAACTTTCGAGGTATCAAAACGAGATTTTGGCGGATGATATCACGCAGAGAGAAAGTATTTTGCCATACGGTTAACATATGGAACTTTCTTATTTACGTCTATGCAGCCAAAGCTACAGTTTTCGTTTTTTTTATTTTTTTTTTTTTTATCAAGCCAGTACTTACCATTGTATCAGGGCACTCTCTTGCCATTGTGGTAGGAAACTGCTCCTGAATGCGGAAGAATCGGCAAAGATCAACAGCATGAGAATGTAGAAGGCAATGAAAACCTCACCGTTAAGGACAGAAATGTGTATCCACAGGAAATGTGGCCTGGAATTGAGAAAGGGTCATGATCATCTCTTCATTGGGAAAGGATTCCGGAATAGCCCCTGTCTGGATCTCCGAGGGAGGACTACCAAGGAGGAGGTAAACATCTGAAAAAGTTTGAAAAATCAACGAAAGTGCAAGATTCTACGAGTCGAGGCGTCAACAGTCTAACGTTCGAACGTAGTAGGGAAGCTAGAAAACTCGAAAAGGGAAATGAAGAGGCTCAATTTAGATATAGTGGGGATTAGTGAAGCGAAATGGTAAGAAGACAAAGATTTCTGGTCTGACAAGTATACCAGTAGTAGCATAAAATAGTATATCAGGAGTACGACTCATTATGAATTAGATGTTAGGGCAGAGATTAAGCTACTGTGAACAGTCCAGTGACAGGATTGTTTTCATCGGAACTAACAGCAAACCAACACCGACAACAATAGTTCATTTATATGTGTCGACGTCACTATGAGGATGAAGAAATAGGGAAAGTATGAGAGGACATGCAACAGGTAATTCAGTACGCAAAGGGAGAGGGAAATAAAATACTCATGTGAAACTGGAAAGCGGTTTATGGGAAGGAGTAGAAGAAAGGGTTACGGGATAATATGGACTTCGTCATAGAAATGAGAGAGGTGAAAAACCAAATGGGCTCTGCATTATATGTCAGTTAGTTATAGGGAATACACTGTTTAACAACCAGAAGGCGAGGAGGTATACTTGGAAAAGATCAGGTCGCACAGAGATTCCGAAATCGGATGTTGGAGTCCAAGGTATATCGATAAGCAGACGTAAATTGAAATCAAAATTTAGTAATAACCAAGAATAGGACGTACTTTAAGAGACTATTTAGGAAGAATCAATGCGCATAGGAATGTGATACGTAAATGTTAAGGAATGAATGAACTCAGTTGAAGTTCTCTGAGGGTATAGATACTGCGATGGTAAGTAACTCACTAGGCATTTCAGCTGAAGAGGAATGATAGAAATTGTCAAGGAAAAAGTAGGTATAAGGAAGGTAACAGTGAAGAAACAATGGCTAACAGAAAAAACACTTCACTTGATCGACGAAAAAAGGAAAGACGAATTTGTTCATAGAAATTCAGGGATATAAAACTATAAGTCACTTAGGAATGAAAAAAATAGGAAGTGCAAGGAAGCTAAGGTGAAGAAAGCGAAAAATCTGTGACTCTCAGAAAGACTGACTCAGCACATAGTAGAGTCCAGTCAAGAGTGGTACATTAAGAAAGCAATGGGAAATCCACTGTTAAATGGAGAGAGCGGATAGGTGGAAGGATTTCACTAAATGTCTCTAAGAGGGGGAGAATTGTAGTTGTGCAGCGTGCACGACAACCCTGACATAGTGGAAGGAAACCAGTTGTATTTGCTTTGTAATGCGTCTCCTAACAAGGACGAGTCGGAGGACAAGTTAAATGATTTTGAACTCAAAGACAAGACTGAGATTAACAGTAATTTCTTTGCTTTAATAATTGTGAAAAATCAGAATGAAAGTAACAGACAGAAAAGATCTACACAATTTAACTCAAATTACAAAATTACGCAGAAAAATAAGGGAGGTACAAAAAAGGGTGGAAGATTGTATGGAGTGATCGCAACAAGATCTGCTTATCTTGGCAGCTCGCGAAACCAAAGTTAACATTATAAAAAGGAACCACGCATTATAACACAAGTTTCTTGGCAAAGTGGGCGAGTAATGAAATTAACAGAATATGGAACATGCTACCGCATCTGTGACACTAATGTTCCTCTAAACAGGCCAGCAGGTGCCAGTCAGTACCGACCGGCGACCAGGGAAGACCCACTCTCTGTGGGAGCTCAGAGAAGAAGCCCAGAGCCAAAATTCACAGCCTTCGACTCTTCACTTTCAAAAAATTCTACTTAGAGGTGACGACTCCATGCTATTGCCAATGTGACAGGCAAGAATTGTTGATAAATTCGTGAAGAAGGAGGTAAAGTGCACTTAAATCTTCTCCTTCTGTGCACAAGGTGTACATAAATTTGATACTGGACAAAAGTAGAATTTCACTATTGGTCAACCTTACACGCCAACAGCACAGTTTGTAGTGACGCAGTACTACTGGCTGAACCAAATTCTTAGAGCGAACGTAACCGACTCTCCCACACTGGACGAGTGGTGCCGTGGTGTGTCTGGCTCTTTCAAGTATGCGCAGAAATGCAAAAATGGCGTGGTCAATTATTCTCTGGGGGCCTGTGAAGTGGCTGCAGCGTTCCCTAGCCATAGCGGCTGCAGGCATCTACCCGGCATTCAACAGCTGCCTACTTTTGTAAAACTACTCATATTCCCAGAGGAGACCCTCTTTTCCTAATGTGATTCATAATTTGCCTTCTGCCGACAAAAAGACGCCAGAGGGATGTTTACGGCTACACACCATCCAAGCATGGTGAGTGCTAGGCTGCCTTTTCAAGCACACCACTCCAGTATGATCACTGAAATAATTGGAAAATAGCCACAGAAAATGAATTAGTACTCCACCGTGAAATATGACAATAATGTCATATCGTGACAGCAGCTTCGCACTGTTCCCGAAGGTTCACGGGGCGCTCTACCCGTGCCCTACACGAGGATGTCAGCTGTTGTCATCAGCTTGCTCATCAGACCCAGCTGACAATGCTGCCCTTTTTTCTTTTGCCAAACTGTTGACCTGACCGCGCCTCCCCACTATTCATATTACAGTGTTTGCACGACAGCAACCCATCTGTATGACATATCGGTACGTTGCTCTTAAGTCCCTCAAACCTTCCTAAAAGTCCAAACGATTAGAATAAGTTACCGCTCCACGCCCTCTGGCCGCTCTTTCGTGAGGTCTTCATCTGAGAAGTTACAGCGACGTGAAACACACCCAACAGCCATCACGCACCCACAAAGCACTTCATCTGTACAAATGGCTATCCTCTGGAAATAAGCTCGCATAACGATGAACTTGAATGATTGTACATCCAGGCACTGGGCAACATTCGATCAAGGCGTTCCCTGCGCACCATTTACACGTTTCTCCAGTTTGTGTTGATCAGGTATAATTGTCCTATTCGAAACTCAGTGACTCTAGAGGCCAATGCTAGAGTTTCAGATTTTTCCACATTGTTGACAGACATTTGTTCTGGCAGGGACTGGTTGCGTAGTATTTCTTGTCTTCAGTAAGTGCCGTTGTTTCCTAGCACTGCGATTGTCTGTTTCTGATTTCCACCTCAGTCGCTCCAAGCGCTGAATTCCTTCCCAGACATTATAACGCCATACTGGACGGTTAAGTGCTGTAGTTTCCCAGTGACCAGTTTGAGTTTGACATGTGTCAATGTTGTCCTTTAATACCAACTTTGTATCGTTTTTGTGGTCGTCCTAGTTTTTTTGGCCATCCTTTGGCTGGGAATTCATAATTTGTTTTCGTAGACGGGATTCAGGCATACGATCGATGTCGCCCGTCCAACGGAGTTCATGCTTAGTGACCATGGCTTCAGTGATAGGAGAGGTTGCATCTTAGACAACACTGATATTATTGTCCCGATCTTGGCATTTAACCCTCTGGCTCCTTCTCAGGCAGCGCTTATGGTACTTTTCCTGTGATCATCTGCGCCTTCTGTACGTAGTCCATGTTTCGCGTCCATATGTAAGACATGGTGTAACAATAGTTTGGTGGACACAGAACTTGGCCTTAATGCTGATGTTATGATTATTAAAGACTCTTACTGAAAACCATACTGGCACATTTGAGACGATACAGAATTTCAGCATCAGTTACTGAAATATGGCTGCCAAGGTATAGGAAGTGTTCTACGTTCTGCAGGGCTTTGCCTTTGTGAATTGTTGGGCGTATGGTGACAGATTTAGATAGAGGCTGATGTAGAATCTGCATCGTCTGGATGTTAAGGCTTAGTGTCATCTTACGACCGTCACCACGGGCGCCGGCACTTTCAACCGTGGCCGGGTGCTCTGAACTCGCATGGAGACCGTGGTGAAAACTGAGTCCGTGCACCTAGCGGAAGAACTTTTACGGAACTTGTGCTCGATTACGCCACTGCTGTAAAGCGGCAGTTTATCTTTGGACGCCAGTATTAGTAAACTTTAGTTTTGACTAGGAGAATATTAGCGGAGTGTGACGAGCATGTGCTCGAATAGTGGTGTTATATGAGCGGTGTGGCGTTAACCTTCACAGTTTGGTTAAACTATTTCTTATATTTAAGTTTCATTATTCTAAGGGCTGTCGGCAATTACTTGTAGCGTTTAAAGGGCTTTTTGCATATTTTCACATTATTAAATCTTGTTTTGGGATTGCTCTGAATTTAGTTCTTGCCTGATAAAGATATAAAAAATACCTTAGTTATTTTTGGGCTGAGTAGCGCCATTTGATCGTCTTCCTGATTCTATATGGTAGCTTGGCCGATTTATGGGCGTATTGTAACTAGACAATGAACTTACCCTGCAATTTTGACGTTAGGCACTGTCAAGGGTAATCACCTGTCGCTAAAGAATTACGATAGTTATTCAACGGACTTTTTATTATGATCTCAGCAAAACAGGAATGTGTCGTTTCTACTAAGTGGTAGGTACGTGGCACCTACCTAACTGGTGATGTTGGCGATCGAGGAGTGTTACTTTTGATTCCTTGATTGCATGTTGTCGTCTTGTCGATCTGTGGCCGTTTTGTAATCAGACAAAGAACTTGCAATCTCGAAGGTAGATGTATTCAAGAGTAATCGCCTGTGGCAAAGGATTTATTGTAGTTATTCAATGGGCTTATTTATAATGAGCTCACAAAATCTGGGTCATTTCTGTTTTGTGGTAAATACACGATCAACACCTAAGTTCTTATTTGGTCTATTAACGACTGTTAACTGATTTTTGATTGTATATTGTCGCTCTGTGTCTCTGTTGTAAGTCAAGGACGAAATAATGTTGGGAACGTCACGTGAAATGTATCCAGGAAGAATACCCTGTCGGGTATAAATCATTATGGTAATTTAAGTGACTTGTTTAATATTAATTCAGCAATGTTCGTTTGTATCTTATTGGGACGGGACGATGCTGATTTCCAGCAAAGTAATAAGTGTTTTTGTGAGCCCATGTATTTCCGCCTCAACACAGCACCACCTAAAAACACTGGGATCCTGTTCTCGCTAAACGTAGTGTGCGGTGGTCGTATAGGCTTCATCGAAATACTTAGGGTGTACATTCTTACTGTGCACCTGGTAGAACAGATCTTAGATAACTTAATCTGACCTAAAAATATTCTGAACATCTTAGATGACTAATGCTGTATAATTCAGGTACTGTATGTTAGTGATGTTGTAACTTTACCGCTAGTCTGCTTCGCTCTATCTGAGTGAATCTTCTAAAATTGTCTACCAAAACTTCTCAAACATGATTACCAAACAAACTAATTAAAATGATTTGATCAACACCGTCTACAAGTTGAAGCTAACTGTTTCTGTATAAAACCAATCCTACGCTAAATGTAATCTGACTTTCGAAATAAATGCGCAACCGAACTTGCAAAGAAATTCCTGGGGATAAACTGTATTTTCACTTACCTTGTGCCTTGACAAATATTATTGCAGATTTCTCGAAACCAGCAGACAGCATACAGCAACAAAGCGACATTAAAAACTACGACTGAAAATTCCGTATCACAAAGTGCAATGTGCTTACATACATAGTTAACTGAATGGAGTGTGCGAATTTTAGCTGGAAAGAAATGACTTCTGGCAGAATGCAAATGAAAGTCTGTATTCAAAATTAATGCTTTAAAAATCAACTAAATGTTTGCAATAGTGTTTGCATGACTTTAAGAAGTAACTGCAAACAAGGGGAATCTCATATTGCTATCAGAGCAGTCCGTATAATAGTTCTACTAAGCGAGCTTCGTTATTGCAGTCTCAGAAACACAGAACAATGTTACGCACTTTAGTGCTTACCTCAATCTCTCAGTATTCCAGAAAAGCTTACAAATAATCTCCATGACTTCTCTCTCCATAGTAGCGTCGAAAATGTTAATACTCCAATTTCACTTATATCACAGTTATAAAGAAAATTTCCTGATCATTCTTCGAAATACGTCTGCTATTCAACAATGCTCAGCTTAGAATGCGCGTAACTTTGCTACCGCTCTCAGGCATAAATGTTGTAGCAATACAAAGATATTGTAGCAATAGTCAAAGATTACTCAGCTTCATAATTTTGCTCTGTGTGAGCTATACATATCGATATTTACGTAAAAAGCAGAATTTACAGAGTGACCAAAATAGTGTGCATAAGCTATCTCACGATGTAGCTTTATGAAGGTAGGAGTTTATTGATACAAAACGTGTGATTGTGCTTGCCTCTGTGCTACGCATGTGAATTTGTGTGAGTAGTGTGTGCTTGTGTGCGTGTGTATGCGTGTGTGTGTGTGAGAGAGAGAGAGAGAGACGACACTGTGTAACCGAGACAAGAGCCACTAACTTCATGAACTACGAGGACTCAGAATACACAGTGCATTTTGCGGTGAGATATTGCAGCTTCGGTCCCTGGATCACCAGCCAAGATTCATTACCGTGGAGCAGCGTGCACGAACGTGATTGTGCAGCGGCGCGGTGCGAGATGAAGTACGAGCGATGCGCCGGGACGCGGTGGCTGCCGTCCACTGTGCACGGCCCACCCTGCAAACCGATACACGCGGCCGACAGCGCCCGCTCTAGGGCCCGCCCGCGGGTCGATCGTAAATATCGGCCCGTGAGTCTGGCGTTGCCACCTGTTATGAATGTGTGCGATCGATAGCCTTTGCTTCCTAATGGAGTACCCGGTGTATCTCATCATGTATTGTGCACCGCCCAGTGACCAAGAGCTAACTAGAAGAGGTCCTATTTACAAGCCTGTCATTCTTAACTGATTTATTTTCTATTGCCAGTTTTGTCACCATAGAAAAGTAATAATATTCCCTCGGTTTTCCTCCTTTGTTTATCGTTTCTTCCCTGAAATTCACACTTTAGGTAAAGTTTATTGAAAATGCTACCGAATTTCCATCCAATTTAACTTTTGCGGCCATTCTCTAGAATGTTGATGTTGGAAAAGATTGTATAAAAGCGGCTGCTTAACAATCTGCGTACTTATAATATGATGATGATGATTAGTCCCATACTCCTTTACAGAGCGTAGGGGAGCGAGGCGAAGGGAACCGCGCCGCCTTACTAGGCAAGGTCCTAGTGCAGGTGATTTGCCATTGCCTTCCTCCGACCGTAATGGGGATGAATGATGATGATGAAGACGACACAACAACACCCCGTCACCTCGAGGCAGGAAAAATCCCTGACCCCGCCGGGAATCGAACCCGGGACCCCGTGCTCGGGAAGCGAGAACGCCACCGCGAGACCGCGAGCTGAATTATTTTGACTTGTGGATCACATCATTTTTTAGCAAATTATAATAATAATGTAACAGGAAATATTGCAAAATATTTAAAATGGTATATTTGACATGCACTGAAGGATGTTAATAAGCCATCTGGGAACTAATTACACTCTTGTCTAAGTCGTAGATCTCATCGTAGGGTCCATAGGCTTTCTTCTATACACAAGAAAATGTACACGAAATATAAATCGTACTGTATTTCAAAACGATCTATCCACCACTTCTTACATATCAGAGTTAACCTAAATCTGAAAACAAAATTATTGTAGATTTTAAAGCACCTGACTTGAAATGCATCGTGCATTGAAATAAAATCACAATTGTGACTGAAGGAGGTGGTTCTTTCCTTTAAGAAAATGATGTATGGTTTGAGAAATATCAATAAGTGAAATTCTCATGGACCTTTATAAATAGTTCCCAGCCATTTCTTTGTTCGAGAAAACTAAATCGTAGTCCAGAAATTATAAGAAATAACCGTCCACTACATGTCTGAAACATGACGAACATACAGAGCAGACTCTCAGTGCTATATTCTTCCGATTGTTGTTGTTGTGGGCTTCAGTCCAGAGACTGGTTTGATGCAGCTGCTACTCCATCCTGTGCAAGCTTCTTCATCTCCCAGTACCTACTGCAACTTACATCCTTCTGAATTTGCTTTGTGTATTTTATCTCTTTGTGTCCCTCTACGATTTTTACTCTCCACGCTGCCCTCCAGTACCAAACTGGTGATCCCTCGATGCCTCAGAACATGTCCTACCAACCGATCCCTTCTTCTAGTCAAGGTGAGCCACAAATTTCTCTTCTCCCCAATTCTGTTCAGTACCTCCTCATTAGTTATGTGATCTACCAATCTAATCTTCAGTATTCTTCTGTAGCAACACATTCGAAAACTTCTATTCTCTTCCTGTCCAAACTATTTATCGCCATGTTTCACTTCTATACATGGCTACACTCCATACAAATACTTACAGAAACGACTTCCTGACCCTTAAATCCATACTCGATGTTAACAAATTTCTCTTCTTTAGAAACGCTTTCCTTGCCATTGCCAGTCTATATTTTATATCTACTTCGGCCATCATCGGTTATTTTTCTTCCCAAATAGCAAAACTCATCTACTACTTTAAGTGTCTCATTTCCTAATCTAATTCCCTCAGCATCACCCGACTCAATTCGACAACATTCCATTATCCTCGTTTTGTTTTTGTTGATGTCCTCCTTTCAAGACACTGTCCATTCCGTTCAGCTGCTCTTCCAAGTCCTTTGCTGTCTCTGACAGAATTACAATGTCATCGGCGAACCTCAAAGTTTTTATTTCTTCTCCATGGATTTTAATACCTACTCCGAATTTTTCTTATGTTGCCTTTACTGCTTGCTCAATATAACATCGGGGACAGGCTACAACCCTGTCTCCCTCCCTTCCCAACCACTGATTTCCTTTCATGCCCCTCGACTCTTATAACTGCCATCTGGTTTCTGTACAAATTGTAAATAGCCTTTCACTCCCTGTGTTTCACCCCTGCCACCTTCAGAATTTGAAAGAGAGTATTCCAGTCAACATTGTGAAAAGCTTTCTCTAAGTCTACAAATGCTAGAAACGTAGGTTTGCCTTCCCTTAATCTATCTTCTAAGATGAGTCGTAGGGTCAGTATTGCCTCACGTGTTCCCATGTTTCTACGGAATCCAAATTTATCTTCCCCGAGGTCGACTTCCACCAGTTTTTCCATTCGTCTGTAAAGAATTCGCGTTAGTGTTTTGCAGCCCTTACTTATTAAATTGATAGTTCGGTAATTTTCACATCTGTCAACACCTGCTTTCTTTGTGATTGGAATTATTATATTCTTCTTGAAGTCTGAGGGTATTTCGCCTGTCTTATACATCTTGCTCAGCAGATGGTAGATATTTGTCAGGGCTGGCTCTCCCAAGGCTATCAGTAGTTCTAATGGAATGTTGTCTACTCCCGGGGCCTTGTTTCGGCTTATGTCTTTCAGTGCTCTGTCCAACTCTTCACGCAGTACCATATCTTCTATTTCATCTTCATCTACATCCTCTTCCATTTCCATAATATTGTCCTCAAGTACATCGCCCTTGTATAGACCCACTATATACTTCTTCCACCTTTCTGCTTTCCATTCTTTGCTTAGATCTGTGTTTCCATCTGAGCTCTTGATACTCATACCAGTGGTTCTCTTTTCTCCAAAGGTCTCTTTAATTTTCTGCAGGACGTATCTATCTTACCCCTAGTCAGATATGTTTCTACATCCTTACATTTGTCCTCTAGCCATGCCTGCTTAGCCATTTGCACTTCCGGTTGATCTCATTTTTAAGACGTTTGTATTCCTTTTTGCCTGCTCCATTTACTGCATTTTTGTATTTTCTCCTTTCATCAATTAAATTCAATATATCTTCTGTTACCCAAGGATTTCTACTAGCCCTCGTCTTTGTACCTACTTGATCCTCTGCTGTTTTCACTATTTCACACCTCAAAGCTACCAAATCTTCTTCTACTGTATTTCTTTCCCCCATTCCTGTCAATCATTCACTTATGCTCTTCCTGAAACTCTCTACAATCTCTGGTTCTGTCAGTTTATGCAGATCCCATCTCCTTAAATTGCCAGCTTTTTGTAGTTTCTTTATTTTTAATCTACAGTTCATAACCAATAAATTGTGGCCAGAGTCCACCATCTGCCGCTGTAAATGTCTTAAAATTTGAAACCTGGTTCCTAAATCTGAAACCTTCTAGTATCTCCAGGCCACTTCCATGTATACAACCTTCTTTCATAACTCTTGAACCAAGTGTTAGCTATTATTAAGTTATGCTCTGTACAAAATTCTACCAGGCGGCTTCCTCTTTCATTTCTTAGCCCTAATCCATATTCATCTACTAAGTTTCCTTCTCTTCCTTTTCCTACTATTGAATTCCAGTCACCCATGACTATTAAATTTCCGTCTCCCTTCACTATGTGAATAATTTCGTTTATCTCATCATACATTTCATGAATCTCTTCGTCATCTGGAGAGTTAGTTGCCATATAAACTTTTACTACTGTGGTAGTCATGGGCTTCGTTTATTTATTTTATTTATTTATTTATTTATTGTTCCGCTGGATCAAATTAAGGAGAAGTCTCCATGGTCATGGAACGAGTCAATACATGAAATTATAACACGATATTAGAAACAGATAAAATGAAATATAAAAAAAACATATTTAGGTGACAAGTCGTAAGTTTAAATGAAGACAATCAACAATGTAACACTGGAATTTGCTTAATTTTTTAGCTCTTCCAGGAGCTCCTCGACAGAATAGAAAGAGTGAGCCATGAGGAAACTCTTCAGTTTAGACTTAAAAGAGTTTGGGCTACTGCTAAGATTTTTGAGTTCTTGTGGTAGCTTATTGAAAATGGATGCAGCAGAATACTGCACGCCTTTCTGCACAAGAGTCAAGGAAGTGCATTCTACATGCAGATTTGATTTCTGCCTAGTATTAACTGAGTGAAAGCTGCTAACTCTTGGGAATAGGCTAATATTGCTAACAACAAACGACATTAAAGAAAATATATACTGTGAGGGCAATGTCAGAATCCCCAGATTTTTGAATAGGGGTCGACAAGAGGTTCTTGAACTTACACCACATGTAGCTCGAACAGCCCGTTTTTGAGCCAAAAATACCCTTTTTGAATCAGAAGAATTATCCCAAAAAATAATACCATACGACATAAGCGTATGAAAATATGCGAAGTAGACTACTTTTCGTGTTGAAGTGTCACTTATTTCAGATACTGTTCTAATGGTAAATAAAGCAGCATTTAGCTTCTGAACAAGATCCTGGACATGGGCTTTCCACAACAGCTTACTATCTATCCGAACGCCTAGGAATTAGAACTGTTCCGTCTCGCTTATAATATGCCCATTCTGTCTGATCAAAATATCGGTTCTTGTTGAATTGTGAGTTAGAAACTGTAAAAACTGAGTGTTACTGTGATTTAGCATCAAATTATTTTCCACAAGCCACAAACTTATTTCATGAACTACATTATTTGTTACTGTTTCAATATTACACACAAGATCCTTCACTATCAAGCTGGTGTCATCAGCAAACAGAAATATTTTTGAATCACCTGTAATACTAGAAGGCATATCATTTATATAAATAAGACACAGCAGTGGCCCCAGCACCGACCCTTGGGGAACGCCCCACTTAACAGTGCCCCATTGGGACTGAACATCACTACCACTCTCAATATTGCGGAGAATTACCCTCTGCTTTCTGTTCTTAAAGTAAGAGGCGAACCAATTGTAAGCTACTCCCCTTACTCCATAATGGTCCAACTTCTGCAGTAATATTTTGTGGTCAACACAGTCAAAAACCTTCGTTAAATCAAAGAAAACACCTAGCGTTCGCAACCTTTTATTTAATCCGTCCAAAACCTCACAGAGAAAAGAGAATATAGCATTTTCAGTTGTTAAACCATTTATAAAACCAAACTGAACATTTGACAGCAAATTATGTGAATTTAAATGCTCCAGTAACCTTGTATATACAACCTTCTCGATAACTTAAGCAAACACCGATGGCATAGAAATAGGTCTAAAATTGTCAACATTATCAATGTCTCCCTTTTTATAAAGTGGCTTCACTACCGAGTACTTTAATCGGTCAGGAAACCGACCACTCCTAAAGGAAAAGCTACAGATATGGCTGAGAACTGGGCTAACATACATAGAACAATACTTCAGTATTCTGATAGATACCCCGTCATATCCATGAGAGTTCTTGGTCTTTAGTGATTTAATTATTAACTCAATCTCCCTCTTGTCAGTAACATGGAGGAGCATTTCAGGTAACAGTCTCGGAACACTTTTTTCTAAGAGCGCTATATGATTCCCTGTTGGGACTAGGTTTCTATTTAGTTCACCTGCTATATTCAGAAAGTGATTATTAAGTACTGTACATATATGCGACTTATCAGTAACACGGACATTCCCACTACGCACTGATTCTATATCCTCGACCTGTCTCTGCAGACCAGCAACTTCCTTTACGACTGACCATATGGTTTTAATTTTATCCTGAGACTTAGCTATTCTATCTGCATACCACATACTTTTCGCCTTCCTAATAACATTTTTAAGCACCTTACAATACTGTTTGTAATGGACTGCTGCAATTAGATTTTGACTGTTTCTAACGTTTTGAAATAATTGCCACTTTGTTCTACAAGATATTCTTATCCTTCTAGTCAGCCACCCAGGCTGCCTGTTTGTGCTAGTACCCTGTTTTAAACGTTCTAACGGAAAGCAACTTTCAAAGAGCATGAGAAAAGTCTTGAGAAAAGCATTATATTTATCGTCTACTGCATCAGCGCTATAAACATCTTGCCACTCTTGTTCCTTTATAAGGTTTACAAAGATCTCTACAGCAACTGGATCAGCTTTCCTGAACAGCTGATGACTATATTTAACACGTGTTGCAGCATAAAAATCTTTTAAAGTTAAAATTTGCGCATCATGATCTGAAAGGCCATTCACCTTTTTGCTAACAGAATGCCCTTCTAGTAATGAGGAATGAACAAAAATGTTGTCTATGGTTGTCTCGTTGGAAAGAATACGGTTTGCATAAGATTATATGAGTTAAAGAGGTCTACCAGCATCCTCTTCCTTGCACAATCACTTATACAATTAATATTGAAGTCACCACATATAACTAACTTTTTGTATTTCCTATAAAGTGAACCAAGAACCTCCTCTAGCTTTAGCAAAAATGTTGTGAAATCGGAATCTGGGGATCTATAAATAACAACAGTTACAAGTTTAGCTCCGTTAAATTTAACCACACCTGCACAACATTCAAACACCTTTTCAGTGCAGTACTTTGAAACATCAATTGACTCTAATGCGATGCCGTTTTTCACATACATGGCTACTCCCCCACACCGCAAAGAGCTCCTCGAAAAGCAGCCAGCCAACCTGTATCCTGGTAAAGGAAGCCTCTGAATTATCTCCTTATTTAGGAAGTGTTCAGATATACCAATAATTTCAGAGTCAACATCTATAAGCATTTCACTAACTTTATCTCTAATACCTTGTATATTTTGATGAAATATACTAATTCCCTCGTTACTCGGATACCTAAGCTTTGTCAAAAGCGATTCCCTTGGGAGAGAGACTTCCCTTAAGGAGGAATACCTGTCAACTGACTTCAATCTAAAAAAGGTGCAGCTCTAACACCCACCACTGCAGGAATTTTCCCATGAGTGATCCCACCAACCCCACCTATGCTGTCACCTATAAGCTTTGCCAACCTCCCCTTCCCATACCTGTTGAGGTGCAGGCCGTGTCTAGTGAAACCCGTCCTGCTGATAGACTCCACTGACACCACTGAAATGTGACCCATGCTTTCTGTCATCAGCGCACCCCCAAGTCTCATGTTATTACGCCTGACGGCTGTATTAAGATGAGGCCGATCGTGATGCTGAAACAGTTCCACGAAATGCACATTCGTGTTGCCAGTCTGAGTGGCTATCTTTTCCAGGTCACCATCTCACCATCTATGTTATACTCCCCATCCCTATCAATACTATTACCAGCCCCACCCACAATCACTACCTGATCCTCTTCAGTAAAATCCCTACATAACCCCCATGTTAACAGTCACCTGAGCCAACCCTGCATTAGGCTTCACAATGCTGGTGACCTGGTACTCACTCCCCAGCACTTCCTGCAACTGCTGGCCTACACCTCTGCCATGAGAACTACCTAACAGCAGAACCTTCTTCTTCCTCTTCGACTTTGCAACTTTTCTAGGCACAGTAACTACTGAGGTCTGCTGCATACTTCCTACATCTACAGCTACTAGAGGTTCCTCTCCAATAGACTCTGACAGTTGGTCATATCTATTGTAAACACCAATAGTAAAACTATCTGAAAATCTTCTCCTCCTAGCAGATCACTTGCCAACAGCCAGCTCCCATTCCCCAACCCCCTTCTCCCTCCTCATCCTATCTAGCTCCTCCTGTGCGTTTTTCAACTGCACCTGAAGGGCAGAGATCTTACGCTCCTGCTCCTCTATCAATTTACTCTTGCTACATAACCTGCAGTTCCAGGAGAGGATCTCACCAGAATGCCCACTGGCTTCCCCACTGCATTCCTCCCAGTGAAAATACTTCGAACAAGTCTCACACCGCAATCCACTACTCATGAACCTACGGCAAAGCCCACACTTCTCACTCATGGTAATAGTTTACTTTTTCTAAGTTCCGCTACTACAATAAGAATATGTTAAAAACCTGACTACAATAATCACAAACTTACTCTACAAGGGAAGTAACTACTATTAACAGTATTAATAAATAACAAATGTGAATATAACAAAAGATTAATACAGAAAGAGAATCAAACGTCTAATGACACAGTAACGAAGCTGTAAACAGTTCCCAAAAGGTTCTTCTGAAATTATTTCACCAGAAAACACCAAGAACACCGGTTGAAGACTACTAAAGTTCCTAAATAAACCACTATACACAAACAATTAATTAGTACTTAGCTTTCGATGCGCCGCTACAGCTGCAACTGGTCAGCGCGGAATGTAAACACAGGCAAGAGGTTAAGTTGCTCGATACGAAACACTCACAAATATCAGGTCACAACACAAGAAAGGCAGAGGTGAATGAAGAAGCCACTAATACGTCACTTATATAGTAAATATTATCACAAAAACCGTTAAAATATGTATCTGAAACCTAAAAATATATGAAAACTTAGAGAGCGATCTCACGCGCAGTCACTCGCTTATGACCCCTGAATCCCCTTATCGCTCAATCTCGGGAAAAACCCACGCTCAGGACGCGACAATGGTCAGCTCACGTCGTAAGGTCACAGTAGCTGGCAGATTCCCTCCGCCAGCACTCTGGAGGCGGATCGTGTGGGATCGAACCGTTGACCCCAGCGTAGATGTCACAGACAGCAGGTTGCAGCAGAAGCGTTTGCCAGCACAGGCCGAAGCAGCAACAGTAGAGTAAGCCCGCGCAACATGAATGAGCGGTGGTAGCGTTATGCCTGCACAAGGCAGATGACCAGACATGTGTAAACCACGGACACCCAAGTAAGCGACCTGAAGCCGATCGAAGTCAGCTGGCAGGTGAACCTCTAGCACGAACGCACCAGTTCAGCTTGCAGCGGCATCCTGACTTAGGAGCAGAGGGCAGTCCCACAGCTTAAGGAAGACAGCTTCTAGCACCGGCAATAACACCTACTATGAGGACAATGGCTAGTGTGAAGGTTCTTTCGTAGTGGACTGAGGGAGGTGACAGATACTAGCTGGCTAAAATGGGCAATAGTTACCTGGGCTTGGCCTATCACGGTCTTGACAAGGCATCATTCACCATCATCAAAGCCAAAATGGAGCCATGATACAAGGCATGATCACATGGTAATTAGGTGACCATCGCCGCGGCGGCTTCCGTCGTTCCGTTGAAAGCGGTATTACATCTCCGGTTGCACCATTGGGGCTTGAAATGTGTCTACTACCTCGTCGGTTCGACAATAGTTCTTGTGTCGTCAGCATAATCTGCATGCAGTTCCTTGAGGAACAACACCTAACTGGCCTCATGTCCTGCTACCCTAACGCTTCTTGCATCGTGTCGTGGTTACGTCTCCCAATAACTCACCCATGCCAGTTGAAGAGACTGTGCTGCAACAATGTATATACACTGAAGCACCAAAGAAACAGGTGTAGGCATGATTATTCAGATTATTCAATACAGAGATATATAAACAGGCAAAATACGGCGCTGCGGTCGGCAAGGCTTCTGTAACACAACAAGTGTCTGGCGCAGTTGTAAGATCGGTTACTGCTGATACAATGGCGCTTATAAAGATTGGTTTGAACGTGGTATTATAGTCGGCGCACGAACGATGGGACACGGTATGTCCGAGGTAACGATGAAGTAGGGATTTTCCCGTATGACAATAACACGAGTGTACCGTGAATATAAGGAATGCGGTAAAACATCAGATCTCTGACATCGTTGCGGACGAAAAAAGATCCTGCGGGAACTGGACCAACGACAACTGAAGAGAATCGTTCAACGTGACAGAAGTGCAACCCTTCCGCAAATTGCTGCAGATTTCTATGCTGGGCTATCAACAAGTGTCAGCCTTTGAACCGTTCAACGAAACATAATCGATATGGGATTTCGGAGCCGAAGGTCCACACGTGTACCCTTCATGACTGCACGAGAATAAGCTTTACGCCTCGCCTGGACCCGCAAACATTGACATTGGACAGCTGATCACTAGAAACATGTTGCCTCGTCGGACGAGTCTCGTTTCAAATTGTATCGAGTGGATGCACGTGTATGGGTATGTAGACAACCTCATGAATCCATGGACCCTGCATGTCAGCAGGGGCTGTTCAAGCTCGTGGGGGCCTTGTAATGGTGTGGGGTGAGTGCAGTTGGAGCGACATGGGGCCACTGATACTTGTAGACACGCCCCTGACAGGCGACACGTACGTAAGCATTCCGTCTGATCATCTGCATCCATTCGTATCCATTGTGCATTCCGACGGACTAGGGCAATTCCAGCAGAACAGTGCGACACGTCGCACATCCAAAATTGCTACAGAGTGGCTCCAGGAACAGTCTTCCGCTGGCGCAAACTCCCCAGACATGAAAATTATTGAGCATATCTGGGATGCCTTGCAACGTGCTGCTCGCGAGAGATTTCCACCCCGTCGTACTCTTACGTATTTATGGACAGTTCCCTCCCGCACTACTTCACATTTTAGACGAGTCCATGCCACGCCGTGTTGCCTCACGTATGCGTTCTCGCGAGGGTCCGCCAAGATGTTAGGTAGGTGTACCAGTTTTTAGGCTCTTCAGTGTATTTGTCCTCGGAGTTGTCGCGGTGGCATACTTCGGTAAAAACATCTCAGTTTACAAGCCGAATCAAAATGTGTGTGTTCTAATGTGTGTCAATTCCTAAGGGACCAAACTGCTTAAGTCATCGGTCCCTAGACTTACACACTACTTAAACTAACTTACGCTAAGAACAACACACACACCCATGCTCGAGGGAGGACTCGAACTTCCGGCGGGAGGGGCCTGGCAGTTCGTGACTCGACGCCTCAAACCGCGCGACCTATCCGCGCGGCCAAGACGCGTCGTTTCGAACAAGATACTTAAGCTTTCAACAGCTTCTCCACCATCGTCATGAGGAGTGGAAATCGCAGTCTGTCATGACTGGCACAGTGTTCTACCTATATACTCGTCATGGAGCATCTGGTACCTTCCAGAGCGTGCCGGAGTGGCGCATTGCTGAAGCCAGGTTAGGCAACACCTAGCACCTCCATACCGCCGCAAGACCAACTGACATAACATGGTCCGAGCGGAGGGCTCCACGATTGAAACTGCCACTCCCGCGTCCTTACAAACGTCAAGCCTATGTCTTTGCTTTCACTCAATGTCCAAGCCCACTCCCACGCCTTATCAAGTGTGTACCCCTGGTATCTGTTGAAATTCTTGCTGTTTCTTCTAATTTCGGCCACTTGTTTGATAATAGAATTCCAGTATGATGTGTTTTAACCCCAAACCCTTGATTTTTCAAATTGTATGTTATGTCCGTTTTCTGGGCTATGTTTAGCCACGGCTGTGTTGTCAAGTTCCCTTTTGTCGTATGTGTCATGAAATGTTTGCAGAACGCTCGGAAAAAGCGCGAATGGTTTGACCTGTGTCAATGTTAGCACATCCAGAGGGACACAACGCACGCCAGTAACTCGAAGACCTATGTTGCCTGTAACAGGACGTACTTATCTTGGAGGCGGGCCGAAACACTTGTCTCAGCTCAAGCCTCTTCAGCGATATGTTGCTAGTAGTTGCTCCATGGGACGGAACGAATGCAGTTGTCTTAGCCTCCTCTGCCGAATCATGAGGAGTCTTTCATCGGACTTGAAAGCTTTCATAGATTCTCCCTTGCTGTAGCCGTTTTCTCTGAACATGAACTTCAAGTGCTGAAAATCAGGCGCTAGATGGTCGTCGTCAGATATAATCTTTACCCTGTGTACTAACGTGTTCATTACCACTTTCTTGTGTTCTGGTGGTGAAAACTTTTGGCGTTTAATTCCTCGTCAGCGTGAGTAGTGAAACGTCCCCTTAGAACTATTTATACAGGACTTTGCTTAACCTGACACACAATATTATTTAGCGCAACGCAATCTGACTTTCAATAATCCCTACAATACAATGGCCCTGACTAACTTTAACCTATACCTTTCACAAATCACTTACCTCACAAAAATCTTCGTTACTGGAACTACTGCAATACGGCGAGCACCACTACTGCCAGCTTAATATTCATAATATATACAGCAGTTCATGACATTTTTCAAAACTCCGCCATCTCTCTCCCCACATCCACCACTGCTGGCGGCTCACCTCCAACTGCGCAACGCTACGCGCTGTTCACATCCAGCTATAGCAGTTCATGACAACAATGGCAGGCAACAATGCAAACTAGCCACAGACTGCACACAGCACAGCCAGTGATTTTCATACAGAGCGCTACGTGGCATTACCCATATAAAAATCTAAACAGCCTACTTACATAGCCCCCATGCTCCCCACAAAAAATTTTACAAATTTTTTTGGCCAGTGGCCAATAATGATTTGAGAAAATTTTTTTATAATTACACTAACAAAGATATCCAATGCACACACTTATTGATACAATGTTGGTCAAAAGCTAAAATTTTCTCACAGTCCATAAAGACAGTCCTGATCGTTCATCACAATAGTAATTACAGTTTTTTTTCAGATTGTCTCATTAGTAAAAAAAATTGCACACAGAAGTAGTGTGTTTCCATGCAGTCTTGAAGAAGTAGTGTGGTCCTTCCAACGGAAAGACAGTGCTGACTCTTGACATGCAGACAGGTAATGGGCCACAACAGAGCAAACCCACAGCAGAGTCATTCGATGTTTTGAAGAAGATTGGTAGATAGGTCATCACAGAGTAGACCTACTGTAGTCCTGGTAGAGAGTATTGGTATTGGTGGGCCACCAGAGGTGCAGACCCACTGCAGTCCTTATAGAAATAATGGTATTGGTGGGTCATCAGAGATGCAGACCCACTGTAGTCCTTGTAGAAAGTGTGGACAGGCCCACTGTAGTCCTGGTAGAGATTGTGGTATTGGTGGGCCACTAGAGATGCAGACCCACTGTAGTCCTTGTAGAGGCGGCCAGCAGCCATCTGTTGCGACTGTGCGGGTGCACAATCACCAGTGAAGAGTCTTGCAGTTAATATAACAAGTCCATAACCACCACTTGTGCACTCACAAAGTTTTTGGAATTGTCCTTAGAACCAGCAATGCTGTTATCCAGTCCCTTGCTGAATTATTAACACACGTGCAAACACTATCAGTCCCTACTTCTCACATATTGTCCATATACTATGACCAACAGAAATGTGTGCAGTGAGATGGAACTTACAAGTTACTTAATTTGATCAACTGCTGTCAATTACAATTTTATAACATAAGAATACAATGACAAAGGTACAAAATACATAATTAAAAACATAACAATACAGATAACATTTGTAGTACAGGCTTTACAAAAGAATAGAAATAAACATATACATCAGTGTTACAGGAATGATGACATGAGTACAAAAATAAAAGATCAGAATCACTTTTGAAACGTCAACTTCACACATGAGCATTAAAACAACACAGAATAAATAATGTATAAGCATCTTGACAAAGAAAATAACAGAGTATTAGAAAAAATCTACAACATAGCTCTCATCAGCTAAACACATAAAGACAGGAAAAACACAAATACACAAGGGTACACAAACATATAGTGGGATAACACCAAAGGAAAGGACAGGGTTTGTTTTACTGCAGTATTTTGCAAACAAAACTTTCTTTACTTCTCGGAGATCGCCCTTCATTCATCATTATTCCCAAAAAGTCCTATCTATACCTCCTTCCTGTATTCTATTCATATTTCTTTCAAAATAATTATTTCTGATTGTACAATACTCATTTGGGCCCAAATCTTTTTCATATAACTTCGCATTGCATTCTTTACCTATTCTCCATAGTCAGTTTCTTATATAGTCTACCCCCTCTTAAGCAAACTTAAATCTACTGAGCTCAGATGCTAAACTAAGGGACGAGGCAATGCAGCATCACATAAAACAGTTAATATAAACAGCAATGAAAAAAACGCAGATTTGCGAAGCAAGCAGCATTAAGAAATTAGCAAAAGTCAAATTCAATAACACTATGCCTGGCAAACAGCAGCAACTTATACCTAAACATGACATAGCTCAAGCAGAAAAAATATTACAGTAAAAACAACAATGCAGACAAGGGAAATGTCTATTCACATCTTAATGTCTATGTAATTAAAGTGGTGCACCATAACAACTTATTGTAAAAAAAATATTACCATGTACTGGAAAAGAAAATTATGTGTTACTGTTACTAGTTCCTTCTTATTGTTCTTTCCTTTCCAAGTGCTCCTTTTTTAAAGAATGTGGATCATAAAATAATTATTTAATAGATCTGTTGACAGAAAGAGTTCACATTAGCAAATGCATCTAAGTTTATTTTATAAAACTAATGCTGCAACACAGCTGGAAACCAGATATTAAATGAAATAAGCAACTATGAAAAGCAAAGCATAAAAATATCATTCAATAGTCATGTGGCATTTCGTAAGTCAGTAGCACTCAACTCTCGGAGAAAGACACTTGTCATAATCAGGTGTACAGATGTACGAATAGTTCCCACCAATTCATAAGCATTTCAATAATTAGCACAAAGTGCGAGTAATCATATGTTTTTAAGTAACGAGGGTGTCGCATTAGCGATGAAAGGCACACCCTAATGGCTTGTTCTCCAGGTGTTTGACACAGCTGTGTCCCGACGACGCACATGCAGGTGGTCACTTAACTTTCTTACGGAAATATTTACGACAGCAGTTTCCGCTACAGGTCTTCACAGGTCAAGAATTTGCGTTACAAATCTGTAGAAACGAAATCTTATGAATATAACAGTGTCCAAAAAATTTTCGCCGGCATTGTGATACATTCACGCATTTACACACATTTCATAACTCTTAAAGTACGATTCTCGGTTTCCAACATCCTTTTTCACAAGTCAAGAGTCCCTAACTTCTATTCATTATTCCTTACCTTATTCGTCAACACTTCTTCAATATTTCATCATAACATACGTAGCATAATCAAATAACTCATATAGCATTAGCTTATTGATCATAAACATACCTCAGCAGCATAATACACATCGTCGTCGTAATAGTAACATCATAACACCTCAGTCAAATCTCAAAAACGTCGTAGCTTTCTGCAATAATTTCAGAATCTAAAAAAATTCTCTGCTCGTGTCAAGAGTGTCATCTACCTCAAACGTTCTTTAAAAATCATGATCCCATACCAAATACATCATTCAAAGCTCTCATAGTATCACAATGGTTCCAAAAAAATATGAACAGTGCAAAAAGTACAGACAAAATACAATTTCTTAAGTGTGAAGTAATCCAACTCTGTAATTGCGTAAACATGTGTCACTGACGTAGTAAAAAAGATGTTTGTTTCTCTGTTAAATGATCAGATAGCTGTGTAATTTATGTGTTAGAGAAATATGGTACCGATGTGTTAAATTGTATAAGCAAATACCATATTAGCTAGGGCTCCTTGTGCTTGCCAGACACATGGTACACAAAGTAAACGTGTACCCCCCTGAGGATTATTGTAATTGTATCCTCAGGTATTATAGCTTACAGCAATGGAATGAAATGTATCATGAAAAACTTTCTTTTTAATTCAAAAATCTCTAAAAATAAATGTTTTAAGTACAAAATTAATCACTCAAATACATGTCCTGTAGCGCTAAATGTGCGTCTTGCTGTAAGATAATCTCTGGGAAGTGTCGTAGTTATTGTCCTCCGAAAGCTAAGTTCTGCAGAAGTCAATGTACTTACCTCATGATACACAAAAGTGAAATGCTTTGCGTATAGATAACTTAGTTATTACACTTATTGCCGTGATGAGGAAAGTACTGTGCTGTAACGTATTGTTGTCCTACGGAAAAGGCTGTCTCCTTGTAGCAATAGCACAAAAGTCACCACTAAAACATGTCTCACTTAATAGAAGAATTCAAAAAACTGTGCAGATATAAAACAGATACACCGTAAAAGCAACATTGTAAATTGTCACGCATTAGCAGCGTCGTGATAAAATCGTGTAGCTGTCACATAAACTAACCACTGTGTCATCTGGCATTTCACAGAAAGCACCTCAAATCCAGAATCCATTCTCAAGCAAACCAAAATGTTGCATGAAAATTTCATTAGCAGTGCTTGTATATGTTCTAAGTATGTAAGCCGTATATTCGTTACGTAATCGTGCAACTAACAAGGAGGAATGTATAAATAACAACACTGTGTCGTCTGTTCGCAATAACAATGCATTCGCAATTACTTGTCTAAGTTACCTATGTTCTTGACTGGATGGTTAGTTAGCTTTAAAACATAGTTGCATGTTAACAGTTTCTCAGTGTGACAAATTGTACAAGTAGCGTGAAGTGAAAATTGCAAAGACTAAGTTAAAAAGCAGATTATCTGTCAATAAATGGTTTTACATGAGAAATGTGGTGTAAACCTTTACTCTTCCTAGCATGCAGAGTTTCAACTTCAACGCAATTATCATGTGGTATACGTCGGATTCTGTAAGGTCCATTGTAAACTAGAAAGAATTTGTGACTCAAGTGTTTCTTCTTATGTGACAATGAATGAGCTTTAATGAGAACTTTCTGACCAATACATAATTTCTTTGCATTTGCTTTACCGTTTAGTTTTCTCCTTTTGTCTGCTGCAGATTTTATATTTTTAAGAGCCAAATCAATTATGTCTTTGTGTCGAAGTTTACGTGTATTCGGGAAAGGTACAAGCTCTCTGATTCTGTTTGGAGGTTCTACATTCTTCAGTACAAGAGTAGGTGGTAAAGCAGTGGAATCATGAGGCATTTCATTCAGCACATTTTGAAATAAGTGTAAATATCTGTCCCAATGCTGATGCTTTCTGTGACAATAAAGTCTGCAAAGCTTATTGATTTCTTTCATAATCCGTTCAGACGGGTTACAATGTGGTGAATACAATGAAATAAAAACAGGTTTGATTTTATGATTCCGAAGCATGCGTGACCAAACAGCAGATCTGAATTGCGGTCCGTTATCTGAAATGACTTTACTAACGTGTCCAACTTCACGTAAGAAATTTTTAACAAAGGCGTTGGATACAGACCGTCCAGTGGCTTTACGTAACGGAGTGAAAGAAACAAATTTTTGAAGTAAGTTCAACAGCGACCAGAACGTACGCAAATCCATTAGATGTTCTGACAAGCGGTCCCAAGAGATCAACAGCAGCAAATTCTTTTAATTTAGAAGGAATGATAGGAAACAGCGGAGCACGATGGGAGACAGTAGATGGTTTCGCCTTTTGACAAAGTTTACAAATAGACAAGACTCTTCGAATTCTCTTTTCCATATTGTTAAAATAACAAGTCGTTCGAAGAATATGATAACATTTTCGTGGACCAAAATGTGCGTAGCTGAAATGAATGTACCAAATGAGCTTATTAACAAAATCGTCTGGAATGCAAAGTACCCATAGCTTGTCATCAACAGTGCAGCGTTTGAACAGTATGTTGTTTCTAACCAGGTAATAATGCCGAATCTGAGTGTGTGTCTTTTCATGCCATTTACTTTTGATGTCTTTCCAAATCGGATCTTTATCTTGTTCATGAGCAATGTCCTTTAAAGATGTGGTGATGAAGTTTTCAAAGGCGACTTTCTGAATGTAAAGAATACTGAAATTTTTCTCGAGGTTGCCTTCTGTGTTAATTTTCTCAAGCCCAGCCGGTGCGCGTGACAGCGCGTCCGCAACAATGTTCTCCTTGCCGGGAATGTAGACTATTGTGAAGCGGAATTCTTGCAGAAACAATGCCCAACGTTTTAGCCTGTCATGATTTAATTTTGAAGACATAAGAAATTGTAATGCATGATGATCACTGTATACTTTTACGTGCTTACCAGAAAGAAAGAAACGGAATTTGTTAAATGCCCAAACGATAGCTAAAGCTTCTAATTCAGTAACGGAATAATTTTTTTCAGATTTTGTTAGCACTCGGCTAGCAAAAGCAATGGTTTTCTGAATGGTAGTGTCATTTTCTATGGCTTCTTGAAATAAATGGGCACCAAGACCGACTTTAGAAGAATCCGTGCTAAGGCAGAAATCTTGTGACAGATCTGGATGAGCTAGTATTGGCGCGTGAAGTAACGCTTCTTTCAAAGAATTGAATTCCAACTGTGCTTGTTCGTCCCAGTTCCAAATAGTATTTTTTCCAGTGAGAGAACAAAGTTTTGGTGTAACTAGAATTTGCATATTCAGAAAACGACGGTAAAAATTTACGAGACCTAGAAAACTGCGGACTTGTTTTTTTGTGGATGGAACTGGAATGACTCTGATTGCTTCTAACTTTTCAGGATCCGGCTGAATGTCTTCAGAAGAAATAATATGTCCCAAAAACTTCACCTTTGTCCTACCGAATTCAGACTTTTCCAAGTTAACTGTAATTCCAGATTCTGCAAAAATACGTAACAAACTGTCGAGGATGCGGTTATGTTGTTCCCATGAAGCTTCTGCTATTAGGATATCGTCCACATATAAGGTGATGTGACGTTTTAAGAACTCAGGTAATATGGAATTTAACCCGCGAATGAATGCTGCCGAAGAAATGTTCAAACCAAAAGGAAGTTTCCGAAACTGATAACAAACGCCGAAACAAAGGAAAGCTGTGTATTTTCTGCATTCTGGATGAAGTTCGATCTGATAAAAGCTGGATCTGAGATCAATGGAAGACAACACTTTTACACCATTAAAATTTTGAAGAAGTTCTTCCATCGTCTGCGGCCTGTCTGTTTCAGGAATGATGATAATATTGATTTGTCTCGAATCTAAGACAAGTCTGATCGATCCATTTTTCTTCTCAACAACATGTAACGGATTGTTGAATGAGCTTACTGCAGGCTCAATAATGCCCTCGTCAAGCATAGATTGTATTTCTGTTCTAACACGGTCCCTATAATGCGCCGGAATTACGTATGGTCTAACACAAAATTTAGTATGCTCACGAACACGAAATTGGTATTGAAATCCCTTGATTGTTCCTGTTTTGTGAGTAAAAACTGTGTAATGTGCTTGTAAAATCTCAAAAAGGTCCTGCCTATCAGTGTCATTACAATTCTCAATTGTTTGAATTTTATTCTGAATTAACTCATTAATTTCAAATATGCCGTCGATGTCATCCCTGTCAGTACTTGCAGAGTGATTGTTAGTGTCTAGTTCCGTAGAAAATTCCAAACTGTTATCTAACAGAAGGTAAAGCCGATTAATTTCCTCATCATGGTTTGAGAGCCAGTCTTCAAATTTCAAAGCTATTGACCTACCTTCTTTCTCTAAACTTATTTCAGCATCGTGAAAGCTTAAAATTGCTTTGTATTCATTCAAAAAGTCTACTCCCAGTATAATTTCCGTCGACAATAATGGAACAATAAGGAAGTTCATAGAGAAGCTGTGGCTTTGACAAAAGAATTATAAGTTGGTTTGTTGACGTACATCTACACTTTTTCCAAAGATTGCACCTTGTAATTTAATCTTACGTAACGGAAGTGTGGGGCAATCGTTCGATTTGTTGCATTTGCTAAAAGCTGTTTCACTAATTACTGAAATGGGACTGCCAGAGTCAAGTACTGCCGTAAATTTTACGTCATTTACAGTAATGTGAATCACAGGATATGCAATGTTGTTACGTTTTACATCGTGTTCCTGGAGTAAGATGTCCCTAATGTCTTCCATTTTTACGTAATTACTAGCTACGGCAGCTGCGTCGTCAGTTTCATAAGTACGTATTGTGGCTGCCAGCGGAGTGAGTCATTGCCTATTGTCTCTTTGTTGGCGCACGTCGTTATTGGGATTTGGAGACCTAACTTCTACAAATTCATCGTGATGAGAGTGCTCTGCTCTGTTTAAATCTCGCCAGTTCTGATGCAATTCAGGTCTGTCGTTACGATCATATCGTCTGTCGTCATGTCGGTAGATTCGATAGTTTCTTTCTTGTCGGTCATGTGGTGGAGAATTTCTCCCTGAATCGTAACTGCGCGCTGGACCGTTGCGTCTAAAGTTATTCTGTCTCCCTTGATAATAATTATTTTGGTTCCCATATTGTCTGTTTCTCTGAGTGTCTCTGTGATAGTCATTATTGCGGAGAGGTGATCTTTCCCTGTAATTATTACTACATTGCCAACGGTTGTCATACGGGTGGTGTCTATTTTGGTCACGATTTATGTGGTGAGAATAGCCTTGTCGCGTCCAGTTATCGTTTCTGTCGTCACGGAATTGTGACGGATGTGACCTGTAGTGATTGTTTTCCTGTTTTCGCATCCCGCAACTGTCTGTGTCAATTTCTAATTCTTGTAACAGTCCCTGAAAAGCTTCAATGTCGTCTTTGCAACGTCCTGCTAAAATAGTATGTCTCAAATGTTCGGGCAGTTTGATTAAGCAAATGCGGATGAGTTCTGAGGGGCTGTATGGGTTTGACAGGTATTGATTCTTGTGCAACATGTCTTCAAAATATTTCACAAGACTGGAAAATTCAGATTGTTCGAAGTGTTTCATCATTATGATGCTATGTTTTACGCGGTCTTGTGTGGCTTGAGACCAATATGCTGAGAGGAAGGCATGGTAAAATTCTCCTTCACTGTGGCAATCGTGAATGACCGATCGCATTCTTACAGCTGGTTCATTCTCTAAGTAGCCACACAAATTCTAACCTGTGCTCCAATGACCAGTTGGGAGGGAAACAATGAGAGAATTGATGGAGCCATGCTTGTGGATGAATGTCGTTGCCAGAATTCTTAAACGTTTTGAATTTACGTGTAGTAATGAACAGCTTATAGTCAAAGTCATCGTGTCGGCGAGTAGCATATCGGTCATTGTTACGTCGTGTCGGCTGTTCCATCTCAAAATTCGGTGTACCTTGCCAATTTCTTTCATAATTACCGAAATGCCCTGTGTTATTATTTTGTGGCTTTTCCGTATTTCTAAGTTCCTCTTCCCGTGTTGGAGCGCGAATGTCCTCTGAAATATGTAATTCTTGTATCACCTGCGTCAACTGATCTTGTACTTCCCGCATTTCTCTTTTGTATTGCGTATTAATTTGATTCTGATTTTGTTTGAATTTTCTTATTTGTTCATACTCTTCTGTGTCAGTGAAGGCTACGGGTCTTGTGTCATTCAGATCATCATCTACCTTTGTAGATAAGTTAGTGACCTGATCCGAAAGTTCGGCTACTTTCTCTGATAATGAACTAATTTCCTCCATGTGTCTTTCTACTGTGTCCTTTAAGTTTTCCTGAGTTTTTGCAAGTTGCGTAACCGAATCGGTAGATGCAACTGAGTCCATTTTAGCTTGCAAGGTCTCATGATTTTCATGAACAATAGTTTGCAGATCTTTTATGGCTGCTTCGTGATTCTGTAATGCATTTTCATGCCGCGAAAAAATAGGTTGAAAATGTTCACAAATTTGTGTTTTTACGTCATTACAGACTTTTTGACATTTCGATTCAGTGTTATGTAACGCAGTAGTTAAATCTTCACGTGTTTGTTCAAGTGTGGTGTCTAACTTTTGAAGCTTTTGCTGTGTTTGTCTCTGATTTTGTTCCATTGTGTCTAACTTTTGAAGATTTTGTCCCATTGTGTCTAACTGTTGCTGTGTTTGTCTCTGATTTTGTTCCATTTGTTGCATTAGTTGTAATAACAATGCATTAGTGTCTGGAATCAGTTCCTCTACTCTTTTCGGCAGTGAATTTGCACCGGCAACATTCACATTTTGACAAGCTGAAAATGTGTCTTGACTTATTTGAGAAAACGGTGAGGACGCAAAACCTGAATCTACAGTATTTGCAAAATTGTGTCCTATCATTTCGGATTCCTGAGGCGAGCTGTTGCCGACCGATCGATCGATAATGCTTCCCTGTTCACTACCTGTTTGACTGTCTACGCCATTGTTTGACGCCCGCTCCATTTCCCTATGCACAGTTACCAAATTACTGCTTTGAACATTAGTTAACTCATTACATGGTGGGGCCAACACACTGCTTTCGTCTTCACTGTCATTTCTTAGTTTACTTTGGAGCCGAGTGTTACGTTTTTCACACGCCATTATTGTCACAATATTTCACACGATAACACAGAAAAGCACAATTTGAATAGCAAAAATAAGAGAACACATTAATATAGCACTGAAATAATATCTAGTTAATTGCAGCTGCGAAATACTTGGTGAAAATCTACATGCATGCCACAACTGTTTTACAGTACAACAATGAAAGACTGCAACTACAAAGGAGATTCTCTCTACAATTACGCGCTAGCAATAAACAAAAGCTACACTAAATACACAAAGTACAAGAAAAAATCAGAAGATTCGAGTGAGGTATCCTAGGCTAAGGGTTGACATATGAAACGTCCCCTTAGAACTATTTATACAGGACTGTGCTTAACCTGACACACAATATTATTTAGCGCAACGCAATCTAACTTTCAATAATCCCTACAAAACAATGGCCCTGACTAACTTTAACCTATACCTTTCACAAATCACTTACCTCACAAAAATCATCGTTACTGGAACTACTGCAATACGGCGAGCACCACTACTGCCAGCTTAATATTCATAATATATACAGCAGTTCATGACATTTTTCAAAACTTCGCCATCTCTCTCCCCACATCCACCACTGCTGGCGGCTCACCTCCAACTGCGCAACGCTACGCGCTGTTCACATCCAGCTATAGCAGTTCATGACAACAATGGCAGGCAACAATGCAAACTAGCCACAGACTGCACACAGCACAGCCAGTGATTTTCATACAGAGCGCTACGTGGCATTACCCATATAAAAATCTAAACAGCCTACTTACAGTAGATTTCCTGTACACCGAATGCCCAAGCCGGCCTCCTGCCTTCCATTCAACTAAAGCTAGCCTTCGTTTGTAACTTGACAGTAAATTTAATGTTGGGAAGGACACCGTTCGTGTGGTCGACGAACTGCCTCCATCGCATTTTCACCCTGAGGCCACATCAAGAAAGTGTTGTCAACATATCGTGGGAAGCAATATGGTCGCAACCTCGCAGAGTTCAGAGCTTGCTTTTCAAAGTGCACCATTAAAAAGCTTCACGACAACTAGAGACAATGGGGATCCCATGGCTGTAACATCCGTCTTATAATATTCGTTTCGGTGCACGTTGTCGTTATGGCTTGGCGGAACAGCCTGACCATCGTAAGTGTGCCATATGATCTAGCTTGTCTTATACCAGCACTCTCGTAAAAAGTGACACAATGTCCAGACTAACCACTAAGTTAATTTGGCCTATATTTTCTTGAGGATCTCAATAACGTGATATTCGGAGTGTCCCATTTTGGGTGGTAACAACCCTGCCAGATGTTTAGCAAATCTATAGGGGAGTGAACTGATTGCGTTAACCACAGGCCTCAGAGCAACATTTTGGTGTGTATCTTCGGTAATACGGAGTTCCTTGTGGGGGGGGGGGGGGGGGCAGTCTGGCGGCACTTGCCATTACTTTCTTCCTCACTTTTTCTGCCATCCAAGCTGTTACACGCAGTCACTCGTTGAGACCCTCAAGAAAATAAAGAGTGGGCAAAATGACTTAGTGGTGAGTCTGGACGTTGTGTCAATGTTTACAAGTGCCTGTACAAGTCACACCTGATATGATCAAACTGTTCCACCATGCGTTAACCACCATGTACTTTACGTACCGAAACAGATATTAAGAGATGACGGATGGCACAGCCATGGGACCCTATTTTCTCTGGACGTCACGAACTTTTTGACGGAGCCCTTTGAGAAGAAAGCTCTGAACTCTACGGGGTTTCGACCATCTTGCTTCCTACAATACATTGACAACACTTTCTTGATATGGTCTCAGGGTGAAAATGCGCTGCAGGCAGTTCGTCGATCACATGAATGGTGTCACACCCAACTGTCGTGTTGGAGAGGAATGGCAAGTTTCCGTTCTTGGATGTTTTAGTTAAACGGAAGGCAGGAGGGCGGCTTGGTCATTCAGTGTACAGGAAATTTACTCACACTGACCGACACATAAATGCCAACAGCTTTCGTCACCCTGTACACAAGAAATAGGTACTTAACGTGTTAGTAGGTAGGGCAAATATTATATCTGACGACGATTATGTGGAGTCTGAATTTCAGCATTTGAAGCTCATGGTCAGAGAAAATGGTTATAGCAACGGAGAAACTGCTAAATATAGGTTGACTCTTACAGAGAAGATAACAGTAAACAGCCACTTTTTTTAATGTTATTTATTTATTTATTTATTTTCGTTGCCGGTTTCCAGCGGACGGCTCGTTCACATTAAGATATATTTTACATTAGGTTTCACTTTTCGTTTTCGCAACTTATGAAGTGTCCTGGGGTGATGGTGCCCTTCAAAGGGCGGTGGTGCCATTAAACCAAACAAGATGTGTGAAAATGTCCTATTAATTGTAACTGTGCCTCACAATAATTTCGAACAAAGTAAACAAAAGATTAAAGTGGAGCTGTTTAGGTTACTTACTGTTTTGGTTACATCACCTAGAAAACGGGCATAAAACACACTTGGAAATATCGAGAGTTTTAGCTTAAACTCCATCTTACTGGGAGTCTGTTAACAAAGAAGCGGCCGAAATTAGAATAAACTGCAACAATTTTAACAGAGACCAGGGGTACACACTTAATAGAGCGTGGGAGTGGTCTTTGGACACTGAGTGAAAGCAAAGAATTAGGTTTGACGCTTGTAAGGACGTGGGAGCGGCAGTTTCATACGTGAACCAGGCCGCTCGTACCGACGCCTACGAGAAAGATAGGCTGTGGCACATGCACTACTGCACGTAACACTGCAAATCATAACAAGTGCCAGCAGCTGTCTCCCGCGGGGAGCGAGTAACTACTTTATACGACGAAATTACGACCTTTTCAATTAAATATTGATTTCCCGTGAGGCTTGCACGAAGCTGATCGTTCCCAAAGTGTGGCGGACAAGCCTATTAGTGTGACGTCAAAAGTTCGTTGCAGGGCCCGTTTATCTCGTTGGCCCCAGCTCGCGCCACGTGACGATACTGAAGTCTCGTGGCGGGATGGAGCAACACCGACTCAAAGGACTGCCTCGGCGCTTGTTGGTGACGTCACGTCAGCTAGGCACGGCGAACGCCAGGTCTGTTGCAGGCAGAAACGCCTGGGCGTGCTTAACACTATAAATCTCTGATTTTTGGACAAAATGTTTGGTATTGTTTTGGATTCTGCAGTTTTATTTATATGAAAGATTTTCTTACTATCGTAAAGCTACAAATGAAGATCATAGTTCTCTATTACTGAATTCTGTCGAAACAAACGTAGATCAATATGAGAAGATGCTTTGCCCCATTGCAAGCTTCGGAAATTTTACATTCAAGTAACTATATTTACTTGATCCATTTTGTTATCGAAACTTACCCCAACCCCCTTACAATTAACTCGTTTCTTTTATTTATTTATTTATTTATTTTCGTTTGACATCGTCCTTGGAAATGTGAACTAATTTACATGTGTAAATGTTGCCAGTCATTAGATTACAGTCGTTTTCAACGAAAGGGATTCTAAACAGGAAACAAAACAGCTTCATACATTGAAATTACTGCTGAGCTTAGACTTTTTTAAACATGCACATTAGAAAAGATAAATATTCCCCTCTTGCAACTGAAAGGATAAACTTTAGAAGATAAAATAATTTTATTTGATAAAACAATTATCTCTGTTTTGCCTCTTCTTCTGTCCTCCACACCCTGCCCCAGCGTGTACAATCGCAAGATATTTCATTAACATTCAGTGCTCCTCACCCCATAGTCAACCAAGATACCTAAAGAAGAGCACCAATATGTCCACAGTTTCTTGTAAAAGCAACCCAGTACAAACGTTAACTTCCTCAGATTTACAAATAAGGTAAAGAAGCACGAATTCTGTTGCTGCTGGATCATGAAGTTGTTTTTGTATGTCAATCCTTAAAACAGGTGGAAATTTAAGTTCAGGAGTACACTATTTGTTAAGAAGTGGAATGAATTGCACAATTAACTGATTTCAGAAATCTCTCAGAACAATGTTTGTTGGTCAACTACCGCCAATAGTTTCACATTTTCCTGTGTCAGAGAGGGAGACACCACCATTATGAATATACCTGCAACAGACCTGGCGTTCGCCGTGTCTAGCTGACGTGACGTCACGAAGAAGCGCCGAGGCCTTCCTTTGAGTCTGTGTTGGATGGAGGCGGAAGGAGCTGCCCACCCTGCCTTCTGCACATGCGCCACTCCGACACTCTCTGGAAGGTGCCATACTCTGAGTTATGTGTATATAAGCCGAACACCGTGTCAGCCCCGGCGGTAAGTGATTTCCACTCCTGATGACGAAGGCGGAGACAGGTCGAAAGCTCGAGAGTTTTATTCGAAATGACGAAATGAACCCAGAAGATTTCGAATCATATCAAATAGCGTGAATGTTACATAAAATCTAACTCCTGCACTTGGACGAGCACTTCGTTCGTGGTCTTCCACTCTTATTATTCCCTCTTTGTTCTTGTACATATTATGTATTACACTTCTCTCCCTATAACTTCCTCCTACTTCCCTCGAACGACATCTTACACCATTTTGCATTGTCGAACACATTTTCCATGTCGACGAATCCTACGAACGTGTCATAATTTTTCTTTAGTCTTCCTTCCATTATCGACCCTAACGTTAGAATACTGTCTCTGGCAACTTTACCTTTCCTAGGTCCAAACTAATCGTCATCTAACACATCCGCAATTTCTTTTCAGATTTTCTATGTATAATTCTTGTCACCAAATTTGGATGCATGAGCTGTTAAGCTGATTGTGTGATCATTCTCGCATATGTCAGCTCTTGCAGTCTTAGGAATTGTGTCGGAGATATTTTTTCGAAACTCAGATGGTACGTCGCCAGTCTCTTACACTCTACACACTATTGTGAACAGGCGTTTTGTGGCCACTTCCTCAACGTTTTTAGAAGTTCTTATAGAATATTATCCATCCCTCCTGACTTATTTGATCTTATGTCTTCCAAAGCTCTTCTGAATTCTGATTCTAACACTGCATCCGGTATCTTTGCTGCATCGACTTCTTTATGTTCTTCTATCAAATGGTCCAAATGGCTCTAAGCACTGTGGGACTTAACATCTGAGGTGATCAGTCCCATAGACTTAGAACTACTTTAACCTAACTAACCTAAGGACATCACACACATCCATGCCCGAGGCAGGATTCGAACCTGCGACCGTAGCACAGCGCGGTTCCGGACTGAAGCGCCTAGAACCGCACGGCCACAACGACCGGCGCTCTTCTATCACATCAGTCATATCTTCCCCCTCATAGAGGCCTTCATTCTACTCTTTCCAACTGTCCACTCTCTGCTCTACTTTTGACACTGGAATTCCCGTTGCTCTCTTAACGTTATCACCCTTGCTTTTAATGTCAGCGAAGGTTGTTTTGACTTTTCTATATGCTGAGTCAGGCCTTCTGACAATCATTTCTTTTTCGGATTCTTCACATTTTTAATCAGCCATTGTGTCTTAGCTTCACTGCACTTCCTGTTGATTTCATTCCTCAGGGATTGCTATTTCTGTACTTCTGAATCTCCCTGAACGTTTCTGTACTTCCTTCTTTCATCGATCGACTGAAGACTGTCTGCTGTTACCCCTGTTTTCTGCGCGGGTATCTTCTACGTATCTATTTTTTCTCTTTGCAAACGTCTGTGATTGCCCTTTTTAGAGATATCGATTCCTCTTCAACTGAACTGCATATTGCTCATTTCGTTATCGTAGTATCTACTGCCTTGGAGAAATTCAAGCACATCTCTTCATTGCTTAGAATTTCCGTATCACACTTCTTTGATTATTGATTATTCCTGATTAATTTCTTAAACTTCAGCGTACTCTTCATTACTATTATATTGTGATCTGAGACTTTATCTGCTTCTGGGTACGCCGGCCGTTGTGGCCGAGCGGCTCTAGGCGCTTCAGTCTGGAACCGCGCGACCGCTACGGTCGCAAGTTCGAATCCTGCCTCGGGCATAGATGTGTATGATGCCCTTAGGTTAGTTAGGTTTAAGTAGTTCTAAGTTCTAGGGGACCGATGACCTCAGATGTTAAGTCCCATAGTGCTCAGAGCCATTCGAACCATTTTTTGCTTCTCGGCACCCCTTACAGCCCTGTGTCTGATTTCAGTATCTCTGACCATGATGCAATCTAACTGAAATCTTCTACTATATGAAGGCGTTAGCCAAGTGCACCTCCTCCTCTTGTAATTCTTGGACAGAGTATTTCCTATTAGTAGGAGAAATTTATTACAGCACTCAATTAGTCTTTCTCCTCTTTCATTCTTAGTACCAAGCCCATATTCTCCCGTGACCCTTTCTTCTACTCCTTCCCCTAAACTGTATCCGAGTCCCCGAGGGCTATTACATTTTCATCTCCCTTTACATACTGAAATTGCCTTTCAATACCCTCATTTTCTTCTTCATTTTCTGCTTGCAACATCGGAAGGTATACCTAAATTATTGTGTTCGGTGTTGATTTGCTGTCGATTCTGATGGGAACAACGCTATCACTGAACTGTTCACAGTAACATTCTCTCTCTCATACCATCCTACTCCCTTGATGCCATTTTCTACTACTGTTGGTATTTCCCTATACTGATCTGACTAGAAATCCTTGTCTTCTTTCCATTTCTCTTCAATGTCACGCACTCTATCTAGATTGAGCCTTTGTATTTCCCTTTTCCGCTTTTCTAGCTTCTCTTCCACGTTCAAACTTCTAACATTCCACGCCCCGACTGGTAGAACGTTATTCTTTCGTTCGTTATTCAGTGTTTTTCTTATGATCACCTTCCCCTTGGCAGTCCACTCCCAGAGATTCGAATGGGGGACTACTACAGGCTACATTTACAGTAGACTATGTATTTTAATGCATTAATTTCCGTTGGCTTCTGCATCCTCATGTCATTGACGATTCTTCAGCTCTTAGGGATAGTTTCCTACGCCAATATCAAGAGTGTGCCTTGAACCTCTGTCCACTCCTCCGCCCTCTTTGACAAGGCCGTTGGCAGGATGAGGGTAACTTCTTGTTCCAGAAGTCTTTGGCCGCCAGTACTGATGATTTTTATTCAAAATTTTGGGCGTGGCGGGTTCGGAACGTGACATTTGCGACGTTTTGGTTACTAATCACGCTATTCAACATAATCTACATTCAATGCGACTGCCTTACACCACCTTACAGGGAAGGCCTGTGTGCCCGGAAGGTACCACTCTACTGGTCTACGTCTGAGCCAATGTCATGCTGCCTCAATAGTCTCTATATCATCCACATGTTGCTTCCCGTGGAATGCATCCTTCATTGGACCAAACAGTGAAATCGGAAAGTGCGAGATTCACGCTGGAGGGTGGATGAGAAAGAACAGTCCAATGAAGTTTTCTGAGCTCCTCTAGGGTGCGCCGACTTGTATGTGGCCCAGCGTTGTCCTGGAAAAGGAGAAGTTCGTTTGCATTTTTGTGGCGGTGAACATGCTGAGGTCGTTTCTTCAGTTTCCTGAGGGTAGCACAACACACTTCAGTGTTGATCGCACATTGAGAGAGGACACGAAACAGAATAACCTCTTCAGAGTCCCAGACTTTACGGGCTGAGGGTGCGGCCTTGAACATTTTCTTCCGCGGATAGGTGGTGTGGCGCCCCTCCATGGACTGCAGTTCTGTTTCCGGTTCGAAGTGATGATTCATATTCGATATCTGATGAAAATTAATTGCAAGAGTCCTAGCTGTGTGCGAATGGCCACCACAAGGGTGAACGGACAAGTTTGCGGGTTCTGGAATGATGGCAGAACCCTTACCCAGCGACTCCACGTGCTTTCGATCACTGCTAAGTCTCGGTAGAAATTCTGCAACTGCCTAGGAATATCTGTTATGTTGTGGTTTTCCGTGAAAAGAAACTCAACGACATCACTCTGCTTGGAACGCACCTCAGTTACAGACGCCAACGTGAAGGCCACCTATCAGAACTAGAGGGGCTAAGGTCGGAACATTCCATGGTGGCACACAACAAACTCCGCACTTTTTTAACCGAAATTGGCTGAGATAAAAAGTATGTGTCATTAATTATTGAGCGCCCCTCGTAGCATTTGAAAATTCGCAGTTTGTAAGAAGATCGTGTTACGCTTCGTCTGAGAAGGAGAAATGTCTACCAGCATGTAACAGCTGTTTCAGTTCGACAATGGCTGGACAGTGGCCTATCACGGAAGTGATTTATAGTTCCGCAACATCGGTGCTCGCTTTGATCAGAATGTCATAATTGTGATAAAAATACTGAAAGAACTGGTTCAAGAGAGCCATACTCAACGCCCTGCAGTATTTCAAAGACTCCACGTGGCTAATGCCCGAGAGGAGATTGCCACTGCTCACTCTATCCTGCAGGACTGTGCGTCCACGTCGGTTAACTAAGCTTGTTTGCAGTAAGTGTCCACAGGGATAGTGCGTCGGGATGACGTGCCCTTATCGAGCTCAGTTCTATTCAGTGCTTCTAGGCGCTACAGTCTGGAACCGCGCGACTACTACGGTCGCAGATTCGAATCCTGCCTCAGGCATGGATGTGTGTGATGTCCTTAGGTTAGTTAGGTTTAAGAATTTCTAAGTTCTAGGGGACTGATGAACTCAGAAGCTAAGTCCTGTAGTGCTCAGAGCCATTTGAACCATTTTTCGATTCAGTGCCTAATCGGGTTAGAGCCAATGTTGATGTCAAATTGGGAAGCACTGGGTACTACATTTCGCACAATATGTACTCTCAAATCACCTAAAAATTTAATTATGTATTTTTACTATTATAGGTAACGGCCTCCCAGCAGTGGACACACAGGTTCCCGTGAGATTACCGAAGTTAACCGCAATCGGGCGTGGTTGGCACTTGGACGAGTGACAATCCAGACCGCCATGCGCTGTTGCTATTTTTCGGGGTGCACTCAGCCTCGTGATGCCAATTGAGGAGCTGCTCGACCGAATAGTAGCGGCTTCGGTCAAGAATACCATCATAACGACCGCGAGAGTGGTGTGCTGACCCCAAGCTCCTTCTATCCGCACCCTCCTCCGAGGATGACACGGCGGTCGGATGGTCCCGGTAGGCCACTCGTGGCCTGAAGACGGAGTGATTTTTTTAAATTTTCACTATTATACTGCAAATGTATCGTAAGTGAAATTTAGTTTTTAGTTACACTTCCTGGTCTTCCAATTTTAATGGCAAGAAGCGTACTTCACTTGAAAATTTAGTATCTATACTTCAATTGGGAGTGAAACGAAGATGGTGTAAAATATTTCTGCGTTAACTGTATCATTACATACCTAAGGACATCAGCTAACATTGCGTTTTATGGACGAGGCTTGGTAGAGGAATTTAATTTCTGTGTTAACCACATCAAAACAAAGGTAAGAACACAAGCTAACGTTACATTTTATGGACAGAAATTGACAAAGACAAAAAAGAATCTGATGAGCACAGCAAGTAATGGAGATCGAACGGTGTGGTCTGTTCTCTCTCCACGCGGACAGTGGGTGGATCATATATTCAACGTCATGAACTGCGGCTGACGGGAAAGCAATGTCGTGCCATTTCACGACGACGTCGGTCAACCGCAGGGAATAAAAACCAATATCACCGCAGACACGCTCGTCCGTTTGTCAACCGCAATACGCTTTATCGACTTATGATCGGCGCCCCATTAATAATACCCGGACTGATGATTGAGTGCAATAAAATCCTTTGCGTTTGTCGGGGATGAAGCAGGGAAGACTGGAAGGATGTCTCGTATGCGATTATCACAGTCGTGACTATTACTACGTACTATAAATTATATCTGATCAGTAACGTATCGAAAAACTAAGTGTAATTCGCGTTATCCCGTATTCCGACCCCAACTTCCGCACAAGTTACGCAACGGTAGCCCTTTACTTTTTCCATTTAAATATGCTCCGTCGTTTTATCTCTCCCCGCATGAAACTAAAATTCAACTGTGCTTTTTACGTGTCATTGATCGTGTTCTGTCAAAGTGAAAACAATGTTCGGGCAATGTATCCTGGTTTGCAGCGTAGTCACTCCCCTTACTGTTTAGTTTGGCATGACTACAACGTCTATTGTTTTACTCTACAAAATACTTATCGCAGTGCACTTAGGGAAATACGTTAAGGACAATAAATGTAACTAAACATTAAAGTGAGGTGTATGGTGCCCTAGTCAATGCCAAATTTTAATAGATGACACAAAAGCCAAAGACCAATAATAAAAACAATGTACATTGCTTCCAGCAAGCTAGTGCTCACCAATGTTATCCCAACAAGAATAAGTTGTACACTGGTACACGACAAAACCCTGATATGAATTGTAATTCTTTCATTCTACATTAAGAACTACACATCTATGGTGCATGTTCTATAACTGTTATGGTTGGGAATAATTATTATTGTTGTTTTGACACAACTGTGTGGTCATGATGTGGAGTACATACGACAAACATTTTTATTAATGATCGAGGGAATGGAATTATGCGATCGATAATAATGAAATAAAGTAATTTTTTTCAAATAAAATATTGAGAGGGAGAAAGAGGACATGATGGGAAAAGAAAGAGGGAGGAGCAGATGATCAGAGACTGGGGAAATGGACAGAGACAAGGGAGAGGAGAAGATTAGAACGTATACCCAATTCTCAAACATATTAGAGACATGTGCTTGCTCTTTTCTCACTTTTCCATTTAAACAGACTTGTCCACGGTAAAGCGTGACAGAGTGCAGCTAGTAGCTGACAAATACCTTTTACTTTTCACATTTACTTTACATGTTTACATAGTGGAGAGGGCTCGATAAATCTGAAAAAAAGTGCTGCCTCCGATAGTATACAGGGTGAACTCGGAAAACTACCGACAATACCTCGGAGTTTGTTCAGGAATATTTTCTGAGTATTTTGGTTCGAAAAATGGTTCAAATGGCTCTAAGCACTATGGGACTTAACATCTGACGTCATCAGTCCCCTAGACTTAGAACTACTTAAACCTAACTAACCTAAGGACACCACACACATCCATGCCCGAGGCAGTATTCGAACCTGCGATCGTAGCAGCAGCGGAGTTCCAGACTGAAGCGCCTAGAAGCGCTCGGCCACAGCGGCTGGCAGTATTATGGTGAGAGGGTCCTGTGGTCTCTGGTGGTTCGTTACAGAGTAATTACATTTCGGTCCATTTCTTACCCTGAAAATTTCAGCACAACTGTGGGAATGTCGACGGTATGCATTGTGTGTCTCGTCTGGACACAAACTTGTTTCGTTCAGTCATATTACCTGCTGTTGACAACGGTAAGGTCTGTTTTACTCTCGGCCTTCAAGCTTACATTCAGCACTGCTTGATCCAGTCTCGGTTTTCATTTTTCAGCACTGTTAGCAGTTCGTTAATAGTGATACACAGTGTTACGGAAATAGCTAATGACGAGTTGACCAATATGCATGGAATGAACAGGTGCACTGAATGCAATAGAAGATCGGCGCGGAGAAATTAATCTTAGCGACGTCGACATCTGTATAAAGGCGCCCACGAATAACTACTACGTTTTATTATCAATGTACTACGTTTTATTATCAGTAATTGACAGACAGCAGAATTTATGTTGCATTTCGGATGCTGATTCTCAAAATTTACTCAGTAGCGATTATAAGCATACTGGACAGCTCTCACGTCACAATAGTATTGAATAAATAATCTTGGTTACATTATGACCCAAATGCTTTTGATCTTCTCGTTCGGTCTTAACTAAAATATCTAGCTGCTGGACCGTTCTCAGGAATACATTGGATCGGATTTATCTATTTTCTCTTTAATATGTCATACGACTAATAAAATGACGAGACTGGGTCAATTAGCTCAACGGATTGCGTGAGTTCGTTCCACATTTTCCCAAGACGATAAATACAACGCAGTGATATATGAGCATTCAGATAAGAGTGGAGCATTCATATTGTCTTTTCTAAGGACATGTCAAAAACCAAGCCATTCCACCTTTTCCTTCACTATAGTATCCTCAGTAAACGACCAGAAAACGATTCTCAGCCTAATGGACTGTTTCTATGTGCCTAAAAGCTACTGGTTCTTCTTTGCGGAGCACCATACATAACCTTTTTATTATGAATTTTCTCTGTCATAATCTCTTGTGTTGTTCCAGCCACTTACACAACTGGATAGACACTGCAAACGCACATGTATTTGTTGTAAATCAACTGTGTCATATGGAACAGAAACGTTGTCGAAAAGCTGGGAGCACGTGATGCAGCCGACATTTCAGCATGCATGTGTGAATTAACGTTAGTAAACAAAAGAACGAAGAAGCTATGACTAGTCACACGTATATGAGGCAAAACTGTAGTTCTTCGTAAGAAGCTTGCACTATAGTAGAAGTATACTTGCTAACACAATTCGCCACACACATAAATGTTCAATGATTGTGCTTCGTGAATTTCTACTTTTCTTATTTTTGTCATTAAGTAATATGGATCATAACTGCTTATAAATTACGTCTCGAAAATTGTAATCTGTGCTTGTTTATGATCAACTGCATCTGTCTTACGGTAACCACTTACACAGAAGTGAGTGTCGCTGCTGTACATGTTAGAATGTGATCAACATTTCGTCGTATTTGTTTCTTTTGGCTCTAGTTGACTTTCTCTTAGTGACATCACTGCTTCGCGAATTGTGTGCCTCAGTTAATCTGGCGCGTTTCTTGGAAGTGTCGGTCCCAATCAGCGACAGAAACGGGAACCACGTCACAACAGCTATATAGTCCAATGCGTCTCCTGGTCGCCCCCGGCGTCGTTCACTTACCCAGCTCCAGCAAATTCGCTTCTATCTGCCAGATTCTTTTTCATGTTCCATAATGACACCGTATGCATTACAAAGAACTGTTATACCCAATCAGAGTGTAAAATGTTGTTGACTCTCGAAATTGTTAACAGCCATAGTATCACACATATGATTATGTTCTAAAACGTGGGAAACCACTGTATTTCAAAACGTTCACATTTATCTAAACAAGGATTTAGGAAACTGTAGTATCTAAACAAATAAGTCATAATATCAAATACTAACTTGTTATTGTGAAAGAGGTTTCTGGGATCTTATAGTGTTATCTGACTCTCATTAGAAATTTGTGACTATTTGTTTTGTACATAGTTCCATGTAGTCAGTGCGTACACAACTTTCCCACTGGAGCACGCCACGCTAAGCACAACAGCGCAGGTGCAGCGCTCGTCCGTCTCCCCACTACGAGATGGCGCTGCCTTGGAGATGGACCAAATTCTGCTTCCTCCGATCTGCGTATTAATATGTAACGCAGCCAATGAGATTGCTGCTAACGTAGAACCTTTTCGCCTCGCGGGTCACACTCACGCAGTGATACCTGAACGCGCGAGGTATTATAACGAGTGTACAGACCTCCGATTAGTCAGTCTGCGTTAGTGGGTACCAGTCTACATTAGTCTGTACCAGTCTATAGTCAAGTTTCAGTCTGCACCTAATAAGATTACCATATTCCTGTACGTAGCCATGAAGATAAATGAATAGACACTGTGTCAAGTATTAGAGATACGTGAGAATAAGATTAACGTACCAACACCAAGGGAACTTCGGATTATCAATTGTAAACAGCATCCAGAATCAAGTTACGTGATGTCTATGCTTTTTATTATTTTAATAAATGTGTGTGAAAATTAATCAATTTCTGTTTAAAGTTGGTCACCGTCAATCTGCTACTCTAAGCGTGCAAGTGGCATTTCTATCATCTGACCTAACGGCAGAAGATAAAAACGCCATGATAAGACCACGAGACATATTGCTGACACTCGCCTACTTCGTTAGAGCGACAAGTCAAATAATCTGATGGTGTGTATACCGAAGGTCTTGCAGTATGCACACCACACTGTTAAATCATTTAATGGCTCAGCAATGATTTTTTAAAACTTATCTACCAGCGATATTTTTTTTATATGTAAACTCCTGTTCTGGCACTATATACTCACTGAGTTTAGAAAATTTCTGTAATACTGGAAACTGAAATAGAGAGTATTAATGTTACAAATAATATTTATTTCATAGTTAGTTGTGCACCGGCTTAAGGCTTTTTAGTTCATCTGCAACCAGCTTATGAACTTCTGACTAAACAGGGAGTCCATACAACACTAGCAGTAGTTTCTAGCTACACAAAGATTGATTTTCCAAAGATATGTGACCTTTTACGACTACATATCTCTACGAAAAACGCAGGCATAATGAAATACACGAGAGCGCTATGAATAAATAAATGTTATACTACATTATACTCAAAGGTTAAAAGAATAAGAGTGTCCTGGCCAAACAAGTGAGTGCTAGTGCTGATTTCTACGTTATATGTGTAATATGTGGTGAGCGTAATGAACAAATAAAAAGTCGGGAACGTTGGAGACCGGGGGGGGGGGGGGGGGAGTAGTGTGAGAAGAGAAGGAGGGGGCGGAGTGGATTTGATAGAAGCGAGAAATATGTCTATTGAATATGTATAGGGAACAGTTTAAGTATTTACGACGTATATGTTATTTTTTGGTGAGAGAAATTTTAACTGCCTGATCGTGAAACTGTATTTAAAGGTGTAGCCAAGGTTCTGTGATTATTGTTTACTGACAGCCAGAATTTCAAGTAATTGTAGTGCATAATGAAGGACTTATTTGTTCATAGCATATTTGTATATTTCATTATGCTTATGTATTTCAGTTCTAGGTAATAATAAAAGGCAAAACATCTTTGTAAAAATCATTCCTGTACGCCTATAAACAGTCGCTCATGTTTTATGGACTATCTGTTTAATCCTAAGTTGTCTGCAGATGGTCTAAAAAGCCTAAAGTCGGTTCAGAAGGATCTATAAAATAAATATTATTGTGGAGAACTAATAATCTGTATTTCAGTTATTTTAATATGTCTATAATTCCCAAATACCGATACAATATTCCATAAATGTGAATTTCAGTTGCGCCTGCTGTTGGCACAACGTGATTAATATTGATTGTTGATGTCTGTGGTCACCTTGTCGCAGTGCCTTTCAAATACTGCAGTCCAGCTGATTGTTGACCGTGATATTCTAAATCGAGGACAAAATGAAAATTTGATTGAGCCTACGCTGATAATGTTTGTGAGGCTCGCGCTCATACCGATTATTGCTCGTCATCTTGTTTTTATGGTTGTGTCGCCTCGTTTTTCTTTTAATTCGATTTACTGGCGTCACTAAGTTGCTGGTTTTCTTGCCCGTGAGTAGCAGCAGCAGCGCTTATCGGTAAGTGCACCGTCGTTCTATCTCTGGAGCGACCGCTAGTATTTCCGGGTCGTCGTGTGCCTGAAGATCAGTGAGAAGTTCGAGTCGGGAGGCAGCAGCAGTGAAGTCGGGGACGGAGCGCCAGTGATGTGCGGACAGCCAGTGCTCGCCGACCGCTGTCGACACTCATGAACTGTCCGACCGAAGTAGATTGGAGCGGGACGACCGATGGTTGGTAGTTCGATTAGTCGTCTCGTCGGGCGACGTGTATTTGGTCCTTTGACCGTTTCTGTGCCTCGTCAGTTGGTCATCTTGCCGATCGTGGGTCGGTTCCTTCCTTGTGCAGAGATGTCGTGGCCAATGCGCAAGAGTTACCTCTGCATGGTTGGGTCCGAGCCAGTGTGCCCGGGTCGCCGTGTCTCCGGATTCCAAGTTCAGTCGAGTTGGAGCTGCAGTCAGCTTCGGACAACCAAGACTCACCCGACCGTTGCCGACACACGTAACTTCAGTGGGAACGACCTGGGTTGGTCGTTCGGTAGGTCGTCTCATCGGACGACGCGAATTTGGTCGCCGACCGCTTGTGGAAACTCTCTGTATGTCGAATTGATTCGTCTTTGTTGTTTCTCAGTGATTGCTTTTACAATTGTTCGAGTTCTTGTGCAAGTGTGTTTACGTGGAACCGCGTGTAGTTCCACTGGGCAGATCAATGCGGTCTGCGTACGGGAATAGTCAGTCGGTCGGTTGAGATAGAACAGCGAGTGTGTCGGGCGGAAGGGAATTTATTAAGCTGTTGGTTGGTTCTTCATCTGTCCTTAGGTCGTGTTGCCACCCGATTGTTTAGTGTTACGTTTGGCTGCCTGAACCCGCCAGGGTAGCTGAGCGCGCTAACGCGCTGCTTTCTGTACTCGGGTAGGCACGTCGGCCCCGGATTGCATCCGCCTGGCGAATTAACGACGAGGGACGGTGGTCTGGACAGCCTGTATGTGGTTTTTAGGCAGTTTTCCACATCCCGCTAGGTAAATACTGGGCTGGTCCCCATGTTCCGCATCAGTTACATTTGAAACGCAACCGTACTATTCCACGATTTACACTAGCGCAGTCGGTTGGGGTACACTGATTCCGTCCTGGAGGGTACGGGGTGGCGGCAGGAAGAGCATCCGGCCATCCCTAACACTAACACTGCCAAATCCGTTGTAACCACGCCGACCCTGCGATCGCTGCGGGACTATGGCGTAAGCGAAAGAAAGAAAGCGAAAGAACGCTTGGCTGCCTGACTCACCTAAACTGTACTTGGAGTTTCCTCCCCGGCCGACCCTTGAAACACTTCTGAGCACCACTGTTTGTTGTTTGTAATTGTCATTTCATTTGGTCGCAGGTACTGTGCCAGGCCTTCAGCCATGTATTAATATTGTCTGTTTTATGTGTAGTATATGGTCTTCAGCCGAACTTCATGTCAACTGTTTTAAGATTAGGCCTTCAGCCGTGTTTCATTTAAAATTATTGTTGCTCTGTATTTAGCCCTTCAGCCGCTTTTCTTTCTGAATCTGTGGCTTTAATATCTAAGTCCTTGTCCGAAGTTTTCTCTTTAATTATCTTGGATTCTTGAAACGGCCTTCAGCCGTCTTCTGTAAATGTTAATCTGAAGGTTGTCTTTAATTATTCTTGAGTAATAGTAATTATTTGGGCTTTCAGCCGACAAGATATTTCAAGTTTTCTTAAGCTGGTTTTCTGTTGTACTGTGTAAACGCTTGTCTTTGAAGGTTGCCTTTTATTATGTTGAAATATCACTGGGCTTTCAGTCGAGGAATTAATTTAAATTTTCCGTAATGTGGCTTTTAGCCGAGGTCTGTAAATGCTTGCCTTTTAAAGAATTTCCTTTGCTGATCTGAAGTATTATTTGGGCTTTAGCCGCGAAGATATTTTAATTGAGAAAGACCTTCAGCCGTTTGTCTAAATTCTTGTGCCTTTAAAGGAATTATTTAAGGACAAGGACCGAGACTCGAACTCGGGACCTTTCTTTGCCTTTCATGAGCAAGTGCTCTACAACACAGTTTAAATCTGCCAGGAAGTTTCATATCAGCGCACACTCCGCTGAAGAGTGAAAATTTCATTCTATTTAAGGATACTTTAATTTTACTTAAGTAAGGCCTTCAGTCGTTTGTCTAATTCCTTGTATTTTAAAAGGAATTATTTAAACTTTATTATTAAGAAGTTACTTGACCTCACAGCCGTGAATTGATCCTTGTTGTTTTAAAGAGAAAACTGTGCATTTTGTTTTGGAGGAATAAAGTGTGTTCTGGTGTAACAAACGGTAACTGATCTTTGCCCCTTTCCACAACCTGATCAGCTCTGTCCTGCGATACAACATTTCAGTTTCTGATTAGTGGTCACGCATAATTTTGATGTTTGGACTTACATTTCGTTGCGTAGCTTATTACTCGTATCCGTCTATAGCATCTGTGATCTGGGTAGCGTGGTCCGAATGCATTCTTGTCTTAATATCACGTAGTATAAGACAATACACAACACATGCAGCTCCGATCGTTAAGTAACACTGTTTCCTGTATACAATACACAGAATCTATCCTGATTTGACGATAACTTAATGGAGACTGGAATGTAAGATTCGTTACTTGTAAATATTACAAATGTACCTCCTTTTGGCCATCATAGAACTTGTAGTGTCTAGGAAGCCTGCATACTCAGTTCGCTAGACAAACAATCAAACAATTCGTATTAATGAGTTTTATTACAGATACTTAACTTTCGCATCAACACAGATGGTGGCAAAAAAAGGGCGACATACGAAATAATTAGTCTTTGAAGTGACTGCTGATCTCAGTCTGATAAGTCTTTCCAGAAACTGCTATAGAAGTGCCTAACGTTGGCGCTGCTATCCAAGTTGTTAATCTTGAAGCTACTATCGAACTGGGCCGTCACCAGTCGGTCGCCGCGCTCATGTCCTCTTCACACAGGGGCCGCTGTTGTCGCGTTGTCGTCCTGGAAGGGATGTCGGTCAGCGTGCGAGGGCTGACTTCTTCTCACAACCTTCTCCTCCCTGTCGTTCCGATTGGCGTGCCGACGTTTAGCCGTAACACTAGATCATTGAGAAGCTGAGATATTAAACTTGTACCGCCAACTTGTGAATGACCCTTCGTTTTTATTAGAATGTTTCTTTTGTAAGTGGAAAGGTTATGACCCTACATCAACAGACTTGAACAAATTATAAACTTAGAATGACATTTGACCTACATAAGTAGAGGATCATATATACTGGTGTTTTTGCTTAAATCATCTGTTCAGACCTGCTCTGTTCCTGGCCAAGCACCATGGGCGAGTTAGCGATACTTATTCATCCGCTGTTAATTCATATTTATTTCACTGCTGATGAAATCTGACGTTGCTCATCGTAGGTTTTCTGTCCGCGTTAATTTTTTAGGGTGTGCGCGTGCCTGTCTTTACATAGGCCTACAGTCTTTTGGTTCTTGGGTGGCGTAGCCCCAAGGACCGATGGATGGTTAAATTCTGCTATGGACAGTGATTTCTTGTTTCATTTGTAGCTTGAAATTAACCTGTAGAAAATTCAAGCTTTTAATCTTAGAGTAGCACTTGCACCTATGTCCTCTGTTATTTACTGGATGTATTCCAGTCTCTGTCTTCCCATACAGTTATCGATTACCTTACCCGACTGCATAAACGTCAGATTTTGGTTTTATGTGAACTGCGGAATGTCAGTAATGCTATTATTATTACGTTCGTGCGTCGTCATAAATATTTTACATAAAAAAATTTTGTACGGTAGGTTGATTTGAAAGGAAATAAGACTTGTCGTTTTGCGATACGCATAATCTTCTGTGTACAAGAGTGCGTGATTGTGTGTGTGTGTGTGTGTGTGTGTGTGTGTGTGTGTGTATTGACTTTTTATTATTACAAGCAACACATTATAGATAAAACTGAGAATGAAATGCCGACCCTTGTCAACGTCAGTCCGTCCTATTATTCTCCTCCTGTGCTTTTTCATTTTTTTTTGCAGGATTTGTGGTGTTGGAGAATCCATAACGCCGCTGAAGTAATTAGTAACGAGAGTACTGGTACACATTACAATGCTTGAAACTATAATGAAGGCCTCTGTGGAATTCGGAAAATTTCCTATGTTCCCTTCTTCAGATACACACGCTAGGGCGCTGTTGATGGAAAACTTCTACTGCCGTCCGGAATGTTAGCACGGGTAAGGATTCCGACGCGACTGGAATTCCTTTTCGCCAGCAAATGTGGCAGGAAGCTACCCACTTTAAGTACACGTCCGCGGTGCATCTGCGCACGGCATGTGATTTCCGGCGCTCTTCCATCACCAAATTCGCTTCACTCTCAATGTTTGTAAGTTCCAAGGAACGAACCTATTTCTAAAAGCCTGTCCAGATATGAGATATGCATTGCTTAACTGCTCTTAGTATTCTCTTCTACGTTAACCATTAAATACATATTTGTATTGACTGACATGTTTTAGAGTGTTATTGTTTTCGAATGAGGAATTTTTCAAGATTCAGTTACTTTCCTAAAGTTCTCCTTCTAAAAATCATCAACATTATCATCATTATTTGAATGCTGCCGTAGAATATTTAATCCAGTATAATTCAAAACTGCAAGTAGAGGAAAACCTGCCGTCCAAATGACATATTGAGAAAAATATCACTGTTTGTGTAACAACAAAAACAACGAAAAAACATCGAACTGGAATTAAAAAAAATGGGGAACTGATATGAACTAAATTAGTACCAATATTACTAACGATCATCGTCCTCTCCTTGTAAGGTATTACCATTGAAAACGGAAAAGTTAAAAAAGCTGAGAGAATCTGCCCCTAAGTGTCAGGACTGTAGCACAACGAAGTAAGAGAGAAAAAACTTTAAACATAACCCATAAAACTATACAAGAAGCTGATTTAACTGCAGTATTAGGACGTACCATGCTGGTAGCAAATAGGGCAAAACTTGTACACTTAAATCAGAAAATACATATTGAAACGTTACATGATAAAATGTACTAGATAGAGGGGTAAGTTATTTGCCGATGTCCTAATGCACTACGGACGTTTAACTAAGCTGACATGCTGAATCAAAGATATTATCAGTGAGTCGAAGACAGATCCAGTCGATCGAAATGCTCCTGGTTAGATAGGGCAGCATCGGACACGTAAGATGTTCAGAAATTATAGTATTTTAGAAAGATTAAAATGCCACATTTTTCGTACTAAACAATATTATGATATATAAATTAACAGGATTATGAAACTCGATCTCTTAAGAATATTCGTTCGTGACTTTATGCATATTTTTTCGCACCTCTTCCATATTGGTGGTTAAAATTTTTCAATGTTATTTCGGACTTGAAGCAATTTATAAAAAAAATCATTATGATTGCAAAAAAAATTTTAATTGGTTTGTAAATGGTTCAGCCTGTGTATCGGTTCACATAGTTTGCCAGTGAATCTGTCAACTGCATTAGTTCCTTGCTGAAACCTGTTGTTCGTTGCAAGAAGAAAGAACACAACATGTCATTCTTAACGGTTCAAAATCTGCAGATGTAGAGGTAATTTCGGGAGTACCGCAAGGAAGCGTGATAGGACCTTTATTGTTTACAATATACATAAATGACATAGTTGACAACATCGGTAGCTCCGTGAGGCTATTTGCAGATGACACGGTTGTCTACAAGAAAGTAGCAACATCAGAAGACTCGTACGTACTCCAGGAAGACCTGCAGAGGATTAATGCATGGTGCGACAGCTGGCAGCTTTCCCTAAACGTAGATAAATGTAATATAATGCGCATACATAGGGGCAGAAATCCATTCCAGTACGATTATGCCATAGGTGGTAAATCATTGGAAGCGGTAACGACCGTAAAATACTTAGGAGTTACTATCCGGAGCGATCTGAAGTGGAATGATCACATAAAACAAATAGTGGGAAAAGCAGGCGCCAGGTTGAGATTCATAGGAAGAATTCTAAGAAAATGTGACTCATCGACGAAAGAAGTAGCTTACAAAACGCTTGTTCGTCCGATTCTTGAGTATTGCTCATCAGTATGGGACCCTTACCAGGTTGGATTAATAGAAGAGATAGACATGATCCAGCGAGAAGCAGCGCGATTCGTCATGGGGACATTTAGTCAGCGCGAGAGCGTTACGGAGATGCTGAACAAGCTCCAGTGGCGGACACTTCAAGAAAGGCGTTACGCAATACGGAGAGGTTTATTATCGAAATTACGAGAGAGCACATTCCGGGAAGAGATGGGCAACATATTACTACCGCCCACATATATCTCGCGTAATGATCACAACGAAAAGATCCGAGAAATTAGAGCAAATACGGAGACTTACAAGCAGTCGTTCTTCCCACGCACAATTCGTGAATGGAACAGGGAAGGGGGGATCAGATAGTGGTACAATAAGTACCCTCCGCCACACACCGTAAGGTGGCTCGCGGAGTATAGATGTAGATGTAGATGTAGATGTAAACCCATGGATTCAGCTCACACCACTCTTAAGTCTTCACGCAGCTTTATAAAATCTTAGTAATAGTCCTCACTCACATTCATTTTTATCTTATTGAATCGACGCTTTATTTACAATTTCTTTCCATATTTGCTAGCCAAAGAACTCATCTCTACTCAGAGGCCTAAGCTGGCTATCTGATGATGGGAACAACCGAATGAAAGTAAACAGCTTAGGTTCTAGTTAACAGCGTTAAGTGTGTTAAGATGACCACATTTTCTAGACTAAAGTTTGGTACACATTAAAAAAATTTGATATTGCAAAAGGATGTCTTACTTAAATGAAGTAAATACAAACTATCACTTTAATTTGTTACAAAAAGTACATTAATTACATTTTGTTAGTACATTCTTAGATGAGTGCGAGCGCACATACAGTATTTATCAGTGCTGTAAATTCTCTTCACCACGACTGTGTACTTCAATGCATATGGAAACATTCAACACAAGTTTCATCACAATTTACTCTAATCACTAACACTGTTTTCGTAGTTTCAACAACAAACTGTGTTTGGTCACTACTCCATAGATTACTTATTTGGGAAACTATCCTTTTTGTAACAGAATACAAATACAGGTGAAATAAACATATAATTTTGGACAAATCGTTTCATAATTGTTGAATCCGGAACAAATAGTCGTCCCGAACTACCTTTGAAAAAATTCGGAATAGAGTTGGAAAACTCGTGACTGTCACGGAGAAAAGGGAGGGAGCATGGATGGTCACCTTAAATTCGTGCGCCAGCCGTAGCACACAGGGTATCTAAGCGATATTCCACCACCACATCCAGCCTCGTTAACGTGGGCTATTGCTGCTCTGACAAGAGCTCATAGTTTCTTCAGATCTATTTATTTCCAGTCTATCGGATCTCCCCCGCCACGAAAACGAGTCTAGGTTTACCCCGAATATTTTTATAAAAATCCCTGCAGTACGCCTGTTGACGCTATCAAAACTAGGGCTAATAGGCGGAAACCCAATGCTGCAAAATTATAACTTTCACCTAAGCTAATTTACTGAATAAGTCTGTGCATATAATAATATTAATCGAGTATGCTCACAGCTTATTTGAACACTGATACAAGATGTTATAATGTAATTCAACAGCGCAATTTTAAGGTATTATTTTTAAGATGTGTGTGCTCTCGGTGTGCCAGACTTGGGAAGGCGACAGCCATCTCTGTTTCATTCGCCTTCGAATTGCTTTTGGCGGCCAGCCTGACTGTGGATTTTTACACGGTTTCTCCACACTCATTTAGGCGAATGCTGAGCTGGTTAACCATTTCAGCCTCATTTACACTATACACAAACGCTTACAACACGAAAACCATGTCTACAAGTTAACTCTATTAATCAGACACATTTCGACACACGTAGAACAACCTTTGAGGTAACATTGGGTTGCATCGTGATGAACCTGTAAAGTTTGAAATTTATAAATGTGTTTTGTCCGTTTGCACCGCTTAAATGGAAACAAATACTGCTGTAAGCCATCCTGATGTACCAAATGCCTGATACAAACAAAAAAGCCTTAAATAGTACATAAATATGCGTTTATATGGATCAAAGTAACATGTATGAATGGAAGAAATCATATGACTGAGTAACATGCAATCCTCAAGACAAATTCAATACGTTATACAATATCTGCAAGGATGATTCATATTATGAAACCACGTTAAACAAAGAAATTCAATGAAAGTTGACTAATGATGAGAAATAGTTTTCGCGAAAAAATACTTCCCACAAGTGACAGTATATTCTTAAATTGTAAAGTCACCACTTTAACAAATTGTTATAAATGTGGTTTATCTTCACGTCACTACAGCATTCACGAAAAAAGGATTGTCGATGTAGGGTTCCAACTGGCGGCAAGGGAGAGAAAGAGCTTCAATAAAATTTAATTAAAAATAATTACAAGCAGAAAACATGTTAATATAACACTTTTTAAAACGGACTAGAATGTATTAAATAGTTTCTCCTAGCCCATAAAGATTTCTAAATTTATGCTTGTGAATGTGAATAGCTATTAAAGCATTTGTAAAATTTAAAACTAAAAACGTGGGATGAATGTATGAGGTAAGTGATGCACGAATAGTTCACGTAAGCCATGAACAATTTTATTGAAATTCAAATGATATGAAGTATTCGGTGATTTTTCTGATCGGCAGTTACTCTCTACACTCCTTACTATTACACATAAATAATGACCCAAACAACATATAAAACTACAACGGACTGCGTCGACTTTCTCATTCGGTTGCTCCCAAATACTGTTTTCATTCAAAAGAATGAATGAGTAGTAAGAAAGACTGAATCATTGTTTTCATTCGGTTCCTTCCAGAATTGGTTTCACTCCAAAGAATGAATGAGTAGTCCAACCGACTTAATCGATTGTTTCCAGTCCCTTGCTCCTACAGAGTTATTTCACTCAAAGGGATGAATGAATAATTCAGTTGGTAACTAAAACTACAACGGAATGAGTCGGTTGTTTTCCAACAAACGAATGTATGGATTGTTTTCATTCAGTTGTTCCCATCACCAGATAGCGAGCTTATGCCTCTGAGTAAAGATGACTTCTTCAATCTGTTGCGCAAATATTGAAAGAGACTGCAAACAAAGCGTTGGTTCAATATGGAAAAATGAAAGTGAGTAAAGACTTTTACTAAGATTTTATAAAACGACGTGAGGACTTAAGAATGGGGTGAGCTGAATCCATGAGTTTGCAGCGAAAAACAGGTTAAATGACCTCTATATACATTGCTTCATGTCTGGTAGAACCCTATAAAAATTTAAACAATCAGAATGCTAAAGTTGGGAAAAATATACATAAATGCAGGATCGAATACTCCTACTCGATCGAGTTTTATAATGCTGTTGATTTAAATATCATAGTATTGTTTAGAGAGAAGGATATTGCAATCTAAACTTCCGAAAACATTATAATTCTGAAACAGATTATGAGTCTGATACTACCCTACGTTTCTAGAACTATTTCGACAGTGTTGATCTGTCTTCGACTTCACTCATAATATCTTCGGTTCAGCATGTATTTTCTGCTTTAAGTGTACAAGCTTTATCCTAGTTGGTAAGAACATGGTACAGGCCAAACACTTCATTTAAGGGGGATAAGACGTCAAACGGGCCGACTTGGAGCAGGAGAGGCACCACAGGACATTTTAATTTCCACTGTCTATACTTCTACAAATAAATTCATAGAACTTAGTGAGCAAGACCAGGAAGGACACAGTATTCACACTAATAACAGTGGTAGTTCAAAATTGTAACAAAATAATTTTTTTTACATGTGAAACTTCATAATTTTTTCACTTACTGTTGGCTGCATTTGTTGCTATAGGTACACTTTTTTTCATAAGTAAGAGAGATTCTTCGATGAATTTTGCACAACATGCAAACCATACTTACAGATGAATGAAACTCTAGAATTTATTTAACTAACGAAAAAATGAATGAGCTGTTGCATTTTAAAATTCATGTTTAAAAAAAGCTCAAATTTTATAGTTTCTTCGGATTTTGCTTCGTATGTGACTTGGTTATAGAATCCATTAGCTATAAGTGTGAAGCGGATGCCCAGAAGTAAATCCTCTGCTTACTGTGATTAAATTGTTCGCTAAACATTGTTGCTCCTATCCAGATTTCCTACAACGACAGTTACTGCATCACTCTGTAACCAACCTGTCCTTACCATTGTGTACATAGCTGTACACAACACAGAGTACATCTTAAAAACACAGGCTCTGCAAAACACACCGAAGAGCTAAAGAAATTGATAAACCTGTGTAATATCGTGTAGGGCCTCCGCGAGCATGCAGAAGTGGCGCAACACGAGGTGGCATGAACTCGACTAATGTCGAAAGTAGGGCTGGAGGGAACTGAAACCATGAATCCTGCAGGACTGTCCATAAATTCGTAAGGTTACGTGTAGGTGGACATCTTTTCTGAACAGCGTGATGCAAGGCATCCCAAATACGCTCAATAATGTTCATGACTGGGTAGTTTGGTATCCAACGGAAGTGTTTAAACTCAGAGTGTTCCTGGAGCCACTCTGTAGCAGTTCTGGAAGTTTGGGGTGTCGCATTGTCCTGCTGGAATTGCCCACGTGCGTCGGAATGCACAATGTACACGAACAGATGTAGGTGATTAGACAGGGTGCTTACGTACATGTCGCCTCCCAGAGTCGTATGTAGACCTATCAGGTCCAATATCACTCCAACTGCACACACCGCACACCATTACAGATCCTCCACCAGCTTGAACGGTCCCTTGCTGACATGCAGGGTCCATGGGTTCATGAAATTGTCTCCGTACCCGTACACATCCGTCCGCTCGATACAATTTGAAACGAGACTAGTCCGACCAGGCAGCATGTTTGCAGTCATCAACAGTCCAATGGCGGTTTTGACGGACACAAGCGAGGTGTAAAGCTGTGTCGTGCAGTCAACAAGAGTACACGAGTGGGCCTTCGGTTCCGAAAGCCCATATCGACGATATTTCGTTGAATGGTTCGCACGCTGACACTTGTTGATGGCCCAGCACTGATATCTGCAGCAATTTTCGGAAGGGTTGCACTTCTGTTATGTTGAAAAATTCTCTTCAGTCGTCGGTGATTCCGTTGTTTCATCATCTTTTTCCGGCCTTAGCGATGACGGAGATTTGATGTTTTACCGGATTCCTGATATTCACGGCCCCTTCGTGAAATGGTCGTTCTGAAAAATCCCCACTTCATCGCTACATCTGAGATGCTGTGTCCAAACGCTCGTGCACCGACTGTAACACTTGTTCAAACTCACTTAAATCTTGATAACCTGCTATTGTAGCAGCAGTGACCGATCTAACAACTGCGCCAAATTCTTGTTTGTCTTATATAAGCTTTGCCGGCCGCAGCACCGTATTCTGCCTGTTTACATATCTCTGTATTTGAATACGCATGTCTGTACCGGTTTCTTTGGCACTTCAGTGTAGTACAGCACACAGGTGAGGTAGGAGTAAGGCTATTTAGTTTGTGTGTATAAGAGAATGTTTTTTATTGAAATCGCATCTGAATGTGATTTGTTTGTGAAATTATCGGATTATACAACATATGAAACTCAGATATCTACCAGCGTCAGGATCGTGACCTACCAAGGCTGTGATTTATTGCTCCGTGACACTACCCCTCGTGCTGGTTGAGATAGCATGACTGTCCAGCGAATGTGGGATTGATACATTCAGGAGGGCCGCACTTGTGCCTTGCAGGACCTCTACAGTCGCGAGGGATTAGCGCCTGGAAGGCCCGACATACTGTTCGCTCGACACTGTCTTGCATCAGCAAATGGGCTTGTTTGTATCAAGACAAATAAAGAGATGGTCAGTGCGTTTGGAGCCTTACGGGCCGTCGCCATGGCGGCCTCCATTGCGGCTTGTGTTGACGTGGCCGCAGAGAAAGGAGTGCCGACAGTGGCGAATTCAATGACGACACCGGAGTGATAACACGCCTTTTCAGATGAGGCCCGTTTGTGGGTACAGCATCGCAATGGTTGTATCAGTGTATCAGTGTATCAGTGTTCTCACATTCCATCCATGATGTTATTGTGTGACATTCGCCACACCAGACGATCACCTCTGAATCACACACCCGGTAGTTTGGACACCAGAAGCTACAGTCAACAAAATTTTATTAATTGTGACAATTTCTGCCGAAGCCTACGTTTATATTTAACCAGAAGCTATAGTTCTGATGTGTTAAAATCGATCGCTGTGCCCCATCTTCGAGTTCTCCGACGAACTATGTAAGTCTAGGCCAGATATGTTAAAATTCGAAGAAACAGTATCTGAGGCAGTCGAGAGATTTGTACCTAATAAATTAATAATATATGGTACTGGCCCACCATAGTACACAAAACGGATCAGAACACTTCGGTTGGACTCCAATGGGAGACGCTTTTAATACGTAGCTTCCACAGTAGCACTGTGTCTCGAAATCTCACAGAAAATCCAAAGAGATTCTGGTCACATGTAAAGTACACCAGCAACAAGACACAATCAATAAATATCTTCAATGTACGATACCAATGATAATATCATCAATGACAGCGCAACTTAAGCGGTGATTTTAACCACAGTGTTTCTAAATTCCTTCGCCAAAGAAGACGACATAAATATTTCAGAATTCGAATCAAAAACAGCTGAAATCGTGAGTAACTTAGAGTTATATACTCTCTGTGGGTGGCGGAGCAGCTTAGAGCACTTAATAAAGGCAAGTCCTCCGGTTCAGATTGCATACCAGTTAGGTTCCTTTCAGGGTATGCTAATAGCCCCATACTTAGTAGCCGCTCGCTCGACGAAAGACCTGTTTCTAAAAAGCAAAAAGTTGCACTGGTCACAAGAAATAAAATACCGGGTGGTTATAATTAAAGTGCAACTATGAACGGTGGTCCATTGCCGGGTGTAATTATTAATGCGGGGCCTGTTTACGCTGAAAAACAAAATCAGTTTCAAGTTTGGCCACCAGGTGCAAATCTGGCGCTGTACACCATTTCTACAGCGTGACACCCACACTGTCATTTGAAATGGTAGCAATTACAGTGCTGCATTGAGAGAATATGGCCGACTGAAGCATTTGAGGAGGGCTCCGATGTCATTAAATGGGTTAAAGAAAGTAATAACTAAATACTAAAACGCGGCTGAGCTTGCTGTGCAAACTGGAAGAGGAGGGCGTCCTACTGCGGTGGTAATTATTGACGTGGTTACTGTAACTGACCATAGAGCATGTGCCCGGATAGTGCTAGGGCTCGCGCAGTCTGACGAGAATTGTCCAGCCCACGGTCAACAGTGCGAGAAGTTTTGTAGTCTATATTACATTGGCAACCGTACAAAATCCAGACGGCGCAGCAACTGAAACCTTGTGTTTCAAAGCAAAGTTCTGAATTAGCTCTTCCGTCTCTGATACGGATCGATGTTGACGACATGTCGCACACTTTAGAGTACAGGATGCAGGGAATACACAGAACCGCCCAGTTGATAAACATTCAGTACGGAAGCGGAAAATATCGTTCTTGGAAACCACAAGTAGCTTTTTATTTGTTCCAAGTAATGAGTGCCACCGACAGAGGCTATCAAATTGGTTCCGTATTTTAATGTTTTCGGGAGTCTTTTTGACAGTGTTGCTCACAAGCGATTTATAATGAAACTATGTGACTCTCGAGTATCTTCTCAGTTGTGTGACTAGATTCGTGATTTCCACTGAGAAAGGTCACAGTACGACGGAAAATCATTGATTAAAGCTGAAGTGATATCCGGTATTCCATAAGGACGTGTTATACGTTCTCTACTCTTCCTGTTCTATAAAAACAATTTAGGAGACAATCTGAGCATTCTTCTTTGATGGTTTGGGGATGATGATGTCATTTGCCGCCTCGTAAAGTCGTCAGAAGTTCAAAATAAATTACAAAATGATTTAGACAAGATATCTGTCTGGTGCGAAAAATGGCAATCGTCTAGGAATAAAGAAAAATGTGAGGTCATCCACCTAAGTACGAAAAGAAATCCGCAAATTTTCTATTACACGATAAATTACACAAATTGAAATGATGCCATTTCATCTAAATGACTAGGAACCACAATTACGATCAACTTAAACTGGGATGATTACATATATAATGTTGTATGGGAAGACAAACAAAGACTGCGCTTTATTGGTAGCACTCCGAGAACATGCAACCAGTCTACTGGGCAGCGCGTTTTGCGTTAACGCGAAACAGGGGAGAGAGTGCCACAGATGTGATGGGCGGATAGGAGTGATAATCATGAAAACAAAGGCGTTTTCCGTTGAGACGGGGTCTTTTCAAGAAATTTCACTCACCATTCCCCTCTGATTGTGAAAACATTTCATTGTCACCAAAGCACATAAGAAGAAATGATCATCTTAATAAAATAAGAGAAATTGAAGCTCGTATGGAAATGTGGCCCTATCCATTGTCTAGGGATCGCGTCTTTGATTACTAATCAAAACGTCATCGGCCTCGGGTTCAAAATCCGCCATAGCGTAAATTTTGATTAATAATGAGCATTTGCCGGCCGAGAATTCCGGCATAAGATATCACAAAGAGAGCGGCGAAGCGAACGGAGGTTCAGAGCACTTTCTTGTCCTTGGGGTGGGAAAGTGGCCCTAAAGGCGGAAGAACCAGCAACGATCAACGGCGTGAGGATGCAGGAGGCAATGGAAACCACTGCATTAAAGGTATATAACTTGTATCGACAGGACATGTGGCCTGTAATAGAAAAAGTGTCATGATGATCTCTCTATTGGCAAAAGATTCAGGAATAGCCCCATTCAGATCTTACGGAGGGGACTACCAAGGAGGAGTTGACCATGAGAAAAAGAATGAATAACCAACGAAAGGATAACGTTCTACGAATAGGGGTGTGGAATGTCAGAAGCTGGAATGTGGTAGGGAAGCTTGAAAATCTGAAAAGGGAAATGCAAATGCTCAGTTTAGATATATTAGGGATCAGTGAATTTAAATGGAAGGAAGGCAATGATTCCTGGTCAGATGAGTATAGGGTAATGTCAACAGCATCAGAGAGTGTGTTACAGCAAATAGTTCACCGATGGGGTTGTTCTTGTCAGAATCGACAGCTAACCAACACCGACAATGATAGTTCAGGTATACATGCCGACGTTGCAAGCTGAACATGAAGAGATAGAGAAAGTATATGAGGATATTGAAAGGGTAATGCAGTTAATAAAGGAAGATGAAAATCTAATAGCCATATGGGACTGGAATGTAGTTGTAGGGAAGGAGTAGAAGAAAAGGTTACAGAAGAATATAGGATGGGGACAAGAAATGAGAGAGGAGAAAGATTAATTGTGATCTGTAATAAATTTCACCTAGTAATAACGAATACTCTGTTCAAGAATCGCAAGAGGAGGAGGTACACTTGGAAAACACCGGGTGATACGGGAAGATTTCAATTATATATATTCAGTTATATATATTGCTTCCCCCTACTTATACCTCCAGAGGAGATCACGAATGTAAAATTAGAGAGACTAGAGCGCGCACTGAGGCTTTCAGACAGTCGTTCTTCCCGCGAACCATACGCGACTGGAACAGGAAAGAGAGGTAATGACAGTGGCACGTGAAGTGCCCTCCGCCACACACCGTTGGGTGGCTTGCGGAGTATAAATGTAGATGTAGATGTAGATGGTTAGGCAGAGATTCCGAAATCAGATACTAGACTGTAAGACGTAACCAGGTGCAGATACTGACTCAGATCACAGTTTAGTGGTGATGAAGAGTAGGATTCACTTCGAGAGATTAGTCGAAAGAATCAATACGCAAAGAGGTGGGATACAGAAGTACTAAAGGATGATAGACACGCTTGAAGTTCTCCAAGTTTAGAGATATAGCAGAAACATATTGCTCAGTAGGCACTACAGTTGAAGAGGAATAGAAATCTCTAAAAACGGCAATCACAGAAGTTGGAAAGGAAATCATAAGTACGAAGTAGTTAACTGCAAAGAAACCTTGTTTAACAGAAGAAATACTTTAGTTGATCGATGAAAGAAGCAAGTAGAAAAATGTTCAGGGAAATTCAGGAATACAGAAATACAATCGCTGAGGAAGGAAATAAACAGTAAGTGCAAAGAAGCTAAGACGAAATGGCTGCATGAAAAATTTGAAGATAGCGAAAAAGAAATGACTGTCGGAAGGACTGACTCAACATACAGGAAAGTCAATACAACCTTCTGTGACACAAAACGCAAGGGTGGTAATATTAAAGAGAGCAACGGGAATTCCAGTGAAAAGTGCAGAGGAGAGAGCGGATAGGTGGAAAGAGTACACTGAAGGCCCCTGTGAGGGGGACGATGCGTCAGATGTGATAGAAGAAGAAACACGAGTCGATTTAGAAGAGACGGGGGATCCAGTATTAGAATGTAAGAGAGATTTGGAAGACTTAAGATCAAATAAGTCAGAAAGGATAGCTAACATTACATCAGAATTTCTAAAATCATTGGAAGAAGTGGCAACAAAACGACTATTCACGTTTGTGTGTAGAATGTATGAGTCTGAGGATATACTACTTGACTTTCGGAAAAATCTCCAAACAATTCTGAAGACTGTAAGAGCTGTCAGGTGCGAGAATTATCGCAGAGTCAGCTTAAAAAAATGGTTCATATGTCTCTGAGCACTATGGGACTTAACTTCTGTGGTCATCAGTCCCCTAGAACTTCAGAACTACTTAAAACTAACTAACGTAAGGACATCACACACATCCATGCCCGAGGCAGGATTAGAAACTGCGGCCGTAGCGGTTGCGCGGTTCCAGACTGTAGCGCCTAGAACCGCTCGGCCACCCCCGGCCGGCTCAGCTTCACAGCTCATGCATCCAAGTTGCTGACAAGATAAATATGCAGAATAATGGAAAAAATTGAAGATGTGCTAGATGATTGGTTTTAGAAAAGGGGTAAGGCGCCAGAGAGGCATTTCTGACGTTGCAATTGATAGCGAAAGCAAGACTAAAGAATGATCAAATCACTTTTATGAGATCTGTAGACCTGCAAAAAGCGTTAGACGATGTAAAATGGCGCAAAATGTTCGAAATTCTGAGTAAAATGGGGGTCGTGTGACTAGGGCCTCCCGTTGGGTAGACCGTTCACTGGGTGCAACTCTTTCGATTTGAAGCCACTTCGGCGACTTGCGTGTCGATGGGGATGAAATGATGATGATTAAGATAACACAACACCCAGTCCCTGAGCGGAGAAAATCTCCGAGCAGGCCGGGAATCGAACCCGAGCCCTTAGGTTTGACATTCTGTCGCGCTGAGCACATTTTTTTTATTTTTTATCTTATTTTGTTCGTTTTCGTTCGTTTAATCTGCTCGGTGCGGACGTCGCAAGCCACCCGTTGCAGTTCGTCGTTGATCCATTAACTCAGTTTTTTTATTACAGAGGGCAGCTAACCCTCTGACCGAACACGCTGAGTTACCGTGCCGGCATCACTCAGCTACCGGGTGCGGACTGTAAAATGGGGGTAAGCTATAGAGAGAGACGGGTAATATACAGTGTTCGAGATCCAAGAAGGAATAATAAGAGTGGACGACCAAGAACGAAGTGCTCGGATTAAAAAGGGTGTAAGACAGGGTTGCAGTCTTTCAATGATGGAAATAAAAGAAAGCTCCAGGAGCGGAAAGGATATCAATGATACGATTCGCTGATGACATTGCTATCTCGAGTGAAAGTGAAGAGGAATTTACATGATATGCTGAAAGGAATGAACAATCTAATGATTACAGAATATGGATTGAGAGTAAACCGAATAAAGACGAATGTAATGAGAAGTGGCAGAAATGAGAATAGCGAGAATCTTTGCATCAGGATTGATGTTTACTAAGTAGATGAAGTTAAGGAATTCTGCTACCTAGGCAGAGAAATAACCAGTGACGGATACAGCAAGGAGGACATCAAAAGCAGATTAGCACTGGCAAAAAGGGCGTTCCTGGCCAAGAGAAATCGACTAGTATCAAACATAGGCCTTAATTTGAGGAAGAATTTCTGAGAATATACGTCTGGAGCACAGCATTGTATGGTAGTGAAACATGGACTGTGGGAAAACCGGAACAGAAAGGAATCGAAACATTTGAGATGTGGTGCCACAGGCAAATGTTGAAAGGTAAGGAGTGAGGTGGTTCTGCGCAGAATCGGAGAGGAAAGGAATATGTGGGAAACACTGACAAGGGGAAGGGACAGGATGATAAGACATCAGGTAAGACATAAGGGAATGACCTGCATGGTACTAGAGGGGGCTGTAGAAGGCAAAAACTGGAGGGGAAGACAGAGATTGGAATACATACAGCAAATAATTGAGGACGTAGATTGCAAGTGCTACTATGAGATGAAGAGGTTGGCACAAGAGAGGAATTTGTGGCGGGCTGCTTCGAAACAGTGAGAAGACTGATGACCCCCCCCCCTCCACACACACACACACACACACCCACACACACACACACACAAAACAAAAAGAAAAAGTGAAAGGTTTAGATGTTCAGTTTTCCCATGCATTGTTGGAAAGTGGAACGGTTGAGCCGGCCAGGGTGTCCGAGCAGCTCTAGGCGCTACAGTCTGGAGCCGCGTGACCGCTACGGCCGCAGATTCAAATCCTGCCTCGGGCATGGATGCGTGTGATGTCCTTAGGTTAGTTAGGTTTAAGTAGTTCTAAGTTCTAGGGGACTGATGACCTTAGTAGTTAAGTCCCATAGTGCTCAGAGTCATTTGAACCATTTGGAACGTTTGAGAAATAGCGGAAGGTGGTTCGAAGAACCTTCTGCCAGGCACTTAAGTGTGAACTGCAGAGAGATCTAGATACAGCCGTAATCTTTCGACAAGATAATGCAAGAGCATATGAACCTGGTGCTGGATTGCCGAAGGACTGGCACCCCACTATTCGCCATGTACTTCGATTAATGAACTCTTCCCTAGAGTTGAAGCAGCATATAAAGGCAACAACATACGCTTAACTGTCGTCCCAGCTCGAATCGACTAGATACCCAGCTGGTGTTGTTGCCAGCGATGTTAGCTGTGTGCACTGAACTGCGTACACTTTATACCCTGAATCGCCTATAAACTGAAAGTTGGATCTCAAACTGCAGGTTCATTTTTATAAACAGTACTTAAGTCTCTTAGTACCGCAAAACAATGTCTGTAATATTTAGCAAAAACATCTACTGACCATCCTCCTATTAGTCTTACACGGTCCTTGGACTGTCTATTTGTGACAGTCCTGACGCGAGTTTTCATGTTTGGTGTGCTGCTCGGGTCCTTCGCCAATTAGGGGCTTTATCAGTCGTCTGCACTTCGTGTAAGGGGTGATTATAAAGAGCCATTCGCTACATCATAAGGCTCCCGTAGGATAAGAGTGATTGTGGAAACATAATGAATAAGCCATTAAAAGAGACACATTTTAATTTCCACATGCGAAGGTAATATTTATTAACTGCGCTTGTTCCAGGTTGCAAACGTTGCTCAGTGTGACGACCATCTTCATTAACGACAGCCTAGGAGATTGAACGGCTGTCATTTCACATCTGTTCACGGAGGACCATGGAATGTTCACCTGTCGTTACACAGCTTGTGCACTGTTTGAAGATCGCACATTGCGTCCAGAATTCTCAGCCGTGGCACAGTAACATGTTGTGGTGCAATTGGGCGTCGGACTCCCCCAGGAGCAATTCCTAAATCGTCTGTTAATTTGAACTTCCAAACCACGTTCTACAACCGAGGTACGGAAAGAGGAACTCTCTGCACACACTCGCCAACAGCAGCATCACTTCTGCTGTTGTGTTGATAAAACAACTTAACGGGTAAAGCCCTGCTTATCTTGTCCAGACCAATATTGACTGAATGCAACGGTAATGCACACTGATGCTTCTCTTTCAACCGTACCATCAACAGTGCCTTACTATAAGTGATGACACTAAAACTACAAACGACTCAAATCCCGCGGCCCACATTCTGAACGTCAATCCTATAAAGCTGAGTACTCATACGATAAATAGTTTTCCGTCTGTAGTATGTTACGCATCCTCTTATATTATTAAGTTTTGGTATCGTTGTTAGAAAAGATCTTTATTCAGTCGGTCGTCGAAATTTTGAAATAAAAGTTATTGTGGATGTCGCGTAATAAATATTTCGCGTGAAGCGCTGTTGCGACGCAGGCAAAGATCAATTGTGAAAATTAAGCCACTGAATATTACAAATAATGTTATTAAAGAATACAGCCAACTGACTACATCAAATAAGAGGACACGTACATTCGCGAATGAGAGGTCAAGGGGAAAAAAAGCGTTAATACTGCGTAGGAAATATAGTTACGCTTGTACACACTCAAATGTAAGCGAACATAACGAACGGGATAGAGGCACGTACATTTTGAGTACAATCATCCCCCGTGGCCTGGATAAAAAGAATTACAGTTAAATGCATTTAATCATCTTAGAACGTAAATGCGTGGACTTCGAAATTAAATGAAAAGAAAGACTGCAGGTTCTGAATGTCGTGGCAAATATATTGAAATTGACGGTAGCGGCCACGAAAGGAAAAAGATGAACACATTCACGTACCTCTGTTGTTGAGCAGCGTCTCCGTGAAGATCGTCGCCTCCATCTAAATTCTCTGCATAAAATTGAAATAATAGTAATAATTTTCCAGAATTTCAGGAGCTGGGACTCATGGTATCACAAAGACGAAATCCCCTTGCTTCAAAATCACTTTCATTATTTAACCCAATGTTATCAGTAAGAAATGGCACAACACTTCTTAACACTAGGACAGGATAGTGAAAGGTAACTTGTTATAAAACTAATAAACGAAGAGCGTAAAGCTTCTTTTGTTCAGCAAATGTTTTACGCATTAATCTCTGGTAGTTGAACCATAGAGTAAATACCTCTGGAGTGAGCATTGTGTTCTGCGCATGTTGTCAGCATGATTATTGTCACGTGTTTTCGGGACTTCGCTGTGCGTGTGTGCCTTCCGCAGAGTTTGAAGTTTATAATATCAAGAGTTTTTGTTGTATTTTCACCGTTTGTTGATAGTGTAATAGCTATGGTGAATTACTGTTGTTGCTACGGATGCAAAGAAAAATATGTGGAAGGAGGGATAGTAACTTTTCATGGGTACTATGTTTAAAAGTTTAGAGACGCATTATAAAAAACGGTTCAAATGGCTCTGAGCACTATGGGACTTAACTGCTGTGGTCATCAGTCCCCTAGAACTTAGAACTACTTAAACCTAACTAACCTAAGGACATAACACACACCCATGCCCGAGGCAGGATTCGAACCTGCGACCGTAGCAGCAGCGCGGCTCCGGACTGGAGCGCCTAGAACCGCATGGCCACCGCGGCCGGCAGAGACGCATTATAATTAAGGCTTGATTCTGTAGACCTATATGGTCTATATATTCACAAAAAAATTTTAATTAATTCCTTTACATTGTCCCCCCCCCCCCCCCCCCATGAACCATAGACCTTGCCGTTGGTGGGGAGGCTTGCGTGCCTCAGCGATACAGATAGCCGTACCGTAGGTGCAACGAAAACGGAGGGGTATCTGTTGAGAGGCCAGACAAACATGTGGTTCCTGAAGAGGGGCAGCAGCCTTTTCAGTAGTTGCAGGGGCAACAGTCTGGATGATTGACTGATCTGGCCTTGTAACACTAACCAAAACGGCCATGCTGTGCTGGTACTGCGAACGGTTGAAAGCAAGGGGAAACTACAGCCGTAATTTTTCCCGGGGGCATGCAGCTTTACTGTATGGTTAATGATGATGGCGTCCTCGTGGGTAAAATATTCCGGAGGTAAAATAGTCCCCCATACGGATCTCCGGGCGGGGACTACGCAAGAGGACGTCGTTATCAAGAGAAAGAAAACTGGCGTTCTGCGGATCGGAGCGTGGAATGTCAGATCCCTTAATCGGGTAGGTAGGTTAGAAAATTTAAATAGGGAAGTGGATAGGTTAAAGTTAGATATAGTGGGAATTAGTGAAGTTCGGTGGCAGGAGAAACAAGACTTTTGGTCAGGCGAATACAGGGTTATAAATACAAAATCAAATAGGGGTAATGCAGGAGTAGGTTTAATAATGAATAAAAAAATAGGAATGCGGGTAAGCTACTACAAACAGCATAGTGAACGCATTATTGTGGCCAAGATAGACACGCAGCCCACGCCTACTACAGTAGTACAAGTTTATATGCCAACTAGCTCTGCAGATGACGAAGAAATTGAAGAAATGTATGATGAAATAACAGAAATTATTCAGATAGTGAAGGGAGACGAAAATTTAAGTCATGGGTGACTGGAATTCGGTAGTAGGAAAATGGAGAGAAGGAAACGTAGTAGGTGAATATGGATTGGGGGTAAGAAATGAAAGATGAAGCCGCCTAGTAGAATTTTGCACAGAGCACAACTTAATCATTGCTAACACTTGGTTCAAGAATCATAAAAGAAGGTCGTATACATGGAAGAAGCCTGGAGATACTGGCAGATTTCAGATAGATTATATAATCGTAAGACAGAGATATAGGAAACAGGTTTTAAACTGTAAGGCATTTCCAGGGGCAGATGTGGACTCTGACCGCAATCTATTGGTTATGAACTGTAGATTGAAACTGAAGAAACTGCAAAAAGGCGGGAATTTAAAGAGCTGGGACCTGGATAAACTGAAAGAACCAGAGGTTGTAGAGAGATTCAGGGAGAGCGTAAGGGAACAAATGGCAGGAATGGGGGAAAGAAATACAGTAGAAGATGAATGGGTAGCTTTGAGGGATGAAGTAGTGAAGGCAACCGAGGATCAAGGAGGTAAAAAGACGAGGTCTAGTAGAAATCCTTGGGTAACAGAATAAATATTGAATTTAATTGATGAAAGGAGAAAATATAAAAATGCAATAAATGAAGCAGGCAAAAAGGAATACAAACGTCTCAAAAATGAGATCGACAGGAAGTGCAAAATGGCTAAGTAGGGATGGCTAGAGGATAAATGTAAGGATGTAGAGGCTTATCTCACTAGGGGTAAGATAGATACTGCCTACAGGAAAATTAAAGAAACCTTTGGAGAAAAGAGATCCACTTGTATGAATATCAAGAGCTCAGATGGAAACCCATTTCAAAGCGAAGAAGGGAAAGCAGAAAGGTGGAAGGAGTATATAGAGGGTCTTTACAAGGGCGATGTACTTGTGGACAATATTATGGAAATGGAAGAGGATGTAGATGAAGATAAAATAGGAGATATGATACTGCGTGAAGAGTTTGACAGAGCACTGAAAGACCTAAGTCGAAACAAGGCCCCAGGAGTAGACAAAATTCCATTAGAACTACTGACGGCCTTGGGAGAGCCAGTCCTGACAAAACTCTACCATCTGGTGAGCAAGATGTATGAGACAGGGGAAATACCATCAGACGTCAAGAACAATATAATAATTCCAATCCCAAAGAAAGCAGGTGTTGACAGATGTGAAAATTACCGAACTATCAGTTTAATAAGCCACAGCTGCAAAATACTAACATGAATTCTTTACAGACGAATGGAAAAACTAGTAGAAGCAGACCTCGGGTAAGATCAGTTTGGATTCCGTAGAAATATTGGAACACGTGAGCAATACTGACCCTACGGCTTATCTTAGGAGCTAGATTAAGGAAAGGCAAACCTACGTTTCTAGCATTTGTAGACTTAGAGAAAGCTTTTGACAATGTTGACTTGGATACGCTCTTACAAACTCTGAAGGTGGCAGGGGTAAAATATAGGGAGCGAAAGGCTATTTACAATTTGTGTAGAAACCAAATCGCAGTTATAAGAGTTGAGGGGCACGAAAGGGAAGCAGTGTTTGGGAAGGGAGTGAGACAGGGTTGTAGCCTCTCCCCCATGTTATTCAATCTGTATATTGAGCAAGCAGTGAAGGAAACAAAAGAAAAATTCGGAGTAGGTGTTAAAATCCATGGAGAAGAAATAGAAACTTTGAGGTTCGCCGATGACATTGTAATTCTGTCAGAGACAGCAAAGGACTTGGAAGAGCAATTGAACGGAATGGATAGGGTCTTGAAAGGAGGATATAAGATGAACATCAACAAAAGCAAAACGAGTATAGTGGAATGTAGTCAAATTAAGTCGGGTGATGCTAAGGGTATTAGATTAGGAAATGAGACACTTAAAGTAGTAAAGGAGTTTTGCTATTTGGGGAGCAAAATAACTGATGATGGTCGAAGTAGAGAGGATATAAAATGTAGACTGGCAATGGGAAGGAAAGCGTTTCTGAAGAAGAGAAATTTGTTAACATCGAGTATAGATTTAAGTGTCTGGAAGTCGTTTCTGAAAGTATTTGTATGCAAGTGAAACATGGACGATAAATAGTTTAGACAAGAAGAGAATAGAAGCTTTCGAAATGTGGTGCTACAGAAGAATGCTGAAGATTAGATGGGTAGATCACATAACTAATGAGGAGGTGTTGAATAGAATTGGGGAGAAGATAAGTTTGTGGCACAACTTGACTAGAAGAAGGGATCGGTTGGTAGGACATGTTCTGAGGCATCAAGGGATCACCAATTAAGTATTGGAGGGCAGCGTGGAGGGTAAAAATCGTAGAGGGAGACCAAGAGATGAATACACCAAGCAGATTCAGAAGGATGTAGGTTGCAATAGGTACTGGGAGATGAAGAAGCTTGCACAGGATAGAGTAGCATGGAGAGCTGCATCAAACCAGTCTCAGGACTGAAGACCACAACAACAACAACATTGCCCCCTTGGGCGAATTGTCCGAAGAAATGTCAAATCCGGGCAATGAGCCCAACCACTTTACATACTGGTAGTTCTTGACTCCTCTACACACGTACTTAAATGCCATTGTTCATTTCTTTAATGGAGTTCTCTTCATCAGTTTATAGAGTTCTGGTGCTGGCACTGGTACTTAGCAGGGAAAACAAAACGTACACACTAGGACACACAAAATACTTACATACTAGATTCAAAAATTACTACATCGTCCTTTACATTAAATACATGCATATTACGTTACATCGTCTTTTACATCAAATACATGGACATTACATTACATCGTCTTTTAGATCAAATTTATAATTCAGTTCTTTACGACGATTCACAGAGTCATTGTTCCTACGTACAAAAAACATCCCAATCGTACGTTGACAATAACATTACACTTCACAAGTCTTTTCTATGATTCTGCAGTTACATTTATGCTGAAAACAAGAAAGTTTTACAAGAACGTCGTATATTTTAGTGTTTCGATCCAGGCTTTATGGTTGCAAGGATATCTGGAGTAGTAAGCGGGAGAAATTCTTCCTTATAGTTGCTTATGCTCTCCACTTCCTCCCTCTTATATACCAGGATCTATTTGATAATGTCCTTTCTGGGTTTCATAGTTGTCTCATCATGGGCAAGATAAACATGTAACAAATGAAATTCACAGAGATTAGTACTTATTCTAGCTTAACACTAACATATACACAAACATGGGTACTGTTCAATGAACATGGGTGTCGTTTCTTATATTTTGTTTTGTAACGTGGGACGTAAATCATGAGCTGTAGTGGTAAGACTTTATTTAGTAGGTCAGGAAATCGAGTATCTACGCCTCTTTGCACTATGGTGAGCGTCCATTTGAACGTAGATATTTCCTTCCTATTCAAATTGCCGTCCAGCTTCACGCTGTCAGTTAATAATGTGTCACTTACAAGCAACCGCACGAGCAACAATGAGTCTGGCTGCACGTTACACGCCGTTCGGAGTCCAGTATCGTGCGAACACCGCCGGATAGCGATGCCGTGCGCGCCGATCAATACATTTCCGTGAAGTGTTTTGTGCAGCGTTCGTCGCGTTTACGAAACTACTGCATCTGCTTCCACTCGTTGTACATCTAGGCTGTGAGAAGGGACCACAGGGCACCTCCTACGGTGTCTGCACGAAGGTAAGTACTGCACTTTATTATTTAGCTTGCCAACGGCACACTGTCTTATACTTTGCACAAACACTCGTGCCGTAACAGGCTTTCTCGATTACCAAGTCTTCTTCATTTCGAAGGAGAAGGCGTGTGGTACAATAGTATTCTCACTGGTTTCCATGCGTGTGTCTCACATATCACTGACACTGAATAACTCACTGTCGTTGGGTAACTATACACCGTCTCGTTGATTTTCTTTCTGCCCCCCCCCCCCCCCCCAAAAAAAAATTATAGCTCATGAGACCAATGGCTGGTATTGAGTAGTTTATGCCCACGTTCGTTATTTGCAATCTGTATTCTCTTTCAAAACTTTATCGGGGTTCGGGGTACATATTTCTCAAAATATTCCATTATAGAAGTTGGTCTGTGAATGTGTTCACAGAGCATACGTGCCTCTAGTACTACAATTCGCAATCGCGATACTTTCTGACATCTCACAGGGCATAAGAGAACACGTTTTCGTGAACAACAGCACCTCCCTAACTTAGGATCGTGCTATAGACGCTCTTACACATTCAAATGACACTACAAAAAATGAATGCACAAAAAGTACTTATAGAAATTGTCTCCAAATGAGGCAAAATCTGTTCATTTACTACCCACGAGTTACTGTGTGTGGGGGGCGGGGGGGATAATTTCATATTTACGTCACCCAAGATTGTAACAACGCATGGTACACATCAAAAAGAAGTAGAAAGAAATAAAAAAATATAAGTAAATGAGGGTATGGCATTGATAGCTGCCGCTCCACAAGTTCTGTAACGCCATTACGGCGACTTGCGAGTGAATGAGGATGATATGATGATGAAACACACACAACACCCAATCATCTCGAGGCAGAGAAAATCTCTGACGCCGCCAGGAATCGAACCGTGGACTCCGTGCGCGGGAAGCGAGAACGTTACCGCAAGACCACGAGCCGCGGACAACATATGAATAAATAAATCACTGTACTATAATTTATGCATAAATAGAAAAATTAAAATGTTAGGCAGTACGAACAACAGATTGATAATGAAGCTTGGCCGCTATACGCTATACTGCTTTCTGAGGCTGTGTCTGTGTTTGTTCATGTTTACTTGTGTGCATCATTGTATCACCGGCACGTGTACATTATATATATATATATATATATATATATATATATATATATATATATATATATATATAATCGTACGTGACCTAAGTCCTTTCTTACTCTAATTCTTCACAAAACGTTTCCAGCTCGCATTGGACAAAATATTGTAAACATAAGAGAAAATCAGTGCATACATTGCTCTAAAGTCAGTATAGATTCTTGGTACTCTCATGCTGAAGATAAGACCAATTATTAAAACCTTCTGGTGTTGCTGAGTGTCAAGTAGTGTACTTCTAAGTGATCTTGGTAATATTCTGTAACGTAGCTCGTTAAGTCGTAGTGGCGTAAAAGTAATATAGTTGCTTCTCTTCGCCGATTGAAGCCTCGTAGCATCTCGAAGAACGCCGCCTGTAAAGAATTAAGGTTGTTTCGGCATTATCCAATTTCTCTGCCCGTCTGTTTCCTGTAACTTACCTCGTACATATTTCTTTTACTTTATTCTAGAAGAGACGGTATTAAATATGCCTCATATCATGTTTACAAATCGTACCTCAGCAGTGTACTCGCACACAAACGTGTGTATAAAGTTGAAAAATTATTTTTATTTCAGTAAGATCACACTAGTTTTTTTTATCATTCCTAAATTCTATCTTTGGATTCACGTTACTTAGATCAGGTTGTTGTGCGTATGGTGTATAACACCCTAAAATTTCATTAGCAGCCATAAATCATCATCATCGGAGCATTAAAAAAATTTAATATCGTTTTGGTCGATAATTCATAAATAACGCCTAGTTGTGTGGACACGTCAAAAAAAAAAATCTCTCTGCAACATGGCATGTACTTGCTTGACTGTGTACTTATGTACCTTAGGGAGTCCAATATTTTCTGTAATTTACCCTGTACCTTATAATCTTGAAACACAAGTGGCAAAAAAAATTTACATCTACTTTGTTCCGAGGTCTGTGCTAATTGTTTGCTCCAGAATCCTTTGTACATAAACTTAAAACTAAAATACCACTGTGATCAGAAACCATTCAGTCAACATTCCAAGTACATCCTATGTTAACATTGCTAGTCATCAATTGACGTATATGTCATAGCTTGCTTGTGTATTGAGTCCACAATCACTGACAAATGTAAACAGAAGTAGTGAAATGCTCTGATTCACGTAGCTGCACAGGAAGATATACCTACATTAACCTAATCGTATTTCTTCTTTTTACCCTAGTTTAATTACTTCACTCGTGTGCATAGATAGATATAAAGTGTAATACTTAAACATGGTGGAATATCCTCAAGTGTCTGTGCGCATAGAGTCTTTTGATTTTACCATTGTGAGGATACGCAAATAAATAAGATCCGTCATGCGGAATATGTACAATACTATACGGACCAGTATATCTTATTTGCCACTTAGCGTTTTTCTTGGCTGACAGAGAAGATTTCACATTGGTCTTAGTAATACTTTTTCTCTAAGCACAAATTTGGTAACACCAGGTAGCTGTTTGTCAAAATGTTTCTTACGGCGTTGAGCTTGTTCTGTTCTATCTTACCTTGGATCGCCCCCACGGCTATCCATGGTCAACATTGGGGAGCATAATGAGGCCACGTTTAGTTTAACGCCCCATTATTACTGTTTGTAGGTGTTTCGTTCGTCACTTCTATAATATTCACCCCCGACATGTTGTTACTCAATTGCACATTGCGATCATGATTTTGCCCTGAGTTTACAGGCGTAATGTTACTTTCAGCTTGGGACTGATAGTCTTGATTGCATTAGGGTACTGCCACTGCACATTTCGTGGGTTAGCCGTGCTGTTGCTAAATTGAGGCTGAAAATTACTGAGAGCGTTACCCCACTGATTTCCGTTATCGTTCCTATTCCAGTTTCGCTTCCGGTTACCGGAATAGCCTGAGTAGTTTCTGTCGCCATTTTTTCCTTTAAATCCTGGATTAAAATTTTGATTATAGTTGTTATTGAAATTGCCTCCCGAATTCGGGCCTGGCATATGCGCTGCTGCGGCGGAATCGACAAAATCGACAAAAGCCGGTCGTGACTCAGCCACGCACGCTACATTGTTGACGCCGTACTGCGGCTGGCGCTACGGAGGCTAGTTGGCCCCGCTGCTACGGAAATTATTTTGATTGGTGTGGCTTTGTCTTGCGTCTTCATTAATTAATTCAGTAGAGTCAAAGACAAATAGAAAATACTCTAAATTGCTTTCGGGTACTTGTACTAGCTTTTCCCGAATATTTAGCGGTAGTTTAGCTTTCAGGATGCGTAGGACGCCCATGTGTGTCACTGGTTCATCCCAGAATCGTGTGTTAATTAAATATTTCTCAAAGTACTTTCGGAGTAATCCAAATTTTGGATTATATTGTTCAGAGTTGAATAAGGCTTTTCTTAATCTCTCTTGCACGCCATGTGACTAATACTTTGAAAGAAACGCGTTTTCAAATTGTTCTAATGTCTGACAAGTTTCTGACATTTGCATCGCCCATAACGGTCCATCGCCTTGGATATAACACGTAATATATTGTATCTTTTGCTGTTCCGACCGCCGGCCACTGTGGCCGAGCGGTTCTAGGCGCTTCAGTCTGGAACCGCGCGACCACCACGGTCGCAGGTTCGAATCCTGCCTCGGGCATGGATGTGTGTGATGTCCTTAGGTTAGTTTGGTTTAATTAGTTCTAAGTTCTAGGGGACTGATGACCTCAGCTGTTAAGTCCCATAGTGCTCAGAGCCATTGAACCATTGAACCTGTTCCGACCACGTTTTAGGCAATACATTTTTGAATGACTTTATAAAAATTAACGGATGCACGGAATTTTTTTCGGGGATAAACACTTGGAACTGACGGTGTTTTATAAGACTCTCTTCTAACAAAACTGACGACAAAGTGGGTTCAGCTATCTGCTGTTCCCTTCTTTCTTCACGGTGTCGTTGGTTACCGTACACCTAATAGTTTGGTGAATGCACTTGTACATTCGGGTTAGGATACTCACTGACCGCACTATCGGTCTTACCTGTAGGTATGTTGTCAAGTTCTTCTGCTGCATGTTGGTTTTGTTCTTTCATTGTACCAAGTTTCTTGTTTAGTTGCTCGACTATTTGTTTCTGCCAACCTGCTTTTTCAAAGTTTTCTGTATGTGGCCTACGTCAGTTTGCACTTTAGCTACATATGTGTTTTGTGTAGTGTATACTTGCTCAATTGTGTTACTTATTGCTTTCTGTAGCTCTGTTTCTAAAGTACGGTTTATGTGTGTGTCTTTTTCTTATAAAAAGTCCTCGAATTGCCGTTTTTGCTGTTTTGTCAACTCCTCAACTTGATTTACAGCTTCCTGTATTTTTGTATTGAGCTCGGTTTTCCGTACACTCATGGCATTGAAATTTTCAATTACCTAATTTATCTGATTTGGCACATCCTTAACTGCGGTTTTCAAATTATCAAAATGGTTCAAATGGCTCTGAGCACTATGGGGCTTAACATCTGTGGTCATCAGTCCCCTAGAACTCAGAACTACTTAAGCCTAACTAACCTAAGGACATCACACACATCCATGCCCGAGGCAGGATTCGAACCTGCGACCGTAGTAGTCGCGCGGTTCCGGACTGAGCGCCTGAACCGATAGACCACCGCGGCCGGCCTTCAAATTATCAATATCCCGATTCGTTCAGTTTAGATCTTCACGCACCACTTCTATTACCTGATCCGCTACCTCTCTTTTTAGTTGTGTCAGTTGTGTTGTCAGGTTATTGAGCATTTCAGTAAGGTTTTTTACATCAGTGTCTAGGTTGTTCATTTGGTCTGTTACATCCCCTATCTGTGCTGTGACATTTTCTATCTGCGTAGTGACATTTTCGACCTGTGCATTCATTTGGACTGTTACATTCCCTGCCTGTGTTATTATTATTCTTAACATCTGCATAATGCCTGGCTCTGCTGGAACTGGTACATGTGCGGAATCCGGAACAGTTTCTAGAGTTGATATATTTTCGTCTGTCGCTTGCGACTGAGTACCACTAGTCGCTGCGAGTGCGGTATCTGTATCTGCACTGTTTTCTATCTCTGTGTCAGGTATAGGCTGAGCAACTGATTCCTCATCTGACGAATTATCCATCGTTTTGGTTTGTGATCTTAATTTCACCATAGCTGTATGTAATCGTAAACCAGCGTGCAGCCGAACTTCACTACTATTGCGGCTCGTACTACAAGTATACAAATCAGAGATGACGTCGCGCTTCTTCGCATAATTCAATGTAGTGAAATACGTCTCTGGTAAAACAGTAGACTGATCAATGAATTTTACGCCCGCAATCAATGACAATGATCCGCCATCTTGTGACGCTTTCACGTATGTTTTACTAACAGCAATCTATAAATCATCTAAAAATATTGAAATTTAGAAAAAATGCGTGCTGCGCTGTGGGTGTCGGAAAAATGCTATTCAGTTCCACATTTACTGTCAGCTAGTCGGTTAAAAATTTGATGCTCCAGAAGTTCTTTCTTTTTTTTCAAAATTTTTATGTTATGGATAGGCTATATGTGAATTTTATGGGCTGATTTCATTAGTAAATTTGGTGGTTTTATACGCAGTTAGTGTAACATGTAACAGAAACAATTGGTTATAGTCGCAATAATGGATGGGAAAAATTACTTAAGTACTTCCACTTAAAATATGTACTAAAATTTCTGAAAATTAACAAACGTCATGTCACTCGGTCGGCATTTGTATTATATATTATGTTTTGCTATTGTTGTTGTTAGAAAAATCTTTATTCAGCCGGTCGTCGAAATTTTGAAATAAGAAGTTATTGTGGATGTCGCGTAATACATATTTCGCGTGAAGCACTGTTACGACGCAGGCAAAGATCAATTGTGGACACTGAATATTACAAATAATGCTATTAAAGAATACAGCTGACTGACTACATTAAATAAGAGGACACGTACATTCGCGAATGAGAGGTCAAGGAGGAAAAAAAGCTTTAATACTGTGTAGGAAATATACACTCCTGGAAATGGAAAACAGAACACATTGACACCGGTGTGTCAGACCCACCATACTTGCTCCGGACACTGCGAGAGGGCTGTACAAGCAATGATCACACGCACGGCACAGCGGACACACCAGGAACCGCGGTGTTGGCCGTCGAATGGCGCTAGCTGCGCAGCATTTGTGCACCGCCGCCGTCAGTGTCAGCCAGTTTGCCGTGGCATACGGAGCTCCATCGCAGTCTTTAACACTGGTAGCATGCCGCGACAGCGTGGACGTGAACCGTATGTGCAGTTGACGGACTTTGAGCGAGGGCGTATAGGGGGCATGCGGGAGGCCGGGTGGACGTACCGCCGAATTGCTCAACACGTGGGGCGTGAGGGCTCCACAGTACATCGATGTTGTCGCCAGTGGTCGGCGGAAGGTGCACGTGCCCGTCGACCTGGGACCGGACCGCAGCGACGCACGGATGCACGCCAAGACCGTAGGATCCTACGCAGTGCCGTAGGGGACCGCACCGCCACTTCCCAGCAAATTAGGGACACTGTTGCTCCTGGGGTATCGGCGAGGACCATTCGCAACCATCTCCATGAAGCTGGGCTATGGTCCCGCACACCGTTAGGCCGTCTTCCGCTCACGCCCCAACATCGTGCAGCCCGCCTCCAGTGGTGTCGCGACAGGCGTGAATGGAGGGACGAATGGAGACGTGTCGTCTTCAGCGATGAGAGTCGCTTCTGCCTTGGTGCCAATGATGGTCGTATGCGTGTTTGGCGCCGTGCAGGTGAGCGCCACAATCAGGACTGCATACGACCGAGGCACACAGGGCCAACACCCGGCATCATGGTGTGGAGAGCGATCTCCTACACTGGCCGTACACCACTGGTGATCGTCGAGGGGACACTGAATAGTGCACGGTACATCCAAACCGCCATCGAACCCATCGTTCTACCATTCCTAGACCGGCAAGGGAACTTGCTGTTCCAACAGGACAATGCACGTCCGCATGTATCCCGTGCCACCCAACGTGCTCTAGAAGGTGTAAGTCAACTACCCTGTCCAGCAAGATCTCCGGATCTGTCCCCCATTGAGCATGTTTGGGACTGGATGAAGCGTCGTCTCACGCGGTCTGCACGTCCAGCACGAACGCTGGTCCAACTGAGGCGCCAGGTGGAAATGGCATGGCAAGCCGTTCCACAGGACTACATCCAGCATCTCTACGATCGTCTCCATGGGAGAATAGCAGCCTGCATTGCTGCGAAAGGTGGATATACACTGTACTAGTGCCGACATTGTGCATGCTCTGTTGCCTGTGTCTATGTGCCTGTGGTTCTGTCAGTGTGATCATGTGATGTATCTGACCCCAGGAATGTGTCAATAAAGTTTCCTCTTCCTGGGACAATGAATTCACGGTGTTCTTATTTCAATTTCCAGGAGTGTATATTGATTCAGACTATCAGAATGGAAAAAAAACACTGACAGGAATAACAGATGAGAAAGATTACGTATTATCTTCTCGGTGTATCCAAGAAAATGAAATTTTGACAGAAAATTTTTGACCAGATCGCTATACTAGTAAAGACCAGTTGTACAGTCCCCAGCTGGCAGCCTCTTAAGTTCTATTTTGGAAGTAACGCGGAAAACGTGTTGTACGAACGGGTAATAGTGCCTAACCGGAAAATAATCACCTGTGATTCTGGCAGGGTTAATCGGCGAACAAATTTTGACAATGGCAGGAATAGCTACAGAGTTGGTGATGAAAAGCTTGTTTGTTAGAATGAGGAAGGAGAAGAAACGGAGGCATCACACAAATTATGGAAGAATCAGACGATACCAAATTTATATAAAAATTTCGTAATAATACTTTTCGATCTCATGCTTGAGAAACTGGTGCGAATGAATGAAATGTGAAACTATTTCCTAACATAAAGCTTTTTGCTTGTAGTAGGCCTAATAGGCATTTGGTATATGTATTTCGTGAATTATATTCTGTCTTGTTATAAAAATGGACATTTATGCCAAAACAGTCTCGTTTATTTGGTGTGTGTTACAATATTGCTGCAATATTAGAAAGGCCTATTTTGTTTTATCTAGCAGACAATGACAAAACAGACGTAATCAGATCGACAAACCGCATCAGTCTTGGGTATTATTTGTGTTAACAGCTTTTTCAGTATTAGATAACGACATTTCGATTTTTCATGTAGCAAAACGTTTGACGAACTTTGATGAGGTAATAGATTCTTTCGCAGAAAGGAAAGCACGCCATGTAAAGCTGTAGCAAGATTAGAGAGAAAAAAAAATGCTAGGAGCTAAGGATTGAAGAAATGTGTAATTTCTTGCTTACCTCTTGTCTTTATTGGATTTATGTATACTATATTTAATGTTATGTCACACAAAATAGCAAGTTATTAGCTAATGGCAATAAAGAGTGCAAATTTTCTGAAGAGTTCTTGTTCTCCCGATTACAAATAATCCCATCCGCTATTAATTGCGAGGGGCAGGCTGTCAAACCGGCCGACTGGGAGCAAGAGAGGCATCACAGGACATTTCAGTTTCCACTGTCCTGAATATAGTTTGATGGCATACATTCCAAAATATACACGTTTCAATTCCACAGAGCGAAATACAGTGACGCGCGGTATAAGAATGCTTTATGAAGAGGCGTGGCACTGCACCTTGGCACACTTAAGACCAACTAATATGTCTTAACATTTCCTCCAACACCTGTGTTTTATGTTTCAGACTTTTCAGAAATATGTGCGCTACAAGATGAACATATTTTTGAAAATTCGATTTTTTTAGTATTGACCCGGTTCGCAAATACCGTAGATCCGAGGCTAATGCGCAGAGCAGTCTGAGTTATGGTGGGTAGTCTCCACGTGACCCGTGTTTACATTTAGTGATTTTGCTGTTTCCCCCTCGTTTACTCTCACGTCAAATGAAAACAAAACGGATATTTATGACCGGGAGCTATCAAGTGAATTAAAATGCATTCACATAATTACGGAAGGCTAAAATATGTCATTAGTTTCAGATTTTATTTTATTTCCACTTTTCTGACAGCCAAGCATTAATCGCCTTGCGGAACAATGAAGTTATTTTTGTCTGTTTGCTAAAGAAATTTGACTTTTATAAACTTTTTCCGCAGAGTCAGTCAATGTATTTGAAACGAAATGTTTAGTTCCACAGTACTAGCTAGTTTCAACTGTTCGCTGCATTTCAAGTGCACGTTTTCATCTTCTAGCACATACGGCATTTTGCCATAATAAAGAACCAAACATGATATAATACAGTACTGGTGCTGCAAGAAAATTTACATCCCGAAAACCACACTGAAAAGCTTAATATCAGGTCGACGTCTACTTCATTGGGAATCTGACCATACGAATGTGCACTTTAAGTATGCACTTTAAGTGTGCACATTTTAGTATGGTTCACGAAATTCCGATGCTCTTGGAGTATCCTCTGATGTCTTGTTTCTTTTATGACATAATGTATGATCTTTTAATATTTTACACGTACGTACATACGGGCTTTCTACGTAATGATAGCTGCACAAGCGCGGTGTCGCCTGTTATCTCCGCTCTCTGGCAACTGCTGAAACGTACCTATTTCTGACAGGTCGCGGGAAAATATTGCGAGTGGTGGTGTGAAAAGCGTTACTTTCAGAGTAAATATCCTTTTACGTAAGTTGAAATATGTGCGAGAATGTACCATGATTTTATTAAACGACAGAGCGTTTGAATGTAATTTAAAAATCAACTCTTTGATGGCGAGCCATTTAGAAGAATTCCCTGAAGATCAGACATTTATGTCATTATAAAAAATTTTACTGGTACATTTGTGTGATATATCTTAAAGTGTAACACGCTGAAAAAAGATCAACATTATATGCGAAAGCTTAGCTTCTCTTGCAGCTTTTTAGCCTTAGAGACCAATATTATATGTGAAAGCTTTGCTTTTTTTGTAGCAACACTATATATATTAATTTAAACTACTAACTTTCCCTGTTTGTGTGTTCGTGCTACTCAACAGCGATGTTGCTGTTGGCTGACTACATCACGTGTCCTATGCTCTGAATATCCGCTGCCATCGGCTGGAGAGATCACGTGAAATGAGCCATGACGCTTACAAACGCGCATCGCAATCTCGATTTCGATGATTCGGAAAGTAACATGTAGTGTTTGGTGGAATTCCAATGCATACTTACGTAATACGAAAATACGCAGCGAACATGTTGCTGCACATCAAAGATATTTCCAAAACATGTCTTTTTCCCTGAGTTTCATTTTCTAAAGTGCCGGGAAATCCTACCCCCGTGTATAAAACCATAACCATTCAAAGAATTGATAAGGGAAAATATACTGTCACTTAACACGGAAAACGCGTGTCTTCACCCGGGAGAAAGTGTATTTTTAACCGTGATATCCGGGAAAAATCCGGGAATTTTTTTTTCCTTGTACGCGTATACACCCTGTTCAATCGTACACTGCATTTTTGCTTCGTTAATAGTTAATATCCCACTTTGTGTCTGAGATATTTACGGATGCATAAAGTAAAGTTTGGATGTCGTATCTGGAATGTTGATTTCTATGGTAGTCTGAACAGTGTGTGTATTCGTGTTATAACGAGAGACGACAATGTGTCCCACATGATAGTGAGGTTTTCCTCCATTTTCACAAGTGGGTTGCGTTTGTATCCTTGAACTGCGCTAGGACTCTGTCGACCTGACGTAGTATTTGGGCGATACATTTTTCGAGTTCGTATTCAGCAATTACAGTCACGGGGATACATCCTCATTACACTGCTCTGACTACAAGATGAAGGCATCCACATTCTATTATTTTTAATAGTGACGAAGTAATGATGTCATACCAAGCAGGCATATGTTTTATGTGCAGTAGCAAAGAAATGATACAGGCGTTGTCTTTCGCGGTGGAGTGCTTCAGTAAAATTTTCTCGGTTTACAAGCAGCATCACTTCGAATAAATTACTTGTAAACGAAGAAGATTTTATTCTTTACATATTCTTGATGATCAGAGGAGGAGGAGATTAGTGTTTAACGTCCCGTCGACAATGAGGTCATTAGAGACGGAGCGCAAGCTCGGGTAAGGGAGGATGGGGAAGGAAATCGGCCGTGCCCTTTCAAAGGAACCAGCCCGGCATTTGCCTGAAGCGATTTAGGGAAATCACGGAAAACCTAAATCAGGATGGCCGGAGACGGGATTGAACCGTCGTCCTCCCGAATCATGCAAATTTGATTTACCACTGCGCAAAATTACGTAATTGTGATGTTTCTGTGGCGAATTTCCTGAATTACTTGTTGTCAGATTGTGTTTTCTTTCGAATCACATATTACGGCACGGCTTCATGCATCAGGGCTTTAGCGAACTACTCACGGCAACAGATCAGTTTTCAACACACACATACGCATTACAAAATGTAATCATGTATTCTTCCGATTGTATTATATACACTTAAGTAGTAAAATTTCATGATTCGGTATCCTTCTTGGTGCTTCAGTTTTAACGGCCAGCACTGTAATTAGGATGCTAGGCACGATCTGAAGTCGCATTGACGTTAACAGTGCTAAAACCTCGGCGCCTCACTACGCTGCATCTATGCGTTTCTGGGCACAGCTTGCCCCTTAAATGTTAATTTTGCCGTTCTGCTCAACACACTAAACAGTGCCAGTGCCCTTTTTTATACGTCCTGTAGATTAATCATCGTTATTACCTAACTTGTTTGAATAAATTCTAGCGTTAATTGTACCAAACAGTTCTCAGTATAGTCTTAGATGTGACACTGAACAATTATTAAGTACTACTACATGTAACCTTTAAAGGAAGTATTGCCATTGCATACTCTCTCCCGCGCTCTAAGACATTCGAATTATGACAAACGCTTATGTCAACCCAATTTATGCATGATGTTAGAATACACAATACAGCCAAGTTCCATGAAATTCCAGTTTTTAGCTATCAATATTATGTTAAGATTAGTGAATTTGTAATGAATAGCCATATGGTGACAGAGAAAGATCGATGTCAAGTATATTTGAACGCTCTCACAGTTGTGTTCATCATTTACTGTGGTGAATGGTCCTTTCCGTCACCTTTCGTTATTTCCTGTAATACCATGAAAAGAAATATGTTTCACCTTTGCATTTACTGCCGAAAGCATCACGTTATTGGTTAGTAAACAGTGATAAAGTCGTTCTTCTGCGTTTTTGTTCATGGGGATTGATAGTACAAGCATGCAGTCACGCCTTATACATAGTAGTCTCATCTACTGTGACATTCATCTACGTTGAAACAAATACATAATTTTCGTAATTCCGTATTGCTATGTCTTTCTTAGCACGCCGTATGGTTTTTTAGCAGATACAGGAGCGGGGAACAGATGCTATTCACGAACAGAGAATTCAGATAATAATTTACGTCTGATATGAAGCAGTAAAAAATAATACATAATTTTGTTGGTGTAGTTTCAGCGTCATTTGCTAACAATAGATCTGAATGTAGAAATATATACAGATATAAAAGATTTATAAACCTGTCACTCTTCAATGCAATGTCTATTCAGATGATGTCGAGGCCCGGCCACTATGAAAATCTATAAATGTTATTCATCTGGCAAACACACAGAAAGGGTTGAGTGCATGAACGTTCGAACTTAAGTACACCCTCCGCTGGAACTCCAGAGAGCAGACGTTTGTATCAAAGCGCCGTAATCGTTCGTGGCAGCGTCCAAGTTCCGCGTTGATGGCTGTTACGTAGCGCGGCTGTGTAACTGGCGGCGCGCCTATTTGATAGTGTGGCAGAATCGGATAGCAGCCGATACCGCACTTACCTTAATTCCGTAATACTTACTGCTAATATAGAACGTAAAAAATTGTATTGCAATGAATCACTAGTTTCAGCCTAAAAAGTTTAAAGATGTAGACGAAAACTTTATATTCATAAAATGTAGACGTAGAAAATAACGCAACGTAAAAGCACTGCAGTTGTTAGCGTTCTTATTCCTGCACTGTCTAAGTACTCACCCTCCTCCCACATTCTTTCTGTGTGATAGTTTACCAATGATGAATCAGCATATTTGAATGTATGTAAATATCTCGCCAATCAAGCTCCGGGAATATGGAAAGCATCCCTCCGGCGATCTAGGTTGTGATATTCTTCCGCTACTTCTCGATATCCAGTAGCTCAAAATGATGCGCTATATATCTGTCTGTAGCGAATGGAATACCACTTTGATCCTCTTCTTTTTCCAGTGCGCTGCTGAAGACTTATTCCCAGAGTCATTGCGAAAGAAAGCAATAGGACTGGTTTCGGCAGATAACGAATTTCCGTTGTCCTCCTTCGAAGCGGAAAGGCTGCCAATCCAGGGATGCGATCAGCGGACGCCAATGAGGTCGCTGTAGTCAGCATCAGCGCCGCAGCCCTCGGTAAGGGCGAACTGTTCCTTTATACGACGGCTCTCCCGAAGATAAGCTCCGATGAGAAAAATACTGCTTCCACATAAAGCAGTGGCAACGTTTCTCTGCTGTCCAATAAGGTGTGTACCCTCCACTGTACTTTTATCTTGTTGATGCTACTGCTCGTAGACATCGTAGCATGGGAAACTTCGTATGCCATCAGCAAGCTAGTACGATTTTTATTTACTGTATACTATAGCCGATTACCTGACCATTGACTCTGAGGGGTAGTTACTATCGATAACGGTGTGACGTAGTGAATCGCAGCACTAAAGTCTTGTTTAAGACGGAGAAAATGGAAGTGGAGAAAAACGGGGAGCATTCGCCGACAGTTCGCAAGTGTACAGTCTGTGAACCAGCGTTTACATCGTACGGAACTAAAGAAAACACCAAATAACGAACAAAGCGTATGAACGCTGCGCTATTGTTTTTTCGCCCATAGTGTACAACACCATATACGATGCTTATTTTGATATTCAGGGTCCGACTGTTTTACACAGCGAATTCACTGTTTTTGCGAAATAAGAAAACTGGCGAGGAAAATATGTATTTATGTGTCTTAACTTGTACGCAAGTGTGAAATGCATGTTGGTGCCGCCTTAACACTCAATTGGAGCTCCAGGTTTCCTTTAACATTATCTGAAAACTTAGCATGTATGTCAGCTGACCCCTTACCCCTTTCGCTGGCTTCTCATGATAACAGAGGACGAACTTGAAAAGCATAACACTAATTGTCGAAGACAGACATGACTTGAAGGAAAGCTAGTATCTACACTCTGCTTATGAACGCCCGTAGACATTTACGTAAGTGTTTCGTATTTCACTAGCTGTTGTATGTAAGATATTTTCTGATGTCTGCAATGGCGTATGCGATGGACTTCAAGTAGTTTATTGAAGTACGTATAAGAAAGGCATATCAATAAATATAATTAATGAAATGTGAATCAAATCCAAGCATCAGATTAAAAATAGCTGATATAATATTCCGCCAAGTGAGACTTTAGCCCTCAGTTTGTTATCCACGCACATTTACGAAAAATGAACTGATAACACACTTTCATTACTCAACAGTAATTGACTAACTGTTAATACAAGGAGAAGGACGGAACAGTGGTTACTAGATTAGCATAAGTCATTCCAAATTCTAGACTAAAGGTGGTAAAAGCGTCCAGCCACAGAAACGCAATCACTTCCAACAAATCTGACGGATCACTTGAGGCTCCTGACAAGCGAAACTCCCCATCATATGCTCCTCGAATTTAGTGGTAAGATGGTCCAGTGGATATCCCGTCAAAAGCCGAACACAGACCAAGCATGAAAGCAGGAAGGAAGTGTACCGATCTGTGAAAGAAAGCAAAATGCAAACAGTGAACGGTCCAACCTCAAGAAGTGCAGTGCTGAGCGTCGTGGTTAAGAAGTCACTGTTTTGGTTCAAATGGCTCTGAGCACTATGGGACTTAACATCTGAGGTCATCAGTCCCCTAGACTTAGAACTACTTAAACCTAACTAAGGACATCACACACATCCACGCCCGATGCAGGATTCGAACCTAAGACCGTAGCAGCAGCGCAGTTCCGGACTGAAGCGCCTAGAACCGCACGGTCACTCTGGCCGGCACGGAAACAATTTGATAGCCGCTCGGCCACAGCGCCGGCTCACGGTGTTGGATTATAAAGTGAAAGAACCGTGTTCAAAACTCCTCCGTGCCATTTGTTTTTATTTATTTATACGTCTTGACAAAGCACAGAGAAACTGTGTAACTGTGAAATTTTCAGTTCATTTGTTGCGGCTTATGTGACAACCTTTATATTTTCATCATCTCCTTGGGAGTGACCACGCCAAATCTACAGTTCTCGGGGAGAACGTTTAAATTGATTTAACCAGTAATAAAACACTTTAAATCTTGGTCCAGCGTCCTTACGAACTTATAAATTCGGTTTCCATTATCGGCACAGGGTATTTGTCTCTATCAATCAATGAAACGCGTACACTGATCCTTTAGCTTCGCTAACAACACACCAATATGCATGCAGACAGTTTTTAAAATTGGAAAAAAACGTTGCAATCAACACCAATGGTCACAGCACAAAAAAGTGAGTTACCACAATTTACTGTAGATTTACCAGACTTTTCAGTTCATTCTTATATTTACAGGTACTGCTGCTTTTGAGTAATTGTTCCTCACTAGCTCTCATCTGTAAGGAGCTGAGGCTAAGAAGGTAAGTGATAAAGTTGAAAACCAAATGTTTTTTGAAGGAAGTTAAAACATAAGGCTGATATAAAATCACAAGTCCCATATTTTTAAAAATCTATTTGAGCCTCCTATGGTCCACATAAATAACTACTTGTAATTTAACTACCGGTTTCACCAATAGTTCTTCATACGATCAGAGTGCTGTTGTTTCCGAATTTCTAATCAATTTGTTGCAGTTTCCGTTTTTTGTTTTCTCTGGAGACCCGTTTCTAAAATTTTCTTTCTAAACATATCTTTGTTTAGAATTTCTTATCCTTTACTCTTCGCCTCTTTCAGAACACTTCTAATTTCTTAGAGCCACTTGCACCTTGAAGAGTTTTTCTGGCTGACGTGTTCAAATACTCTCTTGCACAATCTGTTTTCGTTCATCCGAACCAGATGGCCGTAAAATATCATTCTCCATTTTCTCAACGCTACATTTAGTTGATCACTTTTCTTGTGCAGGCCTTTATTATTCCTGTTCCTATATTCACCGTTGTGTTTTATTTCTCCAATATTTTTACTTAGGATTTTCCTCACTTTCTTCTCTAAGCTTTGTGTGTCTCCCGGCTTAGTCAACTCCGGAAATTAGGCTGGGTGTAATCATTTGGATTTTATTACTTTAATATAGTGGCGCAAAACTGCGTGAGAGAAAATAGATCTCTTATTGCACTCATATATGTCAGGCCAAGAACGTTTCCATCTTCCTTACGCTGAATTTATTAGCTTCGTCATACATCTGTTAATCTGTATTATTTAAGCAATATATTTAAATTTCTTGACTATTATTTTTTTGAATTTGTGTTCATGAAATCTGAAGTATGTCATATATTTGTCATACGTTCTGTTTTTGAGTACGATATTTGAGAACCCCACTACTTTTCAAAATGTTGATTATTCTTAGTGCCATTGCTATGTTTTCGGATACAATTCCAGGATCGCTGGTAAAGCTAAACACTGAATTCTTAGACTCTCGTTTTTAACAGACCAATTGGACTTATTTGTTTACGCGAAACTTCTTTTCTTCCCATTCTAGGATCACCTGTTAAAGAGACAACTGAACAAAGTAGGCGATATACCATGTTCTAGTCTAAAACCTCTTGGCATCTCGAAAACTTCAGTATTTTAATATATTTAAAAGTGTGAACAACTGCTACCTTGCAGTACTTAACATTTTACAGCCTCATACGCATTTAAAATAAAAGTAAGATCCGTACAAAATATCTCCAACCGATCGTCCATCATTTTTAGTGTAAAAACTCGATTACGTCAATAGCCAATTACTTGAAGTTAGTCATAAATAGCTGTAAATGTTATCCTAAAACACGGTTCACGTTAACAGCACTTTTTAGAGAAATCCCGTATGGCTTTCGATCAGAAAACAACGTTGTCCACACGTTTTCAACAGGCTTTCGTTAGTCTGAACCGTAACTTCATTAGAACACATCTTTTGACGTATAGCGTTATCGTTTCTTCCAAATTAATTTAGCAGCGTGACTTTCTCTGAGTGCCGTGTGCACAGTTAGATAACCGTCGATAGCATATACGAGCGTCCCTACATCCGGTCCCCTCGCGTCAGCCAGATTGTAAGATTGACTTATTGTGAAACTAACAGAGAGAGCATCCCAGAGTGCCCAGAGAGAATCCCAGAGTCCCCCAGAGAGCATCCCAGAGTGCCCCAGAGAGCTAAAACACCAAGAAGAATCGCTTCTCGGCTTTTGACAAGATCAATGTGTAGTAGTAAGTATTAAATCATAAAAAGTATTAAATCATAAAATACAAATGACCCAGAGAGAATCCCAGAGTCCCCCAGAGAGCATCCAAGAGTGCCCCAGAGAGCTAAAACACCAAGAAGAATCGCTTCTCGGCTTTTGGCAAGATCTATGTGTAGTAGTTAGTATTAAATCATAAAATACAATACTAATAACCCACCCACCTCCCCAGGAGTCGGAACTCCTGCAGCAATAAGATAAACAAAGATATAATTAAAATAATTAATAATAAAGAACTACGCTGCATGGCTTGGTAATACATGCAGTTGCCTCGAGTTAAATGAAATGCTGCAGCTTCATGACACAGTTATCAAGCTACGTGACGTCACAACATCCGGTCCCCTCGCGTCAGCACAACGCCAGCGCGCCTTATCAGTGTTGCGCAACTTCCGGACTAATACTAGTGCCCGTGTCGCGCGGCTGCCTCGTTCAGCGGGTAAGTCCCACTCAAGGTCAGACGCCTTACACAGCGACATGCAGTCAATACACACAACACATGCGCAACACTGATAAGGCGCGCTGGCGTTGTGCTGACGCGAGGACGACCCATACTTCAGACACGTATGAACGTGTTATACTATTGTTCGTTAATAGTTTAGAACATAAAAGTTAGCTGTCGACGTAATGGACCAAAGATACACCATGCACATAAACAAACACTGTTAGGACACGCAGGAAGTGCAATACACAAATTTATATACCAATTAACCTCGTTACAGAAGTAGTTCAATGGCTGCCGAAAGTAGGCAGTAGTACTGGCATAGCTTTGCACCGCTCCAAAGCTTTACTTAACTTTTAGGTACGTTTCCCATGAATAGCGATAGTGATGTTTGTTGTAATTCCTTACCTTATTAGTCCAGCTGTTCTGAAGATTCTTCCGTAGCAGCGATTCACAAACGCTTCGATTCCCTCCTGTACCTCTGATCCTGTTTCCCACTCTTCATGATTCACTGCCATACAATGTCGTTTTCAAAACATACATTCTCAGAAATTTCTTCCTCAAATTAAGTCTGATGTTTAACACCAGTAGACTTCTCTTGGCCAGGAATGCCCTTCTTGCCAGTGCTAGTCTGCTTGTTATTTCCTCCTCGCGCTTCTACTGTCATGGGCTTTTTTTTTTTTTTTTTTTTTGCTTCCAAGAAATAGAATTCCGTAACGTCCTCTAATTCGTGATCTATAATTTTCATGTTAAGTTTGTCCCTACTCTCATTTCTGCCGCTTCCCATTAGTTACGTCTTTATTCGATTTACTGTCAGTGCATATTCTGTACTCATTATACTGTCCATTCGACCCATAAGACCCTGTAATTCTTCTTCTCTCCTACTGAGGAGAGCACTGTGGTCAGCGAATCTTGTCATTGGTATTCTTTCTGACTAAGGTTAAATCCTACCATTGAACCTTTTTTTATTTCCGTCAGTGCTTCTTCGATGTATCTACTGAACAATAGCAGTGAAAATCTGCCTCCCTTCTAGCAGTAGTTGTTTCCGGATCTTCGAAAAGCGCGCCAGGCGGAGTGCTATTGCTTCGCGTCTAGTGTTTGCGGTGGCGCTTTCGGTTTTGCGCCCTGTTTGGATCGCTACCGCCCTCTGATGGGAGATGGAGCAAGTGTACGGTCGCGTGACGATCGAGGAGTACGTACTGGGCGGTGACCGAGAGTGGGATCCTGCTGGTGGGGGTCGTCAACTGCTCGCCACGTGCTTTGGCCAACCTCTTGGCTGTCAGGGGCGAATTCTGTCTTACCCTTATGTACGTGGCTTATAAAGCGTAGCTGTGGTGCAGGAGATCAGCACGTGGGACCGTATGTCTTCTTATGGGCCGTTGAAACCACTGGCAGCGGTTGGCTCTGACGAGCATTTGGAAGAGCGACGTTTTCCCGGCTCTGGGGGTGGAGTGTGAGAAGTTGAGTACTGTTTTTATGTAACAGTTATATATAAGAGGAGGTTTTCAAGTTCTAGTGAAGTGTATGGGTTTCTTAACCAGTGGTTTTGTTGGGGTCGTCCCACCGCAGTTTTCGTTTGCCTGTCCGCGGGAATGTGGTAGTTGCTTCTTGGTCGCGCTGTTTTCATTCGCACATCGATTCGGTGATGTAAGGTCGGTGTCGCGGGTCTGTGGTTCGGAGTCTGTGCAGGCACCGCCCTTGCTACATCTTCTGGTTTTGAGTAACTCGAGGAGGTGCCGGCTTGTAATGGAAGTTTTGGGGCTGATCTGCTATGGCCCTATAGACCAGCAGCAACTGTTCCGCCTATTGTGATTTGGGTCCCTTTACACGTGTCGCTCCCTCACTGAGCTTTTTTTTGGGAGCTGCCTTTAATGTAAAGGTTTGTGTGCTGGCTTATTTACGTTTATCTTGTAACAAATATAAGTCGTGTAGCTGGCGAGAGACAACTATTTTTGCTGAGTACAAGCTAGCTACTTAGTTTTTTTGAAATTGTCCCCTTATTGATATAACAACTTTAAAATCTTCTTACTGCTGTTAACGTCAAACCTTGCAATATCCTTTACATAGAGCTATTTTTAAAAAGGGTTTTTACTGTTGTTTATAATGTGTGTGTGTGTTTTAAGTTAAAATATCATTATTGGCAAGTTAATATCATACCTGGTAATCTCCTTTTCATAATGAAAACTGTCAAGTTATTTGAAATTTGAAAAAACAAGTGCCAGACTTAAAATTTTATTATTGAGAAAGTTTAAAATACAGGTATCTTTAGCAGTGTGTGTTATTTCACCAGCACCTCCTGACCCCTACTTCCACGATAACGTTTTGGAATAAAATGTGTACTCTAGTTGTTTGTGAACCGCCCTAATTGACGGTTCATTACTGGTAGCAGAGCGTGGTTGTACGTTCGCTACCTGATCCTCCTGAGTTGCTGGTGGAAGTTTTTTAATTAGTATTTATTATTTTGTTTAATTTTGTTTGTTCACATTTACTTAGTGTATATTCTAGGGTCTGATGGCGGTGAGGGAGTGCCCGGGCTTAGGATTTCTCCGGCGCGAGCAGCTTTTGTACGAAATTAAAATTCGTGGGATTGAGGAGGAGGGCACGGTTCCAGTGCTGGCCGCATCTTTACGAGATTCCTTGCAGCGGCATGTTACTAAGGAAGTCATTGGTCTGCTGGCCGGCGTAGCCGCGGCCGTTGAGGCGATGGGTGAGTTGGAAAAGTCCCTTAGTTGGTTTTCAGTAGATCAGCCTAACCGGTAACAACTTACTAGATTACGTGCACATTCGGTACATATTTTTAACTTGGTTTCTGACTCACAGCAAATAGTTCCGAGTGACACTGATTGTAAGATCGTTTCGGAGTTGCAGCAGGAGGTGGCTGCGTTGCAGCTAAGCTTGTTTAGAGTTTGGTTCTGAGGAATTCAGTGGGCAAGTCGAACCGGGTCGGGCGCAGGTGGAGATCTTGCCGAGTGTTCAAAACCAGAAGATGGAACGTAGTTTCGAACCTTTTTCTAAATTACCTAACCCGATTGGGCTTCTTTTGAAGGATATAGAGGAGATAGCTGTTGATTCTTTGAGAAAGATCGGGGAAGTACTTTGGTTGCTGGTTCACCCACTCCTTTGGGGTAGCGCACTCCACCATTTTAGCTTTACTCTACCCTCGTCTCCAGAACGCTCGCTGAAAAGATGTCCTTGCTTCAGCTTAGGCACAAGATTATTAGTGAGAGACTTACTGCAGGCTTTAGGAAGTATTTAGTGTCACTACATTTGGAGGGTACAGGGAGAGTGCGAGAGCCTACAGCAGTATGTGGAGAGGGTAAACGTTCCCTCACTCGTTCTTGGTCGGTATGTCTCTGTGATTTTGGAAGGGATGGCTGCTGCAGATAAATTGCATTTTATCTTAAAATCCGCTCCGGTTACATGGGAGGATTTGCGTGGAGCAATAGTCACGGCGTCTGCGTTAAAGTTGCGAGAGGAAATAGGGGGCGTTAGGGTTTCTAGGCCCGTAAAAGAACTTCTGGTGGCAGAGGAGCGCGGTCGGGCTAGTACAGCGGGGTTGAGACAAAGCGTTGCTTTCGTTGTGGTGAGGGTGGTCATTTAGTTCGGGATTGTCCTGTTCCCCGTTGTAGTGGGAGTAACAAATGACATAAGGGAAAGTGGCGCGCCTTGTTTGGTAAATTTACAGCTTGTTGTGGGCGTGCCGTCGTAGGTGAGTCCCGATCACATTTTCCCTATATTTGTGTTCAACTTAACCACGAACCCATTTGCGCCTTCTTGGATTCTGGTAGTACGTACTACTTACTTAGTGAGGCTTGGTTTTTGGAGTTTGGCCACCTTACTAAACTTAAACCCGAGAAGATCCCGCTTCGGAGATGTCGTGTCGCTAATGGTCAGGTGTTGTGTAAGTAGGCTGTTTAGGTTTTCTTATTGGCAACGTTACGTAGCGCTCTGTATGAAAATCACTGGCTGTGCTGTGTGCAGTCTGTGGCTAGTTTGCATTGTCTGCCATTGTAGTGTTGGACAGCGGCAGCTGGATGTGAACAGCGCGTAGCGTTGCGCAGTTGGAGGTGAGCCGCCAGCAGTGATGGATGTGGGGAGAGAGATGGCGGAGTTTTGAAATTTGTAAGACTGGATGTCAATTATGAATATTAAGGTAAATACATTGTTTGTTCTCTATTAAAATCTTTCATTTGCTAACTATGCCTATCAGTAGTTAGTGCCTTCCGTAGTTTGAATCTTTCATTTAGCTGGCGGTAGTGGCGCTCGCTGTATTGCTGTAGTTCGAGTAACGAAGATTTTTGTGAGGTAAGTGATTTGTGAAAGGTTTAGGTTAATGTTAATCAGGGCCATTCTTTTGTAGGGATTTTTGAAAGTCAGATTGCGTTGCGCTAAAAATATTGTGTGTCAGTTTAAGCACAGTCATGTATAAATTTTTCAAAGGGGACGTTTCAGTTGCCTTTGGCGGGGTGGGTTAAGGGTACTGTTTCAGTAGGGCAGTTGTGTTAGCCAATCACCTTCGCTCTGGTGACGCGTTTGCCAGTAAACCTGGTACTCGGCTGTGACTTTATTTCTAAAACGCAGCTGGTATTGGATTGTTTTGGCGGGCTTTTGTTCTGTTTGCTCCTCTGGAGATGTACGGTCTCTGAATGTCGGGAGGCGTTGTCGTCGGTGGTCCCTCCCTTTCCAGTAGCTTCTGTTGATGAAGTGGATATTAGCCACCTTTCGTCCCAGCAAGTTCAGCAGGTGCGTGAGATATTAGGGGTTTCCGGATTTACTGACAGATAAACTGGGGTGACTAACATTCTGGAATATGACATTCGTTTGACCGATGACGTTCCTGTTAGGCAGTCCCCGTACCTGTTGTCTCCTCCCAAAATGAAAACACTACGAGGGAGGGTACGTAAAATGTTAGAGCAGGCGGTTATTCGTCCCTCCACATCTCCGTATGCCTCCCCGATATTTCTGGTCCCTAAAGATCAAGGGTGGCGGGGGGGGGGGGGAGGGAGATTTCAGGGCAGTAGTAGACTACCGGCGTCCTAATGAGAAAGTGATTTTGGAATGAGTACCCCTTCCCGACCTCCACAACTCCTTTACTTGGTTTTCTGGCGCGACTTGGTTTACTGTACTTGATTTCCCCCCAGGGGGTCCACAACTCTTTTGTGGATACGTGCGTAGCGAGCACGGGACCCCGAGCTAATGTGGCCTTCCTTCCTTTCCGGGCTGCATACCTTCCCTTTCCGCATCCTTCCCCATCCCTATCTTCGCCCCTCCTCCCCTCACCTCTGGCTCTTTCCTTCCCTTTCTCCCCATCTGGGAGTATGGTTTGTGCCTACGTCCGGAGACGGACGCTCGTAAATGTACTGCATTCTTCGCCTTCCTTGCTTTTATGTCTTCTTCCTTCCTTTGTCCTTCTCTTTTCCTTACCTCTTCTCTTTCCCTTTTCTCCGCTGCGGCGTTTGAGACCTCTCTTCTTTCCTTTCCCTTTCTCTTTCTTCCTCCCTGTGCGTGTCTGAAGGCCGACCCACGCCTTTTGTGCGTAGCCGGTGACGGGGTAACGCGTAATTCCCCGCCCCGGGTAGACAGGTAGGACACGTACGTACCCCCTGGTAACGGCCAGGCCCAGGGAGGGGTGATTACCCGAGCTGATACCTTCCGAAAATGCCGATTGGTCCCTCCGTCCGTTTGTCGGGAGGTGTGACCTGAGGTGTGAACAATCACCTAAGGCGGGAGTGCCCTCAGAGAGGGCCCCCACAAGGGAGGAGCGCGCCATCGGAGACGCCGGTAATCATGGGGGATTCTTCCGCAATGGTTTCCTCACCTTCCACTATGTCTGCTCACAAACGTAAGTATACTGAGTCTCAGCCACAGACGATTCTTCCATCGTTGCCACAGTTCCTTGTTGTTTCTCGGACTGATGAAGGTCACGACTTCTCCACGGTCAACCCTTTCATTATTCAGAAAGGTGTCGACGCAATTGCAGGTCCTGTAAAGTCTTGTTCCCGATTACGGAATGGCACCCTGTTGTTAGAAACACACAGTGCCCTCCAGGCACAAAAATTGCTGCGTACTTCTCTGCTCCACACCTTCCCTGTCCGGGTGGAACCGCACCGTACCTTAAATTCCTCGCGTGGAGTCGTTTATACACGCTCCCTCGATGGATTCCTCCCTGCGGGTCCGGGGATTAGAATAGGCCCGAGGTATTCCTGCCTGTCGTAAGAGGCGACTAAAAGGAGTCCATCCCCCTCACGGGGGTAGTTAGCGCCTGCGTCCGGAGACGGACGGTTCCACGACCTATAATTGTGGTCTTTCTGGTTTTCCACTTATCGTTTCTTCCTTCCTTTTGTTGGTTCCTTTCTTTGCTCTTCTCCACCTCACTGTCATCCTTACTCTTTCCCTTGACTTCTCCTTGCCTTCTCATTGCCTTTTTCTCCTTGCCTTCTCATTGCCTTCTTCTCCTTGCCTTCTCATTGCCTTCTTCTCCTTGCCTTCTCATTGCCTTCTTCTCCTTGCCTTCTCATTGCCTTCTTCTCCTTGCCTTCTCTGGTCTCCGCCTCGGCGTTTGAGATAGTCTGTCCTCTTTCTCCCTCTCTCTTCTTTTTCCTCTTCTTCCTTCCTCCCTGTGCGTGCCTGAAGGCCGACCCACGCGTTTGCACGCGTAGCCGGTGACGGGGTAACGCGTAAGTCCCCGCCCTGGGTAGACATGTAAGGCATGCGCGTACCCCCTGGTAAAGGCCAGGCCCGGGGAGGGGTGATTGCCTGAGCTGATACCTTCTGACCATGCCGATTGGTCCCTCCGTCTGTTTCTCGGGAGGTGTGACCTGAGGTGTAAACATTCACCTAAGGCGGGAGTGCCCTCTGAGAGGGTCCCCACAAGGAAGGAGCGCGCCATCGGAGACGCTGGCAATCATGGGGGATTCCTCCGCAATGGATTCTACTCTGTCTCTCTCGACTTCTGCCCAAAAACGGAAACGTGACCAGCCACCAGTGACAAAAGTACTACCGCCTGCCCCACAGTTCCTCGTCGTTTCTCGATCTGAGGACGGAAAGGATTTTTCCTCTGTCAACCCTTTCGTTATTCAGAAGGGCGTAGATGCCATAGCCGGATCTGTCAAATCTTGTACCAGGTTGCGTAACGGTACCTTATTACTAGAAACTGAGAGTGCCTTTCAGGCACAAAAACTGCTTCGGGCCACACTCCTGTACACGTTCCCTGTCCGGGTGGGGGCCCACCGAACTTTGAATTCGTCTCGTGGTGTAGTCTATACTAGCTCCCTCGACGGATTGACTGACGAGGAGCTTCAATCTTTCCTCGCTGAGCAGGGCGTGACGGCTGTCCATAGGGTCATGAAAAAGGTCAACAATGACCTTGTACCAACCCGGACACTTTTCTTGACCTTCGATAGTGTTAAGCTGCCATCGCGCATTTCTGTTCGCCCCAATGTCCCGACACCTACGCGCTGCTACCAGTGTCAGCGTTTCAATCACACTCGACAGTCTTGTTCCAATGCGGCTAAATGTGTCACTTGTGGCAGGGATGCCCAAGAGGGTGACTGTCCACCTCCGTCTCCTCGTTGTGTGAACTGTCAGGGTGACCATGCCGCATCCTCCCGCGACTGTCCTGTCTATAAGGAAGAACGCTGTATCCAAGAAATTCGGGTCAAAGAAAAACTGTCCACCTCGGCTGCTCGCAAGCTATTGGCTAGTAAGAAGCCCACGCTGCTCCCAGCGGGGAAATACAGTACTGTCCTCGCCTCTCCTCGGACTACCAGGGAGGTAGCAACCCAGACATGCAATCTGACCTTCAGCACCACGGTCGTCCGTTCGGCCAGTGCTAAGATCGCGCGGTCGACGTCTCCTCTTCCTCCCATCACCCCACAGACACCAGCCCCTTCATCAGCTTCTGCTAAGGCGAAGACCCCGAAGTCAGATGCACGGGCCTTCAAGAAGGAACCATCCCGTGCAGACTACCTACGTACCTCGACCTCCCAGCCTTCGACCGGTACTTCCACCAAACGTCCTTCCAAAAAGGCTCATAGGAAGCACAGTTCTCCTTCTCCGCCACGGCGCATTTCTTCTCCTGCGCCACCCAGCGGTTGCCGCCCCAGGCCGTCATCCGTTTCGCCTGGCCGCACCGCTGGTAGCCGTACATCTGGCCGTTCACCGGCGGAGGAAGCTCCCCCTCCCGGCCATCCTCCCGAGATGGCCGATGAACCTGTAGACCCAATGGACGATGACTGTCCGCCTAGTGATAGCGGCGGCAGTGCTCGCTCGAAGCCAGGCCCTAAGCGGCCTTCGAGGTGACCCCTTCTTTTATCTTCCTTTTCTTCTTACGATGGCACTTATTCACTGGAATATTCGCAGCATTCGCTCCAACCGAGAGGACTTGAAGTTGCTGCTCCGCTTGCACCGTCCGCTCGTCGTAGCCCTCCAGGAAACGAAGCCCATGCGATCAAATTGCCTTGGCACACTACACCTCTGTGCGTTTTGACCTACCCCCTGTAGTAGGTATCCCAGCTCATGGAGGGGTTATGTTGCTGGTCCGGGATGATATTTACTACGATCCCATCACGTTGCACACCGGCCTGCAGGCAGTTGCCATCCGCATTACTCTCCCCACTTTTACGTTTTCCTTTTGTACCGTTTACACTCCATCGTCATCTGCCGTTACCAGGGCAGACATGATGCAACTTATTGCTCAGCTACCTGCACCATTTTTGTTAACTGGAGACTTCAATGCCCACCATCCCCTTTGGGGCTGTCCAGCATCCTGCCCGAGGGGCTCCTTGTTAGCAGACCTTTTCAACCAGCTCAATCTTGTCTGCCTCAATACTGGCGCCCCTACTTTTCTTTCGGACACATCTCACACCTATTCCCATTTAGACCTCTCTATATGTACTCCCCAACTTGCACCCCGGTTTGAGTGGTATGCAGTTTCTGATACATATTCGAGCGACCACTTCCCGTGTGTTATCCATCTCCTGCAGCATACCCCCTCTCCGTGCTCCTCTAGTTGGACCATCTCCAAGGCAGACTGGGGGCTCTTCTCTTCCAGGGCGACCTTTCAGGATCAAACCTTCACAAGCTGCGATCGTCAGGTCGCACACCTCACGGAAGTCATTCTCGCTGCTGCTGAATATTCCATCCCTCACCCTACTTCTTCTCCACGTCGCGTACCGGTCCCCTGGTGGACCGCAGCATGTAGAGACGCTTTACGTGCTCGTCGACATGCTTTATGCACATTTAAACGCCACCCTACAGTGGCGAATTGTATCAATTATAAACGATTACGTGCTCAGAGTCGTCGTATTATCAAAGAAAGCAAGAAAGCCAGCTGGGCTGCTTTCACAAGCACCTTCAACAGTTGTACTCCTTCTTCTGTTGTCTGGGGTAGCCTGCGCCGGCTATCTGGCACTAAGGTCCACTCACCAGTTTCTGGCTTGAAGGTCGCGAAAGACGTCCTTGTGGCCCTTGAGGCTGTCTCCAATGCCTTCGGCCGCTTTTTCGCAGAGGTTTCGAGCTCCGCTCATTACCACCCTGCCTTCCTCCCCCGCAAACAGGCAGAGGAGGCTAGGCCACCTAACTTCCGCTCCTCGAATTGTGAAAGTTATAATGCCCCATTCACCATGCGGGAACTCGAAAACGCACTTGGCCGATCACGGTCCTCCGCTCCAGGGCCAGATTCTATTCATATTCAGATGCTGAAGAACCTTTCTCCTGCGGGTAAAGGTTTTCTTCTTCGTACATACAATCGCATCTGGATTGAGGGACATGTTCCCGCATGCTGGCGCGAGTCTATTGTTGTCCCGATTCCTAAGCCGGGGAAGGACAAGCACTTGCCTTCCAGTTATCGACCTATCTCGCTTACCAGCTGTGTCTGTAAAGTGATGGAGCGAATGGTTAACTCTCGATTGGTTTGGCTGCTCGAGTCTCGACGCCTACTTACCAATGTACAATGTGGATTTCGTAGGCGCCGCTCTGCTGTTGACCATCTGGTTACCTTGTCGACCTTCATTATGAATAACTTCTTGCGGAAACGCCCGACCGCGGCTGTGATTTGGAGAAGGCTTACGACACCTGTTGGAGGGCGGGCATTCTCCGCACCATGCATACATGGGGCCTTCGCGGTCGCCTCCCTCTTTTTATTCGTTCCTTTTTAATGGATCGACAGTTCAGGGTACGTGTGGGTTCTGTCCTGTCCGACACCTTTCGCCAGGAGAATGGGGTGCCACAGGGCTCAGTTTTGAGCGTCGCTCTCTTCGCCATCGCGATCAATCCAATAATGGATTGCCTCCCAGCTGATGTATCAGGCTCCCTTTTCGTGGACGATTTTACCATCTATTGCAGCGCGCAGTGTACACGTGTCCTGGAGCGCTGTCTTCAGCGTTCTCTTGACCGTCTTTACTCCTGGAGTGTCGCCAATGGCTTCCGTTTTTCTGCCGAGAAGACGGTCTGTATTAACTTCTGGCGCTACAAAGAGTTTCTCCCACCGTCCTTACGACTCGGTCCCGTTGCTCTCCCAATCGTGGAGACAACCAAATTTTTAGGCCTTACATTTGACAGGAAACTTAGCTGGTCTCCACATGTGTCATATTTGGCCGCCCGTTGTACCCGTTCTTTAAATGTCCTACCGTGTTCTCAGTGGTATGTCGTGGGGAGCGGATCGAACCGTCCTACTTCGTCTATATCGGTCGATCGTCCGCTCCAAGCTGGATTATGGGAGCTTCGTATACTCCTCTGCACGGCCATCCATCTTACGCCGCCTCAACTCCATACGACATCGGGGTTTACGACTTGCGATCGGAGCATTTTCTACTAGTCCCGTAGAGAGTCTTCATGCTGACGGTGGCGAATTGCCACTCACCTACCGGCGCGATATACTGCTTTGTCGGTATGCCTGTCGGCTACTGTCAATGCCCGACCATCCGTCTTATCGTTCCTTTTTTGACGACTCTCTCGACCGTCAATACGGGTTGTATGTCTCTGCCCTGCTACCCCCTGGAGTTCGCTTTCGTCGCCTCCTTCAACACCTTAATTTTTCACTCCCTGCAACCTTTCGAGTGGGCGAGAGCCACACGCCACCTTGGCTCCAGGCTCAGGTCCGCGTTCACCTTGACCTCAGCTCGCTCCCAAAAGAGGTCACCCCCAGTTCGGTCTACCACTCCCGTTTTTTGGAACTTCGTTCGAAGTTCATCAACATGACTTTCATTTATACAGATGGCTCTAAGACCAATGACGGGGTCGGGTGTTCCTTTATTGTCGGGGCACAAAGTTTCAAATACCGGCTCCATGGCCATTGTTCGGTCTTCACAGCTGAGCTCTTTGCCCTCTACCAGGCTGTTCTTTACGTCTGCCGCCACCGACATTCTGCTTATGTCATCTGCTCAGATTCCCTGAGCGCCATCCAGAGCCTCAGTGATCCGTACCCGGTTCACCCTTTCGTACACCGGATCCAACGCTCTCTTCAGCAGCTGGAGGACGTCGGTTCTCCGGTTAGCTTTATGTGGGTTCCTGGCCATGTCGGTATCCCTGGGAACGAAGCTGCAGATGCCGCGGCCAAGGCTGCGGTCCTCCAGCCTCGGACAGCTTCTTGTTGTGTCCCTTCGTCCGATTTTAGCAGGGTCATTTGTCGGCGCATTTTATCGCTGTGGCATGCCGATTGGGCTGCACTTACCGACAACAAGCTTCGGGCCTTAAAACCTCTTCCCGTGGCTTGGACGTCCTCCTCACGCCCTTCTCGGCGGGAGGAGGTCGTTTTAGCCCGGTTAAGAATTGGACACTGCCGGTTCAGCCATCGCCATCTGCTGACGGCTGCGCCGCCGCCGTTCTGCCCATGTGGGCACTTGCTGACGGTTAGACACATTTTAATGTCCTGTCCAGATCTTAACACACTGCGCCTAGATCTTAACCTGCCAAATACTTTCGATGCCATTTTAGCGGATGACCCACGAGCAGCTGCTCCTGTTCTTCGTTTTATCAATTTGACAAACCTCGCTAAGGACATTTGATGATGCTGTTTTTTAATCCTATGCCTGTCAGTCTGTCTTTTATCGTGTTTTCCCTTTTAGTTGTTGTTGTCAACTTGTGCCTCGCGGTGCATTCTTAGAGTAGTCAGGGCGCTAATGACAATTGAAGTTGTGCGCCCTAAAACCACAAAAAAAAACCCTCGATGGATTGTCTGACGAAGAAATTCAGCACTATCTGTCTGACCAGGGCGTAACGGCAGTTCATAGAGTAATGAAACGGGTTGACACGAACATCATTCCAACCCGCACTGTCTTCTTGACATTTGACAAAGTTCAACTCCCATCGAAAATCAAAGCAGGCTATGAGATAATTTCCGTTCGCCCTTACGTCCCAAACCCTACGCGTTGCTATCGATGTCAGCGGTTCAATCACACCAGCCAGTCCTGTTCCAATCCGGCCAAATGTGTTATGTGTGGCAAGGATGCCCATGAGGGTGCTTGTCCACCTCCATCCCCTCGCTGCATCAACTGTATGGGTGACCACGCTGCTTCCTCTCGAGATTGCCCCGTTTTTAAGGACGAAAAGCTTATCCAGGAAATAAGAGTGAAGGAAAAGGTGTCGACCTTTGCTGCTCGAAAATTATTCGCCAGTCGCAAGCCCACCGTGCCTCAGACAGGAAAATACAGCACTGTCCTTGCTTCTCCTCGGCCAACAAAGGAGGCGGCCACGCAGACTTGCGACCTCACCTTTAGTGCCACGGTCGTCAGATCGGCCAGCGCAAAGATCGCTCGTTCAACCTCACCACTTTCGCCTGCCCACTCTATGGCTCACCCTTCGTCGGGTTCTGCTAAATCTCGAGCCCAAAAGTCGGACGCCAAGTCTTCGAAAAAACAGCATACTCGTGAAGAGTTTTTACGTACCGCAACTTCACAACCATCGGTTTCTCCTTCATCTAAACATCATTCTTCCAAGAAGGCTACAAAGAAACACAGTTCCTCTCCTTCTCCGCCAAGGCGTGTCCCATCTACAGCACCACCTGGCGGAAATCGCCCTCGGCCGTCTTCTGTGTCGCCGAGGCGCACTGCTGGTGGCCGGTCAACCGGCCGATCGCTGGTGGCAGGGGCTGCTCCTGACCAACCTATGGATCAGGATCTTCTGCCTTCGGCTGAATGCCATTCCATGCTGTCGGTTGATAGCTCCGAGCAGTCTTTGAGTTGACAGCAACTTTGGTCACATTCCTCCATTTTCTGTTCACCCCATGTCCATTATCCACTGGAATATCCGCGGCATTCGAGCCAATCGGGATGAATTGTCGGTCCTCTTACGATCCTACTCGCCGGTCATCTTCTGTCTTCAGGAAACAAAGCTGCGTCCCCATGACCGCTTTGTTCTCCCTCATTTTCAGTCCGTCTGATATGATCTACCCTCTGTTGAAGGCTCTCCAGCCCATGGAGGACTCATTATTCTTCTCCATGATACTCTCCATTATCACCCAATCCCCTTAAACAGTTCCTTCCAAGCTGTCGCCGTCCGTCTTTCCCTTCTGGATACACGTTCTCTCTTTGTACTGTATACATTCCATCATCCACACCAATGGCACGAGCTGATCTCCTTCATCTTCTTGGCCAGCTTCCAACCCCCTATTTGCTGGTTGGGGACTTCAATGCCCACCACCTGCTTTGGGGATCTCCACATCCTTGTCCACGTGGCTCTCTATTGCTAGACGTCTTCCACCAAGCGGATCTCGTTTGCCTCAACACTGGGGTCCCCACATTTTTGTCTGCCTCCATGACAAATTTATCTCATTTGGACCTTGCGGTCGGTACTGTTCCGCTAGCTCGGCGCTTCGAATGGTTCGCCCTTGATGATACACACTCGAGTGACCACTTTCCATGTGTCCTTAGACTGCAGCCTCCACTGCCATATATGCGCTCGCGACGCTGGAAATTTGCCCAAGCCGATTGGACACTTTTTTCGTCTTTAGCGACATTCGATGACCGTCGCTTTCCCAGCGTCGACGATGAGGTCACACATATTACCGACGTTATTCTTACAGCTGCGGAACGTTCAATACCACGCACCTCCGAATTGCCCCGGCGCCCCCCAGTTCCTTGGTGGAACGAGGCATGCCGTGACGCACTACGTGAGCGGCGACGTGCTCTTCGCATTTTCCGTCACCATCCTACTTTGGCCAACTGTATCCGCTATAAGCAGCTCCGTGCGCGATGCCGTCGCGTCATCCGCGATAGCAAGAAGGCAAGCTGGAAATTCTTTATTAGCTCATTTAACACCTTCACTCCCTCCTCGGAAGTTTGGAGTCGGCTTCGACGGTTCTCAGGCGCGCCTAGTTTCTCCCCGGTCTCTGGGCTCACTGTCGCGCATGATACCTTAGTGGACCCCGTCGCAATTTCTAACTCGTTGGGTCAGCACTTTGCTGAGATTTCGAGCCTTTCAAATTACCCGCCAGCGTTTCTCCCGAAGAAACGTGCAGCAGAAGTGCGACATCTTGCTTTCTCCTCTCAAAATCACGAAAGCTACAATACTGTTTTCTCCATGCGGGAGCTCCAACATGCCCTCTCTTCTTCTCGCTGCTCCGCCCCAGGACCGGATGGTATCCATGTCCAAATGTTGCTGCATTTATCAACCCATATTCTGCGTTACCTCCTTGGCCTTTATAATCGAATTTGGACCGACAGTACCTTTCCCAGACGGTGGTAGGAAGCTATTGTCGTTCCCGTTCCGAAACCTGGAAAGGACAAACATCTCCCCTCTAGCTATCGCCCCATTTCTCTCACGAGTAGTGTCTGTAAGGTTTTGGAGCGTATGGTGAATTACCGTTTAGCTTGGTGGCTGGAATCCCGCAGTCTTTTAACACCAGCCCAATGCGGATTTCGGAAGCATCGTTCTGCAGTTGACCATCTTGTTGCTCTCTCCACTTATATCATGAACGGTTTTCTCCGGAGGCGCCAAACGGTAGCAATATTTTTTGATCTGGAGAGAGCATACGATACCCGTTGGAGGACAGGCATCCTCCGCACACTGTTCTCTTGGGGCTTTCGAGGCCGGCTGCCCCTTTTTCTTCGCGAATTTATGGCAGAGCGCACTTTTAGGGTGCGGGTGAACACTACTCTCTCCCGTACTTTCTCCCAAGAAAACGGGGTACCCCAGGGATCCGTGCTGAGTGTTGTACTGTTTGCCATCGCCATAAATCCAATTATGGATTGTCTCCCTCCTGATGTCTCGGGCTCCCTCTTTGTGGACGATTTTGCGATCTACTACAGCTCTCAACGGACCAGCCATCTTGAACGACGTCTTCAAGGATGTCTCGATCGCCTCCACTCGTGGAGCATCGAAACCGGCTTCCGTTTCTCACCCAGTAAGACCGTTTGTGTCAATTTTTGGCGACGTAAGGAGTTTCTTCCGCCCTCCTTACATCTAGGTCCTGTCAACCTTCCGTTTTCAGACGTCGCTAAATTCTTGGGTCTTATGTTTGACAGAAAACTATGCTGATCCTCCCACGTTTCCTATCTTTCGGCTCGCTGTCTGCGATCGCTTAACACCCTTCGTGTCCTGAATGGTACCTCCTGGGGAGCGGACCGAGTGGTCCTTCTCTGCCTCTATCGCGCCTTAGTGCGCTCGAAATTGGATTATGGAAGCATAGTCTACTCCTCTGCTCGGCCGTCTATTATTCGGCGTCTCGACTCTATCCACCACCGTGGATTACGTTTAGTGTCTGGAGCTTTTTACACTAGCCCTGTGGAAAGCCTTTATGCTGAGACTGCTGAACCTCCGCTGTCCAATCGGCGAGCAGTCCTCCTGAGTCGTTATGCTAGCCATCTGTCTTCCATGCCTACTAATCCAGCCCATGACCTTTTTTTCGACGCCTCCTTTGATGTAGGGTATGCAGGCCGCTCCTCCTCCCTACTACCCCCGGGAGTCCGCTTCCGTCAACTGCTCCATTCTCTTTCCTTCCGCTTTCCTAAAACCTTCTTGACAACTTGGGGTACAGCACCGCCTTGGCTCCGTCCCCGGATCTGCCTGCTCCGTGACCTTTGTCAATTTCCCAAGGATGGTACCCCTACACTTGTTTATCGTCGGGCATTTGCTGCTCTATGTGCAGAAATGACGGACTCCACATTTATTTACACCGACGGCTCGAAAACATCGTTAGGTGTAGGGAGTGCCTATATTGTTGGCGACACCCCAAATCGCTTTCGGCTTCCCGACCAGTGTTCGGTTTATACTGCGGAGCTTTACGCTGTTCTCCAGGCTGTCCACTATATCCGCCGCCATCAGCGGATACAGTACGTTATCTGCTCAGATTCTCTCAGCTCTCTCCTCAGTCTCCAAGCTCTTTACCCTGTGCACCCTCTCGTCCACCGGATTCAGGACTGTCTGCGCTTGCTCCACCTGGGGGGCGTCTCGGTGGCGTTCCTCTGGCTCCCGGGACACGCTGGTATCTGTGGGAATGAGGCGGCCGATATAGCGGCCAAGGCTGCAGTCTCTCTTCCTCGGCCAGCTATTCAGTCGCTTCCCTTCACCGATCTACGGAGCGGTTTATGTCGCCAAGTTGCTCATTTATGGCATGCGCATTGGTCGGCACTTCCCCGTAATAAATTGCGGGAAGTGAAAGCGCTTCCTTGCGCTTGGACCTCTTCCTCCCGAACGCGTCGTCGGGAGGAGGTAATTTTAGCTAGACTCCGGATAGGGCACTGTCTTTTTAGCCATCGACATCTTTTAAGCGGCGATCCTCCCCCACTCTGTCCCCACTGCTCTCAGCTGTGGACGGTAAGACACCTTTTAACTGAATGCCCCTATTTTAATCCGTTACGCTCCCGTCTACAGCTATCGCCTGATCTATCGTCGATTTTAGCAGATGACACGCGCTCAGCCGACCGCGTTCTCCAGTTTATTAGTGACAGTGAAATGACGTCAGTCATTTGAAGCTTTTTTTTTGGGGACAACCACCCCCTTTCTGTAGTGGATTTTTAAGCATTCTTCTATTTTTAGTTTCTCCAATTTTCTGAATATGTTCCCATTGCTGCTGGTTTTCAATTTCGGTTTTTTACTGTCTTAAGTCACGGGCTGGGCGCTAATGACCATAGAAGTTTTGCGCCCTAAAACCACAAAAAAAAATGTACTTGATTTGAATCAGGCCTATTATTAGATTCCTTTGACTGAAAATTGTAAGCATGTTACTGCCTTCTGTACCGATGGAAATCTGTATGAATTCAATCGCTTTCCATTCGGTTTTGCTACTGGGGCTGCTGTTTTGACCCGTTAATTAGATAATGTGTTGGGCGATTTAAAGTTACATTGCGTCTCTAATTATTTAGACGATCTAGTTACATATAGTAGGTCATTTGAAGAACATTTGCGTCAGGTCCTGGTTACGCTCCAGACGGCCGGTCTGACGGTCAAACCATCTAAGGTTACGCTGGCGAAACCGCAAATTTCCTTTTTGGGCCATATCGTTTCAGGGCAGTCAGTCCGGATCGATCAGGATCGCACGAAAGCCTTCGCGCCTCGCCGGCTCCTAAGGATAAGCGGGGAATGGCAAAGTTCATTGGTTAGCCGCACCCTTGAATCAACTCCGTAAGAAAGGTGTTCGTTTTGATTGGGGTCCCACTCAGCAGGCTGCATTCGAGCAGATTAAAATGGCTACTGCCAACCCGCTGGTCCTTAGGGTTCCCGACTTTGAAAAACCCTATGTTGTGCAAACGGACGCGTCAAATGCTTGAGTTTCGGCTGTTCTTTTACGAGAGTCTGAGGGCCATAGATAGCCTTTCGCTTATGCGTCTCGCAGGCTAAGTGACGCTGAGTCGAAGTACTCAGTGTAAGAGTGCGAGGCGTTAGTTGTTCTCTTTGCTTTGGAGAAATTTCGTTCTTATCTGCAGCATATGCCTTTCCAGCTCGAGACTGATAATCAGGCGTTAAGTTGGGTCCTGGCCAGACCACGCAAGACGGGGCGGATCGCCCGGTGCGCCGTGAGATCTCGGCTTTTAAGTTCACGGTCAACATATTAGGGGTACCGAGAATGTGGTGGTCGACACCCTTAGTCGATTGTTTGACCAGCAGCCCGAGGGTTCGGGTGTCGGACAAGATTACTCTCAAGAAGTTGAGGCCATGGTCTTGGGCAAGGTACCCCAGCTGTTCGGGGATCTTGCCGAGAATCAGGATCAGGATTCCCAGATAGCACCGATTAAGCAACGGGTGAAGTCGGGCGAGTTAGTTCGGGAATATAGTATTAGGAAAGGAATTTTATGTAAAGGAGTGGGTCGAGATCGTCATTCCAGGATCTGCTTGCCCTAAGTGTTGATTCAACCCTTGTTTCGGTATTATCATTGTTCCTTGGGGGGGGGGGGGGGTCATTTGGGCACGTATAAAACTATTCAAAGGATTAAGCAGTACGTTACGTGGCCTCACCTTGAACGGGATGTTGAACAGCTGGTAGCTAAGTGTCACTTTATGTCGGGCTGCTAAACGTAACAGTGCCGTGCGGCTGGGTCTATTGTCCTCCGCGCGTGAGAACAACCCTACGGATCGTTTATATATTGAGTATGTGGGTCCGTTGCCTCGGTACAAGAGAGATAATCTATGTATATTATTCGTCATTGATGCTTTCTCTCGGTTTACGTGGCTGGTTCCTAGCCGGAAGGCTACTGCCGAAGTCACCATCTCGCATCTCACCAACATCTTCTGTTTTCGGTCCACCATAGGGACTGGTCAGTGATAATGCCGCCGCCTTTGTTTCGGCGAAGTTTAAGGCCTTTTGTTTTGGGAATGGTGTTAAACATATAACCACTACCTCATACCAACCTCAGGGATCTTTTGCAGAGCGGGTAAATAGGAATTTATAATTTACCATCAAGGTAGTCCGAGTAGGTGGGACTCCAATTTACCGTGGATCAACTTATCGCACTTAATACGGCGGTACACGAGGCGTTGAAAGTTTCTGCAGCTTCTTTATTCAGAATGAGATTTTCACTCTGCAGCGGAGTGTGCACTGATATTTTCTTTATTGTTCGCCTATCTGGTCAATTCTCCCTTGTCAAACTTGTGGTGGATTAAAGACTTAATCCCCGAGCGGGTAACCCCTTGTCTGATTAAGAATAATTGGGATCGGGCGCGCCGAAATATTGCTGCCGCTCTTGGTAAGCAAGCTTTGAGATATAATCGCAATCGGCGGCTTTTAAGTTTGCTTTCGGTTACCAGTGCGTGGTCACCTATGGGGGGAGACGGGGAGGTTGAGGTGTAGTTGTGTCCGGTTCTTCGAAAAGCGCGCCAGGCAGAGTGCTTTCGCTTCGCATCTGGTATTTGCGGTGGCGCTTTCGGTTTGGCGCTTACATGGCCTGTCCATTAATTTATTCCAGATTATTTTCGTCATATTGGATACACTGTTTTGAATTTTTCAATTTTGATATAAAAATCGTTATCAGAAGGGTCAAAACCCCATCATGCCCATATTGGAGCAGATTTTACACTTTTGGCTAAGTTTTCAGGATTCTGACACCCTGTGCATCGCGTAACGTACTCCGCGCGCTGTACGTTAGGAGTGCGGGTATTCTGGCAGCGGCCGTGCGTGAGAGTCAGAGCGACGCTGCGGAAACTACGAGGCACGGTCGAAAGGAACGTTTTAAGTGTAACAGACATAAAAGTACGCTAGAACAGCGACTCAAACTGTAAAGTGAGGCACGGAGAAACACACGCAAATTTAAACGACAATCGCGGGCTTCTGACAGCGTTCCCGTTGGGCTCGCTCCCGGCGGGGCTTAACGAAAGAGGCGGGGCGACACGCGTGGCATCCGACTTGCACTTACACGCGGAAAATCGCCTTACCGACTAAGCCGAGCGCCATGTTAGCCCGGCGCGGCGGCCGACCCCTGCACCTGCTCTTACCGAAAGAACGCGTCTAATCCTGGCAAATGTCTAAGGGCTCCGCAGCGCCCGGGAAGTCTCGATCGCTGACAACATTGTTAGTACGGCTGCTGGGAGTTGGCAAAGGAAATAGGGGTTAAGTTTCCTTTGTGCGCTGAACAAATACGAAATTGTGGATCGTGGCAGCAAGGTGTACAAATTTGCAATTTTCAATGCAGTTCTTGTCCTGTTACTCGTATACACGGTGTTACAAAAAGGTACGGCCAAACTTTCAGGAAATATTCCTCACACGCAAATAAAGAAAAGATGTTATATGGACATGTGTCCGGAAACGCTTAATTTCCATGTTAGAGCTCATTTTAGTTTCGTCAGTACGTACTGTACTTCCTCGATTCACCGCCAGTTGGCCCAATTGAAGGAAGGTAATGTTGACTCGGTGCTTGTGTTGACATGCGACTCATTGTGCTACAGTACTAGCATCAAGCACATCAGTACGTAGGATCAACAGCTTAGTGTTCATCACGAACGTGGTTTTGCAGTCAGTGCAATGTTTACAAATGCGGAGTTGGCAGGTGCCCAATTGATGTATGGATTAGCACGGGGCAACAGCTGTGGCGCGGTACGTTTGTATCGAGACAGATTTCCAGAACGAAGGTGTCCCGACAGGAAGACGTTCGAAGCAATTGATCGGCGTCTTAGGGAGCACGGAACATTCCAGCCTATGACTTGCGACTGAGGAAGACATAGAACGACGAGGACATCTGCAATGGACGAGGCAATTCTTAGTGCAGTTGTCGGTAACCCTAATGTCAGCGTCAGAGAAGTTGCTGCTGTACAAGGTAACGTTGACCACGTCACTGTATGGAGAGTGCTACGGGAGAACCAGTTGTTTCCGTACCATGTACAGTGTGTGCAGGCACTATCAGCAGCTGATTGGCCTCCACGGGTACACGTCTGCGAATGGTTCATCCAACAATGTGTCAATCCTCATTTCAGTGCAAATATTCTCTTTACGGATGAGGCTTCATTCCAACGTGATCAAATTGTAAATTTTCACAATCAACATGTGTGGGCTGACGAGAATCCGCACGCTATTGTGCAATCACGTCATCAACACAGATTTTCTGTGAACGTTTGGTCAGGCATTGTTGGTGATGTCTTGATTGGACCCCATGTCCTTCCACCTACGCATCAGCGCATCAGGGATTCCATGCGACGGAGGGTGGATGCATGTATCCTCGCTAACGGAGGACATTTTGAACATTTCCTGTAACAGTGTTCGAAGTCACGCTGGTACGTTCTGTTGCTGTGTGTTCCCATTCCATGATTAATGTGATTTGTAGAGAATTAATAAAATGAGCTCTAACATGGAAAGTAAGAGTTTCCGGACACATGTCCACATAACATTTTCTTTGTGTGTGAGGAATGTTTCCCGAAAGTTTGGCCGTACCTTTTTGTAACACCCTCTATACAGACATTGTCTACTTAAAGAATCTGAGAAAAGGTGGCAGCTCATTGCAGGAGTCAAGGAAACGTGGACTGCTTAGTTACTGCATTCAGGAGGCCGACGGTTCAAATCAACGTCTGGCCATCCTGTACAGATTTTCCATGGTTTCCCTTGGTTGCTCCAGGCAAATGCTGGGATGGTGCCGCTACCTTAAACATTCCGTACTTGTGCCCCATCTCAAATGACCAGCCCGCACTCGTACATCCCCCAGTTATGGGTAGCAGAGTATGTGATTACTTCTCATTTTTTATTCATTACAAAGTCCAGAATAAATATTTAGTCTTCAAAATGGCTGTAGATATTGTGGGAAGCTCATCTGCCATGTAAGAGAATTGAACTTAAATGTTCTACCTGACAATGAGAAAATAACTACTGGATTTTTAGACCAAAGTACCAAAAGTAATACATGTATCAGATGGTACTTGACTGTCAATTTGCTTCGTTTTGACTATGAAAATTGCATTAAGCGATTACACGATTTTTCGATTCAACATAAACACCCACACCCGCGCGCGCAAACCCGCGCGCGCAAACCCGCGCGCGCAAACCCGCGCGCGCGCGCACACACACAGGGGAGAGGGTATGGGTGTGGAGTGTGAAAATTAACAAATTAGCGAAGTTAGTCATCTAAGTAAACAAGACATAGCGGGTAGTGTTTACGATACAATCCTAGAGTTTGTGTGTTCAGTTTTTCTTGGTGTAGGATTTTTTATTTTAGTCTAGATTGCGTAATGCCGTACCTGGCTTCTTAATTGTTATATGGCAATTACAGCAATTCCACAAAACGCGTGCAATTATCTAACACCAACACGGGTATTGAAGTGCAATCGTTTGTTACTCCACCTTTAAGGAGATATTTTGCCTTTTTCGCGTTCCGCACACGTCCATGCTTTCCAGTCCATTACTAGTACATCCATTACGTTTTCTTCAGCCATATCCCTCCCATCCTCCCCCCCTGCGGGTCCGGGGATTAGAATAGGCCCGAGGTATTCCTGCCTGTCGTAAGAGGCGACTAAAAGGAGTCCATCCCCCTCACGGGGGTAGTTAGCGCCTGCGTCCGGAGACGGACGGTTCCACAACCTATAATTGTGGTCTTTCTGGTTTTTCACTTCTCGTTTCTTCCTTTCCTTTGTTGGTTCCTTTCTTTGCTCTTCTCCACCTCACTGTCTTCCTTACTCTTTCCCTTGACTTCTCCTTGCCTTCTCATTGCCTTTTTCTCCTTGCCTTCTCATTGCCTTTTTCTCCTTGCCTTCTCATTGCCTTTTTCTCCTTGCCTTCTCATTGCCTTTTTCTCCTTGCCTTCTCATTGCCTTTTTCTCCTTGCCTTCTCATTGCCTTTTTCTCCTTGCCTTCTCATTGCCTTTTTCTCCTTGCCTTCTCATTGCCTTTTCCTCCTTGCCTTCTCATTGCCTTTTTCTCCTTGCCTTCTCATTGCCTTTTTCTCCTTGCCTTCTCATTGCCTTTTTCTCCTTGCCTTCTCGTTGCCTTTTTCTCCTTGCCTTCTCGTTGCCTTTTTCTCCTTGCCTTCTCATTGCCTTTTTCTCCTTGCCTTCTCATTGCCTTTTTCTCCTTGCCTTCTCATTGCCTTTTTCTCCTTGCCTTCTCATTGCCTTTTTCTCCTTGCCTTCTCATTGCCTTTTTCTCCTTGCCTTCTCATTGCCTTTTTCTCCTTGCCTTCTCATTGCCTTTTTCTCCTTGCCTTCTCATTGCCTTTTTCTCCTTGCCTTCTCATTGCCTTCTTCTCCTTGCCTTCTCTGGTCTCCGCCTCGGCGTTTGAGACAGTCTGTCCTCTTTCTCCCTCTCTCTCTTCTTTTTCCTCTTCTTCCTTCCTCCCTGTGCGTGCCTGAAGGCCCTGGGTAGACATGTAAGGCACGCGCGTACCCCCTGGTAAAGGCCAGGCCCGGGGAGGGGTGATTGCCTGAGCTAATACCTTCTGACCATGCCTATTGGTCCCTCCGTCTGTTTCTCGGGAGGTGTGACCTGAGGTGTAAACATTCACCTAAGGCGGGAGTGCCCTCTGAGAGGGTCCCCACAAGGAAGGAGCGCGCCATCGGAGACGCTGGCAATCATGGGGGATTCCTCCGCAATGGATTCTACTCCATCGCTTTCGACTTCTGCCCAAAAACGGAAACGTGACCAGCCACCAGTGACAAAAGTACTACCGCCTGCCCCACAGTTCCTCGTCGTTTCTCGATCTGAGGACGGAAAGGATTTTTCCTCTGTCAACCCTTTCGTTATCCAGAAGGGCGTAGATGCCATAGCCGGATCTGTCAAATCTTGTACCAGGTTGCGTAACGGTACCTTATTACTAGAAACTGAGAGTGCCTTTCAGGCACCTAAACTGCTTCGGGCCACACTCCTGTACATGTTCCCTGTCCGGGTGGAGGCCCACCGAACTTTGAATTCGTCTCGTGGTGTAGTCTATACTAACTCCCTCGACGGATTGACTGACGAGGAGATTCAATCTTTCCTCGCTGAGCAGGGCGTGACGGCTGTCCATAGGGTCATGAAAAAGGTCAACAATGACCTTGTACCGACCCGGACACTTTTCTTGACCTTCGATAGTGTTAAGCTGCCATCGCGCATCAAGGCGGGCTACGAGGTTATTTCTGTTCGCCCCTATGTCCCGACACCTACGCGCTGCTACCAGTGTCAGCGTTTCAATCACACTCGACAGTCTTGTTCCAATGCGGCTAAATGTGTCACTTGTGGCAGGGATGCCCATGAGGGTGACTGTCCACCTCCGTCTCCTCGTTATGTGAACTGTCAGGGTGACCATGCCGCATCCTCCCGCGACTGTCCTGTCTATAAGGAAGAACGCTGTATCCAAGAAATTCGGGTCAAAGAGAAAGTGTCCACCTCGGCTGCTCGCAAGCTATTGGCTAGTAGGACGCCCGCGCTGCTCCCAGCGGGGAAATACAGTACTGTCCTCGCCTCTCCTCGGACTACCAGGGAGGTAGCAACCCAGACATGCGATCTGACCTTCAGCACCACGGTCGTCCGTTCGGCCAGTGCTAAGATCGCGCGGTCGACGTCTCCTCTTCCTCCCATCACCCCACAGACACCAGCCCCTTCATCAGCTTCTGCTAAGACGAAGACCCCGAAGTCAGATGCACGGGCCTTCAAGAAGGAACCATCCCGTGCAGACTTCCTACGTTCCTCGACCTCCCAGCCTTCGACCGGTACTTCCACCAAACGTCCTTCCAAAAAGGCTCATAGGAAGCACAGTTCTCCTTCTCCGCCACGGCGCATTTCTTCTCCTGCGCCACCCAGCAGTTGCCGCCCCAGGCCGTCATCCGTTTCGCCTGGCCGCACCGCTGGTAGCCGTACATCTGGCCGTTCACCGGCGGAGGAAGCTCCCCCTCCCGGCCATCCTCCCGAGATGGCCGATGAACCTATGGACCCAATGGACGATGACTGTCCGCCTACTGATAGCGGCGGCCGTGCTCGCTCGAAGCCATGCCCTCAGCGGCCTTCGAGGTGACCCCTTTTTTCATCTTCCTTTTCTTACGATGGCACTTAATCACTGGAATATTCGCAGCATTCGCTCCAACCGAGAGGACTTGAAGTTGCTGCTCCGCTTGCATCGTCCGCTCGTCGTAGCCCTCCAGGAAACGAAGCTACGCCCATGCGATCAAATTGCCTGTGCGTTTTGACCTACCCCCTGTGGTAGGTGTCCCAGCTCATGGAGGGGTTATGTTGCTGGTCCGGGATGATATTTACTACGATCCCATCACGTTGCACACCGGCCTGCAGGCAGCTGCCATCCGCATTACTCTCCCCACTTTTACGTTTTCCTTTTGTACCGTTTACACTCCATCGTCATCTGCCGTTACCAGGGCAGACATGATGCAACTTATTGCTCAGCTACCTGCACCATTTTTGTTAACTGGAGACTTCAATGCCCACCATCCCCTTTGGGGCTCTCCAGCATCCTGCCCAAGGGGCTCCTTGTTAGCAAACCTTTTCAACCAGCTCAATCTTGTCTGCCTCAATACTGGCGCCCCTACTTTTCTTTCGGACACATCTCACATCTATTCCCATTTAGACCTCTCTATATGTACTCCCCAACTTGCACGCCGGTTTGAGTGGTATGCACTTTCTGATACATATTCGAGCGAGCACTTCCCGTGTGTTATCCATCTCCTGCAGAATACTCCCACTCCGTGCTCCTGTAGTTGGACCATCTCCAAGGCAGACTGGGGGCTCTTCTCTTCCAGGGCGACCTTTCAGGATCAAACCTTCACAAGCTGCGATCGTCAGGTCGCACACCTCACGGAAGTCATTCTCGCTGCTGCTGAATATTCCATCCCTCACCCTACTTCTTCTCCACGTCGCGTACCGGTCCCCTGGTGGACCGCAGCATGTAGAGACGCTTTACGTGCTCGTCGACGTGCTTTACGCACCTTTAAACGCCACCCTACAGTGGCGAATAGTATTAATTTTAAACGATTACGTGCTCAGTGTCGTCGTATTATTAAAGAAAGCAAGAAAGCCAGCTGGGCTGCTTTCACAAGCACCTTCAACAGTTTTACTCCTTCTGTTGTCTGGGGTAGCCTGCGCCGGCTATCTGGCACTAAGGTCCACTCCCCAGTTTCTGGCTTGAAGGTCGCGAATGACGTCCTTGTGGCCCCTGAGGCTGTCTCCAATGCCTTCGGCCGCTTTTTCGCAGAGGTTTCGAGCTCCGCTCATTACCACCCTGCCTTCCTCCCCCGCAAACAGGCAGAGGAGGCTAGGCCACCTGACTTCTGCTCCTCGAATTGTGAAAGTTATAATGCCCCATTCACCATGCGGGAACTCGAAACCGCACTTGGCCGATCACGGTCCTCCGCTCCAGGGCCTGATTCTATTCATATTCAGATTCTGAAGAACCTTTCTCCTGCGGGTAAAGGTTTTCTTCTTCGTACATACAATCGCATCTGGATTGAGGGACATGTTCCCGCATGCTGGCGCGAGTCTATTGTCCCGATTCCTAAGCTGGGGAAGGACAAGTACTTGCCTTCCAGTTATCGACCTATCTCGCTTACCAGCTGTGTCTGTAATGTGATGGAGCGAATGGTTAACTCTCGATTGGTTTGGCTGCTCGAGTCTCGACGCCTACTTACCAATGTACAATGTGGATTTCGTAGGCGCCGCTCTGCTGTTGACCATCTGGTTACCTTGTCGACCTTCATTATGAATAACTTCTTGCGGAAGCGCCCGACCGCGGCTGTGTTCTTTGATTTGGAGAAGGCTTACGACACCTGTTGGAGGGCGGGCATTCTCCGCACCATGCATACATGGGGCCTTCGCGGTCGCCTCCCTCTTTTTATTCGTTCCTTTTTAATGGATCGACAGTTCAGGGTACGTGTGGGTTCTGTCCTGTCCGACACCTTTCGCCAGGAGAATGGGGTGCCACAGGGCTCAGTTTTGAGCGTCGCTCTCTTCGCCATCGCGATCAATCCAATAATGGATTGCCTCCCAGCTGATGTATCAGGCTCCCTTTTTGTGGACGATTTTACCATCTATTGCAGCGCGCAGTGTACACGTGTCCTGGAGCGCTGTCTTCAGCGTTCTCTTGACCGTCTTTACTCCTGGAGTGTCGCCAATGGCTTCCGTTTTTCTGCCGAGAAGACGGTCTGTATTAACTTCTGGCGCTACAAAGAGTTTCTCCCACCGTCCTTACGACTCGGTCCCGTTGCTCTCCCAATCGTGGAGACAACCAAATTTTTAGGCCTTACATTTGACAGGAAACTTAGCTGGTCTCCACATGTCATATTTGGCCGCCCGTTGTACCCGTTCTTTAAATGTCCTCCGTGTTCTCAGTGGTATGTCGTGGGGAGCGGATCGAACTGTCCTACTTTGTCTATATCGGTCGATCGTCCGCTCCAAGCTGGATTATGGGAGCTTCGTATACTCCTCTGCACGGCCATCCATCTTACGCCGCCTCAACTCCATACAACATCGGGTTTACGACTTGCGATCGGAGCATTTTATACTAGTCCCGTAGAGTCTTCATGCTGACGCTGGCGAATTGCCACTCACCTACCGGCGCGATATACTGCTTTGTCGGTATGCCTGTCGGCTACTGTCAATGCCCGACCATCCGTCTTATCGTTCCTTTTTTGACGACTCTCTCGACCGTCAATACGGGTTGTATGTCTGTGCCCTGCTACCCCCTGGAGTTCGCTTTCGTCGCCTCCTTCAACACCTTAATTTTTCACTCCCTGCAACCTTTCGAGTGGGCGAGAGCCACACGCCACCTTGGCTCCAGGCTCAGGTCCGCGTTCACCTTGACCTCAGCTCGCTCCCAAAAGAGGTTACCTCCGGTTCGGTCTACCACTCCCGTTTTTTGGAACTTCGTTCGAAGTTCATCAACATGACTTTCATTTATACAGATGGCTCTAAGACTAATGACGGGGTCGGGTGTTCCTTTATTGTCGGGGCACAAAGTTTCAAATACCGGCTCCATGGCCATTGTTCGGTCTTCACAGAGCTCTTTGCCCTCTACCAGGCTGTTCTTTACGTCTGCCGCCACCGACATTCTGCTTATGTCATCTGCTCAGATTCCCTGAGCGCCATCCAGAGCCTCAGTGATCCGTACCCGGTTCACCCTTTCGTACACCGGATCCAACGCTCTCTTCAGCAGCTGGTGGACGTCGGTTCTCCGGTTAGCTTTATGTGGGTTCCTGGCCATGTCGGTATCCCTGGGAACGAAGCTGCAGATGCCGCGGCCAAGGCTGCGGTCCTCCAGCCTCGGACAGCTTCTTGTTGTGTCCCTTCGTCCGATTTTAGCAGGGTCATTTGTCGGCGCATTGTGTCGCTGTGGCATGCCGATTGGGCTGCACTTACCGACAACAAGCTTCGGGCCTTAAAACCTCTTCCCGTGGCTTGGACGTCCTCCTCACGCCCTTCTCGGCGGGAGGAGGTAGTTTTGGCCCGGTTAAGAATTGGATACTGCCGGTTCAGCCATCGCCATCTGCTGACGGCTGCGCCAGCGCCGTTCTGCCCATGTGGGTACTTGCTGACGGTTCGACACATTTTAATGTCCTGTCCATATTTTAACACACTGCGTCTAGATGTTAACCTGCCAAGTACTTTCGATGCCATTTTAGCGGATGACCCACGAGCAGTTGCTCGTGTTCTTTGTTTTATCAATTTGACAAACCTCTCTCAGGACAATTGATGATGCTGTTTTTTAATCCTATGCCTGTCAGTCTGTCTTTTATCGTGTTTTCCCTTTTAGTTGTTGTTGTCCACTTGTGCCTCGCGGTGCATTCTTAGAGTAGTCAGGGCGCTAATGACCATTGAAGTTGTGCGCCCTAAAACCACAAAAAAGAAAACCTCCCATCCTCTAAAGGAAAAAGATACAAAACTTGACGCCAATCCTTTCCTTCCTGATGAATCCCTTCTGTATTTGGCGTAGATAGCTCTCCTGATTTTCGCCGGGTCGGTCGGCTTTCGCCGGGTCGGTCGGCTTTCGCCGGGTCGGTCGGCTTTCGCCGGGTCGGTCGGCTTTCGCCGGGTCGGTCGGCTTTCGCCGGGTTCTTCATACCTCTATTCCAATGCAACAATGTTCTGGGGACATAGATATTCTAGGATATAGACTTTTAGCGATATCCATATTTTTCGATATTTCGATATTTTTGGATATCTTTCGGTAATTCGATATCTTTCGATAATTCGATATCTTTCGATAATTCGATATCTTTCGATAATTCGATATCTTTCGATAATTCGATATCTTTCAATAATTCGACATCTTTCGATAATTCGATATCTTTCGATAATACGATATTTTTCGATGTGTAGACGTTTTTCGATGTGTAGACGTTTTTCGATGTGTAGACGTTTTTCGATACATCGATTCAGCTGTATGCGCTCGAACACCTTGTACAAGCAGCAAAGTAATGTTACTGTTCTGAAATTTTTTGGCTCATTTGCTGGGTTTTGGGAATGGCTATGACCTTGCCCTTTCTCCAGATTTTCGGCACGTTGTTTGGCCGGACACAGGTATTGATTAGTAGGAGCAGCCAGATTTTCGTGTACTCGCCAAATTTAAGGATCTGTTCACTCCTAAGGTCGTCTAGCGCTGCTGCTTTGTCTGGTTTCAGAGATTTAAGTGCAGTGTTGGACAAAAAGCAGATTAAACTAATGGTAGATGTAATGGAAAATTTAGGAAACCTCTGAACGCGATGGGTGCAGAGAAATAAGCCACTGAGTGCTGACTGTGTGACGTGTGGGATAAAATCGTGCCACATGCAATCTTCAAATGGAGGCCAAAGACACAAATTGTTCGGGTCACTAATTCTTGATGAGACTGTAACCTAGTAAAGGAACGCCTCCTATTCTTAAAGGGCTGGCTTTACTAGAATGACAGAATAAACTTAATTTCGGTGTCTCTATGATTAAATAAAGTCAAAACATATTCACAAAAAAATTAGATATTTTAATGGTCCTTCTACAGATACTATGTGAATTGTCCTTATCGCTGTCGAACACGTAAAGTCTGCAATATAGTTTCATTTTAGAGGCAATACCAAAATTTTTAACTAAAACGTAAATGTATATGCACTGCCGTGCAGTTGCAGTTGCACCAACGCCTCATTAAACAGAAAGCAGTGTACAGCACTTAAGTACAATGACAGCGTTACTTTACTGTAGATGTAGATGTAAGATTTCACCTTAAACTCAAGTTATCTGCTGCAATTAATAATATACATTTCAACTGATAGTAGTTTGAAATTCGTCAGTGAGGTAAAAATTAACAAAAATATCCGTTAGCATGCTCTAAATCTAATTCACATTAGTAGCTAGACTTTTTATGGTTGCTGGCAAGTTACTAAATAATTTTTCTGAATAATGGGCTCCTTAATGGAGCAAATTATACAGCTTTAAACTTTCATCCACGTTAGTCTTATTTCTAATATTTATTCAGTGAATTGAACTGACATAAATTATTAATGGAAAGTATTTTTAAGGAGTAAATACTTTGACAAGCAGTACACGGAATGTCTTGTTGCTTCAACAGGCGTCTGCGTACGGTGGTGAATTTACAAATACTTTGTATTACACGCTTTCGCACTTGATTAGTGTTTGCTTGGTTTGGTAAGTTACCCCAGACATGATCCCATATCAATCTGTGGAATGAAAATAAGTATTTTGTCTTTCCAATTTTTATCTTACCTTTGTCCGACAGCATCCGCATTGTAAATAATGATTCATTTAGGCACTTAGCACTTGGGTTGTACGCTCATCCAAAATTGAATGACAAATGAAACTGAGAAAAAGTATGGGACGAATAAGAGAGGGGAAATCGAGGGGAGAAGAAGAAGAAGAAGAAGAAGAAGAAGAAACAGGTACAATATTTTAAATCCTGTGTGGTTTTCTAATCAAGTCACAGACATTCCCTCCAAAACGGCGAAAATCAAGCGATAACCTGAACCTGATTTGATCCTCTGTGTGTCAGACAAGACGTCTGTTTTAGGGTGTCTGGGAAGCAACGTGTTGCTATGGACTGGGAAACTCTACAAATTGTTTTACCAAAGTGATAAAATTTATTATTGGGAAATCACATTCGTTAGTGAAACATTCGCTTTTGTCAGTCTATTAAATCGTTTTAACTTCCATCTGGAGAGAAAAGGAAATATGATACTATTCGTATCTGGAACAAAGTTTAGCTTTTCTGGGTATTTGGTGGACAAGGAAGAGGAGGAAATATAAAGGAAGATCAGGGTTGTCGTTCCGTCGACGTCGAGGTCCTTAGCAACGGAGCATAAACTTGAGTTTGGGATGAGAAAGGTGATAGGTTTCAGCTTCGCAAAGGCACCATCCCGGAATTTTCTTAAAACTGTTTAAGAAAACTACGGGAAAACTAAATCTGGATGGGCGGATATGGATTTTAGCCACCGTCCTCCCACTTGACAGAGGGCGATGGAAATACGAAGGGCGTTGAATAAGTAATGCAACGCGTTTATTCTCTCGGTCGATTTCGATTGAAACATTATGGAATTTGATTTGGGACAAAACAGAATATTCTCGCTTCAGCCAGTATAGTTTCATGAAGATCCATTGGTGGTGGCACTACACTCCTGGAAATGGAAAAAAGAACACATTGACACCGGTGTGTCAGACCCACCATACTTGCTCCGGACACTGCGAGAGGGCTGTACAAGCAATGATCACACGCACGGCACAGCGGACACACCAGGAACCGCGGTGTTGGCCGTCGAATGGCGCTAGCTGCGCAGAATTTGTGCACCGCCGCCGTCAGTGTCAGCCAGTTTGCCGTGGCATACGGAGCTCCATCGCAGTCTTTAACACTGGTAGCATGCCGCGACAGCGTGGACGTGAACCGTATGTGCAGTTGACGGATTTTGAGCGAGGGCGTATAGTGGGCATGCGGGAGGCCGGGTGGACGTACCGCCGAATTGCTCAACACGTGGGGCGTGAGGTCTCTACAGTACATCGATGTTGTCGCCAGTGGTCGGCGGAAGGTGCACGTGCCCGTCGACCTGGGACCGGACCGCAGCGACGCACGGATGCACGCCAAGACCGTAGGATCCTACGCAGTGTCGTAGGGGACCGCACCGCCACTTCCCAGCAAATTAGGGACACTGTTGCTCCTGGGGTATCGGCGAGGACCATTCGCAACCGTCTCCATGAAGCTGGGCTACGGTCCCGCACACCGTTAGGCCGTCTTCCGCTCACGCCCCAACATCGTGCAGCCCGCCTCCAGTGGTGTCGCGACAGGCGTGAATGGAGGGACGAATGGAGACGTGTCGTCTTCAGCGATGAGAGTCGCTTCTGCCTTGGTGCCAATGATGGTCGTATGCGTGTTTGGCGCCGTGCAGGTGAGCGCCACAATCAGGACTGCATACGACCGAGGCACACAGGGCCAACACCCGGCATCATGGTGTGGGGAGCGATCTCCTACACTGGCCGTACACCACTGGTGATCGTCGAGGGGACACTGAATAGTGCACGGTACATCCAAACCGTCATCGAACCCATCGTTCTACCATTCCTAGACCAGCAAGGGAACTTGCTGTTCCAACAGGACAATGCACGTCCGCATGTATCCCGTGCCACCCAACGTGCTCTAGAAGGTGTAAGTCAACTACCCTGGCCAGCAAGATCTCCGGATCTGTCCCCCATTGAGCATGTTTGGGACTGGATGAAGCGTCGTCTCACGCGGTCTGCACGTCCAGCACGAACGCTGGTCCAACTGAGGCGCCAGGTGGAAATGGCATGGCAAGCCGTTCCACAGGACTACATCCAGCATCTCTACGATCGTCTCCATGGGAGAATAGCAGCCTGCATTGCTGCGAAAGGTGGATATACACTGTACTAGTGCCGACATTGTGCATGCTCTGTTGCCTGTGTCTATGTGCCTGTGGTTCTGTCAGTGTGATCATGTGATGTATCTGACCCCAGGAATGTGTCAATAAAGTTTCCCCTTCCTGGGACAATGAATTCACGGTGTTCTTATTTCAATTTCCAGGAGTGTATATGCAGCCTTGAAAATGGTCTCTGTAACTGAGGTGCGATCCAAGACGATGGCCATCATTTAGTTTATCTTGGTGGAAAACCAGAGCTTCGCAGACATTCGTGGGGGCTTGCTGAATGTCCGCGGAGACCTGGTGACGAGAAAAAGCGCGGTGAATCGTTGGCCGAAGCGTCTGCCCTCAGCGAGGCCGCGCAAGTGCATCCGATATCTGGCGTGCGGGCCGGCCGCACACAGCTGTGACTGCTGCAGTGTTGGAACGTGCGGACACTCTCATCTGAGGGGACCAGCGGATCACAATCACCTCGGTGCTCATCTGGACATCTGTTCTAGTACTTATATACTCGGGATACACAAAGGTCTATGCCCGCTGTGGTCCTCCCCATGTAACAGTAGACCATCAACAGCAACGAAGGACCATATGTGCGGATAGAAGAAGCCTCTTCGTCTATGCACAATTAGTGTGACCTACATCTGTTTTAAATTTGCATATAAGTCAAGCATTGGTCTCTTGCAATTTTTATCCCGCACACTTTCGTTCCTCCCAAAACTGAAAATTACTTGACGAGTAAAGATGCCATCTATCAAACTATCCCTTTGTTTAGTCAAGTTGTTCCATAAACGTTTTTCCTATTCAGTCTAATATAATAACTCCTCATATCATTCGACGCAACTTTTGAAACGTCCCCTTAGAAAAATTATACATGACCGTGCTTAAACTGACACACAATATTTTTAGCGCAACGCAATCTGACTTTCAAAAATCTCTACAAAAGAATGGCCCTGACTAACATTAACCTATACCTTTCACAAATCACTTACCTCACCAAAAATCTTAGTTACTCGAACTACTGCAATACAGCGAGCGCCACTACTGCCAGCTAAATAAAAGATTCAAACTACTGAAGGCACTAACTACTGATAGGCATAGTTAGCAAATGAAAGATTTTGATAGAGAACAAACAATGTATTTACCTTAATAGTGTTGAAAAATCGTAATATACATAGCAGTTCATGACATCTAGTCTTACAAATTTCAAAACTCCATTTCTCTCCCCACATCCACCACTGATGGCGGCTCACCTCCAACTGCGCAACGCTACGCGCTGTTAACATCCAGATGCCCAACACTACAATGGCAGGCAACAATGCCAACTAGCCACAGACTGCACACAGCACAGCCAGTGATGTTCATACAGAGCGGTATGTAACGTTGTCAACAAGAAAACGTAAGCAGCCTACTTACACTTTCAGCGTTCTTAAGTAGCACCACGTACCGAAAGCTATTCTCTTTTTGTCTGAAATGTTTGTCCCCTGTTTCACTTGGAAACAGGGATACGCTCTGGAGAAATACCTTTTGGATAAGACTTCTTACCATTTAAATTTATATTCGAGGTTAAGATTCCTGTTTCCAGAAATGCTTTTTTCGCTATTCTTAGTCTGGGCAGTTGTTATGCTGACCAAACAGCAAAACTCATTTAAGTTTGTAGTGTTCCATTTCCTAATCTAATTTCCGCAGCATCATCTGACTTTATTCGACTACATTCCAAACATCTTCAATTCGGTTGATATTCATCTTATCACTTGTTTTCAAAACGCTTTCTGTTTCGTTAGTGTGTTTTTCGAAGTCCTTTTCTGTCTCTGAAAGACTTACACTATCGTCGAAAAACCTCGATGGTTTTCTTCTCCCTGAGCTCTGATTTCGTACCCAAATTCTTTTTTGGCTTTCTTTATAGCTAGCTGAATTTAGACTTAACGATACTGGGGTTGGAATGTAATGCTGTCTTACCGCCTTCTCAAAACGTGTAAGGATCTCAAAATGCCTATGGTTTACACGATAAAATGTTGAGGACTTTGAAAATATCTTAAGAAATAAAACTCAGTTATTTTCGGAAGTTCTTTTTGATACCTTCTTAAATCAAAGGTGTTCGTCTGCAACTTAATATGGTTTATGATGATGATGACGGTATATGCTCTGATGCTTTCAAGGAGTAGGAATTTATGGGAACTGGAATATGTCGAAGTCAAGAACTGTAAGTGATAATGGTTTCTATAGGAACTTGGAAAGGATCTGGGATTGAAATGAGGGCCCACAACCTAGCTATTATATAGAAAAGGGAACACTGGGAAGAAGAGTGGTCCTGACTTAGACAGGAAAGTTGTTAATACTTGTTGCACAAGGATGACCCTGGGTGGATTTCACTGTAATGTAGGGAGAGGTATGTGAATATACTTTGGAATAGCATGTGAAGAATATGTCGTGACTATTCTGGGAGAGTAGTAGATTGCGAGGACTGGTAATTAGGATGAAATGGTTTGATAGGTGGTATATAGTGTCGATAATGTTAAGAAAATCCATTTTTAAGTGAGGTGGGGAAAGTAATAAGTTGTTAAGATTCGAGCGGTGGGGGGTGGGGAAGGTGAGCTGGAAAGAATGACATTCGAAAACACAGTCAACATCGCATTAACGACGTGGGTTTGGAGTGTGGTGGAGAGGGCAACCTTCACACTCGTCCGGTTAGTATTTTTGGTCTAGTGTGAGCTTTTTATCGAATGGCTAGCAAGTGATTTTTCCATGTTGACAGTCGAAGGGTACCCCGCGTTAATTGCTTAGGACGGTAGAAAAAGGTGAGGCACAACTCATATTCGTGGAAGTTGCGGGTAGGTCGTTTTATTATTGTCTGGCTCTATGAATGGTTGGTCTTGAGGCGCCACTAGGTTCCTTCTAGCACCAATATTATTCAAACAGGCTCTCCGTTATTTGACATTTGTTACATTTCTTGTTAAACCAAAAATGGTTATCTACGATCTTGTCGTTTCTATGTAACCTGCAACATCTTCGAAGCTTGTGACGTAAATATGCTAACAGGTCACCTTCGATTGACGCATAGTAACTTCACGTAGACTTAAGGCGAATTTACAGTTAGAGGGTAGTTAGAGTTACCTAGAAAAAGACTTCACATGGCCCCTTACCAGATTCAAAAAAGTGATAGAATAAATGATTACATAATTGTAGCTATTTCGAAACTCCAAGTCTGCTAAAATGAGCAGAACAATAGTAAGACACGTTAAGTGTTAAGCACAAGCGTATCAGGTACTATACAAATCCGGTTTGAAAATGCATATGAACTGATGATTTTGTAATTATGATTATAAAGTGCTCACAAAAACAGCGCCTAACGTCTATGAAAAACCATTGTAACTTGTAGGACATAAAGGCAACAGTGGATCGGTGAGGAAGAAGACTGGTTAGCCCTGAACCTTTAAAATCAGGTGAAAATTTAACAAAATAATGAAGCGTTGTGATGGCCTTGTTACTCTCATATGCTTATCCGCACTGCGGAATTGGATTTCCATGTATTACTTTTTTCTGAGAGCGGATTACGCGCAGTGGAATATTATGCAAACAGGAATTAGTCCATTTTCTGCTGAAAATTGTTCCATTGATGAAAGAGCCGCTGTTATTACTGATAGCGAGGACGCTAATTTCGTCTGTGAGCGCTCCCACTAATATTATCCATCGTACCTCGTTTCCTGAAGGATGAACTTAGTGTGTTCGGCCCTGGTGACAATAGGGTTGACCAGTGTCAGATCGTCCGACAAGGTAGCTTAGAAAATATTTTTAGGGTCGCGATACGAAATTATTGTACAGCTCTGTTAAATAGGATCGTATGTAACAGAACTATAACACTTCTTACATACTGACAGGGAAAATGTTTAGAAATTTTACACGGTCAGTGGGCTTGTTAGTCGAAAGAGTTCACTTCTTACGTAAACGTGAAGTGGTATCTATTTGTTTGTAAACTAAACGCAAAAAATCTACAACGTAATAAAAATTTTTAAACTCCAGCCTGATATTACGAAATAAAGGGGTTTCAAATTGAATATACCGGTTTTAAGGCTTCATATCATTTATTACAGTCAACTAACAATTATAAATAAAAATTCAAATGTAAGAGCAACTCAGTTTTTCTTACAGGTGACGAATTTAAGCACCATTCGTCACCCGTAGAGTCGATAGGAGACTCCTTCGAAACCTTGCTCAGTGTATCTGAGCCAACTGTTGCAACAACGCTATTTCTAAAGACTGGTAGACAGCTGGTTACTGAGGCATATACCAATCTTTTTTGAACCCCTTAAGGTAAAAATCACATGGGTTCGGATCATGTGTGATTTTGGATGCCATGCAAAACAAGATCTGTTGTTCGACCCCTTGCTGCCAATCCAGCTTTCGGCTGCGATGTCGTTTAACCAATAGCGTACTGAGTTATGCTAGTGAGGCCGCGCACCATCTTGTTGCCAAAAAGTTCTGTGATTCATCCTCTTCCGATTGCCGCAAGTGTCATACTCCTAGCGCATCAAGATAAGAAACACCATTTAGAGTTGCTTCAGCGAGAAAGAATGGCACATACACTTTCTGCTTGGATATGGCACAAAAAAAAACTTTCATTAGAGTTTCGTTGCAATTGTACCATCTCGTGTGGGTCTGCTGTCACCTAAATGAACACATTACGTGTGTTTTTACTTCCACTCAGGTGAAATGTCGATTCGTCCTTGAAGTCGACACGATCCAGTAAAGTTTCATTGTCATGCAGAAACAGTCTGCAAGCTGTAGAGCAACCTCAAACGATGAGACGTAGTAGCAAGCGCGACCTTAAGTCTCCCCGCACACGTCACTGGAATTACAAATTCACGATTAGCCTACCGAACTAATTTCTTGGAGCAGCGCTTGAAAGAATTTAATTCATTCAAGACGTTCTTCAGTCGCTCTTGGTCGTTTCGTACTCTTCCCTTTGCGCACAGCTATGCAAACAAACCTGTTTGAGATTTTCATTTGATGTATTGTTTATAATTGTAAGTTGAATGTAATAAATGTCACAAAGCCTTAAAACCTGTATATTCAATTTAAATGTATATTGATCAGATCAACATTCCTACATTTGTGGCATTAACCTGATTTATCTCCAAAAGTACTTCAAATGTTTCAGAGGTGGCGAAGAGTGACATGACATGTTAGGAACTACCTTGCAATACCCTTTGAGAAACTAAGTGGATTCCGCAGCTTCTTAAGACGTAGCTCTAGCACCAGATATTCCGAATGACGCGTTCTTTCCTGCGACAAATGATAAACACTACTGCCTCAGATTATGGCATACAACCACAAGGAACCGACTGAAGCATTGTTGCAACTTTCATTGCTGTATGCGAGTCTGCTCAATATAAGAGCTTCGCTGGGAAAGTGATGCTACTCCGCTCGCATTCTGCTATACTGACAAAGAACAAGATATAGGAATTGGCTGGGAAGTCATTCCGCAACAGACTGATTCACCCGATCTTGCTCCCTGAGACGAAAAGCGCTCCAAACACGACTCGAGGAGTTCTTCGCATCAAACCACATTATTTTTACAGTCGCAGAATTGAAAAGTTACCGCAGCTTTGGGAGACAGTTGTAAATAGTGAAAGAGAATATGTTATTGATGGCTGATGTCTTTATTATGCGTGTGTGTTGAGTTTATTAAACTGATTGAGAAACCTTAGGTGGTGGTGGTGGTGGTGGTGGTGGTGGTGGTGATGGTAGGGCTCAGTAAAGCTGTGAGTGAACGTACGTCTCAAAATTTTATTTATTATATGTAAATGAAAATGCACATGTTTGTTTGTTCAAAATCTTATTTCTCCGAAAGTTCTTCACAATTTGCTTTAAGATTTTCGCGCAATGTTGCATATCTGAAGGCGCTCGTGTTTTGTATACCTACTTTTAATATATGTAATACATAAATATGTAATATATAAAGGAGGAAATGTCATCACCAGAAATTTCGAATGTTTCTGGTGGATTTTCTTCTGATGAACATTTTTAATATACATAATATCTAGACATATATGTGATATACATAGGATAAATTTGCAACAACAACAAAGAAGATTCAAAGTCAGTGAGAGGATGGACGGGGATGAATGTAAATGGACATAGAAAGCGGAAACGAGGAGACGGGCAGAGAGAGGAGTCAGGAAGAGATGGGGAGAGAGAGGTGGGAGGTGGTGATGGGCAGACAGAGGGGGAGAGAGAGGGGCAGGAGGGGGGGAGAAGAAAATCCACAGAGATAGGTGGAGGAGGTGATGAACAGAGTGGGAAGAATGAGGAGATGCAAAAAGAGATTGGGGGGAGGGGGGGTAGCCAGAGACAAGGGAGAGAAGATGATTTGGACACACAGCCAATCCCATACATATCAGAAACGAGTGCTTCCTGTTTTCTCTTTTTCTTATTTAACGGGACTGAGACACAGCATCGCGTATCCGGGAACTGCTATTATCAATAAAACATCAGACTTTTGCAGATGTTGCAGCACTCGTGTGTGATATAACTGTGTCATGGCGAAGGAGAGGGTTCTTCATGTATGCACAAACTATTCGAATTTGGAACTCGATGAAAGCACGCTATTACTCACGCACCGACAAAGTTACGCTACGCGTCGCCACGTAACACGCTATAGTTCGAAGCCCTCTAGTTGCAGAGGGCTGCAAATATGTAGCCATGAAGAATAAAGTTGTAGGAAAGTACGAGAGTTGGAACTTCAATAGTGGCAACTATTTATTTACAGCTCGTACAAAATATATACGTGTTTGAAAGTTTTACTGACTTTCAAAATAGTCACCAGCATTGTGTATAACCCATTGCCAGCGATGTGGGAGTCGTAAGACACTCTTAGCAGTGCCAGTTGTTGACAGTTCGAGCGGAGCGGTCTATTGCCCGACGAATGCGTAGCAATTCTGAAGGGAATGCCGTGAAGATTCCTTCAGTTTAGAAATAGAGTTGAACTTATGAGGGCCTAAGTCAGGGGAGTGCAGTAGGTGGTATAGCACTTCGCAGCCCCATCAGTCAAACAAATCAGTAACAGCTTGCCCCGTATGTACTTGAACATTCTCCTGCAAAATGATGGTCAGGTCCTGCAGAAAGTGTCATTACTTCTGTCTCTATGCTGTTCATTTTTCGAATACAACCTACGACCAGCTTAGAGATAGAAGTGATGACACTTTCTGCAGGACCTGAGCATCATTTTGCAAGACAATGCTCAAGCACGTACAGTGCAAGCTGTTACTCATTTGTTTGACTGATGGGGCTGCTAAGTGCTATACCACCTACTGCACTCCCCTGACTTTAGCCCTCGTAAGTTCAACTCAATTTCTAAACTGGAGGAAACACTTTACGGTATTCGCTTAAGAACTGCTACAAATTCGTCGGGCAGTGGACCGCGCCGCTCGAACTGTCAACACAACTGACACTGCTTAGAGTATCCTACGACTTCCACATCGCTGGCAACAGGTTATACACAAAACTGGTGACTACTTTCATGGTTAGTAAAACTTTGAAACAGGTATCTATTTTGTACGAGCTGTAAATAAATAGTTGCCACTAGTAAAGTTCCAACCCTCGTAATAAAGTTTTTTATTTGAAAAGCTTCAAGGGCTTTCACATAAAAAATTTGAAGGAATTACTCCTCAGCACGCACTGGTATTAGCTCTTACTAGCTGAAGTTTAGTGCAGTATTCAAGGAGTTCTCTTTCCTACTACTGAGACTATATTCTCCAGTAGTTCTTTCAGTTATTTCCTCTACTATAGCGTCCCAGTCCCACCTAATTACTAGATTTTCATTTCCCTGTACCTACTTAATGACCCATTCCAAGGGTTCCAGTACATCCCTACTTTAGCTCTTCATATACTTCTTGTGAAGTCAGTACGAATTTTGAACTTTTGTTGATGGCTTCTATTTGTTGTCGGTTCTAACAAAAACAATCTTATTACTAAACAGATCACAGAAACTTGATCCATGTCCTACCTTCTTACACATAACGAATCCACCTCCCGTCATACAATTTGCAGCTGGTGTTCATATTAACGTATATTCATGTATTCTTTATCATTCATTTCACTTAACTAATCCTTGCTATATATAGATTAAGCCTTCGAAATTCCCTTTCCCGCGTTTATAGCTTCCACGTCAAATTTAGACCTCTGACATTGATTTTCACGTGTGGATTGTAGCTATTTCCGTAATTTTTCAATTCATGGCAATCCTCTCTCGGAAACCCGAATTAGGGGTTAACCCGAAATCTCTCGTCGGCGGTAAGACCGCAGTAACCTCTGTTCAATTACAACCCACACTTACTACGAATATACAACCTTATGTGTCTTTCATAGAGTGTTTTCGACTGTATTTTCCATCTTCATGGCGTTGATCATTGCTGATACTTCTGCATTTAGGAGAAGCTTCTTACCCTGAGGGTAAGAGGATGACCTCTATTTCTATCCGCTCCTGGGTTTCCTTTCACAATGCTTCTGGCATTGTACCAGAAATCACTCATTGCTAACGGTTAATTAAGAATCTAACCCCTGGGTCTAGAAAATTGATTATTACTAATAAGTCGTTTTACCAGGACCATAAAAAACACACCACGTATCGGTAAAAAAAGCATCAAATCTACCAGATTTGGTGGCCGCAAAATTCTGTACATACTATCAACGTCCCACGCCGTTTTATTAATTACTACGTTGCTTAGCAATTTTTAGGGTTTCGTATCTCAGCCGGTGAACTCTTGTAGGATCACTTTGTTGTCTGTGTCCGATTTTTACAACCTCTTTTTCTCATGCACGGGTAGATCTTTCAAACTGAAGTTTATGTCGCATACTAACTTTTACGGCCCGTTGGCGATGTGAAGGATTGAAATTTCTATGTAATTTGGAAATTTGAGATAAGGTCATATGGATTATGGGACCAAACTGTTGAGGTCATCGGTCCCTAAGTTCACACACTACTTAATCTAATTTAAACTAAGACCAACACACACACACACACACACACACACACACACACACACACACACACACACACGTGCCCTAGGGAGTACCCAAACCTCCGACGGGGGAGGGGGGGGGGGTGAGTCTCGCGAACCGTGGCTACCCCGCGCGGCAAATTTCTGTCTAAATACAGTGAACAGATACGGCAAGTTGTTGTTGCCTTCAGTACAGAGACTGGCTTGGTGCAGCTCACCATACTACTCTATCCTGTTCAAACCTCATCTCCGAGTAACTACTGCAACATACATCCTTCTGAATCTGCTTTGTGGATTCATCTCTTGGTCTCCCTCTATGATACTAAATTGGTGATCCCTTGACGCCTCAGAACATGCCCTATCAATCGATCCCTTCTTCTACTCAAGTTCTGCCACAATTTTCTCTTCTACCCTGTAATATTCAGTACCTCATCATTAGTTAGGTGACCTACCCATTTAATCTTCAGCATTCTTCTGTAGCACCACATTTCAAAAGCTTCATTTTCTTCTTGTCTGTTTATCGTCATGATTCACTTACATACATGGTCACACCCCATACAAATACTTTCAGGAAAGACTTCCTGACACTTAAATCTATACTCGATGTTAACAAATTTGTTTTCTTCAGAAAAGCTGTTCTTACCATCGCCGGTCTACATTTTATTTCTCGACCATGTTTTTCAGAACATATAGCAAAACTTATCTACTACTTCAAGTTTCTCGTTTTAGTTTCGTCAGCATCACCCGATTTAATCTGACTACATTCCCTTATCCTTGTTTGGCTTTTGTTGATTTTCATCTTACATCCTCCTTCCAACACACTAGCCATTCAGTTCAACTGCTCTTCCACGTCCTTTCGAGTATCTGACAGATTACAATATCATCGGCAGATCGCAAGGGTTTTATTTCTTCTACCTGGATTTTAATTATTACTCCAGATTTTTCTTTTCTTTTATTGCTTGCTCAAAATACAGATTGAATAACATCTTGGAAAGGCAACAACCCTGTCCCACTCCCTTCCCAGCCACTGCTTCCCTTCCGTGCCCTTCGACTTTCATAACTGCTATCTGGTTTCTGTACAAATTATAGATAGCCTTTCGATCCCTGTATTTTACCTCCGCCTCCTTCAGAATATGGAAGAGAATATTCCAGTCAACATTATCAAACGCTTTCTCTAAAGCTGCAAATTCTTTGATCGTAGATTGGTCTTTCCTTAACCTCTCTTCTAAGATAAGTAGTAGGGTCATTATTGCCTCGTGTGTTCCAACATTTCTACGGAATCCAAACTGATCTTCTCTGAGGTCGGCTTCTACCGTTTTTCGATTCGTCTGTACAAAATTAGTGTTAATATTTTGCAGCCGTGACTTATTAAACTGATAGTTCGGTAATTCTCACAGCTGTCAGCACCTGCTTTCTTTGGAACTGGAATTATTAGCCTACATTCTTCTTAAAGTCTGAGGGCATTTCGCCTGTCTTATACATCTTGCTCATCAGATGAGAGTTTTGTCATGGCTAGCTCTCCCAAGGCTTGTTTAGACTCAAGTCTTTCGGTTCTCTCTCAAATTCATCACGCAGTATCATATCTCCCATGTCATCTTCATCTACATCCTCTTTCATTTCCAAAACACCCTGCTCAAGAACATCGCCCTTGTATAGACCCTCAAGATAGTCCTTCCACCTTTCTGTGTTTCCTTCTTTGCTTATAACTGGTTTTCTCTCTGAACTCTTCATACTCATACAGGTGGTTCGCTTTTCTCAAAAGGTCTCTTTAATTTTTCGGTTGGCGGCATCTATCTTACCTCTAGTGGTATATGTTTCTACATCCTTACATTTGTCCCCTAGCCATTTTGCACTTCCTGTCAATCTCATTTTTGAGACGTTTGTATTCCTTTTTGCCTGCTACATTTACTGTATTTTTATATTTTCTTTTTTCATTAGTTAATTTCAATATTGCTTGTGGTACCCAAATATTTCTGCTAGCCCTCGTCTTTTCACCTATTTTATCAGCTGCTGCTTTCACTATTTCATCTCTGAGTTACCCGTTCTTATTTTACTGTGTTCCTTTCCCCTGTTCTTGTCAATTCTTTCCTAACGCTCCCTGTGAAACACTCTGCAACATCTAGTTCTTTCAGTTATATCCAGATCCCATATCCTTAAATTTCTACCTTCTTCAGTTTTAATCTGCAGTTCATAACGATTAAATTGTGGTCAGAGTCCCCATCTGCCCCTGAAAATGACTTACAATTTAAAGCCTGATTCTTAAGTCTGTCTTACCATTATATAGTCAATCGGAAAGCTTCCAGTGTCTCCGTCTCTTCCACATGTACAGCCTTCTTTCATGACTCTTAAAGGAAGTGTTAGCTATGATTAAGTTATGCTCTGTGGAAATTCTACCATTCGGCTTCCTCTTTCATTCCTTCCCCAGGGAAGCGTCCTGGGACCTCTGCTGTTCCTGATCTATATAAATGACCTGGGTGACAATCTGAGCAGTTCTCTTAGGTTGTTCGCAAATGATGCTGTAATTTACCGTCTAGTAAGGTCATCCGAAGACCAGTATCAGTTGCAGAGCGATTTAGAAAAGATTGCTGTATGGTGTGGCAAGTGGCAGTTGACGCTAAATAACGAAAACTGTGAGGTGATCCACATGAGTTCCAAAAGAAATCCGTTGGAATTCGATTACTCGATAAATAGTAAAATTCTCAAGGCTGTCAATTCAACTAAGTACCTGGGTTTAAAAATTACGAACAACTTCAGTTGGACAGACCACATAGACAATATTGTGGGGAAGGCGAGCGAAAGGTTGCGTTTCATTGGCAGGACACTTAGAAGATGCAACAAGTCCACTAAAGAGACAGCTTACACTACACTCGTTCGTCCTCTGTTAGAATATTGCTGCGCGGTGTGGGATCCTTACCAGGTGGGATTGACGGAGGACATCGAAAGGGCGCAAAAAAGGGCAGCTCGTTTTGTATTATCACGTAATAGGAGAGAGAGTGTGGCAGATATGATACGCGTGTTGGGATGGAAGTCATTAAAGCAAAGACGTTTTTCGTCGCGGCGAGATCTATTTACGAAATTTCAGTCACCGACTTTCTCTTCCAAATGCGAAAATATTTTGTTGAGCCCAACCTACATAGGTAGGAATGATCATCAAAATAAAATAAGATAAATCAGAGCTCGAACAGAAAGGTTTAGGTGCTCCTTTTTCCCGCGCGCTGTTCGGGAGTGGAATGGTAGAGAGATAGTATGATTGTGGTTCGATAAACCCTCTGCCAAGCACTTAAATCTGAATTGCAGAGTAATCATGTAGATGTAGATGTACCCTCAGTCCGTATTCACCAATTACTTTTCCTTCTCATCCTTTTCCTACCTTCAAATTTCTGTTCCCCATGACTATTAAATTTTCATCTCCCTTAACAATGTGAATAATTTCTTTTATCTCATCATACATTTCTTCAGTCTCTTCATAACCTGCGGAGCTAACTGACACACAAACTTGTAAAACTGTGATGGGCGTGAGCTTCGTGTCTATCTGGGCTGCAATAATGCGTTCACTATGCTGATGGTATAGCTTACCCGCATTTCTAATTTTTTAGTTCATTATTAAACCTACTTCTGCATTATCCCTATTCGGTTTCGTATTTATAACCCTATATTCACTAGACCAGAAATCTTGTCCTTCCTGCCACCGAAATTCACTAATTCCCACTATGTCTACCTTTAACCTGTCCATTTCTCTTTTTAAGTTTTCTAACTTACCTACACGATTGATGGATCTCGCATTGCACGCTCCGACTAGTAGGATGCCACTTTTGTTTCTGCTGATAACGACGTCCTCCTGAGTAGTTCCCTCCCGGAGATGCGACTGGGCTTTATTTGACCTATTTTATCTATTTTTACGGTCATATATGTCATATATTTTGATAGTTGCAAACTCAATCATACAGAACGTGTAGATGAACTGTATACACGTGACTGAACTGAATAATATTTCAGTAATTTGTAGACTAATAATTACAGGTATTACAAGTCATATGTTTTTAGTTTGGTTAGTAATACAAGTAAATTTGGCCAGTAATTAATGCTTATTATCCTTTGGGCAGCAGGTCAGGCATTGAAGAGTGGACCCAAAATGGTTAGCTTATACTGACAGGCGTCATTTATTTAGAAGTGGAGTTACGACGATGCAGACAACATCAAGTAGCAAATAACATGACGTGTTCGTGGAAAGACACATACAACAATCAAATGAATGTAGACAGTGAGACGGCTGGTAGAGTGGATCATAATAAGCGTATTTCAATAGGTAGGCATACAAAATGCCACTCGAGCCGTCGTGGCAGCAAGTCTGCAGGGTAACATTTTCAATGTATTTGTTGTATCATAGTAAATGTGAAGTCGAGGTGAAGTTTTATAACATTTCTTTGAAAAAAGATACAAGAAGTGCTCGAAACTACACGCTCCTGCTTGAAAGCATGCCACGTAACGACGCTGGAGTGCTGTCGCACTCTGGCAAACTGAAAAATTGCGTCGGAGGCTGCTGTAATGCGCGTTTTCACCTCTCAATCAGTCCCAATGGGTATTTCAGACAACAGATTTTAGGTTTCCCAAGAAGAAAAAAAAAATAATGGGCGTCAAGTCTGTGGAACGCGCTCCGTCTAATTCTCACCGAAGGTTCCATCCAAACGCGTTCGCACTGCAGGTGCGAAGTGCGCAGCTGCACCATCGTGTTGGTACCAAATTCTCGGTCACGCTTAGAGTGGAACATGTTCCAACAACTCATAAAAAGATTAAGTACCTGTTTTGTTCTGTCGCCGGAGTAACTTTCATGGACCGACCAGGTTATCGCCTACGACGCCGGTCCGAATGTTGACAGCGAAGCGATCTTAGTGACAAAGAACAAAGGCAGCGTATGCATTTTCCCGTGACCACAGGTGTTGATTGAGACTGTTGTCTAGTGTGAAGGATGTCTCATCCGCAAAAATTACACTGTTCGGAAATTCCAGTTGAACGGAAAACCTTTGCAAAAACCACTGATAGAATTCAGTTCGACGTGAAAAATCGTCTCTGTTAAGGGCGTGAACCTTCTGATGGCGGTAGGGGTGCAAATCATCTTCATGCCACACACGCAAAATTGTGAAATGCCTTTCACCCATTTTCCATGCAACACACCGTGAGCTTGTCGAGGGTGCGTTTTCCATCAGTGCTAACGCCTCCTCTTCCATCCCTGGTGTACGTACTGCGCGTTGCCGACCACATCCCTCAGGCCTTCGCATCTGTGACACAAAATGAAGAAACAGCGTTTCGAAGTAGGCTCTAAATGCACATGTCATAACGAGAACGCGCCGGTGGATAAACGAAACTCAAATGAACCTGTCTTTCCTAGGGACCTGCGAATGGCAGTAAATTTGCGTCAAATTGGCACTCGACGATTCAGAAACCGCCGAAGGAACAAACGTTGAACAGCGTGAACATTTCCATCCGCCACCCTGTAAGCGCAGTGCATGTCTGCTTCCAAGAATAACGCTTCATTTCCTGTCCGTTCCCCACAGTAACAAACACAGTAGTGTCCCCGTTTGATGACAAACTCACGCAGAGTCCACAGGTGCTGCTCTCTACGCATCACCTATCAGACATTTGCACAGCGAAAATCAGACAGTTCGCGTGGCAGTAAGAGGCGGAAGACCCATGCAATGTTGATAATTATGTTGACTACAACTTTTGCAAATAAAGGACATAAATCATCAGCCTTGATGTCACAAATACGAGGTTTGTCCAGAAAGTAAGTTCCGATCGCTCGCGACATGGGCATCACAGTGAAAACCCGATGAAGCTTTGCACAGATGTGTCGGGTAGTGTCACAAATATGACCGTCGATCGCATCAAGACACTCTTTTCAGTTGTGAGCGCACTGTGAGCGAGCAAAGGTGCCTACAACAACGATGTTTCCCGCCAAGTAGGAGGGCCCGCTGAGAAGCTTCGCCTTAATGAATGCAGCCCACCTAACACAACTGCCACGCACTCTACAGGGGCAGTGAAAACGTTCCTGCAGCCTTTCCGATGAGAAGTGTTCGATCACCCACAACACAGCCCTAATTGGCTCGTCCTGATTATTACCTATGTTCACGTGAAACGCTGGATACGAAGACAACCCTTGGGCGCAGGCTAGGCGCTATAGACCAGCGTAGAGAATTATCGGAAAGCGTAGGCGCCTGCCTTCTATGACGATGGTGTTGTAAATTTGGTATAACGCTCGGAGCTACGACTGTGTAGAGAAGTATCTGGAAAGTGTAGCCAACTCTTGCAAATAAAATGTTTCTGATTTTCAATGTGGTTTCCATTCATCGACTGATAGGAACTTACTTTCTGGACAACCATCGTATATTTAAATCGTTGCCCTGTAGACCTGCTACCATGACTGCTCGGATGGCATGCTGTGTGCCTATCCTGTTGGTGGCTCGCGGCGCTGTGGAACGACGCCTTGCGTCGTACGATGAGGGAATGCGGACAAGAGTTGCTGTGTGTAACATGCTTGTCATGACCCATTCCACCAGCCCACTCATTTTCCACATTCATTTCAGATACGCCCTTTATATGTCGGTCCAGGTGATCTACCAGTAAAGTGTGTGCCTGGAAACCAGCGACGCGATCGAACCACGGATTTTTCAGTATTCTTAATCTAGTCCTTACCACTAAACGACGTGAGGATTTGCCAGAAACAACAGATGGAACATGGAACTGTTGGTCTCCATTCCCCAGTTGGTTAACTGGGGTAAATTAGGGACACGAAAATTGCAGAAGTGGCTTCTAATAGAAAGACGTATACCAGAACACTGAGGCACGTGAATTATCTATATTGGGTGCCTCTGTTAAGTCATCAGGCGTATTATCTCTGGTGTTTCAGCAGTTACTTGCAAGTTCGTTTTGTCAGTGTGTAGCTGGAGTCAGCCTAGACAAATACTGCTAATCACGTCTTTCATGCGACGTCCATTGTTGACGGTAAGAGTCCGTTAGTTCCCGTTACAAAGAAAATGATCTTCACAGCGGAATCTTATGAGCCCATTCGATACAGTGGTCCTAGATTAGTCCAATGCGATATTTGTTCTACTGATATTTATCAACAAGAACAATAATTACTATTATTACTGTTACTCCAGCAGCGACAGCCCTGTCTTGGCCACCGCTGGCTGTTACCGCCAAATATTAGATTAGATTAATTATTCATTCATTCCATAGAGCCACAAAAGAGGGGATCCTCCTGGGTGTGGACCATGTGATATAAACACATCACAAAAATGTAATTAGAACAACTCGAGTTTCATTCATTTTAATGATCCTCAGTCAATAAACAGTACAATTAAGTACAAGAATTATAATTCTAATATTTACAGGTTTAATACTTCTATGTGCTTTCATTAAAGCCATCATTTACACAGTAGGTAGTCACTTGGCTATTACAACCACGTATTGTCAAAAATTAAAGTATCAAATTTTCATTAAAATGATCGACTGCACTTGTTGAGAAATTCGTGGATAGAATAGGAGTTGGCCACCAAAAATTCTTTTAAATTATGTTTAAATTGTGCCTTGTCTGAAACAAAACTCTTAATGGTTGTGGGTAACTTATTGGAAACATACGTTGCTGAACACTGGGCTCCTTTCTGGACAAGAGTGATTTTAAATGTGTATGTATATTGTTCTTATTCGTAGTACTGATACTGTGTACTAAGCAGTTCGTTGGAAAAAGAGGTGTATTATTTACAACAAACTTCATTAAAGAATAAATATACTGAGAAGCTGTGGTTAGTATGCCCAATTCTTTGAATAGGTTTCGACATGATGTTCTTGTATTTACACTACACATTACTCTTATTATACGCTTTTCTCGGTTTCTGGGGTTACCCCAAAATATGCAACATGCAAACATGCAGCGCTGTTGATTCGCAACTCGTGGCACCTCCCGCCGGAGGTTAGTCCTCCCTCGGGCTTGGATGTGTGTGTTCTTCTTAGCACAAGTTAGTTTAAGTAGTGTGTAATCTAGGAACCTAAGCAGTTTGGTCCCTTAGGAATTCACACACATTTGAACATTTGATTCGAAAATGGATTACTGTTTATTGTTCCTTTTTTACTGTGACCGTTAATACATCCCCATTAAAGAAATATCAGAGTAGACTAATTCCGGAACGCTCTATCGAATGGAGAATAAAATTCCAATTGAAAAATAATTTTGTTGGGAAAGAAACGGACGTTTCCTGTTGACTCTGTGTGTCGCCTGAAAGACTTGACGAGCAACAACTGCTTGTGCTGCTTCAAGCCACAGAATACAAAAACGAAATTGCAAATATTTGCCGAAACATCACAGAAAATGCACCTGACGACTGACTGTTGGAAGTGACACCCAGTGTACGTAATTAAGTTTGTACGGAATCCTGACAATGCTAGTCGTACCCGTATTTATCCGGTTTTTTGAAGAAAACTTGAGTGCTCCATTACGTGAGTAATTTTATCCGTTGCTGCATTATGCATCGCTTAGCCGCTTACCTCGTTCCTCGGCGTTCCCTGCGGCGCTGTTGAATCTCTCCCTTGCCTCCAGTCACGCCCGCGAACGGGGACCCGACGTTTCTGCTCAGCGAGAGATAAGCGGAAAGCTGCCTCCCTGGGGGGGGAAGTACCGGTAGCCGATCACGCCGTGGAACACCGCTGAGGCGTACCGTACGCGGCGAATTTCTAACGCAACACTAAAGGCAGTAAGTAATAACGATGTAGCCTCGAACGAGCAGGAAAAATGAAATTGCTCCAATACGCTTGTAGGTTGTTACGGAGGGACAGTGCGTCGCAAAAATCTTTCGCATCTAAACAGTGGCGAGGAAGTGGCGTAGTTGTCAAAACCCTGTCTCTTAAACTGGAGTGGGTGTTTCAGAATAACACAACAGAGAATTTTATACGAGTACTAAGATACTTACGAAAATTTCATTTTTTTACTGTTGTCCACAGTTTCACATCCCTGCATATTGTTTGCACTATACGACAGTGGGAAAGTAATAGGCGCTTCAGACTAGGAGAAAATTATACTGACTCAAGGGGTAATAACTATTCAGTATGTTAGGATCGATAGACAATTCCCGCAACATAAGAAAAGGACAAATTAACGGAAAATGGACTCTTATATTCCGATGCAATGATATTTTTGACAACACAGCCAATACTTTTCATTTAATTTTGTTTAGAGCAAAGTAATATTGTAGAAAATCTTGCTTAGTGTCCGTGGTCAGTGTTGCATTTAGTTGCAGCTTGGGACACTGTACTCACATCAAGCAGGCACCAGTGGCGGGTCATAGAGCACAGTCTCGCCAATTTTATGTGCCGTTCCATCCAGTTTTACAGTAACATTTCTTTGTTACCTATAATTTTATCTACGAGCCACTTCACAATGGTTTGCAGAGTTCGTATGTATGTAAGCATGTATTTATTTATGTATGTAGTCACAGAATCAGTTTGACACCGTCATTTTTAATTCTGTCTAGCCGTGGGAAGACTTTCACAGATCTCAGGCATCTCACTTCCTAAGATTTTTTCTTTTTTATATAAAATGGCATTCATGGCCCCCCTTTCTTTATTTTAGTTGACAAATTTCCTTTGGATTGCTCTACGTATAGACTGTTTCTTGGTTTGTGACCGATATCATAATCTATGTTGTAAGCTATGTTACTGTCACGGTATCTGAAGTGAGATAAGAGTCCAATAGCTCTGTGTTAAAGAATTATTTATTCTGACTCAAGTTATGCATTTAAGAGCCAGAGTCTTGATGTTTCGTGTGTAGGTTTTTGTGCTATATTCCGAGCAGATTTGTCAGGGATGATACACAGATTTCTCAAGAGCACACTGTTTGCTAGATATAAATTAAAATAAAATATAAAAACAGAGTAAAATAAAAAGTGAAGTGTAACATTAAAAAAATTAAATTTATTAAGCAGAAACCGATAATGATCGACCTGGAAGACCGAAAGAAGAAACACATCGTCGTTACATCGTACATGATGAAAGCATATTCTTTCTGTGAAACATGAGCCATTCATATCATTGCAGTGGATTAGTCGAAAGAATCAGTTCGTACAGGTTTACATACTATTTTTAGCGTGCGAAAGATTCAGTAAATTCCGATTGGCGCCCTCCCAATCTGGCACTGTAAGATAGAGGTAATCACGCATACCATCAACGCCTGTTCTGCACCAACCAAGTGGACAGAACGCGTTCTACACCAAAGACAAAGGACCTCCATGAGGTAAGCATAGCCTGACCAAGAAACTTCTGTTGTGGTAGGTGAACAGGCACCCATTCATTAAGTCCTCCGGATCTCCAGGAGGCCGGCATAGCCTGAAGCATGGGCGTGCAGAAGGCGCCTGATCAATAAAGTCTCATATGTTTCATCTTTCGTTCACGACACATTTCTCTCGTCTGGTGGGTTCCTCAATCTGCGTGCGAGATAATTTTTTTGTCCCGCTCTTAAAGTGACCACTGACGTAATTGCTCGGATTTCAGCGGTCAACTATTCTGCATTTGACATGAACTTGTACATGATAGCAGAAAAATCTGGAATAATACATTAAAAATGCTTTTCTTAACGAAAATCTTTTCCCACTTACAGCTAGGGTCGGTAATGGACCTACAAACAGATCAAAAATGTTTAGTATTACGCTTACATAATCTCTCGTGTGGATCTATATCTTGCATGCTTCCTTTCTCACTTAAAAGGCACGGTATACTCTCTTGTGAATCGGCGCCTGCCATGCTTCCATTTTCACTTGACACTTTAATCCCAATAATGATTAACACGAAAACCTTTTCGTTTCCCTTCTTCGTGTACTTTCGGAACTTAATGCTGTTCAGGGGATTGTTCGAAAATTAGGTCTGAGAAAGAATGTGTCACTTTTCTTATTGTAATTGTAACGCTGCTCAAGTACCTTCACTTTTACCGAGCTAAAACTGCTTCGCCAAAGACCAAGACACTGGGTTTTTGAAGCAAAACTTCAGTCCCAATAAAGTTAATTCTGGAACACAGGCCTACTGGACATGTATCTCACTTCAAACAGCTTGACAGTAACATAACTTACAACGTAGATTTTAGTTCCGTCTATCCCATGTACTGTACTTTCTCAGTCGTTTGCTTCTATTCCGTTCTAACCTGTGATTAAGCCAATGGCTTACCTTTTTTAACTGATTACTACCAGTAAAACAATATCCTACCTTGAAACTTATTTTCATATTGGTGTTCGCTGCTAGTTTCTATTTCCTCAGAAGATTTAAAAATATTGACAGTGACTTTAGATAAAACATTCTATAGTCAATTCCTGTCATTTGGTCTCCTAGTACTAAGATCTTCTCCTACATTTAATTACAGTTTCAAATTCATGTCCTCCGTCTTTAAGCTCATGCTCCAGATTACATACTACTGGTTAGTACATTCTACTCTGTTCAGATTTCTTCATTTAATTTATCCCAGTATTACATTTTGAAGTTAGCCTTCGCCTAGAGTTACTCCTTCCTGTGCTTCCTGAAACAATCGTCTTCATGAATGTCTAGTAATCTATTACTGATCTCCTCACATTTATTATGTAACTCAGCTTAGAACTGTTGTTTAACATCAAGGGTAAGACTACACTGTCGCTCACATCTGTGATTTACAAGAGTCTGAAGGTTTAGGTACAATTCTGTTAATGATACAAAATCAGATTGTTTTTTAGTTTGAACTGTCAAGTTTTAACGAACATATTCAGGTACGTTCTCAACCCTTATAATACAACTTGGTTGGAAGGAGACCATAAAAACTGATTCACGTATTCTTATTACATGGATTTATTTCTACATCAAAGGAATTAACAATTAGTGTAAACCGATATTTAAACACTTTTATTGATTACTACTACTTTGAAACACAGTAATGGCAACATGTCGCAACTACTTAATAACATTTAGTAATGCCAACCTGTCGGAAAACAAATCTGAAGTATCCAACACGAGGATCAGGGGTAAACTGAGACAAATCGGTCAACTACTTAGTGACTGCTGTGAATTCGTTTAACATAGAAAAGAACTACTGAAGGTCATTTCTAGGACAACTGAAGATATGTAGAGACCAGATTATATGCATCATAAAAACTTTAATATATGCACGCAAATATGCTTAAAAATGCTTAAAAATGCATGGAAATTGTCGAAATATGCAAGATCAAATAATAAAAAATGGTAGTTATTGTATTATGTCTCAGTCTAACCTATGCATATCAATTACGAGGGAGAGCGCCGGTCACGCGAAAATTCGGTACATTTAGAAAGTTGATAATTTTCTAAATACTTTCTGGTAGAGGTGAGGAAGGAGGCTTTCTGGGATTATTTTCTAAAATATGCAAAATTGGGAATGCATACCGTGTTTCAAGAATTGTTTGTTCTTCGCTATTGCTGTTGGTAACAAGTGGTTGTGCTGCGAGTGAGTCGCAGCGAAACAGTCGATATGTACAGAACCAACTTAGAGATATATCGCAAGCAGAGAGGCACGCTCAAAAACATTTTATTTAAAAACAACATACAATCATGAATTTTATTGACAACCATTTACTTTTAATTAATACTATTGGACCAAAGCATCATTTACAATTTATTTTACATTTTTCTAGCCGGCCGGTTCTAGGTGCTTCAATCTGGAACCGCGAGATCGCTACGATCGCAGGTTCGGATCCTGCCTCGGGCATGGATGTGTGTGATGTCTTTAGGTTAGGTTTATGTAGTTCTACGTTCTAGGGGACTGATGACCTCAGAAGTTAATTCCTATAGTGCTCAGAGCCATTTGAACAATATTTACATTTTCCTACAATTGTAAACATAAACGACTTGTTCCAAATGTTCGCTAGTAAGATTGTCGTTGATCACTCAAACCATTTTTATAAGCAGAAAAAGACCGTTCCACATGAACCGAGATAACTGGGCAGTATTTGAATTTGGGTGCTATATTGGCACTTACTGTTTCTTGTAAACGTTCACCCGTCCCATTAATAAAACTACGAATTTGGCACAATGGTTCAAGGCCTGGGCTACTGTTAAAATGTTTTCACTTTTCTTTAATTTTTCTTGGGAATACCTGCGGCAATGAGGAGTACACTAGAATAATTTTATCTATTAACTGAATACTCATTCAACGCCAAACCTTGAGTTTCAAGCTTTTTAATATTTGCAGGACTTTTCTAATACCGGAATCATTTAAAGCTTCCTCGCACTGGCAAACTGCCAAAAGCTCTGCACTGTTGGTTTACAACGCGCGCGCGCGCGCGCGCGCGCACACACACACACACACACACACACACACACACACACAGTTTGTGTATCGCTGTGTGTTAAGTGTGTTTAATGAAATAACTTACTGCATTACCTAAAAAATATTCTTCAAATACGACACGTGCACTTGAAAAACTGTTTGTCTGCTAATGTAAAATAATCTATAAAAATGCCAATGTTCATTTGTTTCCATTCTTAAATCTTCGAAATTAGTTCACCAATTCCTTTCATTTGACAGAATGTTGCCATCGAATTCGGGCATGTGCTTATACGCAGCAATGACGATACGACTGCGAAAAGTTATAGGATATTTGACTGTGTTCAGGAAATCATCTTATATTGTTAATCACGTCATTTTATGCTCATAATAAGCTGTTTCTCCTCATGAATGTAAATATTAATAAGAAATTTGCTTTTCTTCTGGAAAAAAGATATAAAATAAAAATGCATAAGTATAACTAAAACGAAATTTAAAATATATATATATATTCAAAATACTGCTCTTAAATATTAAATTCCTATCTCCTTCTACGCCCACCTTTTAAAAATCTTGTAATTAGTTTTTCTACATCTACAGGAATCTGGCAATGAATATGCATAAGTGCAAGACCAAGAAGGCGGTTTTCATTCATCGATGTTCTTAAATAAGTTTCCAGGCGCCGCAACGACGAAAACAATCTTTTAGCAGATGCAGTTGTCACTGGAAGCGTTGCCAGGACCAATAAAAGCTTATGTATTATAGGATATGCATCCTTATCACATCTAGCCAATATGTCACGGGCGATGGTTGGAACCTCTTTCTGTCGTTTCTTTTCTTGAGTCCATTTCTCTCGCCACAACATCATTTCATCCCGTAACATAAGAGGAGCAATGCCTTTGTCCACGTCAAGCAACGAACCGAAGCGGTTAGTGAGGGACTCTGCAATTTTTTCAGATTCACCTGCAGAGATCTTCACAATACTTTCTGGACTGTAAACAGAAAGGTTGAACACATCCAAAGTTTCAGCAGAGAATCTTTCTCGTAAATCAGTTATAATGAAGTCCAGTAAGGGATCATAGACTGTTACTCTGTAATATTCTTCTGCCGAATTTGTTTGAGGGTTGTCACGATAAACTTGGCGTCGACCGTGGCAAGGTATGCGAGGGATGTTGAGCTCGATGCCGGTGGCCACCCAAAGTGTTCGCACGCTGTCAGTTTCTTAACAGTCAAACCGCACCTCAACACAACCTTCTTGACTTCAGCGGTTCGCAGTAGTTTCTAATAAATGATATTTTTTTCTGTCGAATCACGCTTCTAGGCCTACTACAGTGGTGACTTACATTATCACTATCGTGTTTCACTGAATTTGAGAAGCAAAAAATGCGAAGCCTACGTTTTTTCGTTTTTTTTACTTTGTTGTTTTACGTCCTGTTGACAATGTGGTCATTTGAGACAGCTTAGTGCTAACATATTGTAGCTTAATCTACAGACATCACTAACACCGATACCCAAGGGGGGACACAAACACAGTCTTCGCGTACGCGCGGCTCATGACAACGCCTAAAGCTGTTCCGCTACAGCGACCGAGTACCATTGGGTTTTCAGAGTCCTGTAAAATACTTATGAACTGGTGGCGAAATACATATTATCAATAAAATCATGTGGGAGGAAAGCAGGTGGGGAATTATGGCATTATAGGATTCAGAAACAGGACGTAAACAATAAAAATTCATGAACTAGCAACAGGAGCTCATTTTTTCTTTAAATACAGTTACGACAGTTTAGCAAGCTAGAGAGCAGATTCTTCCTTCTACTCCGGCAGTTTCCTTGGCTATTTGCAAACACCAGTTCGTTTCAAGATTTGACTTCCGAAATAAGCAAACAGTTTAGAACAAAGCCACAGCTCTAAGTTCTAACACTGTTACGAAATTCATGCTTTTTTTCAGATTGCGGCAGAAGCATACGCTTAGTACCACAGAATAAATTATATTGATGAGGAAAACGTATCTTCATCAGTCTTTGGCAGAGTTGTCCTCTACACTCTCGAGAAAGAGAAATGAATCTGAGCTTTCTACATTTCAGTATCTGTTTGAATCTGCTGACCGTAAATTACTGGACAAAATAAAAAATAAAATGAGAGAATGGATTGTGAATGAATCCACAGACGTTATTTTCGTGTACATTATTACATTTGGCTAATTAATGTTTGTTCACATTCCGCATCAAAAGTGAGAAGGAAGCCAAAACGGGGGTGAAGCGTTCATCCAGATCCAAACGTGCAATTGCAGAATAAAAGGGACTGTCTTAAGGTTCTCACTATTTGCAGCTAATGAGAATATTTTCAAGTATTCCTTCGGTGCTCATTGCCTAATTATCAACACCATCTCTTTGCAAATTGCCACTAGAAACAAAATCTTATATACGCACTGCAGGGGAAGTGCTAAAAAGGGACACACATCGCCCATGCCTCAGCGAATATCATTATTTTATTTGCAAGTATAGTTGTTTCTTCTGTAGTTTATTCGCTAAATGGAAGAGGCTTCAGGGTCTCCTTTTGAATAGTTACATCAAACTGCGTGCCATTGTTTACATCTTCGACTTCAAGTAAAACATACTAGATAGGCCGACGTAATCAGCCGCTAAAGCAGTCGGATGCGAACAGAAGCCTTTAGAAACAATTCCTTTGTGGATGAAAGCAGTTTGTTTACATGCACCTACGTGGAACGTACTTCTTCAGCAAGGCGATGTATTCCGTGAGCAAAGCACGTCACATGAATCAAATTGGGATAAAATACTCGGAGGGCTTTTCCTGCTTTGATCATATAAGGAGAAGCATCTGAAATAAACACACACCCTTTCATATGCAGAAGATTCTGGAAATATTTTTCTAATACCCTCATTCACAAATCTGGCGATCGTAGAATGATTTACTTTTCAAGTTATTAGCAGACCGCTAAACAGGAAGAAGGCTCTTCTTTTAAAGAACAAACAATTAAATATGCAATATAACGACCACAAGTGTCTGTGGTTTCGTCAACTGAAGTCCAGATAATGCTATCCTTGAGTTCATTGCTTATTTAGCGTATTTATTACAGAAAATTTATGTAAATTGTCTGTATATAATTAATGTTGATTCATCGGGTATATTTTGATTTAAGCACTATTTGTTGAGGAAGCCTTTGAGGTTAGGGTTTATAAAATATTATTTCGGCAGTGAACTACTCATTAAATGCAACTTCATGAAATATCTCTATGATAACGCACATTATTACTGTTTATGATTAAGGTACATGCCTGTAAATACAAATTTAACTACACTGTACATTTTCAGTTTTCGTCCAGGAGAGTTCATCCGCAATTTTCTTTCCTCTAAGCCAAATCATTAATGTTCTTATAAAATTGTTATAGATTTGAAACACTTATTTATAATTGTCCTTGAAAATTCATCACATAAACCACCAACTAAAATTTACATGAGTGCGAGGTACAACTAGTACAACACACACACACACACACACACACACACACACACACACACACACACACAAAATCACTGACACTATTGGAACGCAAAATGGTCTCATTACATCAACGATCTCTTTTTTCATTTACAGTCTATTCATCTTGCCATGGGGTTCAAATTGGAACAACGTTACCAATTTGCGATGGAGTACCGTTCATTGTTCACACACTTATTATTCAAATATAAAGTTCTAAAAATGCAGATGACTTCAACGGTGTTCTGCAAGTTCTTGTCTGTAATCAGATCATGGCTGTGCATACAGAAGTTTGTATTTGCAAGTGGTGATCAAATCACGAACTGTTTCTCATTTGATGAAGTGGTAATGACCTTCGTCATTTGGTATTGCGACCAGTTTTTAAGCAGAACATAGCTGGACATCTGACTAACACGTAGCTGTAAGTTCAGAAGTTTATTAGATTGTAGTCGTGAGAAACGCTGTCAAAATGTTCTCCAAACATGACTCGTCGGCTCTTGAAGGCTAAATTGTATTTAGCATATATTCAACAGGCTAGGTGGACAGTGTATTAGCGAGCGACATTGTCCTTACAACTCGTTTTCATGTCGGCGGCACGTTTCAGCTTCCCGCAGCGTTAGCAAGTGGTAGGCGATTCAGAAGCCCTCGTCGTGCATGCCAGTTGCAGTCGGCATTCTCTTTAATCTCCTCGGTTAGTGGTTCTAAATGGCAGCCCCTCACTGCAGTCACAAGCCAGCTGACAGTCTGATCACCTTTAGAGTCGTGTGCGACTTCTACTTCCTAATGGTTCAAGGTCCATCCAGTAAACTGTGTTACATCAGTCCTGCAAATGACCTCATATTTCTGAATCTCTTGTGGCTTGTGCAACTTCAGAACAAGATACAAGCAGTAATCAGTTACACGGTCTTATTTAAAATTCATCACAAAAGTTAATGATTGCATCAGCGAAATCCCTACTTCTTTCCTCAAAGTTACTAACAAAAATGAAACCACATAGATTTACAAAAGTTTATGAATGAAATCTATGCCTCTTGATTCAAAATCATTTCTGTAACAAAAATGAAGCGGCTTGTATATCACAAATTCAAAATTATTAGCACAAAAGTGAATTTAATTACCTATATTTAAAGGTTAGATTATGTTTTAAAATCTTTTTTTACGTAAATCTTGTAAACTCAGGTCCTTTAGGGATCATACGGGATTCAGTTGGTATGGAAACTGATGTGTGTTCCTTAATGTTTCCATCAGCATGTACTACATTAGGCCAGAGAAACCCAAAGATATTGAATGGTTCTCCCTCAAATACCCATGCTAGATGAAATTTCCGTCATCTGTGGTCTACAATGACCACCTACACTTCCTGTTTTTCCTACTCTTACCCTAAATTTACCTGTTTCTTTTGCTTTACCTCTTTTAATTCCTTGTTTTACCTTTCACCGTACTCTATAGTTATTCATTGTCTGTCTTCAAATGTATTGATGACCCAAGATTTCATCCATGTAGCTCCTCCTCTTTTAATCTTTATTCTGGTTTTTGTTCCATTACGTGGATAATTCTCATACATTCCACATCATATTAACTGTACCTGGGGATATGTAAGCCTAACATAGTATTCTCAAATTAAATTAGTACATAAAATAGTCTTTTAAATCAGCCTATTGCCTAAACATCTTTTCCACAAACTCGTATGTGAATGGTTTCATTCTTTGCGCTTGTTAATAGTCATTAAACATCATCCATCTCTAAACAGCGCTTCTCACAACTCGTAAGAGTCCTTTGCGTGTGCTACACTTAGTAAAACACCATTTCTCATAACAATAGTCCACAATACGCATTTCTCTAGTTGTGCATTTACAGTCATCAATCATCCAATGTGTTTCTTTTTCACATCTCCGTTCCTATCTCCTTGATTTCTTCTGACAAGTTCGTTTATTCCTGCAATATCAGTTAGATTTCTCCCTTGAATCACTTCACATTGCTACATATTCTTGTTTGATAGGAGAATACTGACTCAATGCCACGTTTCCATTAATGCTCTTCTATTTTGTAAATATTTTACGTGTGAAATGTGATGATCCCCCTTTCGGTTTGTACATTTTGAAGGTTTCCAACTCTACAACATTTCATGGTCCAAGAATGTGTATAAAAACTTCTTATTCAGATAGTGACTCTTCTTCATTCTTCTCCTGCATCTCACCAAAACTGTCTCCTGTATTGAGTTTGTTTTCTAGCTGGTTCCTTTTGATATTTTCTTCTTTTCTCTAGTTTTATAATGGCCCTATTCAGTGCGGCTTTTATTACTGATGACATTTACATTGAGTCAGGGGGAAGTTTACAATTCCTCTAGCTGTATCCTGTGTTGGCTGATTCGTCAAAACTAATCAGATCGGAAATCCAGTCGTTTGATGTAAGAAACCATGCAGTACACTCTTGAAATCCTTCAGGTGCATGTCCTATGTTTGATGCTGTTTCTTGCAATATAGCCTGCACATTTTAAGTATTCCCCTCATAATCCTTGCCGCAGGGCTCAAGGCGGGATGGTAACGCGATATGTACATAATTCTGAACCCCACTCTGCTGCATAAAATTCTTCCAATCTTTTGTCATGATCTGTGCTCCACTATCTGACAAGACACTTTCTTTTCCCGTCTTATGGAGGAAGGAGTTGTTGAATGCACTAGTTACCATCGTTCCAATGGCTTTTGTCAGTGGAGTGAAGACACCAAGTTTGATGTCAGTTCTACTGTGTCATGGATGTAGCGGTAGCCTTTGTTCGAGGTTGGAAAAAGTCTGAAAAGATGTCATAATACCTTGGGTTCTATCAGAAGCATGGGGGCTCGATGGGTTACAGTTTTTGGTTTAGCCTGCTGACATCGGCTGCTAGTTCGCCTGTTCGGTAATGGGGTGATTGTCTCATTTTTGCCTGCTTACGGTTCAAAATGTACAGGGCTCAGGTGTATGTACGATATGAATTTATTTATTGCTCCTTCCAATATGCAGACCAACCAGTGGTTTTCTGCTGGATCTGTGCATCTGAACAAAACACCGTTCTCAAGTATGTAAAACTGTGTAAGGTTGGCAGCTGGATGATCTCGACAGTTATCCTAGACTTCACACACGGCTGGGTCCTCCTCTTGTTATTTCTCAGTGTTTTCAACGATTCTTCTGATGCAATTGTCAAACGCTGCCTTTTTCATATACAGCACGTTAAAATTAGCTTCCTTGACCACACCGTCATTTTTACTGGCAAATCTGTGAGTGCTCTTGACAGCACATCTGCTACCGCAGTCTCCTTCCCAGAGATATGCACCACGTGAAAACGATGTTCCTGTAAGTAAGTTACCCAACATAAGAGTCATTCATGTGTCAATTCCGCAGTCGTTGAGAACTCCAACAGCTTATGATGTGAATACATTTTTGTTATTCTCCCTGTCAAAAAATATCTGAATTTACTAGACGTCCAGAGAGGTGAGCACTTACAGCTCAGCAGTGAACCTTACTAAGGACACGGCTACCAAATGCAATTGTTTCTCCATATTGTTCTTGTTGTCATAGGTGTAAAGAAAGGCCTGATTTAGGCACATCAGTACATATGCAGAATTCTCTCCTCAAGTGCAAGTGAAACAATATCGGTAAGTTCATCAACGCTTCTTCCAAATTCCCCAATTCCTCTACCTTAAGTTCTGTTCATTCCCAACACGTGTTCTTCCTGTCAGGCTGCACAGATTGGGTGTAGCTATTGTTTCCTTTATGAACTGTTTATAAGAATTTTGTAAGTCAAAGTAAGCACTTACTTATTGTTCAATTCTCGGTACAGAATATCTTTCAATTGCAAGATTTTAAACATGGCTGCAACAGCAACTGTTGAGATTCTTCACGATAAAGGATGACAGCCAAAACAATTACAGGATAAAAATTTATAAAAATTCTTGACCAAGGTTTCGGTATATAAAAAATCCTGAACAGGAAGACTAAGGTTTTTCACCTTAGCATCGGAAGTGAGGAACAAAAGCTTAAGTAACAGTGAAATTACCAGAGTAATACAGGCACGAAATCTTTTAGTTACTAAAATTACATCATGCAATGGAGATTAATAAAACAACTGTGCCAAAGGCGTCGTCAATAATTAAGACCTCTTCTCCATTTGTACAACATGACTATGGGCACAGGGTCAATGCGAACAGTTTAGCACCAGTACTTCACCTATGAACTATCGAGACAAGAGTGTGAAAGCACTAGGGCAGATGGTTTCGCCGAGAGAGGGCACTTGTATGTGCCAGACACTCGCGCATATTAAAATCCATGAATACCTACATAAGCGCATCAAAAATTATTAAAAGTTGTGCTAGTTCAACCTTTCTGTCTTAATAAATAAAACATATCAGACCATCTAAAAACATTTATGTAAAATAGAAAATATGGAACAAATTTACCTGTGTCCTAGTGTCAAACAGATGAAGCTTGCGCTATGGAACACATCTAACGAGAGAGGGCACTAGTGTAATGCGCGAGAATCTCGCGTAACGTGGGAGGTGAAGTACATACTAGCGGAAACGACAAAAATGTTAAAATAAAACGAAACCCTCTGTCGTTGCGAATAAAAACATACTAGTCAATTAACCACACACACACACACACACACACACACACACACACACACACACACACACACACACACACACACACACACACATCGAAAATCACAAACAGCAAACATAAAAAATACGTAAAATCCCAACAAGACAGGAAAAGCCCATTTCACCGGCATCAACAAGCAAGAAAACTAACTTCTAGTAAGCCAGACTATATTACATTAAGGCAAGGAGAGGTTTGAAACAGTTTAAAAAAATTTTTGTTTCTAAGCTGCACCTGTTCATTAAGAACGAAACCATCTTTTAGAGACAGATGCTTGAAAATCTCTAATTCTTCGAGCAAGTCCAGTTTGTAACCCTTATTCGCTTCATGAAGTAACGCTACGTCGTCCAGTTCACGTGGCGTATGCTGTAAGAGCCATAGTTGTTCGGCAAACGTGGAATTATGTACGTTTTCCCCATTTTACGTAGCATGCTCTCTTCATACCTTACTTTAATGCGTCTACCTGTCTGTCCAATATAATAGTTTGGGCAGTCGTTATAAGTAATTTTGTATACACCGGATTTAGTGCCGAGTTCTTCCCGTGCTCCAATAGTATGAATTACTCTTCGCTTCAGGCTATGATTTACGGGAAAGTCAACTCTGTAACCGTATTGTTTCTGTAAAAGTCTTATCTTATATGAAACGTTCCCCAAAAAGTGGAATAGAAATAGTTATTACCCTCATTCTTTTTCGCCCTGTTATCTCCTAAAGTAGAACATTTTACAGCAGTTTTTTTCTTAATAATTAGGTCAATTAATTTAGGGTCGTATCCATTGTTAGTAGCCATTGATTTTAATAAAGATATTTCTTTTTCTAAACAATTCTGTTCTAAAGGTGTGCTCACAGCACGATGAACTGCAGAATGGAAGAAGGCGATTTTGTAAGTTTGAGGATGACAAGAATCTACTGGGATAATATTATCAGAAAAAGTTTAATATTATCAGAAAAAGTTTAATATTATCAGAAAAAGTTTCTTTACGAAAAATGTCGAAGCTAATAGTGTTACTAGATAACTTAAGTTTCAAGTCAAGGAAATGGAGTACGAGGGAAGTTAATTTGTGTAAACTCCGCTAAGTTTGGGCAAAAGAAGCAAAATTTGAAAAGGTAAGAGGAGAAATGTGTTACTCAGTATTCGCCACAGTTGACACCTCTCTGGAGCAAAAAAAAAAAAAAAAAAAAAAAATTCAAGCCAGGCGAACGTAGGTTGTCATTCGTATTGCAGTTAGGGTCACCAGGTGTCAGGCTTTAGCCGGATATGACTGGCCTTTTACGGGCGTGTCCAGCGAAATATACTGAAGTCCAGCCAGTCGGGCTTTTCTTAGACGTTTTTAGTCGTCAGGTAGAGAACGTACAAATAACTCGTTTGAGACTGAAATACCCTATACTAGAGTGTGTGCGGAGGAGAATTACCGCATGTGCTACGGGCATCGTAGACCTACATTTCTTTAGACAGCCTAGCAACTCATAAATCTCCATAAAATCCTCCAATGAGTTAAACATCGTTCTATAACGCCACAACGCCCTTGTAAGGCTAAGGAAAAGCAACATGGTAAACATATTGTGGGTCCCTGGTCACTCAGGAATTAGTGGCCATGAACAAGCTGGTAGACAGACCAAGACAGGCGCGACGACTCCACTTACTGGACTGGAACTTGTCCTAGCCATCACTAAGCCATAATAAAATACAGGGTGTTTCCAAAGCTATGGCCAATAGCCCACACAGTGAAAGTACAGGCAAAAATATCCAGAAAGCTCCAATAAACATGGGTCCGTAAATCAACGGTTGCCGTGGTAACGCATTAATTCGAGTTGGGAACCAATTGTAGACGTCGTGGTATTTATGCATGTGCAAATTCTTCTCTCTCCCCCCCTCCGTGCACTGTGCAATATCGGCCTCACAGGCAGTTAAGAGGGGTTGGGTTGTTTGAGGTAAGAGACCAAACTTCGGTCTCATCGGATTACTGAAGGATAGGGAAGGAAGAGGGCCGTGCCCATTCAAAGGAACCATCCCGGCCTTTTCCTGGCGCGATGTAGGGAAATCACGGAAAACCTAAATCAGTATGGCCGGACGCTGGATTGAACCGTCGTCCTTCCCAATGCGAGTCCAATATGCTAACCACTGCGCCACCTCGCTCGTTCAGTCAGTTAAGAATGTGAAGGCACCATGGACAAATGTTACACCAGTGAAGAGTACGCGGACATGCATTTCATGTATGGCAAAGCGAATGACAGTGCCTTTGAGGCTGCACAATTGTATGAAGAAGCTTTGCCTCTCTGCAGGCAGCCCGAAAGGCGTACATTTAGCTAGTTACATCATCGCCTTAGAGAAATCGGGAGTTTAGCACAGCATGTACCCGGATGTACCCACTGACCGAGGTCCATGTCACCCGACGTTGAGAAAAGGGTGTTCCTCATTGTACACGAATGTCAGAGTACTTCAAGGAGGAGGATTGCTGCCAAATAGCGTGTCCTGGGTCATAGAGGTGTGTGGTGGTTTTTACGTCGGCAAGTACTCTATCCATACCATCTCCAGCGAGTCCAATACATCAACAATGCAGACTTACTCCCTAGAGAGAATTTCTGCCAATGGGTACAACAACACCGTACTCTGAATTCCTTGTTTTTAAGCAGTATTCTGTTGAAGGAAGAGGCTAGATTTACCCTTGACAGTATTTTTAACTGCCATAACTGTCACATATGGGCCGACGTCAGTTCTAATGCAACACACGTATCACAACATCAGCAGCGTTATTCGCTGAACATCTGGGCAGGTCTGCTCCACACAGAGTAACCGGACCGCAGTAGATGCGGTGTCTGCGGACTGTACTTCCACATTCACGTTTACATGATGGTGTCCCACTAAACACGTGGTTCATGCATGACGGTGCTCTAGCACATTTTCATTTACGACGGGTCTGGCTTTTAGCTCGGACGCATGGTCCACATACAGAGGTAGAGAGGGGCCCGTGGCATGACCTCGAAGGTCTCCGGATTTAAATCCCATGGAATTCTGTTTGTGGGGTCATGTCAAAAGCCTGGTCTAAGCTGCCGCGGTCAACTTTTTTGACGAATTGTGTTTGCGGATTGAAGCAGCCATTCAGCATTTACAGAATTCTCCAGGACTGCCTGAGAGCATTCGAAACTCATTTCACACGAGTTTAATGTTGCATTCAGACACATGGACTACATTTGGAACACCTGCTTTAAGCTTTAGACATTCCATGTACTCAGAGACACAGATGAACAGCAACAGAAAATGTGTTGTATCTCGACAACAGTTGACTGGTTGACACATGTTTAACAGCGCCCCCCCCCCCCCCCCACCCTTCGGAGGTTAGAGTCCTCCCTCGGGCATGGGTATGTGTGTTGTCCTTAGCGAAAGTTATTTTAAGTTAGATTAAGTAGAGTGTAAGCGTAGGGACCGATGACCACAGCAGTTTGGCCCCATAAGACCTTACCACAAATTTCCAAGTATCAGTAGACAGGGTATACAGTACTGCACTACAATCCAAAACATAAACGTGGCCAGCTAACGATGACGAAGATATGTTTCAAGAGTTCTGTAACCCTGAAGCTGAACAGCTAGCAGATGATAGGAAGCAGATAGGAAGCAGATGACCGGCCAAGGGAACAGCAAGAAACGTTTACACACGATGGGTATAGAGGGAGAAGCCCCTAAGTGTAAAGGCTATGTGCTCAGGTGGATGGATCCACACCACATCTAATCTTGTAACGCAGAGCCCTGGGTTGTAAAAGATGAGCCTGAATAAATCGTGTCTAATGAGGAACTAGTGAAGTGCCTCCTACTACTTCTTAGGAGTACGGATTGGCTTTACTAGAATCAGAGGGAGCGAAACTGCACAATAAACCCGCTTTCGGTGCGAGAAACAGTGGGATAAGACAGCTGTTGCTATGGCTCCCTGCATAAATCAAATCCCGATTCATGCTAATGACGTAAGCGTAAGGGGAATTGATGTTCTTGTCTGTGTCCTGTGTTTTTCTCTGTAGGCCAAAGAAGCCTAACATATACGACGCAAGAAACAGAGCGAGGGAAAGATGAATTTGCCGCATGGCCACTGTCAACCCTCCCCTCCACGCTCGCGCGTCGTTCCTATCAGTGTTATTAAAACTGGCAGAATATTGCTTTCCAATTCCAGGCTATAATGTCAACGTCGAAAGGGTTTTCTATTTCATAAATTTCCAATGGGCAAAGGAACGCAATAAACTGCAAACCAGCGATGATGAAATTGCTGCTGTGTAATTTAAAAGTTTCCTGTCAAGAGTTCAATGAAACGATTTCCAAGAAAATTAATGTTAGTGATAAAGTGCGTTGAAGAAGGAAGCATTAATATTTAAATACTGATGATTGTTATTACTATGCAGTTCTAACTGAAATGGCCAAAGTTATTGAATGTCGTTTAGTTTCAGGTCCCAGAAGATTAAATAACTGATAATTTTGTTTAATAAAAACTTATCTATTTTGACTTAATGTTGTCTTAGAAAGAAGATATTTAGTTGGTAAATTGTATGACTTTTACTTGTTTTTAGTTTGAAATCCGTGTTAGACCTAACAAAAAACTGATTATTAATAAACGATTAAAAATAACAGCTGAGTCTACTTCTGTCTGAAACAGTAGGTTCGGCTTTTAGGGTAACTCTGAGTCCGTCTTATCCGTTCGCCACCCATTTTGCAGTTTAGAGTTAATCCTGTACCACAGTGTGTTTTTGTGAATGAATAACTGGAAATTAAATTTGCCAAAGGACTTTCTTTCTTCACGTCAATGGTTTGAGAAATATATAAAAAAAATCCCAGCAAATGGAATAAAAGTTTTTTGTTGCTATACCTGTGAAGAGTGAAGAACTGAATTTTTCTACTTCTTATATTTTTTAGTTAGTCAAAGATACAGATAATCTATTTTGATCTTGATGAGTCGTCAGCTGAGTTCTGCAAGTTATCAGTCAGTGTACGCAGTTTTAAATACACAAATAGTTACATTGTCTCAACGAGAATTACTGTTCTGGATCAAATTCTGTCTGAAAAAAAGTTTGATGCATGCATCTGTCCGGACAGTAAAATTATTAAAGCATCCTGCTTATTATATTGTGAGACACTTAAGCCTACTCCAGTCAAGGACAAACACACACACACACACACACACACACACACACACACACACACACACTGAAACTATCACTACCACACTTTGAATGAGGATAGCAGAAATGAGACAGTATGTTATTTGCTGTGAACTGTTTCATATGATTTTTCCTTAGGTCTTTGACGTTTAGAGAGAAAATCCTCTATTAAGTTTCCGTTATGGCTTCACTTCATTAAAACATACTAGGTTACTGGCAAAATTACAAAAGACGTGGTACTTTATTTTCGTCCGAATTTTTGACCTTTTTCTTTCTTTCAGAGCAACGTCATCAGTGGGGAATTCTGCGCAACTCCTTCCTCTCTTGCTGTCAATTAAAATTTGGCATCTTTTACCAAAACAATATACAGTTGACGTAATTTAACTAGATTTATATGTTAATGTTGTTGCATTGCGATGTAATTCTGATCATAGTCTACTATTAAAAACAGAACTGAGAACAAAACAATTTTGGTAATCATTTTTGGAAGCATTGATCAATAGAGTATTATATTTTAACTAAAGTTCAGTCTTGATCACAACACTTATGTCTCAATAACATAGGTGACCGGTTTCGGTTATATTTATGTAACCATCTTCAGATGCATGGCTTCCTTGGAGGATGGTAGGCGGAGCTCTCCTCAGCTGTTACGAAGTCAAACCAATGGTTTAAAAAAGCTCATTGTCAGTATATTGCTGCAACCTGACACAATTCCGCTTTTCATAAGCCCATAAAAATTACATTATTCCACTGAAAAGAAAGGAACAGTAGTGAGTTCTGTTTATATGGGCAAAATTTTCGCATGTAAACCAAATGGTCAAATATGTTCCTACCTGCGTACCACAATTTTGAAAATACGCGTTTCAGTATCTTGAACAGTTTATGAAACGTCTAACGTGATGAATAATACGAATAATTCATTTCTATCATGCATTAATGGGGGTGGAAGTCAGGGCCCTACGTAAGATACGAAAATGAAAATTCCTGTTTTAGATACTTAAAATACACAGCAATAATGACCTAACGTGGACAAATCGATTTACTCTTCAGTGCAAAGGATTTGAATTTCGTTTGGTGGGCTACTTACTTCATTGCCGCCAATGAATAGCAGCAGTCAGAATAGACGTATGAACCATATGTGTCACACGGAGGCCCACACGCAGCGACTTCCGCTGAACAGTCGTTAATGAGGTACATTTGGTAGACCCTTGGCTCATCTGGGCGGTCAGTAGCTCAACAGTTGCACGTGTGTTCACCCGAACACACCTCTGCAGCGTTCATTCGCCCCTGTCATCTATGGAGTGTGGTACACCAACGTTGCCTCAGCGCCGGTTTTGGAAAGCTGTTTTGCCATCCAAGGTATATTGTAACCACAGCAGCACGTGAAAAATTTACAGACTTAGCCGTTTTGGAAATTCTTCCACAATTGGCTTGAAATCCAATGATCGTGCCTTTCTGGACGTGAGATAAATTGCTCCATTTTCACGTTCCCCCAACAAGTTTTATGCACCCTCCACAGCTAGTGCTGCCATCTGCCGTCTGTGAATGGTTGTTTCACGCTGAAGTCGAACATCGGCGGTGGTCACATTTATGTGACGGGACTACATATATTCATTAACGAAAAGTTAGATAGCTCGCCATGAAGCTGATACACAGTATAATGGTGTAGGTAACGAAATATTCAACTTTTTTTATCGACGTTGCAACACAGCTACGACGAAGAGTCCCATGACCAATTTAGAACGAGACATCACGGCAAAATGATGCAAGAAACCTCAATACCAGAGGCTGTTTCTGTTTCCAGTTCTTAAGGAACCAAACTGCAGAGGTCATCGGTCCCTATACTCACACACTACTTAAACTAACAAACTAACCTATGCTAAGAACAACACACACACACACACCCATGTCTGAGGGAGGAATCGAACCTTCGGCGGGAGGGGCCGCGCAGTCAGCGACATGGCGCCTCCAACTGCGTGGCCACTTCACGCGGCAATACCAGAGGCCAGTTAGGTATTGTTCTGTAATAGCTGTTGCCGTGATATCTCGTTCTAAATTGGTCATGGGATTCTTCATCGTAGCTGTGTTGCAATCTCGATAAAAAAAAATGAATTATGCTGACACTATAGAATCCAGTCCTCGGGTATCCTGAAAAGCTCAGAATATCGCTGACACAGCGGGGAAACTGGGCCACCGAGGCAGTGATGGCGTGACTGTTAAACGACCACACGTCACACCTCGGTTCTGTTGTACTTATGGGAGAGAAAACATTACCGTTTCAAAAACTGCTGACAAAGTTAGAGTAAATACTGCTTATTTCAGAGAAGCAGTATGAGTCACCGTCTATGCTGGTCACAGTAATGCAATGTGTCGTTAGGCTGTCATAGCTAGGCACTGTCTCCTTTGTTGGACTTCCAGCCATGCCTACATCTGAATACTGCTATCATGATGCTTTACAGCCGGAGGGCCCTCTAAAGAGCGACCACCATCCGCTGCAGGAAGCCTACTCACAGGAGGGTGACCGCAGTTCATTTCTGCGCCATCTGGCTGCTGAGCTGCTATAGCCTTGTGCAGGCAAGACTCTGGTGCTGCTCGACTGTCCAGTATGGGCAAGAGCACTGATGCCGCCATCCACGATGAGGTCTTTGGCGTGTGCCACCCTGAGACGGCGGCAACACGCCAGCAGGCACAAGCGTCCTTTCCGAAAGCTGCCAGAGCCACAATCCGTCAGTCTCCTGACTCTGCGTCATTCCTACTCATCACCTTGCTGCAGCCGTTCCCAGGATGGGGAGCTGAACGCCGTACTATAAGCTGGAAGTATGCCCCCACTACCAGGTAGACGTCATTCACCACTTATCTTTACAATGAATACTAACTGCAAAACTGAGGCAGAACGCAGAGCAGCTGTCGTGTGATACACTGCTGGTGCTTATAGTGCTGCACTTATGGGCAGGTTAATCAGCATTCTCTGCGTGCACCGGTGGGCTCTGGACAGTGCGGCGAGTCATCAAGCAGACTACCTGTTTTCTGCGTGTTCCCATACTTACACGTTGAAAATCAATCTAGTTAATGAATCCCACTTGCCGACAGGAAACCATTTACGTTGTGGATGTATCCTAATGTAGTCGTTGTTTACACGGGATTCACTGGGACCAGAGACGTGTCTAACATATTTCTTACAACAAAACACTGTGGAAACCTAGTAACTTTAACCTATTACCAATCTACCACTACCGCCTCCAAAAGTGCCAACATGGTTTGCGAATAGCTGCGTGGTCTGGAGGGTATTTGTGTGCCAACTGAGGTTACCAGATCTTAATTCCACTACAAATTTATCATGTAATCAGCAATCACTAACCTGGAATCACACTGATTTTATTTCATTAGATCAGAAAGACCCTTAAAGAGTAGTATGAGAACCTTTGCTTGTTCCTTACTAGATACGATTGCTTCAGGACTTAATGTCCCAGTTGTTAAGTGTCCTTTTAGCTCCAACGCTTAGCATTGGAAAACTGGGTGTGGTGCACTTTCCCGTTCCTCAGCACATAATCCGTACTTAGGGATTTCTTCCTCTGTACCCAACGTGAGCAGGTGTTTCTGAAAGTTCCCATGGCCAGCTGTAAGTCTCATGAGTTTAATCTGTCTCCTGTTCATGTCCAGGATAACGAAACTTCTCTTCAAATATGGCTTCAGCATCATTAGCTTCCCATGTTTACGTTTTTGGATCACAGTCCAATATTCTACGTGATACCGTCTGATCCATCTACACAGTTTTGATGGTTAGGATGGGTTCGGTCCAATAAACGAAGTCGCCGTGCCTATCCTGACTGGCGTATCAACTTCTTCATTGCTGCTAATTCCTGTGAGACCAGCGATCCATAGTATTTTGCATCGATTTTTGATTCATTTCCAGGGGCGGATAGAGCATTCAGAGCTGCTTGGCAGCCTGAACAAATGGAGATGCTACGATCCTTTCAGCACTTATTTCCATTCTCTGCCGTGCACTCTCCGACAGCGGATGTAACCGTCTGGAATACTGTGGCCAGTTTCCGTTAGAGAGTCTGCTCCCTCTAGTTAGGTCACCGTCCTGTACATTCCGGTCCCAGCGCCTTCCCTGTGATCCATCCATCGGTAAACCAGACTGTCACCTGAACAGCTGCAAAACCTCATGTGTGTAAGTGACAAACTCATTCTGAGTTAGTCATAAATCAGATGGACCGATGAGACTCAGTGCTGAATTTCATCTTTATTGCCTCTCTAATTTATTTAGTCCAGCGGTGAATCTGAAGGTAGGCTATTGACGTAATACTTATTGCTGAAAGGGAATGGATGTGATATTAAACTCAATTTCCAGACATTTGGGAAAAGAACTGAAAACAATTATGTAAATATCACTGTTACAATGACATACTTTCCGATGAGGATAGCAAAACTAAAACTGTGGGATGACAGAGTTACTGAATGAGGTGGAATTGTTTCGAAGATCTATCTGGCGCTATGAAATGTATTGTAACCTGACTATATGACGATCACAGGAACAGTTCAGCCGCGCGGGGTGGCTGCACAGTTAGAGGCGTCATGTCATGAATTGCGCGGCCCCTCCCGCCGGAGGTTCGAGTCCTCCCTCGGGCATTGGTTTGCGTGTTGAACTTAGCATAAGTTAGTGTAAGTAGTGTGTAAGTCTAGGGACCGATTACCTCAGCAGTTTGGTCCCTTAGGTATTCACGCACATTTGAACAGCAGCCGTTTGTCTGCAAGAACAACATGAGAATCCCAGAAATCAGAGGATGCACTGATGAATATGAGACAGTGAAATTATCACAAATTTGAACTACAATGTTTCACAGGTATTAATAAGCCAGAGCTTTGAGAAATACTTAGCATAATCTTCTATGAAATATGTGCAGTGTGGACTCCTGCCGTCTCTGCTGCAATTTCTGAACCTCAAGTAGGTCAGAGCCGATTATTTTTCAAGATTTTAGCAAAGCCAGGTGCTCAAGTATTTATTTAAAGTGCTCCTAGCACCTACCACTGACAAAGTTCCGTTCTCTGGAACGTAAGCTTTCATCTCAGTCGTCCCGCAGATCACGCACGCTAAGTACTGCACACTCACTACACAACAAAGCGATTTTCACCCCTGATTTTGAGTCAGCTATACCTCTATCACTCCTACATATAGTTCTGTTGAAGGCGTAGGCCATGGCTCCTTATGGCTTGTTCTGCTGGGCCTTACAAGTCGCATGTCTCATATTCACAGCACTTCTTGCTGACATAACCAGTACCACTTTAGATTACAGAGGAATAAGAAGAGGTGAATGAAATCAGCTCATACAATGACTGTGCTCCTATGACTCCTAGTGAACTAATTCAGCTGTCACCTAGTAGCGTTATTAAAGGCAAATAACTATAGAGAGATGAGCAGAAGGGCTTGCCACCTTTCATGATGTCGTGGTTCATTCTGTTACATGTCTCTTTTTCATATCTGCACCGAAAGGCTTACTGAGGCCGCTGAAAGTTATTGTGTGCTTAGCCGGAATTTAAGACCATTCCTGTGTTTACCACACTCACTACAATGGTGTGAGTTTCTGGATATATTGAAGGCATCCAGTTATTTACAGTTTAACCTCTATGCCCTGCTGCCTTGTAGACCAAAGGTGTAACGGGGACATGCTTAGCATGGTCTCCATCCCAGCAGTGGGTGTTCTGCTTATTCGCCTGTTACATCTGATCTGACCAGTCTCTGCGCTTTGCCAAATTCCTCAGGTGGCACTTTCTCTTCAGTACATCATACATTATCATAGGTCTTATTATTCTTTACGTGAGGGGTCCATGGTAGTTTCGCATACAAGTTTACTCTAGATACTTACTATCCTTTTATCGAGGAGCTTGAGATTACAGTATGTATGCTGAATATGCTTTCTCGTAAGTGGTGCTATCACAGATTCGTATAGTTGTCTATATTGTCTTAAAAATGTGTTCTAACTGAACCGAAATAATGAGATAATGTTTAAAATTATTATGTAACAGTAACATTATGGATTAATTTGAAATGAGAAATGTAATGAAAGGAATAATGAGAAATATAACGAAATAATGAGACATATCTAGTGAGATATGATCATCAGCGAGCACTCTAACGACTCCTTTGTCGTATTAGGTTTTGTGCTTTAACACCGGGAGAAGTGTAAAACTGATAGAATAGATTCACTTTCCAGCCAGTCTCTGAATAATTTTGATTTAATAAATTGTGGGAAAATGAGACATGTTCATCATTTACTTCTGTGTGTAGCTTCTCAATTTCGGGAGGAGATCGTGTAATGAGATTCCTTGTGGGTACCTACTGAATGTTTCTTCTGTGTTGGAAGTTTCTAATCTGAGTGTGGGGCTATTGTGTGATTCCATGGAACCGAACATATCAGGATATGTGTTTCAATATTGCCCATAACTGTGTGTTTTTCGTGGAGGCATAATTTGCGTACTGTTTTATTTTGTTGCTAAGGCACAGGGAATTTCAGTAGGTAGCTTTCATATCAAATGCCGTCTTGACATACTTTATTTCAACTGTATGGATCGTTACGTCACACAATACCTCTGTTCTGGAGTGTGCCACATGTGTCAGGATGGAGCTTGTACACTGCCTGATCCTTTACTAGGAGTTACTGCACTCAATAACTTTTCTTTCAGTTTACTGTTTCAACGAATGACGCACTACCGGCAAAAACTCAAGTCAGTGGTCACGTTATCCTCTCGTTCCAGATGGGTGTTACGACGCATCACGCGTGGTCTGGTCCTCCTACCTCGGCCCGCTATTTCTCCCATTTCCTCCGATAGTCTGTGTTGCCATCTGTCAGCAGATGGTGTCACTTTGGCATCACCACTTGTCTTCCCTCCATGGGAACAAGCTTCGGGGCAGCTTGGTCGACCTCCTCTCGCAACGAGGAGTTCGTTTTAGTTAGATTACGTTTTGGACACTGTTTTTTTTAGCCTTGCATCACCACTTGTCTTCCCTTCATGGGAACAAGCTTCGGGGCAGCTTGGTCGACCTCCTCTCGCAACGAGGAGATAGTTTTAGTTAGATTACGTTTTGGACACTTTTTTTTTTTAGCCTTGCATCACCACTTGTCTTCCCTTCATGGGAACAAGCTTCGGGGCAGCTTGGTCGACCTCCTCTCGCAACGAGGAGATAGTTTTAGTTAGATTACGTTTTGGACACTTTTGTTTTAGCCTTCACCATTTCAGTGGTGATCCCCCACCACTTCGTGCTTATTGTCCCCAACCTTTGACGATTGACCATTTCCTGGCTGAACGTCCTTGTTTTAACGACTTACTGTCTAATTTATGTTTTACTTCAGAGTTGTCACCCGTTTTAGCGAACGACGCGCGGGCTATCAACCGCGTTTTACTTTTTATCCGTCGTAGCAGTATGGCGAAGGATATTTAACTTTTAGTTCTGGACCTCCATTGTCTCTATGGTGTCTTTTATGGACGTTTCTCTAAGAGTTAGTCACTGTTTACAGTTGTCTTTCTTTCTTTCTATTAGGCTTACCGGGAAGGGGGGGGGGTCATTTCTGATGTGGAAAGGGTCCTTCCGGATGCCAGGGTGCACCTGTCTGCAGGTGGTCGCTCATGTCGGCACCAATGATGTGTGTCGCTATGGATCGGAGGAAATCCTCTCTGGCTTCCGGCGGCTATCTGATTTGGTGAAGACTGCCAGTCTCGCTAGCGGGATGAAAGCAGAGCTCACCATCTGCAGCATGACCTGACCTGACTGCGGACCTTCGGTACAGATCCGAGTGGAGGGTCTGAATCAGAGGCTGCGACCGTGTGGGCTGCAGATTCCTCGACTTGCGCCATAGGGTGGCAGTGTTTCGGGTTCCGCTGGATAGGTCAGGAGTCCACTACACACAGTAGGCGGCTACACGGGTAGCAGGGGTTGTGTGGCATGGACTGGCCGGTTTTTTAGGTTAGATGGCCTCGGGAAAGTAGAGAAAGGACAACAGCCTCAAAGGGTGCGGGGCAAAGTCAGGACATGCGGGGACCAAGCAGCAATCGGTATTGTAATTGTAAACTGTCGAAGCTGCGTTGGTAAAGTACCGGAACTTCAAGCGCTGATAGAAAGCACCGAAGCTGAAGCCAGAGATAAATTCTGCCGAAATTTTTACAAAGGCACAGATTGTGTTTAGAAAGGATAGATTGCATGCAACCGGTGGTGGCGTGTTTGTCACTGTTAGTAGTAGTTCATCCTGTAGTGAAATAGAAGTGGATAGTTCCTGTGAATTATAATGGGTGGAGGTTATACACAACAACCGAGCTAGGTTAATAATTGGCTCCGTTTACCGACCTCCCGACTCAGCAGCATTAGTGTCAGAACAACTGAAAGAAAATCCCGGAATACATTTCACATAAATTTCCTCAGCATGCTAGTCTTAGGTGGAGATATCAATTTACCAGATATAGACTGGGACTCTCAGATGTTTAGGACGGGTGGTAGGGACAGAGCATATAGTGACATTATACTGAGTGCACTATCCGAAAATTACCTCGTGGAGATAATATCTTGAACCTACTGATAACAGACCCGAACTTTTCGACTCTGTAAGCGCAGAACAGGGAATCTGTGATCATAAGGCCGTTGAAGCATCCCTGAATATGGAAGCAAATAGGAATATAAAAAAGAGGAGGAAGGTTTATCAGTTTAGCAAGAGTAATAGGAGGCAGATTTCAGACTATCTAACAGATCAAAACGAAAATTTCTGATCCGACACTGACAATGCTGAGTGTTTATGGAAAAAGTTCAAGGCAATCGTAAAATGCGTTTTAGACAGGTACGTGCCGAGTAAAACTATGAGGGACGGGAAAAACCCACCGTGGTACAACAACAAAGTTAGGAAACTACTGGGAAAGCAAAGAGCATCAAAGCAAATTTAAACGCAGCCAAAACCTCTCAGACAAACAGAAACTAAACGATGTCAAAGTTAGCGTAAGGAGGGCTATGCGTGAAGCGTTCAGTGAATTCGAAAGTAAAATTGTATACATCGACTTGACAGAAAATCCTAGGAAGTTCTGGTCTTACGTTAAATCAGTAAACGGATCGAAACAGCTTACACAAACACTCTGGGATGATACTAAACACCTTTTTCCAAAGCTGTTTCACAGAGGAAGACCTCACTGCAGTTCCTTCTCTAAATCCTCGCACGAACGAAAAAATGGCTGACATCGAAATAAGTGTCCAAGGAATAGAAAAACAACTGAAATCGCTCAACAGAGGAAAGTCTTCCACTGGACCTGACGGGATACCAATTCGATTCTACACAGAGTACGCGAAAGAACTTGCCCCCTTCTAACAGCCGTGTACTACAAGCCTCTAGAGGAACGGGAGGTTCCAAACCACAGGTAGTTCCACAGTTTTCAAGAAGGGTCGTCGAGTAGATGCGCGGAACTATAGGCCTATATCTTTGACATCGATCTATTGTAGAATTTTTGAACATGTTTTTTGCTCGCGTATCATGTCATTTCTGGAAACCCAGAATCTACTCTGTAGGAATCACCATGGATTTCGGAAACAGAGGTCTTGTAAGACCCAACTCGCTTTATTTGTTCATGAGACCCAGAAAATATTAGATATAGGCTCCCAGGTAGATGCCATTTTCCTTGACTTCCGGAAGGCGTTCGATACAGTTCCGCACTGTCACCTGATAAACAAAGTAAGAGCCTATGGAATATCAGACCAGCTGTGTGGCTGGATTGAAGAGTTTTTAGCAAACAGAACACAGCATGTTGTTCTCAATGGAGAGACGTCTATAGACGTTAAAGTAACCTCTGGGGTGTCACAGGGGAGTGTTATGGGACGATTGCTTTTCACAATGTATATAAATGACGCAGTAGATAGTGTCGGAAGTTCCATGCGGCTTTTCGTGGATGATGCTGTAGTATACAGAGAAGTTGCAGCTTTAGAAAATTGCAGCGAAATGCAAGAACTGACCCTTAACATAGACAAATGTAATGTATTGCGAATACATAGAAAGAAGGATACTTTATTGTATGATTACATGATAGCGGAACAAACACTGGTAGCAGATACTTCTGTAAAATATCTGGGAGTATGCGTACGGAACGATTTGAAGTGGAATGATCATATAAAATTAATTGTTGGTAAGGCTGATGCCAGGTTGAGATTCATTGGGAGAGTCCTTAGAAAATGTAGTCCATCAACAAAGGAGGTGGCTTACAAAACACTCGTTCGACTTACACTTTATTGCTCATCGGTGGGGGATCCGTACCAGGTCGGGTTGACAGAGGAGATAGAGAAGGTCCAAAGAAGAGCGGCGCGCTTCGTCACAGGGTTATTTGGTAAGCGTGATAGCGTTAAGGAGATATTTAGCAAACTCAAGTGGCAGACTCTGCAAGACAGGCGCTTTGCATCGCGGTGTAGCTTGATGTCCAGGTTTCGAGGGTGCGTTTCTGGATGAGGTATCGAATATATTGCTTCCCCCTACTTATACCTCCAGAGGAGATGACGAATGTAAAATTAGATAGATTCGAACGCGCACGGAGGCTTTCCTGCAGTCGTTCTTCCTACGAACCATGCGCGACTGGAACAGGAAAGGGAGGTAATGACAGTGACACTTGAAGTGCCCTCCGCCACACACCGTTGGGTGGCTTGCGGAGTATAAATCTAGATGTAGATGTAGAACGTGTGGTCACTTTTAACTCATTTTTCGTCTTCGTGTTCTAGTGTTCTAACATGGGCGCGTGTGGCCTAAGTTGGTTTTGCGCCCTAAAACAAAATGAAACAAAAACAATACGAGTGGTCAAGTGCGAGATGGTTAAATCAGAAAAAGAAGAGAGTTTTGCGCAGTCATGAGCGTTATCAGTTATTTGCTTTGATTAAATAAGGGTTGAGTAATTCTGTTGAATATCATGATTGTATCCTTAGCCATTTCCGCTGGGCCTTGGTAATTAACTGTTACACTTTTGATTACGACAATGTATTTCGTTACTGACACTTGTGTAATGTGTAATATTATGACCTTGATTAGTATGTTCAGCAGGACCAGGCTTGCGATTCATATCAGGACTTGTTTGGAGATAAATTTCAACATGCCATTTTTAACGGAACTAAACGGAAGGTAACTTCAGGAGCACCCCGAAAGCCGTTATTGTTTGAAATATGTACATGGAAACTCGTTAATAATGTCGGAAGCCCCATGAGGCTGTTCACAGATGACGCTGTTGTCCATAGGAAGACTGTAGCGCCTGAAGACTTGTCAGGAATTCAAGATAATCTGTGGAGGAACGATGATTCATACAGAGGCTGCAGTCTGACAGAACGTAAATAAATGCGGCGTGTTGTGCATAAATAGGGGAAGAGATCCATTACTTTCCGTATACACTCTGGCGATAAATCACTATGTAAGCTGTGTGTGCCGTAAAAAGAAGTGAACTATTCCCAGAAGTAACTTTCAAAACGGCATCTTTAACAGTGGTGCGCTCCAGGCAGACAGCTGTCATTGAGTTTCTTTTGGAGGAAAACTAGAGCATTGTGGATATTCATAGGCGCTTGGAGAATGTCTACAGAGACCCAGCAGTGAACAAAAGCACGGTGATTCATTGAGCGTGGTACCTGTGATCCGGTCGCCCGCTTACATCCGTGACTCCTGCAATATTGGAACGTGCGGACACTCTCACTGGAGGTGATCGACGGATCACAAATCAACCACCTCGCTGCTCAGCTGGACGTCTCTGTTGGTAGTGCTTCTCTTGTTTGGGCAACTTAAAGGTGTGTATCCGTTAGGTCCCTCCTCGCCTATTAGAAGAACATAAAGAGCACGGAGAAGGATATTCGCGAAATCAATTTTGTGTTACGAGGCTGACCGTGACACTTTTTTGTCGAACATCTTCACAGGCGATGAAACATTGGTTCATAGTTCGAACCGAAACAAAAATGCAAGTAGTAGTTCGAAGCCGTACTTCTAGCAGGTAAAATCATGGCGACTGCCTTCCAGGACTTCAAAGAAGCTGTTCTGTTTGGTTTCCTCTCTCATGGTGCAACAACCATGATTTCAGTGTATTGTGATACCCTAAGGAAATTCAAGGAACGACTTTAGTGTGTTCGGTGCCACAAAAATGCCACTTCTCCTTCTCCGTGACAAAGCACGGCTTCTCACAAGTACGCGCACCCCAGAGGAGCTCAGAAAACTTCATTGGACTGTCCTCCCTCATCAACCCTACACCCCGGATCTCGTACATTCCGACTTTCATGCATTTGGCCTGATGAGGGATGCACTCTGTGGGAAGCAGTACGTTGATGATTGGCAGATTATTGAAGCAACAAGACGTTTTTTCCGACGTCGACCAGTAGAGTGTTGCCATGCGGCCATACAGATCCTCCGAGTAAAGTGGCGTAAGGCCGTCAATTGAACGGAAGTTATACTGAAAGACAGGATTTTTTAGAAGAGTGGGGAAAAATATGGTGTATTGTGATGCCGAATAAAACCAACATGCTTTCGGCAATAATGTGTTTCGTTACTTACTGAACGGGCTTCGTAGTATAGAGAGAGAAAATACGTATTACTAATGTTTAGCGAGCGAAATTCAATACTTGGTGATATTGAAAATATTCACGGGCTGTGGTTGTAATCAACAAGTTTGAGGAACATGGTGGACATGCAACATGACATTGTATGACGAAAAATTAACAAAGAAATGACTATTTGGACGGAAATAATTCAGAAAAAAATTATATAGGAGGACGTCCTGAAAAGTAATGCATACGATTTTTTATGTGAAAATTCTTAAAACTTTGCAAATAAAACAAACTTCGTTAACAATCTACATTTTTATTTTTGTTATCTACATATTGGTACGCCCTGCTAAACCCACAGGACAGATAGTTTAAACTGTGGAAAGGGGCCAAAATAAGCGGCTGTCAGTTGCACTCGAACATCCAACTTTATTTACTTGACCAAACATTACAAGAGCCAAGAAAATTAAAAAAAGAACACAACATTAATTTTTGGAACTTAATAGCCGGCTGAATACGCCGTACAGTGTCATGCCTTAAGGGGAAGACCACTTTAGTTTAAAATCGGCTGAAAGCCAATAACTTAAAACTCAAACCAAAATCAGAAATTTTAAAGGCAGAAGGCCTTATCTTAAATCAGTTCTTTCAATTAGGCTGAAGGTCCAAACAATCTTACGCCTTAAAGGCAAAACAACCTTAATTTAAAAATCGGCTAGAAGCCATACAAATACTAACAACAAGAACAAATAAGAAAAAGCAGTACACCCAACGGCGCTCAGTTTCCGAGGCGAGACAGGCAGTCGGCCCAACCATTCTCGATCCGACGACAACGCAACAGACAGTCAACGGACCCACCGAGAAGATAACTTCCGCTCCACTCGACCAGCACACGACAGGGAGTTCAATGGACCAACGTAGAAGGCATTGGTGCTCACAACGAATTATACATTGAGCTGTCAACCTACACACCGTGCCGGACAGCGACAACACGATGAGGAAAATTGACGTCAACGACCAGGGCAGCTAACCGGAACGTCATGAGGCAGAAGATTCCGCTGATGCTTTTAAATTCAAAATAACCTAGTACAATCAAACTCCACCGGAGGGTGGCTAAAATTTGCCAACTTGGGAACACACGTTTTTGCTCGCGGGAATGTCCGAACAGCCGACAACGAAATCAAAACGACACAATGTGAACAGCCTTGACTTACTGGAAGATTAAGTCAAAACTCAACTTTCGTGTCCAGGATCGGTGAGCCACGAACATCGCAGCAATGGGAACAGCACCACACACTCTGACCGCGAGTGGACGCCGCCAGCGGCCTCGGCCAAACTACGTGCCGCGGAGATATCCTCGCTGCTCCACGCCAACCGACCAACTCCAGGCCCAGAAACGGCGAAAGGACAAAGTGTACGTCGTCCGATGAGACGACCAACCAACGGTCGAGCTGCTCCAATCTCCCTCTGTCTGACAGTTCATGTGTTTCGCCAGCGGTTGGCGAGCACTTGCTATCGGCGCCTCACCGGCGCCCTGTCCCTGATTTCATTGATGCTGCGTCCCAACTGAACTGCTGGTCCGTCTCCAATTGACTGCCAGACACACAACGACCCGGAAATACTACCGGTCGCTCCAGAGATGGTACGACAGTGCACTTCTCGATACGCGCTGCTGCTGCTGCCGCTCACGGGCAAGTAAGGCAGGAAGTTAGTGACGCCAGTAAATGGAATAAGAAAACGAGGCGGCAGTACAGTAATAGAAGATGACAAACAATAAATGGCATGAACACGACCCGTGCATATATGTTTCAAGGTTGCCGTTCTAGCGACAAAAACATTTCTCCCGACGAGAGGCCAGCTGTATGGCCTAAACACGCTCTTGTGATATGCCACACTTACGTGAGATCTGTGTCTATGTTATCCGACAATTCTGTCTGATAGGTTCATCAACCCGATTCCGATAGTCTCGTAGGGTGCTGCGCGCCGTTGTTCTCTCCTAGCTCTGACGCACACGTTCAGATCAGCTTCGCCGTTCCCTCCACTACGAACACGAACAACCCAACGTCGCACATTACTGATGTTGATACAGTCATCACCGTACACAGCTTTCATTATTCTATAGGTTTCAATTGGACATTCGTTTACTGCGGTTAGAAACTCTATTACAGAATGCTGTTCCTCACACACCGACATAGTTACGTTACACACCCCCATGCTACTCCCTGCAGTTCGGAGTCCTGTAGCAACGAAGTGGTGCAAGTTGCGTCAGCGAAGCGGGAAAGTTAACCAAGGATGCATGACATGCATGGAGAACAGAACAAAAAGTTCAGAGGCATACTTTTCAACACGTCGTCGAATATGTGATTAAATATTAAAGGAATTGTCGGATTATTACGTTCTCGATAAGGCGCTTTTAACAAAGCAACAACTGTCTTAACTCAAGAAATAATCACAACTCTGCGTCTGCAGTACTGCGGTCTGCAATGATAGTATTCTTCGCTATAATCAACTTCCACTTAAAGAAAACCGAGCAAACTACGAGTTTTCATTTCGCCATGCATATGAATACCGCGACGTGTCTGAAAGCTTAATAATCGCTAGTAAACTGTGCAGAAAAGTAATAAGCGGTCCAGAAGTAACATAACCACTTCACTGTGAGAAATAACTGAAACGGTCTCACCCATTTCTTTCATAATTGTGGAATCTCCAAATCTACACTTGCAACTACACGTAATAGCAGCAGAAAAAACAACGCACACGTGCCAATAGGATTCGCGCTCTGAAGGTTCTGTACATATTTAACTATGTATATAGGTAGTAAATCTGTAAGTTTTGGTGAGTTTACGAGTGTCAAAATATGTGAGATGATTTGCTGTATCTTGTGATTACAGTGACGTAGTAAAATTTGTTACACCACGAAACGATCGTAGACCCTAGTATTAGGCATAAATTTCAACTTGATATTTCTAGCCATTCCTGCGAGGAAAGGTTATTACCAGCCGGCCGTATCTTTTGGTTGCATTAATTTAGAAGCTTAAATTTAACTTAAATTTTCTACAGGATCAAGGAACCGTAGACGTTAGTACTCGTAATTGACACATACACTATGTGATAAAAAGTATCGGGACACCCTCAAAAACATATTTGGTATTAGGTGCATTGTGCTGCCACCTGCTGTCAGGTAATCCGTATCTGCTACCTCAGTAGTCGTTAGAGATCATGAGAGGGCAGAATGGGGTGCTCCGCAGAACTCACGGACTTAGAACGTGTTCATGTGATTGGGTGTCACTCGCGTCACACGTCTGTACGCGACATCATTAGTTCCACTGTTTCCGATGTGATATTGAAGTGGGAACATGAAGGGACACGTACAGAACAAAAGCATAAAGGCCGACCTCGTCTGTTGACTGACATAGACCGCCGACAGTTGAAGACGGTTATAATGTGTAAAAGGCAGACATGTATCCAGACCTTCACACAGGAATTCGAAACTGCATCAGGATACACTGCAAGTACTATAATAGTTAGGCGGGAGATCAGAAAACTTGGATTTCATGTTCGAAAGGCTGCTCATAAGCAACACATCAGGCCTGTAAATGCCAAACGACGACTCGATTGGTGTAAGGAGCATAAACTTTGGACGATTGAACAGTGGAAAAACATTGTGTGAAGTGATGACCCGCAGTACACAATTTGATGATCAGATGGCCGGCTGTCGGACAGCGAATACCCTTGAACGCCATCTGCCAGCGTGTGTAGTGCCAACAGTAAACTCGGAGGCGGTGGTGTTATGGTCTGGTCGTGTTTTTCATGGAGGGGGCTTTCACCCCTTGTTGTTTTCCATGGCACTATCACAGCACTGGCCTTCACTGATGTTTTAAGTAACATTTTGCTTCCCACTGTTGAAGAGCAATTCGGGAATGGTGACTGCATCTTTCAACATCTGTTCATAATGCACGGACTGTGGCGGAGTGGTTACGCGACAATAACATCCCTGTAATGGACTGTCCTGCACAGTGTTCTGACCTGAATCCTATTGAACACCTTTGGGATGTTTTGAAGCGCCGACTTCGTGCCAGGCCTCACCGACCGTCATACACTCCTGGAAATGGAAAAATGAACACATTGACACCGGTGTGTCAGACCCACCATACTTGCTCCGGACACTGCGAGAGGGCTGTACAAGCAATGATCACACGCACGGCACAGCGGACACACCAGGAACCGCGGTGTTGGCCGTCGAATGGCGCTAGCTGCGCAGCATTTGTGCACCGCCGCCGTCAGTGTCAGCCAGTTTGCCGTGGCATACGGAGCTTCATCGCAGTCTTTAACACTGGTAGCATGCCGCGACAGCGTGGACGTGAACCGTATGTGCAGTTGACGGACTTTGAGCGAGGGCGTATAGTGGGCATGCGGGAGGCCGGGTGGACGTACCGCCGAATTGCTCAACACGTGGGGCGTGAGGTCTCCACAGTACATCGATGTTGTCGCCAGTGGTCGGCGGAAGGTGCACGTGCCCGTCGACCTGGGACCGGACCGCAGCGACGCACGGATGCACGCCAAGACCGTAGGATCCTACGCAGTGCCGTAGGGGACCGCACCGCCACTTCCCAGCAAATTAGGGACACTGTCGCTCCTGGGGTATCGGCGAGGACCATTCGCAACCGTCTCCATGAAGCTGGGCTACGGTCCCGCACACCGTTAGGCCGTCTTCCGCTCACGCCCCAACATCGTGCAGCCCGCCTCCAGTGGTGTCGCGACAGGCGTGAATGGAGGGACGAATGGAGACGTGTCGTCTTCAGCGATGAGAGTCGCTTCTGCCTTGGTGCCAACGATGGTCGTATGCGTGTTTGGCGCCGTGCAGGTGAGCGCCACAATCAGGACTGCATACGACCGAGGCACACAGGGCCAACACCCGGCATCATAGTGTGGGGAGCGATCTCCTACACTGGCCGTACACCACTGGTGATCGTCGAGGGGACACTGAATAGTGCACGGTACATCCAAACCGTCATCGAACCCATCGTTCTACCATTCCTAGACCGGCAAGGGAACTTGCTGTTCCAACAGGACAGTGCACGTCCGCATGTATCCCGTGCCACCCAACGTGCTCTAGAAGGTGTAAGTCAACTACCCTGGCCAGCAAGATCTCCGGATCTGTCCCCCATTGAGCATGTTTGGGACTGGATGAAGCGTCGTCTCACGCGGTCTGCACGTCCAGCACGAACGCTGGTCCAACTGAGGCGCCAGGTGGAAATGGCATGGCAAGCCGTTCCACAGGACTACATCCAGCATCTCTACGATCGTCTCCATGGGAGAATAGCAGCCTGCATTGCTGCGAAAGGTGGATATACACTGTACTAGTGCCGACATTGTGCATGCTCTGTTGCCTGTGTCTATGTGCCTGTGGTTCTGTCAGTGTGATCATGTGATGTATCTGACCCCAGGAATGTGTCAATAAAGTTTCCCCTTCCTGGGACAATGAATTCACGGTGTTCTTATTTCAATTTTCAGGAGTGTAGATACCTGCGCTCAGTGCAGCACTCCGTCAAGAATGGGCTGCCATTCCCCAAGAAATCTTCCATCACCTGGTTTAACTTATGCCTGCGAGGATTGAAGCTGTCATCAAGGCTAAGGGTGAGTCAACACAATACTGAATTCCAGTAGTACCGATGGAGGGCGACACGAACGAAGTCATTTTCAGCCAGGTGTCCTTCTGATCACATAGTGTATTTCAAACTCGATATCTCTAGCCTTGTTTGAGAAAAACTGGTCTTAACATACAGAGAGACAGACGGACTACAAAGTGGTCCTACAAATCTTCCCTATTTAGCTGTTGAGGTACGAAGCCCTAAAAGTACCTAGGATTAACTCTCCGGTGCAACGTAAGTGGAATACGGCATAATACTAAAGGAAGGTAAAGCTAGTATCAGGATGAGGGTCACATGACGAATCTTAAGAAAATGTAGTTCGTCCACCACAGAAGGGCCTATAGAGCACTTGTCTGACCGATTCTTGAGTATTGCTTGTTATTCAGGGGCCCTTGGGAATTTGAGTTCATAGAAGAGATAGAGAAGGTCCCACGAATAACAGTGATGTTCTGTAGACCGATTGTTCGGTAAGCGAGAGAACGTTACAAAAGTCAGTAGAGGCATTGTTCATCATGGAGAGGTTTACTGCTGAAATTCAGAGAGCACACGTTGCAGGTAGATTCGGGCAACATGTTCTTTATACCGACACGTCTTACGAAAAAAACTGCGACGAGAATATCAAAAATAGGTGGAGCTCATACGGAGGACTACTGACAGTCATCGTTCCCTTTCTCTGTGAATGCATCATGCAAGGGAAGAAATAGTCACCAGAAGTATTGCATCGCACTCAATGAGAAAGTTTGCTGGGTGTATGTGTTTATACAGATATTAACGACTCTATATTTTCTAGTTTGTTTGTTCCACCAGCTTTCCTGTACGACAAAAGTTCGTATTCCTGCAGTGTCTTCCTCTTCACATGCATTACTTTAGCATTCACTGAAATTCGTTGTTGTGCTCAAAGCATATAATTGTGCAAGCATCTTCATCATAATGAGATTTTCACTCTGCGGCGGATTGTGCGCTGATATGAAGTTTCATATCAGCGCACACTCCGCTGCAGAGTGAAATTCTCATTCTGGAAACATCCCCCAGGCTGTGGCTAAGCCATGTCTCCACAATATCCTTTCTTTCAGGAGTGCTAGTTCTGCAAGGTTCGCAGGAGAGCTTCTGTAAAGTTTGGAAGGTAGGAGACGAGGTACTGGCAGAAGTAAAGCTGTGAGTACCGGTCGTGAGTCGTGCTTCGGTAGCTCAGTTGGTAGAGCACTTGCCCGCGAAAGGCATAGGTCCCGAGTTCGAGTCTCGGTCGGGCACACAGTTTTAATCTGCCAGGTAAGTTTCATCTTCATCATAATTTCATTTTTGATGTCAGTGAATTTCTGAAGTAGGATAGGGCTGGTTAAATAATACTGGACCAGGCAGTATTTAAAGCAACTTAAGACAGGCAACCTAACTTACAACTTCCCAACCCGGGCAGATTATGTAAACTGGGTTGCCTACGCCAAGGTGCGCGAGGTATTTTCTGGGTCAGTTTCATGTTCTCATCCCTGTAGTATTCCTTAACCTGTGTCAATCTGTCTCTCCCAACTTCTTTACTTCAGTCATTCCGTGCGGTATTTCTTGTGAAATTCCGGAAAGGCTTTATTTTCTTATTTCAGCGCTCAAGTTTTATTTCCATTTCTCGCACTTCTCGTTCCTCTACTCTTATTTTTATTTGCTTTGAAGTGAGTTTGTCTTCTGAAGACACAGTCCAGTCTATACTAGGGTGTTTCCTCGTACTACCGGAAACTCAAACGAATGTGCAAATTGCGCTTACGTGTCCTCCTGTTACGATACGATCCGGGAGACCTAATGGGCTTTGCCGACGGCACTCGGCACGTATCTGGCAAATCGCATTGTTCTGCAACGCTAAGGGCAGAACGGAAGAAGTGGGTGCGCGGTCTGTTCCAGTGAGATATAAGGCGAGCGGACGGCCGGCGGTTCATTTCGCCAATGGAGTGCCGGAGGCCGGCCGGCCGGAGTGATTCATTAAGGACAATAGCGTGGCGGGCCTGGGGGCGCGTCGATCACACTCTATCCGCCGCTCGACATAGTTGCCGACTCGTCGCGCTCGCCGCCCGCCAGACCGCCAGACCGGCTTTATCTCGCCGTTTGCCAAAGGCGATTGTTTCAGCAGAACTGTGACCGCTGTGGTAGCCCGTAAATTCTCGAGCGCTCTGTGTAGAGTCGTAGCAGAGCGAATTGCAGGCCCCACTGTAAACCTGCGTATAGCTCTAAAGTTGGTTCTCGAGCCATGAATCTGAAATTACTAAGCGTAAAGACGGTTGTCAGTGTAAGAAACAGTTTTCTGTACAGTGACAATACAGGTTCGTAGAAATTTGTGGACATAGTCCTTTACTTTCAAAATACGTCCTCCCTTTCATACGACTTGTTCTCTCTACATCACCCTGTCTCTCTAAGTTTATATCCCAACCCTTTCTCTCCACCCACTCTTTGCCTCTCCTCCTCTTTCTAAATCCATAGTGGCCACGTCGTCTGCAAGACATTAAATCGAAATTCTCCTTCCTTTCGTCTTCCATCTCTTCTTCCCTTCCACTGCGCATTATTCTCTCTCTTTCACCTTCTACGACCTTCCCCCACCACTCCCCCCCCTCTCTCTCTCTCGATGTATCAGAGAGGAGAAAAAAAACTGTTCAGAGCAGGATGTAGGATGTCAAACTGAGGAAAAGTTACTAAATAATCGCTGGTCGGATAAGTAGCAATGTCAACATGTGACTATAAAACGACACTCAATCACTGACGAGAGTACGAAAATGTGTGGATTTGAACCATCTTATCCTAACGAATACCCATGTTGCAAGAGCTAAGTTGCTGACTAAATTACCTGCTAATAATGGTTTCAGTTGATCAGTCAATTTTAATTCCTAGCAACGGCTCGTTATGTTATGCGAATTTTTTTATGTTTACTTAGAAAACTTAAATTTTAAATCAGCTACTCTAAAACTAACGTAATGCCATTAATTTGTTAAGAATATGAACATTAACAAAACTTAGCCAGACAAAACTATGCTGCTAGATTCACCCAAACATGTGCATTTACATAAACCTCTGATTGCTCATTCCTGAATGATCTGTCACTTTCAACCAACGATTCTCTTCCCACCAACAATTACTTGGAAAAGTTTGCTCAGTTTGACGTCCTCTGCCCTGCTGTGAACGTATTACCAGGCAATTATCTACATGGTGCAGAAAAATGCACGCTCACGGACTTCGCAGTGCGTTGCCTCACATACTAGCAACACAAAAATGTCCTTCACAAAATTTCGTCCTGCGCATATTTCGGGCAGTAAATGGACGTTAGACTGGCATCCTGGCAACACTGCAACCACATGTACAGTAACTATCTCTGTCAGCACATTTTATCAGTGCTGCGCAGTTGGTGCAGTGGATAGCGTTTTGGATTAGCATGCGGGAGTTCTAGGGTTGATACCGGGTCGAGGCTATTTGGTTTTTATTTGATAAATGTAGTCTGCGTGATGAAATATCTGGCGTCTTAATTGTCATACAGCGGTTACAGTGGGTCTTCTAAAAAAACATTTTTAGTTACATATTATGAACACAGAAATGGAAGTACAATCATTTTTATTGGTCAGCTTTTAAAGAAGCCTTTTACACGTCGTGGAGGAGAAATTTTCGCGTCACTGCATTTACTAGATTCCTGTTTTCTGTGTACCCTCCCGCAATGGACCCATCGCAATTATTTGCAAAGCACATTGCTGTCCCTAGGTTTGACGTAAGAGCCTAACGAAATGTAATGGACCTAAACGTGTAAATAATAATAGTTGGTATTAACCGGTGGGACCTTAAGGGGACGCTGCTGCACACAAAATAAGTTTGGAATCTAGTAGATGCAGTGGTGCGAAACAATTTGCGTCCACTACATGCAAAAGACTTCTTTAAAAGCTGACGAATGAAAACGATTGTACTTCTGGGTTTGTGGAATGTAACTCCAAATATTTTGTAGAAAACCCACTGTAATCGCAGTATGACGATTAAGACGCCAGATATGCTAACACGTATATATTTAACAAATAAAAACAAATATGCCACGATTCAGAATCGAATCCCCGACCTCCTGCATGCTGATACAAAACGCTACCCACAGCACTAACTGCACAGGACTACTGCTATTTGCTGATTACTGAGTGACCAGGGTGCCAGTCTTTAAGGTCCATTTACTGCCCGAAATATGCGCAGGTCGAAATTTTGTGACAGACATTTTTGTATTGCTAGTATGCGAGGAACCGCGCTGCGAAGTCAGTGTGAGAGTTTTTCTTCATCCTGTGTATAAAGAGCAAATACACAAACATCCATTCGCGGCCCCTACACTGCGTCCCTCTCTCCGTATCTAGGGGCTTTTTTTAAAAAAAATCTTTCCCTCATGCTCAGTTTCGTTTGTTTTATTTTACCGGAACTGTGCAGATAAAAGAGAGACTGAACTACTGTGCAGTAAATTTGACTTTTTCGTCACTTATGTCAGTTTGTTCACTTACATGTAATGAAGTTCTTCATGATCGAAAATTCCTTGGATTGAAAATTCCTTTAGTATCTGGAAATCAAATTTTACTGTAGCTGAAGCTTAAAAAGTACAAATAAATGTGGAATATGACGACTTAACATTGTATTGTAGAATGTTGTATAGACTATCGAATGTTGCAATACGGCCACCTTACCTGCATACTTTATTTCACTTTACTTCATTAATTAATAGTCTTCTGTTCTAAGTACATTTACTGCGAATAACGCTACTAAACAATATAGTATTAAAGTCGGGTTTATTTTTGCATAAGATGTTCATTATTGGTCGTAAAATACGTTTAACTGTTTTACTTTCACTATCGACTGTAGAAAATGTACTTTTCCTCTAGATCACAAAAAATAATGAATGGCAGCGCACAGTATCAATAAGAACTGAATTTCTCACTGACTTTGTAAATGGTCATTCATTTCATTTTGAGTACGTATGTTTGAGTTCAAATTCTACATAGAAGTCTGCGTGAGCCGAAACATGTAACGAATGAACTGCTAGAAACTTGTTTTTCGACGTAGATGGAATGTACGTTTTCATGTATACATCGATCACTGACGTGTGTGTGTAATATTTATTTCCGTTATTAATACCTTTGTCTTAAAGAAGTTTGTGTCTGCTATTCTCGTTGCGAATAACCATGACCACGCGGCGATAGGGAAGTATGTAAAAACATAAAAACGGACTCATGACTAGGCAAAAACCCGCACAATAACGTCGGGCAGTGCGAATCTTTCTTTTTATATTCTCTTGCCAACTGTGAAATCAGCTGAGCTCACCACATCATGTTATCATGCCGTGCCATTCAGGATTTTGCTTCACTGATCTGATAGTTTACATATTTGTACATAAAGTTTTGGCTCTATTTGCTGTCGGTGAGAGTGATACACATTGATGCTAGTACATGTGGGCACACATGATGATAACCACATGGTGAAAATCGGCCGACAGTGGAAATGAAACGGAATACAGAATTTTATTTCCGAAAATACCCAACCTACGGACTAAATACGATTCCCTCAAATAAGACTACAGCGCTTGTGCACTCAGAACTGAAGAAAACGCCTACATACAGGAGTTTTAGTCGACGTACTTTTCTAATTTTTTTCTTGACGCAGACGTTCTCGAATAATTGACTTTTTTTTTTGTAACGTCCTAGTAAAGGTACGTACGCAGAAAAGTTACTTGAACTTGTTTTTGGAGTCTGCGAACGAATCATAAGTTTTGATGACAAATGTGATTCTGGCAATACGGTAGAAAGCGTTTTTGATTACTTTCTTTATAAAACTGCGGTGCTTTAACATCTCTCAACCAGATACGCCATATTAATTCACCCAGTCACAGCTCTCTTCAGCTTACGCATTAACAGTATTTTCGGAAACAAGAAATTGCCGGCCGCGTGACGTAGAGCTTAAATAAAATTAAATGAATTGTGCTCGCTGAAATGAACGAGAGGAGTCTATGGGAACGAAATCAATGAAGATGTAATGATATACAAGATGAGTCACTAACTGTTGCCACATAGAGTAACTCCGAAAGTATGATAGTAGCTGAAAAGTTTGTGGGATAAAAGTTGCATGGGACAACGGGGGCCATAATATGACGTAGGTTTTTTGTCGCTGGGTGGGGTCGCGTTAGAGATATGAAGGTCAACGTTTTTTTATTTTTTATTTTTTTTTTAATTTCCCTCTCGTATATCGCGCAAATAGTAAGTATTCGTCGAATACGGCGTATCCATCGTACCTGCCATTGACATGTAAACATCGTTCGACGGTTTCGCAGTACGCACTAATAGGAATGGCAAGACTGGTATCATCGAATCAAGCGAATGTAAATGATGTATTCCTTCGAAGAACAAGTCGATATGCTTCTCATTTACGGAGAATGTCAACGAAATTCAGTGAGATGAGAGCTAGAGACTTACAAGCTGAAACATATCATCAACGTACACACCCTGCACGTCGTATATTCAAATATGTGTATGATATATCGGGAACAACTGGATCTTTAACGCATCGGAAACACACCCGGCAAAGGAAAGTTACTGACGAGGAAACAGAAATTGGTACCCTTGCTACTGTGGTTCGTGATCCTTGTGTTAATTCGCGTCAAATCGCAAGGAAATCTGGCTTGAGACAGAGTGGTGTTGTTCCTGTTCTGCATCGCCGTATATATCATCTTTACCATATCAGTCTCCACTAAGAATTAACTGGTACGGTTTGTACGCGTCACATTGAATTCTGACGATGGGCTCAACTTCGTATTCAGAGGGATGACACATTTCTAAAAATCCATATTGGCTGCGGCAAGTTGTGGTCAGTGAACGTATGGTGTGGGATTATGGACAGAATTATAGGCCCTATTTAATCGAAGGAAATCTTAATGGTAGGAAGTACACTACATTCCTGGAAGAAACATTAGGTCTGACATTGGAAGAAATACCTTTAGGAACAAGGATGCGGTATCAACACGATGGCTATCCGGCACGTTTTTTCTAATGGCTAGAAATGAGTTGCAGAGACAGTTTACAAATCGTTGAATTGGACGCGGAGTTGTGTCGTGGCAGGCTCGTTCGCCAGACTTCACGCTCCTTGATTTCGTCTTGTGGGTATTCGTAAAAGACATTGTTTATAAAGACGTTCCAACTACACCTGAAGATGTGCAAGAGAGTGCCGATGCGATAAGGAATAGCGCCCAGTCCATGATAAGAATAATGCCGCCCTGCCTATACACCAATGGCCATCACCTCGAACACCTTTGTAAAATGGACGTTCATGCAACCTTTGTGACCTTCGTTGACCTTAAAAACCTTACTGTTGCACATCATTGGATTCGTCTCGATAGCCGCTATCAGAAAATAAGTACCAAACTATAGCGTCCCATTAAAAAAAAAAAAAACAGCTGACCTTCATATCCATGAAACAACCCCACGTCATATTAAGGCCCCCGTTGTCCCGTGCAACTTTTGTCCCACAAACTTTTCAGCTCTTGTAGAGTTATTCTTGGTGGCAATAGTTAGTGACTCACCCTGTATATGGAATAATCAATGCCACTAAATGTCTGAGTAACATTTCTTTTACTGACCACAGTAACTCACTGAGCCGTACCTATATTTATGAAAATGGAATAAATTTCAGTAAACACTGCTACAGCACAGTTTTAAAACTTTCTATTCCGGAATAATTTGCAGGATCTGAAGCTAATGACATCAACTGCGAGGATTCTGTATTACGCGCCTGGATGTTTTGCGAGAGCTAATTATAATTACGAAAACTATCATAGTTGGCGATGTCGTACCTCTCCAGGTTTATGACTGCTTACAACGCTGTGCAGCCGATTACACTCTACGTAAATGTCTTACGCAACTCAAACAGCGGCGTACGTGACTTGTGGTTCTTAGGATGGATTTCCTTTAGGAGCTCCAGAAATGCCGTGGCACTTACGCGATGTTTAACGACAGCTCTCTTGCATCTGCATACTAGGCTCGCACACTTCCACGAATACGAAATCGTACGGAGAATAATAGAAAAGCAGTGTAAACCACCCTCTCAGTTTACTGACGTTTCAAGTAATTACTGCCGTTCTCACATTTACTCTTCCGCTTCATCAGATTTGTCTGCCCACCCACTCGTCATCCTGATACCGATTAAAGAGCTGAGCAAACGAGAGAGTGGTTATTTGGAAAACGAGTCTATCGATATTAACCGTAACTAGCTGAAAGCCATAATAGCAGCGCCAAGTACATTGCTACAGCTCTAGCAGTGAAAATGACTGTTTAAATAATGGAACTCGGCTGTACTCTGTGCCAGCAATGTTTTCTACCAATAGAACAAATAAACTATATAAATAACGACTTGTCAATCGATGAGGTCCAAGGAAGCTCAGATAAAAGAACAATAAAATATTTATCGACACGTCTTATAATGTCCGGCTAACAGAAAGCATGATTTATGTGACCAGGCAGCTCCTTTCCATTGTTAAGTCGCGAGATTCAGTCTTACGAACGACGCACGTATAAACAGCGATCTGCAGCTCTGTTTACTTCTATTGCGAGTGTAACATCAGTCTCGGAATCGTTTAATTCCCTTAGTTAGATAGTCTGATAAAATGAGCGGGTAATAATAAAATACAAGTAGTTGTGAAAGTCTATCTTCTCTGCCTCGAATAGTCTTCCAATAAACACGACACAAACTCTGCATGGGCGTAACTGCCACCAACCATTTTGCGTCCACACTCCAACTCCTGACTTGCTGCCCATTGGAAAATAAGCATTAAATCCTTAATGTTAATGGAGGCAATCCCTTTTTTGAGTCATCGGGCTTCTCACTGGTTTGGTGTGGCTATCGTAATCTAGGTCCTTATTTATGTGTTCCAATCTCCGTATTACTCTATAGTTTTTATCACATACAGGTGCCTCTATCACTACGGACCATATTCCATGATGTCTTAATAAATAAACTATCATCCTGTGACTTTGTCAGTGTTTCCCATACATTCCTTTCTTGGCAGATTCTGCGTAGAACTTTGTCATTCCTTACCGTATTAGTCCACCTAATTTTCAACATTCTTCTGTAGCACCACAACGCAAATGCTTAGGGTCTCTTCCGTTCCGATTTTCCCGTGTTTCACTACCACATAATGCTTTGCTCCAAAAGTACATTCTCAGAAACGTGTTTCTCAAATGACTTCCCCTGGTTAGGAATGGTATTTTTGCCAGTGCTAATCTACTTTTTATGTCCTCCATGTTCCGTTCATCATTGGTCATTTTGCTGCCTAGGAAAAAAAATCTCTTAACTTCATCTACTTCGTGACTATCAATCCTGATGTTAAGTTTCTCGCTATTCTCATTTCTGCTTCTTCTCATTACTTTCACCTTTCTTCAATTTATCCTCAGCACATACTGTGTACTCACCAGACTGTTCATTCCTTTCAATACATCCTGTAATTCTCATTCATCTTGTCTGGATACAGTAATACACTCCTGGAAATTGAAATAAGAACACCGTGAATTCATTGTCCCAGGAAGGGGAAACTTTATTGACACATTCCTGGGGTCAGATACATCACATGATCACACTGACAGAACCACAGGCACATAGACACAGGCAACAGAGCATGCACAATGTCGGCACTAGTACAGTGTATATCCACCTTTCGCAGCAATGCAGGCTGCTATTCTCCCATGGAGACGATCGTAGAGATGCTGGATGTAGTCCTGTGGAACGGCTTGCCATGCCATTTCCACCTGGCGCCTCAGTTGGACCAGCGTTCGTGCTGGACGTGCAGACCGCGTGAGACGACGCTTCATCCAGTCCCAAACATGCTCAATGGGGGACGGATCCGGAGATCTTGCTGGCCAGGGTAGTTGACGTACACCTTCTAGAGCACGTTGGGTGGCACGGGATACATGTGGACGTGCATTGTCCTGTTGGAACAGCAAGTTCCCTTGCCGGTCTAGGAATGGTAGAACGATGGGTTCGATGACGGTTTGGATGTACCGTGCACTATTCAGTGTCCCCTCGACGATCACCAGTGGTGTACGGCCAGTGTAGGAGATCGCTCCCCACACCATGATGCCGGGTGTTGGCCCTGTGTGCCTCGGTCGTATGCAGTCCTGATTGTGGCGCTCACCTGCACGGCGCCAAACACGCATACGACCATCATTGGCACCAAGGCAGAAGCGACTCTCATCGCTGAAGACGACACGTCTCCATTCGTCCCTCCATTCACGCCTGTCGCGACACCACTGGAGGCGGGCTGCACGATGTTGGGGCGTGAGCGGAAGACGGCCTAACGGTGTGCGGGACCGTAGCCCAGCTTCATGGAGACGGTTGCGAATGGTCCTCGCCGATACCCCAGGAGCGACAGTGTCCCTAATTTGCTGGGAAGTAGCGGTGCGGTCCCCTACGGCACTGCGTAGGATCCTACGGTCTTGGCGTGCATCTGTGCATCGCTGCGGTCCGGTCCCACGTCGACGGGCACGTGCACCTTCCGCCGACCACTGGCGACAACATCGATGTACTGTGGAGACCTCACGCCCCACGTGTTGAGCAATTCGGCGGTACGTCCACCCGGCCTCCCGCATGCCCACTATATGCCCTCGCTCAAAGGCCGTCAACTGCACATACGGTTCACGTCCACGCTGTCGCGGCATGCTACCAGTGTTAAAGACTGCGATGGAGCTCCGTATGCCACGGCAAACTGGCTGACACTGACGGCGGCGGTGCACAAATGCTGCGCAGCTAGCGCCATTCGACGGCCAACACCGCGGTTCCTGGTGTGTCCGCTGTGCCGTGCGTGTGATCATTGCTTGTACAGCCCTCTCGCAGTGTCCGGAGCAAGTATGGTGGGTCTGACACACCGGTGTCAATGTGTTCTTTTTTCCATTTCCAGGAGTGTATTATCAGTGAATCTGATAATGATTTAGCTTGAATTTAAAACCCACCTTGAATCTTTTATTTCCGTTATTGCTTCTTCGATAAAGATCGAACAGCAGGGTTGAAAGAATACATGCCTGTGTTACACCCTTTTTAATCTGAGCAGATTGTTCTTGGTCTTCCAGTCTTATTAATCTTTCTTCGTTCTTGTTCGGGTTGGACATTATCCATGTATCCCTGTAGCTTAGCCGGCCAGGGTGGCCGAGCGGTTCTAGACGCTACAGTCTGGAACCGCGCGACCGCTACGGTCGCAGGTTCGAGTCCTGCCTCGGGCCTGGATCTGTGTGATGTCCTTAGGTCAGTTAGCTTTAGGTAGTTCAAAGTTCTAGGGGACTGATGAGACCTCAGAAGTTAAGTCCCATAGTGCTCAAGCCACATCCTTGTAGCTTACCCCTAACTTTTTCAGAATTTCGAACATTTTGTACCATTGCATTAAAGTCCTGATTCCATTATCAACCGAAACGTCAGACCCGCCTCTCTGGTGCCTTACCTTTCCTAAAGGCAAACTGATCGTCACTTCACAGATCCTCAATTTTCTTTTCCATTCTGCTGTATACTGTTGCTGTCTGCAACTTGGGTACATGAACTGTTAAGCTGGTTATGAGGTTATTCCCACACTTGTAATCTCTTACTATATTCAGAAATGCGTGGATGACATTTTTCTTAAAGTCTGGTATTCTACACCACAACGTGAATAGTTTTGACGCCACTTTCACCCATGGTTTTAGAAATTCAGATGGAATATTATCTATCCCTTCTGCATTATTTGATCTTAAGTCGTCCAAAGCTCTTTTAAAATTTGATTCTAATCCTGGATTCCATATCTGTTCCTTGTCGACCCCTGTTTGTTCTTCGACGACGTCACTAGACAAGCCCTTCCCCTCATGGGGAAGGTCTTCGATAGAATGAGTTCTACCTTTCCTCTCTCTCTCCGCAGCATTTAAGAGTGGAATTTCTATTGCTCTCTTGTGTTACCACACTTGCTTTTAATTTCTCCGAAGGTTACTTTGACTCTTCAAATGGCGAGTCGCTCCGATAATCACTTCTTTTTCGATGTCTTTACATTTTTTGTGCAGTCATTTCACCTTTGCTTCCTGGCACTTCCTGTTTATTTCATTCCTAAATGACTTCCATTTCCGTATTCCTGAATTTCCCTGCACATTTTTGTACTTCCTTCTTTCGTCGACCAACCGAACTATTTCTTCTGTTAGCCATTGTTTCTTTACATTTACCTTTCTTGTACCTACGGTTTCTTTCAAACTTCTGTTATTGGCCGTTTTAGAGATGTCCAGTCCTCTTCAGTTGAACTGCCTTCTGAGCCATTCATTGTCGCAATATCTATAGCCTCAGAGAAGTTAGCGTCAGTTCCTCAATCCTTAGTCCTTCCGTATCCCACTTTGGCGCGCAGTGACTTTTCCTGCCCGGGCTCTTAAACTTCAGTCTACTAAACTGTGATCTGCCTACATCTACTTCTGGGTTCGTCTTACGATCCAACATCTGATTTAGGATTCTGTGCCTGATCATGATATAATGTAATTTAAATCTCCCCGCATTTCCTGGCCTTTTCTCAGTGCACCTCCTCCTCTAGTGATCCTTTAACGGAGTATTCGTTATCACTAGCTGAAAGTTACTGCAGATCTCAATTAGTGTCTCTTCTGTTATTCAGCCCCCTATTCTGCTGTAACCCTTCCTTCTATTCCATTCTCTAAAATAGCGTTTTCATCTCCCTTCATATACAGAATTACCCGTTCAGTATCCAGATATACACTACTGGCCATTAAAATTGCTACACGAAGAAGAAATGCAGATGATAAACGGGTATTCATTGGACAAATATATTATACCAGAACTGACACGTGATTACATTTTCACGCAATTTGGGTGCATAGATCCTGAGAAATCAGTACCCAGAACAACCATCTCTGGCCGTAAGAACGGCCTTGCTACGGCTGGGCATTGAGTCAAACAGAGCTTGGATGGCGTGTACAGGTACAGCTGCCCATGCAGCTTCAACACGATACCACAGTTCATCAAGAGTAGTGACTGGCGTATTATGACGAGCCAGTTGCTCCGCCACCATTGACCAGACGTTTTCAATTGGTGAGAGATCTGGAGAATGTGCTGGCCAGGGCAGCAGTCGAACATTTTCTGTATGCAGAAAGGCCCGTACAGGACCTGCAACATGCGGTCGTGCATTATACTGCTGAAATGTAGGGTTTCGCAGGGATCAAATAAAGGGTAGAGCCACGGGTCGTAACACATCTGAAATGTAACGTCACTGTTCAAAGTGCTGTCAATGCGAACAAGAGGTCACAGAGATGTGTAACCAATGGCACTCCATACCATCACGTCGACTGATACGCCAGTATGGCGATGACGAATACACGCTTCCAATGTGCGTTCACCACGATGTCACCAAACACGGATGCGACCATCATGATGCTGTAAACAGAACCTGGATTCATCCGAAAAAATGACGTTTCCTCATTCGTGCACCCAGGTTCGTCGTTGAGTACACCATCGCAGGCGCTCCTGTCTGTGATCCTGCGTCAAGAGTAACCGCAGCTATAGTCTCCGAGCTGATAGTCCATGCTGCTGCAAACTTCGTCGAACTGTTCGTGCAGATGGTTGTTGTCTTGCAAACGTCCCCATCTGTTGACTCAGCGATCGAGACGTGGCTGCACGATCCGTTACAGCCATGCGGATAAGATGCCTGTCATGCCGACTGCTAGTGATAGGAGGCCGTAGGGATCCAGCACGGCGTTCCGTATTACCCTCCTGAACCCACCGATTCCATGTTCTGCTAACAGTCGTTGGATCTCGACCAAAGCGAGCAGCAATGTCGCGATATGATAAACCGCAATCGCGATAGGCTACAATCCGACCTTTATCAAAGTCGGAAATGTGATGGTACGCATTTCTCCTCCTTACACGAGGCATCACATCAACGTTTCACCAGGCAACGCTGGTCAACTGCTGTTTGTGTATGAGAAATCGGTTGAAAACTTTGCTCATGTCAGCACGTTGTAGGTGTCGCCACCGGCGCCAACCTTGTGTGAATGCTCTGCAAAGCTAATCATTTGCATATCACAGCATCTTCTTCCTGTCTGTTAAATTTCTTGTCTGTAGCACGTCATCTTCGTGGTGTAGCAATTTTAACGGCCAGTAGTGCACTTTATCTCTTCGTCTTCTTCTTATGGAATCGGCATGTATACCCGAACTATTGTTGTCTGAGCTAGTTTCTTGTCGGTTCTGATGAGAACAAATAACACACTCTCTGCCCCACCTTCCTCTTTATAACGCATCGTATTCCAGTTGTACCATTTTCTGCTGCCGTTGATATTACCCTATGTTCGCCTCACCATAATTCCTTATCTTCTTTCCATTGCACTTCAGTTACTGGAAGTACTAACCACTCTAAAAACATACGAATTGCAATTTCTGTAATTATTAATCTTCAACCGACATAAATACTGATGTAGCGTTGTTCAGTACGCCGTCATGTCACCAACAGAAATATCTGCGCATATACCGGTTACAGCCAGTCTATTCAAATTATTTGGAGGATACTGTTAATTCTTCAGTTACAGCGTTTTATGGTGAGTAAAATTCTGTATATTTCTAAAAGAAGTTATATAACGTGTAGACGCATAAGCGATACTTAGTCAGTCGTGGACCATCTTGTACGTTGAAATGGAAAGTCTTCTACCATTCGTATTTTTAAATGAACGGAGTTCCTTTAATGTTTCAACAATTTTCTCTGTCTTGGAAAGGGATATTTGTGTTAGTTGTCAATAATTTATATTTCAAAACGTTTTTTGCGGTTAACTGGATTCTCATAATACTTCTAAATTTAATTTCACTTATTGACTTATTGACATAAACTTTATCTAAGTAGCGAAAAGTCGACGCTGTAGCTGACCAGCGACAGGTTCATATTGTCAGTGCCAGTCCAGTTGCACTCGAAATACTGTAGTGAAACGTGGTGTGTCGCTCTGATTCAGCGAATGGCATTCCGACGTGAGAGTCAAAGTTCTTGTTTGTATTTCTTGTTTCATTTGTATGTGAACTGAATGTGTTCCTTATCTCGGAAATTAGTAATTCGGATAGTAAGTGCTTGCATTGGAAGTGGTGATGAATTTGTATATTGCCATAATGCACATGGTTTAATGGAAGATTCCGGAATCTCATCCTATAACGGAACTGAATGGTGGTTGTCATTGACAGCCAGAACTGGCGATTTAAAAACTGGGTTAATTTGGAAATGAGCCTGATGCAAACACGATTATTTAATTTTTATTTCCCCAGACATGTTTCGACATCAATGGGTCATGTTCTGTGGGTTAAATTTTTATTCCTGCATAGTACAACATCACATTTGTTATAATGTAACTACTGTAGTCCTAAGAAATACAATATTTGGAATTTGCTTCGTTTTGTTTGGACACTCACTTAAAATTACATCGTTAATTGAACTGTATTATTATACATCGATTTTAGTGCTCGATTTTTTTTAAATTTTTTTATTTATTTTTTTTTCAGCGTGTCATGTGCAAACTAGGCAAACTAGCCATGAAGAAAATTATTGCGTATTTGTATAGAGCTGTTTCGAGGGCAGAGGTTATGTACGTTTCTGTACTGACATTTTCGGTCCTGTTACGAGTCCTTGGTTGGCGTCTCAATCGTCTACTACTTAGTGCATTGCTTTCACTCAGTTTTTCATATATTTCCGCTCGCCTCACATGCACCTACACAAAATGTTATCTGAGCAGACACTTTTGACAATACACTCAGTGAGAGGTTTCATGTTATTATCGTTGATCTTGTATTTGTTATGGCGCTGATTTTAAGAGTGTGTGTGTGTGTGTGTGTGTGTGTGTGTGTGTGTGTGTGTGTGTGTGTGAGAGAGAGAGAGAGAGAGAGAGAGAGAGAAGGAAAGAGGGGTGGGGAGAGGACCAAGACTGAGGGTTTTTTTCCTGTTATGTTTTTGTAGGAGTCACCTCTGTATAGTTCATTGAGTGTTCCAAACAGTGTTTTGTTGCACAGTGTTGTATTTTCATTCAGGACTCTCTTTCTCCTGATTATTGCTTTTTATATGCGGTAGTTCTCCTCTATTGTGAGTTTTTGATAGACCGTTGCTTTCTCTGAGGATCTTAAGGTCAGTCTCCATGGTTTTTTTAAAGTGTGTCCTTCTCCACAATGGAAATTTATTTGGTAATTTATTTGGTACAGTATCAATGGGTCATTCAGTGTCTTTGTTAAAGAATACTAAGGGATAAAGATGTCCTTGATTTGTTACAGTCTCATGCACGAGTCGGTCATCTATGTTGACTTTAAAATGGTCTGCTGCGTCCTTCTCCAGCAACAAGTGTATACCAAGTATCTCTTGAGACAGCACAGCTTGTGAGAAGTATTTGGTGCTGTCAACTGGCCACCAGGACCTGACCTGGAACCTGGTGTTGCAAACGTTCTACATCAAATACTTTCCGACAGGAAGAAAGTAATATTTCCACCTCTGCGTATAAAATTGGATCTCATGAAGCAATTTGTTAAAGCATTTTCAACTGAAAGAGACTGTTTCAAATAAGTCATTCCATAGACAGAACTTGAAGAGAATACTTGGCTGCCATTGGAATATACTGTCCAAGACTTTTGGGAAATAGACGAACACAGAAATATACAGAAATTGTGCAGAAACTCTCGAAGAGCTTCAAAATCCTTGGTAATAAACTGAACATTTTGCTTATTTCCTAGCAAATTTTCGTGCAGTCTCCACCTCTCCAGCAAGATGCGTTTACGCGTCGGCCAGGGAGGTGGTTGTCTGCGTTTCCGCATCTACCGCCTTCCTATTGGTGATCGGCACCTCCTCTTTGCGAGTCGCAAGGGTCAAGGCTTCCGTCAGTTGCCACATCTGACGGCGTGCCTCTTCCAGTTCTCTAAATTCGACTATTTGATTAACAATGCCGTCTGCGTTAAAGACGCACATTGTCAGGCCTTGGATATTTGGTCGTCTGTCTATGATGAGGTGTCGAAACTATTGAGGAAGTCGCAGAGGACTGCTGGACTGCTGCCTGAAGGACGACGAGGACCTGAGTGTTCTGCCTCTGGGCCTCCCTCAATTCCTCCATCATTTCTATGACGAGGTTCATGGTATGGACGATAATGCGTAACTGATCCGAGGGGGTGGACAGAGTGTGAGGTTCCCTAGAACTTCCTCTGTCTCGGTGGACCTGTTCGTTGTACTTTTCTCAGTGTTGTTCTTGTGCGTGTGTCTGGTGTACAGGTGACTGGCCATTTTGGTGGAGAAACCACTTCCGTGTATGTTGCCATTGGTGTGTCGGGACTTAATTTTACCCAAGATTGTCTGTGTGTGTTGTCCTGTTTTGTTAAAAAATGGCTCTGAGCAGTATGGGACTTAACTTTTGAGGTCATCAGTCCCCTAGAACTTAGAACTATTTAAACCTAACTAACATAAGGACATCACACACATCCATGCCCGAGGCAGGATTCGTACCTGCGACTGTAGAGGTTTCGCGGTTCCAGACTGTAGCGCTAGAACCGCTCGGCCACGCCGGCCGGCTCCTGTTTTGCCTTTCTGTGTGGTTTCATGGGGTGGTGGTGTCTTGTTTTCGTGTGTGGGGGCGGCCTTCGCACCCTTTACCTTCTGTGTGTATTTGATGTGGACTTCATAACCTTGGTACCCAGCCACGTGGTTTTTCCCACACAGTGCGCACCCTGTCTGTGGGTCCAGGTGTTTCATTGTACAAGTCCTGGTGTCAGAGGGTTTTTCTGCAGCGCACGGGAATCTGGCAACGGGCGGCTATATGATCCAGCCCCTGACGCCTGAAGCATTGCACCACTTTGTTCTTGCGGCGGAGTGGCTCCGTGGTGAAAGGGTCTGCCAGAACAACCTGTTCTGAGGTATGTCTGGCAGAGTGACTTGGGACAATGGCCACTTACTCACTGCCTCATTTTTGCCCATCTTCTGAACGGTTTTTCCAGCAAATCCATGGGCAGTGTGCCGTCCCCAGTGAAAGTATTGAAAAAATCTCGAACGCAATTATTTAAAACAATTAATATGGACGAGAGCATTTATCTCGATGCTTAATATTATACTGAGTACGATACTGGCCGCTCAGGTGGCAGATAATTTGTATCATTTCTATTATTATTATAAAAATGTTGACATAAACTTTCGAGTGCAAAGAGTAATAATTATGCACCACACCAACAATGAAAATTAATGTAAAGGAGAACTGTGTTCAATTGTATTCTTTTTATCAGTTCAGTCTCTGTCTCTCTCTTGTCTGCCGTGTAAGAAGTCGGACATATTGGTTCACTGCTGTTGAATGTAAATACATTTGTAATATTAATTTGACAATATAATAGTTCAACGTTATTGTTCACTTTTATGTGCAGAAGGTGAGCCCTGTGTCATGTCCGTTTCCTTTAAATATCAATATTCTGAGTAATTTTCAGCGCAACAATTGCAGCCGCCGCTGCAGCTACAGACGCCATTACGTGGCAATCTTAATTCATGAAATTCGTGGAAGCGAAGAAATCACCCGCTTATAATATAAATATTTTTTCCACAGCCGTCCGACGCAGTGGACGAAGACGTAGTTTTTAAGATTTTCATTTTCATTTCTTGGCTGGGATCCAGAGCCACGCCTCGGACTACAATTAATTGTTAAGTGGTAAGAACAATTCTCTCACATGACTGGGCAATTACAAATGATAATCAACGATCTCATGCTTGTTAACGATATTAGCAGAGGCAAAATACAAAAATATTATTTCAGTTCTTAACTTCAATGCAATGTGTTTCAAGATCGGCTCGTATTAGAGTAACTATCACGAACAAAAAGTTTTCTCATGATTAATTATTGTTGGCCAACTAGTTGTGAAAAGCATAAAAATCAACTTAAAAAAATAACTTAAATCCAAACCAAAACCAAATCTCAACCGTTTAAAGAGCTCATCACACACCATTGAATTATTATTTTATTAATGTGCGTAATATATATAATTATGCGAGAGCAGTCAGGTCTGGTTTGACTGCCTGGGCGAGAGTCGTCCCTAATAATGTTTTTGTTTCTTGTCTTGGTGGTGGGAAACGTGAAGTGTAGTACATGTGTGTCAGTGAGGGCCTTTTTTATGCAGTTGTAGTCTTCTATGTTGTGTAGTATGATTTTAATTTTGTGCCCCCCCCCCTCCCCCCCCCCCTGTTAGTTTCGCTTTGAAGTTGTCCCCCTTGATTTGTGTTTTGATCACGTCGTGGAGTTCCTCGTAGTTACGAGGCGGTGTGATGTGTTGTTTCATGTGGTTCCTCTGGCGCATCGGCCAGCGCCTGAAGTCTGTTTGGGATGGGGCCCACCCCTCGTGTAGGTTGAAGTCTCGGCTCTCGGAAGGTTTTTATCGCCAGCAGAAAGCCTTCCAAATCCTCCCTAGCTTCTTGGTTCCCTTCCAAGCCAGCGGTTTTCTGGTTCTCTTCTAGGACAACAAAAGGTGCTGCCGGAGGCTCAGGATCTGCTGGCTCCCCAGGGGTAAGGGGTGCGATTTGGGTTTGGGGGGGGGGGGGGTCCTGCTCTCTTGTGTCCGTCCTTGCGATCCTTCTATGCACGCCGCTGCTTCGTGGACGTGAACTTGAGTGGGAGTGATTTAAGGAATTAGGATCGGATGGGGGTTTGGGTTACAGTTGTGGGTTTGGGTGAGGATTTTGGTAGGTTGTTGGGTCTCTGCTTGTCATCATTTAGGTCGAGGATGTGTTGGGAGAGTCGATTTTGTGTGTTGGCAAGTAGGAGCGGGCTCAGGAGAGGGGAAGGAGCGAGGGACGTGATCGGAAATACTGAAAATCAAGTTATTTGTGTTTTCTGTGTAGTTGCATTGTGTGGACGTCACCACTTATGGAGCTGAAAGGGTGGGGCTGCTGCCTTGGGGGGGGGGGGGGGGGGTGACACGCAACCATCGTTGGCACCGTAGGGTTTCCCAGTTCCGTTGTAGGCTCTAGTATAATTATGGTAGACGTGGCACTCTGGACAGCGGCGGCGGGAACCTTCTCTTTGGTTCCGCGGCTGGCTTCCAGGTTCTGGCCCACATTTTCCCCACGTTTTGGGGGAGCAGAGGCTGGCTCTGCGGCAGCCGAAATGCTCGAAAAGGCTGGCGGCGCGGCCCGCGGCTACAAGACAACGAGCCTTGTACCTTCGTCGGAGTGAGACCGCCGTGACAAGGCCCACCCAAGGCCCAAGATCGACATTCCGCTTCGACGAGGCGACATGACAATTCTGCTGTCAGGCGACGCCACGCAAAAATTCCCAAGCGCAGTTTTTCTACGCTGTGAGACCTCATTGCTAGTGCCCGTCAATGTTTTAATAAAAACAAAGCCGGTAGGTACTTGCGGTTTTATTCGCGTACATGCGGGGGCCAATGGCTGTATATGCGCGAGTAAGCGGAACCGACGCTCTACGCTTAACTGCCACTCAGCGAGTCAGTGCGGAGTCTGCTCTCTCTCTCTCTCTCTCTCTCTCTCTCTCTCTCTCTCTCTGTCTGCTCTCGATAACCTCACCTGAGGTAGTCAACAATAATAGTTTTTGTCAGTTGACATTTACGGTACAAGGATAAAAAGAAGTTACTTTTCTGAGATTAAAAGGATTGACTAAAACTTATCTTGGCTAGACAGAATAAAAAACAGTAGGTGCTAGGAAACTAGCGGTGCGAGGAAGAGGAATGTTTCTTTTTCTTCTTCTGCTTGACTCTTGGCGTAGCATCGATAATACGTTGCCAGTCATATTCGGTAAAGATAGGGAAGCTGTTTGAGATCCAGATCCCTCTTGGGAATGACGGCGGTCAGGTTTGCAATGGCCCAACCGAAATCGTAAGGTTTGTGGGGTAGAGGTGGTTTAGGAACGTTACGATCGATGAAAGTTTGGGAGTTACTGTGGTGCACGCATGTCTTGTTGCGCAATGATTTCGCGACCATCTTCAGTAGTTGCGGTGCGGTTGTCTCCCCTGGCTGCGTGTAGACGACCACTTCTGCATCATGTTCTTGGCTGGGCGCAGCAGTGTGGAATTCTCCCGGCATCGGCTGTTCCACCTCGTCCTCGGGAGGGCGGGCAGGTGGTTCGGTGGCTGTGTTGCTGAAGGGGCTGGATCGGTATCTTGTTTCTGCAGGCCCTCCCCTTTCGAGGAGGGGGCAGACCTTCGCCACCTCGATGGGCGCCCCCCCCATAACACCCCACGTTGCCGCATGGGCCCGGTGAGAGTCCGTTCAAATGGTTCAAATGGCTCTGAGCACTATGGGACTTAACATCTGAGGTCATCAGTCCCCTAGAACTTAGAACTACTTAAACCTAACTAACCTAAGGACAACACACACATCCATGCCCGAGGCAGGATTCGAACCTCCGACCGTAGCAGTCGCGCAGTTCCGGGCTGAGCGCCTAGAACCGCGAGACCACCGCGGCCGGCTGAGAGTCCGTCTCGCACCTCGGAGTTGAACGAGCTGGAGGTGCACCTCATCTGGCTAAGCCTGGAGGGCAGCCTTGTCTTCCGCCGTGGCGAATTTGAGAGTGGCGACTGCGTTGGCGACAGCGTCTTCTACCTTGCGAGTGCTGTCAGGGGTGCAGCAGCACGGCTGTCCATCCACCTCAACAACGGCAGAGGTGCTGATGGTGTGGCGCGGGGCGGGGTATCTGCAGCATCTTGATCCATTCTTCACTTAAAACTTCAGGGCTGATAGGCCGTGGTCGAAGTATAAAACACTCTCCTGACGTTTCGTCTCCGACTGCGGGAGACATCCTCGGAGGTAAAGCGGCGAGGATGTCTCCCGCAGTCGGAGACGAAACGTCAGGAGAGTGTTTTATACTTCGACCACGGCCTATCAGCCCGGAAGTTTTAAGTGAAGACAATACCGGCCATGAAAGCTTACATTGTATGATCTTGATCCATTATTAACTTATCTTGAGCAGTGGCTCGGCGTCGGCGTGTGTGCCTCCCCTTCCCGTGGCCACAGCTCTCGAGATAACTGCAGCCGCGGTAGCTGGCGGCCTGTGCGCCGCCGCAGTTGACACATGCGGTGGCGACGTCCCTCAGCTTCGTACACTCGGGTGCCAGTTGCGGCTTTGCACACTTTAAACACTGGAGTGCGTCAGTGCAGCCCGTGGCTAAGTGCCCCAGCTTCTGACAGCGGAAGCACTGCACAGGCTTCTTCCTCTTCTACTTGCCGTCCAGCCCGAGCCCTTGGTCCAGGAGGCTAACGTTCGCGGCGACTTGTTCTCTTCGTCTTACCTCCCCGCGTCCAGGCATGTTGGCGCAGCGAGCGAGAGTAGCAGCGAGCAGCGGCGATGTGACCTCCAGCGAGTCAAGCGCGCGGAGTCCGCTCATTGTCGGTGTTATTTACGTCCGTCGGTCTGGCTTCGTTTCCCTGCGCCAACGGTCCGATTGCTAGTGCCGACGTTTCGACTGCGGCCGCCGACAATTCGTTTGCGGGCGTCGACAGAGGTCCGCGCCGTCCCCGCCGTCACGCCAGGTGGTAGAGTACCCCGGAGGCCGTCGTGGAAGAATCTTGTGTCCGGTTGAGGCGTGACGCCTTGATGGAGCTAAGTAATGGTTTTCATGCCTTGCTGAGATGAAAACCTGTCTGTCGGTTTATTAGACTGTCCGTTACTCGAATTGCAATGGCCTCTTTGAAGATACTGCCCCAGTAGAAAATGGTAGGGGCCAGAATCTTGGTCTCTTCGTAATACACGTTGTGTCCAGTTTCCATGCAGTGTTCTGCCAGTGCCGATTTGTTGGGCTGGCCTAGGCGCGTATAGCGTTGGTCTCTTTTTGCAGCAGTCTTCGACTGTTCGGATTGTTTGAACGATGTAGGATTTGCCGCAACCACGTGAAATATTGTAAGTGCATGCTTTCTTGTGGCAAAATCCGTCTTTCACTGTCCCCAGTATCTTGGACGGTGGTCGGAAGACCGTGCCAATTTTGAGTTGTTTTAGCAGTCTCCCAGTTATTGACGTCATGTTGCCTGCATGCGGTAGAAAGGCAAGGACTGGCACAACACTTTTCACCCATGTTGAAAAGGCCAACGCCCTCGCCGACTCTTTCGAGAAGCCGTTTAAAGTGGCAGAACCCCAGGATAATGAAAATGAAGAGGTAGTCTGTCGTCAACTGGCTATCTTCCACTTTTGGCCCCCGAAGACGTGGCAGAAGTAATTACGTCCCTCCCTACAAAAAAGGCGCCAGGACATAAGTGTCACCAACCAGCTACTTAAAAACCTACCGCCCTCGGCTATCGAACACCTTGAGAGCGTCTTCAACGAGAGTACTCGTACCTGCGAGTTCCCAGAATACTATAAACACGTGGAAGTGGTCGCGATACACAAACCAGGGACAGACCCTTTATTCCCGCAGAATTACAGGCCCATAAGCCTCTTGTCAACTCATCAAGATTGCTGAGAGCCTCCTGCTAATACTCATACGAGAATACAAGATCACATCACCAACGAGCGAATTCTGCCGGATTCCGACAGAAGCACTCCACCCCACAACAGATCGTGAGACTGGTGGAACCAGCCACAAAGGGCTTCAGCCGCAGAGGCCACTTACCGCTACGTGATGTAGCCAAGGTCTTCGACTGAGCGTGGCACAAAGGGCTTTTATATAAGTTATGCACACAGGTGGAGTATATTCAGGTTAATCCAAAGCTATCTCACGAACAGAACTTTCTCTGTCAAGGTAGAAACAGCCACCTCCACCGAAAGGCGTATTCGTGCTGGGGTGCAAAAGGGATCGGTTCTGCAGCCCGTCTTGCACAGTCCGTATACTGCGGACAACCCCACAGCCCCCCTGATGCACACCGCACAGTGTATTGACGACACAGCCTTTTACACTCGCAATGCGAATAAGGACCTGGTTATTCGTAACTACATAGGGTTTTACATGACACAGAAACCTGGCCCGTCCCTGGCACATCACCATCCACCCTGAACAGACATAGGCTATGCTGATCACCTGGAGGCTCGGGAGAAGCGGACCCCAACCCCCACCCCCCCCTCCCTTTCACCTAGACCCACATGGATCCCGACTCCCCTGGCATAGATCCGCCAAGTATCTCAGCGCAACCTTGGACTCAAGACTAACGTGGAAGCCCCACATAGACGAGGTCCATAGGAAGGACTGTGTCAGAATGTCCATCCTATACCCAATCCCTCCTGTTCGATAGGGGTGAATGTATGTCCAATAATGCAACCCAATGGGTTTCCAACAGACGAATTGCACGCCGCTGCTGAAATCACGCTCCTCAAAGAAAGATTCCAAGATCTGGCAGGGGCTTTTTATGAGAGCTCTGCCAGACCTGCAAATAACCTCATCCAATCCCTCATCCAATGTATGACACATCCCGCGATAAGCACAAACGCCTTTTGATGATCTTCGACGACTAAGTCGAAGAGAAAAATCCCAAAATCTGTATGTCCTCATACCAATCCTTAATCCATAAGATACCCAACATCTCGCCTACCTAAGGCAAGTACAAGACACAACCAGAACACCATCACAATAGACAGACAGCCAAAACTATCCAAGATAAACACAAACACACACACACACACACACACACACACACACACACACACACACAAGCATACAATGCGGAGTAAACGCCAACAAGCTACAAATCCTCCATACACTTCCCCAAGGAGGGGAAAGTAAAAGGTGTGTGTGAGAGAGAGAGAGAGAGAGAGAGAGAGAGAGAGAGAGAGAAGACTCCGCTGCTCAATCCGCTGCCGCTCTCGTCGTCGTTGTCGCTGTCGCCACTGGTGTAGGTCGCAGACATGGCTGGACGAGGCATAGGAGGCGAATCCAAGGGTAAGTCAAGATCGTCTTCTCGCCGTCCTACTGGAACACCTGGCCGATGAAATGCGAAGTGGAAGGAAGAGCGAGAAGAAGAAGAAGAAGAAGAAGAAGAAGATGCAGCAGTACTACAAGTGCCAACAGCTTGACCATGTAGCAAAGTCCTGTGGCAACATGGTCGCGTGCATAAAGTGTGCAAAGGCACACATACACGCGACTGCAATAAGCCGCGAGAAGCTGCTCCGAAGTGAGTCAACTGTGATGGCGCACACCCTGCAAATCATCGTCGCTGCAGCTATATGAAGAATTGGAGCAAGCAGAAGCAGAAGCAGAACTGAGGCAGCTAAACCTGAAGAGGTGGCCCAACAAGACAAGGCGGCCGCCTCGACCCCCTATCCAAGAAGCGGAAGTTGGCCGCGCCGCCGCGAAGAAGACGACGGCGATGGTTTCCGTGAAACTTTACGGAAAGCCACTGACGATACCGTCTCCGCGCTTAAATCCGCCATGGCGGAGGAGAGGGCGGAGAGGGCGGCCCTGAGGCGGAACTGGAAAAGGCTCGCGGTCAGGTGTGGCAACTGACAGAAGCCTTGACCCTTGCGACTCACAAAGAAGAGGTGCCGATCACCACCAGGGAGGGGATAGATACGGAAACCCAGACGACAGCCTCCCTGGCCGACGCGTAAACGCAGGTTGCTGAAGAGGTGGTCGAGGAGACGGAGGAGGTAGCATAGCAGGTGGAGAAAGAGAACGAAGAAGCAGCACAAGTCGTTGCTATCGTTGCTATGGTTGAAGAAGAGGCTGCCAAACGCGACCACCTGCCGCTGCCAGACAATCCACAAGCTGCGAAGATGGCGATGGACATGTTAGCGGATTCACTGCGAGGTGGCACGTATCCGTATCTCAACCTTCCATACCCCTTTACGCCTCCCGATACGCCCAAACCCTCTCTTCCCCACCAACCATGCGACTTCAATTGGGCAGCCGCAAACCTGCATGACATCGTTTCCAAAAAGACCTGGCCCTGAACAATTCTCATCCCATCTACACGCCCCACGAAATCGGCAACGCATATTGTATGTGTAGCCAAGAGCAGGGACTAAAAAGAAAAACCTTTAGTCCCACTAGCACATACCATTATTCAATCCTGCCTTGCTCAAGCAAGTTCATTTTTTTCTCTAGTCGCAGAAAAAACCCTCACCCCATCATTTTTGGAGTGAATGTCAAACAACATAGACTCCACATTTAGGCAACATCTGGGAGGCTGTCAGTCGTAGAGAGCAAGGAGAGTGGACAAACCATTCCATCAGAACCATCTGATGACGGAAAGGTTATTCGCCGAAATATCGTGGGACGTCTACGATCACATCCGGCTGGACACCAGAGAGCCCTGGAGACAACACATACGCTGGGAAAGCCTCCGATCATAGGAACTGGTCTCCCTGATGGTAACCCAGTTCAGCAGATGGTTTCCCTTTATGGGTACAATTTAAAAAAGTATTATGGGTGGCTTTTTAGCATTTCTCTTGGAATCTTGTGAGACCTGAGTCTCTCCTGGCGTGTACAACTTTCAAATAACTTCCGGGAAATCAGCCAGGTAACACTTTCAGGGGCTGTCGATATTTCGGAGGGAGAACACCCAACCATTTTCAAGGAAAACTGCCTCGGACAGGCGACGTACATGCAAATTTAAAACCTCGGTTCTCTGACAGATGCAGGAAAGATATCACACACACTGAACAACTAGTGCCACCAAAGTCAGAGCTATCGACAGTGAGACTACGAACTCGCAGGTGAGGTAGCATTGACTCTGCCCCTCTGTTTTTTGACAGGGGGGAGAGCCGGATTCCAAACAGAGTTCAAACAAAAACCTCCATCTCTGTTAACGAGGTTGCTCGCTAATTTAATCTCAACTGCCTCCTTAAAAACACTGTCTGAATAGCTGGACGTGCATGCCAATATCTCGGTGTTATTATACAACATGGGGTGACCAGTATCCAAGCAATGTTCGGCAATAGCAGATCCACTTGGCTGCTGTAATCGTGTATGCCATTTATGCTCAGTACATCGGTCCTCCACGATCCTGATAGTTTGCCCAATATATGCCATGCCGCAGCTACAAGGAATGCGATATACATCCGCCTTACGCAGACCAAAATCATCCTTAACAGAACTGAAAAGCACTCTAATTTTAGATGGAGATCTGACAATACATTTCACATCGTATTTCCGTAAAATACGACCGATCTTGTTGGAAGTGTTTCCTAGGTAAGGCAAAAAACAGACAATCAATGCTGTCTCACCTGCGAGTTCGTAGTCTCACTATCGATAGCTCTGACTTTGGCCGTCTTTGTGGCACTAGTTGTTCAGTGTGTGTGATATCTTTCCTGCATCGATCTGAGTACCGAGGTTTTAAACTTAGATATTCGTCGCCTGTCCGTTGCAGTTTGCCTTGAAAACGGCGGGGTGTTCTCCCGCCGAAATATCGGCAGTCTCTGAAAGTGTTACCTGGATGAATTCCCGGAAGTTATCTGAGTCTTGGAATCTTGATCTCGCATTCATCTTCTGATATCTCTAAATCTGAGGTGCGCCTAATCGTCCTGATACAAGTGAGAAATTTCGACGCTGCACTTGCTGAAATCCAAAGCAGCTGGGTTTAATGCATGATGATTGAAGAATATCATTTCACGACAAGAAGTCTGCTGAAAATCATTGTGATTTTATCGAATGATAAATAAAAAAATGTCTAGTTCAGAAACCATTAATAAATTGGCTACTTCTTAAATGTTTTCATGGACTTTAATTTCGAGCCTCACTCATTGTTTAACCACTACGTTCCTTTAGGCACTGCGATAGCAACCAATAATGTTGAAATAATGTGAAAGACGTAGTTTAAGTATCCTGGATGAGGTCTGCCAGGAAGTTTCATAGTTTAAGGATGTATGCTGGCACGAAGTGTGATGAATGATGTACCTTTCCCAGGATTGTAATTCAGTGTCAGTTCCGTCGTAGGTTGGCGGGTGCTATACTTGACAGTTGAGGAAACTCCTCAACGCCAATCAACTGGAGATACGTAGAGAGGAAGACGTCTAAAGTGATTCTTGATATAGTTTATCCATGAAGGAGCAAACCGAAGAACGGACCATAACAGGAAAGTTTGCTTTTGAACACTATAACAAGAAAGTCATCTACGTTTACAAACTTGTATTAGGAATTAATGTGTGTCACCCTCCCGCCTAGCAGAATGTCCAGCATTAATCTCTAGTTTTCCGTAAATATTAATAACAGAGTCATCTACACAAATATTGAGCTTTGCCGTCGGTGTGATAGGTTCTCGATCTACCAGCGTGCCACAATAGAAATTTAGTCTGATCACATCCTCGTCCAGCGACCCTACTTTATACTGCTGTATAAAGCCATCCGTGGTTCTAAGAAAGCAGAGGCACCGAGAAATTACTATAGTGTCTCATGGAAACTGGAAAAGATAAAATAACAACTTGCAAGGATGATCTGGGGGTGAAGACAGTTTCCGAAAACTGGAACAGCGATACAATTTTTCGACATGAGACAGGTGAAACAAAATATTCTATAGACCTTAATGTACAAAACAACTGATGATATAAACAACAAGGGAAAATATGTATTTGAAAGAGAGGGCCGGGTCGGCTTCAGAACTTAATATAGGACAGTAGATAGTTTATGCATCAAGAACAAAATAATAGAACGGAGAAACGGCTATGAATTACCACCAACTTGAGAAAGATTTGGTCCCTAGTTTAAAGTCTGTAGTAACCGTCTCACAAAATATAGTGTTTACTCAAGCTACTATAATATACATGATATTATACACAATAATAACGGTAGACTTCATCAGGATAACGTAAAGCTCAGTACTGAAAAACGTCAGACAAAGGTATTACACATTACAAAAAACTATTTCAGCAATCCTAGAGGAAGTTTGGAGAACCTTTAACTGCGAAAACGAAAAAGGGATACGAACTGATCTAAAATATTAGAATCAACTTCAGGATGCTGCCAGATAGAACTGCCCCCTCCCCCCCCCCCCCCCCGAACAATAAATAGAAATAATTTGAAACGAGGCCTGAATTGAATGTAGGCTGACAAATGGGTGAGGGCCGTGTGAACTTCTTTGCTGGATTTTATGAGATAAATGAAGAGGAAGAAGACTAAATAATGTCAATTGTGTAGATGATACCGGAAAACATGGAGAAGGAACATAGATGCACGCAGCTAAAGGCCATAATACACGGAAAACTTTAAGCCATTATTCAGCAGCGAATGTCTTCTTCTCAAATCAGAAGCCTTTTGACTCAAGTATAGCACTATTTAGCTTGGTAAATTAAGAGGTACGGCACTGTGAACAGTTATAAATTTACGATTCACTTTCCCCATCGCCATCCTTAATGCCTTATTAGGTCCATATTGCAGTTTGTAGAGGTGGTACACTGAGATCTGAAGCTCAGAAGACAGACATCAAACGAGATTTAATTAAAGTAGTTGGGTACTTTCTTTCAGTTATAAGAGACTCTCCAACTCGCTAGGCTTTTGTTCTCTAAGTAATAAAACGCCTGAAGCTTTCCTTCTGATCATCCAATATAAAGTTTCCGCTGGAACAATCAAGGATTCTCTTGTTTCCTTTTGCCCCCCGCTCGAATTATAATATTACGACTACGAATGAGTTTCACGATAGTTATTATTAAAATAGTTAAGTCATAGATTTTAGTGCTCCCCATATTTTATTCGTACCGATACACAGAATAGTATTTAAACGTCTTCCGCAGTGGCATTGACACGCCGCTGGCATTTTTATCTCTGGAAACTGCTGCCATCTTCCTCAGTCCGAATAATAGTTTGCAGCACGTCTGCAAGCTAGTCTGTCTCTTCTAAGTCGCTGCATCTCTGCGTAAGTAGAACAGTCTTTATATCCCACACTTTCATCATTATTAACAATTCCTTGACATCCGAGGATATATCGTACCACCAGAACTTTTGTTTTAATCGACTTCTTTTCGTTCTCCCTGATTCTATCTAGTGAAATGAAATAAAATGATCTTATGGCATTATTGGCCGGGAGACTTCTTCTGAATTGGTTCAGCTGCCAGATCCAAGTCATTTTTGATGCCTCTTCGGCAGCTTGCAGCGTCGATCATGATAAAATCGTGATGCAGTCAAAGAAACAACCAGTCCCCATGCGAATAAACTCTCCAACCCGGCCAGGAATCGAACCCGGGCCCCCACATGACAGTGATTCGCGCTGACATCTCAGTAACTGAAGCGGAAGTTCCATGCAATAACTATTAATTATCCCATCTACCCACACAGTCTTTTGATAACTTACGTCACACTAGATGTAAAAGATTCTACTCTCGTCTAGTCTAGACTGTTTGTCATCCACGATTCGCTTCCATATTTTAGAGTACGGTGTTAAATACTGTCATTTCGGTCTATAGGGTGGTACTTGCTACGGCATATTGGAGAGTAATTTTATTTAAGACTTAAGTTTTGAGATTTAGATTTCAATGCATGGGTAATATTTTTCAGTTTTTAATTTGTATTGATTCAAAATTAGAGTGTCTAAATAAGCGAATATTCTAAACATGTAACGCTGATCAGCATAATTAGAAAATGCTTCAGTGCTCCAGAGAAGTTGCCAAATGCTGCACCTGGTGTACTCCCGTGATAAACAAGGGTGTAGTATGACATGAATTTGAGAGGAGTTATTACATGTACAACATCCTTTTAGAGAGGGTGTCCATAAAATCTCATTATCGTTTCAAAAACTCTCTTAGAAACTACACTCCTGGAAATGGAAAAAAGAACACATCGACACCGGTGTGTCAGACCCACCATACTTGCTCCGGACACTGCGAGAGGGCTGTACAAGCAATGATCACACGCACGGCACAGCGGACACACCAGGAACCGCGGTGTTGGCCGTCGAATGGCGCTAGCTGCGCAGCATTTGTGCACCGCCGCCGTCAGTGTCAGCCAGTTTGCCGTGGCATACGGAGCTCCATCGCAGTCTTTAACACTGGTAGCATGCCGCGACAGCGTGGACGTGAACCGTATGTGCAGTTGACGGACTTTGAGCGAGGGCGTATAGTGGGCATGCGGGAGGCCGGGTGGACGTACCGCCGAATTGCTCAACACGTGGGGCGTGAGGTCTCCACAGTACATCGATGTTGTCGCCAGTGGTCGGCGGAAGGTGCACGTGCCCGTCGACCTGGGACCGGACCGCAGCGACGCACGGATGCACGCCAAGACCGTAGGATCCTACGCAGTGCCGTAGGGGACCGCACCGCCACTTCCCAGCAAATTAGGGACACTGTTGCTCCTGGGGTATCGGCGAGGACCATTCGCAACCGTCTCCATGAAGCTGGGCTACGGTCCCGCACACCGTTAGGTCGTCTTCCGCTCACGCCCCAACATCGTGCAGCCCGCCTCCAGTGGTGTCGCGACAGGCGTGAATGGAGGGACGAATGGAGACGTGTCGTCTTCAGCGATGAGAGTCGCTTCTGCCTTGGTGCCAATGATGGTCGTATGCGTGTTTGGCGCCGTGCAGGTGAGCGCCACAATCAGGACTGCATACGACCGAGGCACACAGGGCCAACACCCGGCATCACGGTGTGGGGAGCGATCTCCTACACTGGCCGTACACCACTGGTGATCGTCGAGGGGACACTGAATAGTGCACGGTACATCCAAACCGTCATCGAACCCACCGTTCTACCATTCCTAGACCGGCAAGGGAACTTGCTGTTCCAACAGGACAATGCACGTCCGCATGTATCCCGTGCCACCCAACGTGCTCTAGAAGGTGTAAGTCAACTACTCTGGCCAGCAAAATCTCCGGATCTGTCCCCCATTGAGCATGTTTGGGACTGGATGAAGCGTCGTCTCACGCGGTCTGCACGTCCAGCACGAACGCTGGTCCAACTGAGGCGCCAGGTGGAAATGGCATGGCAAGCCGTTCCACAGGACTACATCCAGCATCTCTACGATCGTCTCCATGGGAGAATAGCAGCCTGCATTGCTGCGAAAGGTGGATATACACTGTACTAGTGCCGACATTGTGCATGCTCTGTTGCCTGTGTCTATGTGCCTGTGGTTCTGTCAGTGTGATCATGTGATGTATCTGACCCCAGGAATGTGTCAATAAAGTTTCCCCTTCCTGGGACAATGAATTCACGGTGTTCTTATTTCAATTTCCAGGAGTGTATTAGAGACAGAGAATCGTTTAGCAGCTCTGAAGACTTTTTACCTTCGTTCTTTGTTGCAGATATGATTTGGAGTGCTTCAAAATGGTCAGAAACCAGGATAATGGGTAAAGTTTCATCTGGTACGCAGTGTCCAAATCTGTGCAACTGTACGGTGGAATTATTGACGGCAGTACGGGAGGGCACCATCGGTAAAAACAAGCATAATAAGGTGGTCCAAAACCTTGAAGATACAAATATTGTCAAAGGACTTCTCCAAAGTGGACGTCCTCCACTGTGTCTCAAGAACGTGTTGACAGAGGGCGAACTGCATTTCAGCACAGTCGGCAGAACTAAATTAGCAGAGCATTCCGCTAACTGCAAGACAGAAAATTATGTAGAATGAAGGCTTTCACCACCGGATGACATAGCTGCTGGTAAATCTTTCGGGACGTGAAGTTGTGGACCAAGAAACTCTTCTGGACGAAACGTCAGGAACAGATGATTTTCTTGGACCACAAGCTCACATCACGAAAGATTTACCAGCAGCTAGCAAATTATATGTTCATAAAGTGGTTCATAAGCGGTTACACCATTTTTGCGTACAAAGCGTAAATGGTCACAGTATTGCAGCCAAACAAACGCCTTCTCTGCTATTCACTCGCGTGTTCCATTCTGACTTCCATAGATGCTGACTATGACTACCTGGTTTCAGATGGCACAACGTTTCATATTTCAGGACATGTAATCGCCATAACACTAGGATTTAAGACTGAAAATCCACACAACATACTTGATCACATCCGTAATAACCTGAAACTTAACATTTGGTGTGTCCTAATGCACGAAAGGATGACAGGCAGATCTTTCTTCTCAGAGAACAGTTCCTGCTAAAGCAGATTGGAGAGCTATCTAGAGCTATCCATCATTTTCATGCATGATGGTCGAGGGGTGACAAATCACTTTGGGGGAAACTGATGTATTTTTCCCTTTGTCTCTCTAAACGACGGATAGTCGTGACTTGAACATGCACTCTTGTTATTTTAGTAAGAAAGTGTTTGTTTTGAGCCGCAGATTACGGGGGAAATTTTGTTTCTTCTGTGCATGTCATGAGAGCGAAAGTGGACTCAGCGAATTTGCAAGGGAGGGGGATGGGCATATGGATGTTCTGCGCATTGGGCAACTGCTCATCGGGAAAGGTATTCCGTTAGAACGCCGTCCCACCTCGGAAATTAGCTGCGGACCACAGAACCTCACAGTGCAAAACAATGGTCATGAAGACACTTGTCACGGGCAGACTCATAGAAGACAGAGCTAAATGTCATAGGCATGCATGTATTATGAGCTTTTTTAAGGGTTTGCTGCAGTAGAATGTAACACGAAATGGAATAATACAGCAAAAATACACGCGCGGTAAAGCAGCAGCATGCGAATTTTGTAGTGACTGGTGTTTTCCATCTGTCATGGACTCGTCGACTTCGAGAACGTGTAACACCGAAAATGCTGGATTCATGGCACTTTCTACCGATATATATATTTTTTTAAAATTGTATGCAAATATTTGTAATTTAAATGATTTCTTTTAGTAAGTAAGGACATTGCTTCACTGTATGTGTACATTTAGGTAGAAGTCTGTTGACGTTTTATTGTATTTATCTGTGTTTTACTGTGAAACTTATAAGCTCTGGGAAAAAGCCAAAGGAATTGTTGTTGTTATTTGCATTGACTAGCAACGATAATAGCAGTGGTTGAGAGTTGTAAAATCTTTGGGTAGCGGGTGGTTGCGCAGAGCGCGCGGGGGGGGGGGGGGGGGGAGAGAGAGAGAGAGAGAGAGAGAGAGAGAGAGAGAGAGAGAGAGAGAGAGGGTTTCCAGCGCTTGTGGTGTGCGTAAGTGTGGTGTTAACGCTCTCGCAGTGGAGAGTGTGCCATTTCGGTGGCATCATGTACGCGCGCCGGCCAGATGACTAGTAGCAGGAGGAAGGACAGTGGACGGGCGGGAGAGGCTGTGTTAATTATGATTGCCCGTTCCTGTAAGTAGCCTTGGCCCCACAAGATGCTACCGCTTCTACAACAGGAGCGGTTCCAGCAACACAGATTCGTCGTCGGCTCAGAGTTTCGTCGCACGCACAGCACTGAAGCAAGACTGCTCATTGGTAGAAAGTATTAACGGCTAACCCAGCAGCACAACTGAATGTGATTTGATTAATGAACTTTATTTAAATAATAATCAGTTAAATTCAGGGCGATTGTGTCCTCATTGCCCCCAGACATTGTTACCAAGAGAGGTCCTTGTTCCCTTTTTTCCTTATATGCAACCGAAGTTTGAGAATCTATCACTGGATAAAATCCAAATCTAAAGAAAATGTCCAAATTAAGAGTGCGGAAATTTTATTTATTTTACATACAGCTTGGAGCACATGGCTGTTTGGTTTGGTACGTATTCTAGTATTTAATTCTATTCAAGTCAGTAAAAAAGAGGCTCAGTTTTTCAGACAAAACAAAGTAAAAAGTGCTTGCCTTTCTCTAAATTTCTTTGATGACGTTATGTTGAGGTCTCTGAAAATCATTGTTCACGTAACGAAGTTCAATACTAACATACAGTTTAAGTGGATCTTTCCAAAGCCTTTTTCAAAATTTAATGACGTAAAAGTCACTTCTCAGTTTTCTTTATCATTACATACTCACTTAAAATTAGTGTCAAAAAAACCTCACAACCTTCAGTTGTCACGTCAGTGTTTAATAATGTTTTTCTTTCCCATCATCTTGTACAGGATTTTGGGTATAAATCGCCTTAGTGGGCTGGCGACCGTAATTATTTCCTTTTCGTTCATTAGCGTAACTTTTGGATTCATGATCAGTGGTACCACTTTTCTTTCCAGTGTTGTTCGTGAGTGAATGCACAAAATAACTTTTATTTTTCCAAATTGTAGCCCTGTTCGGTTTAATTACTTTATTTTTAGTAGACTTTTGTATCGGAATGATCGGTTGTACACTTTCCCCCTATTTATCGGTATTACGTCTTCGGGAAAGATAGCCTTATCCAATTACAAAAATCCCATTAGGTATACACTCGATCCACGGTCATATTTTATATCACAAGCAGGATAGGCCGATTAGTAAGGGGAGGTTACAAACGGAGTCTGCTGCCTCAAGAAAGGGCAACAAGGGCCAGTCAAACAGTTAGCAGAGATAAGTAACTGCGACCACAAGAGCTTGTAACCTACGTAGTCCTCCTCCATAACACGCCCGAACAGCGGTAGGCGCGTTACATTCCATTCTGACACCCTTTGAGAGAAAACGTCTGGACGAGTTTGTAGCAGCGAATAACACGTTTTTATTGAGAAAAAGAAATATTCGATTTTAAACGCAAATAAAGCATCAAATAAGAAAAGTTTCGTCAGAACACGACGTCGTTGTCACTAGCAAGTAAGGCAATAACTTTGATTTGCAGCAGCCTATAAACTGTTATTTCCGCTGCACACGAACAAATTCTACAAAAAGGAAATATGTTGAAGGGGTTGCTCAATCCCTCGACAGTCTCTCCATTAAAGAAACAAGTAAGTCCACGCATGGGAACGGCAACATGCGAGTTTGCTGTAAGCTGCTAATTCGGTCACTCGGGACAGCGTCAACGCATCTACAATCGACCACGTGCGTCGGCAGCGCCGCTGATTTCAGCGTCGATCGCAGTCGCAGACGACTAATCGACGATGACGCGGTCTGCTTCTCGCCGACGTCTGCTGCTCTTAATCTTCCATCAGCTGTACTTGAGACTTTTTTTTTTTTTTTTTTTTTTGAGGTAATTGTGGTGTGCGGGTTCTAGTGGTATCATAGTAGTTGTGAGTGACCAAAGTTTCCTTTTGTTGGGTGTACACCGAGTCTTTGTAGTGCTGCAGAAATAGACGTTAAATTTGAATTTTGTGACTCAGCGTTTCTTAGTGCATGCGAATAGGTACCGGACCCATGGCAAGAAATGTCCCTGAGTGGTTAAGGGATTTGAAGAAGAGTATAACTGATTTAGTGAGCGAAATGCCAAGTATCAAAACTCAAACACCTTGTATTACTAACTACAGAACCGAATTGTCTTAGAGGGTAAAAACAAGTTTAGACGTACACATTAAGGAATCTCAGCAAGAGAAATAAGAAATAAATGCTAAATTTACAGAATTGCAAATTGTAATAATGACGTCAACTGGAGAGTTACAGGAGGAGGCACATAAACAATGCGAACTACTAAAACAGTAGGCCGATAGGCAATTTCGTGAAGTAAATAATGACATAAAGAAAAAGCAAGAATTTATTGAAGAGTAACTTACAACAGTAAAACAAAAAATCTAAGACACACAATCGAGACTGACTGAACTAGAACAAACCAAAGACATGGATATAACGACTGTTCCCAGTTCCACGTTTGCTAGTTTGGAGGGTCGAGTAACTGACTTACTATAGCAGAAGATATAGAAGAAAATCGAATAAACTATCAGTACACCACAGTATGCAGCGCACTCAGTTAAGCCCGGGGACGAATTACAGGAAATCTGGGACGAGCTCACGAAAACGAAAGAAGAGATTGATAAACTACAACTAATGGGCAGTAGCGTACTTTCAAGTAAGATAATTGATGAGTTGCAACAAGCAGTTGAGAAGCTAGACGGAGAAGTAAACCTGGCGTATTTTTCAGGGAATTTTCTATGTCATTGGCTAAATGCTGGAACAATTCAAGAAGAATCACCCGTATCGTGTTACGCACTCTACGCTCTAGAGATACGATTTATTTACTGGTAAGCAGAGAATTGCTGAACGGCTTGATGGGAAACAAAGGCCTGAGGCATCTCTGTTCCCCAAATTCTGGCGGTGAATATGTTATGTCATACTGAGCGCACTGGAGACCGTTGAAAGTGCCGTGTGACTCATGTTGCCAGTTAGAGGGCTAAAGGTTGAATAGCAGTTGCGAAACCATTGCAGTTCTTTGTATTTGCTTACCTGAGGACAAATATGTTTACTGCTGAAGAAGAATAGTACTGAAATTAATACCTGCCCTTCTGTAATGTAAACAAATTTATTTGTCCTGCTGCAGCAGCAAATTTTTATATTAAATAGGACAGATGTGGACAGAGAGAGAATGTTTGATTTCAGTACTTAATTAATACTTTCCACACGATAAAGCGTTGTATGATTGGGATTTAATACTGAATGAGTAAAATTAAGAGTGATGTCGATGTTCTATCAGCTGATGCTGAATACTATTAGTGATTATGCAATCTCAGGTCTGGTACAACCAAAAGTAAACGTCTGTTAAATTTATTCTTGCGAATGCTTTCAGAATGACTGCTCAATACATCTGAGTTACACCGCGATTAGGAGTCAACAGAAGTTTTACGATCTGTCGGCTTCTAGTTACTTGATCACGAAGCAATTAAAATAAGAATAAGATAAATTACTTAACCATAATTAGCTAATCTCTCAACCTTTGTGAATAAGATTCATTAAGAAGGTATGTGACATCGAAAATATTCACAAGGCAAAATAAATGTGACATCGAAGTTTGAATATTTACAACCCAAAATAAAATCCTGCCACTGTACCCCAGATGCAGGGACAAAAAGAATCTCTGGATTTTACCGGTGTCACATGAAACAAGAGGAGAGATAGGCACGCCCAAAGAACGAATGTATCGTAGCTAATGGCCTGGAAAAATCCAAGCTATACCCTAGTGAAGATCATGTATCAATATTCGAGCCCACAGTATCTCAGCACTCTTGAACGACTGTAGTGGATGTGCAAGTTCAAGATGAGAATTGAGTTCTAGACGTCAAAAGGAATGGGTTTCATAATATGGGAAGTAGATAGGCACTTCATACCGAATGGGATAGTGACCCTCTATGTCTTGGACCACACAGATGACTCACACAACAAGGGGAGCGAGGGAACAAATGAGGAGGTACTATCTCGGCAGAGAATTGTAAGTATGCAGGGAGTGCGTTTCTGCTGTAAGCGGTGTACTTGACAGTACTTATAATGATATTACACCACTGGATTTTTTTCTTTTTTGCTTACTTCAAGCTAGCAAAGCTAAATAACTCACTGGTATTCTATTCTCTTGATGAAGTTAAATGAAAAGGGAGACAGATGTATTAGCTTCGTTATCAAATCGTGGCATAAAGAGCATAAGTATGTTGGTAGCAGTAAATGCTACAGGTGTTCGCCAATGCACTTCAACATGTAACTTCTCTTAGCTGAGAATGAAGGCAATAATGCATCCGATGACATACTTAACTGTACCCCAAGAATAATCTGGAGACAAATCTATCTTAGTAACGAAGAATTATCACGTTTTACTTTATGCATTATGGAGAATATGTGTGTCTGAGTTGGTAGAGTATCTATTATAAGTGCATTAATGTCTTGTATCTGTAAAATTTTATGAAGTTTATGGAATATAAGAAGTACCTGGTGGGGTTCCTAAGAAATTTTCTTACAGGAGGTTAGTTTTAATTTAGAATAAGTTTCCTATGCATTTTCTTATACAAATTGTCGGATAAAATGAACATAGCAATGAGAGAACAAGTGGTGAATAGACTTACCAGTTTCTTGAGTGAAACGGCTGGAAATATGCAGATAGACAAGACGTCCAAAAAGTCGTTGTGACTAAGAGGAAGTAATGAATAATAGAACAGTTCTTTTGGGTGGTTAGTCCTTTCTGCACGGTATGCTAACTTTACAGTTCCATCAACAAAACGAAGGTGGTTCTGGTGTGTTCCAGTCACAGGTATTCCTTATTCTTCTTCTTCCCAATTGGAGGCGAGCTGAAGATATATCTAGTGCTTCTCAGAGTAACTTGCTATGGAATTCCCTTGTATAGCATCCACTTTAATTGTGAACTTTCCGCCATCTGTATAAAACGTAGCAGGAGCCGAATCGACGATGCGTAGCAAAGTATTTTGAACCAAAGCCTTATTTCTCATACACTATCGGAAATGATTGTGTTGAAACTGAAACGGTCAGTTTTTGAAATCCTCGTTCCCAGGAAGAGCGTTCATTCATACCCATTGCCGCTTTTATACACTCCGGGAAATGGAAAAAAGAACACATTGACACCGGTGTGTCAGACCCACCATACTTGCTCCGGACACTGCGAGAGGGCTGTACAAGCAATGATCACACGCACGGCACAGCGGACACACCAGGAACCGCGGTGTTGGCCGTCGAATGGCGCTAGCTGCGCAGCATTTGTGCACCGCCGCCGTCACTGTCAGCCAGTTTGCCGTGGCATACGGAGCTCCATCGCAGTCTTTAACACTGGTAGCATGCCGCGACAGCGTGGACGTGAACCGTATGTGCAGTTGACGGACTTTGAGCGAGGGCGTATAGTGGGCATGCGAGAGGCCGGGTGGACGTACCGCCGAATTGCTCAACACGTGGGGCGTGAGGTCTCCACAGTACATCGATGTTGTCGCCAGTGGTCGGCGGAAGGTGCACGTGACCGTCGACCTGGGACCGGACCGCAGCGACGCACGGATGCACGCCAAGACCGTAGGATCCTACGCAGTGCCGTAGGGGACCGCACCGCCACTTCCCAGCAAATTAGGGACACTGTTGCTCCTGGGGTATCGGCGAGGACCATTCGCAACCGTCTCCATGAAGCTGGGCTACGGTCCCGCACACCGTTAGGCCGTCTTCCGCTCACGCCCCAACATCGTGCAGCCCGCCTCCAGTGGTGTCGCGACAGGCGTGAATGGAGGGACGAATGGAGACGTGTCGTCTTCAGCGATGAGAGTCGCTTCTGCCTTGGTGCCAATGATGGTCGTATGCGTGTTTGGCACCGTGCAGGTGAGCACCACAATCAGGACTGCATACGACCGAGGCACACAGGGCCAACACCCGGCATCATGGTGTGGGGAGCGATCTCCTACACTGGCCGTACACCACTGGTGATCGTCGAGGGGACACTGAATAGTGCACGGTACATCCAAACCGTCATCGAACCCATCGTTCTACCATTCCTAGACCGGCAAGGGAACTTGCTGTTCCAACAGGACAATGCACGTCCGCATGTATCCCGTGCCACCCAACGTGCTCTAGAAGGTGTAAGTCAACTACCCTGGCCAGCAAGATCTCCGGATCTGTCCCCCATTGAGCATGTTTGGGACTGGATGAAGCGTCGTCTCACGCGGTCTGCACGTGCAGCACGAACGCTGGTCCAACTGAGGCGCCAGGTGGAAATGGCATGGCAAGCCGTTCCACAGGACTACATCCAGCATCTCTACGATCGTCTCCATGGGAGAATAGCAGCCTGCATCGCTGCGAAAGGTGGTTATACACTGTACTAATGCCGACATAGTGCATGCTCTGTTGCCTGTGTCTATGTGCCTGTGGTTCTGTCAGTGTGATCATGTGATGTATCTGACCCCAGGAATGTGTCAATAAAGTTTCCCCTTCCTGGGACAATGAATTCACGGTGTTCTTATTTAAATTTCCAGGAGTGTAGATTACTTTACGACTTGCGTATGGACACTGTGCTGTATTCGTTCCTAAGGCTAGTCTGTCTCACGTTTGATTAAAATCCCATACTTCCTGTTTGCAGTTGTAATAAATACAAAAAAAAATTTACTCGTTGTGGAGAAGGGGCGGATATAGCTGTAGTTCATTATTTTAGTTTCCTCCTAAGTAGGATAATGAGTCTTGTTCCAGTTGTTGAAATCGACCTCCTCCACAGTGATTCTGTAAAGATATTTTCATGTTCGTTTTGTATTATTTGTACTCTAGCTTAAAACATTCTTCAGTTGTTTCGGAAATATTTGTTTTAGAACAGAGAAAGCCTTACAACCTGCATATTCAACACGATTTTAAATAAAAATTATCCGGGAGAGAGAGCTGTCAGGATTTTCGTGTGTTTGCTAGAGGATTTTGATTGTGAAAGCGTACGTACGCTCGCGCGCGCGGGTGTGTGTGTGTGTGTGTGTGTGTGTGTGTGTGTGTGTGTGTGTGTGTGTGTGTGTGTGTGTTTGTGATGTGTGGAGAGCTTACGTGTATCATTTTAAAATATGATTTGGTTGCATGATTCAGACGGTGTAGCACAAATCTTAGCCTTGAACTCACGCACCAACTAGAGTAAACATTTACGTCTGTAAACACGCGTTCCCTCCGCGATATGCCCCAGTTATCTCGACGCTCCTTGTGACCTGCCTCCATTTACGCTTTCTCATCGTACAGTCGTCAAATTCCACTTGCGCACTGCCTTCTCGGTTTTCTTTAATAAGTCGGAAGTTTTATAAATGTTTCTCGTTACGCCAGTAATGAGGCTTGCACGGTCAAGAACTCTGCATTGACTATTACGCTCCGCACTTCAGTATAAGCCTTTGTATATTATGTAGCGAACAGAAAATGACAATGAAATCACCTTTCACATACCATTTGAGACATCTACCTCCATAGTCCGCAAGCCACCTAACGGCATGTGGCGGAGGGTACCTTGAGTTCCTCTATCGGGTCTCCCTTCTCCTGCTTTCAGTTTTGTTCTGCATTGGTAAACTAATTTCACTCAGTTCTGTAATTATATTTCTACTTTTCCACTTCGAAGTGAATCATACTGTGATGTAGCCAGCTCATGACGAAGAATTGCCGCGCGGAGTGGCTGCGAGGTTTGAGGCGCCATGTGACGGATTGCGCGGCCCTCCCGCCGGAAGTTAGAGTCCTCCCTCTGGCATGGGCGCACGTGCGCCTGTGTGTGTGTGTGTGTGTGTGTGTGTGTGTGTGTGTGTTTTTGTTATTAGCATAAGTTAATTTAAGTGGTGTGTAAGTCTAGGGACCGATGATATCAGCAGTTTGGTCCCTTAGGAATTCACACATTTGAATATTTTTTTGGACGAGAAATCAACTATCCTCTGTTTGGCTCTACATTTTAGTTTAGTTCTGTGCGTTTTGTGTATGTAATATAATAAGCAAAAAGAAATTAACAAATGAAAATTTAGCTTTTTAGAGTATTTATACAGGGTGTTCGGAAATTACCTTTACAAATTTCTAGTAGTTGTAAGGGGGAGTAAGTACATAATATTCTGACTGGGAACCTATGTTCGGTAACGAACTGTTTTCTTTCAAGTTCAGATGTTTAGCTCGCCCATTACTGCTTGAGAAATTGAATTAGGCTTGAAGCAGTACAGTTATTAGGTAAGAATTCGGAAGGAAAGATAACGAATCGTCCATTAATCACTTAAGCACATTTGTTTATATTAACACTTAAACATTATCGTTTTACATTATTCCAAAGTCCGCAGCTCGTGGTCTTGGGGTAGCGTTCTCGCTTCCTGCGCACGGGTTGCCGAGTTCGATTCCCGGCGGGGTCAGGGATTTTTTCTGCCTCGAGATGACTGGGTGTTGTGTCGTCTTAATCATCATCATCATCTTTCATCCCCATTGCGGTCGGAGGAAGGCAATGGCAAACCACCTCCACTAGGACTGATGCATTACAACAGCGTCTCGATGTGGCGACCACCAACGTTGGTACAGACGTTGTTCCTATACCTACGAAGCATGTTCTGGTGTCTCTTCAGTTACAAGTGCAGCGGCGAGAACTCGTGACGCCAGATCTCCCCCTGTCTGTACAGGAGTCTCGTTAATTAAACTTTAGATACCATCCCACAAGAACCAGTCTATTACCCTATTGCATCCCAGCACAAGCAACTCTGAGACTTCTCTTTTCCTCAGCACACGTAGACGCGTCACAAATCTGAATTGAATCCGTCGCAGAACGGAAACGGTACGTTTCCGGACATGGGTGCCTGTTCAGGATGTTTTACACTCACTCCCTGCTACAAGTACTAGAAATTTGTAAAGGGAATTTCCGAACAACCTGTGTGTACACTTCACAAAGTTAAATTTCCATTAATTATATTATATTTGAGTAAGTTTTGCAATGGGAATGTCCGAACACGCTGTGTATTGTGGCATGACACTCTATAACGATAAAAATTCAAATCCCGAATATAAGCAACATCTACAATGGAAATTCTTAAAGTAACGATCAGCCCTACAGAATAAAATGAATAGATCTCAGAATCATGGCAAATGTAGCAACATTCCCCACACAGGACAAAACAAAATTAATGTTCATAAAAGAATGTGTTAAGATCACAGTCCACAGTTCTGGGAAAACTGCGTCTATATCTCGTGGTCACAGGTTTCTTTAATATGTCCAGTTATTAGCGACAAGACAGTCCTTTACGTTACGCCCGAAATCGTATGATATCCGAGACGTCGCATTTTTGCCACCCCTTCCTGGTTCGTAGTGTTTCAGTTTCCATAACATTTGAATGGGGAATGTGTCGCACCTTAAATGACCTCTGAACAAACAACTTCTTCCATTTATTCCTCAGTTTATTGGAAAGATAGCAGGTTCGCACTAAGGCTTTTCGATCCACAGAGAAACTGTTCAGCCTTTACGGCTTCTTCTCTGTATTTCTAATTACCATGTCAACAGTGTCACGCTTCCTCAGTGACTGTCCCTCTAATAATGCCATTCGTTTCCTTACGAATGAACTCTAACCAGAAACAATCATGTCGGCCGATGTGAACCGTTATTTAATACTTTCTGGAAAGCATCAAGCATTAGTCCCACGTCGCCGCATCGGTGGCAATACAGACGACACATACTATCCCCAATTATCTTACCACTCGTTCAAAAAGTTAGAAACTGGTTTCATATAACGACTAGTACATTTTTTTCCATACTTCCCATGTCTAACTAAACTTTGACGTAAAAGTTCTTCACGGTCATTATAACGACAGGACAAGCGCTTTATTTACATCCATATATATCACACAATGAAACACTATTTCCCGCTGGGTTCTCCCTAGGTACATAAAAATCAAAATATTATTGTTTCTCACGTGACAGTTCTTTTACTGGCCGTGCACTCATACTATCGACAGTAGGACTGTCATTCCGTGGAGTCATCTTGTAATACTGTTTAACCAGATTACCGATTATGAATATTTCATTTTTCCACAACTCCATAGTCCTTTTAGCGATCTGCATTTCCCTGTCCATGGACCCAGTCTTCATTTCATATAATTTCTCAGATTTCACCTATTACTCTTCGTATTTCTTCATCGCAACTAGTAATTTGCTGGTCGAAACACAAGATATATCCTGAAATTTCTAAACTCCCTCTGGATCACTGTAAACACAGTTCTCAGTTTGTAATTGTTGTACATTCTCTACTTCCAGACACTTTGTTAAATGAAGGGGCGACAATTCGTTAGACCATCCAGGGTCCGATTTACCGTTTTCTATAGGTCCATGATGTGTCATGACCTACATCCACATTTTTCCAATCACTTAGTGCTAACGTTCTGCCGGCCGGAGTGGCCGAGCGGTTAAAGGCGCTACAGTCTGGAACCGCACGACCGCTACGGTCGCAGGTTCGAATCCTGCCTCGGGCGTGGATGTGTGTGATGTCCTTAGGTTAGTTAGGTTTAAGTAGTTCTAAGTTCTAGGGGACTTATGACCACAGCAGTTGAGTCCCATAGTGCTCAGAGCCATTTGAACCATTTTTTTTGCTAACGTTCTCCTTCTACCATATTACTGACCTCCAAACATTCTTATCGTCTTTGTAAAACTATTTCGCCCTAAACCAGTAAACCAACATTATCAGATAAAACTTAAAATTTTTCCTCCATAAACTGCAAACATAACCACGCTTTTTCACTCTCTCAGATTTTCTTCAATCCATAAAACAACTTTTAGGCTACCGATCCATAATTCCACACTTCCAATACTCAAATCTATTTTTTTGTTTTTCGGCCTTTTAACATCCCGTATCACATCAGCTTTATACCCTTCAGTTTTAATAATCTTAATTCCAGGTGTATAGGTTTCCACGGCCAGAGACAATCAACATATAAATTTCTGGGCATGGTAACACGTCTTGCTGTAAAAAACTATCATTGTTGAAACTGGTTAAAGGGCCCTCTTCTGGCTCTACCGGTGTATTTTTACTTTCCAGAGTCAGCTATATTTTGTGATGACTGCTCTACCGAGCATGACATTACGTGATAATGTAAAGAAATAAACGTTGATGTAATTGACGTCTTATGTTTCCCACCCTTTTCACCAAAAGAGACCAGTTATATAAATGTTCCTTTTTTTAAATTATGGCTTAATGCCATGTTCAGTAGAATGGTCATCGTAAAACATGACTCTGGACAGCAAAAGTACACCAATGTAGCCACGCAAGGATTAGCCGGAGTAAATATGTGTTTCTCACATGACTGTTTAACAAGCACAATACTTTTCCAATGATTAAGTCAGATGAATACTGGTTCAAGAGACAAATTCAATACCAGTTACATAATAACGTTGATAGAATGTTTCTTACTAAAAATTTGAGTTGCCTTCTGGTGTCCAACAATATGGGCAGCTTACGCCATGACTTGAGCCCATTCATTCAGGTTAACGGGTCCATTCGTGGCACGAATCTTCAGCAAATGACTACGTAGTCTAGTTTTCATCTTGTAATTCACGCTTAAGTTTTTGAAATTGTTTGTAAGAACCTTCTGCCAGACTATTTCTCAAATGTTCCACCCTCGAATAGCATGCGGGAAAAGTAGCACTTCAGTCTTTCAATACAAGTTCTGATTACTCTTATTTTGTTGCAATGGTACTTATCCCTACGTAGATAAAAAGTATGGGTAAAAAAAGTTTGTGATAGAAATTTCGTTTGTTTTAATGATTCACACCCCGGATGACTTATCGTATCCCCTCATTCTTATTTCGCGATAATACAAAATGGGGCGTCTTTGAACTTTTTCGATGTCCTCCGTCGGTTCTACGTTGAAGAGCCGGAGAAACTGGTACACGTGCACAATTTCGTGTAGGGCCTCCGTGACCACGCAGAAGTGCCGCAACACGACGTGGCATGGACTCGACTAATGTCTGAAGTAGTGCTGGAAGGAACTGACTCTGTGAATCCTGCAGGACTGTCCATAAACCCGTAAGAATACGACGGGGTGGAGATATCTTCTAAACAGCACTGGGTGTTTGTCTTGTCCTCATCATTTCCTCGTCATTCATGAAAGTGGCGAGATTGGACTGAGCAAAGGTTGGGAATTTGTACGGGCGCTGATAACCGCGCAGTTGAGCGCCCCGCAAACCAATACTCATAATCATAATCATCATCATCATCTAGACAGCACGTTGCAAGGCATCCCAGATATACTCAATGCTGTTCATGTGTGGGGAGTCTGGTGGCCATCAGAAGTGTTTAAACACACAAGAGGGTTACTGGAGCCAGTCTGTAGCAATTCTGGACGTTTGGGGTGTCGCATTGTCCTACTGGAAATGTCCAAGGTAGTCGGAATGTACAATGGACATAGATGGACGCAGGTGATGCTTACGTACGTATCACCTGTCAGTCGTATCTAGACGTATTAGGTGTCGCGTATCACTCCCAGTGCACACGCCTCACACTTTCATGAGGTTGTATCCTTACATGTACACGTCCATCCAATCGATACAATTTGAGACGAGACTCGTCCAACAAGGCAACATATTTACAGTCATCAAGACTCCAATATCGGTTTTGACGGCCCCATCAAGGGTACACTAGTGGGCTTCGGCTCCGGAAGTCCATATCGTGATGTTTCGTTGAATAGGTCGCACGCTAACATTTGGTGATGGCGCAGCATTGAAATTTGCAACAATTTGTGGAAAGGTTGCACTTCTGCCACGTTGGAAGATTTTCTTCAGTCGTCGTTGGTCCCGTTCTTGCGGGATTTTTGTTCGGCCGCAACGGTGATGGAGACTTGATGTTTTACCGGATTACTGATATTCACTGTGCACTTGTGGAATGGTCGTAAGGGAAAATCCCTACTTGATCGCTATCTCCGAGCTGCTCGTCCGCTGACTATAACATCACGTTCAAACTCACATAAATATTAATAACCTCCCACTGTAGCAGAGATAACCGATCTAACAACTGCACCAGACACTTGTGGTCTTATAAAGGCGTTGCCGTCCGCAGCGCCGTATCCTGCCTGTTTGCATATCTCTGTATTTGAATACGCATGCTTATACCAGTTTCTTTCGCGCTTTCGTGTATATGGCAAGTATCCAATGCTGCGCAGTAGTATTTCAAAAGAGGACGAAGAAAGGTAGTGTAGACAGTCTCGTTGGATGATTTGTTGTGTCTAAGGTTTGTCAACAAAATGCAGTCTTTATTGTGCCTTCCCCAAACAGTTTATACGTGGTGACTCCAGTTTAAGTTGTTCGTGATTGTAATAAAATGTATGTAATTGAATCTATAACCTTCAAATTGGTGTGGTTTATCAACCAATTGATTTTTTTATTGGCTATGTGGAGAATCTCTCACTTTTTATCGTTTGAAGTCAGCTGCCACTGCATAAATCGCGAAGTGATAGCAATTCTTTATGATTTTTGATGACTTTACTAGACCGTAAGCGAGGGTATCATCTGCACGATTGTCAGGTAGTCTCTTAAATCAAATGGTTCAAATGGCTCTAAGCACTATGGGACTTAACAGCTGAGGTCATCAGTCCCCTAGACTTGGAGCTACGTACACTTAACTAACCTAAGGACATCACACACATCCATGCCCGAGGCAGGACTCGAACCTGCGACCGTAGCAGCCGCGTGGTTCCGGACTGAAGCACCTAGAAACGCTCGACCACAGCGGCCGGCTCTTAAATCGTTTATACAGCTTTAGAAAGTTAGAAAGCCTAGAGCACTACCTTGGGGAGCTACTCATATTCTTCAGATTCACTAGGTTACTTTACTTCAGTAACTACTTTGAGTGAAATTCATGAATTTAGTCGCACAATTGAGACCCTACTCTATTGGCACGTAATTGGGTTATAAGCAGCTTGTGAGGAACGGTGTCGAAAGCCTTCTGGATATCTAAGATATGGAATCAGCTTGCGATCCCCTGTCTATAGCACTCATGACTTTGTGATAAAGATCCATTTCCACAAGATCGATATTTTCTGAATACGTGCTGGTTATATGTCAATAGATAGTCTTTGCCGAGATATTTTGTAATTTTGGGGCACAGTGTGTGTTCCGGGATCCTAGTACAAATCGGTTTCTGTAATGTGATTCTATAATCCAGCGGGTTAATCTATTTCTTTATGTATTGTTGTTACCTGTGAAACTAAGTCTTTACGTAGGCATCTTTCGACGAGTGAGCACTCGTATGTAACTCCTAAAAGTGAAAGAGTTTCACCATACTTTGAAAGGAACCTGGACCGGAAGGATTGCCGTTATTGGCTTACGCTGCTTCGCGACGCTGATAGAACGTACTTCCGAATTAGTCACGTTGGCAGCTGCTCTTGAATAGATTTCTCGAATATTTACTGCAACTACTTTGGGGGAGAAATCTCGGATAACCGAGTTTAGAGCCCTGCTTTAGCTGCGCTTTTTCCGGTAACATTATACTGCTACAATATGTTCTTTATCCACATATTCCTTTCCTCGCTGATAGTAGAGTACTCCTACTCTTCTCGTACGGTCAACTGCGGTTTAGAACTGACACGTCTATTGCGGGGTAATGCTTATTCGCTATGTGATCTTCCAAATGCTGAACAATTGGTATCATATTATTACAGAAATAAGGCTAAAGTTTCTGAAACTGGAATGCAAAACACAGCAATGTATAGAAGGGAAATGTTGAGGAGAAGAAACTGAAAAAATCTGAAATATAACAGAAGATAATAAACACACAAAAGCACTGAAACATTTTATCAGATTAAAACTGAGTCTCACCCAGGGACCCCAAAAAAAAGACTTTGCCTTTTTCATGCAAGTGCTCTTCCGACTGACCTATCCAAACACGACCCACGACCCGCCATTTGGGAGACAAATATTTGTTCTGTCATATGTCAGTTGAAAATAGCTCCTTTCGCTACTTTCTTCGTCAGTGCTTAAATGAGCAGCCTGGAAGAGCAAAGAGTCCGTCAGTAATCAGAAAGAAGAAAAACAACTCGTTACACAAAGTGTGAGGCTTATCCCTGAATTGTCAGTGTATTTGAGAATACTGTAATTTTTGTGGCAGATACTTGAACTGCCAACGTGTTCAATATTAGTGTAATTTAATTAGCAGCTACCTTGGGCCTCCTTCGTAATTTCGGTGCATAGTGAAACGTCACAGTGACATAAGCGACAGATTACTGAAGCTTAAACACAGACAAAATCAGAAGTGAAATACTCCCTTAGCACGAAATTCTGAGTCCAAGCAATAACAAAGGAAACAACTGACATATTTACAATCTGAAAGGGTTCAAAATGGTTCAAATGGCTCTAAGCACTACGTGACTTAACAACTGAGGTCATCAGTCCCTAGACTTAAAACTACTTCAGCCTAACTAACCTAAGGATATCACACACATCCTTAGCCGGCCGCTGTGGTCTAGCGGTTCTGGCGCTGCAGTCCGGAACCGCGGGACTGCTACGGTCGCAGGTTCGAATCCTGCCTCGGGCATGGGTGTGTGTGATGTCCTTAGGTTAGTTAGGTTTAAGTAGTTCTAAGTTCTAGGGGACTTATGACCTAAGATGTTGAGTACCATGGTGCTCAGAGTCATTTTGAACCACACACATCCATGCCAGATGCAGTATTTGAACCTGCGACCGTAGGAGCAGCGCTGTTCTGGACTGACGTGCCAGAACCGCTCGGCCACAGCGGCCAGCACATGAAAGGGAAGTATTATTCTCGGCAACATGCAAATATAACGTGATCTTCGGCCATTGTTATTGATATCCATCGGTTGTAGAATCCTGTAACATATTCTGATCTCAAACTTATCTCGTCATAAATGAGCTCCTCCATGTCAGCTAGCATGATTAAGAAACTGTGTGTCAGAAACCCGCCTCTCGCTTTTCGAACATGATACCTCGAAAGCCACTGATCAAGGTATTTCTTTAAGCACTGTGTTTCTTCACTTTCGAAATTTGACTCAATACCAAACCAAAGGTTATAAGCGAAAATACGGTTGTACTATGGGTTGAAACAAAGTTGTTTCCTGGATTGTCGATATCTTGGCAGAGTGCACACGGAATGATGTCTTGAATGATTGGATGGATGGATGGATAGTCTTTGGCAAATGTAGATCTAACTTCAGTCGTGATCGTTGCTCTTCACGTTGTGTCGTAATGACCTGTCAAACAAAAGTAATAATAGACGCAGACAGTTTCTGCAATTATCTGTAATGGAGTACTGTCTGAAAAAAGCTGCAGAGGTACTCAGTCAGTTCTTGACAAAGTTTGGAAGTGATCCGATTTGCTCTAAGGATACAGAAATTTATAACATTGAGCACTTGCGAAGACGGAAAAATGTACTATCCTATGACTGCGATATCAATAAGTCATCGCTGGTGTCAGCTGACCCATAAAAACTTCTTGAGTGTAGCAGTTTGTGTAGATACGAAAAGCAATGACCACATCAACTCAGTCGAAGTTAAGGAAGGGGGCAGACTTCAGTTCATTGATAGGATACTGGGATAATGCAACGAATATGCAATGTGAACTGCTTACAACACATTCGTGCAACCCATCTTATAATACTACCGTAATATATGGGAACCATAACATACAGGGGTTACGGGGTATATTGAAAATATACAAACTAGGGCAACACAAATGGCGTCAATTTTGTTTTAACCGCAAGAGAGCGTCACTGAAATGATGAAAAACCTGAAGTGGCAGACGATTACAGGGTGTTACAAAAAGGTACGGCCAAACTTTCAGGAAACATTCCTCACACACAAAGAAAGAAAATATGTTATGTGGACATGTGTCCGGAAACGCTTACTTTCCATGTTAGAGCTCATTTTATTACTTCTCTTCAAATCAAATTAATCATGGAATGGAAACACACAGCAACAGAACGTACCAGCGTGACTTCAAACACTTTGTTACAGGAAATGTTCAAAATGTCCTCCGTTAGCGAGGATACATGCATCCACCCTCCGTCGCATGGAATCCCTGATGCGCTGATGCAGCCCTGGAGAATGGCGTATTGTATCACAGCCGTCCACAATACGAGCACGGAGAGTCTCTACATTTGGTACCGGGGAAGCGTAGACAAGAGCTTTCAAATGCCCCCATAAATGAAAGTCAAGAGGGTTGAGGTGAGGAGAGCGTGGAGGCCATGGAATTGGTCCGCCTCTACCCACACATCGGTCACCGAATCTGTTGTTGAGAAGCGTACGAACACTTCGACTGAAATGTGCAGGAGCCCCATCGTGCATGAACCACATGTTGTGTCGTACTTGTGAAGGCACATGTTGTAGCAGCACAGGTAGAGTATCCCGTATGAAATCATGATAGCGTGCGCCATTGAGCGTAGGTGGACGAAACTAAAATGAGCTCTAACATGGAAATTAAGCGTTTCCGCACACATGTCCACATAACATCTTTTCTTTATTTGTGTGTGAGGAATGTTTCCTGAAAGTTTGGCCGTACCTTTTTGTAACACTCTGTACACGCGTTAATTATAACGAGGAAGGACACTTTCAGAGTTTCAAAAACCACTATTCACTGAGGAATCTAAGATTACAGGGTGATTCAAAAAGAATACCACAACTTTAGGAATTTAAAACTCTGCAACGACAAAAGGCAGAGCTAAGCACTATCTGTCGGCGAATTAAGGGAGCTATAAAGTTTCATTTAGTTGTACATTTGTTCGCTTGAGGCGCTGTTGACTAGGCGCCAGCGTCAGTTGATGCTAAGATGGCGACCGCTCAACAGAAAGCTTTTTGTGTTATTGAGTACGGCAGAAGTGAATCGACGACAATCCGCGAGAAACAACTCAGTATGAACGTGACTCTCCTAAGGTGAACTTTTTCTGTGCCATTTCAGCCAATAAAGTTTTTGGTCCATTTTTCTTCGAAGGTGCTACTGTAACTGGACTACAGTATCTGCAGATGTTAGAGAATTGGCTGTTCCCTCAGCTCGAACAAGAAGCACAACAATTCATATTTCAGCAGGATGGAGCGCCACCACATTGGCACTTATCTGTCCGTAACTACCTGAACGTCAACTACCCGAGGCGATGGATCGGCCGCCAGGCAGCCCTTGACAGAGCACTTCATCACTGGCCTCCAAGAAGCCCTGATCTTACCCCCTGCGATTTTTTCTTATGGGGGTATGTTAAGGATATGGTGTTTTGGCCACCTCTCTCAGCCACCATTGATGATTTGAAACGAGAAATAACAGCAGCTATCCAAACTGTTACGCCTGATATGCTACAGAGAGTGTGGAACGAGTTGGAGTATCGGGTTGATATTGCTCGAGTGTCTGGAGGGGGCCATATTGAACATCTCTGAACTTGTTTTTGAGTGAAAAAAAACTTTTTTAAATACTCTTTGTAATGATGTATAACAGGAGGTTATATTATGTTTCTTTCATTAAATACACATTTTTAAAGTTGTGGTATTCTTTTTGACTCACCCTGTATATTACAGCCCACGATGTATGACTCTCTACAAGATTGTCATGCACAGAGGCAATCTTCCCGCGCTTAAAACGAAAATGGGACGGGAGGAAACTTAATACGAAGTACTTCGGTAACTTCTCTCTGCCATGTACGTAACAGATTCACTAATCGGAACACAAGCAAGTGGCACATCCACAACGGTTACCTATATGTGATTAAACCTCTAAAAAATTTTGAGCGCACGTTTCCCCTATAGAATAAATATCGAATACATGATCTGTACAATTAAGGTGGCATGAAGAAGCTATATTTTTCACGATGCCCTTATGAACCACATCAAAAATTTATTTATCGTTTTACAACAGAAGCGTCTTTTGCAACATCAGTTGCATTTTTACTGTGATCTCCCGAGAGTGGACATGCTGAATACGACATTTCACCAAGAAAATATAAATTATCTAACTATTTAGAGACGTCAAGTTCGTGTTCGTTGTTTATTTCTGCTAAAATTATTACTGGCTTATGTTATAGTGTGTGAATTTTTTTATTCCCATTTTACCTCTTTTCTCTGTCATTCAATGAAATGCACAGTATAAGAGATATTAAGAGTAGTATATATGTGCCCAGAGTGACTAGGGCAATAACAAAACGCATGAGAGATTGAACCCATGATGTTTTGCAGTTGTTGCGATCTGAGTAGCGCAGGGTCCTTGGGGCTGGAAAGAATAGTCGCCGATTTTCCTACAATTTTCATTGTTTGGAAATTGATATTACGGAAAAAAATTAGCGTATAAGAGCCGTTTACGTTAAGAAAGTAGATCACGAAAATAATTCGTTTTGTTTATTTTACTAAAAACATATTTTGTAACTTCAAAGCAATCCAGCGGTATGTACCATCAAAATGACTATTCGAAGAGAGCCCAATTTTTGTAACGAATAAACTGCAAATCACAAACAACGATAAAAACTGGCGTGTTCATAGGCATTGCCCACTTCTGCTCGTATACTGGGAGAGCCTGCTGATCATCAAGTGAGAGCTTCATAATGCACAGTGGCATGAGGCAGCATGTAGAATGATGCTGCAGGCACATCACAAGTTTGACCCCAGCACCAGATAAGGAGACTCGTCTGTCTTATAAATACGAGCTTTCGTGTGCGCAAGTCAGAACAGTTGCAGTCACTGTGTTACGCTGTACACCGAGGAGGTAAGTCCGTCTAGATATCAGTTTCATTCAGCGCTTATTAATCCTGCCTTCTAGTTTTCACGAAGGCAATTCCTTTTATACTGACTAGAGCAACCGTTCCGTCGAAACATCATTCCTTTTTTTATTTATTGATTCATTTGCTGTACATGATACCGCAGTCGGAATCGCTTCAGTGGTAATGCTCCGCCTCCCTGTTGCCGGAATATTGCGAAGTAACTAACCAATGGGTCAATAGTGTCTGTTTCGGAAAGGTTAAGAGCATTATCGACTAGCGTAAATTTCCACGGCAAACAACGCCCTCTTTTGGATCTACTGAACTAACAGTAGACACTAGGGACTACGCGTCGTCATAAATACTTCGGAACAGGTTTATTTCAGGCGTATGTATTTCATTGAACAGTTGTTAAAAGGAGTTTTCTTATCCGGAGGGATCTAAGATTCAGAAACGTAATTTCTCTACGTGTAGAGCTGCAATTCATATTTAAATACGAGGTTCCATCGAACCACCTTCAAACTATTTCTCTACTGTTCCACTGTCGAATAGCGCGGGAAAACGAACACTTAAGTCTTCCCATGACAGCTCTGATTTCCCTTACTTTATTATGATGGTCACGGCAAAAGCAGTAATACTAGAGATGAAGGCGGACAAGCGTAATGTAGGCAATGTTCGCAATGTTCTACAAATAAAGGGCAGTCAACTGTTCGTCTTCTTCTCAGAATTTTCTATGTGATAGTTCCAATTTAAGCTGTCCATATTTCTAATCCCTAAGAATTCAATTGAATTAATAGCCTTTAGATTTGTGTGGTCTATCGTGTAACCGAAATTTAACGTATTCCTTTTCATATTCATGTGGATGACCTCACACTTTTCATTATTTAGAGTCAATTGCCATTTTTCACGTCACACAGATGTCTAAATCATTTTGCTGTTGGTTTTGATTTTCTGCTCATCAACTGAAACAATCTAAACGGGCTGTTCAGATTATCAAATAAATCGTTTGTGTAGGAACAGCTGCTGTCCTGTAACATTTGCTGCAGGAAAGCCAGATATAATTTCTATTTTACTCGATGGCTGTCCGACAGTTACTGCAAACTTGATCCATCTTACAGGTACATCACGAATCGAGTCATATGACGGAGACGATACTCCATAGGCACAAAATTTGATGAGGAGCCACTTGTAAGGAACGTTGTCATAAGCCTTCTGGCAACTAAAACTATGGAATCAGCTTGGTATTCCCTGTCGATAGCACGCATTACTCCGCGTGAATAAAGAACTATTTCTATTTCTCAGCAACAGTATTTTCAGAATCCTTGTTCACTATGTGTCAACACATCGATTTTCTTTGAAGTAATTCATAATATTGGAACGCTGTGTGTTTCAAAACCCTACTGAAAATTGTCTCCAGTGGTGCGGGTCCATAATTCAGCGGATTACTCCTATTTCCTTTCTTGGATACTGGTGTAACCTGTACAACTTTCGTTATTCTGGTACACATCTATCTTCAGGTGAGCAGTTGCATATGACTGCTAAGTATGGAGTTAGTAAATCAACATGGTTTGAAAGTAACGTAATTAATGTACAGGGCTATTACAAATGATTGAAGCGATTTCATAAATTCACTGTAGCTCCATTCATTGACATATGATCACGACACATTACAGATACGTAGAAAAACTCATAAAGTTTTGTTCGGCTGAAACCGCACATCAAGTTTCTGCCGCCAGAGCACTTGAGAGCGTAGTGAGACAAAATGGCGACAGGAGCCGAGAAAGCATATGTCGTGCTTGAAATGCACTCACATCAGTCAGTCATAACAGTGCAACGACACTTCAGGACGAAGTTCAACAAAGATCAACCAACTGATAACTCCATTCGGCGATGGTATGCGCAGTTTAAAGCTTCTGGATGCCTCTGTAAGGGGAAATCAACGGGTCGGCCTGCAGTGAGCGAAGAAACGGTTGAGCGCGTGCGGCGAAGTTTCATGCGTAGCCCGCAGAAGTCGACGAATAAAGAAAGCATGGAACTAAACGTACCACCGGATGGTGCTCCACCGCACTTCCATCATGATGTTCGGCATTTCTTAAACAGGAGATTGGAAAACCGATGGATCGGTCGTGGTGGAGATCATGATCAGCAATTCATGTCATGGCCTCCACGCTCTCCCGACTTAACCCCATGCGATTTCTTTCTGTGGGGTTATGTGAAAGAGTCAGTGTTTAAACCACCTCTACCAAGAAACGTGCCAGAACTGCGAGCTCGCATCAACGATGCTTTCGAACTCATTGGTGGGGACATGCTGCGCCGAGTGTGGGAGGAACTTATTTATCGGCTTGATGTCTGCCGAATCACTAAAGGGGCACATATCGAACATTTGTGAATGCCTAAAAAAACTTTTTGAGTTTTTGTATGTATGTGCAAAGCATTGTGAAAATATCTCAAATAATAAAGTTATTGTAGAGCTGTGAAATCGCTTCAATCATTTGTAATAACCCTGTATAATCTTGACTAGAAATGGATTAATTTGCTTCGCTGCATTGACAATATCTACTTCTACGTTGCTCATACTGGCAGCTGTTCTTCATTAGAATTCTAGAATAGCCTTGGAGAGTAGCTTATCTATTGATGATGTCTCATGCTGAAAGTCGTTAACTCCATTGCGAAAGCTCCTGCGTTGTTGTTGCACACATGTTTTTCATAGGAGTATTTACCTTGCTCACATTTTGTAAACTTGTTTCTAACTTTTTGGCACTCGCGGAATATTTATGTCCACTTCTAGTTATTTCCTATGGAATATGGAATAAAGAGATTTAGTTTTAATATGGTTTTGTTTACATATCTGCCTTTTAAGCATTAATACACTTATGACATTTTTCTTTCTTGTGTTTGACTTTCGAAACGGGGAACATTTCTGGCAGTGATTCGGTTTCCACCCTCCTGTTTGTTGAGCAATTTAAAAATATCTGTGCGCAAAGACAACCCTTGACCGATTCTTAGATTCCGGAGAGCAGGCAACTCTTTCGTAATCCTTCTTCCGAGTGGCGCTATTCTACTGCTCTAACACTACTTGCAGGCATGCGGAATCTGAGGAATGTCGGAGGGTTTGTCTGCCCACAGGCGCCTGGGAAACGGTCAAGAGTAGTATATCTAGATGTTTATTTTTATAGGGCTCAACAAATTCACGCAGGTAGCAACAAGGATGATACCAACCTGGGGTCTTAGAGCGAACCTTTGCAATTTTATTCACGTATGTGTCAGTGTCCACTTCCCCCTCCTCCGACCACCCATTCGTCGTTCCATACCCCATAACAGAGCAAAAATTGCAGTAGCTCTGCACCCCAAATGGGGCATATCACATCAATGTGATTGCAGTCAAGGATTTCATTAGAGGGGGTCGAATCGTCTGGGGAGTGTCAGCAGTTAAAAGGTAGCCAAGTACGTCGTTCTGTTTTACACCGCATTGCAGATTGTCGTTTTCGACCGTGAAATGTGTGCAAATGAATGCCCTGAGGGAAGGGGTGGTTTCATTGCGCGATTTATGCCATCTCCTGAGGCCTCTTCGTGTCGATTCTAAACGGTGGTATGTCTGAAATGTTTTCCTCGGCCACTCGAAAGGAAACCGTCTGAATTTAAAGCTGGGCGTGTGACTTCTATCGCACAGGCGTCAGGAGATGGGGTGAGATGTCGGTAACGCTAGTGGGTTACGACCTTCACATCGTGTAACATGCCCACGGTGGCGTTGAGCAGAACTCTGGCAAAATTTGGCGCCAGCATGACATAATTAACGCACCTTACATCACAAATAACTTCTGAACTCTGGTCTTTTTTCGCATCTATCGACACCTAGCTGTTTGAATAATCGCCATGTACCCTGTGACATGGCAGGATGCCATGCGTTTCCACCATTACAGAGGAAGGCTGTAGGTACCTTGGAGTCAAATTTAAAACTTCTGCGTCACAATAGGGTAAAACGTATAAGGTTTCAAAAAATTATCCTTTAATTCTCTTCCGCGGTACAGAACACTTTACTGCACAAGCTCTTGACATAGTCACACCGTCTTAAGCTCTTGAGAGATTCTACCATTGTACTTCAATATGATACACACACTGCCACGAAATGAGTCACATTTCTATGTTTTTTCCTAAAGAATAGGCATAACATATCCAATAACCTGATGAGAGTAACAGAAACCTTAAACAGTTCGCGAGTCAACTTTCACTCCTGTATTTCGTCAGCAAAATATCCCTCGTGCGATGAATACATAATGAAAATACTATCACCATCTTCGCCTCTTCTGTTATCAGAGAGGTCTACCAAGCCTCTGAAATTGGTCTATCTCACTAACAAAATTTGATTACGGCGAAAGGCAATCATAGGTTACAAAATGACGCGTGCGGTAACGAAGTAGCCTAACAACTTGTGCTTCCATCTGGGGGGAAACGAAGTTTCGCTATCACCTGAAGAAAACATCTTCATTTTAGAAATATAGTTGTTCTGTGACGGTATGCATTACAGGTATCTTATCTCTGAAGAATGACGTTCTGTTACCTTGTGGTCTAGAACTGAAGATCTTGAAGTTCTTGTACCTAAAATTCTAACTATATATACACAAAATCTTCCAGTTAGCTAGGTAAATCGTAAACTCATCACATATCGTTGATGCTATAGTTCACCCACAGCGGCAGCAGAAAGAAGTCCATAACCTTCGTTCGATTACATAATTGAAGATAACCCTGTGACACTGTAGCAGCTGCCCAGTGACTCTTGACAGAGGAAATGCTCTTAGCACATTTGTTTTCTTTCTTCAGTCGTGAACGTGACAGTGGCTTGAACTTTATCGCTGGAAAACAAGGCAGCACTATAATACTGCATCAGGGAGATGGAAATTGAAAGTGAATGTGAAAGAAATGCCACATCATGAAAACCATTTTGTCGAACTCTGGAGAAATTTTTCAGATACTTAAACTAGAAATAAGGACGAGGAACGCACGTCTATGATACACATTCCACAAATCTTCGTTTTGCTTATGTCATGTCCTCTAGTTCAAATCAACGTCAAAAGCAAACTGATTAAAACTGGGCTGAAGTTCAGTTATGGAAATACATACGTAATTTTCCATCAACACAGAGGAAAGAAAATAGTACAAACTAACATGAAAGTCAATGAACTTGTTCATGAGTCCTTGTCTTTATTGCAGTTGAAGTCGACCGGGTTGATACGAAAACGAATAAAAAGACGAGTAGAAATAGCCACAAGTGCTTGAGTGTGCAGATCTCAGGTAGTAATTTTGAGATGTATTTTGCGAACTACTTGGAGCGACGGGAGTACAAACACATGAAACAGCTACCAGACCAGAGGGGAAAATGTGATTGTGGTTCCAAAGGAACGAAATGGCGTCTGGTACCGCATATAGTTAGGTGAAAGGACTACAAATGGAAGTTCCTTTCCAGATTCACTCAAATAAGAAATGATTTAGACAATGACGTAAGAAATGTGATTAGATGACAAAAAAACTGTGAGTACAATAGATGGGAAAGGCCGAATGTCTCGAGGTCTCTTCGTGGAGAAGCGTGAAGAAGGCTTTTACCCAGCGGTAAAAGTAAAATTGCTGCTGCCGATGATTTTGAAATTCGCACACTAATGCAACAGGATATGTAGCCACAACTGTTTTGAAATGTGTGCGTAAATTCGAGGGAGAAAAAGAAGCTTCATATTTCATTTCACTGCTGTTCTATTCGTTATCTTACATTCATTATTAATTGAGCTGGGTTGCTTCAAAGAGTTCCTTTTGTTCCATCCGTTTTTGCATGGAGCTTTAGTTCAGTGAGGCAAAGTCAACAGGCTATTTCGAAGTTGCGACAATACCAAAATCAATGGGAAAGGGGAATGGCTTTTTCTAGTTGTGCTACTATCACCCTGAGATCAAGTACAGACATGGATGCTTCCGATTTATCACAGCCTTTAATTAGCAAGATCTCAATGTAGAAAACAGTGGTTACTAGTTGCAACCGCTCAAATGGTAATCAAGTTAGAGTACAAACATGCAGTGTCTACATCAAGAAAACAGGCAAGACACATGTCATTTCAGTATTCATTCCTTAAAAAAATGTTAAGACAGAAATGACCAAGTGTCTTGCTTATTTTCTTGCTGTAGACAGCGCATACTTATATCCTGATCTGAAACTAGTGAGCACTGTTTCTACGTTAAGATCTACGGCATTCAAGTTTACCGAACGTTCTCTCCATATCGAGTATGTCAGGTAGTAATACAGAATTGATCGTATCATGCATTTCAATTGCTACTTCATAGTGACGGCTCCACTGAATTGTTAATGTCATCCTACACGGAGTCGTTCCGATGCTCACAGAGCACTTGTTGAATATGGTGGAGACTGCAGTTAACTTGATTCACTATAGCGAGAAAATGGAACTTCTGGTACCTACGTGAATTCATGGACACATGCAAACACTTTTATAATTCTTCATGGCAGTTAAAGGTTGGAAAACGAGTCACTGCCTTTTTAATCGATCTACGAGATGCATGGACAGCTAAACAGAAGACGCAGATATACTTTCTACTACTACACTATGTGATCAAAAGTATCTGGACACCACCAAAAACGTAAGTTTTTCATATTAGATGCATTGTGCTGCCACCTACTTCCAGGTACTCCATATCAGCGACCTCAGTAGTCATTAGACATTGTGAGAGGGCAGAATGGGGCACTCCGCGGAACTCACGGACTTCGAACGAGGTCAGGTCATTCGGTATCACTTGTGTCATACGTCTGTATGCGAGATTTGCACACTCTTAAATATCCATAGGTCCACTGGTTCCGATTAGGCAGTGAAATGGAAATGTGAAGGGACACGTACTGCACAAAAGCGTACGGGTCGACCTCGTCTCTTGACTGACAGATACCGCTGACAGTTGAAGAGGGTCGTAATGTGTAAGAGGCAGACATCTATCCAGACCATCACACGGGAATTCCAAACTGCATCAGGATCTACTGCCAGTACTATGACAGTTAGGCGGGAGGAGAGAAAACTGGGATTTCATGGTCGAGCGGCTGCTCATAAGCGACACATCACGCCGGTAAGTGCCAAACGACGGCTCGTTTCGTGTAAGGAGGGTAAACATTGGACGATTGAACAGTGGAAAAATGTTGTGTGGAGTGGCGGATCACGGTACACAATGTACCACACCAATACAACCCTTTTCACGCAAAATAGATAAGCTGTGAAAATGATCTTCCTGACAACTCATTTGTGTCTGTACTAGCTGCTGTTCTCGAAATGTTCTAAATTTAGTGCCTGATCTCAAAGTAGACCACTTTAAAAATCAAGTATCACATCACTGCAACTTTCTGAACGCAAAGTAGCTACGTCTTTAAGAAATCAACTTTTTTAACACATCATTTACGTAGCTAGCAGCAGCTGTTCCTAAAATGTTTCAGTTTTCCCTCATATCTATAATTAAGTTTTTTTATTATCCTGATTGCTTTCAAGCAATTAAATCTTTTTAGAACAATTAGATCCCACGATGGTCAGTCTATACCCCTTTTGTCCTTTTCTCACTCTTCGACTGGCTCAGCTGTTTCGGACCAAAAGCCGTATTATAATTTACCGTCAGAACACAAAGTTTTACTTTATTACACTGATTATCTTCAATATATTAATTTTTTTTTTCAAAACTAGACCTCACGCTGGTCGATTTCATAGCATGTTTGTTCATTTCCCACTCTGCGTTTGACTGTTTAAATTCGGACTGAATCACTTGTGTAATTTCTCTCCGCTCAGTCAACTGGCCAAACAGAAGAACAGCCCCTCAGATCTTTGCACTACCATAGGCTTTTCTTTTGGTTTTGTGAAACTGATCTATGATTCACAAAACCAGAGGGAGAAACACATCCTCATAGTTCCACTTCCACATCTACACTTGGCAAGCCACTTTATTACGTGTGGCAGGCCTTCTGGGAACAATGTCACTTCCCTGATTCACTGTTCCATTGGCGAATGGAGTATGGAAAGAATAACTATCGATATGCCTTATGAACGGAAGTTTAGTCGATTTTCCCATCATGCGAGATGTCTGTTGGAAGCGTAGTACGTTGCTTGATTCTTCTTCGAACGACGCCCCGCCATTTCTATATGTGCCATTTTCAAATCCGTGTGATTTTGGAAATTAGCTGTGTTGTAAGTTTCTTTCGTAGAACTATTGGGTATTCTTTACAAGCCGAATTTATATGTTTATTTAATTGCAGGTAACTACAATGGCGCCCATAATCCTGTATAATTTCGATCCGAGTCCGCCATGTTTCCTGGTGCGAGTCATAGCTGACATACTCGGAGTGGAGCTCAAGAAAATTCCAATAAAAGACATCACCAAAGAGATGGCTGCTCCTGAGATGACAAAGGTAACGTAAGCGTACCAACTTCACCAACCCTTAATTATTCCATTGACAACGTCTGAGATATTACCTGTTCATTAAACAACTGTGTGTAATGACACAAAAGACAATAAACAATAGAATTCGAGACAGCAATCAGTAACAGTATTCTATATGAAGTGTGGCTGTGTTTTACGAACGATACTGCGTGACTACTCTTTTCTTGCATGTAAATAATCCTATAGTCCTATAAATTCATACTGCAGGACACACCAACTGTTCAGAGCTAGTTATGAAGTGAAACATACCAAAAAATAGGACTTATATTCACAGTAAGTGAAAGTAATGAAACATTTAATGGTTGTGAAACTGATGAAAATTTCGTATATGTAAGTGAATTAGTTAATTTCAATGGATGACTGCGTAGCACAGGATAATTTAGGGTCATACTTATGTTGATGATAAGGTATCTTATACTGAGTAATTAAATGAAGTAATGTTCAGAAATGAATATTAATTTTACATTTCATAGCGATAACTGAAGCTGATAGAAACTGTTGCAAGTGACGTTAGTAAATTCCAATGCGTCATTAGTATTAAATATATTGAAATATCCGACGCACACTTATTCATGTATCGTCTTCCATGCGATCCGAAAGTAACTCCATAAATTGTATTTTACGAACACTTATGGCGTCAACGATCTAGTTCGTTCCACGTTGCAATGTGTGGAGAGAAATTTCTTCCAGTTACGATATTTCCTAAGAAACGTTCCTTTATACACCCATTTGGTTTCCCAGCCACTACGAAGAATTTGAGTTAGCTCTGAAAGATCTAAGTCGAAACAAGATCACAGGCGCGGACGATATTTCGTCAGTATTACTGATAGCCTTGGGAGAGCCAGACATGGCACATCTGGTGAGCAAGATGTATGAGACTGGCGAAATACCCTCAGACTTGAAGAAGAATGTAATAATTCTAATTCTTGAGAAAGCAGCTGCTGACAGGTATAAAAATTATCGAACTGTCATTTAATAAATCACAGCTGCAAAATACGAACACTAATTCTTTATAGAAGAATAGAAAAACTGGTAGAAGGCGACCTCGGGAAAGATCAGTTTGGATTCCGGAAAAATTTAGGAACACGCGAGGCGTAGTGACCCCCTCCCCCCCCCCCCCCACTTTATCTTAGAAGATGGTTTAAGGAGGACCAATCTATATTTATATCATTTGTAGACTTAGAGAAAGCTGGAATACTCTCTTTGCATTTATGAGGGTAGCAGGAGAAAAATACAGGGAGTGAAAGGCTATTTACAACTTGTACAGAAACCAGACTGCATTTACAAGACTCGAGGGGCATGAAAGGGAAGCATTGGTTGAGAAGTGACTGAGACAGTGTTGTAGCCTATCCCTGTTCAATGTGTATATTGAACAAGCAGGAAAGTTCAGGAGATGAAATAAAAACTTCAAGGTTTGCCAGTGATATCGTAATTCCATCAGACGCAGGAAAAGACTTGGAAGAGCAGTTGAACGGAATGGACAATGTCTTGAAAGGAGGATATAAAATGTTCGTCAACAAAAGCAAAACAAGGATAATGGCATGTAGTGGAATAAATAAAGTGATGGTAAGGGAATTATATCAGCAGACACTTCAAGTTGTAAATAAGTTTTGCTATTTGGGCAGCAAAATAACTGATGATGGAAGAAGCAGAGGGGATGTAAAATGTGCCTGGTAATTCCAGACAATCATTTCTGAAGAAGAGAAATTGTTTACATCAAATATAGATTTAAGTGTGAGGAAGACTTTTCTGAACGTATTTTTGCCTCGAGTATAGCCATGTATGGACAGTTTAGACAAGAAGAGAATAGAAGCTTTCGAAATGTGGTGCTACAGAAGAACGCTGAAGATTTGATGGGTAAATCACATAGCAAATGAGGAGATACTGAATAGAACTGGGGAGACAAGAAATTTGTGGCACAGCTTGGCCTAAACAAGGGATCGTTAGACACGACACATTATGAGACATAAAGGGATTACCAATTTGGTACTGGAGGGAAGTGTGTGGGTTAAAAGCAGTAGAAGGTGACCAAGAGATGAATACAGTAAGGACATTCAGAAGGATGTGGGTTGCAGTCGTTATTCTTAAATGGAGAGGCTCGCACAAGATAGAGTAGAATGAAGAGCTGCATAAAACCAGTCTGTCGACTGAAGACCACAACAAGAACAACAACAACGTACTATTGCACCATACACCGAATGCACACTTGCAAGTTCTTGTAACACGTAACGCGGCATTTTCGACAACCAGTCATGAACTATGAACAGTAGTAAACTTCATCTCGGACATTGTTTCTCAGGTTAGTGTCATCAACGTCCATGGAACTGGAATTTGTGTGTAATGCAACGCAGACAGTTTACAGACAGATACTTGACTCACAGTAGTCTTCGAAAACGTAGTACCACCTGAAATATTAATGTCCGCCTGTTGATTCTTTATCTCTGAACACCCAGTTTAAGATTCCCTACTGTCTGTATAATTTCAATCTTAACTATTCGAGACACACTGTATGTAATGTTCGTTGCAGTTTTGGTGTCTTCTTCGATATTTAAAACTTTTCATAGAGTCAGATACGAAACCTCTGTACAGTATGTTGGTCCAGATGCATAAGGCCATTATTGTTTATTATTTCAGAAAAATCCGCAGCGTACGGTTCCAACGGTGGATGACAACGGGTTGTACCTTGCAGAAAGGTCAGTACAGAGTACTTCAAAAACCAATTTACTCTTTCAGTAATAAGTTGATACAGTATTATCAGTAGCAAAATGGATGTTTAAGCCGTATCTGTAAAGTACGCCTATGAGTTTAACTTGGCACTGTTGTAACTACTACTGGCTGTCTGGTGTTTGTTATTAAGTGTTTCTATTTCACATTAAGAACTTGTGTTTGTACATCGAACTCTTTACATTGTTCTGCTGTAGAAACTGCAACTATGTAAATATCTACATCTACAGCATACTGCACAAGCCACCTAACGGTGTATGGCAAAAGGTAGTTTCGGTACCAATATTTCGTCGTTCCAGCCCCGTTCCACTCGCGAATAGTGCGTGGGAAGAATGATTGTCTGCAAGCTTCTGTATTGGCTCTAACTTCTCTAATTCTCTCCTCGTGGTCAATACGCGAGATGTATGTGGGGGGGGGGGGGGGGGGGAGGAACATGTTGTCCGTCGCCTCCTGAAAAGTGATCTCCCGAAATTTAAATAGTAAATCTCTCCGTGATGCACAACGCCTCTCTTGTAACGTCTGCCAGTGGAGTTTGTTTAGCATCTCCGTGACGCTCTCCCGCCAGCCAAACGATCCCGTCGCTCTTCGTTGGATATTCTCTATCTCCTCTATGAGTCCTACCTAATAGGGGCCTCAGATAGACGGAGAGTACTCAAGAATCGGGCGAACAAGAGCCTTACAAGCCACTTATTTCGTGGATGAGTTACATTTCCTTAAGATTCTTCCGATGAATCTGAGTCTGGTGTTTGCTTCTCCCATTATCTGTTTTATGTGGTCATTCCATTTACGGTCGCTCTGGATAGTTACGCTTAGATATTTTACGGCAGACACTGTCTCCAGCTGTTTGTCATCAATGGTGTAGCTCTACAGTAGTGGATATCTTTTCCTATGTACGCTCAATATGTTACATTTATTTACGTTCAGGGTCAACTGCCAGAGCCTGCACCAATCATCAGTTCTCTGCAGGTCGTTCTGCGAATTCTTAATAAGTTCTGGCGTTGCTACTTTCGTATAGACAACTGCATCACGTGCGAATAGCCTTAAAGAGCATCCGGCGCTTTCTACTAGATCATTTATATATATTGTAAACAGCAGCGATCCTCCCTGTGGTACTCTGGATATTACCTTCACGTCTGTCGATTTTGTCTCGTTAAGAGCGAGGTGCCGAGTTCTATCTGCAAGAAAGTCTTGAATCCAATCGCAAGTCTGCTCCGATACTCCGTAAACTCGTATTTTTTTAATTAAACAGCAATGCAGGACGTTGTCAAATGGCTTACTAAAATCAAGGAACACGGCATCAACGTGAGCGCCGTTGTCCACTGCGCTGTGGGTTTCATGGAGGAACAGAGCGAGTTGAGTTTCGCGGGATCTCTGTTTGCGGAATCCATCTTGGTTTTCATAGAGGATATGTTCACTTTCCAAAAACGTCATAATTCTTGAGCATAAAACATGTTCGATAATTCTACAACAGACAAAAACATAAGTCTATGATTGTGTGGATCTGTCTTACGGCCTTTCTTAAAAACGGAAGTGATCTCCCTTTTTTTCCATTCGTTAAGTACCTTTCGTTGCTCAAGCGACCTACGATAAATCACTGCTAGAAGGGGTCAGATAAATCACTGCTAGAAGGGGTCAAAGTTCTTTCGCATAATCTTGATAGTCTTATAGGTATCTCATCTGGTCCTGAAGCCTTTCCACTACTAAGCGATTGCAGCTGCTTTTCAATTCCGCCATCGATTATCTCAATATATGTCATTTAGACGTTCGTACGACAGTTGAAAGGAGGGACTATTGTTGGCTGTATGGTCTCTGCTGCCCATAGCCAAACTAAACAACTAAAAGAAGGTGCTACTACAATCAGTTGTGAGTCTCATCATACAACCAAGAAAATAAAAAATACAGTACATATACCGTTATACGCGTAAAAATGTAATCTTTACCGCACGTAGAAAAACCTGTTGATATCTTCCAACGAACGCTCGTTTGTTATCGATCGAAACAGTGCTATAATTTGGTTGTGCTGGCCAGTGAAATGCGATACAGACAGTTCTGCACTGCGTCCGTAACGCTTGCCCGGCGTACTTGGGTTGAAATGGTAGTAAAGTACTATGATTCCACGCGGAGCATAAACGTCTCGATGCCGAAGTTAGGCAAAAGGATATGTGGACCCACAGGTGGTCTGCTTATTGCCATCGTTAGATTGCCAAGGCAACATAATGATCCCGGTTAGGGTTAAGCACGGTGCGGGTGTAACAGCCGAGGCCGTGCTTAGAATGCTGACCCGCCAGCAGCGCCTCTAACTAGACGTTCCGTCCCCCGGGGCTGGCAGGCTAAGTGCAACAGACAGGAACGTTCTATCAGACCGCGAACTCGTCCGCTCTCTAGCCCGTCTGAGCTGTCTGTGCGCTCTGCTTGCAATATTAACGCGTTACCTGTGCTGCAGCGGAACTTCCACCTGTCTTCAAGCATCCTAAAAACATGATTTTGACGTTGTGTAACTATGTCATTGCTTTTACATGTCAACGAACTGTTAGATTATCATGATAAACGACTCTACCCCACCAAAATTCAACACCTTTAATTGTAATTAGATTAAAATCAGCCGACCAGTTGCAAAGGACAAAGTAATCTTTACCTAGGTTTCGATAGGTTTAAACCTATCTTCTTCAGAAGTCAGCAGTATTACATTAACATGGAGTGATACGTCATTGCCATCGAAACCTAGGTAAAGATTACTTTATCCTTTGCAACTGGTCGGCTGTTTTTAATCTAATTACGTGGAACCGTTCCTGTTACGCAGCTATGTTTAAAATAACCTTTAATTGTGTCATCGTATCCTTGATTTGCACTGTTTCGAAGTTAAGATGGTTGGTTGGTTGTTTTTGGGGAAGGAGACCAGACAGCGAGGTCATCGGTCTCATCGGAGTAGGGAAGGGTGGGAAAGGAAATCGGCCGTGCCCTTTGAAAGGAACTATCCCGGCATTTGCCTGGAGCGATTTAGGGAAATCACGGAAAACCTAAATCAGGATGGCCGGACGCGGGATTGAACCGTCGTCCTCCCGAATGCGAGTCCAGTGTCTAACCACTGCGCCACCTCGCTCGGCTTGGAAGTTAAGAATCCACTCGGATAAAAGGCACTATATGATTCTTACAGCTGTCTCTTCGAATCGTAAAAGAAATACTTTTGTGGGTACTGTAAATGGTTCCAAGTTAAGAGGCAATATTTAAAGTTGTGTGTCTCATGATAGCCAATGCCTGAAAGACATCACGCACTCTACTTAATCTTTGCTGTGAATACAGGTTTATATGAAACTCAACTGCATGCGCCACGTGACAACCAGTGTCCGGACACCTATAGACATTAATATGGGCTCTGTCCACACTTTGCCTTTATGACCTCTGGAGACGTTCCAGTGACGTGTTTTAATGTCTATGGAGGAATGGTACCCCATTCTTCCTGAACAGCATAGACATGATGTTGGGTCTTGCCCAATCGTCTCGTAAAGGGTGCGTAAGGGATGCTGCGTTCTCGGAATGCTATCCGACAATTGAAGCAAAATGGCTCTAAGCAGCACAGGACTTAACATCTGAGGTCATCAGTCCCCTAGACTTAGAACTACTGAAACCTAACTAGCCTAAGGACATCACACACATCGATGCCCGAGGCAGGATTCGAGCCTGCGACCGTAGCAGCAACGCCGTCCCGGACTAAGCGCCTAGAACCGCTCGGCCACAGCGGCTGGCCAATTCAAGCAATTTTTTTTATTGTTATTTTAAACCTTACAAAAAGGTAGGCCGGCATCGACTTATCCACGTCACTCTTCGGCCACAGAAAAAAAACATACAAGAAACATGAAGACATAAAAATAGATGTACATGTAGGATAAAAAAAGGAGACAGATAAATGAAAAATAAATGAAGTCGTTCACGGAAGACACTGGTCGCACAGGAAAATTCAGGTCAGTGCACAAACGTAGACTGACGGTTGAACACGTGAACGTAGGAGCACTGACGAAGAAACACCGTTGCACTAAGAAGAAGAGAAACACTAACACAGTGATGGCGATCTTCGGCGCACTATAAACACGCTGTTGCACGAAAGAAAAGGGGGTGCTGCCACAGGTAAATACGGGAGGGTAGGTGGGGGAGGGGAAGGGGGAGAATGCCAGGTGGAGAGAAGATGGGAGGGAGATGGGTGAGGGTATGGGAAGGGTGGGTATGGAAGCGTAGGGAGGAGGGGAGGAGAGGGATTGAGGAGGGAGGAAGTGGGAGAGAGAGAAGGGAAAAAGGGTGCCCTGGAGGAAAAACACAGGAGGAGGAAGGGTAGGAGGCGTAGATGGAGGGGACGAGGGCATCATCCGGGAGGGGAGGTTGGCGGAAGCCACCTAGGGCAAGAGTATGGAGTGTGGTAAGATGGGGAGCAGGTAGGATGCAGGCGTACAGGCGCGGCAGCGGAAGGGGGTGGGAAAGGATGGGAGAGACAAGCGGGTGAGGGCTTCAAGCAAATGACATTAGTAGTTTTATATCTACACTCCTGGAAATGGAAAAAAAGAACACATTGACACCGGTGTGTCAGACCCACCATACTTGCTCCGGACACTGCGAGAGGGCTGTACAAGCAATGATCACACGCACGGCACAGCGGACACACCAGGAACCGCGGTGTTGGCCGTCGAATGGCGCTAGCTGCGCAGCATTTGTGCACCGCCGCCGTCAGTGTCAGCCAGTTTGCCGTGGCATACGGAGCTCCATCGCAGTCTTTAACACTGGTAGCATGCCGCGACAGCGTGGACGTGAACCGTATGTGCAGTTGACGGACTTTGAGCGAGGGCGTATAGTGGGCATGCGGGAGGCCGGGTGGACGTACCGCCGAATTGCTCAACACGTGGGGCGTGAGGTCTCCACAGTACATCGATGTTGTCGCCAGTGGTCGGCGGAAGGTGCACGTGCCCGTCGACCTGGGACCGGACCGCAGCGACGCACGGATGCACGCCAAGACCGTAGGATCCTACGCAGTGCCATAGGGGACCGCACCGCCACTTCCCAGCAAATTAGGGACACTGTTGCTCCTGGGGTATCGGCGAGGACCATTCGCAACCGTCTCCATGAAGCTGGGCTACGGTCCCGCACACCGTTAGGCCGTCTTCCGCTCACGCCCCAACATCGTGCAGCCCGCCTCCAGTGGTGTCGCGACAGGCGTGAATGGAGGGACGAATGGAGACGTGTCGTCTTCAGCGATGAGAGTCGCTTCTGCCTTGGTGCCAATGATGGTCGTATGCGTGTTTGGCGCCGTGCAGGTGAGCGCCACAATCAGGACTGCATACGACCGAGGCACACAGGGCCAACACCCGGCATCATGGTGTGGGGAGCGATCTCCTACAATGGCCGTACACCACTGGTGATCGTCGAGGGGACACTGAATAGTGCACGGTACATCTAAACCGTCATCGAACCCATCGTTCTACCATTCCTAGACCGGCAAGGGAACTTGCTGTTCCAACAAGACAATGCACGTCCGCATGTATCCCGTGCCACCCAACGTGCACTAGAAGGTGTAAGTCAACTACCCTGGCCAGCAAGATCTCCGGATCTGTCCCCCATTGAGCATGTTTGGCACTGGATGAAGCGTCGTCTCACGCGGTCTGCACGTCCAGCACGAACGCTGGTCCAACTGAGGCGCCAGGTGGAAATGGCATGGCAAGCCGTTCCACAGGACTACGTCCAGCATCTCTACGATCGTCTCCATGGGAGAATAGCAGCCTGCATTGCTGCGAAAGGTGGATATACACTGTACTAGTGCCGACATTGTGCATGCTCTGTTGCCTGTGTCTATGTGCCTGTGGTTCTGTCAGTGTGATCATGTGATGTATGTGACCCCAGGAATGTGTCAATAAAGTTTCCCCTTCCTGGGACAATGAATTCACGGTGTTCTTATTTCAATTTCCAGGAGTGTATAAAGCAGATTGACAATACTTTGTGTCCGAAGCGATGGGCTACATGTAACATAAATCAGAGACCTGGCTATATTCAATGTTCAAACAAGAAATGGATACGGATCACTGCAATCTCATATCGTAGCACTCTCTGCTAAGCCGTTTTAATACTAAGCGAATACTCTCCACTAATGTCCGTGCGAGGGTGGCAGGAGTGGCGCTTATATTCACTTCTTGCAGAGGTCGCTCCTGGCGAGGCGCTGTCCTTGTCAGCTGGCTATTGGCTGACGTTACCTCACCGCCTTCTCTGATCTCGTGTTCTTCCTCTACGTTCCGGCGCATGTGGTTACGCCAGAACACAGAGAAAGTAGTGATGTATTACGCTGGGGGTCTGTAGCGAAGTTGACGTTCTCACTCTACTCAAAGTTGTTCATTTGCGTTCATGCCGAAAGTTTGGAGGGCCAGTCCATTTCATGAATGTTATGGACCACAAACAATTGCCTCACAGATATTTCTGTAAGACAGAGAGCGTTGTCATGCTGACGCAAACGAGCATTGTCTCCGAACGGTTCATCTACTGTGCGCAGTGCACAATGCTGTAAGATGCTTTCATATCCTTCGGCATTTAGTGCAATAAGAGGACCCCACCCTAACCACTAAGAACACCCGCATGCATACCACCTTTTACGTACTTCACTGTTGGCACTAACTTATACTTGACGAGAGGTAGCGTTCTCCAAGCATTTGCCAAAGACAAACCTTTCCGTCGGATTATCGCCGGTTATAACGAAACGCAACACTACAGGTCACTCGTTTCTAATCACTCATCGTTCAGTGATCTCACTTTTTACACTGCCTCAAGCGTCGCGTAGCACTGGCTACAGAAATGTACCCTATTGTTCTTAACTCTCTAACCACAGTCATTGTGGAACTGGTACGACTTTGAAACTCACGAATGGCTCCTTCGCGGATTGTGTATGAATTTTCAAAACCGCTTAACGGTTGTTGTCCATCAGTACAGGGGGTCTGCCTGGTCTTGGTTTAGTTGCGGTTTTTCGTGTTTCCGCTTCACAGGTACAGCACTCGGGCAGCTTTCAAAGGTTTGAAGAGTCGCTGAATGATTTTTTACGTAGTTAAAATCCAGCAATTACTTACAAGTCACTGAGGTCTCCTGACCGAATGTAGTAGTAGTAGTTTCATTTATTCCTAGATCTCTTTTGCAAGAACACAGGGCATGTCTTGCTGTTACAATATAAGAGCAATAACAGGAAACTTTTAGATTAGGAAATGGGACATTTAAAGTAGAAAATGAGTTTTGCTCTTTGGGGAGCGAAATAACTGATGATTATTGTAGGCTGATTCTTACAGAGAAGAAGACAGCAAAAAAATGGTTCAAATGGCTCTGAGCACTATGGGACTTAACTCCTGAGGTCATCAGTCCCCTATAACTACTTAAACCTAACTAACCTAAGGACATCACACACATCCATTCCCGAGGCAGGATTTGAACCTACAACAGTAGCGGCCGCGCGGTTCCGGACTGAAGCGCCTAGAACCGCTCGGCCACCAAGGCCGGCTAGAAGACAACAACCAGCCACTATTAACACTGCTATTTATTTCAGTAAATAGCACAGTAACCGGTTTCGAAATGATAAGTCCATCATCAGACGGCTGTTCTCAAGATTTGCAAGATACACTTTACTACATAATCGTCAGTTTTCGATTTTTATTCTTCCACTAAGGCGAAATATTCTTGGTGTGTTGGTGCCATCGAAAATTCCGCGCGATTTTGTTGGGAATTTGCAGGATTGTATTTTTCAAATATTCCAAAATATATGCAGCACTTATATGATTTGCACATCACCATATTGTGCAAAGCACCACACACAGACATACCAAAAAGTATCTGCCACATGTGAAGTTGACACAAAGATTGCAGTTTTACAAATACAACGGCGCCAGAGTGTAAAATGTATCTTCCAAATCTTGTGAACAGCCGTCTGATGATGAACTTGTCAGTTCGAAAACCGGTTACGGCAATATTTACTTAAATAAATAGCAGTATTAATAGTGGCTTGTTGCTGTCTTCTTCTTTGTAAGAACCAACCTACATTAATTGTACACAGCCACGGTCTCACCATGTCAGTTTTGTACAAAATAGAATACCTGATGATAGTCGGATTAGAGAGGATATAAAATGTAGACTGCCAATAGCAAGAAAAGCGTTTCTGAAGAAGAGAAATTTGTTAACATCGAATATAGATTTAAGTGTCAGGAAATCTTTTCTGAAAGTATTTGTTTGAAGTGTAGCCATGTACGGAAGCGAAACATCGACGATAAATAGTTTGTACAAGAAGAGAATAGAAGCTTTCGAAATGTCGTGCTACAGAAGAATGCTGAAGATTAGATGGGTAGATCACGTAACTAACGAGGAGGTACTGAACAGAATTGGGGAGAAGAATAATTTGTGGCACAACTTGACTAGAAGAAGGGATCAATTGTTAGAACCCGCTCTGAGGCATTAAGGGATAACCAATTTAGTACTGGAGAGAAGCGTACAGAGTAAAAATCGTAGGAGGAGATCAAGAGATGAATATGCTAAGCAGATTCAGAAGTATCTAGGTTGCAGTAGTTGTTCACAGATGAAGAGGCTTGCCGAGGACAGAGTAGCTTGGAGAGCTGCATCAAACCAGTCTCTGGACTGAAGACCACAACAACAATAAGAAATTAATACACATACAGAGACATTTACAGACTTAAAGGTCTACAACGAGAAGAATGTGGCAGGTAGTCGGCCTTGGCCTAATGAGCAACCATTTGCCTGGAACATTTTAAGGAAACCACGGAAAAGCAACATCAGGATGGCCTCCCAAGTGATACCACAACACTCCCCACATCTATGTATACTGACAGGTCCCTCTTTCATGTAGTCAAAATATTGTTGTGCTACAGATTTACGATTAAAAAATAAAAAGAATTAAAAAATATGAATACTATAAAAGACATGAGGATGGTGCAGAAATATTCTTCTGCATCCTGCTTAAGGTGAACTTCTACCAGAAGTACAAACTTCATACGGTACTAAATGGAAAAGAATGCTTATTTGAATAAACGACCCGAAACGCATTTTTTTTTTCATTCAGATGACAGCAATATCACAGCAAGCGTCACACTCTACTAGGGTAGAGACGGTTACCCACCTGCTACAAGGGTTTGGCATGTAATGTTTTACTAACTAATAATTAGTAAAATTAACTAATAGTTCATATTTATTATTTTATACAGTTTCATAAGGCATCTCTGATAATTTACTAATTTATTTTTTTGTCAGTCGAGCCATCGCATCCTACCTCATATCGAAGTACGGGAAAAACGACTCTTTGTACCCAAAGGACGCGTCGAAGCGCGTGCTTGTTGACCAGAGGCTGTATTTTGATGCTGAACTGTACAAAGCATTTGAAGTTGTTTGGGTAAGCATAAAACATTCCTTTTACTAGTGATACTAAAGAATGTTCCAAACTTGAAATTTTAATTGTCATTGATCTGTGAACTGTACGTCAGGCAGTTTTCTTTAGTTTCCTTTCAGTAACTTTACATTAATCTTTGTACCGTTCCTATTGAAAAGTCTGCAACTGCACAAATACAAAAATTTGTTATTCTAAAAAAATTGTGTATATTTTAGTTACTAACAGCTTTTTTACTTAACAATAGCGTTTCAATGAGTCTTTGTGTGCTCAGTTCGGAAAGTTCTAATTTTCACGTTTTCAACTTAGATCTGCAATGTGTTCTGTCTTACAAGATGTATTCTGGTAATGATTTTTTTAATTCCTTTGGTTTGCCTTTATGTTAAAATATGTATTCATGATTGTTCTTTGATCCCTCTTTGTTTATTAAATAATTGTTAATGAGCCAATTTTAAGCTTCAACCTATTTTCATTGGAAAGAAAGAGAGGTAGAAAAGTAAAAGAAATGATAATAAAATAGCGAGTGCTCTTGCTGAAAAAATGTCGATTTGCTAGTGTGCTCACACCCCATATCACAACTCACTCAGCTAAATTTCCTCAGTCATTTACGCAGGAAATAAATTCTCTAAATGAGGCCGCGAGAGCCGGCCATGGTGGCCGTGCGGTTCTAGGCGCTCCAGTCCGGAGCCGCGCTGCTGCTACGGTCGCAGGTTCGAATCCTGCCTCGGGCATGGGTGTGTGCGATGTCCTTAGGTTAGTTAGGTTTAAGTAGTTCTAAGTTCTAGGGGACTGATGACCACAGCAGTTGAGTCCCATAGTGCTCAGAGCCATTTTTTTTGAGGCCGCGAGTATTGTGGATTTTTGTGTATAATGCCGCCTAGCTCGTTTAGCATGCTCGAAAGACTTTGTGTTACGATTTCTAAGTTTTGATCAGCAGCCGAAACAGTGTAAAGTACTAAAATGTGTTATGTGATCCTGACGTCTTTATTCGAAAAAGACAATTTCCTCAGTGCGTGAGTACTACTTAGAGTGTGATGGGAGATGCAAAACCTGTGATGCACTGGCTGAAGACAGATGCAGCCTGTGAGGCGTCAAACTTGCTCAGACGAGCAGTGGACGTTGGTATCTAATCCTTATGGGGAAAGTTACCCATGTAGTTAGTCATACAGGATTGCTCGTCTTCCACAGAAACAATTTCACAGTCGCTGCATGGAGTCGGACTGAATGCTGGCAAGGCAGTGCGATGTTTTAGCTGTCAGCCACTTTTGGGTCTGTCAGCGACAAAGGCAGGCAGGCAACCCACCGATCTATTTCTTGGTCATTACAGATGTTGCAACTGATGACTTCATCAGGAACATTCTTACAGGACTTCTGGAACAGTATTTGTCGATATTTTTAATAAGCTGTACATTCCTACTAATGATGCCTTGGTTGGCCCTATCGGTATAGACACCAAAGGAGGTGTCGCATGGTACTTCATTCCTGCAAGGAAGAATTTATATGGTCAACTATTTCAACTCCAGTGGTATCTGTTGGACTAAGAGAAGAGCCCTACAAATGTGTTTTCATGCTGACATCTAACTATACAATTAATACTGCTACAGTTAATACAGCTGTATCGTATAATCCATCCACCTGTAAGAAGAAATCTTGCATGCTTCAAGACGAAATTAATTTCATTCTTTATATTCGTTCATAAATCTCTGATGCCCTGAGCTACCGTGTTGTTTGAAAGTGAGACCTTATCTATTCCTTTTGCTGATTTCACCTAACATACAATGTAACATCTCCGTAGCTTAAGGTTCAATAAGATTTTCCGCAATGGAGTAGGCTTCAACAAGTTCAATTATCTGATAGCTGACTAAGTAGTCTTAGTTGCTTTCTTGTTAGCTGTTTTCGTGGTTTGAATCATGTACGTTTCTAATTTCTAAAGTTCGTCATGCCTTCGACTGCAGCATTCAGTATGTTTTTTTTTTCTTGATGTTCTCCATCAACAGACTCTAGATAGCAATCCACATAATCTTGAGCTATAGAGCTACTTACGGAAACTGTCCTGCATATAACACTGACGATTATCATTGTAGTTCTTGAATCAAAGGCAAAAAAGATTCCATCGTAGTTTCTAAATATTTTAGTAACTGCTCCGGATTGGTTACTTGTAGGATCACTAACATACCTAATCTTTTGAGGTGATTTTATTGGTATCACTCTTATTACTACCACAATTATCTTTTGCAAAAGAGCTAGTTATTGAGTCGAAACAGGAGGAGACAAGTTCGGCAGAAGAGCCCTTTAGAGTGTCTTTTTTAATCCACCTTCCCATCTTATGAAAAAAATATCGAGAACTATTTGAAGACAAGAAATACAGTGGTAGGTAGCTTATTTTGATAATATTATTAACAGCGGATAATAAAACTCTATTATTTTTATACAATTTTCTAAAAGGACAAAAGCAGTGGTGGGGGATAGAGGGTTTTCGAAATGTGACCTTCCTATCTTTTTTTGAAGTGTACAATGTTATGCTGTCTGGTCTCTGATGAATGATGTCTTATTAGCTGTCCAGGTCGCATTCGTAACGACTATACAAATTAGTATGTGAAACTGAGGGTTCGTTACAGTCTACTTTTAATTTCTCATCCAGTCAAGGACATAAAACACACACACACACACACACACACACACACACACACAAACCGAAACTGTCACTATCACACTCTGAATGAGGATAGCGGAAGTGAGACGGTATGTTATTTGCTGTGAACTGTTTCATATGATTTTTTTCTTAGGTCTTTGACGGTTAGTGAGAAGATCCTCTGCTGAGTTTCCGTTCTGGCTTTACTTCATTAAAACACACTAGGTTACTGGACGCCACCGAAATTGCAAAAGACGTGGTGATTTATTTTCATCCGAATTTTTGAACTTTTTATTTCTTTCCGAGTAACGTCATCAGTGGGGAATTCTGCATAACACTTTCATTTCTCTTGTTGTCAATTAAAATTTGACTTCTTTTACCAAAACAATATACAGTCGATGTAATTTAACTAGATTTATATGCTAATGCTGTTGCCATTGCGATGGAATTCTGATCATAGTCTAGTCTTAAAAACAGAACTGTGAACAAGACAAACCAGTGGTTTAAAAAAGCTCATTGTCAGTATATTGCTGCAACCTGACAAGCCGGCCGGAGTGGCCGAGCGGTTCTAGGCACTACAGTCTGGAACCACGCGACCGCTACGGTTGCAAGTTCGAATCCTGCCTCGGACATGGATGTGTGTGATGTCCTTAGGTTAGTTAGGTTTAAGTAGTTCTAAGTTCTAGGGGACTGATGACCTCAGATGTTAAGTCCCATAGTGCTCAGAGCTATTTGAACAATAATTTCGCAGAGTCGTTAATTTTTATCATTTTTACCTTCTGGAATGTTATGTAAAAAGGCACCTAATTCCACGGAACGCTTGATTAGTCTCCACGGAAACTAGGGTTCGGTGGAACAGTTTTCGAAACGCTGCAATATAGGGTGTATCGTGCACTCAGTTAAGATATCAGCTATAATTTATATATTTTGCTTCACCAAGTTCAGTTTATGAACATTCTAGCTTTTACTATGTTTTATAATAATTGCAACCCGCCACATACTCATTGCACCTAACGTACTGATTATAATGTTTCGTATGTTGCCTACAGGCTGGAGACTTTTTTGCCGGCTTTGTACCTAAGCACGATATGGACAGGTTGATCCTTGGACTAGAAACACTAAACAGGATGCTAGAGGACAAAGAATGGCTCGCACTGGACCACATCTCGCTTGCAGACTACGCCACAGCTGCGACCATGGCAGCATTCGAGGTAATGAAATGTTATCCTAGACTGTTCACTCCAGTATAATGTTGGGAAAAATATAGATGGGACGTCCAACTAACTGAATATTTTTTGCTTTTCTATCGCCAACTCCTTGAACCTATAATCTGACAGCTGTCATTTAGTCTTGATCACTAATAACATTCAAGTCCATAGTAACTACTCTAAACCATGCTAGTCCAAATTAAATGAATCGCTCGAATTTTTAATGACTAGTATATTCGTTATGCGTGTTGGTATATCAATATATGTCAATTCTGAAATCGAAAAGAACTAAGTGATAATAAATTTTTATACTTTAGCATAATTTTATAATAATAACAAACATTCGCATCTTTTTCAGCATATTCCACATCTTAAACTTGATCTGTCTAAGTATGGAAACATTTCACAATGGCTTCGTCGTGTTCAAAATTCTTTTCCAAGATATGCAGAATTGAAGAAAATATATAGTGATTCTGTGGTTGTCTTATTGGAAGAACAGAAGAAACAAAAACAAGCACAAAGAAAATGAAACAAACCGTGTATGAATTACTTTTAGACTAATATTTGGAATAAATATTTGTAATAAATATTCAAATAGATCAATATGTTTTCATTTCTTAAGAACGTGTTCTCCGAACCAATATATGCGGCGCAATATGCGCCGGTATTTTGCAAATACTTGAGATAATGTGAACGAAGACATTTTGCTATTCAGTGCAGTTCCTTCTCATTGAAACAGTCTGTGTTGGTAATGCAGTATACTTTAAGTATTGCAGAAAGGTCATCCTAGATTAAATTCTTTTTTGTATTCATCTTAGATTAATGATTCGGCAGAAAGACATTTCTTAATGGTAGGATTGGAAAAGAAAGTGCTATATTTGCTTTGTACTGAGGTGCTACAGTATAAGCGTACAATTAATTTAGCGGAAAAAAGTTAAAGTACAATTTTTATGGTCAGTTGCCATAATTTTTTGAAACTACTGAATATCATCGTTTCTCCGTAATCAATATGCTTTGTCCACTCTTTGGAAGTTTGTCTAACAACTCGTGAGTTTTCTGCATTACAACATAAGAATGGACGTTGATCCACTATGCTTGCTCAAAAAGAGCATAGTTACTAGACGCATTGCTAAACAAAAAAATTAAATATAATGACAGGCTATCCGATAGTATGTATGATGATTACATACTAGATTCAAATTTAGAGTCGGCAAATTGATAACTGTATACTTATCACAATACGACATTATGAAGGGAAAAAGATCAGCTGAAAGTACTAAAATCGCGGTATTTACTACGTGAACGAAATTTATCCAGTAGTGTTGGTTGCTAGTGAAATTAATGATATATTAATTGGAATACAGAATTAATAATCAGTGCAGTAACAGCAAAAAGTAGATAAAACTAGACGCAAACAAAGTTACACCGTTTGGTCATTTTCACGATTGCTGTCGAAAAGTAGTAGAACGACTCAGGTCACAGACAAAACATACATGATTTGTTTGTGTACGTGATTTCATACTTCTTAATTACAGAATACTAAATAGTAAAAAGGCTCAAATTTTATATGACATGAATATATTAGTCTTTGCCACTACTGGTACGATAGGGTTACCAACAATATAGGAAGAGGATAAGTGACTGGGGGTTGAAGGTTTGTACACCTTTCTTATCAGAATACACAATTTATTCACAGTAGAATCACAACAAATAATTTCCAACAAGTAATACACCTCACTAGAAAAATTCAGCTTTAAAAGACACCTTTAAGTTACTCACAACAATAGTACGAGCGTCACTACAAAATAAATGCACACTATTTTTTTTCTAAATCCATCTTTTATTCTACATGTTTGAAAGTTTTACAGTGTGTAGATAAATCCTTTAGGAACAATATTTTCATTTCTCCACATAATTTCCATCCCTCTCAACTGCCTTACGCTATCTTGGAACCAGCGCCTGTATACCCGCACGGTATAATTCTGGACCAACCTGTTGGAGCAACTGTTTGGCAGCGTGCACAAGGGAGTCATCATCTTCAAACCTTGTTCCACGAAGAGAGTCTTTCAGTTTCCCAAAGAGATGATAGTCACATGGAGCCAGGTTAGGACTGTAAGGCGGGTGTTTCAGTGTTGTCCATCCGAGTTTTGTGATTGCTTCCATGGTTTTTTGACTGACATGTGGCCGTGCATTGTCGTGCAACAGCAAAACATCCTGCTTTTGCCGATGTGGTCGAACACGACTCAGTCGAGCTTTAAGTTTCTTCAGTGTCGCTCACATACGCATCAGAATTTATGGTGGTTCCAATTGGAATCATGTCCACAAGCAACAGTCGTTAGGAATCGAAAAACACCGTAGCCATAACTTTTCCAGGAGAAGGTGTGGTTTTGAATTTTTTTCTTGGTTGAATTTGCATGATGCCACTCCATTGATTGCCTCTTCGTCTCTGGTGAAAAATGATGGAGCCATGTTTCATCACCTGTCACATTTCTTCCAAGAAAGTCATCTCCACCATTCTCTTACTGTTCCAAAAGTTCGCTGCATACCGTTTTTATTGTTTCTTTGTGAGCCACTGTCAACATCCTGGGAAGCAACCTGGCACAAACCTTTTTTAACGCCAACACTTTCAGTATTCTGCAAACACTTCCTTCCCCTATCCCATCCTAGCGTGACAATTCGTTCGCTGTGATGCGTCTGTCAGCAGTCACCAATTCGTTAACTCTCTGCACATTGTCTGGAGTGTGTGCAGTACGAGGCCTGCCGCTGCGAGGACAATCCTCAATATTGCCGTGCCCGCTTTCATCACGTAAAATGCTTGCTCACCGACTAACTGTACTGCGATCGACAGCAGCATCTCCATACACCTTTTTCAACCTCTTGTGGATGTTTCCCACTGTCTCGTATTCACAGCACAGGAATTCTATTACAGCACGTTGCTTCTGACGAACGTCAAGTGTAGCAGCCATCTTGAAGACATGCTGTGACAGCGCCACTCACGGGAACAAGTTGAACTAAGTTTGAAAACAAGTGGGAAGGATTTACCTACACACTGTAAAACTTTCACACATGCAGAATGAAAACTGTATTTTTGCAATAATTGTGTGCATTTCTTTTGGAGTGATGCTCATATATTTTAACTCAGAGCTACTTGTCGTACTGAATGGACTCAACATCTTAATTAGTAAAGAATATGGATTGAGATCAAGCCGTAAGGAAACGAAAGTAATTAGGAATAGCAAAAACGATACAGCGACAAACTTAGCACCAAAATTAGGGACGAAGTGAAGAGATTCTGCTATCACAGAAGCAAAGTAGCATGTGCAAAGCGAGAGGAGCGTAAAAAGCAGACTAACACTGATGAAGAAGGCATTCCTCGTCAAAAAATTCTACTAGCATCTAACATAGGCCTTAATTTGAGGAACCTACTTCCAAAAATGTACGTTTGGAGCGCAATGTTGTATGACAGTCGATAATGGATTGTGGAAAAATAAGAAAAAAGAAAGAATCTAAAAGGTTGAGATCCGGTGCTACAGAAAAACTCTGAAAATTAAGTGGACTGATAAGAGATGAGGGTTTTCTCCGCTGAATCAGCGTATAAAGGAACATATGGAAACGCCAAAAAGAAGACGGGACAGAATGGTAGGACATGCGTTGTCAGAGAACAGCTTCCATGCTAGTAGTGGAAACTGTAGAGCGTAAACACTGCATATATTCACAAATAATTCAGAACAGAGGGTCGAGCAGCTCGCATTTTAGTAATTTTGCGGTCTTCTTCCCTACTCGTCTCATTACATATTCGAGTGGGTGTTAAAGATCTTGCTGTCGTGCGCCCACTAAACCTTTTCATCTCCATCATTGAGATAGCGTCGAAGAGCTACTCTGGGATGAAAGCTTTTCATAGGAAACAAATTCAAGCCGGGCCGCATCAAAACAGTTAGAAGAATGGATATGGAAATAATTTGGATACTGAGGCACTCAGGAAAGAAGAGATAGGTTTGAGGTTCTCTAAGGCTGTAGATGCCGTGATAAAGAAGCCCACAACAGGCAAAAAAAGGAAATAAAATAAGCCAGCCGTTTGCCAACAGTCCGCTGTATGCTTCCTATTCCTCAAATGGAAATTCATCATTCTTCGAAAAACATTGACACGACACCTTTATGTGGTTTTTAAAATAAGACTGAGGACTTTCGTACTGTTTTCCATTCGTCTGAGCAGCGGAATTAACTATTCGCCTTACTCAAAGTTGTCCATCAGTAGTGTTGCAGTGAATCCTGATGCAGTTTGGATTTCCTGTGTGATTACGACCCTCTTCAACTGTCGGCGGTCTCTAACAGTCAACAGACGAGGTCGGCCTGTACGCTATTTTGCTTTGCATGTCCCTTCAGGTTTCCACTTCACTATCACACCGGAAACAGTGGACCTAGGGATGTTTAGCAGTCTGGAAATCTCGCCTACAGACGTATGACAACTGACACCCAATCACCTAACCACGTTTGAAGTCCGTGAGTTCTGCTGAGGTCGCTGATATGAAGTACCTGGCAGTAGGTGGCAGCACCATGTACCTAATAGGAAAACGTGTGTTTTTGTGGTGTCCGGATATACTTTTGATCACATAGTGTAGAATGATATTTCTACCGGCAATGATGGATGGAAATTATTTCTCAAAGGTGGATCGGCTGAAGGCAGTTGAGTAAAGGATCGTGTCAGACCTAATATAATACCCCGACAGAGGCATCAAATGAGGCTGCTTCCCTGGTATTTCTTAAGTCTACTACATAAAATGTAGTTCACTGGAAGGCGTTCTTTGATGTCTTATTGTTTGAGAGAGTATATTATTTTGGGACTGACTGAGATATGGAAAGAGCCAACACAAAATACTAAAATAGTACTGTCAGTGGATTCTTCTTATTGTGGTTTCTACAGATCGCATGGTACGAAACCTTCCATTGCTGATACAGGTCAGAGAATCGAAATACGGTACCACGATCTCTCTATGAGGTGATAGTAAAGTTCCATTTTACATCCTTCCTTGTCAGTATTAGGAGAAACCAGCTCGTCCCCATTCCCTCATAAGTCATACTTTGTAATTAAAACTGTCAGTTTACTGCTGCTCCCTCAAGAATTTTGCTCTTAAAGCGTTAAAAACAGCATAGGATATAGTACTTCAAGCCATTACACATGCGGAAAGCTTAAGATACATTAATTATCTGGTAACAGGTCTGAGGTTCCTATCAGTGGATATGAAAGTAGGGTATGTCCATCCTTCGACTTTGACGGCTGGACGTCTGTTGAGAACATTTTCAGAGAGGTGTTTGAATTTTTGCGCAGTAAAGGCAACTCATTACTCCTCAAAATCCGAAGCCAGAGAAGGTAGTGATGTTGGACGCTAGGGTATGGACCCAAGTCGACACTCACCAAATGTGTAATCATTGGGTTCAGATCGAAACTTTGGGCAGACCACTTCATTTCAGCAAAGGTATTGCTCACAAATCTTTGCCTCGTGGATACTGATTATGTGTCCGTATCTTTCTGCATTCCTATCCCCTTCACTAATGGCACTACAAGTGGTGGCAAGGAACGTCCTCCAGGTACTCGCCACATCGGAATCCTTCCTTCGGATCAGCACAAGGAACGAAGGAATTCGACCAAATTATTCGTTTTCAGTCATCCACTGCCCATTGGGATCGCTCTTTACGCCACCTCAAGCATCATTAAATGTGTGGCTTCTGGTGAACCGTTCGACCAGTCTACCTCATTTTTTGCCTCCTTTAGGGCAGCCATTGCTCTAGCCGGACTGCTGGTAGCGCTTTGCAACTGACGAATGATTCCTTCCGCTGACCTCATGCAATTTTTTACAACCACCCTCCGCAGTGCTCTACGTGTCCTGTACGTCAATACATGAGATCTATCTGGTCTAGGTTTAACTGTGGGTGTTGCTTCGCGTTCCCACTTAACAACCGCAACACTAATAAACATCTTGGACATCTTTAGGAGGGCTGGAATGTCCTGACGGATTTATTACTTATGTGATATTCGGTGGCTAGTCCACGTTCGAAGTCACTTAGCTCTTCTGATCGTCCTACGCCGCTATTATTGCTTCTTTACAGGCAAAGCAACATCTTCATCTTTTTTTATGCTGACCAGTTCGCCTCTCACAACATCTAGCGGTCAGTTCCGCAATACATGTGAGTGTCTGGACACTTCTGATAAGACAGTGTATATCGGTGCTTGTCTCTGGATTACGCAAGGAAAGATAGCAGGTAATTTCTTCTACTTGTCCTTCCATTTTAATGGCTTCAGCGTAGTTTGTCGTTTAAACATTCGTTTTTGTGATTAGTAGATATAAAATTTTGAAGATACTTCCCATCGACTTTCGAGATACACAGAAAAATGAATGTAGTTTTTAAAAACTTTTATTCAATCTTTTACCATCCTGATAAAAGTGCTGACAACTAAATAACGAGAGACACGAAACATCGAAATATTCACTTAGTAAACTACATCATTTCCTCATTCCATTCCTTTAAAACTACAGACTTCCTCTCCTCATTATTTTTCGCCATTTGTTTCTTCTTATATTTTCACATTCTCTTTGATAGATACAAATTACGAATACATGTAAACAATGGACTTGGCAGACATTCCCAAAGATTTCTTGGAATTTCTGGCAAACTGTCGCAACCGCTCATGTTTTTTTTAATTTTTATTTTTGTCAAGCAATCGATTTACTGCCGTAGTGGCTAAGTGTAAACATAAACTGAAGGCCTCGGCTGTGGACAACGGAAAGGGGCAGGTTGGTTGGTTTTGAGAAACTCCAGTCTACAGTTTCAATAAAATCTCACAAATAAGATATTTTAGTCGCATTCATTGTGATTTTTATCATCTAAAACATTGTTTCAAATAACACTAGAGTAGCGAATTTTTTATTAAACCTTAAGTTCTGCGGCAAAGTTTTATTCTTAAAAATACGACAGTGTTTGTTTACCATTGTATCGTTGCAAACTGAGTGAACTTAACATGCGTTACCACTGACTTACCATTGTTTACTTGCTGGGTGAATTAACGAACTCTACTGTAATACCATTAAAAAATACAGATTTAAAAGATCCAAATTGTTTCAGTTTATGATAGTAATATTTGCATTACAAAGTTTTGAAATAATTGACTATAACAACCTCAAAAGTAATCTACGAAACTAAGGATGTCCCTTAAAATTATCCCTTAATTTTGCTGCCATCACGTAAACGTTGGTTAGCGTCGCAAGTTAACATTGTTTACTTACTTACACACAACTGTTAACTTTTACGTGATTTGCAACAATTTTCGAAGCGCATTTGCGTTCAGAAATATGTTCAGCATCTTTATCTGAGTCGTAGTTACCCACATCATCCTCGGATGTACAAATCGTCCCTGAAAATCATTTTTCTGACACGAACACAACACATATTACTACTACTTGCAGCCGTGTTTTTCACTCTTAACATTGTTTACATGCACAAATACTGACCAAATTATCATTAGCGAGAATCTGAAATTAGAGACAGAGCTGCCATTTCTCGGTTTACGTGGAACTGTCAACTAATAAGAACAAAACACATCACGCACAATGTTTTATATGCAGTAAATCTGTTTCCTATCGACTGTCCCTTACCACTGTCTACAGCTCATGTTTACAACTGAAGAACTAAACAAATAAGCCTTTTTCGTCGTACATCTGAAAAGAAGTTTCTATTGAGCAGCTGATTTATTTCTGTTGTTAGCCTTTGTTATCCTTTATCATATATTTTCCCCACTGCTGAATTTATCTATCTCACGAGGATTCTAAGAAACTTAGCGTGGTGCAGCAGTCGCTGTCATTGAAACAATGTCCTAAAGGAACACGGTTCGAACCTCAATCTGACCATCTTGATCAAGCATTTTGGTGTCTAACGTAAGCACAGGAATACATTCTTTCACAAATCAACGGCAAATAGCTTCCACCATTCTAAACCATTTGTGCTACATCTAATGGCCTCCAACAAACGTCCATGGTACTTTCTTAAGCTCTAAAATTATATTTTTCCGAGGTTGTTGACTTACTGTGCTAACGACAACAGCATGCGCCTGGAAAGTCTCCGTTACTGTCAAATGGTTCAAATGGCTCTGAGCACTACGGGACTTAACTTCTGAGGTCATCAGTCCCCTAGAACTTAGAACTACTTAAACCTAAATAACCTAAGGACATCACACACATTCATGCCCAAGGTAGGATTCGAACCTGCGACCGTAGCGGTTGCGCAGTTCCAGACTGTAGCGCCTAGAACCGCTCGGCCACCCCGGCCGGCTGTTACTGTCAGGTAATGTGTATTGATGAGACCACTTGGCATCAGTAAAATTATCCTCGCTACATTTTCTCGACCTGTTGCTAAGATCGCTGCGCCGCTGCGTGCAAAAGATAGTGGAACATATTACACTGATGTTTTTTTTAAGGCACCAGTCTTTTGACTGGTTTGATGCGGCCTGCCGAGAATTCCTCTCGTATGCCAACTTTTCGTTCCAAAGTAGAATTTACAGCTTACGTCCGCAGTTATTTACTGGATGTATTCCTATCTCTGTCTTCCTCTGCAGTTTTTACCCCCTACAAATCTTTCTAGTTATAGTACCATGGAAGTCATTCCCTCATGTGTTAACGGATGACCTACCATTCTGTTCCTTAATCTTGTCAGTGTTTTCCATGTATTCTTTTCCTCGCCGATCCCGTGGAGGATCTCTTCATTCCTAACCTTAGCATTCCACCGAATCTTTTACCCTGATGACTTTCAAGCAGTTAAATATTTTCATGCAAAACTAGATCTCACGCTGGTCACTTTGATACAACGTTTGCCTATTTAACTCTCTTTGTTTGGCTACGAAAATTCGGACAAAACCTCCTGTTGTAATTTATAGGAGGTCTTGTTTTCGTTCTGCTCTCGCGTTTGCAAAAATGTATCGAGTTTTAATCATAGAATAAAATAGTCATTTCTGAGTGCTGTCATTTCCAAAAATCGTCGTTTCGGTATCTTGAACCATTTATGAGATACGACGATTTTTACGACTTCTTGATTCGCGAAGCGCAAGAAAAGTTCGAACGCGCTGCGAGCGACCCGTCCGCGAATATAGCAACCAATATCTCTAAAATGAAAAGATGTCGTTCCGGTCTCAACTTTAATTACAATTTAGATATAGTGGTTACGGGAGAGCGGTGTGCTGACCACACGCCGCTCCTATCCGCATCCTCATCTAAGGATAACACGGCGGTCGGATGGTCCCGATGGGCCACTTGTGGCCTGAAGACGGAGTGCTTTATGTTGGTTACATTTCATACGTAATAATGTATGGCCTTAAAAGAATTGTATGGAAAGTCAACGCAATGTGATCTTACCTCTGCAAATTCTTGAAAATGTCCTGCAACCATGTACTCAATTTCGTGCAGCACAGTAATTATGACGAAAAAATAAAATAAATACAGACCTTTTTCGAGCAAAGATATCAAGCTATAAGATGCGGAAGAATCAAATTTTTTTACCAAATACTTTTCTTGAAATCGGATGATAAGCATTTCTTATCTGTCGTAGCGTCCACTCCACTGCTTTGCCGGGAAGACACGTAACTGTCGCTCTCTGTCGCACGTGTTGCAGCGATAATATTCAAACACGTCGTCAGTTGCAGCGGAAAACAAGCAGCGACATAAATGTCGCTCACGTAGGACTGTTCCGTAACTATACCTGTGGTTGTGTATTATCGCCTGAAGCTGTCGCGCACTGTTGGTCGCTTCTGTCGCTTACGTAGGATGCGGTCTTACTTGGTGATTTTCCGTCAGGTACTACGAACTGTGACGCCTCTGACAGCAAATCACAACCAAGTCACTTAACTGAGACGATATTCCAGAGTACGCAATTTGACTACATGCCGCTTGTCTGGTACAGTGTCAAAAGCCTTCTGGATATCAAGATACACAGAATCAATTTGAAATACCTTCTCAATAGCTAGTTGTGTTTGACAAGAACGACGTATTCTATAGCTGTATTGACTGTTTGTCAATAGACCGTTCTCTTCGGGGTAGGTCATAATGTTTGAACACAATATATGTTCCAAAACCCTGCTGACGTTAATTATATGGGCCTATAATTTACTGGATTACTCCATTGGCTATCTTGAATATTGGCGTGACCTGTGCCACTTTCTTTGGGATCGGATCTTTCGTCGAGCGAGCGGTTAAATATAATTATTAAACCTCGCTATACCAAGAGGGGAAAGGGGGGCGGGCACTTTATGCCCACCTTTTGAAAACACTGAAATCCACTCAGGTACTTTATTTTTTCAAGTTTTGTAAAAAAAATTCTATGATTGTTTTACATTTTTCTTTTAAGCTTAATCGCAAAATCTAAGTGTAAGGGTGGTGGTCATAAAGTCTCCCTCCACGTCGTAGTAGATACGAATTCCCACAACAGTCGTCTTGCTCCACAAATAATAGCATTACGTAACCTTAGAACGCATGGACATTATATTTCTCTGGGTTGACAGCAACAATGGTCTCAACAGCGATTCATTTCCCTTTGGTTCTCTATTGCTTACTGTTCAGTGGCACTTAGTCCAGTGTTAGATACAAACGTGATTGAAAATGTATCGGCAGTCGCTTACTGACAGAGAAATATCACAGATTTTGGAAGAATCTACAGATTCTCAAATTGAATTTGATGAAACTAACGATGTAGTGAGTGAACCTGAAGAGTAATGTGTTATGCGCGAGTATGTGGACAGTGGTAGAGTACCTACAGAGGTTAGTGACAAGTATAATACAAGCACTCGACAAATTCATAGCTCCAAACCTCATCACATTAGAAGATGAGTAGCACAAAACATAGTGACAGAAAGAGAAGGCATAAGTAAAGTGTACTTCAATAGCACTATAACGACTTTTACTAGTAATTTTTCTCAAGATAATTAGACTTAGTAAACTTAAATGATGAAGTAACTAAACGATTTAAAGTGCATTTTTTAAAAACAGTTTTAAAAGAAATATTCACGTTCTGGATCTTGATTATACATCAATAGACCTTTCAATAGTATGTTATTAATGTAATTCAAGAATAATTAATAAATTTTACTTATTCCTTAAATTTTTTATGGTGGGCACAAAGTACCCCTCGTCCCCCCTCCCCTTGGTAATACACGTTACTGAAAATGGCTTGGTATTGCGAGGGTTACGTATGGAGGTATTGCATGAACATACTCTGAAAGGATCCTAACTGGAATACAGCCTGGGCCGGAAGACTTGCTTTTATTAAGTGATTTAAGTTGCTTCACTACTCCGAGGATATCTACTTCTAAGCTGCTCATGTTGGCAGCTGTTCCTGATTCGAATTCTGGAATATTTACTTCTTCTTTATTGATGAAGGAATTTCGGAAGGCTCTGTTTAGTAACTCTGCTTTGGCAGCACTGTCGTCGATAGTGTTTCCATTCCTATCGCCCAGAGAAGGCATTGATTGTGTCTTACAGATTGTTGGGAAGTTAGTAAAAAATGGGAAAAGAAATGCAGACTCAATCGAGATAAGGAAACGCAAAGGAGATAAGAATTTCAAGTCAGCATACAGTAATATTAAAAGTGTCACAGAATTAACAGAATTTGGAAGTCATTGTGAATAGAAAGGCAGGACAGAGACTGAATTACTATAAACAGTTCAGTAGCGGGGTATTTCACACCAGAATCGGCAGCAAATAACACGAACAACCATAGTTTAGGTACACATGCCAACGTCACAAGCAAAAGATGATGAGACAGGGTAGGTATGGGGATACTGAGTGGGTAATTCAGTATGTACAGGGAAATGCTATTGTAATAATCATAGGGATTCTAACTGGGATAGTAGGGAAGGAATAGAAGAGTTACGGGAAAATATGGGCTTGCTGGTAGAGATGAGAGAGGAGAAAGAGTAAGAAATGAAATGAACGTATGGCATCGTTGGCCGGGAAGGCCCATCCAGTAATGAACTTCTGGGACAAATTTTAGTTACTAATAGCAAATACACTGCTCAAAAATCATAATAGGGGAGATATACTTGGAAAAGACCCAAACGTCACTCAGCTTCAGCTAATGTAATGTACCACCATGTGACGTAACAAGCCCCACTTCTTCTGAAGAATATACTTTTATAAATATCGAAACATATGTTTTGCAACTGGCTTGCTGACTTTTATCTCTCTGGCATCATAGAGAAGCATAGATACAAGGAAGGTAACTGCAAAGAAGCACTGGGTGACAGAAAATATACTTCAACTGGTCGAAGAAAGAAGGTAATACAAAAATAAACAGGGAAATAGAGGAATACAGCAATACAGTTATCACTTTGGAGTGAAATAAATTGGAAGTGCAGGGAAGCCAAGAGGAAATGTCTACTGGAACAATGTGAGGAAATAGGAAAAGAGAGGCGTGAACATTAGAGTCCAATGGGAGTTCCAGTGTCAAACGCATGGGTTAGAGCTGATAGGGAAATGGATACACTGAAGACCTGTGCGAGGCTGAAGAAGTGACAGAAGAAGAAATGGCGGTGCTTTAGAGTTTTGCAGGACCAGAGATCAAATAAGACAAAGGGATAGATAACATTCCTTCGGAATCTCTCAAATTATTATGAGATGTGGGTCCCAAGAGACTATTCGGAGTCATTAAATAAGACTTTCGGAAAAATGTCATGCATACAATGCCGAATATAGCAGGGGCAGACAAATGCGAGAACTATCGCAAAATCAGCTTAACGTCTCTTCCATCCACTTTGCTGAAAAGAATATTGTTCTGAAGGATGGAGAAAAAAACTGAAGATCTGGTAGATGCCAACCATTTTGGATTTAGGAAAGTGAAATGCATCTGAGAACAGGTCTGACATTCCGGTTGATAATGGATGCAAGACTTAACAATAAATTAGACACGTTCATAGAATTCACCGATCTATAAAGAGCATTCAATAATGTAAAATGGTGCAAAATGTTTGAAATTACCATAACCAACTAAGAAGCTATAGGGGAAGACGGATAGGCCTAATATACAGTATATTCCAAAAGTAAAAGGAAACAATAACAGTGGAAGACCAAGAACGAATTGCTCGGATTAAAGGGTCACACAGGAATACAGTCTGTCGCCTCTACCCTTCTGTTTACACATCGTTGAAGTAAGTCTTAAATAAAAGAAAAGGTCTGCACAACAGAGGAATTTCTGTCAGAAAAGGTGGTGGAATGAATGATGATTTTACGTGAAGAATTAACTTAAGGGGAGTACGTACGTCCTATACCCACAGTGTTAAATTTGCAATATTGATGACCCATTATCTCAGAACCTGCGACAGATAAAGATCTGAAATTTTTGGAATGTATAGTATCACTCCTTTTCTGATTACTGAACCAGAATCAAAATGTACAGAGAAATAATTAGATACTTATGAGTTTTTAAAAATGCTGTTCAATATTTTCTTTTAAAAGTCCACTTTTTCTTCCGTAAGTAAAAAACTGTTAGAGGTAGAGATGTTTTGGGAGGTTCAATAGCTGCAGTATATTAAGTGGTAAGACAGTGTAAAATTAGAGGTATATGTCTGTAATAGTTCCTGAGATAATGGGTCAAATAATTTAAAAAATGTCATTTCCGGCAAATCAAGTTCAAACATTTTGTTTGATATTAACTTACACATGGAGGCACACCAGCTTCTAGAAACAGCCAGGCTCATAATCAGCATTATCTGGATCCTGTTCTTGACTATCCTGCAAACCTAGAAGCTTCTTTCTTTTCCTGCCTCTTGCTTCTTTAGTCATTTCCTCTGCTGCACGCTGGGCTTTCATGATCCTAAGACGATCCATTCACTGAAAGGCTTGCAGTGTGTTGGCACCTGGAGTGATACCAAATTCCTCTAGTACCTCAGTTCTTCAGTTTATACCATCATTAAACGTTATCACAGCATCACAAACACCCAAGCATAGTGTTTTCCTTCATACAAAGATATTTTTTGGTATGCGGGTCCAAATTACATTATTGAAAGAGTCATTCGGGTTTGGTGTGCGACCATGGAGCCATTTGGAAAGGTCAGGATGAGCTAATTCTCTATATATTAGTTTAATAGCTGCCATCACTGCAGATGGTATGCTATTTTTGTGCCTAAATTGTTCCTCGCTACCCGCTGCCTGAGCTTTGCGGTGCTTGCACCATGAATCAGCACCAGGTGGACAGTATCATCAGTGGAAGATTTGTGGAAGAATGTAGCCCACACTGCTCGTTTCATCCCTTGTAGGTCATGTGTATTGTTTCTTATTGCCATTCCATAATAAAGCTGGAGTTCATCAATGTTTTTGTCTGTAAGTCTTCCTTTACCATTTAGATTCTTTCCATCTGATAACTTTTCTTTTCCTTTTGTCTGCTTCAATTTTCTGAGACGTGTTCCCATTCGTTTTTGAACGTGGCCCACACATTCAATCTTAACAATCTGCTTATTACCATAAGGTTGGCTTTCCACTACTGATTTGTAAGCTTTTGAATCACCATCCCCCAAGTACTCAGTGTAACACACACCTCTCTCCTGTTGTGAACATCTGAACATAGAAACAACTGCAGTAGCCTCCATACCCCCACTATTTCCCTCATAATTCTTAGCACAATTTGTTTTATGGCTTTCACTTGTTTCATCAACTGATTTACACTGATGACAGTATTTAGTTAACACTTCAATGTCTAAAAACTTTACCCGTGTCAACACTAGTGACAGTTGCAACTGCATTTTTTGATGTGTGACCTCTCTTCTGCCATGTGCCATCAGCTGCCACAGATACGTCTGTTGTGTTGTTTAATTGTACTGCTTCTTTAGCAGCAGCTTTCATAGAAGCAACAGCAACAGATTTGACACATTCATCAATTACTTCTGTGTACGTACTTGATCTGGTTGGTGGGTTTGGCAAGTTCAGCGTTGCACATAATACTTCAGCTGCAGTCAACCTTTCCCAATGCACCTCATTCCATACAAGAATGTAACATTGCTCTCAAACAAGTCATTCTTGCACTTTTCAGAAGTCCAAAATGATGTCGAGAGCCTGCAAACTTCGCACTGAATACCATGTTTGTTAGCCAGTTCAGTCCTTGCAGATGAATCCTCAGAGATGCTATTTTGCCCACCACAAACCTTACATGACACAGCATCTTGCAAAACTTGTCCTAACACACTCAAATCTAAAAGAACATAACCTAAACTATTTCGATCTTTCCCAATAAATAAATCCTCATGGTCTCCAAGTTTCCTTTTCGAAGCACTAGTAGGAGTGTCCTTTATCACGGGTCTGTGAAAAATCTATTTCAGGATCAACACTGGATTCAGATTTTGTGATATGCTGATTTCCATAGAAATGTCGCTTCTTAAAACAACCCTTTCTTTTCGTCATGTTGAAAAGAGGTATCAGAGCGTATAACAACACACCAAACCACTGTGTTTGCAGTTTAAATCTTGTGAAACACGACAACCACAAAGTAAATAAACAAAATGCATGTGCTATACCGCCATTTCTGTTTACACAGTCCATCCAACCTCTTAACACGAACGTTAGCATGATTTCAAGGAATAAATAGGTGAAAACCACAGCCTTCTAGATTGAATAGTTCAAGAGATAGAGATACTTAGGCAAGTCAGTGAAAAACGACCGGATAATTTTACACACGCATTACTAACTTTGAAATGATAAAAACTACACTTCCAATTGGAATTTTTCGACAAATAATGCATCAAATTATTCAGGAGAGATCAAATATTAATAAGGGATAATAATCCGAAAATGTCACTTTTTGACCAGTTGCGCCATACGTACTCCTTTTAAAATTGTAAGTAGTTAAATACAAGTGTGTACATAACTTTATGTAATAAGGTAGTGGATAAGGTAAACTGCGTGAGAGGCTTTTAGCAAATCTTCCGAAATTGACATCAAGAAATTAACATATTTTCTTCGCACACCTGAAGATATTATGTAGATCTCGTTTGGCAATCTTCGGGATCATTATTTGGAAAACTACCAACTTTTAATTAAGGATTTTGATTGGCAAGCCAGCGGAACTACCAGTTTATAAAAGGGCAGCAGTATCGTTCAATGACTGTCTTTTGTATCAGCCAATGAGAAAAGACCTCGGCCCCTTGTTCTGTAGACTGTAGACTGACTGCGCAGACAAATTCTCGAAAAGTCGGACTGAAGCTATCGGAAAGGAAGGCCGCGTCAGTCGTTGCTCTGAAAATTTTGGTAAGTGTTGAATCATACACTGAAGTGATGATCAGTGTAAGGTCAGTGCAAATTGGATATAATCGTTATTATCCGGTTTGCATATTTTTTTTTAGAATATTTGTATGTTAAATTGAAAATTGCCTGTGTTCCTCCATGTCGTAAATACCGCTTGTCATATTACACTGCCTTTATTTAGAGACACTACCTCGCTGGGAGTGGGCCACTGTATAATATTTTGGTGACTGAATTTCATCACTGAACACCATGTGACTTTTGACTGTTAAGAGACTGATTTTAGCTGCAGTTTATAACCGGAAGGTCATTCGTTCGATATGGACGCGGGCTCTTAGTGAAAGGGACAGTTGGAGTGAATTGAATAGAAAAATAAATTAATAAGTGTTCACATTTCTATCCTCAACAAAGTGTTCCAAACGGGTAACACGAGCTTTTGTGCAGTATTTGTGGCCTCCCACTATGAAAAACCAGCACAATAATTTTTCAAATAGCTTACCTCATTTAGTAGCAAAACTAGACCTGATGTGTAGAAAAAAATTTACAGCAGACTGACATTATGCAGCTTAGGGATACACCCAGTGCAGTTAAGTTTTTACAGGCTTTCTTGACTAATGTACATTGTTCGTCGTACTAGACCACGAAGAGAATTTCTGAAACTTACTGGAATAAGTGAGGACATAATGAGCACAATCGGCTCAACAGTTCTATCAGTGTAATATCTTAATATATGATAAAGACAATTGAAAGGTGTCTTGGGGCTCAATGAACAGAACGCGTTTCAGATAAATAACTTTTTTGAGCTTAATAATGAAATTGTACCGGAAGACATGCTGTGATCGGGTGTAAGATGCCGCTGCGATGGCATTAGCCTTCTGGGAAGAAGATGGAGTCACCGGTTCTGAACCTTGAATGACTTTGTGTTTTGCCGAAGTGCTGGGATAAATAATCTTATTCTACGAGCAAGGTATAAAATTCGGTAACTTAATTTTAAGATTATCTTCAAATATAATTTGAAATTTGTGTACTGTTTGTCATTTTTATCTATATAGCTGTTATTTTTCTTAGAGAATGACTTCACCTTCATGTACGATTCAAAGAGGCCAGCATCTACAAATTCCTTCATAATGTGTATTTGTCTATAAATCGCTACACTATCATTCATTGTGCCTTGGCGTTTCATGGATGTTGTACACCATGTCTGTAAGTGACCAGTAGTTCTGCATCTACTACCGGATTATGTGCATTACTGGCATTCTTTTTTTCTTATTCGTTATTTGACTTTTTCCCACATTACCCCCTGCCCACTTTCGTTTTTATAATCCACTGCTCACTTGACCATAAGTCCTGTTCATCCCGCCACCGAACTTCTCTTATTCTCCTTGTATTTACTTTCAGCTTACTCATTTATCTTTTCAGTCCTGTAATCCGGCGGCTCTCTAAGTTCTTTGGGGACGGAATCCTATTAAAATGCTAAATATTCTCCCAAACCCTGAAATATGCAAAACCTGGTTTTATGTTCGTTTATTAATTCTAATCATTTAATAAAAATCATACAAAACTAGGTACATTATACACTACTGACTTCTACAACAATATAAAAAGGAACAAAGAGACAATAATACAATGTACAAAATAACACTGCACTGTTTCGACGGGAAACTGAGAGAACTGTTTCCATTTAGTGGAATTTTGACCGACTGTTTAATGTCAGGATTAACACAAGAGAGTTTAAGACGCATGTCAGGTTCAGTAGCCAGTCTACTGCGGAATTTTGTCTTTGAAGCTACGGAAGCTGAGAATCCCGTTTCACATAAGTATGTTGTTAGGAACGTTAGAGGAACAATTAGAGCTTGTGTGTCAAGTTATGGATCTTCATCACGAACCCTGCCCCACAAATCATCAGGTGACATTGTTTTGAAATCTAATTACATGCTTGAATCTGACGTCAGTTCTAAAAAGGAATCATTTTCAGTAGTCTGTTCTTCAGGAAATACGTCTCAAAAAATGCGTGCACGTCATGAAGACATTGGAACACTTTTTTAAATATTTCATTCTGCTGTCTCACCAACAAACATATTCAGTGTCAAAAAGCTTTCTAGTTTCTCTTGAAAATCCAAACAATCCAAAACGCTGACTTTTTGAAAACTTTTGTTTTGTTTTTAGTCTCTTTTTTTCTTTTTGTTATTTAGGACTTTTTCTTGTGAAGATAGATTTAATACATTAACTTTCCCAAATATACCTTGTATCTGCAAAATAATCTGATCGGAACAACCAAATTACTTCGCTCAAATGGTCTTTTAATTTAAAAAAAATGTAAATCATAAAAACTTGTAATTCAGCTCTTAGTTCGAATAATCTTGTTAAGGAAGATAACGACCTACCCTCATTGTGCTCCCATAATCTTCATACAATGTTGAAAACAATCGGCGTTTAAGAGGGTGCCATTTAACGTCATTATTTTTATTACTTCGTCAAGAACCAATTTTAGATCTGCCGGCGTCTTCTTCATCGCAAGTGCTTTCCTGTGAGGGATATAATGGCTGGAATTACAATTTGACGCTTTGCGTTTTACTGTAGATACCTTCCTGCTGTTTCACCAATCATTGCCTTTGCCCCATCTGAATAGTACAGTCGTTCCCGTCGAGATGATTTATTCCAAAAAACTGTTAATCGTGTTAAAAAAATTCTTTTCTGACAGTAGTAGTTGGCAGCACAGATATGCAAATCTTTTTACAGTGAATCTTTATATGGATATCACAAAATTAACAGGAAGATAGCCAGTCCAGCAACAACAATCGACTCATCCACTTGCAATTACCCGAGTAGGTTCTACGTCATTAGGCTGCATGTCCTTGCGATATGTAACAGCTGTTGTTTCCACTTACTTCCAGTAGTTCGCAATACCAACACAGCAGGGCCATAATGACTCATGTTGCAATGCCAGAATAGTCAGTAATGCAGACTGTCACTCCTGCAAATATTGCAAATGCTGCTGTGTATTCCGTAAAAATTGATTTCATTAATAAAAAATAGAAAAAAATAAGGTGGTGAAGTGTCAGACTACCTATCCAAAGGTCTGGGATTCAGGCCACTGATAGACATCATGTTATTTTTTCGCTTCGCAATGCTGCATAATTCTACTTGAGGTGTGCAGTCTGATTTAAAAAAAAGAAAGAAAGAAAGAAACCATAGCGACCGCATGTCCTCTGACCTCTCTTCTGTCTCTGTCTCTCTCTCTCTCTCTCTCTCTCTCTCTCTCTCTCTCTCTCTCTCTCTCTCATGTAATGACATTTCCCCGTTTCATCTCAACCACTCCACGCAGATGTAGTACTAACCTGATGCTTCATCTTCAAAAGGTCACTATGTCAAAGGGACGTTGGAGTTCACCATTTCCTTACGCGTATGGCTGTTATCGAGAGATGTAGTAAAAAGAAACAGTAAAGACTACTTGCCACTTACTACTTAAAAATCTCAAGGACCGTGAGTCGAATCGAATGACATAATAAAAAGAGAGCTAAAGATTGGAAATACATCCCCATATAAATGTCAATAAATGCAGTGTTTATGAGCAACAGTTTATCAAAGCATGGGACGTCATTTGTTGAGGGTGCTTAGACTTGCAGGCTTTAAGCAGTTTACCAGTGCCTTCTTGTCCCACTCCTTCGCTCGCTACTGTTAGATGCATTAACGGTCGCTTTTTAGATGGTGGTCTTTAAATTATTAACCACGATTTTTGAGCAATTATCTTATGAAGATCGCCAGTTCACAAAATCCTCGGGTGGGACTATATTTGTTCGTTATATCACAGGAGACAAGCTTTCGATGTAGATGAAAATATCTGATGAAACAGTCTGCACTGGAAGTACATATCAAAACTGAACATCGGTGACTTCAGTTTTTGAACGACGTCCCGCAGATTTTGAGACTTTTTTTTGCGTGTTCCGTGAGAATTTTAGCGATAATGTCTTTTAGGTACCGTGCGACTGTTCAAGAATAGTACATTGCTAGAATGGTTATTTAGTTTCTCACACCACGTGAAAAGCAAGCAGGTACTATTAGTTTACCACTAATATTTGTCATTTAGTGGATCTATGTAACCTTCTCATCAAAACTGTGAACAGCACAGCGTATTTGATTACTATTACAATGATTTAATTTTATTTAAATTGGAATTTTATTGCTGATTTTGGTAAGAACTTATTAGCCAGGGCGCACGTAAATGGTTTTGAAATAAAATTAATCTGAATGCGCAATACAATATAAGTTTATCGGCTGAGTGCATAAGTTCTAGCATTACACAGCATGCAAATGGTTGGGTAAGTAATTCAAAACGATGTCTGAAACGTTACACATTGCTGATAGTTCTAAAATGACAAAACTTAACGTACAAGACAAGTCGCCAAGCCGGCCGGAGTGGCCGTGCGGTTCTGGGCGCTACAGTCTGGAGCCGAGCGACCGCTACGGTCGCAGGTTCGAATCCTGCCTCGGGCATGGATGTGTGTGATGTCCTTAGGTTAGTTAGGTTTAATTAGTTCTAAGTTCTAGGCGACTGATGACCACAGATGTTAAGTCGCATAGTGCTCAGAGCCATTTGAACCATTTGAACAAGTCGCCAAGAAGTACACTGTTCAGCCAGAACATTATGACCACCTACTTAATAGCCGGTATGTTCACCTTTGGCACAGGTAACAGCGAAGACGAGTCGTGGAATGGAAGCAATGAGGCCTTGGTATGCCACTGGAAAGAGCTCGCACCATATCTGCACCCCCAAGCCACCGAATTCCCGTAAATTCCGGGCATGGGGCAATGAGCTCTGACGCCACTTCAAATCACATCCTTGATGCCGTCGATGAGGAACTCTGCACTATGTTCCTCGAACCACTCCATCACACTCCTGGTTCATGAAGCATTATCTTGTCCAAAAGTGTCACTTTCATCGGGAAACGTAATCGTCATGAAGAGGTGCACGTGACCTGCAATCCGTGTACCATACTCCTCGGCCGTCATGGAAGTCTCGGTGAAAGTTCCCCAGAGCATCAGAGCATAATGGAGGGGCTGCCAGCTACTCTCCGTCCCGCCCTACAGTTGTCAAGGCGCTGTTCCCTGGAAGACGACGGATTCACGTCCTCACATCGGCATGATGCAGAAGCTATCAGGATTTGCCAGACCATGCAAAGCTCTGCTACTGCGCCAACGTCCAGTCCCAATGGTCACGTGTCCTTGATGTCGTGATGTTATCAGTGACACATGCTTGGGTCATGGGCTGCAGAGGCCCAACCTTAGGCATGTTTGGTACACTGTGTGCTCAGACGCACTCTGCCCAACATTAAAGTCTGACGTTAGTTCAGCCACAGTTCGCCACCTGTCTTTTTTTACCAGTCTGCCCAGTGTAGGACATCCGACATCTGTAACGAAGGGTGACCGCCCAGCCCCACGACCTCTGGACGTGATTTCACCATGGTTTCGCCACGTGTTCAGCACACTCATAAGCACTCCGAGTCGTCACAATCTATCCTCGGACAAACTCAGATGAAGAACCTTCTTCATTCCACACACAGACAGCACGCTCACCTTGCATGTGTCTGACTAGCGGTCATTCCTCGCCAGTTGACGCTGCTATCGTATGGCCGGGTTTATACGTATCGATAGTAGGTCTTTGGTCATAATGTTCTGACTAATCAGTTTATATTACATTGCATAAAGACATTACTAGAGCGGTTGTAACGAAATTAGACACTACAACGTCACTCCCGTTGTCTACAGTCCGCAGGCGATACACGCTGTGATTCGGCCGGTTCATAACTTTGTTGCCATACTGTTAGCAGTGCACTAGTGTAGCGCCAGCTGAATTCCAGCGCATCCGTGCGATATCATGTTCTCAATTGTGGTTTCAGTCTTCCGTGGAACGCACTGTCGCTTGCTCCAAAAAGTGCCCGCTTACGGTCTATCCGATGACATATGCAGTTGTATAGAAAGTTTTCTAACAGACAGAGAGCAGTATGTCGTCCTGAATGGGGTGACTTCAACAGAAACAAGTGTAGCTTCAGGTGGTGCCACAGGGCAGCGTAATAGGTCGGCTGCTTTTAACGATTTACATAAACGATTTGGTTGATGGAAATGACAGCGGCATTAGACTGTTTGCCGATGATACTGTAGTCTACAGGAAAGTAGTATCACACGAAAGTTGTGAACAAATCAAATGGCTCTGAGCACTATGGGACTCAACTGCTGTGGTCATAAGTCCCCTAGAACTTAGAACTACTTAAACCTAACTAACCTAAGGACATCACACACATCCATGCCCGAGGCAGGATTCGAACCTGCGACCGTAGCGGTCGTGCGGTTCCAGACTGTAGCGCCTTTAACCGCTCGGCCACTCCGGCCGGCTGTGAACAAATTAATGAGGATTTGCAGAAAATAAATGCGTGGTGTAATGACTGGCAGTTATCTCTCAATATTAGTAAGTGTAAGCTACTGCACATAACAAGGAGAAAAACCCCATTGATGTACGAGTACAAAATAAATGCCCAGTCTTTGGAAGCGGTAACATCCGTCAAGTATCTGTGTGTCACTAGTCGAAATGATCTCAAATGGAACGATCAGATTACACAAGTAACGGGCAAGGCGAACTCTAGATTGAAGTTTATCGGTAAAATCCTGAAGCGATACAGTCCTTCAACAAAGGAAATTGCTTACAATAAGTTAGTTCCTCCAATGAGTATTGTTCGTCTGTATGGGGCCCGTAACAGTTGGGTCTGATTCAAGAGATTGAGTAGTTCCAAAGAAGAGTGGCAAGATTCGTGACTAGTACATTTAGCCATCGCGAGAGCGTTACAAATTTCATTGGAATTTTAAAATGGGAAACACTTGCAGACAGACGACGCGCTAAACGGAAGGGGCTGCTCACTAATTTCCGAAATCCGATCTTCGCCCAGGATGTAGAGTATATATTATTACCACCAACTTTCAAATCGCTCAGTGATCACCATTCAAAGATAAGGGAAATTAGAGTTCGTACTGAGGCGTTCAGACAGTGTTTTATCCCTCGCGCGATCCGCGTGTGGAACAGGGGGGGGGGGGGGGGGGAATATGACTTTGGCGCGAATTGTGGTCTCCGCCACCCACCGATTGGTGGCTAGCGGAGTATATATGTAGATGTAGATGCATTGACGCGTGTTGAGAAGTGAGCTAAATGCAGATTCAAGAGCGTCGGTGTGCGCTTAGGGCAAAAAGACATTCGAAAACAATCTAAAATTTTCACATCGAATTACCGACATTTTTTCAATGAGCTGGCTAACAGTGAGGAGACTAGGAATAATACAACATTTGTGCCAAATTCATAAAATGACGATGAAACATTTGGCATTTCGGACTCGACTGCTTTCATATTAACAGTGCAGTAACATCGGCAGAATGTCTAGATGGGAGCAGGTGTTTTGATTGTCCAAGAGTGTGGGATAAACAATAACGGAAATCTACGGAATTAGAAAATTTTGACCAAAAGTTAATAGTTGTAACTATATTTATATACCACGGTAGATGAGAAAATCCGACGGCTAGAATAATACAGGTTGACCTAGGTGGATAGATGAGAAAATCCGACGGCTAGAAAAATACAGGTTGACCTAGGTGGATTATTCTCGCTCAGAGACTTCCATCCTTAGTCTTCTCGGCTCACTTTGCTTTTGATTCAGAGACTGAATGGTGGACGAAAAGTTGTAATAGACTGCGCAGACATTACAGCAGTAAGAATGAAGTTAGAATGAGCTTCTTGCATGCTGAGGTTAATGGTCTTGTAGTACGATAGAACTTGGATTTAAAAAACCATATGCACAAATGCAATGAAGCACTAAAGAAACTGGTAGAAGCATGCGTATTTAAATACAGCAATATGTAAAGAGGCAGAATACGGCGCTGCGGTCGGCAATGCTTATGTAAGACAACAAGTGTCTAACGCAGATGTTAGGTCCGTTACTGCTGCTACAATATCAGTTACCAAGATTTAAGTGAGTTGGAACGTGGTTTTAGAGTCGGCGAACGAGCGATGCGGCACAGCACATCCGAGATAGCGGTGAAGTGGGGATTTTCCCGTACGACCATTTCAAAAGTGTACCGTGAATATCTGGAATCCGGCAAAACATCAAATCTCCGACATCGCTGCAGCCGGAATAAAGTCCTGCAAGAACGACAACTGAAGAGAATCGTTCAACGTGACAGAAGTGCAACGCTTCCGCAAATTTCTGCGGATTTCAATGCCGGGCAGTCAACAAGTGTCAGCGTGCGAATCATTCAACCAAAGATAATCGATATGGGCGTTCTGAGCCGAAGGACCACTCGTGTACCCTTGATGACTGACTGCACGACACGAAGCCTTACGCCTCGCCTGGGCCCGTCAACACCGACGCTGGACTGTTGATGACTGGAAACATGATGCCTGTAGGACGCGTCTAGTTTCAAATTGTGTCGAACGGATGGATGTGTACGGGTATGGAGACAGCCTCTCGAATACATGAAGCCTGCATGTCTGCAGGGGACTGTTCAAGCTGGTGGAGGCTCTGTAATGGTGTGGGGCGTGTGCAGTTGGAATGGTATGTGTAGATACGACTCTGACAGGTAACACGTACGTAAGCATCCTGTCTGATCACCTACAGCCATTGGGCAATTCCAGCAGGACAACGCGACAACCAACACGTCCAGAATTGCTAAAATTGCTAAAGAGTGGCGCCACGGACAGTCTTCTCAGTTTAAACACTTCCGCTGGTCACCAAACTGCCCAGACATGAACATTATTGAGCATATCTGGGATGCCTTGTAACGTGATGTTAAGAAGAGGTCTCCACCCCCTCGTACTCCTACGGATTTATGGACAGACCTGCAGGATTCATGGTGTCTGTTCCCTCCACCCCTACTTCAGACATTAGTCGAATCTACGCTACGTCGTGTTGCGGAAGTTCTGCGTACTCGCGGGGGCCCTACGCGAAATTAGGCAAGTGTACCAATTTCTTTGGCTCTTCGGTGTGTAGTTCCTTAGGCTTCAACAGATTTACTGTTCTGAAAATGTTAAAGTTATTTTTGTAGAGAGTATATCGGTGATTTGGATGATGTATGTAGAGTCTAAGAGTCAGTTAGAACTGCAAATAAAATTTCTCGAGAAGTAGGGAATATTTTCGGCCATATTAAGGCGAGCCGTCAGAACAAATGTCCTGGCAGCGAAACAATTGGCATAAACCTATAACGTACAAAATAAACAAGTTCTGTGTGCGCAGGTCGGGACCGTGCCGTAAATTTTTCGTGAAAACATCGGGCTAAAAATGAGAAAACATATTTGGTATTAATATGTAATTTAATTGTCAATCACTTTAATAAAATGATTACGCAGACTAGTATAATTACCACAGAATAGATAAATCAGAAGTCCGAACTGTAGCTGTTTAGCGCCCGTAAACTTCAAACACACACACATCCGAACTGTATGCCCAATGGGCCAGCTACGTTATCGCTTTGCGCCTTTTTTACATTTCCTTTTTGACGTTGCCGTAGCTCTCGCATTCGTTCGGAACTGGACGGACGATTTAGGGTTTTTGGATTCCTCTGAACGGGAGTTTTCCTCTGATATGCGTTTCCTACAACTCTGATCCCTTTTACAAGTCATATGAGACGAGATGTTTCATTTATTTTGTAATTTTGAATTGAACACCGAGTTTCACTGACATTCCAGCGAATGTTTTTGTTGTCTGACTTCTTGTCCTAGTAGCGCTCCTCAAGCTCATGCGAATGACACCAGAATCAGTGTCCTAGTTAAACGCTCCAACATGCTACACAAGTTTATAACTCTAGGCGGCCCTTAGGCTATGAATAGTAGTGACAATATTTGCCAGATACGTAATAATATTGACCATCAAGGAGTGACATTGAGATTTTGCGCAGTAATATTGAGAACATCATGAACTTTGAAAATAGAATGCACTGCCAGAAAATATTGTGTTTTCTATGGACCGAATTGCCAATATTCCCGACAGTCTCTCGTGTGCTACACGGACCAAGGAGGTTAGGTTGGGTCTGTTGTGTGGATAATGGGTTTAAAACGATATATCGTTATTAATGTTGTGCATAGAAATGTATAAATACAGCTATTGCTGGCACTGTGGGAAATTGGAGCACATGAATACAAATAGAGGAGAATTAATATTTCTGAATCGAATGATTTGTTGCTCAGAAAATCTAGGGAACGGTCGCGAAGGAAACTTATTTTATCTTTTTTTTAACAATTAACGAAAAGTCAATAACGAAAGCATGTAATGGTATATCTTTGTGTATGCATTATTTACCAGTGCACATATTTTTGCTTGACACGTTTCCATAACTACTATACGTCTTAAATACTGGAAGGTGAAGCTGCACTTGTACATATCGAGTCCTCGAAAGAACTACACTCCTGGAATTTGAAATAAGAACACCGTGAATTCATTGTCCCAGGAAGGGGAAACTTTATTGACACATTCCTGGGGTCAGATACATCACATGACCACACTGACAGAACCACAGGCACATAGACACAGGCAAGAGAGCATGCACAATGTCGGCACTAGTACAGTGTATATCCACCTTTCGCAGCAATGCAGGCTGCTATTCTCCCATGGAGACGATCGTAGAGATGCTGGATGTAGTCCTGTGGAACGGCTTGCCATGCCATTTCCACCTGGCGCCTCAGTTGGACCAGCGTTCGTGCTGGACGTGCAGACCGCGTGAGACGACGCTTCATCCAGTCCCAAACATGCTCAATGGGGGACAGATAGGGAGCTCTTGCTGGCCAGGATAGTTGACTTACACCTTCTAGAGCACGTTGGGTGGCACGCGATACATGCGGACGTGCATTGTCCTGTTGGAACAGCAAGTTCCCTTGCCGGTCTAGGAATGGTAGAACGATGGGTTCGATGACGGTTTGGATGTACCGTGCACTATTCAGTGTCCCCTCGACGATCACCAGTGGTGTACGGCCAGTGTAGGAGATCGCTCCCCACACCATGATGCCGGGTGTTGGCCCTGTGTGCCTCGGTCGTATGCAGTCCTGATTGTGGCGCTCACCTGCACGGCGCCAAACACGCATACGACCATCATTGGCACCAAGGCAGAAGCGACTCTCATCGCTGAAGACAACACGTCTCCATTCGTCCCTCCATTCACGCCTGTCGCGACACCACTGGAGGGGGGCTGCACGATGTTGGGGCGTGAGCGGAAGACGACCTAACGGTGTGCGGGACCGTAGCCCAGCTTCATGGAGACGGTTGCGAATGGTCCTCGCCGATACCCCAGGAGCAACAGTGTCCCTAATTTGCTGGGAAGTGGCGGTGCGGTCCCCTACGGCAGTGCGTAGGATCCTACGGTCTCGGCGTGCATCCGTGCGTCGCTGCGGTCCGGTCCCAGGTCGACGGGCACGTGCACCTTCCGCCGACCACTGGCGACAACATCCATGTACTGTGGAGACCTCACGCCCCACGTGTTGAGCAATTCGGCGGTACGTCCACCCGGCCTCCCGCATGCCCACTATACGCCCTCGCTCAAATTCCGTCAACTGCACATACGGTTCACGTCCACGCTGTCGCGGCATGCTACCAGTGTTAAAGACTGCGATGGAGCTCCGTATGCCACGGCAAACTGCAAACTGGCTGACACTGACGGCGGAGGTGCACAAATGCTGCGCAGCTAGCGCCATTCGACGGCCAACACCGCGGTTCCTGGTGTGTCCGCTGTGCCGTTGGTGTGATCATTGCTTGTACAGCCCTCTCGCAGTGTCCGGAGCAAGTATGGTGGGTCTGACACACCGGTGTCAATGTGTTCTTTTTTCCATTTCCAGGAGTGTACAAGTAGTTAGGTATTGCAGCATAACAGGTAGCACTGACTTGATGAAACTGCGTCTCTCGTATTGTGTTGTTTTTTGATGATAGTGAAATATAGGCGTCAGCAGAATTTTGTCAGTGTATGGGGAGAAACATTTCCAGTAGTGTATCAAATCTTTAACCATCAACATACAAAAAGTTGAAACTTCCTGGCAGATTAAAACTGTGTGCCCGACCGAGACTCGAACTCGGGACCTTTGCCTTTCGCGGGCAAGTGCTCTACCAACTGAGCTACCGAAGCACGACTCAAGCCCGGTACTCACAGGTTTACTTCTGCCAGTACCTCGTCTCCTACCTTCCAAACTTTACAGAAGCTCTCCTGCGAACCTTGCAGAACTAGCACTCCTGAAAGAAAGGATATTGCGGAGACATGGCTTAGCCACAGCCTGGGGGATGTTTCCAGAATGAGATTTTCACTCTGCAGCGGAGTGTGCGCGGGCACACAGTTTAATCTGCCAGGAAGTTTCATATCAGCGCACACTCCGCTGCAGAGTGAAAATCTCATTCTGGATACAAAAAGTTCTTCATTTTTTTTTCGTTCATCTCTCAGTCATTTCACCACATTTCGTGAGTGACCTTTCGCGTTCCGTGAAACAATTTTTCTTCCACCTTTTTTTTCTGCCCGCAGTAATTGATAACAGCAGCAGCGCCCAACATTCCGATCCAGAGAATTACCGCACATTATTACTGACAATATTACTCAGCAGTCTTTGGCTAACGTCAGTAATATTGCACCGGGATAGTGTGCCGTATTATTGACCGTCCAGTGGGGCGCTTTATACGAAACTAATTCGTAAACTAAATTGCGGATGCGTCTACGCTGGTACGATGAAGTCACAGTGAAAACGAACACTGCGCAACAAACACGGCTCTAAGCACTACGGGACAACATCTGAGGTCATCAGTCCCCTACCTAGACTTAGAACTACTTAAACCTAACTAACCTAAGGACATCATACACATCGATGCCGGAGGCAGGATTCGAACCTGCGACCGTAGCAGCAGCGTGGTTCCGGACTGAAGCGCCTAGACCCATTCGGCCACAGCGGCCGGCCCTTTATGGGCTTAACCAGTGTTTACACATTAATAGTTAAGTAGCTACTGGCGATTAGAATCTGATGATGTTTTGCCACACAAGAAAGTTGGACCAACGAATGAACAGACGTTCTGATGAAGAAAACCTCCTGAGAGATCCCATTCATTTTTTTCGCTTTATTACGTTCCCCATTTCAGGGCGTTGCGCAACCAACGACTGGGCAGTTGCGCACGTGCTCCTGACCTTGGCCGCGAGTAACGAGACAAGCGTATGACTCGGCAGTCAGAGCGTCCGCGGCGCTGCAGGCGACAGCACGGTGCGTACGTAGCGTCTGCACACAGGTACAGTTCACCGCCATATTGTGTGCTCTTTTAGCTGTAATATCACGTAAGATAATAAAAGTGAAAAAATGAGTGGAGGTACTATTATCATCTGTATGTTTGTTAACGAAAACTGTAAACGAAACTGTTATTTAAGCGCCAGCATGTTGGGTATTTTTAACACAGACGCGTTGCGACTTTTATTTAAATAGCGGTTTGTGGAATCATACTGAAATATTACACACTGTTTCTCGTTTTGACAAACACTCACTGTAGACATAAGACATTAAATAGTTTTCACATCTGTTTTTCCTTCAACATGCCTCAAACGCTTCGCAATATTATCACGTTGGAAGTGCAGGTTCAGCATCTAATTATTATTACAGATTCCCATGTTTCCCGTATGCTTTTCTTGAAACTGATAGTTTTTGTTTCCAAGAACTTAGCCCATGTATAATAACGGCAGAGCTGGTACGAGAACATTTTTCGATACAACTGACTTATCATTTGTCACACCGCCTCTCCTCTTCTATGTCGTACATTTTCATCCATGACAGTTTTCAAAACTTACACGGATGTCTTACGACGTCCGCCCCGAGCAGATACAACGAACCAAAGCGAACAAAATGAGATTTAAAAAGAAAAAAAAAAGTTGGTAGAGCACTTGCCCGCGAAAGGCAAAGGTCCCGAGTTCGAGTCTCGGCCCAGCACACAGTTTTAATCTGCCAGGACGTTTCATATCAGCGCACACTCCGCTGTAGAGTGAAAATTTCATTCTAGAACCTAGAAAGTATTGGAAACAGTTTCAAAAAGATTAAAAGGCGTGGTATTATTTCGTTTTTAAGTTGCTTACACGAGTTTACATGGTGTAGGTGACTGTAATATGGCCCCCATTGGTGCTTGTACTGTGGAACCCGGGGTCCACATGATAAGCAGTCCGTAAAATGTTTTTATTTTTGTTTTCAGATGCCTAGGATTAATCTGGCACCTAAACCAACCCCCAAATTGCAAGTGTGGGATAAAAACAAAATGCGAGAGGCAGTTTCTGCTATTATAGGAAAAACGATGGTAGATAAAAAAACATCGAAACATTTTGCTGTTCCAAAAACAACTCTGCGCCGGTATTTGTGTGAGGCTAATACGTCAAAGATGGCAGATTTTGAAACTAAAAAGCTTGGAAGAAAACCAGCTCTACCAGCAGCTCTAGAAAGTGAACTAGTGGATTACTTACTGCATATGGAGGCCAAATTCTATGGTTTTACTCATATGGATGTTCGAAAAATGGCCTACCAACTTGCATTTAGGAAATGAATTGCAACAAACTTCAGAAATGAAATTACTGGAGAGGCTTGGCGTGACCATTTTCTTCGACGTCATCAAGATAAGCATTCAATTAGAAAGCCAACAGGGACGTCGTATCCTCAAGCAAAAGGCTTTACCCGTGAGAGAGTTGACTCATTCAACGACTTGCTACAAGCTGAATACCAGAAACATAAATATCCAGATGATCGTGTATGGAGCGTCGACGAAACAGGTCTTAGTGTAGTTCAGACTAAGATACCGCAAATAATTGCAAGCAGAGGTAAACGCCAAATTTGTTGTCTGGGTTGTGTGGGTCTCTAGTAACGGTCATCTGTTCGATGAGTGCGGGAGGTCCTTATGTTCCCCCGATGTTCATATTCCCGAGAACGAATATGGCAGACGTTCTTGTGAAAGGTGCTCGCTCCTCCTGGGTCAGAGAGCCCACCCATCTAGTTGGGTTCAAGCAAACCTATTCACGGACAGGTTGAAACATTTTGCTGAAAAAACAAAGCCAACAGAGACTTCACCTATTCTGCTCATCCTTGATGGTCACTTCTTCCATGTAAGGAATATTGATGTGATTGATGTGGCAAGAAAAGACTTCATCACCATTCTGTCACTGCCTTCACATAAAACACACAAACTGCAACCCCTGGATCGTATTTTTATGGGTGCACTTGGACTCACTACAGCGAGAATATTCGTTAGTGGATGCTCCTTGAAAGCAAACCTGTTGGACCCTATGATATAGCGTCTCTCTTTGGCAAGGCCTACCTCCAGTGTACCACCAGCATTAATGCAGTAAATACGTTTCGGGTAAAAGGAATTTATCCCCTAGAAAGAAATATATTTTAAGATGATGAATTCCCGGTTCCTGCGCCTGCTGACCAAGCGAAACAACAGAAACCCTAAAAGAGAGTTCAGACAGAAGAGGATCTTGATGCTATTGAAATTGCATTTAGTGGGTCTCCAAGGGATATCCATCCCATACCTGAGAAGATGAAAGCATCGTCTCGTGGACTAAAACCGTGTGTTGCTAGTCTTGTGACAGGATCTCCATACATCTTCGTGACCGTGGACGTGGACGAGGGAAATTAACAGCTATCAAAAGAAACTTGACTTATATCACAGCCATCTTGTTCTGGAACCCAAACCCAAACCCAAACTCGTAGTAGAGGGCATGGTGCAACTAGTCGCGAAAGTAGTTACAGTAGTCGTCAGTTAAAAAAACTTTGATTAAGCAAGAACAAATGGACAGTGATGACTCAGATTGTGTTGACGATGACGTCGTGGGGATCTCAACTGGTTCTGGTGATTCTCCATGTGACCTTCCGGTTGGTGAACTCCAACCAGATAAAGACGATGCTCCTTGCCTATTATGTGACTGGAAGTTTTCATATTATGTTCGTGGCGAATTATGGATGCAATGCCTAATGTGCTCTTTATGGGCTCACAACGAATGTGCGGGGGCGGAGAAAGAGGACTATGTTTGTGACTTCTGTCGCTAGTACTGTGCTACTTTGTACTTTTATGGTTTTGTCTTTCATAATAAATACGTATTTTAATTAAAAAGCAATTCTTTGATTCTCTTACAGCAAAAAATTCTTAAAATATGCTGAGGGTGCATATTACAAACGCCATGGAGACCATATTAACTGCACATCTTTTATCATCTTTGGGAAAGAAAATAATAAAAGAATGTATTCTGACATTTTAAGGAATTTAATCAATATAAAGCCTTAGTTAACTGTCAGTAGAGTATAACTATATCAATTAAGATACTATTATTCTATTATTGTTTTAGTGTTGAATATTGTAGTGAAAAAGAAACTGGGGGTCCATATTACCACCACTTCTTCTACTGAAAGTACATTCAATATTGACATCAAAAAGAGATTTATTTAAATCAAACATGTTCGTGTGCACAGTGATTATGCATTGGAAAACATCAATAATAAGCATCAAGTACAAGTGAAATCAAGCTTGAATGATTGCAAGATTGACCACCAGCGCTAACTTCTCTCTGTGAGATACTGTACAACTTAGTGTATACCGGTGGCCAATAAAATCAGATGTGAATTATCATACAATGCACCATTGATTGATCACTCCAGAGAGTCTACTATGGAGCTTGCCAAATTTATTCATTTTGCAACCTCGGTAGAGTTGAGTTTACTTCAGAGGGGATATTTCAACAGCCTATTTATTTCCTAAGTGCCAGAGCTGCATACATTACCTTTATTGTTGTCGTTGTTAGTGTGGACGATGGCTGCATTGGGTGGAGTCCGATGCTGCAGTCAGGGCGGCTGCATGCCAGATCGACCAAAGGACCCTGGAACGAATACCACAAAAGAAGCACATCCACGAAATTTCTAAATTTTGCGTTCAGCAGTCCAGAAGAGAACTGCCTCCCTTCCACACGGCAACCACCCAAAACCCATTGCGCTGGGTCCGACAGAAGTCTGTAAGTGCCATTCTTGGCTGAGGGGCAAATTTCGCGCCAATTACACCTCCGAAATTAGTATGCTTAATTCCCACCACACATTAGTTAAACATCGTTTAATGAAATAGCTTCCCGCCAGAGTAAACGGCGCTTTCAATCGTGAGCTGGCGTCATGACTAAGACTCACAGATTTTACACGCAGGAAGCCATAACCATGGGAACATGCACTCACAATACGCAAAGACGGTGAGCTATTTATGGCGTCAGAGGGTTGCGATGCTGGACACACAGTTCTAGGAAGGTCAACAACCCATGCTGGCTCTGCAGGAGACCCCCATCATTTTGCACACATGCACCACACATCCATCAGAATGCGCCAGGGCAGCAAGGTAGACAGAACCCGAAAGCAAGTCACGAGCCCCAAGCCAGCGTACAATATTGACTGCACCGGGCACGGTTACATCAGAGCCCAGTGCCCCAATAAGGTCCATTCCTCTCGCTCTTCCGAGTGTGGTACCACATATCGATATCATCCCATGTGCGTCAAAGTTGGCAACGGAATTACAAGTTTTCTTCAGACGCTAGCCGGCCGCAGTGGCCGAGCGGTTCTAGGCGCTATAGTCTGGCACCGCGCGACCGCTACGGTCGCAGGTTCGAATCCTTCCTCGGGCATGGATGTGTGTGATGTCCTTAGGTTAGTTAGGTTTATGTAGTTCTAAGTTCTAGGGGACTGTTGACCTCAGCAGTTAAGTCCCATAGTCCTCAGAGCCATTTGAACCATTTTTCTTCAGACGCCGATAGCGATCGCGCGGTCTCTGACGGACCCAATGGTGCACGGCCGCTGAACCATGACTCCGGCAGCTCCTTACCGCGAGCGCCCTGTGCTCCACGATGTAGCATGGTTGGTGGCAGCCTCGGGGCCCACTCACACTTGTAGCCCTTCTCTTCACTGTGTTAACTTGTTTGCTAATTATTTCTGCTCCTGTCCAGCTTTTCTACAACAGTTGTCACACCAGTCTGTAACCGACTTCTCATTACCATTGTTTATGTAGTCGTACACAACACCAAGAACGTCCTCGACTCACACCCCTCGGCTGCGTGTGTGTGTGCGTGCCTCGGATGTACCAAGTGGCCACGAAACTGAAGACAAAAAAAAAGGGGAGAAAGAAGAGAGTTCCACAACGTGCTCAGTTACTGTATCTGCATATCGGCCCACACACAATAAATAAACTTCGCCTAAACGACAAAATTGAGGAAGGA